>NC_143260.1:74794772-76257272 GCF_984573655.1 Nuphar pumila | reverse complement strand
TATGCAAGATTGAATCAATATGAAATTTTTGTGATAGCCTTAGAACACATATATGCATGATTGAATCACTATAATTTTTTTTTTACAACCACACAAGATATATATGCATGATTGAAACTCTATAAAAGTTTTTTGACAGCATCAAAACACATATATGCAGGATTGAATCACTATAAATTCTAATTGACAACCTTAGAACCCATATATGCTTGATTAAATCTCTATGAAATTTTTTTGATAGCCTTAAAGCACATATCTGCATTATTGAATCACTATGCAATTTTTTTGTCAGCCTTAGAACACATATATGCATGATTGTATCACTATAAATTTTTTTTGACAACCTTATAACACATATAAACATGATTAATACATTATGAATTTTTTTTTACTGCCTTAGAACATATATATGCATGATTGAATCACTATGAATTTTTTTTGACAGCCTTAGAACACATATATGCTTGAATGATTCACTATGAATTTTTTTTACAACCTTTGAACACATATATGCTTGATTGAGTCACTATAAATTTTTTTTGACCGCCATAGAACACATATATGCATGATTGAATCTCCATGATTTTTTTTTGAAAGCCTTAGAACACATATACTCTTGATTGAATCACTTTCAATTTTTTTTGAAACCTTAGAACACATATAAGCATCATTTAATGGGTATGAATTTTTTTGACAGCCTTAGAACACATACTTATGAATGAATCATTATGATTTTTTTTTACAGCTTTAAAAGACATATATGCATGATTGAATCACTATGAAATTTTTTTACAACCTTATAACACAACTATGGATGATTCAATCACTATGAAATTTTTTTGACAGCCTTAGAACACATATATGCATTATTGAATCACTATAATTTTTTTTGAGGGCATTAGAACACATATATGCATGATTGAGTCATTATGAAATTTTTTTGACAGCCTTAGAAGACATATATGCATGATTGAATCACTATGATTTTTTTGACATTCTTAAAACACATATATGCATGATTGAATCACTATGATTTTTTTTTAACATCCTTGGAACACATATATGCAAGATTGAATCACTATGAATTTTTTTTGCAGCCTAAAAACACATAAATTCATAATTGAGTCATTATGAATTTTTTTTGATAGCCTTAGAACACATATATGAATTATTGAATCACTACAAAAAATTTTTGAGAGCATTAAAACACATATATGCATGATTAAATTACTATAAAAATTTTTTGACAACCTTTGAACACATATTTGCATGATTGAATCATTATGAAATCTTTTTGAAAGCCTTAGAATACATATATGCATGATTGAAAAACTATGACATTTTTTTCATACCCTTATAACACATATAAGCATGATTTAATCACTATAAATTTTTTTGACAGCCATAGATCCCATATATGCAGGATTGAACCAATATGATTTTTTTTTGACAGCCTTAGAACACATATGTGCATGATTGAATCACTATGATTTTTTTTGACAGCCTTAGAACATATATATGCATGATTGAATCACTATGATTTTCTTTTGCAACCTTAGACACATATATGCATCATTGAGACACTATGATTTTCTTTTACTGTCGTAGAACTCATATAGGCATGATTGAATGACTACAAATTTTTTTTGAGAACATTCAAACACATATATGCATGATTGAATTACTATAAATTTTTTTTACAACTTTAGAACACATATCTGCATGATTGAATCATTATGAAATTTTTTTGACAGCCGTAGAACACATATATGCATGATTGAATCACTATACATTTTTTTTGACACCCTTAGAACACATATAAGTGTGATTTAATCACTATGATTTTTTTTACAACCTTAGAACACATATATGCAAGATTGAATCACGATGAATTTTTTTTTACAGCGTCAGAAAATATATATGCACGATTGAATCACTACAATTTTTTTAAGAGCATTAGAACACATATATGCACGATTGAATTACTTGAAAACATTTTTGACAACCTTAGAACACATATCTACATGATTGAATCTTTATGAAATTTTTTTGACTGCCTTAGAACACATATATGCGTGATTGAATCACTATAATTTCTTTTTACAGCCTTAGAACACATATATGCAAGATTCAATATCTATAAATTTTTTTTGACAACATTAGAACACATATATGCATGATTGAATCACAAGAAATTTTTTTTTGACAACCTTAGAACATATATCTGCATGACTGAACCACTATAAACTTTTTTTGGTTGCCATATAACGCATATATGCAAGATTGAATCACGTTGATTTTTTTTTGAAAGACTTAGAATGCATATATGCATGATTGAATCACTATGAATCTTTTTTGACACCCTTAGAACACATATAAGCATGATTTAATCACTATGAATTTTTTTTGACAACCTTAGAACACATATCTGCATGATTGATTCACTGTGATTTTTTTTGTATAGCCTTAGAACACATATATGCATGATTGAATTACTATACATTTTTTTTGCGATTATTAGAACACATATATGCATGATTGAATCACTATAAAACCTTTTTGACACCCTTAGAACACATATAAGTAAGATTTAATCACTATGATTTTTTTTTACAGCCTTAGAACACATATATGCGTGATTGAATCACTATGATTTTTTTTGACAGCCTTAGAAAACATATATGCATGATTGATTTGCTAAAATTTTTTTTTAAGAGCATTAGAACACATATATGCATGATCGAATTGCTATAAAATTTTTTTATAGCCATAGAACACATATATGCATGATTGAGTCACTATGAATTTTTTTTCACAATCTTAGAACACATATATGCATGATTGAATCACTACAAAATTTTTTGAGAGCATTAGAACACATATATGCATGATTGAGTTACTATAAAAATTTTTTCACAATCTTAGAACACTTATATGCATGATTGAGTCATTATAATGTTTTTTTGACAGCCTTTGAACATATATATTGAAGATTGAATCACTATGATTTTTTTTGACACCCTTAGAATACATATAAACATGATTTAAGCACTGTTAATTTTCATTGACAGCCTTAGAACCCTTATATGAAAGATTGAACCACTATTAAATTTTTTTGACAGCCTTAGAACACATATATGCTTGATTGAATCACTATAAATTTTTTTTGACAACCTTAGAACACATATAAGCATGATTTAATCACTATAATTTTTTTGACCGCCTTAGATCATATATATGATTGACTGAATCACTATGAAATTTTTATGACAACCTAAGAACACATATATGCTTGATTGAATCACTATAAATTTTTTTTGCTGCCTTAGAACACATATATGCATGATTGAGTCACTATAAATTTTTTTTGACAGCCATAGAACACATATATACATGATTGATTCACTACAATTTTTTTTTGAGAGCATTATAAAACTTATAAGAATGATTGAATTACTATAAATTATTTTTAACAACCTTAGAACACATATCTACGTGAGTGAATCTCTATGAATTTTTTTTGACAGCCTCTGAACACATATATGTGATTGAATCACTATGATTTTTTTTTACAGCCTTAGAACACATATATGCATGATTGAATCACTATAATTTTTTTTGACAGCCTTAGAACACATATATGCAAGGTTGAATATCTATAAATTTTTTATGACAACATTAGAACACATATATGCAGGATTGAATCACTATAAATTTTTTTTTGACAACCTTAGAACATATATCTGCATTATTGAATCACTATAAATTTTTTTTTGACAACCATAGAACACATTTCTGCATGATTGATTTACTGTGAAATTTTTTTTGATAGCCTTAGAGCACATATATGCATGATTGAATTACTATAAAACTTTTTTAGGAGCATTAGAACACATATCTGCATGATTGAATCACTATAAATTTTTTTTGACAACCTTAGAATACATTTCTGCATGATTGATTCACTGTGAATTTTTTTTATAGCCTTAGAGCACATATATGCATGATTGAATTACTATAAATTTTTTTTTAGAGCATTAGAACATATATATGCGTGATTGAATCACTAAAATTGTTTTGACAGCCTTAGAACACATATATGCATGACTGAATCACAATGAAATTTTTTCGACACCCTTAGAACACAAATAAGCGTGATTTATCATTATAAATTATTTTGACAGCCTTAGAATCCATATATGCATGATTGAATCACTATAATTTTTTTGTGAGAGCATTAGAAAACATATATGCATGATTGAATCACTATAAATTTTATTTGACAAACTTAGAACACATATCTGCGTGATTGAATCACTATGAGATTTTTTTGATAGCCTTAGAACACATAGATGCATGATTGAATCACTATGATTTTTTTTTGAGAACCATAAAACACATATATGAAAGATTTAATCACTATGATTTTTTTTTGAGAGATTTTGAACACATATATGCATGATTGATTCACTCTGATTTTTTTTTGACTGCCTTAGAACACATATACGCATGTTTGATACACTATGAATTTTTTTTAGAGCGTTAGAAGACATATATGCATGATAGAATCTCTATTTTTTTTAAGAGCATTAGACCACATATATGCATGATTGAATCACTATAAAATTTGTTTGACGACCTCTGAGCACATATTTGGATGATTGAATCACTATGAAATTTTTTTGACTACCTTACAACACTTATATGAAGGATTGAATTACTATGATTTTTTTCGACAGCCTTAGAATATATATAAGCATGATTTAGTTACTATGAATTTTTTTTGACAGCCTTAGAACACATATTTGCATGATTGAATCACTATGATCTTTTTTTACAGCCTTAGAACACATATATGCATGATTGAATCACTTTGAAATTTTTTTGCAGCCTTTAAACACATATATGCATGATTGAATCACTATGATTTTTTTTTTGACAGCCTTAGAACACATATATGCATGATTGAATCACTATACTTTTTTTTTAGAGCATTAGAACATATATATGCATGATGGAATCACTATAATTTTTTTTTGAGATCATTAGAACACATATGGGATTGATTGAATTAATATAATTTTTTTTTGACAACATTACAAAACATATCTGCATGATTGAATCATTATAAAAATTTTTTTAGAGCCTTAGAACGCATATATGCATGATTGAATCACTACGATTTTTTTATGACAATCTTAGATAACATATATATGTTATTGAAACTCTATTATTTTTTTTTGACAGCATCACAACACATATATGCATAATTGATTCACTATTAATTTTTTTTGACAATCTTAGAACACATATATTCATGATTCAGTCACTATGATTTTTTTTTATAGCCTTAGAACACATATTTGCAGAATTGGATCAGTATTAAATTTTTGTGACAGTCTTAGAACACATATATGAACGATTGAATCACTATGGAATTTTTTTGACAGCCTTAGAACACATATATGCATTATTGCATCACTATGAATTTTTTTTTACTGCCTTAGAACAAATATATGAATGATTGAATCACTATGAATCTTTTATGACAACCATAGAACACATATATGCATGATTGAATCACTATTAGATTTTTTGATAGCCTTAGAACACATATATGCATGATTGAATCCATACAAAATTTTTTGACAGCCTTAGAACACATATATGAAAGCTGGAATCACTATGATTTTTTTTTGACACCCTTAGAACACAAATAAGCATGATTTAATCACTATGAATTTTTTTTTACCGCCTTAGAACACACATATGCATGATTGAATTAATATATATTTTTTTTGAGAGCCCTAGAACACATATATGCATGATTGACTCACTATGAATTTCTTTTGCTGCCTGAGAACACATATATGCATGATTGAGTCATTATGAATTATTTTTGATAGCCTTAGAAGACATACATATGCATGATTGAATCACTATAAATTTTTTTTGAGAGCATTGGATCAGTATTAAATTTTTGTGACAGTCTTAGAACACATATATGAACGATTGAATCACTATGGAATTTTTTTGACAGCCTTAGAACACATATATGCATTATTGCATCACTATGAATTTTTTTTTACTGCCTTAGAACAAATATATGAATGATTGAATCACTATGAATCTTTTATGACAACCATAGAACACATATATGCATGATTGAATCATTATAAAAGTTTTTTGACACCCTTAGAACACATATATGCATGATTGAATCACTATGATTTTTTTTACAGCCTTAGAACACATATAAGCATGATTTAATAACTATAATTTTTTTTAAACAGCCTTAGAACACATATATGCATGATCGAATCACTGTGAAATTGTTTTTACAGCCTTATAACACATATATGCATGATTGAATCACTATGATTTTTTTTTGACAACCTTAGAACACATATATGCATGATTGAATCAATATAATTTTTTTTGAGAGCATTAAAACACACATATGCATGATTGAATCACTATAAATTATTTTTGACAACCTAAGAACACATATATGCAAGATTGAATCACTATGAAATTTTTTTGACAGCCTAAGAACACATATATGCATGATTGAATCACTATGAAATTTTTTTGATAGCCTTTGAACACATATATACATGATTGAATATCTATAAATTTTCACGATATTTTTTTGGACAACCTTAGAACACATTTTCATGATTGAGTCACTATGAGATTTTTTTGACATCCTTAGAACAAATATATGTAGAATTGAATTAGTATCAAATATTTTTGACAACCTTAGAACATATATATGCATGATTAAATCACTGTGGATTTTTTTTGACAGCCTTAGAACATATATATGTATGATTGAAACACAATAAAATTTTGTTGACAGTCTTAGAACACATACATGAATGATTGAATCACTATGCCATGTTTTTGACAGCCATAAAACACATCTATGCATGATTGAATCACTAAGAGTTTTTTTTGACAGCCAAGGAGCACATATATGCATGATTGAATCCATACAAATTTTTTTGACAGCCTTATGACACATATATGCAAGATTGAATCACTTTGATTTTTTCTTGACACCCTTAGAACGCATATATCAATGATTTAATCACTATGTTTTTTTTGACAGCTTTACAACACATATATGCATGATTAAATCACTATGAAATTCTTTTATAACCTTAGAACACATATATGCATGATTGAGTCACTATGATTTTTTTTTGACTGTCGTAGAACACATATATACATGATTTAAAGACTACAATTTTTTTTTGAGAACATTAGAACACATATATGCATGATCGAAATACTTTAATTTTTTTTTACAGCATCAGAACACATATATGCCTGATTGATTCATGATAATTTTTTTTTCACAAGCTTAGAACACATATATTCGTGTTTGAGTGACTATGAGAATTTTTTGACAGCCTTAGAACAAATATATGTAGAATTGAATTAGTATCAATTTTTTTTGACAGCCTTAGAACACATATATGCATGATTGAATCACTGTGGATTTTTTTTGACAGCCTTAGAACACATATATGAATGAATGAATCACTATGAAATTTTTTTGACAACCATAGAACACACATATGCATGATTGAATCACTAAGAGATTTTTTTGACAGCCATAGAACACATATATGCATGATTGAATCCATAAATTTTTTTTTTTAGAGCCATATAATACTTATATGCAAGATTAAATAACTATAAATTTTTTTGGACACCCTTAGAACATATATATCAACGATTTAATCACTATGATTTTTTTTGACAGCCTTAGAACACATATATGCATGATTGAATCACAATAAAGTTTTTTGTATCCTTAGAACACATATATGCATGATTGAGTCACCATGATATTTTTTTACAGCCTTAGAACACATATATGCATGATTCAATAACTACAAAAATTTTTTAGAGCATTAGAACACATATAGAAATGATTAAATTACTATCAGTTTTTTTGGACAACCTTAGAACACATATCTGCATGATTGAATATTTATGATTTTTTTTTGACAGCCTTAGAACGCATATATTCATGATTGAATTTCTATGAAATTTTTTTAACACCCTTAGAACACATATAACCAAGATTTAATCACTATGATTTTTTTTTTGGAGCTTTAGAAAACATATATGTAAGATTCAATCACTATGAATTTTTTTTGATAGCCTTAGAACACATGTGCATGATTACATCCCTATGAATTTGTTTTGACAACCTTAGAACACATACCTGGATGAATGAATCACTTTAAAATTTTTTTGACAGCCTTAGAAAACACCTACGCATGATTTAATCACTATAAATTTTTTTTGACAGCCTTAGAACACATATGTGCATGATTCAATCACTATAATGTTTTTTTGATAGCCTTAAAACACATAAATTTATGATTGAATCACTATGAATTTTTTTTTACAGCCTTAAAACACTTATATGCAAGATTGAGTCAGTTTGATTTTTTTTTACAGCCGTAGAGCTCATATATGCATGATTGGATTACTATAATTTTTTTTGAGAGCATTAGAACACATATATGCATGATTGAATTACTATAATTTTTTTTGGACAACCTTATAACGTATATTTGCATGATTGAATCATTATAATTTTTTTTTGACATCCATAGAACACATATATGCAAGATTGAATCACTATGAAATTTTTTTCTCAGCCTTAGAACACATATAAGCATGATTTAATCACTATGATTTTTTTTTTACAGCCTTAGAACACGTATATGCATGATTGAATCAGTATGAATTTTTTTTGACAGCCTTAGAACACATATACACATGTTTGAATCACTATGAAATTTTTTTGAAAGCCTTAGAAGACATATATGTATGATTGAATCACTATGAATTTTTTTTGACAGCCTTATAACACATATATGCGCGATTGAATCTCTACAATTTTCTTTAAAGAGCATTAGAACACATATATGTATGATTGTATCACTATAAATTTTTTTTGACAACCTTAGAAACATATCTGCATGATTGAATCATTATGCAATTTTTTTGACAGCCTTAGAACACATATATGTATAATTGAATCACTATGATTTTTTTTGACAACCTTAGAACTTATATATGCATGATTGAATCTCTATAATTTTTTTTGACGACATTAGAACACATATATGCATGATTGAATCACTATAATTTTTTTTTTTAAAACCTTAGAACACATATCTGCAAGATTGAATCACTAAGAACTTTTTTTGATACCATTAGAACACATATATGCAGGATTGAATCACTACAAAAGTTTTTTGACAACCTTAGAACACATATAAGCATGATTGAGTCACTATGAATTTTTTTGACTACTGTAGAACACATATATCCATGATTGAATCACTATGAATTTTTTTTGACAGCCTTAGAACACATATCTACATGATTGAATCACTATGAATTTTTTTTGATAGTCTTAGAACACATATTTGGATGATTTAATCACTACGATTTTTTTTTAAGAGCCTTGGAACACATATGTGCATGATTGAATCACTATGATTTTTTTTTCCAGCATTACAACACATATATGCCTGATTGAGTCACTATGAATTTTTTTTGACAGCCTTAGAACACATATAAGCATGATTGAATCACAATAAAATTTTTTTGACAGCATTAGAACACAAATATGCTTGATCGAATCACTATAATTTTTTTTTGACAACCTTAGAACACATATCTGCTTGATTGAATCACAATGAAATTTTTTTGACAGCTTTAAAACACATATATGCATGATTGAATCACTTTGAAATTTTTTTGACACCCTTAGAACACATATAACGATGATTTAATCACAATGAAATTTTTTATCGACAACATTAGAACAAATATATGGATGATTGAATCATTATGAAAGTTTTTTGACAGCCTTATAACACATATATGCATGATTGAATGACTACAAATTTTTTTCAAAGCAATAGAAAACATATATGCATGATTGAATCACTGTAATTTTTTTTGACAGACTTAGAACACATATATGCAGGGTTGAATCACTATGAATTTTTTTTGACAACCATAGAACACATATATGCATGATTGAATCACAATGAGATTTTTTTGATAGCCTTAGAACACATATATGCATGATTGAATCACTATGATTTTTTTTGACACCCATAAAACACATATAAGCATGATTTAATGACTATGATTTTTTTTTGACCGCCTTACAACAAATATGAGCATGATTTAATCACTATGAAATTTTTTTGACGGCTTTAGAACACATATATGCATGATTGAATCACTATGAAATTTTTTTGATAGCATTGGAACACACATAAGTTTGATTTAATCACTATAAATTTTTTTGACAGCCGTAGAACACATATGTTGATGAATGAATCCCTATGATTTTTTTTTGACAGCCTTAGAGCACATATGCGCATGATTGAATCACTATTAATTTTTTTTGCAACCTTAGAACACATATATGTATGATTGAGTCACTATGATTTTTTTTACTGTCGTAGAACACATATGTGCCTTATTGAATAACTACAAAATTTTTTTGAGAACATTAGAACACCTATATACATGATTTAATTACTATAATTTTTTTTGACAACCTTAGAACACATATTCGCATGATTGATTCATTACGAACTTTTTCTGACAGCCATAGAACACATATATGCATGATTGAATCCCTATGAATTTTTTTTGATTGCCTTAAAACACATATATGCTTGAATAAATCAATATGAAATTTTTTTGACAGCCTTAGAACACATATATGCATGATTGAATCGCTATAAATTTTTTTGAGTAAATTAGAACAAATATATGCATGATTGAATCACTATAAATTTTTTTTGACAGCCTTAGAACAAATATATGTAGAATTGAATCAGTATCAATTTTTTTTGACAGCCTTAGAACACATATATGCATGATTGAATCACTGTGGGTTTTTTTTGACAGCCTTAGAACATATATATGTAAGATTGAATCACTATAAAATTTTTTTGACAGCCTGAGAACAAATATTTGAATGATTGAATCACTATGAAATTTTTTTGACAAACATAGAACACATGTATGCATGATTGAATCACTAAGAGATTTTTTTGACAGCCATAGAACACATATACGGATTATTCATTCCATACAAATTTTTTTTGACAACCTTATAACACATATATGCAAGATTGAATCGCTAAGAATTTTTTTTGACACCCTTAGAACACATATGTCAATGATTTAATCACTAGTATTTTTTTGACAGCCTTAGAACACATATATGTATGATTGACTCACTATAATTTTTTTTGATAGCATTAGAACACATATATGCATGACTGACTCACTATAATTTTTTTTATAGCATTAGAACACATATGCATGATTGAATCACTATAAATTTTTTTTGACAACCTTAGGACACATACCTGCGTGAATGAATCATGTTGAGATTTTTTTGACAGCCTTAGAACACACATACACATGATTTAATCACTATAAAATTGTTTTGTCAGACAAAGAACACATATGTGCTTGATTGAATCACTATAAATTTTTTTTGAAAGCCTTAAAACTCATATATGCATGATTGAATCACTATGAATTTTTTTTGACAGCCTTAAAACACATATATGCTTGATTGAATCACTATGAATTTTTTTTGACAGCCTTAGAACAAATATATGCATAATTGAATTACTATAATTTTTTTTTAGAGCATTAGAACACATATATGCATGATTGAATAAGTATAATTTTTTTTGACAACCTTAGAACATATATTTGCATGATTGAATCATTATGATTTTTTTTTGACGTCCATAGAATACAGATATACATGATTTAATCACTCTAAATTTTTTTTGACACCCTTATAACACATATAAGCATGATTTAATCACTATGAATTTATTTTGACAGCCTTAGAAAACATAATTTTTTTTTAGAGCCTTAGAACGCATATCTGCACGGCTGAATCATTATGAATTTTTTTGACAGCCTTAGAACATATAATGGCATGATTGAATCACAATGAATTTTTTTTGACAGTCTTAGAACAAAAATTTGCATGATTGAATCACTATGATTTTTTTTTGCAGACTTAGAACACAAATTTGAATGATTGAATCAGTATGAAGCTTTTTTGCAACCTTAGAACACATATATACGTGATTGAATCACTTTGATTTTTTTTTGACAACCTTAGAACACATATATGCATGATTGAATCACTATAATTTTTTTTTGAGAGCATTAGAACACATATATTACTGATTGAATCACTATATATTTTTTTTGGACAAACTAGGACACATATCAGCATTATTGAATCACTATGAATTTTTTTAATAGGCTTTGAATATATATATACATGTTTGAGTCGCTATGATTTTTTTTTGACAGCCTTGAAACACATATATACTTGATTGAATCTGTATAAGTTTTTTTTGACAACATCAAAACACATATATGCATGACTGATTTATAATAATTTTTTTTTGACAACCTTACAACACATATATTCCTGATTGAGTCACTATGAAATTTTTTTGACAGCCTTAGAACACATATATGCAGAATTGAATCAGTTTGAAAGTTTTTTGAGAGCCTTAAAACACATATATGCATGATTGAATCCCTATGGATTTTTTAAGAGAGCCTTAGAACACATATATGCACGATTGAATCACTATGATTTTTTTTTACAGCCTTAGAACACATGTATGAATTATTGAATCACTATGAAATTTTTTTGACGACCATAGAACACATATATGCATGATTGAATCACTTTGAGATTTTTTTGATAAGCTTAGAACACATATATGCATGATTGAATCCATACAAATTTTTTTTGACTGCCTTAGAACACATATATGCAAGATTGAATCACTAAGATTTTTTTTGACACCCTTAAAACACATATAAGCATGAACTAATCACTATGAACATTTTTTTACCGCCTTAGTATACATATATGTATGACTGAATCACTATGAATTTGTTTTGAAAGCCCTAGAACACATATATGCAAGATTGACTCACTATGAAAGTTTTTTGCACCCTTAGAACACATATATGCATGATTGAGACACTATAAATTTTTTTTGAAAGCCTTAGAAGACATATATGCATGATTGAATAAATATAAATTTTTTTTGAGAGCATTAGAACACATATATGCATGAGTGCCTTACTATAAATTTTTTTTGACAACCTTAGAACACATATCTGCATGATAGAATCATTATGAAATTTTTTTGACAGCCTTAGAAAATATATATGCATGATTTAATCACTATAATTTTTTTGACAGCCTTAGAACACATTTAAGCATGATTTAATCACTATAATTTTTTTTTGATGGCCTTAGAGCACATATTTGCATGTTTGAGTCACTATGATTTTTTTTTACTGCCTTAGAACACTTATATGCATGATTGAGTCACTATGGAGTTTTTTTGCAGCCTTAGAACACATATATGCATGATTGAATCACTATGAATTTTTTTGACAACCTTAGAACACATATATACATGATTGAATCACTATAAAGTTTTTTTGACAGCCTTAGAACACATTTAAGCATGATTTAATCACTATGAAGTTTTTTTAACAGCATTAGAACACACATTTGCATGTTTGAATCACTATGATTTTTTTTTACAGCCTTAGAACACATATATGCATGATTGAGTCACTATGAAGTTTTTTTGCAACCTTAGAACACATATATGGACAATTGAATTACTATGATTTTTTTTTGACAACCTTAGAACACATATATGCGTGATTGAATCACTATAAATTTTTTTTGAGATCATTAGAACACAAATATACATGATTGAATCAATATAATTTTTTGTTGACAACTTTAGAACACATATCTGCATGATTGAATCACTATGAAATTTGTTTGACAGCCTTAGAACGCATATATGCTTGATTGAATCTCTATGAATATTTTTTGACAGCCTTAGAACACATATGTACATGATTGAATCTCTAATTTTTTTTTTGACAACATTAGAATACATATATGCATGATTGATTCACTATAATTTTTTTTTGACAACCTTAGAACACATCCAATCATGATTGAGTCACTATGAACTTTTTTTGGCAACCTTAGAACACATATCTGCATGATTGAATCATTATGCATTTTTTTTTACAGCCTTAGAACACATATATGTATGATTGAATCACTATGATTTTTTTTTACAGCCTTAAAACACATATATGCATGATTGAATCTCTATAATTTTTTTGATGACATTAGAACACATATATGCGTGATTGAATCACTATAAATTTTTTTTGACGACCTTAGAACACATATCTGCATGATTGAATCACTATGAACTTTTTTTTATAGCATTAGAACACATATCTGCAGGATTGAATCACTATAAACTTTTTTGACAACCTTAGAACACATATGAGCATGATTGAGTCACTATGAAATTTTTTGACAGCTGTAGAACATATATATCCATGATTGAATCACTATGAAATTTTTTGACAGCTGTAGAACACATATCTGCATGATTGAATCACTTTGAATTTTTTTTGATAGCCTTAGAACACATATCTGCATGATTGAATCACTATGAAATTTTTTTGACAGCTTTAGAACACATTTATGCATGATTGAATCACTATGATTTTTTTTCCAGCCTTTGAACACATATATGCATGATTGAGTCACTATGAAATTTTTTTATAGCCTTAGAACACATATATGCATGGTTGAATCACAATAAAATTTTTTTTAGAGCATTAGAACACAAATATGCATGATCGAATCACTATAATCTTTTTTGACAACTTTAGAACACATATCTACATCGTTGAATCACTATGAATTTTTTTTGACAGCCTTAGAACACATATATTCATGATTGAATCACTATGAAATTTTTTGACACACTTACACCACATATAACCAGGATTTAATCACTATGAAAGTTTTTATGGACAACCTTATTTCAGATATATGCATGATTGAATCACTGTGAAAGTTTTTTGACAACCTTAGAACACATATATGCATGATTGAATCACTACAATTTTTTTTCAAAGCATTAGAAAACATATATGCATGTTTGAATCAATATAATTTTTTTTTGACAACCTTAGAACACATATATGCATGATTGAATGACTATTATTTTTTTGAGAGCCTTAGAGCACATAGATGCATGATCGAATCATTATGATTTTTTTTTACAACTTTAGTACATATATATACATGATTGAATCTCTATAAATTTTTCTTGACAGCATTAGAACACATATAAGCATGATTGATTCCCAATAATTTTTTTTGACAATCGTATAACACATATAAGTAGAATTTAATTAGTATCAAATTTTTTTGACTCCCTTAGAACACATATATGCATGATTAAATTACTGTGGAATTTTTCTGCCAACCATAGAATACATATATGCATGATTGAATTGCTATGTGATTTTTTTGACAGCCATAGAACACATATATGCATCGTTGAATCCAAAGATTTTTTTTTTGAAACCCTTAGAACACATATATGCAAGATTGTGTCACTATGATTTTTTTTTGACATCCTTAGAACACATATAAGCATGATTTAATCACTATGAAATTTTTTTGACCGCCTTACAACACATATATGCATGATTGACTCACTATGAATTTTTTTTGCAGCCTAAGAACACATATATGCATGATTGAGTCACTATGAATTTTTTTTGACAGCCTTAGAACACATATATGGATGATTGATTCACTACAATTTTTTTTTTAAAGCATTAGAACACATATAAGCATGATTGAATTACTATAGTTTTTTTTTTGACAGCCTTAGAACATATATCTGCGTGATTGAATCATTATGATTTTTTTTTAACAACCTTAGAACACATATATGCATGTTTGAATCACTAAGATTTTTTTTGACAGCCTTAGAAGACATGTTAGCATGATTGAATCACTCTGAAATTGGTTTTACAGCCTTAGAACACATATATGCATGATTGAATGACTATGATTTTTTTTTGCAGCGTTATAACACATATATGCCTGATTCAATCACTATGATTTTTTTTTTGACAACCTTAGAACACATATATGCATGATTGAATACCTATACATCTTTTTTGACAACCTTTGAACATATATCTGTATGATTGAATCACTACAATTTTTTTTTGACAAACTTCGAACACATATATGCATGATTTAATGACTATGATTTTTTTTTGACAACCTTAGAACACATACATGCTTGATTGAATCTGTATAATTTTTTTTGACAACCTTAGAACACATATTTGCGTGATTGAATCACTGTGAATTTTTTTCACAGCCTTAGAACACATATATGCATGATTGAGTCACTCCTTAAATCACATATCTGCATGATTGAAACACTATGAATTTTTTTTGAGTGCCTTATAACACATATTTGCATGATCGAATCACTATGATTTTTTTTTGACATCCTTAGAACACATATATGAGTGATTGAATAATTATGATTTTTTTTTGTCCACCTTAGAAGACCTATATGGGTGATTGAATCACTATAAATTTTTTTGATAGCCTTAGAACACATATATTCATGATTGAATTACTATGAATTTTTTTTTACAGCCTTAGAACACACATATGCATGATTGAATCATTATGAAATATTTTTGACAACCTTAGAACATATATATGCATGATTTAATCACTATGAAATTTTTTTGACAGCCTTAGTACCCATGCATGATCGAATCACTACAATTTTTTTTTGACAGCCTTAGAACACATATATGTATGATTGAATCACTACAAAATTTCTTGACAGCCTTACAACACATATATGCATGATTGAATGAAAGTCATGCTCAGGATCTTGGAGTCTTCTCAATTCCTTTTCATGAGATGAATCGTGTCTTCATGAGCAGGATTCAAAAGAAAGAAATTGCAAAGGCTTTGAAGAAAATGAAATCAAGAATGGCAGTTGGCCCAGATGGTATACGTATCGAGGCTTGAAAATGCTTGGGTGAAAAAAATTTAGAATGGTTGACAAATTCTTTTAACAAGATTTGGCAGACAAATAAGATGTCTAATGAGTGGAGGAAGAGTAGTTTGGTGCCTTTATATAAAAATAAGGGTGATATACAAGATTGCACAAACTATCGTGGTATAAAACGCATGAGTCTTACTATGAAACTTTGGGAGAGGGTGATTGAGTATAGGTCGAGGAAGGTTGTCATGATATCAGAGAATCAATTTGGTTTTATGCCTGGAAGATCAACTATGGAAGCTATACATCTTTTTGGACAACTTATTGAGAGATATAGAGAGTGGAACAAAGATTTGCATATGGTTTTTATTGATTTAGAGAAGGCATACGATAGAGTACCTAGGGATGTTCTCTGGTGGACAATAAGGAAGAAATGTGTTTCTCTCAAGTACATTAGTATAATTAAAGATATGTATGAAGGAGTAGTAACCAATGTCCGCATTTATGGAGGGGTGACAACCAATTTTCCTATAATGGTTAGGTTACATCAAGGATATACATTACGCCCTTTCCTATTTGCTATAGTGATGGATGAGCTTATGAAATCAATTCAAGAAAATGTACCATAGTGTATGTTATTTGCTGATGATATTGTTTTGATTGATGAGTCTAGATATGGGGTTAATGCTAAGTTAGAATTATGAAGACAGACATTGGAAGCAAGAGGTTTTAAGTTGAGTAAGAGTAAGACAAAATATATGGAATGTCGGTTTAGTAAGCACCGAAGTAATGAAGCTTGGTGAGCAAGAAATACTGGTGTATAAGTGTTTCAAATATTTGGGATCTATCATTCAAAAGTATGGAGAAATTGATGGAGATGTAAATCATAGGATAAAGGTTGGGTGGATGAAATGGAAAAGTGCAACTGGAGTGTTGTGCGATTATAGAATGCCATTGCGGTTGAAGAGAAAGTTTTATAGGACGACAATTAGGCCCGCTTTACTATATGGTATGGAATGTTGGGCTGCCAAGAGACATCATATTCAAAAAATGAGTGTAGCTGGGATGCATATCCTTAGATGGATGTGTAGAAATAAGATAAAAGATAAGATTCGAAACGAGGAGATACGTAAGAAGGTAGGCATTGCATCCATTAAAAATAAGATGAGAGAGAATTGTTTACGGTGGTTTGGACATATTCGGTGAAGGCCTAATGATGCTCCAGTTAGAAGGATAGAGAAATGACAAAATATATTAGTTAAAAGAGGCCGGGGTAGGCCTAAGAAGACTTGGATGGAGATGATAGGAAAGGATATGAATGCTTTGAACCTCACCGAGGACATGGCATTGGATAGAAATGATTGGAAGAGAAGGATTCATGTGGAAGACCCAGAATAATTTTCTTTTTTGGTTCATATCGCCGACCCCAATTGTTTGGCAAGAAGGCATAGTTTTTGTTGTTATACCATATATCTGCATGATTGAAAAACTATGATTTTTTTTTGACAGCCGTAGAACATATATATGCATGATTGAATTTTTTGACAGCCGTAGAACACATATATGCATGATTGAATCACTATGAAAGTTTTTTGATAGCCTTAGAACATATATATGCATGATTGAATCACTATGAGATTTTTTTAGAGCATTAGAACACATATATGCATGATTGAATCACAATGAGATTTTTTTAGAGCATTAGACACATACATGAATGATTGAGTCACTATGAAATTTTTTTGACAGCCTTAGAACACATATATGAATGATTGAATCACTATGAAATTTTTTTGACAAACATAAAGCACATATACGCATGATTGAATCACTATGAGATTTTTTTGACAGCCTTAGAACATATATACGCATGATTGAATGACTATGAAATTTTTTTGACAGCCTTAGAACACATATATACATGATTGAATCACTATGATTTTTTTTTAATAGCCTTAGAACACATATATGCATGCTTGAATCACTATGAGATTTTTTTGACAGCCTTAGAACACATATATACATGATTGAATCACTATGAAATATTTTTGATAGCCTTAAAACACATATATGCTTGATTGAATCACTATAGAATTTTTTTGAGAACCTTAGAACACAAATATTCATGAATCACTATGAATTTTTTTTGACAGCCTTAGAACACATATGAATGATTGAATCACTATAATTTTTTTATGACATCCATAGAACACATATATGCATGATTGAATCACTATGAGATTTTTTTGACAACCTTAGAACACGTATATGCCTGAATAAAGCAATACAATTATTTTTTGACAGCCTAAGAACACAAATTTGCATGATTGAATGACTAAAATTTTTTTTGACCGCCTTAGAACACATATTTGCATGATTTAATCACTAAGAAATTTTTGACAGCCTTAGAACACATATAAGCATGAATTAATCGCTGTGAAACTTTTTTTGACAGCCTTAGAGCACATATATGCATGATTGAATAACTATGAAATGTTTTTGACAACCTTAGAACACATATGTATGATTGAATCACTATGAAATTTTTTAGCAGCCTAAGAACACATATATGCATGATTGAATCACTATCAATTTCTTTTGACAGCCTTAGAACACATATATGCACGATTGAATTACTATGAATTTTTTTTAACAGTCTTAGAGCACATATATGCATGGTTGAATCTCTATAAAATTTTTTTGACATCCTTGGAACACATATATTCATGGTTGAATCACTATAAATTTTTTTTGACATCCTTAGAACACCTATCTTCATGATTGAATGACTATGAATTTTTTTGACAGCCGTAGAACACATACATGCATGATTGAATCACTATGAAATTTTTTTGATAGCCTCAGAACATTATATGCATGATTGAATGATTGTGAAATTTTTTTGACAGCCTTAGAACACATATATGCTTGATTGAATCACACTGAATTTTTTTGACAGCCTTAGAACACATATATACATAATTGAATCACTATGAAATTTTTTTAACAGCCTTAAAACACATACATGCATGCTTGAATCACTATGATTTTTTTTTTACAGCCTTAGAACACATATATGCATGATTGAATCACAATGAAATATTTCTGATAGCCTTAGAACACATATATGCTTGATTAAATGACTATAGAAATTTTTTGAAAGCCTTAGAACACAAATATTCATGATTGAATCACTAGGAATTTTTTTTGACAGCATTAGAACATATATATGAATGATTGAATCAATATGATTTTTTTTACAGCCTTAGAACACATATGAATGATTGAATCACTATTGATTTTTTTGACAACCTTAGAACACATATATGAATGATTGAATCACTATGTGTTTTTTTTTACAGCCTTAGAACACATATGAATGATTGAATCACTATAATTTTTTTTTGACAACCATAGAATACATATATGCATGATTGAATCACTATGATATTTTTTTGACAACCTTAGAACACATATATGCCTGAATAAAGCAATACAAATTTTTTTTGACAGCCTTAGAACACATATATGCATGATTGAATGAATACAATTTTTTTTTGCCTTTCTTAGAACGCATATTTGCATGATTGAATCACTAAGATATTCTTGGCAGCCATAGAACACATATAAGCATAAATTAATCGCGATGAAGTTTTTTTGACAGCCTTAGAACACATATATGCATGATTGAATAACTATGAAATGCTTTTGACAACCTTAGAACACATATGCATGATTGAATCACTATGAAATTTTTTTGCAGCCTAAGAACACATATATGCATGATTGAATCACTATGAATTTTTTTTGATAGCCTTAGAACACATATATGCATGATTGAATCACTATGAATTTTTTTTACAGTCTTAGAGCACATATATGCATGGTTGAGTCCCTATAAAAAAAATTGGACATCCTTAGAACACATATATTCATGGTTGAATCACTTTAATTTTTTTTGACATCCTTAGAACACATATCTTCATGATTGAATCACTAGAAAATTTTTTGACAGCCGTAGAACACATGTATGCATGATTGAATCACTATAAATTTTTTTGATAGCCTTATAACATTATAAGCATGATTGGATCACTATAAAACTTTTTTGATAGTTGTAGAACACATATATGCATGATTGAATCACTATAAATTTTTTTTGACAGCCTTTGAACACATATATGCATGAGTGAATCACTGTGAATATTTTTTGACAGCCTTAGAACACAAATATGCAAGATTGAATCACTGTGAATTTTTTTTGACAGCCTTAGAAGACATATCTGCATGTTTGAATCACTATGAAATTTTTTTGACATCCTTAGAAGACATATATGCCTGATTGAATCACTAGATTTTTTTTGACAGCCTTAGAACACATATATTCATGATTGAATAACTGTGAATTTTTTTTGACAGCCTCAGAACACATATATTAAAGATTGACTCACTATGAATTTTTTTTGACGACCATAGAACTGATATATGTATGATTGAAACACTATGAGATTTTTTTGACAGCCAAGGAACACATATATGCATGAATGAATCAATACAAAATTTTTTTGACAGCCTTAGAACACATATATGCATGATTGAGTCACTACACAAATTTTTTGACTGCCTTATAACACATATATGCATGATTGAATCACTATGAATTTTTTTTGACAGCCTTAGAATGCATATAAGCATAATTGAATAGCTATGAAATTTTTTTGACAGGCTTAGAACACATATATGCATGAACATATTTGCATGATTGAGTCACTATGAATTTTTTTTTACAGCCTTAGAACACATATGCATGATTGAATCACTATGAGTTTTTTTGCAGCCTAAGATAACATATATGCGTGATTGATCACTATGAAATTTTTTTGACAGCCTTGAAACACATATATGCATGATTGAATCACTATAAAAAAAATTTGACAGTCTTAGGGGGTATATGTGCAGGGTTGAATGTCTATAAAATATTTGGCCAACATCAGAACATGTATATGCATGATTGAATTACCGTAATTTTTTTTTGAGAATGTTAGAATACATATCTTCATGATTGAATCACTATAAGTTTTTTTTGACAGTCGTAGAACACATAAATACAAGATTGAATCACTATAAAATATCTTTGACAACCTTAAAACACATATATGCTTGATTGAATCACTATGAATTTTTTTTTCCAGCCATAGAACACATATAAGCATGATTTAATCACTCTGAAGATTTTTTAACAGCCTTAGAACACATATATGCAAGATTGAATCAATAAATTTTTTTTTGACAGTCTTAGAACACATATAGGCTTGATTGAATCACTAAGATATTTTTTTGCAGCCTTAGAACACATATATGCATGATTGAATCAATATGATTTTTTTTTGACAACCTTAGAATATATATATGCGTGATTGAATCATTACAAATTTTTTTTTAGAGCATTAGAACATATATATGTATGATTGAAGCACTATAAATTTTTTTTGACAACCTTAGAACACATAACTGCATGATTGATTCACTATGAAAATTTTTTGACAGCCTTAGAACACTTATATACATGATTGAATCACTATAAATTTTTTTTAATAGTCTTGGAACACATATATGCAGAATTGAATCTTTATAAAAAGTTTTTGACAGCATGAGAACACTTATATGCATGATTGAATAACTATAATTTATTTTTGACAACCTTATAACACATATCTGCATTATTGAATCACTATGAATTTTTTTTGGTAGTCGTAGAAAACAAATATGCATGATTGAATAACTATGAATTTTTTTTTGACTGCCTTAGAATACAAATGCAGGATTTAATCACTATGATTTTTATTTAAAGCATCAGAACATATATATGCATGATTGAATCACTATGGAATTTTTTTGACAACCATAGAACACATATAAGCATGATTGAAGCACTATGAGATTTTTTTGACAGACTTAGAACATATATATGCTTCATTGAATCAATACAATTTTTTTTTCACAGCCTTAGAACACATATATGCATGATTGAATCACTACAAGTTTTTTTTTACAACCTTAGAACACATATATGCATGGTTGAATCGCTATAAACGTTTTTTTATAGCCTCAGAATACATATATGCATGATTGAATCACTATGAGATTTTTTTGACAGACTTAGAACACATAAATGCATGAATGAATTAATAAAAAGTTTTTTTGACAACCTTAGAACACATTTATGAATGATTGATTCACTATGAAATTTTTTTGCCGCCTTAGAACACATATATGCATGATTCAATCACTATGAGTTTTTTTTGGCAGCCTTAGAACATATGTATGCACGATTTAAACACTGAAAATTTTTAGACAGCCTTACAACACATATATGCATGATTGAACCACTATAATTTTTGTTTTGACATCCTTAGAACACATATATGCATCATAGAATCACTATGAAACTTTTTTGCAACCTTAGAACACATATATGCATTAATTGAATCACTATGAATTTTTTTTGACAGTCTTAGAACACATATATGCGTATTTGAACGACTATAATTTTTTTTGACAGCCTTAGAACACATATATGCATGATTGCATCACTATAAAATTTGTTTAACAACCATAGAAGACTTATATGCATCATTGAATCATTATGAAATTTTTTTGACAGCCTTAGAAAACATATATGCATGATTGAATCACTATAAATTATTTTTTAGAGCATTAGAAAACTTATATGCATGATTGAATCACTATCAATTTTTTTTTACAATCTTAGAACACATATTTGCATTATTGAATCACTATGAAATTTTTTTGACAGCCTTAGAACGCATAGAACGCATATACGCATGATTGAATCACTATGAAATTTTTTTGACAGCCTTAGAACACATATATGTATGATTGAATCACTATGAAATTTGTTTGCATCCTTAGAAAACATATATGCACGATTGAATCACTATGAATATGTTTTGATTGCCTTAGAACACATATATGCATGATTGAATCACTAGAAACTTTTTTTTAGAGCATTAGAACACATATATGCATGAATGAATCACTATAAAACTTTTTGACAATCTTGGAAGACATATCTGCATGATTGAATCACTATGAAATTTTTTTGACAGCCTTAGAACACATATATGCATGATTGAATCACTATGAAATTTTTTTCACAGCCTTTCAACACATATATTAACGATTGAATCACTTTGAATTTTTTTTTACAGCCTTAGAACACATATATACATGAGTGAATCACTATGATTTTTTGTTGACAGCTTATGAACACATATATGCATGATTGAATCACAATGGAATTTTATTGACAACCTAAGATCACATATATGCTTGATTGAATCACTATGAAATTTGTTTGAGACCCTTAGAACAAATATATGCATGCTTGAATCAGTCGAAAATTTTTATGATAGTCGTGGAACACATATATGAATGATTGAATTACTATGATTTTTTTTTGACAACCATAGAACACATATATGCATGATTGAATCACTATAAGATTTTTTTGACAGCTTTAGAACATATATATGTTTGATTGAATCAACACAATTTTTTTAATAGCCTTAGAACACATATTTGCATGATTGAATCACTATAATTTTTTCCTGACAACCTTACAACACATATCTGCATTATTGAATCACTATGAAATTCTTTTGACTGCCTTAGAACACATATATGCATGATTGAATCACTATGAAACTTTTTTGACACCCATAGAACACTTATGAGGACGATTTAATCACTATGAAAATTTTTTGACAGACTTAGAACGCATGTATGCATGATTGAATCACTATGAAATTATTTTGACAGCCTTAGAACACATATATGCATGATTGAATCACTATAATTTTTTTTTGACAACCTTAGACCACATATCTGCATGAGTGAATCACTATCAAATTTTTTTGACAGCCTTAGAAAACAAATATGCATGATTGAATCATCATGATTTTTTTTTAACATCCTTAGAACACTTATATGCATGATTGAATCACTATGAATTTTTTTTGATAGCCTTAGAACACATATATGCATGTTTGAATCACTATGAATTTTTTTTTAGAACCTTAGAAAACAAATATGCATGATTAAATCACTATAGAATTTTTTTGACAGCCTTAGAACGCATATATGCATGTTTGAATCACTATGAATTTTTTTTGGGAGCCTTAGAAAACATATACACATGATTAAATCACTATGGATTTTTTTTGATAGCCTTAGAATGCATATATTCATGATTGAATCACTATGGAATTTTTTTGACTGGCTTAGAACACATATATGAATGATTGAATCACTATAAATTTTTTTTGACAGCCTTAGAGGACATATATGCATGATTGATTCAATACAAAATTTTTTGACAGAGTTAGAACACATATATGCATGATTGAATCACTACAAATTTTTTTTGAGAGAATTTGAACACTAATATGCATGATGGAATCACTACAAATTTTTTTTGAAAACCTTAGAATACATATATGCATGATTGAACCACTTTGAAATTTTTTTGACAGCCTCAGAACGCATATAAGCATGATTGAATCACTATGATTTTTTTTGCAGCCTTAAAACACATATATCCATAATTGAATAATTATTAAATTTTTTTGTCAGCCTTAGAACAAATATATGGATGATTGAATCACTACAATTTATTTTTTAGAGCATCAAAACACTTATATGCTTGACTGAATCACTATACAATTTTTTTGACAACCTTAGAACACATATCTGCATTATTGGATCACTATAAATTTTTTTTGACACCCTTAGAACACATATATGCTTGATTGAATCACTGTGAATTAATTTTGACACTCATAAAACACTTATGCTCATGATTTAATCACTATAATGTTTTTTTGACAAGCCTAAAACACATATATGCATGATTGAAACACTATGATTTTTTTTTGCAGCCTTAGAACACATATATGCATTATTGAATCACTATGATTTTTTTTTAGAGCCTTAGAACACATAGATGCATGATTGAATCACTACAAACTATTTTTGAGAGCATTAGAACACTCATATGCTTGATTGAATCATTATAATTTTTTTTTGACAATCCAAGAACATATATCTGCATTATTGAATCACTATAAAATTTTTTGGACACCCTTAGAACATTTATAAGGATGATTAAATCACTAAAATTTTTTTTTGACAGGCTTAGAACACATATCTCCATGATTGAATCACTATGAAAGTATTTTTACAGCCATAGGACACATATGGATGATGGAATCACTATAATTTTTTTTTACAGCCTTAGAACACTTATATGCATGCTTGAATCACTATGAAAGTGGTTTGACAGCCTTACAACACATATATGCAGGATTGAATCACTAGAATTTTTTTTTGAGAGCATTAGAATATATATATGCAAGATTGAATCACTATGATTTTTTTTTGAGAGCTTTAGAACGCATATATGCATTATAGAATCACTATGAATTTTTTTGACAGCCTTAGAACACATATATGAATGAGTGAATCAATATGAATTTTTTTTATAGCCTTAGAACATATACATAGATGCTTGAATCATTATAAAAAGTTTTTGATAGCCTTAGAACATATATATGAATGATTGAATCACTATGATTTTTTTTTACTGCCTTAGAACACATATAAGCTTGATTGAATCGCTATGAAATTTTTTTGACAGCCTTAGAACACATATTTGCATGATTGGATCACTATGGATTTTTTTGACATCCTTACAACACGTACATGCATGATTGAACCACTATAAATTTTTTTTAACAGCCTTAGAACATATATATCCTTGATTGAATCACTATGAATTTTTTTGACAGCCTTAAAACACATACATGCATGGTTGAATCATTATAAAATTTGTTTGACAGCATTAGAACAAATATATGCATGATTGAATCACTATAAATTTTTTTTTGACGGCATTAGAACACATATATCCAAGATTGAATCATTGTGAATTTTTTTTGACAGCCTTAGACCATATATATGCATGATTGAATCACTATGGATATTTTTTGACATCCTTAGAACACAAATATGCAAGATGGAATCACTATCATTTTTTTTACAACCGTAGAATGCATATATGCATGATTGAATCACTATGAAATTTTTTTGACAGTCGTAGAACACATATATGCATGATTTAATCACTATAAAATTTGTTTGACAGTATTAGAACACATATATGCATGATTGAATCACTAAGAAATTTTTTTGAGACCCTTAGAACACATATATGCATGATTGAAAAACTCTGATTTTTTTTTGAAAGACTTCAAACACATATACGCATGATTGAAACACTACAAAGTTTTCTGGCAGTATTAGAAAACAAATATGCATGATTAAATCACTATAATTTTTTTTGACAGCTTTAGAAAACATATATGCTTTATTTAATCACTATAAGTTTTTTTTGACAATCTTATTACACATATCTGCATGATTGAATCACTATAAATTTTTTTTGATAGCCTTAGAACACATATATACATGATTAAATCACTATGATTTTTTTTTGACATCCTTAGAACACATATTTGCAAGATTGAATCACTATGGATTTTTTTTAACAGCCTTAGAACGCATATGCATGATTGAATCACTATGAATTTTTTTTGGGAGCCTTAGAACACTGATATGCAAGATTGAATCACTATGAAATTTTTTTGACAGCCTTAGAACACATATATGCATGATTCAATCACTATAAATTTTTTTTGACAGCCTTAGAACACATATTTGCATGATTGAATCACTATGAATTTTTTTTGATAACCTTATAACACATATATGCATCATTGAATCTTTATAATTTTTTTTTGACAGCCTTAGAACACATATATACAAGATTGAATAACTATGAATTTTTTTTATAGGATTAGAACTCAAATATGCATGATTGAGTAAATATAATTTTTTTTTACTGCCTTAGAACCCATATATGCTTGATTGAAACACTACAAAAAATTTTGGACAGCCTTAGAATAAATATCTGCCTAATTGATTCATTATGATTTTTTTTTGACAGCTTACAATGCATTTATGCATGATTTACTTTGAATTTTTTTTTACAGCCTTAAAACACATATATGCATGATTGAATCACTATAAATTTTTTGTACAACTTTATGCCACATATCTATATGATTGAATCTGTATGAATTTTTTTTTGAAAACCTTAAAACACAAATCTGGATGATTGATTCACTATACAATTTGTTTGACAACATTAAAACACATATATGCAAGATTGAATCACTAAAAAATTTGTTTCACAACATTAGAACACATATATGTAAGATTGAATCACTATGATTTTTTTTTACAGCTTTAGATCAAATATATACATGCTTGAATCACTATGAAATATTTTTGACAGCGTTAGAACTCATATCTGCACGAATGGATCACTATGATTTTTTTTTGACATTCTTAGAACACATACATGCATGATTGAATCACTATAAACTTTTTTTAATAGCCTTGAAATTTTTTTGACAGCCTTAGAACAATCATATGCATGATTGAATCACTATGAAATTTTTTTGACAATTGTAAAACACATATATTCATGATTGAATTACGATGATTTTTTTTGATAGCCATAGAACACATATGTGCATGATTGAATCACTATAAAAAAATTTTGACAGCATTAGAACACATATATGCATGATTGAATCACAATGAAATCTTTTTAAAAGCTTTAGAACACATATACGCATGATTGAATCACTATAAAATTTTTTTGACAACCTTAGAACACATATCTGCATGATTGGATCACTATGATTTTTTTATTTGACAGCCTTATAACTCATACATGCATGATTGAATTTTTTTTGACAGCCTTAGAACACATATATGCATGATTGAATCACTATTCCATTTTTTTGACAGCCTTAGAACATATATATGGATGATTGAAACACTATGAAATTTTTTTGATACCCTTAGAACATATATATGCATGATTGAATCCCTATGAAATTTATTTGACAGCTTTTAAACACAAATATGCATGATTGAATCACAATGAATTTTTTTTGACAGCCTTAGAACACATATATGCTTGATTGAATCACTATGAAATTTTTTTAATAGCCTTAGAACAAGATATGCATGATTGAACTTGAAATTTTTTTGACAGCCTTAGAACACATATATGCATGATTAAATCACTATGAAATTTTTTTGATAGCCTTAGAACATATATATGCGAGATTGAATCACTATGATTTTTTTTTCCAGCCTTAGAACACATATATGCTTGATTGAATCACGACAAAAGTTTTTTGACAGCATTAGAACAGATATATGCATGATTGACTCACTAAAAAAAAGATTTTGACAGCCATAGAACACATATATGCATGATTGAATTTGAAATATTTTTGATAGCCTGAACACATATTTGCATGATTAAATCATTATGAAATTTTTTTGACTGCGCTAGAACTCATATATGCATGATTCAATCACTATGAATTTTTTTTGACAGCCTTAGAACACATATGCGAGATTCAATCACTATAAACTTTTTTCGACAACATTATAACACATATTTGCATGATTGAATCAAGACGAATTTTTTTTGACAGCATTAGAACAAAGATATTTATGATTGAATCACTATAAACGAAATTTGATAGCCTTATAACTCATATATGCATGATTAAATCACTATGAAAGTTTTTGACAGCCTTAGAACACATATATGCATGATTGAATCACTATGAAATTTTTTTGACAGACTTAGAACACATATATGCATTATTGAATTTCTATGAAATTTTTTTGACAGAAATAGAACACATATATGCTTGATTGAACCACTAAGAATTTTTTTTGATACCCTTAGAACACATATGCATGATTGAATCACAATGAACTTTTTTTTGCTACCATAGAACAAATATATGCATGATGAAATCACTATGAAAGTTTTTTTATAGCCTTAGAACACATATATGCATGATTGAATCACTATTATTTTTTTTTACAGCGTTAGAACATATATATGCAAGATTGACTCTCTATAAAAAAAATTGACACCATTAGAACACATATATGCATGACTGAATCTCTATAAAAAAATTTACAACCTTAGAACATATCTACAAATGATTGAATCACTATGAATTTTTTTTGACGGCCTAAGAACACTTGTATGAATGATTGAATCTCTATGAATTTTTTTTTACTGCATTAGAACACATATATGCAAGTTTGAATCACTATTAAATTCTTTTGAAACCCTTAAACAAAACATATGCATTATTGAATCACTATAAAATTTGTTTGATATCCTTAGAACATATATATGCATGATTGAATCACTATGAATTTTTTTTGACAACTGTAAAACAAATATATGCATTATTGAATCACTATGATTTTTTTTTAACAACTTTGGGACACATATATGAATGATTGAATCACTATGAACTTTTTTTTATATCCTTAAAACATATATATGTATTATTGAATCACTATGAATTTTTTTTGACAACTGTAGAATAGATATATGCATTATTGAATCGCTATGAAATTTTTTTAACAACTTTGGGACACGTATATGAATGATTGAATCACTATGAAATTTTTTTGACCGCCTTAGAGCACATATACTCATGATTGAATCACTATGAATTTTTTTTGACAGCCTTAGAACATATATATATGCATGATTGAATCACTATGAATATTTTCTGACAGCCTTAGAATACATATATTCATGATTGAATTGCTGTGAAAATTTTTTCACAGCCTTAGAACAAATGTATGCATGATTGTATCACTATGAAATTTTTTTGAGAGCCTTAGAACACATATATGCGTGATTGAATCACTATGACATTTTTTTGACTGCTTTACAACACATATGCGCATGATGGAATGTCTATGATTTTTTTTGACAATCGTAGAACAAATATATGCATTATTAAATCACTATGATTTTTTTTATAGCCTTAGAACGCACATATGCATGATCGAATTAGTATGAATTTTTTTTGACAGCCTTAGAACATATATATGAAAGATTGAATCACTATAATTTTTTTTTGACTGCTCTAGCTGACTTATATGCATGATTGAATCACTATGAAATTTTTTTGACAGCCTTAGAACACATATATGGATGATTGAATCAATATAATTTTTTTTGACAGCCTTAGAACACATATATGCGAGATTGAATCACTATGGAATTTTTTTGACAGCCTTAAAACATATATGCATGATTGAGTCACTATAGAATTTTTTTGACAGACTTAGAACACATGTATGCAAGATTGAATCAGTATGAAATTGTTTTATCACCTTGGAACACATATATGCGTGATTGAATCACTAAGATTTTTTTTTGAGAAACTTAGAACACATATATGCATGCTTGAATCACTATGAATTTTTTTTGACAAACTTAGGACACATAAATGCATGATTGAATCACTATGAGTTTTTTTTGAGAGCCTTAGAACACATATATGCAGAATTAAATCATTAAGAATTTTTTTTGACATCCGTAGAACACATATATGCAAGAATAAATCACTATGAATTTTTTTTGACAGCCTTAGTACACTTATATACATGATTAAATCACTACTAATTTTTTTTGACAATCCTAGAACACATGTATGCATTATTGAATCACTACGAAATTTTTTTGACAACCTTACGAAATATATATGTCTGATTAAATCACTATGAAATTTGTTTGATGTCCTTAGAATACAAATATGCATGATTGAATCACTATTAAATTTTTTTGACAGCCTTAGAACAAATATATGCATGATTAAATTACTATAAAATTTTTTTTGACATTGTTAGAACACATATATGCATGATTGAATCACTATAATTTTTTTTTGACAACCTTAGAACCCATATATGCAAGATTGAATCACTATGAACTTATTTTGACAGCCTTAGAACACATATATGCATCATTGAATCACTATGATTTTTTTTGAGAAACTTAGAACACATATATGCTTGTTTGAATAACTATGATTTTTTTTTGACAACCTTAGGACACATATATGCATGATTGAATCACTCTAAAATTTTTTTGACAGCCTTAGAACACATGTATGCATGATTGAATCACTATGAATTTTTTTTGACATTCTTAGAACACATATATGCATGATTGAATCACGAAGAATTTTTTTTGACATCCTTAGAACACATATATGCGAGATTGAATACCTATAAAAAAAATTTGCAGCCTTAGAACACATATATGCATGATTGAATCACTATGAAATTTTTTTGACAACCGTAGAACACATATATGCATTATTGAATCACTATGATTTTTTTTTGACAACCTTAGGACACATATATGAATGATTGAATCGCTATGAATTTTTTTTGACAGCCTTAGAACATATATATGCATCATTGAATCACTGTGAAATTTTTTTGACAGCCTTAGAAAAAATCTGTTAATGAATGAATCACTATGATTTTTTTTTTGATAGCATTAGAACACATATATGTATGATTGAATTACTATGAAATTTTTTTGACAACCTTAAAACACATATATGCATGTTTAAATCACTATGAAATTTTTTTAACAGCCTTAGAACACATATATGCATGATTAAGTCACTATGAATTTTTTTTGACAATCATAGCACAAATATATGCATGATTGAATCACTATGAATTTTTTTTTACAGTCTTAGATCACTTATATGCATGATGGAATCAATATGAAATTTTTTTGACAGCCTTAAAACACATATATGCTTAATTGAATCACTATGAAATTTTTTTGACAGCCTTAGAACACATATATGCATGATTGAATCACTATGAGTTTTTTTTTACTGCTTTAGAACACAAATATGCATGATTGAATCTCTATGAATTTTTTTTGACAATCGTAGAACAAATATATGCATTATTGAATCTCTATGATTTTTTTTTGATAGCCTTAGAATGCATATATGCATGATTGAATCACTATGATTTTTTTTAGAGCCTTACAACATATATATGCAAGATTGAATCATAACGATTTTTTTTTTACTGCCTTAGCTCATATATATGCATGATTATATCACTACATAATTTTTTTGACTGCCTTAGAATACATATATGCATGATTGAATCAATATAATTTTTTTTTGACAGCCTTAGACCGCAGATACTCATGACTGAATCACTATGAATTTTTTTTGACTGCCTTAGAACACAAATATGCAAGATTGAATCACTATGAAATTCTTTTGATAGCCTTAAAACACATATTTGCATCATTGAATCACTATAAAAAAATTTGGACAACTGTAGAACATATATATGAGTTATTGAATCACTTTGAAATTTGTTTGACAACCTTAGAACTCATATATGCATGATTGAATCACTATTAATTTTTTTTTATAACCTTAAAATACATATATGCCTGATTGAATCACTATAAGATTTTTTTGACAGCCTTAGAACATATATATGCATGAATGAATCACTATGAAATTTTTTTGAAAGCCTTAAAAAATATGTATGCTTAATTGAATCACTATGAAATTTTTTTGAAAGCCTTAAAAAACATGTATGCTTAATTAAATCACTGTGAATTTTTTTGACAGCCGTAGAACGCATATATGCATGATTGAATCACTATAAATTTTTTTCGACTGCTTTAGAACACATATATGCATGATTGAATCTCTATGAATTTTTTTTGACAATCGTTTAACATATATATGCATTATTGAATCACTATGATTTTTTTTTTGAACACATATAAGCATGCTTAAATCACTGTCAACTTTTTTTGACAATCGTAGAACAAATATATGCATTATTGAATCACTGTGAAATTTTATAAAACCTTAGGACACATATATGCATGATTGAATCAGTATGAATTTTTTATGACAGCCTTAGAACACATATATGCATGATTAAATCACTGTCAACTTTTTTTGACAATCGTAGAACAAATATATGCATTATTGAATCATTGTGAAATTTTATAAAACCTTAGGACACATATATGCATGATTGAATCAGTATGAACTTTTTTTGACAGCCTTAGATCACATATATTCATGATTGAATCACTATGATTTTTTTTTGACAGCCTTAAAAAACATATATGCTTAATTGAATCACTATGATTTTTTTTTGACAGCTTTAGAACGCATATATGCATGATTAAATCACTATGAAATTTTTTTGACTGCTTTAGAACACATATATGCATGATTGAATCTCTATGAAATTTTTTTGACAATCGTTTAACACATATATGCATTATTGAATCACTATGATTTTTTTTAATAGCCTTAGAACGCAAACATGCATGATTGAAGCACTATGAATTTTTTTTGAGAGCCTTAAAACAAATATATGCAAGATTGAATCACTAAGAATTTTTTTTGACTGCCTTAGCACATATATATGCATGGTTAAATCACTATAATTTTTTTTGACAGCCTTAGAACACATATATGTATGATTGAATCAATATAAATTTTTTGATAGCCTTTGAACACATATATGCATGATTAAATCACTATGAATTTTTTTTTTACAGCCTTAGAACACATATATGCTTGATTGAATCACTATAACTTTTTTTGGACAGCCTTAGAACATATATATGCATGATAAAATCACTATGAAATTCTTTTGACAGCCTTAAAATAGATATATGCAAGATTGAATCACTATGAAATTTTTTTGACAGCCTTATAACACATGTAAGTAAGATTGAATCACTACGAATTTGTTTTATCACCTTAGAACACATATATGGTTGATTGAAACACTAAGAATTTATTTGGAGCAAGTTAGAACACATATATGCATGTTTGTATCCGTATGAATTTTTTTTGACAACCTTAGGGCACATATATGCAAGATTGAATCAGTATGAATTTTTTTTGACAGCCTTACAACACATATATGCAGCATTGAATCATTATGATTTTTTTTTAGAGCCTAAAACACATATATGCATGATTGCATCATTATGAATTTTTTTTGTTAGCCTTAGTACACATATATGAATGATTGAATCACTATGAAAGTTTTTTGACAGCCTTAGAACACATATATGCATGATTGAATCATTATGAAATTTTTTTGACAGCCTTAGAACACATATATGCATGATTGAATCACTATAAAATTTTTTTGACAGCCTTAGAACACATTTTTGCATGATTGAATCTCTATGAAATTTTTTTGACAACTTTAGAACACATATATGCATGATTTAATCACTATAAATTTTTGTTGACAACCTTAGAACCCAGTATATGCATGATTGAATCACTATGATTTTTTTTTTTACAGTGTTAGAAAACATATTTATGCAAGATTGAGTCACTATATAATTTTTTTGACAGCCTTAGAACACATATATACAGTATTGAATCACTATGAATTTTTTTTGATAGCCTTGGAACACATATATGCATGATTGCATCAGTATGAATTTTTTTTGACAGACTTAGAACACATATATGCATGATTTCATCAGTATGATTTTTTTTTGACAGACTTAGAAGACATATATGCATGATTGAATCACCATGAATTTCTTTTTGATCGCCTTAGAACACATATGAATGATTGAATCACTATAAAACAATTTTCACAGCTTTAGAACATATATATGCATGATTGAATCACTATAAAAATTTTTTATTGCCTAGAACACATATTTGCATGATTAAATCACTATGAAATGTTTTTTACAGCCTTAGAACATAATTATGCATGATTAAAGCTCTATGAATTTTTTTTTACAGCCTTAGAACACATATATGCATAATTAAATGACTTTGAATTTTTTTTGACAGCCTTAGGAAACATATATGCATCATTGAATCTCTATGAATTTTTTTGACAGACTTAGAACACATATCCGCATGATTGAATCATTATGATATTTTTTTGACAGCCTTAGAAAACATATATGCATGCTTGAATCACTACAAAACTTTTTTGACAGCATTATATCACATATATGCATGATTGAATCACGACAAAATATTTTAGATTGAATCACTATAACAAAATTTTGACATTATTAGAACACATATATGCATGATTGAATCATTATGATTTTTTTTGACAGACTTAGAACACATATTTGCTTGATTGAATCACTATGAAAGTTTTTGACAGCCTTAGAACACATATACGCATGATTGAATCACTATGAATGCTTTTTGAGAGCCTTAGAACACATATATGCGTTATTGAATTTCTGTGAATTTTTTTTACAGCAATAGAACACATATATACATGATTGAATCACTATGGAATTTTTTTGATAGCCTTAGAACACACATATGCATGATTGAATCACTATGAATTCTTTTCTATAGTCATAGAACACATATATCCATGATTGAATCACTATGATTTTTTTTGATAGCCTTAGAACACACATATGCATGATTGAATCACTTTTATATTTTTTTTACAGTCTTAGAACATATATATGCATGATTGAATCTCTATAAAAAAAACTGACCCCATTAGAATACATATATGCATGATTCAATCACTATAAAAAAATTCACAACCTTAGAACACATCTACGCATGATTGAATCACTATGAATTTTTTTTTACGGCCTTACAACACATACATGAATGATTGAATCACTATGAATTTTTTTTTACGGCCTTAGAACACATACATGAAGGATTGAATCTCTATGAATTTTTTTTGACAGCATTAGAACACATATATCTTTGATTGAATCATTTTGAATTTTTTTTGAAAACCTTAAAAAACGTATATGCATGATTGAATCACTATGAATTTTTTTTGATAGCCATAGAACATATATATGCATGATTGAATCACTATTAATTTTTTTTGACAACTGTAGAACAAATATATGCATTATTGAATCACCATCAATTGTTTTTGACAACCTTATGACACATATTTGCATGATTGAATCACTATAAAAATTTTTTGACAGCCTTAGAACATTTATATGGGAAATTGAATCACTATAAAATTGTTTGACACCCTTGGAACATATATATGCATGATTTAATCACTATGATTTTTTTTTACAGCCTTAGAACACATATATTCATGATTGAATCGCTGTGAAATTTTTTTCACAGCCTTAGAACAAATATGTGCATGATTGAATCACTACGAAATTTTTTTGTCAGCCTTGCATGATTGAATCACTATGACATTTTTTGAACTGCTTTAGAACACATATATGCATGATTGAATTTTTTTTTTAAAAAATTTTACTGCCTTAGAACACATATATGCAAGATTGAATCACTATGAATTTTGTTTGACGGCCTTAGAACACATATATGCATGATTGAATCACTATAAAAAAATTTTGACAGCCCTACAACTTATGTATGCAAGATTGAATCACTATGAATTTTTTTTGACATACTTAGAACACATATATGCATCATTGAATCACTATAAAATTTATTTGGGAGCCTTAAAACAGATATATCCATGATTGAATCATTATGAAATTTTTTTGATAGACTTAGAACAAATATATTCATGATTGAAACACTATGAATTTTTTTTGACAGCCTTCGAACACTTGTGTGTATGATTGAATCACTGTGATAGTTTTTTGACAGACTTAGAATACATATATGCATGATTGAATCACTATGATATTTTTTTGACAGGCTTAGAATACATATATGCATGCTTGAATCACTAAAAAAAAAATTTAAAGCATTAGAACACATATAGGCATGATTGAATCACTATGATTTTTTTTTGAGAGCCTTAGAACACATATATGCGTTATTGAATTTCTGTGAATTTTTTTTACAGCAATAGAACACATATATACATGATTGAATCACTATGGAATTTTTTTGATAGCCTTAGAACACATATATGCATGATTAAGTCACTATGAATTTTTTTTGACAATCATAGCACAAATATATGCATGATTGAATCACTATGAATTTTTTTTTACAGTCTTAGATCACTTATATGCATGATGGAATCAATATGAATTTTTTTTGACAGCCTTAAAACACATATATGCTTAATTGAATCACTATGAAATTTTTTTGACAGCCTTAGAACACATATATGCATGATTGAATCACTATGAGTTTTTTTTTACTGCTTTAGAACACAAATATGCATGATTGAATCTCTATGAATTTTTTTTGACAATCGTAGAACAAATATATGCATTATTTTGACAGCATTAGAACACATATATCTTTGATTGAATCATTTTGAATTTTTTTTGAAAACCTTAAAAAACGTATATGCATGATTGAATCACTATGAATTTTTTTTGATAGCCATAGAACATATATATGCATGATTGAATCACTATTAATTTTTTTTGACAACTGTAGAACAAATATATGCATTATTGAATCACCATCAATTGTTTTTGACAACCTTATGACACATATTTGCATGATTGAATCACTATAAAAATTTTTTGACAGCCTTAGAACATTTATATGGGAAATTGAATCACTATAAAATTGTTTGACACCCTTGGAACATATATATGCATGATTTAATCACTATGATTTTTTTTTACAGCCTTAGAACACATATATTCATGATTGAATCGCTGTGAAATTTTTTTCACAGCCTTAGAACAAATATGTGCATGATTGAATCACTACGAAATTTTTTTGTCAGCCTTGCATGATTGAATCACTATGACATTTTTTGAACTGCTTTAGAACACATATATGCATGATTGAATTTTTTTTTAAAAAAATTTTACTGCCTTAGAACACATATATGCAAGATTGAATCACTATGAATTTTGTTTGACGGCCTTAGAACACATATATGCATGATTGAATCACTATAAAAAAATTTTGACAGCCCTACAACTTATGTATGCAAGATTGAATCACTATGAATTTTTTTTGACATACTTAGAACACATATATGCATCATTGAATCACTATAAAATTTATTTGGGAGCCTTAAAACAGATATATCCATGATTGAATCATTATGAAATTTTTTTGATAGACTTAGAACAAATATATTCATGATTGAAACACTATGAATTTTTTTTGACAGCCTTCGAACACTTGTGTGTATGATTGAATCACTGTGATAGTTTTTTGACAGACTTAGAATACATATATGCATGATTGAATCACTATGATATTTTTTTGACAGGCTTAGAATACATATATGCATGCTTGAATCACTAAAAAAAAAATTTAAAGCATTAGAACACATATAGGCATGATTGAATCACTATGATTTTTTTTTACAGCCATGGAACACATATATGCATGATTGAATTTGAATTTTTTTTGACAAACATAGGACACATATATATTAGATTGAATCACTATGAAATTTTTTTGACAGCCTTAGAACACATATATGCTTGATTGAATAACTATAATTTCTTTTGACAACCCTAGAACACATATATGCATTATTGAATCTCTAGAATTTTTTTTTTACAATGTTAGGACACATATATGCATGATTGAATCACTATGAATTTTTTTTTATAGCCTTACGACACATATATGCATTATTGAATCACTATGAATTTTTTTTTAATGCCTTAGAAAACATATATGCATGATTGAATCACTACGATATTTTTTTGACAGACTTAGAACACATATATGAATGATTGAATCAGTAGGACTTTTTTTTACATCCTTAGAATACATATATGCTTGAATCACTATAATAAAATTTTAACAGCATTAGAACACATATATGCGTGATTGAATCACTATGAATTTTTTTTACAACCTTCAAACACATATATGCATGATTGAATCACTATAAAATTTTCTTGATAGCATTAGAACACGTATATGCATGATTGAATCTCTATGATTTTTTTTATAGCATTAGAACACATATATGCATGATTGAATCACCATGAAATCTTTTTTATAGCCTTAGAACACATATATACATGATTCAATATCTATGCATTTTTTTTATAGCCTTAAAACTTATATGCATGATTGAATCACTATGCATTTTTTTTAGAGCCTTAGAACATATATGCATGGTTGAATCACCATATATTTTTTTTGACAGCCTTGGAACACATATATGCATGATTGAATCATTATGAAATTTGTTTGACTGACTTAGAACACATTATGCTTGATTGAATCACTTGAATTTTTTTTTGACAGTGTTAGAACACATATATGCTTGATTGAATCACTTTGATTTTTTTTTTACAAGCGTAGAACACGTATATGTATTATTGAATCACTTAGATTTTTTTTGAGAGACTTAGGACACATATATGCATGATTGAATCAATATGAAATTTTGTTGACAGCCATAAAACACATATATGCAAGATTGAATCACTATGAATTTTTTTTGATAGCCTTAGAACATATATGCATGACTGAATCACTATGATTTTTTTTTGACAGCCTTAGAACACATTAATGCAAGATTGAATCATTATGAATGTTTTTTGTCAGCCTTAGAAGACAAATATGCAAGATTGAATCATTATGATTTTTTTGTGACAGACTTAGAACACATATATGCATGATTTAATCACTATGCAATTTTTTTGACAGCCTTAGAACACATATATGCATGATTTAATCACTATGATATTTTTTTGATAGACTTAGAATACATATATGCATGATTGAATCACTATGATATTTTTTTGATAGCCTTAGAATACATATATGCATGCTTGAATCACTACAATTTTTTTTTTACAACTATAGAATACATATATGCGTGATTGAATCACTATGAATTTTTTTTGACAGCTATAGAACACATATATGCATGAATGAATATGATTTTTTTTTTCACAACCTTATGACACATATATACTTGGTTGAATCACTATGAAATTTTTTTGACAACCTTAGAACACATATATGCTTGATTGAATCACTATAAATTTTTTTGACAACCCTAGAACACATATATGTATTATTGAATCACTAGGAATTTTTTTTTACAATGTTAGGACACATATATGCATGGTTGAATCACTATGATTTTTTTTTGACAACCTTAGAACACATATATGAATGATTGAATCACTATGAATTTTTTTTGACAGCCTTACAACACATATATGCATGATTGAATCACTATGATATTTTTTTACAGACTTAGAACACATATATGCATGATTGATTCACTATGATATTTTTTTGACAGGCTTAGAACACATATATACATTATTGAATCACCATGAATTTTTTTTGACAGCCTTAGACCACATATATGCATGATTGAATCACTATGATATTTTTTTGACAGACTTAGAACACAAATACGCATGATGGAATCACTATGAAATTTTTTTAATAGCCTTAGAATACATATATGCATGCTTGAGTCTCTACAAAAAACTTTTGACATCATTAGAACACCTATATGTGTGATTGAATCACTACGAATTTTTTTTGACAGCCTTTTAACACAAATATGCATGAATGAATTTGATTTTTTTTTTACATCCTAAGAACACATAAATGCATGATTGAATCACTATGAAATTTTCTTGACAGCCTTACAACACGTATATGCATTATTGGATCTCTATGAAGTGAAAGTTTTTTCACAGCCTTAGAACACATATATAAAGGATTGAATAACTATGAAATTTTTTTGACAACCTTAGAACACATATATGCATGATTGAACTACTATGAATTTTTTTTGTCAATCTAGAACACATATATGCTTGATTGAATTACTATGAATTTTTTTTGACAGCCTTAGAACACATATATGCATGATTGAATCTTTATCAAATTTTTTTTATTGCATTAGGAAATATATATACATGATTGATTCACTATGAAATTTTTTTGAGAGCGTTAGAACACATACATATAAGATTGAATCACTATATAATTTTTTTTGATAGCCATAAAACACATATATGCATGACTGAATCACTATGAAATTTTTTTGATAGCCATAGAATACAAATATGCATGCTTGAATCTCTACAAAAAACTTTTGACATCACTAGAACACATATATTCGTGATTGAATCCCTATGAATTTTTTTTGACAGCCTTATAACACAAATATGCATGAATGAATTTGAAATTTTTTTGACAGCCTTAGAACACATAAATGCATGATTGAATCACTATGAAATTTTCTTGACAGCCTTACAACGTATATGCATTATTGGATCTCTATGAACTTTTTTTACAGCATTAGAACACATATAAGCATGATTGAATGACCATGAAATTTTTTTGATTGCCTTATAACACATATATGCATGATTGAATAACTATCTAATATTTTTGATAGCCTTAGTACATGAATGATTGAATCACTGTGAAAGTTTTTTCACAGCCTGAGAACACATATATGAAAGATTGAATAACTATGAATTTTTTTTGACAACCTTAGAATACATATATGCATGATTGAATCACTATGAAATTTTTTTGTCAGCCTAGAACACATATATGCATGATTGAATCACTATGAAATTTTTTTGTCAACCTAGAACACATATATGCTTGATTGAATTACTATGAATTTTTTTTGACAACCTTAGAACACATATATGCATGATTGAATCTTTATCAAATTTTTTTATTGCATTAGGACATATATATGCATGATTGAATCACTATGAAGTTTTTTTGATAGTGTTAGAACACATACATGTAAGATTGAATCACTATATAATTTTTTTTGATAGCCATAGAACACATACATGCGTGATTGAATCACAATGATTTTTTTTTACAGCCTTGGAACACATACATGCATGATTGAATCACTGTGAATTTATTTTCACAGACTTAGTACAAATATATGCATGATTGAATCACTATGAATTTTTTTTGACATCCTTAGAGCACATATGTATGATTGAATCACTTTGAATTTTTTTTGACAACCTTAGAACACATATATCCATGATTGAATCACTATGAATTTTTTTTGACAGCCTTCGAACACATATATGCATGATTGAAAGCCTATGAAATTTTTTTGACAGCCTTAGAACACATATATGCAAGATTGAATCACTATATAATTTTTTTGACAGCTGTAGAACACATATATGCATGATTGAATCACTATATAATTTTTTTGACAGCCTTAGAACACATATATGCATGATTGAATTATTATGATTTTTCTTTGAAAGACTTAGTACACATATATGCTTAATTGAATCACATTGAAATTTTTTTGACAGCCTTAGCACACATATATGCTTGATTAAATCACTATAAATTCTTTTGACATCCGTAGAACACATATATGCGTTATTAAATCACAAGGATTTTTTTTGACAACCTTAGGACCTGTATATGCATGATTGAATCACTATGATTTTTTTTTACATCCTTAGAACACATATATGAATGATTGAATAACTATGATTTTTTTTTTACAGCCTTACAACACATATATGCAGCATTATATCACTATAATTTTTTTTTGAGAGCCTAGAACACATATATGCATGATTGAATCATTGTGAAATTTTTTTGACAACCGTAGAACACATATATGCATTATTAAATCACTATGATTTTTTTTTTACAACCTTAGGACACATATATGCTTGATTGAATCACTATGAAAATTTTTTGACAGCCTTAGAACATAAATATGCATGATTGAATCAAAATATTTTTTTTTGATAACCTTAGGACACATATATGATTGATTGAATCACTATGAATTTTTTTTGACAACCATAGAACATGTATATGCATCATTGAATCACTAGGAAATTTTTTTGACAACCTTAGTTCCCACATATGCATGATTGAATCCCTATGAATTTTTTTTGATAGCCTTAGAACACATATATGAATGATTGAATCACCATGAATTTTTTTTGACAGCCTTAGAACACATATATGCATCATTGAATACCTTTGAAATTTTTTTGAGAGCCTAGAACACATATATGCATGATTGAATCACTATGAATTTTTTTTATAGCTTTAGAACACATATATGGATGATTGAATCACTATGAAAGTTTTTTCACAGCCTTAGAACACATATTTGAATGATTGAATCGCTATAAAACATTTTTGACAGCATTAGAACACATCTATGCTTGATTGAATCACTATGATTTTTTTTTGACAACCGTTGAACACGTATATGCATCATTGAATCACTAGAATTTTTTTTGACCACCTTAGTTCACACATATGCATGATTGAATCCCTATGAAATTTTTTGACAGCCTTAGAACACATACATATATGAATGATTGAATCCCCATGAATTTTTTTTGACAGCCTTAGAACACATATATACATCTTTGAATGACTATGAATATTTTTTGAGAGCCTAGAACACATATATGCATGATTGAATCACTATGAATTTTTTTTGATAGCCTTAGAACACATATGTGAATGATTGAATCACTATGAAAGTTTTTTCACACCCTTGGAACACATATTTGAATGATTGAATCGTTATAAAACTTTTTCGACAGCATTAGAACACATATATGCATAATTGAATCACAATGGAAATTTTTTGACAACCTTAGAACACATATATTCATGATTGAATTTGAATTTTTTTTGACAGACTTGGAACACATATATGCATGATTGGATCACTATAAAAAAATTTGGACAGCCTTAGAACACGTATATACATGATTGAATCTCTATGAATTTTTTTTAGAGCATTAGAACACTATTATCATCACAAAATTTCCCCCCCCCCCCTCTGCGAAAGAGAGAGAAACGATTCTACGAGTCATATTGGACCAAAGTTGTGAAAATTGGTTTTGAAAATTACTCACCTCTGTTTTGAAAATTTGTGAGAAAATTCTGTGGAATGAGATCCATCTGTCGGTATGAGGTTCAACCGTTTCTGATGCCTTTACCAGAGGTAATTGATCCAAGGATCAAAAGTGTGCTTTAACTAAGTTCAAATATCCAAATTATTCTCTATTTTTCTAAAATGCATAGAGAATCAGGCATGTGCTATGGAATTTTGAAAAAGATGCAAGTTTGAGAAATATGATGTTTGCTTGGAATATTGGAAATATACTTGGAAAAATGCTTGAAAAATACTTGGGAAAAGTGATGATTCTGGGAAAATCATTGAATTTAATTGAAAATCAGGAATTTGCATTGGAAAATGAATCTTGAAAGGAAAATTGATTCTTAGGAAAGCTGGAACTTTGAGAAAATCGATTTTTGAAATTTGGATTTGAAATGAAAATCAATTTCTGAAGAGGATTTAAGAATTTTGAGAAACCAATTTCAGAAGTAATTCAAAGTTTTTGAGAAAATCAATTTTGAAGCTTTGAAACTTGAAATTGAGAATATTAAAATATTGGGAAATCATAATTTAAACTTGTGAAATACTTGAAATACCATATGAAAACTCAGAGTTTTTGAGAAATGCAATTTCTGAGAAAGACTTAGAAAATTCTAAGAAAATTGATTTCTCTGAATTTAATTGGGAAATGAGTTTGAAAATGATGCAAATTGAATGAATGAATATGAATTTGAAAGAGAATTCTTTGAGGAATTAAGAAAATCCTTTTGAAATTTTGAGAAATGCAGTGCATTTTTGAAGTTAGCCTAAGAGTGTAGGCTGAATGTGGCTAATATGAAGATCACAAATCTGGATTTCCTTCGTATTCTGACTATGGCTAAAAATACGAATTTTACCAAGTTTGTGAACTCCCTAAGAGCTATTCTTTCGTATTCTGCATATATGATTGATTGAATCACTATGAATTTTTTTTGACAACCATAGAACATGTATATGCATCATTGAATCACTAGGAAATTTTTTTGACAACCTTAGTTCCCACATATGCATGATTGAATCCCTATGAATTTTTTTTGATAGCCTTAGAACACATATATGAATGATTGAATCACCATGAATTTTTTTTGACAGCCTTAGAACACATATATGCATCATTGAATACCTTTGAAATTTTTTTGAGAGCCTAGAACACATATATGCATGATTGAATCACTATGAATTTTTTTTATAGCTTTAGAACACATATATGGATGATTGAATCACTATGAAAGTTTTTTCACAGCCTTAGAACACATATTTGAATGATTGAATCGCTATAAAACATTTTTGACAGCATTAGAACACATCTATGCTTGATTGAATCACTATGATTTTTTTTTGACAACCGTTGAACACGTATATGCATCATTGAATCACTAGAATTTTTTTTGACCACCTTAGTTCACACATATGCATGATTGAATCCCTATGAAATTTTTTGACAGCCTTAGAACACATACATATATGAATGATTGAATCCCCATGAATTTTTTTTGACAGCCTTAGAACACATATATACATCTTTGAATGACTATGAATATTTTTTGAGAGCCTAGAACACATATATGCATGATTGAATCACTATGAATTTTTTTTGATAGCCTTAGAACACATATGTGAATGATTGAATCACTATGAAAGTTTTTTCACACCCTTGGAACACATATTTGAATGATTGAATCGTTATAAAACTTTTTCGACAGCATTAGAACACATATATGCATAATTGAATCACAATGGAAATTTTTTGACAACCTTAGAACACATATATTCATGATTGAATTTGAATTTTTTTTGACAGACTTGGAACACATATATGCATGATTGGATCACTATAAAAAAATTTGGACAGCCTTAGAACACGTATATACATGATTGAATCTCTATGAATTTTTTTTAGAGCATTAGAACACTATTATCATCACAAAATTTCCCCCCCCCCCCTCTGCGAGAGAGAGAGAAACGATTCTACGAGTCATATTGGACCAAAGTTGTGAAAATTGGTTTTGAAAATTACTCACCTCTGTTTTGAAAATTTGTGAGAAAATTCTGTGGAATGAGATCCATCTGTCGGTATGAGGTTCAACCGTTTCTGATGCCTTTACCAGAGGTAATTGATCCAAGGATCAAAAGTGTGCTTTAACTAAGTTCAAATATCCAAATTATTCTCTATTTTTCTAAAATGCATAGAGAATCAGGCATGTGCTATGGAATTTTGAAAAAGATGCAAGTTTGAGAAATATGATGTTTGCTTGGAATATTGGAAATATACTTGGAAAAATGCTTGAAAAATACTTGGGAAAAGTGATGATTCTGGGAAAATCATTGAATTTAATTGAAAATCAGGAATTTGCATTGGAAAATGAATCTTGAAAGGAAAATTGATTCTTAGGAAAGCTGGAACTTTGAGAAAATCGATTTTTGAAATTTGGATTTGAAATGAAAATCAATTTCTGAAGAGGATTTAAGAATTTTGAGAAACCAATTTCAGAAGTAATTCAAAGTTTTTGAGAAAATCAATTTTGAAGCTTTGAAACTTGAAATTGAGAATATTAAAATATTGGGAAATCATAATTTAAACTTGTGAAATACTTGAAATACCATATGAAAACTCAGAGTTTTTGAGAAATGCAATTTCTGAGAAAGACTTAGAAAATTCTAAGAAAATTGATTTCTCTGAATTTAATTGGGAAATGAGTTTGAAAATGATGCAAATTGAATGAATGAATATGAATTTGAAAGAGAATTCTTTGAGGAATTAAGAAAATCCTTTTGAAATTTTGAGAAATGCAGTGCATTTTTGAAGTTAGCCTAAGAGTGTAGGCTGAATGTGGCTAATATGAAGATCACAAATCTGGATTTCCTTCGTATTCTGACTATGGCTAAAAATACGAATTTTACCAAGTTTGTGAACTCCCTAAGAGCTTGTGCACGTGTCATTCATGTCAACCATAGTAGATTTGAAAAAATGTGTATGAATGATACATCAAATATTGAAATTTGCAGAATTAAACTATATGCAATGTAGTCCTATTCTATGCAGAAAATGTAAATCTTATTCCTAATATTACAATTTTGATATTACATTAAATTGAATAAAGAAAATAAATGAAAGTCTTCTTCTTGAATATTCCTGTAAAACTAGAAAACATGTTAGCACAAAAATATAGGTTTATCTAGATTTATCTGAAAATATTGGAAATTATCGGATATTATTCAAATATAAACCCAATTCATACCTCCTTGATATATACATAAATGATGAAATTGGATTGGAAATACGAAAATGATATTTAGAAATTCAAAATTAGGGTCAAAATGACCAAAATGCCCCTGATAATAAGACTATGGCCTTGAAATCAAGGTTTTTCAGAAAGATATTTTGTAAAAATGGGATTTTGAAATATAAATAAAAATAAATCAAACACAATATGATATGATATGATCGAAAATATGAAAATCAAAGTTTAGAATTTCGAAATTGAGGTTAAATGACCAAAATGCCCTTGATAGCAAGACTATGGCCTTGAAATCAGGGTTTTTTGAAATAATTTTTGCAAAAATGGGAAATTAAAATGCAAATGAGATTAAAACTAGCCCTAATATGATACTATATGCTTATTCACATGATAAAAACCCTAAAATTATGAAAATATCACAAATTACTGAATTTAACTTGATTTTCGCCTTTGATTTTAAAAATGAACTAACCCAAAAGGCAAATAAGCTTGAAATTGGCTCAAATTTGGCATGGACACCTAGAATAACCCTAAAAACAGAATGAAACTCGAAAATTTATTTTTTTGATATTTTTTTAATATGGAAATTAACTAAAAATCCTAAAAATCAAGATTTTTGCCTAAAATTCTAAATTTAACCTAATGAAAACTGAATTTCGGGTACTAACCTACCATAGAAATTCCCTAAATTTTATGGGGTGTAGAGGACAGTTAGACAAAGATTTTTGCCTTTTACAAATTTTGGTTTTGATCTATGGTCGGAGCTTGACAGCTCCGGCAGGTCCGATCAAAATCCGACGACTCTAGAGCTTAGGGCAGACTGACAGGTTTCAGAAAAAATTATGGGAAAAATATCAAACAGTGCATAAAATGATTGAACTTTTAGGAGAATGGCCCTGACAAACATAGGAACAGTTCCTCTTTTGACAATTTCTACATTAGACTTACGGATTGGATGGGCATAGAGGTTTATCAGACCTCTAATTATGATAAAATCTAATTAACAGGGATTTAGCTAGTGAATTTGTAAAATCTGGAAAACTAGGAATACGAACCCTAAAAATTCTGAAATTCTGTGAAATGACAAAGGAGTTCACTGTTGGAGGTTTTGACATCCGACCTACAGATTGAAGCATCACAGCCGATTAGGGTCGGTCTAGACAAGCAGAAATCAAGATTTTCACAAGGGTCTGGAAAATTCAATTTTTAGCAGAGACTGGATATTTTTAGAAAAATACTAGGTTTTAAAAGCAATCTAAAGCATTTTTTAGAGGAGAATTTGGATCTCCCATGGAGGAGATCTCAGACAAACAACCTTGCTAAAATGAGATCTAGAAATTCCAGGGGGTTAAAAATTCAGTTTAGTGTTTGATTTTTTTGATGGGGTTATAAAACCCGAATGGATTCAAAATTTTGGCAGGATATCACAGAGAAGTAAACCTAACTATCATAAATGGGAGATCCAGTCCATCGAAGGGATGGATCTCGCCATTCATTTAGCCCACACACATGCAATATGTGTTTTCTAATTTTTCCCCATTTCATACTGTAAAGGGGCCTCTTTCATCACTGTGGATCCAGACTTTGATCTGGTTCTACTATATTTTTTTTATGGAGGCCATGCTTGAAAATTCCACCGACAATGGAGGTTGTCTTTGAAAAATGGATGACTTACCTTGGGTGGTACTGGTTGGGATAGAGTAAGTAAGGGGCGGCAACAAGGTTGAAAGCAATGGTTGGAGATGTCCTTGGAAGTTGACTGCTACCTTAATGTGGAAGCTACTGCTGATGAAGGTTTGTTGGTGATGGTAACTGCAACAAAGTGGAGGAGGCTGCTTCAAGGAAGGCTGAAGGTGCTGTGAAGCTGGTGGTTGAACCATGGTGTGGGTGAAGGCTGACACTTGAAGACCCTGCTGGGCGTGAAGGAGTGTGAGAGAAGTAGAGGGAGCTGCTAGAGATCTTGAAGGTGCTGTTGTACAAGGGGAGTTGGAGGCTGCCAGGTGGAGATGCTAGAGATGGTGGATGTAGCCAAGGGAGGAAGGTTGCCAAGGTGAAGAAAGGGCTGAAGGAAGATTTACTTCAAAAAAGTGAGATTTAGGTTTTGCCCTTAACCTGGATGGGATGAAAAATACCTCATGTAGAAACAAGGCTCAGGCTTGACCTTAAACCTGACTGAGAGATAAAATTCTTCATCAGAATGAGGCTCAGGTTTAACGGTTAACCTGATCGGGAAATAGAAATGGTAAGTTGAATGGCGAATAAGAACACTTTCTTGAAGAGAAATAAGGCAACTCTTTCGACAACGTGAAAGATGAATAAGGCGATCCAAAGCAGCAAAGTGATTCTTTTGACAACGCGAAAGATGGCAAAGGCGATCCAAAGGAGCAAGGCGATTCTTTCGACAATGCGAAAGATGAAATCTTTCGACAACGCGAAAGATGAGAAAAGCGATCCACAAAAGCAGGGCAATTCTTTCAACAACGCGAAAGACAAATTCTTTTGACAATGCGAAAGATGTCAAAGGTGATCCAAAGGAACAAGGTGATTCTTTCGACAACGCGAAAGATGAACAAGGCGATCCAAAGGAGCAAGGCGATTCTTTCGACAACGTGAAAGATGAACAAGGCGATCCGAAGGAGCAAGGCAATTTTTTCGACAACGCAAAAGATGAATAAGGTGATCCAAAGGAACAAGGCGATTCTTTCAACAACGCGAAAGATGAATAAGGTGATCCAAAAGAGCAGGGCGATTCTTTCGACAACGCGAAAGGTGACAAAGGCGATCCACAAAAGCAGGGTGATTCTTTCGACAACGCAAAAGATGAACAAGGTGATCCAAAGGAGCAAGGTGATTCTTTCGACAACGTGAAAAATAACAAAGGTGATCCAAAGAAGCAAGGCGATTCTTTTGACAATGCGAAAGATGAATTCTTTCGACAACGCAAAAGATGAACAAGGCGATCCAAAGAAACAAGGCGATTCTTTCGACAATGCGGAAGATGAACAAGGTGAACTAAAGGAGCAGGGCGATTCTTTCGACAATATGAAAGATGAATTCTTTGACAACACGAAAGATGACAAAGACTATCCTTTCGGAGAGAAGGCTCATCTTTCAACAACGCGAGAGACAACAAAGGCTATCCTTTTGGAGAGAAGGCTAATATTTCAACAACGTGAAAGACAACAAAGGCTATCCTTTCGAAGAGAAGGTTAATCTTTCAACAACGTGAAAGACGACAAAGGCTATCCTTTCAGAGAGAAGGCTAATCTTTCAACAACGTGAAAGACGACAAAGGCTATTCTCTCAAGAAGGCAAAAAGTGATGCCAAAATGTGTCAAGATGGACATTGAGCTCTTCACTTCATGTCAAGATAGTAAGAAAATATTGCCAAAATGTTAAAAATTGTTTGTTGATTCAAAATATTCAAAAATGATGTATATCGGTACGAAAATATTTCCTCTTTTCTACCCAAAGTATTACCTCAAATTGGGCTAACTCCGTAAAATCAAGATTCAAATTCAAATTACTTGCGATTGGCTTTTTTTCAAGGAAGCTATCAATTTCCTTGATATGAACAGAAAAACGAGTATTCTTGATATTGTGAAAGTGATTGGTGAAAGGACATTGATAAAAGAATTTCATAAAATTAAAGAAGATTCTTGGCAGATTTGGCAGTTTGATATCCTGAGATTCTGTTCTCATGATGATCTTTCTTTTTGCACTCTCTTTTTGAGACATTGAGCTTTCTTGGGTTTTGGGGAATTTATTACATCATCCTTCATTTTGAAGATGACCTGACTTTTCTCTCTCTTTTTTTTTTGGAAGGGTACGTCATAAACTCCTTCAACTTGGAGATGTTCTGATCCTTCTTTGCCTCAGGGATTATCTTGACGATATTGGCTCATTGGTTGAAAATCTCTTGATGATAGTAGAAATTAAATATCTTTTAGGTTTTGTCAGGAGGTCCATCGCATTTGCCTTCAACTTGGCGATGATCTGAACTTTCTCTGGAAGGATCCCTCACAAACTGCTTCATCTTGGAGATGATACAAATCTTCTTTGGCCCCGGGGTCTAACTCGCATAATTCATCTTCAACTTGATGACAATTGAGAGATCCCTTTTGTAGATATTTAATTGCAGCTTAGATGATTGAGGAGATATGGAAATTGAGTGGATTTTCTTTCTTACCCAGGATATTTTCACTACCTTATTTCCCACAAGAATGTTCTTTAAAAATGTGCCATTGATTGCGATCAATATCAATCACTTCGACTTTGCAACAACATTGAATTTTCTTTGCTGGCCATATCGAAGATCTATTCTTCATCCTTTTGGTTGGCCCATAGAAAGATTTTGAATTTTGAATCCTTTTTCGCAAAAGCTGTCCTTTTAGAAGTAACACTCAAGGTAATTTTGAGGTAATTCTTTGTGCAATAAAGGTTTTGAGATCAACAACTATTGGCAAAATATTCTTGGATTTTTTGGTGAAAGAAATTGCTTGATATCCGAGTTGACACATCATTGGGATTCGGGATGAAAGTCCAACACGAACCTGAACTCTAAAGGTAAATCCAATATGAAATTGGAATTCTGAAGGTAAGTCCTAGCATAATGCTGGATTTTGAAGGTAAGTCCAACTCAGAGGTTGGTTTTGAAAGAATGACCGAGTCAAAACTCAAATCCTATAAAACTGGAAAATTTGAGTAGGAACCCGAGTCTTTAAAGGAAAACTAGAAAGTTTGGTTTTGAAGGAAAGAAAATTTGAGTCAAAACTCGAATCTTTAAAGGGAAACTAGACCCATTTGGATTTAAAGGAAAGGAAATTTGAGTTGAAACTCGAATCCTAAAAGAAAAACTAGAAAGTTTAGAAAGAAAGGAAATTCGAGTCGGAACTCGAATCCTAAAGGAAAAATTTAGACTAATTTGGTTTTAAGGAAAAGAAATTTGAGTCGGAACTCAAATCCTGAAGAAAAATAGATTTATTTGGAAGGAAAATAAATTCGAGTCGGAACTCGAATACTGAAGGAAAATTAGATCAATTTGGAAGGAAAAGAAATTCGAGTCGGAACTCGAATCTTGAAAGAAAACTAGATCTATTAGAAGGAAAGAAAAATCGAGTCGGAACTCGAATCCTAAAGAAAAACTAGATCAATTAGAAGGAAAGGAAATTCGAGTCAGAACTCGAATCTCAAAGAAAAACTAGATCGATTAGAAGGAAAGGAAATTCGAGTTGGAACTCGAATCCTGAAGAAAAACTAGATCGATTAGAAGGAAAGAAAATTTGAGTCGAAACTTGAATCTTTAAAGGAAAACTAGACCAATGTGAACACTGAATTTTAAAGTGTACCAGTGTGAACATCGAATTTTGAAAATGAACCAGTACAAGCACTGTGTTTTGAAAAATTACCAGTACGAACACTTGGTTTTAGAAAATTACCAGTACGAACACTGGGTTTTGAAAAATTACCAGCACAAATACTGGATTTTGAAAATTTACCAGCATAAACACTGGATTTTGAAAATTTACCAGCACAAGCACTTGATTTTGAAAAATTACCAGCACGAATACTGGACTTTGAAAATTTATCAGCATGAACACTGGATTTGGGAAAATTACCAGCACGAACACTAGGTTTTGAAAAATTACCATCACAAACACTGGGTTTTCGAAAATTACCAGCATGAACATTGGGTTTTAAAAAATTACCAGCACGAACACTGGATTTTGAAAAATTACCAACACGAACACTGGATTTTGGAGAATTACCAATTGATTTTGATGGAAGATTTTCAATCTTCACCCTCACGATAACTTGGACAACTATCGGGGTCTCAAGATTTATCTCTTATCCTGAATGGGCAACTCAGGCTTATCCCTTAACCTGAAGGGGAAATGAATAAAAATTGAGAGGAATTGATAGAATGGATAAAGATTGATAGAAATTTGATGAAAGTTTTGAATTTCAATAGACCATCATAGTTAATTGTATGTGGCCTAATTTTAAGGATTAACCCCTTATCCTGAATTGGGAGTTCAAGTTTATCCTTTAACCTGAAGGAGAAATGAATTTGATGCATATGAATGCAAATGAATGTGAATGAATGCATGCAAATGCAAATGAATGCAAATGTATGCAAAATGATGTAAATGAATGCACATGCGTGTAAAATGAGAGATTTGTTTGATCCTGCCTGCATACAGGATGTTTTGAAGACGATTTTCAAAATCAAAATGCCCTAGTGTAATAGGGGAAGCAAATTTGGATAAAAGGAAGATAATTGACGTTCGAAGAATGCTCTCCGAAGATGACAAAGCAACTGACTTTTGATCGATTCATGAGGGACTCTGAAGAGGATCACTTCTCATGAAAGAATATTTGCAGAGAAGGAGAATAAAGGGTGACATCAAGCTTATGAGAAAAAATGATAATTTTATTGATGCATTGAAGGAAAGATGACAAATTAAGGAAAGACAGTTGTGATTACATCATCTTTTTAAGATGATAACGCAAGATGAGAAATGGGAAAATGTTGGTGTTGTCAGCTTTTTGAGAAAAAAGCTCAGTCAAGATGACTGGTCCTTCTTTTCATCTTTAACGAGGAGATTCTTATCAGTGCAATCATGAACGATGTTCTTATAGACGAAACAATGGTCAATATCGTGTCCTACTGCCCGATAAAATTTGCAGAACTGTTCCATGAATCTTTCCATGATTGTGGGAGGATCTGTGGCTCTTGGGAGCTTTACCATTTCTTTGATCAACATATATTCAAGGATTTCATCGAGAGGCTGCTCAAGAAGAGTAAACTGGCGATCGTCACCCCAACCATCCCGCTTTATTTTTTCTTTCTGCTGACTCAATTTTTCATTCTTTTTTGAAGACTTTTCTTTCTGTTGACCTGTATGATTGCTCTTGCTGTCTTTGCTGTCACTGCGGCCAACATTGGCAGAGAAGGTGAAATTTGCCTTCTTTTTTGAATCTTGATTATTCTTGACGAGGGTGGTGCCATCATAGACCCCATTCTCTATTCCCATCTCAAGCCATTCGGCCCGTTCAGTAAGCTCAATGAAAGATTTGGAAGGTGAGGTGGAGATAAAACCTCTCAAAGGGATTTCTCATTTTATTGCAAGTGCCTCTCCATCTGCGGATGAAGTTTTTAGCTTTCTCATTATCTCTTTGCTTTGTATTGTAGAGATGGTTCAACGTTGGCAGCGCTTCGGTGTTGAAAAGGAATCGTTCAATGAACAGATTGACCACCTTGTTGAACTCTTTTAGCTCGATTGGATTGATATGCTCAGAGTACCACTTAATGGTCGTTCCCTCCAAACTGTGAGGGAAACAAAGAAAGAGAGATCGATTCTCTCACTTGAATCGATTGCATTCTAGAAAGAACATAGCCAGGTGGGCCTTAGGATCGCCAATCCCATCAAATTTGACAAATTTATGGGGGAAGATCTTCCAGACTATCATCCCCTTCTAAACCATCGTAGAAATCCTCACTCGTGAAGACCTTCTTTCCTTTATCGTGAACTTGTAGATCTCTAACCATCTTGACCACGTCTTTGAGTTGTGATTGGTCAAAGTCATTAGCAGACTGATCTTTTAGCTTATTGGCTAACCCCTGCCCCTGAGTCATCTTCTGAAAAGCTTGCTGAGCCTCACACTCTTCATCGGTGTCATCTACTAACTTTGTTTCATCAGATGTATCCTTGTGTTGAATACGCTTTTTGGATATCTTCACCTGCTTCTTGACTGTGCGTTCCTTTATCTTTTTCTTGGTAGAAATCTTTTTTGAACTGGCCCCTGCTTGCTCATTCAACATTTTCTTCATCATTTTCTGAAACAAAGCGTACATCTGGGGATCAACATCATTATTGGTGTGTTGACTCTAGTTCCTAGCAGATCGCGGAGAATCCATCTCTTGCTCGCTGCTATTATTAGGGTACTGATGCGACGTAGTTTTCTTTCCGGATCTGGTCTGAACCATTCCACGATGCTGAAACTCTCTGTAAGACAAATGAGATGATTAGAATGAGGGAAAATTCTTGAAGGCAATGACTTGGAGAATAGAAGGAAAATAATGGATGAAGATCTGAAATTAGGTTGACAATTTGAAGGATATCCCTTTACCAAGGATTGGATTATTGTTGGGATTGTGACAATTGTGTTGTTATTCCATGAGAGGAAATAAACAACCAAGATATGCCTTGTTACCTAGGCGAGGTCGTTAACTACGAAGAAAAAGACATTTTGAAGGAATATAACAAAGTAATGCATAATTGGTAATGAGCTTCCCTGTGAACTTGGGAGATTATCTGAGAAGGAAGGCAAGAAGAATTTTTCAGGGAAAAGCATTCATCACAAAGAGCATATTGCATGAGAGTTCAGAAAATGACATCCAAATATAAGGAAAATTGATGATGTTATTGATGTCTTGGAGGAAGGATGACAAATTTAAAGAAAGCAACTCGGGACTATATTTATTCAAAGAAGCAAAAGTAGAAATGATAGAAATGAGAAAGCATTGGCATTTGTCATCTTCATGAATAATCAGAGAAAGGCTCGGTCAGACCAGCCGACTGATCTTCTTCTTTAACAGGAAGATTCTTGTCAACACAGTTTGGAACAATATTTTTGAAGACGAAGCATCGCTCAATATCATGCCCCGTAGCTCGGTGGAATTTGCATAAACGATCTTTTCATTTTCCTAGGGCGATCAGAAGATTAGCAATTCTTGGAAGCTTAACCATTCCTTTGCTCAGCATGTATTTAGGGACCTTTTCGAGGGGATTATCTAGAGGAGTGAGCTTGCGGTCACGCTCCCAACCTTCATGCTTTGGCTTCTTTTAAATGCTTGTTTTCTGCTGGGAGCAAGATTGAAGAGGTTTGGCTAGGACAGCCGGCTAGTCTGCTATTTTGTTTTCCCCCAGAATATTCTTATCAATGTGATCCTAGATGATATTCTTGAGGACAAAACAATTTTTTGTATCGTGTCCTATTACATGGTGAAACTTACAAAATTGTTCTTTGAATCTACCCATGGTTGTCAGGGGATCGACAACTTTTGGTAAATGAACCATGCCTTTTGTGAGCAAATTTTTTAGAACACTCTCAAGCTTCTGATCCAGTGGGGTGAACTTTCGATCAGTGCTCCAGTCTTTGTGTTTTGGTTTTTCCTGACCTTTCTCTTTATGCTGGGGACTGGACTGGAGAGGTCGGTCATTCTGCTTGTCCATTTTATCCTTTTGACCTGTTTGGTCCTCTTTGCTTGGATTTGGGTTTCCTGATCTGCCATTATGATTTTTTCTGCCACCCCTTTTGCTTTTGCCATTGTTGTTGCCCTCGATGTTCACGGGGAATGTGACTGGTGTCATCTTTTCGGTTGACTCTTTTTCTGGTGCTTGATTTTGGTAGCTCCAATAACATATTTGTCATCATCCTTTGAAACATCATGTACATGACTGGATCAATGCCATCTTCACTTGTCTGGTCCTGCTTCTTGACTGGTGTAAAACCCGTAAAATTTTAATAATTATTAGAATAAATAAATGTTATAATTCTTGGAAATGGATACGATAAAATGATATAGAGTTGATCCAAATGGATCTTGAAATCCAAACTGGATCAACTAGATCCAGTATCTAGATTCAGGTACGACGAACGGATTTGGATCCTGGATGGATTCGAAACCCAATTAGAATCCAATTGGATCTTAATGGATCCAAATAAGGTTAAATTGCGAACAAGATCCAAAAATCTAGTTAGAAGGTTCAGAAGATCTAAAATATAATTTCTATCCAACTCGTATTTGAGATTCATCATGAACCAAATTCGTATACATATGAATTAATAAAGACCTATCATGCAACAAAAGGTGATGTGGTGTAAAGGCAAGAGGTCTTGTCCAGTTATGAGGCAACCCATGTTCAAATCCCCCTGTGCGCCAAATGGTTTTGCCAAAAAAAACATTATTTTGGCCAAACATGTCAAAAACGTTAATATAGGTTAAGTAAAATTTCGTTGCAAAGATATGCAACGAAATTGAGTATGGTGTACTGGTGGGGCTCGTTACCCTTTGCAAAAGAGGATCCCAGTTCAAATCCCTTGGTGTACCAAGGATATTTTTTTTGGAAATACTTTAACCAACGTTTTTTTTAGTAACATCTCATTAAAGTGACTTTAATAGGAAAAAACGTTTTCAAGGTAAGATGGGATGGGCGTTTTTCCCAAATGGGAAGCCCAACCAAGAGCATTGAATTGGGCTCTTGGAATTCAATTAAGGAGGCTAGACGTTTTTTTTTTAAGGAAGTAAATGAAAAAAAAAAGAGGCAATCAAGGTGAGTTACCACACATAGAAACTAGACTAATATATTTTCCTTCATTAAATGTTTTGGAGAGTTGAACGGGTGGTCCAAAATGGGAATCCAACCACCTCTTTTGGGAAGGGGGGGGGTTTCAAGGATGGGAAGGTGAAAGGCCTCACGATTTTCAAATTGGGAGGAGCAATTACAAGGTCTTCAAGGGGGAGGTCAGTTTCAAGAAAAATAATAAATGTTGAGCAGCCATTTGGGAAGGTGGCAATGAAGGCTTTGAACAAAAAAAAAATGGGTAAAGAGCAAGTCCTTCCCACTCCATCCGACCCTTTCTCTTTTCAACGTCTTCCTCTCTCCATGTTTTATCTATCCCAGTCCTTACCACCATTCTCTCTCTCTATTCCCTAAGCCACCATTGTTGACGTGGGGGAGCCCTCCTCCTTGCCTTACGTGGAGCTCCAACCGAGAAGAGGTGATGCCATCTCCACCGGCTCGAACCTCTGAACTAGGTAAGAGCATATTCTCTTTATGTATATGCACGACGCCATGGGGTACCTATATCAGATTGAATATTAGAATACCTATCAATATTATATTATAAAAATATTTCCCTTTCTTGTTCCTGTTTCCATGAGTGTACCAATGATTTCAATCTATGCAGCGTGCATATCCTTGTTGCGTCGTCATTATTTTCATTGATGCATACCCGTAAGAACCAGGGTATTTACATGCAAGCGGGTTGCTCGCTATCCTCAGAAGGCATAGGTCAGACCAATCGACCTATACCCTCCACTAAACAATCTGCCACCCACCGTAGTTCCTGTTTCCCGTGCATATACACTCAATCGTAGGTATTAGTCATGGTGGGTTTTTAAAAAAAAAAAAAATTCTGGATGCATAGGCCGTCTAAATGCTGAATGTTTTGTCAAATTTTTGTGGCATTTAACACCCAAATGAGTGATATGAGAAAGGAACGATTACACACACTTTTAAATAGAATATATATATATATATATATATATATATATATATATATATATATATATATATATATATATATGTATGTAGCTGGACAATTTACAATCTGAGTTTCAGTGCACTCAGACTTCATATTAACGCTAAGTTTCAATACAAATATGATGCAAACCTTCATTAACAGTTGAAGCTTGAGTTCTATTGAACTCAGACTTAGCGTTAATGTTATTTATCATTCTAAATGAGATGCACCCTTGACTGACAGTTTGCAATCTAAATTTCAGCAACTCAGACTTAGTGTTAAGGTTCATTATCATGCAAATGACTGCAAGTTGCAAATTTGCTAATCTACCATTATGTTTTGCTACTGGATATGAACACATTGATGTGAAATCGTGATACTCAGAATCTATCACGAACCGATTAGTTTCTTTGTTGAAGTAGCATATATCTTTGTTAATGTCATCTTTAGATGATTACATGATCAAGAGTTTGTCTTAGCATCGCTATTGCGACAGGTGAGAAACATGTAAGCATATCCCATGAAGCACATGGGTAAACCATAATGCTCACCAACGAAAGTAAACCATGTGTGCTGTGATTTCTTTTACTGGACATAAAGGACTTTTTGCCAACTTTACATAGATCGTAGGTGTGCTTAAAGAAATTAGCAGTTTGTTATTTTATATTTTTTCTTTGGATAGAAATATCCTTGTTCATCATGGTTTGTTTTGATAAGTTCATTAGATCTGGTAATTTTGTTTCAAGTTTCATGGATCACATTTTTGTGTGTTCAGAAGTAGAGGATTTTCAGCTCCTTTGTTGTTGCTGACTACTGTTCAGTTATTTTCTACTGCGGTTACTATGATGAAGATTGATGATGCATGAAATGCACATCATGTTAATAAGTTTTTCATGCATTTTGTAACAAGTTTAAGGTTTTAAACCCATGTTTAGATGTATTTTGATAGTAAGGGGTTATGGTTCGAATTTCAGAAAAATCAGAGTTAAAATGAGAGAGTTATGGCGATTTCAGTGTTTGGGCACGGATTTCAAGTTGGATTGGATCCATATCCGACCCAATTAGGTTATTTGGACTTTGGATAAACCCTTAGAAAGCCCAAAACCCAACCCACATGCCTATCCATATCCAATTCCAAAAGTTTTGCAGAAAACCCCCTAGAAAGTGGCGCCTAGCAAAATTTTATTTTTTAACCTTCTTTCTGAAAAATGTAAAAATTATAAATATAATTTTTAGAGATGCCCTAGATGTCTTTGTCTTTGATTGAACGCCCCCTGCAGTGCCTCTAGCTCCAGCATCTCCTTCCCCTCCATTCTCCCACGTTTTGGCCATTGAAGATCGGTTCATGCTTGGTTTCCAAGCATATTTCAACCTCTCTTGTGATTTCTATCCATTTCTTCCTTCTTCCTTGCTGTGTTTTCACCATTTTGCTGTGTTTTTGCAGGTGTAGCAGAGGTGGAGACTACTAACCTTGTGTGGGAGTGCGAAACACACCAACAAGGTGAGCCGGCCCTACCTCCATCCGGTTTTCTACACCCTCCGATCGAGAATCGGCGCATACTCCATCTTCGGTGGATCTCCAACGTGTAGCAGCTGCAAAAGTTTTGTTCTTTGGTGAAGTCCAGCATTCTCGAACCGTTTGGGACGTCAAGGTCAAGCCACGGTCCGCTCTTCTTCATCCCCCCGGTCGTCGGATCTTCCAAGAGGTAGGTCTTCTTCTTCCTTTTCTTCTAGCTAAAACCGAAATTGTGTGTTTGATTTTATATTTTTTATTTTCGGTGTGTTTCTTATTTTTTTATTGTTTCAACCTTAGAATAGTATTCGTGCATAGACCAGCACGTTAGATCTAGGTTTGTTTCATTGTTTGCATGTCGAGTATTGATTTCCATTATTTTTCAAGAAAAATGTGTAAATCGGCTAGAGGTTCTTCTAGCCGATTTGGGTTGTCTTATCCAACGTGTGTGTCTGTGTTATTTCAATAGAAAAAGCCTATACAAAGATTAGTTTGAGTTATTTTGGGCGTTAGGTCTAGATCCAAAGGCATTTTTGATTAAAAATCCATAAATCGGCTAGATCCATTCTAGCCGATTTTGGTTTATTTTCAATTTTAGCCTTAGTTCGGATTTTGGCAGCAAAGTTGGGTTAGTTGACCCTACATAGATCAGATTCCAGTGAGTTTAATGCAGATCTATTTTGGTTTGAGTCTATATTGTCGTTTGAATTTTTTTTTTAAATCATCTTTGGTTTAGAAGTGTCTTTTTGTTAAGTGCGTGTGATTTTTTATTTCAATTTGTGATTTGTTTGTGTGGTTGATAGTTTTACAGTCTTGTACAGTTGTGTGGGGGTAAATTCAGTAGTTTAGGATATTTCTAAGGATTGTTTTATTGTTTTATTGTTTGTGTATTTTAAGCATATTGGAAAAATTATCAAAATCGATTTTTCTTAGTGTCTTTGTTTTATAGCATTGTCCAGCCGGCTGTAGAGTCTTAGATAGTTTGTTATGTCAGAAATTTTGATTATTTTGGTGTGTTATATGATGTTAGTTCGAGCTTATTGTTGAAAGAGGTTAAGTAGTTGGAATTTTCTTTTTTATGTTTTGTCCTTAGAATAGTCGTTTAGCTAATTTGTAGTTTTGGGTGTTTTATGATTTTAACTTAGATCATTGTTTGATGTTTACTTCAGTGCTATATTCATGATGCATAGTTTGTTCATGTTTCATTCATGTCATTAGGATTTTTGATTAGGTAATACTTTAAATTTCGCAATTTGCTTGTTATTTAGGTTAAATCCAATTTTTTTTTTAGTTAGTTCATCTTCTTCTTCTTCCCCAAGGAGGGGCGGCAGCCATTAGAGCTCCCCTTGAGCTCCACGGCTGTTTTTGGTAATCATTAATTGCAAAGTAGGTAGGTTTAATTAGGTTGTCTAGATTCAATGTATTAGGGTTATTGCCTTAGCCGTTTTTAGGGGTCATTTAAGTAAGTTTTGGGAATTAGGGTAGCATTTAATCCTAGAAAATCAATTTTCTATTTAAGTCCTTTTATTTCCTAGGTAGTTTTAATTGCATTAGTTTAGAAAGTAGCACCATTAGGGTTGACAATTTTTGAGAAGGAAGGTAATTAAGGTAATTGAATTTGAAAAGTGTTTGGAAATAGTAGATTCTTTAAAAATCGTGTGGAGCATTCAAAGGAGCATTAAATTTGGAGTGTGCATTAAAAAAAGGAGTTACTATTTAGCTTTGGAAAGTGTTTTTGAAATTTAATTAAACCTCCAATCTAGGCTCCACGATTTCCATAAAGAAATAAAAGCAATTTAATTCCATCTTGAAAAGCAAAAATCGTGGGTTTCTAGATTGGACTTTTCATTTTTCCAAAGTGAGCTTTAAAGACAATTAAGGAGTGTAACTCCCTCATTAAGTGGAACGATTTTTGAGAATCCAAATGATTGCCAATTTTGAGCATTGATAATTATTACCTTATTTTTTTCCAACCTTCTCCATTAAAATCATTAGCTTTGAATTAATTTTAGTATAATTACTAAGTTACTAATTTAGTCGACCTAGTTAAGTAAGTCAAACCCTAGTCTAAATCCACTTGAGTCTAGTCAAAATCGAGCCTAGCCCAAGTCAAACCCTAGGTTAAGCCTAGTCAAGTCAAACCTACCCTAAGCTTAGGTCAACCGAGTCTAACTAACCTAGCCTAACCTAATCTAAGTCAAACCTAGCTCGAGTCAACCTTAGTTCGAGTCTACCTCACCCAACCTAACATAGTCAATTCCCTTGACTAAGCACAGGAGTCGTGTACTTACCCCAAACCGATCCCACCTAAACCAAACCGACCTTAGCCAAGTTAACCCCACCTTAGCTAAGTCAAAACCGAGTCCACCTAAGTCAACCGAGTCTAGTCGAGTCGACCCTAGTCCTATTTCAACTCCGTATCTTATTGTTCCCTATTAGTCTCATTCTTTTTAGATTTAATCCATAGTGATCTTAGAATAGCTAGTGTAGTTATTTAGTTAATTGTTTTAGTCAAATTTTATATTTGTTGATTTGATGCATGCTTGTTGGTTTGTCGTATGTTAATAATTTAGTTAGTATAGTGAATTTAGTTTATATTTGGTGCAGTACTTAGTCATATAGTTAATTGCATGATTTAGTGCCTTAGTTGTAATTGCATTATTATTTCATTTAGCTATTAGTCATAAAATGCATATCCTACTTCATTTAGATTTCATTTAGCTTCATCGTAGTTAATATCAGCATATAATCAGTCGTATAGGATCATTTAAGTCTGCATTACATTTAGATTACATTCTTAGTGTGTAAAATAGATTCATAGAGTGAATAGTGCATTGAAAGAAAAGACTGATTTTTGCTGAATCGCACTGTCATAATTTCATAGACAAAAATTCTGAGTTTTTAGCAAATTTTTGTTTTATTCACTTTATTGACGTGTTATCTGACTGCAGACCAAATTTCAGCTCTTTCGGAGTTGGTTTGGTCTGATTTTTAAGCATTTTGCGAAAACCGCTTTTTCTGATTTTTAAATTACAGGACTTTCGATATCCTGATTTTTCCCAGTTTTGAAACGCTTATATTTGGAGTTTCAGATATTGTTTTTTCATTCTGTAAAAACTGTCAGATTATTTAATCTGTTAGTTACAGAACAGAACACGTTTCGGGAAAATCGGACCTCGTTTGCCTTGTCAAACAGTGTTTTTCCGAGAACCTGTCAGAAATCTATTTTACACTAGTTAGGGGCATTTTTGTAATTTAATTAGTTTCAGCATTTTCGGCTTGTTTTCAGTAGTTTCTGCATTTTAGGAGCTGCATAATCATAATACAGTATTAGTAGAATTAATTTAGCTAATTTTAGCATTAGTTAGTATTTTATTTAATTATTCTCTGATAATTAGCATTTGTTTTATTAATTTCGTGAAATTAGACTTAGTTTTATTTATCGTTTTCATTGTTAGAATAGAATACTAACTTTGTATTTTTCTGCATTTTAGGGTAAAAAGCATAATCATTATCCAGGGTTATTGTCCAAATGCGAAGAGTGAATAATTGGTGAAAAGACGGAAATACCCTTGGCGTGGAGCAGAAGACTTAGTTGCTTTTTCATTTTCATTTTAGTGATTAATTGTAGTTGTACTAGCCTTGTAAGTGTAGATTGATATTTGCAATTAGTAAATTAAATTTTACAGAAATATCTTGATTAATTCCTATTCCCTGAGGATTCGACCCGTACTTACCACTTTGTGGAAAGTCGGTTTTTATACTTTTGGTTGACGATTTTTCCAAAGTTTTATTACAAATAATTGTTTTAAAAATATCATTTCAAAATATCAACCAAATTTTGGTGCCGTTGCCGGGGAACGGCGAATTAATTACCTTATTTCTTAAAGTTTGATTTATTAATTTGTTTTAGTTAGTTAATTAGTTGTTTTCTTTTTAGTTAGTAGGATTAGTAAGTGAATATAGAATTAACATAGTTAGTAAATATAGGATTCACGTACTGTTCTTTCTAGGATTCACTTAATTTTCATTCTGCAAGGAGCGATTAGACAGGTGGGTTTTAGAAAAACTTAGTTTGTGATTTCCTGTATTTATTTGTTTTAGTATTTTAGAATAGTTACTTTGTTATTTATTTATTCAGTTATAGAATTCTGACATAGATAGATAGTATAGTTGTTTCTTAGTTGATGTTATTTGTTTTATTTACGTTTCAGTACCTATGTTAGTTTAGATTTAGATTTAGGTCGTTTGCTTACATCTGGTCTTAATACCAGTGTATGCAGGGGCGACGAGGTCTAGGAACGCCATTGCATCCATTTGTTGACAACCCAGAGAGAATTTTACATTCTCATCGAAGTTCGCCAACAATGGCTTATATGGATCCTCCACCCCCAGCTCATCCACGTCCTCCGCAGGAATACTTCATTCCCACAGATTATGTCCAGGCATCCTGCATTCGGAGACCCGAAGTAGGAGCGCCTCATTATGAGATTAAGGCCAGCATTATTCAAATGCTCCCATCTTTTTATGGCCTTAGTCACGAGGATCCCTACCACCATTTAGATGAATTCCTCAAAATCTGTTCTACGGTAAAGATACAGAATTTCGATGATGACGCTTTGAGGTTGACTCTATTCCCTTTTACATTGAAGGACAAAGCCAAGTATTGGCTAAAGTCCTTAGATTCTGTAGAAATAGAGTCTTGGGAGAAGTTACAACAGGAGTTTCTTCGAAAATACTTTCCCATTGGTCATACGAATCAGTATCGTCGAGCCATCACTAGTTTTGCGGAACTAGATGGTGAGCACTTCCATGAGACCTGGGAGAGAATGAAGGATCTTCTCAGGAAATGTCCCCATCATCAGGTGCCGAAATGGCAACTGGTGCAGAGCTTCTACGATGGATTGTCTGACAAGAATCGTCAGATGATCGACTCTTCATGTGGAGGGACATTCATGGTGAAGAGCGAGGACGAAGCATGGAGGTTATTTGATACATTGGTCGAGAATTCCCTACACCATGCTTCGAGTTCTCATTTGGATAGAGCCACACCCAGCATTCAGAAGAAAGCTGGTGTTCTTGAGATTGGTCCATCTACTGCACTACAGTGCAAGGTAGACATGATTGCTCAGAAGCTGGACCAGCTTCTCTCAGGACCGGCCACTACACATCAGGTGTGTACTCTTTGTGCTAGTCCGGCACACGATATCACTAAGTGCCCTTCGGCAGCTCAGTACCCTGAATTTGTTCAAGAACAATTTCAGGCAGCTCAGGGTTACGTCAGACCGCCGAATAACCCATTTTCATCGACATATAATCCGGGTTGGCGTAACCATCCCAATTTTTCATGGAAGAATCCACAGTCTTCCATACAGATGCCTACTTCCTCTCAGCTAGTTCGGCAGCCATCTTTTACTCAATCATTCCAGAGGCTGAGCTATTCTCAGTCTTCTTCTTCAGTCACTCCCCCGATTCAGCAGGAGTCTGCCCCGCAGACATCTTTCGAGGAGAGACTTCTTCAGGCATTCCAAGAGGTGAAAACCTCTAATCAGAATGCCTTTGAGAAGTGTAGCCAGATATTGAGCTCACATATGCAGTCCATTGCGAAATTAGAGTCGCAAATGGGACAGTTAGCTGAGGCTATTAGTAGGAGACCCGAGGGTACATTGCCGAGTCAGGCTGTCATGAACCCGAAGGGCAAGGACCAGATGACTGGAGGACTGTTTCATACTGAGACACAGCAGCAGGCCAAATCTGTTATGGCCCTGAGGAGTGGACGTGAGTATCATGTCGAGAGCACAGAGAGAGAGAGAGAGTAGAGAGAGGATAGAGGAGCCAGAGATCATTGTTTCACCTACGTCGGCTCAGCCATCATTATCATCCCCATCCTCATCATCATCTTCATCTTCATCCTCAGTGCAGAAGAACGATAGGAGTGAGCCTTCTCACAAAGAGAAGGAACCACCCGAGTATATTCCCCCACCACCCTATCTCAAAGCATTAGAGTCTCCTGGATATAGAGGAAAGCAAGGTGAGAAGATCCAGGACATGCTTGACATCTTCAAGCATGTGCAGATCAACTTACCTTTGCTTGATGTGATTCAGCAGGTGCCGGCATATGCCAAATTCCTGAAGGAACTATGTACGCAGAAGCGTAAATCTAGAGAGAGAGTTCCTAACAGGGTCCATCTTACTGAGCAGGTGAGTTCAGTACTTCAGCATCAGACACCACCAAAGCTCAAGGACCCTGGAGCCCCGATCATTGCGTGTACCATAGGAAACATTCGGATAGAACGCACATTGCTCGATCTTGGAGCAAGTGTGAACATTTTGCCCGGGTATTTCTTTGATTCTTTCGGGCTAGGAGAGATGAGATTGACTCCTATTACACTTCAACTGGCAGATCATTCTGTCAAGGTACCGAGAGGTGTCTTGGAGGACGTGCTAGTTAAGGTGGATGACTTTTATTTTCCCGTCGATTTCATTATTTTGGATATGGAAGGAGTGGATAGCCAACACCAGACTCCGATCATTTTAGGCAGACCATTCTTGGCTACTGCCAATGCGTGCATCAACTGTAGGACTGGAGCCATGGATCTCTCATTCGGCAATAGAAAGGTCAAGTTGAATATTTTCAATGCCGCAATGGGATCAGCAGGAGACATGGACTGCTTTCATGTAGATATTGCGCAGGAGTTATTGGAGGAGCAGCCCGATTTGTATATTACTGAGGATTCTTTAGATTTGTACCATATAGAGAAGAATAGTGGTGTAGATAGTGTAGATGTATCTAGAGTGTCGTCAGAGAGACCACCTTGGGGAGCTATCACTGAGACTCTTCCCCCACTTGCGGAGACCCCCGCCAAATCTTCGATCGAGTCACCTCCGAAACTTGAGTTGAAACCTTTACCGGATTCACTCAAGTATGCATACCTCGGAGATGATGAGACTCTGCCTGTGATCATCTCGTCCCTGCTCACTGAGGAGCAGGAGCAGAGATTGCTGACTATTCTTCGAGAGCACAAGGCCGCGATTGGCTGGGGAGTTGCTGATCTGAAGGGGATTGATCCTTCATTCTGCATGCATAGAATTCATTGCGATGAGGAAGTTAAGCCAGTGAGAGATATGCAGAGAAAGCTAAATCCCAACATGAAGGAAGTAGTGAAGAACGAGGTGGTGAAGTGGTTGGATGCCGGAATCATTTACCCTATTTCTGATAGCCAGTGGGTCAGGCCGATTCAGGTTGTGCCGAAGAAGTCAGGACTCACTGTGGTTGACAACGAGAAGGGTGAGAGAATTCTGATGAGGACCAATACAGGATGGCGAGTCTGTATCGATTATCGGAAGCTAAATGTGACAACTAGGAAAGATCATTTCCCATTGCCATTCATTGATCAGATCTTAGAGAGACTCGCAAGACAGAGTTACTACTGCTTTTTAGATGGATACTCAGGATACAATCAGGTAGCTGTCCATCTTGACGACCAGGAGAAGACTACGTTTACATGTCCTTATGGCACCTTCGCGTTTAGACGTATGCCGTTTGGGCTCTGCAATGCCCCGACCACTTTTCAGAGGTGCATGCTTGCTATCTTCTCGAACATGATTGATGATGTGATGGAAGTTTTCATGGACAATTTTTCAGTTTATGGCTCTTCTTTTGAAGATTGCCTCAAAAAACTTACTCGAGTACTGAGTAGGTGTGCGGAGACAAATCTTGTCCTGAGTTGGGAAAAGAGCCATTTTATGGTCCAAGAGGGGATTGTGCTTGGACACATTGTGTCCAAGCGTGGTATTGAGGTTGACAGAGCGAAGGTGGAATCCATTTCCCGTTTGACTCCACCCACCTCTATGAGGCAGATTCGATCATTTTTAGGGCATGCGGGATTTTAAAGGCGGTTCATAAAAGATTTCAGCAAAATCTCTCGACCGCTTTGCACTTTATTGGAGAAAGATCAGCCCTTTGTTTTTAGCGAGGATTGTTTGAAGGCCTTTGAGATTCTCAAAGAGGCCTTGATTACTACACCCATTTTAAGACCTCCAGATTGGACTCTCCCATTTGAGATTATGTGTGATGCATCCGATTATGCTATGGGGGCTATTTTAGGACAACGCGTTGATAGGAAGCCCTATGTGATCTACTATGAGAGTAGAACTCTGTCTGATGCTCAAATGAATTATACTACGATAGAGAAGGAGCTACTTGCGGTAGTTTTCGCATTGGACAAATTTAGGTCCTATTTACTCGGTTCAAAGGTGGTTGTCTATTCTGACCATGCTGCATTGAAATATCTGTTGAATAAGAAAGACACCAAACCGAGATTGATTCGTTGGGTTCTTCTACTACAAGAGTTTGATCTCGAGATTCGAGATAAGAAGGAAAGCGAGAATGTAGTAGCAGACCATCTTTCCAGACTGATCGTAGAGACCACGCAGGATCAGAGGCCGATCAGTGATTCTTTCCCCGACGAGCAGATCATGACAGTTAGGACATCGCAGTTACCCTGGTTTGCAGATATTGTGAACTATCTGGTTTCGAGGCAGATACCTGAGCATTGGAACAAGAATGAGCGTGAGAGATTCCTATCTCAGGTGAGGCACTATTATTGGGATGAACCAGAGTTGTTCAAATACTGTGCAGATCAGATCATTAGGAGATTGTTTCGGAGGAGGAGTACCAGTCCATTTTGAATTTTTCCCATTCATTAGCCTGTGGAGGGCATTTTAGTAGTAGGAAGACGGTTGCAAAGGTTTTGCAGTCAGAATTTTATTGGCCCACACTCCACAGGGATGCTCATGAGTTCTGTAGGCGATGTCTTCGATGTCAGCAGATTGGGAACATGTCCAAGAGGGAATGATGCCCTTGCTTCCGATTTTGATAGTCGAGATTTTTGATGTTTGGGGCATTGATTTCATGGGACCATTTCCGCCTTCATTCGAAAATTTATACATTCTGGTGGCGGTTGATTATGTGTCCAAATGGGTCGAGGCTGTGGCAACCAAGACCAATGATCATAGAGTAGTGCTTAAGTTCATTAAGCACAACATTTTCAGTCGTTTTGGTGTGCCACGTGCGATGATTAGCGATGGTGGCAAGCATTTTAGGAATGTACAAATAGCTTCTCTTCTGAGAAGATATTCTGTCAATCATAGATTCACCACTCCATATCATCCGCAGACTAGTGGACAGGTTGAAGTGTCCAATAGGGAGATTAAGCGAATTTTAGAAAAGACAGTTCGCCCGGACCGCAAAGATTGGTCCCAACACTTAGATGATGCACTTTGGGCATATAGAACTGCATTTAAGACTCCCATTGGCATGTCCCCGTATTGCCTTGTATTCGGGAAAGCATGCCATCTTCTTGTCGAGCTAGAGCATAGAGCGTATTGAGCTATCAAGAAATTGAATTTTGACCTTACCCAGGCTGGCAAAGAGGGAGCATTGCAGCTCTCAGAATTAGAGGAACTCAGGAATGATGCGTATGAGAATGCCAAATTATACAAAGCTCGCACGAAAGCATTTCATGATAAGCATATTGTCATAAAAGTGTTTGAGCCAGATCATAAAGTGTGGCTATACAATTCTCGTTTGCATTTATTCCCAGGGAAGTTGAGATCGAGATGGACAGGTCCGTACATTGTGAAAGAAGTATTTCCCCATGGAGCAGTGACATTATTCGATCCTATGACCCAAGGTACATTCAAAGTGAATGGGCAAAGATTGAAGCCCTTTATTTTAGATTCCTTGCAGGATGGTGAGTGTGAGATAGTGCATCTCACGAAGGCATGAGGATTCGACCAGAGGGATGTATCATATGTACATTAGTTTGTTTTTCATTTCAGTATTTTCTTTATTCAGTATTTTATTTCATATTTGCTAACTTTTGTTTTGATGTATGCAGGATGAATTTAACACTTAGTGTATCAATTACCAGGTACATAAAAGAATTCAAAGAATTTAAAGATCAGATGAAATTCAACTTCAGAAGCTCAGAGCAAATCAGGTTGTATCTATCCTTTCTCCCATATTTTTGTTAGGGTCTTTTAGTGTGCATTCGCATTACATTTTTACTTATTTTGTATGCCACTAGGGACAGTGTCATTCAAGCATGGGGGGGTGGTTTAGATGCATGCACACAAAAATTTCAAATTTTTTTTTTATGACTAGTAACTAAAGTAGGCATTTGAGAACAAGTTGTAGCATATATGATTGTTTTGGCATAATCTAACAGTTTATAAATTTTTAAGCCCCATAAAATATTTTTTTTCTGAACTGAGTCAGATAGAGTAGTTATTTATGAGAAAATTCAAAGAAAAGATAGTATTTGATTGTTAGAAAATTTTGAATCACTTTAGTATAAGTATGCACAGTGTGTTTTATGAAAAAAATAAGCAATGGAAAGATGTTTTTGAAACATGAGTTTAAACAGAATAGAGCTACGTTTAGTTGTTGATGTCTTCGTGAATCCTAGTAGTGGAACTCAGACAAGAGATGAAGTGTTTGAGTCTCTTAACGAAAAGGATAACGAAGGAGATCATCTTCTTGTCTAGTTGATATCTGTGGCCTTTGTAGTTCGAGTAAGTAGAATCTGAAGGGTGTTTTACACCTGGTGCCCCAAAGCCAGCTGGTTTGGGAGCCACCGGTTCGAAAGCTTGTTACATGGACTGCATAGAAAGCCTAAGAGATAGAGACATTGCACATGACGAGAGGAAGACTATATGTAAACTATTAGAATAAAAGGTCTAGTGACTCGAGCAATTAAGTCTGAAGGATACTCTGTATCTAGTGTGAAATTCCACTAGAGGGGGGGTGAATAGTGAAATTCGATAAAGATCGATAAAATAAAATAATCAGGCAATAAGGCACAACACATAAAACACAGAATTTATACTGGTTCAGTCAGTATCCAGACCTACATCCAGTCCCCAAGCAAACCACTTGAGCTTTCCACTATAACATCCGAGCACCGGATAAATAGTACAACACCCTCTTCCTCAGAGGTCTTCTTCTCTCAACAGAGAAGGGGCACACCCTCTTCCACAGAGGTCTTCTTCTCTCAACAGAGAAGGACAACACCCTCTTTCACGGAGGTCTTCTTCTCTCAACAGAGAAGGGCAACACCCTCTTTCACAGAGGTCTACTTCTTTCAACAAAGAAGGAATACAATGAATAACAGAGTTACAATACTTCCTATAGAACCTTCAGAATGATATGAATGCACGAATGAAGGATTCTCAGAATGTTCTGTTTGTCACTCAGAGGATACTTTTTGTCAAAGAGCTGGACTTGACTTTTTCTCTTTTCTTTCTTTTCTTTTTCTCTTTCTTTTTCAAGGCTCTCTTTTCAAATGTCGAATAGGAATTTTTCTCGTTGTAAGCTCACACGTCTATTCCATTCCATTGTTTGAATAGTTTATTTGAGTGTGTTTATATAGCTTTTAAAAAGTAGTCGTTACATTTTGGAATTGTAACTTTTTGAAATGTGAAATTTTATGTCATTTCAAAAATATCTTTTAGAGAAATTCGAGAATGCCTTTTTCCATAAAAGTAAAATAGAGGGTACACTAGTCGTTGTAATATTTTAGGTAATACATATTTTATGTAAAAAGTCTATTTCTTACAATAGTACATTGAACGTTGGGTTGTAGTTTTGTCTTTATTCTAATTAATGATTTGAGGTACATTAGTACTTCTTTGCTTTAAATGAGTGTAAGTACAATGAGTGCTTTGAGATATTTATTTGTACATAGTCATGTCAAGTGTTTTCTTTATGTTGTGTTTTTCAAAGTCTCCAGAGAGAATGAGGACCAAAAGAAGGTCGACATTCTTTGAGAAGGATATTAACAAGGATTTGTTACAGGAGGTATTTAATGCTTTGTAAAGAGAATGATGACTTCAAGTAAGTCGACATTTTATGGTTTTGCAAAAAGGTAACTAGAGTCCTTTCAAAAACATATTTTATTTGTTTTTCTTTTGTGTAGCCGATTTATGTTTTTGTCTTCTTCTTATATTAGAAATATTTCTTTAAAGAAGGTAACTAGAGTCTTTTCAAAAACATATTATATTTGTTTTCTCCATGTAGCCGATTTTATGTTTTTGTCTTTTTCCCACATTCCTTTTTTTCATGTTGTCTTGTATATAGTGTAAGGTACAATTATTACATGACAAAATATCTTTTTCATAAAAGGTTGTAAGAAGGTACAATTATTGGTTTTCAAAAAGGAGCTTTTTGAAACTATCGTATACTTTTATGATATAGTGTTTATGAATGAGTATGTAATATGCAATATGCAAGTTCCTGAAGGTTCTGTTACATATGACTCTAAAGAAGAAAGAAGTCTTCATCTTGAGGTAGCCGATCTCTTCATTTGAACTTTAGGAATGCATGGCTCATCAAGCTTTTTCTTCAAGGAGTATGATTGCACCATATTTGTACTTGAACAGGAAGTCTCCATCCTTATTGGGTGAGATATCCTTGCATCAAATACTTGTTAGATTTATGGCAAAACATATTCAGTCATAATATAACATTTTTCAAGAGGACATATTATCATATCATATAAAATCAAATGAGACAGTGTATCATATTATGTGACATCAAAACAGAGTTTCTCAACATTCTCCTCCTTTTTGATGATGACAAAATATGCTCCCCCTGTCAAAAAGACATTATGCATAGAAATAATGATATGATAAAAATTTGAAGAATGTTTAAAGAGAGTATTTCTCCAATAATGGAGACAGGTTTTCTCCCCCTTTGTCATGGATAAAAAGGAAGGGATCAGAGTAAGAGAGTTATTATAGACCAAATATTACAGTCCAAAAATAATTAAAAGTTATTACAAACAAAAAAAAGAGTTTATCTCGAAGGTGGAGGAGGTGAATGTGTTCGGTCGGCACAATTCCGCTTGCGAGTCTGTTGCAACAGGGCTTGATTACGAAGGATACGATCCTGAGAGTGCTCGATATCCATCATTGCAGAAAAGTAATTGAAGGAGGATGTTGGATCTACTTCATCAGAGCCGGGCATGTGCAGGGACCTTAGATTGAAGGTAGTATCATCGAGGACCTGAGAGGGACGGAGTATGACTTCGTTGTGAAGGGGTACTTGGAAGTATTTGAGAATGGGAGTTATGAAACACCCAAAAAGAAGAGGCTCGAATTTTTGATAACGAATAAAAAGGTCGAAAAGAATGGATGACCAGTTTATCGGAAGCGAAGAAAAAATTGCGTAGATAAGAAGAGAGATTTTTCGAGGAACTAATCCTTGGCGGGGAAGCTTGGGATAGATGTTGTGGAGAAGAATCTGGGCAAGTAGTTGAGCATGAGGTTGGAAATTCCTCATGTGCCATGGAAGTTGGTAGCAGTTGGTGCAAAGAAGTATTTTTCGAAGTACCGATCGTTCGATTGGTACTATGGTGTTAAGGTCGGTACCGGTGGAAGGTAGGTTAAGAATTCTACCTAGGTCGAAGGCATCGAAAATCATCAGCTTTCCTCAGACTTTGCTGGTGATTGAGGTTAGTTCATGATCAGTAGAGAAGTTGGTGTAAAACAGTCGAACTAGTTCGGGATAATAGGCAGCTTGGGATGAAGATCCTAGTAGGGGTTTGAGTTCGGAAAGATAGTTGTCTAAGTCAAATAGTATGAAGTCGTCGAAGTTGACCAATTTACCTTCATAAATGGGGCGAGAGCATAGTAAGTTGTAATTGTGAAACAGATCTGGATACCTTAAATCTGCTGCAGTAATCACATTGTTGGAGGAAGAGGCCATTGCAAGAGTTTGTAAGAAAAATGGAGGACTAAGAAGGGCGAGCTTGAAGTCAGTAATAGTTTGTAGGATGATAGATAGATACGAGTGAAATTGGTGTGTGTTGAACCAATCCATTAAATAGAGGAATGACAATAATTTTGATGACATTGGAAGTGAGTGATTTTTAGACTTTAGTCAAATAAGGAAATTCGTGAGTAGTAAGTTAAGAGACTTGTGAATGACAAATCAAATCAATGTTTGAAGATAGTGTATTATATTGTGTTGAGAAGGACATAGTTTTGAAATAATTAGTATATATATAGATTTTTACTATAGGTGAGTTTATCGACTAGTGAGAGAAGCCATTAATAGAGTATGGGGTGTCATGTTGAACTAAAAAGAGTGAATGATTTTGAAAATAATGGCCTAATAAAATAAGCAACTTTTTACTTTATGTGGAGGTATTCTAAATTCGTGAATGGAGAGTTTAGAATAGGACAACCCATGGGGTATGAGGAGAGGCAATAATAGTTTTTATGGATAAGCGTGAAAGGAGAGTGAAAGACATAAAAAGATGATACAGATATGTAGAGAAGAGAGAAAGGTTATAAAGGACAACATTTACTTGATTTAGATATGACATAAAGAAGAGTTAGAATAAATAAAGTTTTGTTTGGAGACAAGACTTTAATGATTCTCGATTTTGAGAGAGATATACAATATAAGAGAGAGAAATAGTTTTTATGGAAATAGGTCATAGGGTGATCATGTGATGTGTACTTTGAAAGATATGACATTTTGAAAGAAAGGAAAAAAAATATGACTTAAAAAGTGTGTCATGATTAATGTGTTTTCATATTTGTAATTTTTATGAGTATACGTAAATATGAGAAGGACACACTTTGACTTTGAATAGTGGTAAGAGAGATGATGAGACAAAAAGATATTCATGAGTGAAGAGTAATAATTCTTTATATAAGAAGTATTTTTATGGATATGCGTGGAAGGAGTAAAAGTAGACATAAAGAAAAGTGAGATGACATATATGGATTTTCGAGTAGGATAGGAATAAAAAACAAGAAAAAAAAAATTCATGATTGATATGAGATGAAAGACATAAAATAAAGTTATGATTGACATGAATTAATGTTTATTTGATAAACATATTTTTAAAGAAACTCGATTTGAGGAAGTTCATAGTTATTAGAGAATAAGGTTAAGTTTTAAACTAGTGAAGGAGTCACAAACAAGAATTGACAAGAATGGAAGCTCAATTCGTATGAGAGAGAGAGAAAGTACTAAAGGTACTAATGAGAATAAAAAATATGAAGTACAAGTGTTTTATGATACTTTTTGTAAAGCATGAAGAGATGATAATAGATAGTTCGTCAGGCTATGATATAACAGATGATATAGTAAAGTTTTACGTGAGATATAATAGAGTGTACGTAATCTATGATATATCAAATGATATAGTAAAAAAAATTTACGTGAGAATATAGCAACTAGATCTTTTAGAAAAAGGTAAAAGAACCAAAAAAAATAGTCATTCGATTTTAACTAATGAAAAGTATGAGTTCTCATAAACTAAGTAGAAAGGTGAAACAATTTATCGTAAGAAAAGTTTTCACAAAAGGACAAAAATAATAAAGGAGTTATGAGATGAGTGATGTGAACATTGTTATGATAGCTTTTAATATAATTAGTTTTTATGGATATGAGAGAAAGGAGATAGGACAAGGAGTCATAATGGATGTGTACTTGAAAGATGACAAGTTGAAAGACATAAAGAATGTGTCTTATAAGAATATAAAGTGCACGTGAATATGGAAACTTAGTTTGACTAACAAAAATCGATAAGAAGGAAAGCTATTTAAAATAAGATTTTAACAAAACTTATAAGAAGTATTATAATAAGTGATTAATTTATAAGTCACTTAGTTTGCATATTCCTAGTTCTCTTCTAATTCGTGTGAAGTCTTCATGTTTTAATGGTTTAGTGAATATGTCTGCTAACTGTTGATTAGTGGGTATGAATTCTAGTTTAATTATGTTGTTTAAGACTTGTTCTCTTAAGAAGTGGTGTCTTATTTGAATGTGCTTAGTTCGTGAGTGTAAAATAGGATTCTTAGATAAGTTTATAGCACTCGTATTATCACAGAAAATAGTTGTATTTTCAAAATTTAAACAAAAATCTTTTAAAGTTTGTTTCATTCAGATGACTTGTGTACAGGCTAGGCTAGCAGCAATGTATTTGGCTTCAGTAGTTGATAAGGATACACAGTTTTGTTTCTTACTGAACCATGATACTAGTGAGTGCCCTAACATATGACATGTTCCACTTGTGTTTTTTCTGTTAGATTTACTTCCAGCAAAGTCAGCATCACTGTATGAGATTAGATCAAATGTAGAGGATTTTGAATAGAATAATCCAAAATCAATTGTGTCTTTTAAATATCTCATTATTCTTTTTACAGCTTTACGATGTGATTCTTTTGGATTTGACTGAAATCTAGCACACAAGCAAACACTGAACATAATATCTGGATGGCTAGCAGTTAAATAAAGAAGTGATCCTATCATACCTCGGTATACCTTTGTATCAACAGACTTACCATCTTCATCTTTGTCCAAAACAGTAGTAGTGCTCATAGGAGTAGATTTTGAAGCAGTTGAGTTCATGTTGAACCTCTTCAGAAGTTCACGAGCATACTTGGATTGATTGATGAAAACTCCATCCTTGGTTTGCTTAATATGCAATCCAAGAAAGTAGGTGAGTTCTCCCATTATACTCATTTCAAATTCTTTCTGCATGGGCTTAGAAAAATCTTCACAAAGAGTGTTGTTAGAAGATCCAAAGATGATGTCGTCGACATATATTTGAACAATTAGGGTATGATTATTCACTACTTTAACAAATAATGTAGAATATGCTTTGCCAACAGAAAAACCAGTTTTTAAAAGAAAGGTTTTAAGTCTATCATACCAAGCACGAGGTGCTTGTTTTAAACCATACAAAGCACGTTTGAGTTTGAAAACATGATCTGGGTATTGTTCATTTTCAAATCCTGGAGGTGGTTTTACATACACTTCTTCATTTATAAAACCATTTAAGAAAGCACTTTTAACATCCATTTGATATAATTTGAAATCCATATAGCTTGCATATGCTAGAAACATTCTAATAGATTCAAGTCTAGCAACAGGAGCAAATGTTTCATCAAAATCAATACCTTCCTCCTGGTTGTATCCTTGAGCTACTAGTCTGGCCTTGTTTCTTATAACATTACCTGTTTCGTCTAGCTTGTTTCTGAAGATCCATCTTGTCCCAATGATTGGATGATCCTTTGGTCTAGGTACAAGATCCCAAACTTCATTTCTTTGGAATTGATTCAGTTCTTCAGTCATGGCTAGCATCCAGAACTCATCAATGATGACTTCATCAATCTTCTTTGGTTCAAGTTGAGAAATGAATGCCATATTTGCAATTCGTTCTAACTGAGCTCTAGTCTGAACCCCCTTTGTCAGTTCTCCCAAAATCTGCTTTTGAGGATGATCTTTGATATCGACAAATGTTCTTTGATGATCATCTTCATTAGACTTAGCTGTGTTATCTAAAAATAAATCTGTACTTTCAACATCATCATCATTAGTTTGCTCATGAACAGATTGATCAATAGATTCACAAAAACTAACATGCATAGATTCTTCAATAGTATTATGACTCTTATTGAAAACTCTGTATGCTTTACTATGACTCGAATATCCTATGAATATGCCTTCAACAGATTTAGCATCAAACTTATCCAGGCTATCTTTTGTGTTTAGGATAAAGCATTTACATCCAAAAACTTTGAAATAGTCTATTCTTGGAGTTCTGTCATAGAATAGTTCATAGGGAGTTTTATTTAATAAGGGTCTAATGAGAACTCTATTTGTTATGTAGCATGCAGTATTAACAGCTTCTGCCCAAAAAGATTTAGCAAGATTATTGTGTTGGAGCATAGTCCTGGCAGATTCCTGAAGGGTTCTATTCTTTCTTTCTACTACACCATTTTGAGGTGCAGCTCTAGGAAAGGCAAAGTTATGAGAAATACCATGCAAGTTACAAAAATTTACAAAGAGTTCATTTTCAAATTCTCCTCCATGGTCACTATGGATTTTAACAATAGAACAAGATTTTTCGTTTTGTAATTTTTTACATAAGATTTCAAACTGACAAAACGTGTCACTTTTGTTTTTCAAAAATATTACCCAAGTAAATCTTGAGTAATCATCTACAATGACAAAAGCATATCTATTATGATTAAGGCTAGCTACCCTAGAAGGACCAAAAAGGTCCAGGTGGAGAAGCTCTAAAGGTCTTTTACTTGAAATGACATTTTTTGATTTGAAAGAAGATTTTGACAATTTTCCTAATTGACATGCATCACAAAAATAATCCTTTTTAAAAGATATGTTGGGTAACCCACGTACTAACTTATCTTTAGCCAGTTTAGACATGTATTTAGAATTGACATGACCCATTCTCATGTGCCATAGATGTTGAGTGTCATTATTAGCTATGAGGCAATGTTCTGTGATGTTTTCTAGGTATAGTTCATATATATTATTCTTTCTTATACCTTTTAAGATGATGTTTTCGTTGGTGTCTGCTATGAGGCATGCATCATGATTAAAGCTAACATTATAACCTGTGTCACACATTTGACTGATACTTAGTAGGTTATGTTTTAAGCCTTTAACAAGGAGAACGTCTTTGATAAGAGGTCTATCTATGTTACCAATATTACCAATGTCAATTATCAAACCTTTGTTGTTATCTCCAAAGGTGACGGTTCCTCCTTCTTTATGATGAAGAACAGCAAAAAGGTCTAGATGTCCTGTCATGTGTTTTGAACATCCACTGTCTAGAATCCATCTGTTCTTCTTATTTGGAGCCTGCAAATCATCAAGTAAAATTTCTTTTTGGTACCCAATCGGGTCCCTTTCTGTTAGACCTTGGAACCCATATCCATTTTGATTTGGGTTTGTCTACAACCTTAGAGGAGTTAAAAAGATTAGCATTATAATACTCCTTATTTGGTTCAGATGAACTTTTCACAAATGTGGTCTTTTGATTCATACAAGAAGGCTTTTTGAAATGAGAGTAGCCAATACCATTCTTGTAAAAAGAGACTTTCTGAGAGGATAAGAGTTTATCCAAGTTCTCTTTACCTTTAGTAAACTTGAAAACCGTTTTCATGAGGTTCTCAGTTTTACTTTTTAGCTCTGAAATTTCTACTTGCAGATTTTTAGTTTTGGAGCTAGTAGAAGAAATTTCAGACATAAGCATAAGGTTTTTCTTTTTTAACTCAGAATTTTCACTACTGAGCTTTTCATTCTTTTGGGAAAGCTTTAGATTTTCAGATTTTAAATCTTTATTTTTGAAACTCAATTTTCTAGATTCTTCAAATAGTTCTTGAAAAGCATCTAGAAGTTCTTCAAAGGAAAAATCAGAGATTTCACTTACCGAACTTTCGTTTGCCATGAAGCACATATTTGCAGTTTCGTCTTCATCATCATTTGACTCTTCACTGCTGGATGGTTCTGAATCATCCCATTGAGCATGCAGAGCCTTTTTCTTGAAGAACCTCTTCTTAGGTTCCTCAGTCTTGGACTTTCTTTTGAGAAGGGGACAGTCACGTCTCAAGTGACTTGGCTTGTTACACTGATAGCACATAGGATCTTCCTTAGGATCTTTTCTTTCCTTGTGCTTGTTTGGAAGCCGGTTCCTTCTCATGAAGTGCTGGAATTTTCTGGTTAGTAGCGCAATTTCAGATTCTTTGTCTGAGTCTTCATTCTTAGATAGAGCTAGGAAAGCCAAAGTTTTCTTTATTGGTTGCTCTTCTTCCCTTCTTTCTTTTATGTGGACTTCATAGGCCATAAGATTGCCTATTAAGTCGTCCAAAGTAAGCTTAGATAAATCTTGAGCTTCTTCAATAGCTGTAGTCTTTTTCTCCCAATCAGTTGTGAGAGATCTCAAGATTTTCTTCACCTTTTCAGTCTGGGAATATGTTACACCCAGAGATTTTAGATCGTTGGTGATGTTGGTGAATCTGGTAAACATCTCTGTGATGGGTTCATCTTTGTTCATTTTGAACAACTCATATTTTCTAACAAGAGATGAAATTTTGGCTTCTTTCACTTTGTTGGTTCCTTCATGAATAACTTCCAAAGAATGCCAAATATCATATGTAGATTCACATATAGATATTCTATTGAATTCGTTTTGATCAATGGCACAATATAAGGCATTCATAGCCTTTGCATTTAGGTTTGCCATTTTCTTTTCTTCATCAGACCATAAGCTATAGTCTGCGAATGGAGATGTGTATGGATGCTCAACAATTTTCCATACAGCAAAATCTATGGATTTGAGAAAAATAGCCATTCTGCACTTCTAGTATCCATAGTTGGAGCCATTGAAGAAAGGTGGACGAGATGCGTGTTGACCTTCAATATCACGAGCATAGGAGGTAGATGCCATTTGTGCTGAAAGACTTGTTACGTCGAAACCAGCAAACCTGCTCTGATACCGAATGAAATTCCACTAGAGGGGGGTGAATAGTGAAATTCGATAAAGATCGATAAAATAAAATAATCAGGCAATAAGGCACAACACATAAAACACAGAATTTATACTGGTTCGGTCAGTATCCAGACCTACATCCAGTCCCCAAGCAAACCACTTGAGCTTTCCACTATAACATCCGAGTCACCGGATAAATAGTACAACACCCTCTTTTTCAGAGGTCTTCTTCTTTCAAAAGAGAAGGGGCACACCCTCTTCCACAGAGGTCTTCTTCTCTCAACAGAGAAGGACAACACCCTCTTTCACGGAGGTCTTCTTCTCTCAACAGAGAAGGGCAACACCCTCTTTCACAGAGGTCTACTTCTTTCAACAAAGAAGGAATACAGTGAATAACAGAGTTACAATACTTCCTATAGAACCTTCAGAATGATATGAATGCACGAATGAAGGATTCTCAGAATGTTCTGTTTGTCACTGAGAGGATACTCTTTGTCAAAGAGCTGGACTTGACTTTTTCTCTTTTCTTTCTTTTCTTTTTCTCTTTCTTTTTCAAGGCTCTCTTTTCAAATGTCGAATAGGAATTTTTCTCGTTGTAAGCTCACACGTCTATTCCATTCCATTGTTTGAATAGTTTATTTGAGTGTGTTTATATAGCTTTTAAAAAGTAGTCGTTACATTTTGGAATTGTAACTTTTTGAAATGTGAAATGTTATGTCATTTCAAAAATATCTTTTAGAGAAATTCGAGAATGCCTTTTTCCATAAAAGTAAAATAGAGGGTACACTAGTCGTTGTAATATTTTAGGTAATACATATTTTATGTAAAAAGTCTATTTCTTACAATAGTACATTGAACGTTGGGTTGTAGTTTTGTCTTTATTCTAATTAATGATTTGAGGTACATTAGTACTTCTTTGCTTTAAATGAGTGTAAGTACAATGAGTGCTTTGAGATATTTATTTGTACATAGTCATGTCAAGTGTTTTCTTTATGTTGTGTTTTTCAAAGTCTCCAGAGAGAATGAGGACCAAAAGAAGGTCGACATTCTTTGAGAAGGATATTAACAAGGATTTGTTACAGGAGGTATTTAATGCTTTGTAAAGAGAATGATGACTTCAAGTAAGTCGACATTTTATGGTTTTGCAAAAAGGTAACTAGAGTCCTTTCAAAAACATATTTTATTTGTTTTTCTTTTGTGTAGCCGATTTATGTTTTTGTCTTCTTCTTATATTAGAAATATTTCTTTAAAGAAGGTAACTAGAGTCTTTTCAAAAACATATTATATTTGTTTTCTCCATGTAGCCGATTTTATGTTTTTGTCTTTTTCCTACATTCCTTTTTTTCATGTTGTCTTGTATATAATGTAAGGTACAATTATTACATGACAAAATATCTTTTTCATAAAAGGTTGTAAGAAGGTACAATTATTGGTTTTCAAAAAGGAGCTTTTTGAAACTATCGTATACTTTTATGATATAGTGTTTATGAATGAGTATGTAATATGCAATATGCAAGTTCCTGAAGGTTCTGTTACATATGACTCTAAAGAAGAAAGAAGTCTTCATCTTGAGGTAGCCGATCTCTTCATTTGAACTTTAGGAATGCATGGCTCATCAAGCTTTGTCTTCAAGGAGTATGATTGCACCATATTTGTACTTGAACAGGAAGTCTCCATCCTTATTGGGTGAGATATCCTTGCATCAAATACTCGTTAGATTTATGGCAAAACATATTCAGTCATAATATAACATTTTTCAAGAGGACATATTATCATATCATATAAAATCAAATGAGACAGTGTATCATATTATGTGACATCAAAACAGAGTTTCTCAACATAGTGCCCTAAGGCCGGCCGGCTTGGGAGTCACTGACCCAAAGCTTGCTACATGGGTCACGAAAGCTGACTATTCGAAATAGTGCTCATGTGAGAAGAATGCTCAAGAGAACAAATTTGAAAAAGGGTGAAAAATGAAAGAAAGAAATAAGATAATGTGCTGAATGAGAAAATTTTCATTGCTTAGGCATATATGTGTATTACTGTGCAGAAAATATACAAGTGAGAATAAATGAGTAAAACATGAGAATACTTGACTTTCTGAGAAAAATCATAAATTAGCTACAATATTAGAAAAGTGAAGGAAAAAGAATTTTTACTGTGGTGGCATGAGATTTTTAAACTTGTTTTGAGAATGTCAATTACATGAAATATTTGTTCCAACTGCATTCTTAAGAGCCTAATATTTTTGAAAAATCATCCTCGCATTTCATTGATGTTTGTGGGTAGTGTTATCATCGCAAAATTTTCCCCCTCCCTTGCGAGAGAGAAACGAATTTTGCGAGTCAAACTCGACCAAAGTTTTGAAAATTTACTCGCCTCTGTTTTGAAAATTTGCGGGAAAATTCCATGGAATGGGATCCGCCTGTCGGTACAAGGTTCAACCGTTCCTGACGCCTTTACCAGGGGTAATTGAACCAATGACCAATTATGTGCTTTAACTTGACTCAAATATCTAAATTATGCTCTATTTTTCCTAGAATGCATAAAGAATCAGGCTTGTGCTATAGAATTTTGAAAAATGCAAGTTTGAGAAACATGATGTTTACTTTGGAAAATTGAAATATGCTGGAAAATGATTGAAAAAGTGCTTGAAAATTGAATTCTTGAGAAAATCATTGAATTTCATTGGAAATCAGAAATTTGCATTGGAAAGTGATTTTTCAAGAAAATTTGAACTTTAGAAAATTGATTTTGGAATTTGGAATTGCTTTTCTGAGGAAATGGATTTGAAAATTCTAAGAAATTCAGGAAGTTCATTGGAAAATGACTTTTGAAATGGAAAATGAATTCTCAAGAAAACAGGAATTATGAGAAAATGGATTTATAAAAACTTTGGATTTTGAAATTTGAGAATGTTAAAACATAGGAAAATCTTGATTTGAACTTGGGAAATACTTTGAAATCTCATTTGAAAATTTAGAATTCTGGGAAAATCCAATCCTGAGAAAGACTTGATAAATCCTTGAGAAAATTGATTTTTCTGAAATTGAAATTGGAAAATGAATTTGAAAATAATGCAATTTGAATGATATGAATGAATGAGTATGAATTTGAAAAGAGAATTTCATTGAGGAATTGGGAAGTCCTTTTAAAACTTTGGGAAATGCAGTGCATTTTGAAGTTAGCCTAAGTGTGTAGGCTGAATGTGGCTAATATGAAGATCATAAATCTTGGTTTTCTTCGTATTCTGACTATGGCCATAAATACGAATCCCACCGAGTTTATAAGCTCCATAAGAGCTTGTGCACGTGCCATTCGTGTAAACCATAGTGAATTTGAAATAATGTGCATGAATCATACATCACATATTGAAATTTGCATAAATTAAACTATATGCAATGCAACCCTATTCTAAGCAGAAAAGTAACTCTTATTCCAAATTATTACATTTGAGGTTACATTGAATTGAAAAAAAAAAAGCTAAGTCTTCTTCTTTAATGTTCCTGCAAAACTAAAAAACAAGGTTAGCACAAAAATGTAGGTTTTTCTGAATTTATCCGAAAATATGGGAAATTATCAGATATTATTCAGATATAAACCCAAATTCATACCCCTTTTGATATAAACATGATAAATAATGAATAAATTTCGAAAATAAACTTGAAAATTCGAAATTAGGGTCAAAATGACCAAAATACCCCTGATGACCTTGAAATCAGGGTTTTTTGAAAGAATTTTTGTAAATTTTGGAAATTTGAAAATCAAATGAAATAAATCAAACATAATATGATGAAATATGATGATATGCATGAAATTTTGGAGAATTAGAAATTGAAATTTCCAAATTTAGGTCAAAATAACCAAAATACCCCCGATAACAAGACTATGGCCTTGAAACCAGGGTTTTCTTAAATAAATTTTGCAAAATTGAAAAATATGAAATGCAAAGGAGATTAAAATTAACCCTAATATGATTTTACATGCTTAAGTACATGATAAAAACCCTAAAATGGCGAAAATATCATAAAAAATCAAATTTAACCTGATTTTCGCTTCTGAATTTAAAGATAAACTAACACATGGAGCAAATGAACTTGGAATTAAACCAAATTTTGCATGGACACCTAAATAAACCCTAAAAACAGAATGGAGCTCGAAAATCTTGTTTTTTGTATTTTAAAATATGAAAATTCAAATAAAAACCCTAAATTTTATGATTTTTGCCTAAAATGTTGATTCTAAAGGGAATTCAGGATATCAAACTTCCATAAAAATTTCCCAAATTTTATGGGGTGACAGAGGACAGCAAGGAAAGGATTTTTGTATTTTACACTTTCTGGTTTTGACCTATGGTCGGAGCTGTACCACTCCGTCAAGTCGGATCGGAATCCGGCGACTCTAGGATTTAGGGGAAACAGACAGGTTTCGGTAGAAAACATAAGAAAAATGACAGACAGATGGGAAAAAGGCTGAAATTGTGGTAAAATGTCTCTGACAAACAGATGAAGATTTGATCTTTTGACACTAGTGGGATTCGAGTTATGGTTTGGAAAAAGCCATACTGTTATCAGAGACCTAAATCTCTGAGATTTCTGGACATTGGAATCTGTTATACAGAAAGAGAAAATCCAGAAAAAATAATGAAACAGATCCAAAAATTCCCAAATTTTGGTATTTTACAGGAAATTATGTTAGGAACAACTTTCATGTTTGAAAGTTTTTGCAAACGGGCTACTGATTGAGCGGACTTGATGCATTAGGGTCTGTCTATACCCTGACGAAGGAAAATTGATATTTTCCCAAAAGTCTGGGAAGTCCGATTTTTGACAGAGGTCAAAATTACTTTGAAAAACTTCAAAATTTCTATATTCTTAGTAGATTAAATCATAAATCTACTGTGATTTTTTTAAGATAATTCGAATCTCCTAAGAGGGTGGTGACGGAGGTTCTTGTCTGCTAAAGCAGAAATTGAAAGTTCAGAGAAGTCCAAAACTCGAATTAATGATTTGATTTATTTAATGGAGTTTCGAAACCCAATTTAATTTGGGTTTTTTTGTAAAAGATCAGGAACATGTAAATCTATTTAATATGAAAATTTTAAGATTTATTGACGACAATACTATCATAAAATAACACCTAGACTCTATGCCTAAAATCAAGACCAACAAACTAACAACTTAATTTTAATGAAACTCACAAGGTAAATGAAATATATATAAACTGATGAAGCAAGATAAAAAATGATGTCTAAAACATAAAATAAAACATGAAAAACTCCTAGGGGGGTACAATTTCTTTTTTTTTTGTTTATGTCAGCCGTTGAAGTGAGAGACTTCATCCATGTAGTGAATGAAGTAACTCACTCGATAGCTCTATTGTAAACAAAAAAAATAAATGAAGAATTTCAATGAGCCAAAGGGGTCTCACCTTGGGATCTTTGCTTCCACCAAGAGGAACACAGCCTCGGCTAAAGGGGATCAATGGTGTAGGCTTTGAGGCTGGATGTGCTGCAGTAGAGGGTGCTACAAGGTTGAAGGATGGTCACTCACGGTTGAAGATGATTTGCTGGTTGCTACCTTGGTGAGAGCTTGAGAGGGGCTGCAGCTGTGGCGTGAAGGAGATGGACTTGCTGCAGTCGTGTGAATCTTGCCACCAATGGTTGAAGGAGAAGATCTAGAGGGGCGGCTGCACTGCTAGAGAGGACCTGCACCTTGTTGATGGGCTAGACCGATAGAGGTTGAAGCCTGCTGAAGGCAAGAGTGGAGGAGGCTGCAAGGGAGGCGTTGAAGTTGATGCTACGGCTGGGGAACCCTTGCTGGAGTGTTGTAGAGTCTGGAACTTCTGTGGTGGAGGTAGCTCTAGCCACAAAGAGGTTGCTGTTGTGCAAAGGGAAAGCTGCAGCGCGTGGAGGCTTCAAAGGGGGCGCCGGCTGAAGCATAAACCGGTTGGAGGGAAAGCTGTTGTAGCCATGCAAAGGGGGGGGCCTATGGTGCAGCTGCTGGCCGTGGAGGAGATGAAGCTGCCAAGAAGGTGATCCCAGGCTGCAATGGAGAGCCAAGAGGGAGAGAGAGAGAGAGAGAGAGAGAGAGAGAGAGAGAGAGAGAGAGAGAGAGGCGTGAGATTCATGGGAGCCGTATGCTTGTTCCTTTTTTTTATTTTCTTAACTTAGGGAAGATAATCTCTTTCCCTAAGTTTTTAGTTTTATTTCGGGAAGAAAAAGGAGAAAGCCTTTACGTCAATGGCTGGGGAAGGGAGAAAGGAAGGAAGGAAGAAAGGGAAGAAGGAAGAAAGGGAAGAAAAGAAAGGAAAGAAAGAAGAAAAAGAAAAGGAAAGAAAGGATGAAGAAAGGGAAAAAAAAAAAGGAAAGGAAGAAAGGGAGAGGGGGCTGGAGGTTTGGGTGACCACCTTGTGGGTCCCACCTTAGGAAGAATAAAATAATAAAATAAAATAAAATAAACAACAAAAAAATAAAGAAAAAGATAAATTTTTTTTCTTTTCTTATAAATTAAAACAAGAGAATGCAAATGGATGGACCATCTCAGAGCGGGTCCAAATTTTGATTTTGAAATTCATTTTGACGATTAGAGGGGTAAAATAGTCTTTTTAGAAAGTTTCCAGATGAAACGAGCTATTTTTGGTAGTTTTTGAAACGAGCTCAGATTTTAAAGTTCAATACCTCGTTGCGAAGCAAATCCAATGTAGAATTTAAAAATATAATTTTGAAAGAAATCCAGATTGTTTTTCTCAAGAAAATACTTCCCAATTTATTTCCAGACGAAACGAGCTATTTTTGGCAGTTTTTGAAACGAGCTCGGATTTTGAAGTTCAATACCCCGTTGCGAAGCAAATCCAATGTAGAATGTAAAAATTTGAGTTTGAAATAAATTCATATTATTTCTCTTGAGAAAATATTTCCAAATTTAGACTTCTTGCGGTAAAAATGTCAATTTTGGAAACTCGAGGTTTGAAATTGATTTCTGAAAACTTTTAAAACTCAATCTGGATTGAAATTTATAAAACTGGAGTTCTGGACTTCGAAAATGAAATGAAATGAAATGTCATGAAATACTGAGAAATGATATGAAATGATGAGAAATGACATGCAAAATGTAAACCCTGAATGCAGAATTTTGGATTTTAAACCCCGATTGACAGGTGTACCAGTTTAAAAAGTATAAAAACTGATAAAATTTGCAAAATGATTGAAGAAATGGTTTTTGAACTCTACTGGGTTAGAGTGACACTGAAAATTAGGGTTTGAGCTGAATCAAACTGAAATGAGCTGGATTGAGTTGGGTTTTAGAGTTTCAGAACTCAAGTGAACTGACCAGACACTGACACAACTGACCTTTCCGGCTAAATTTTCAAGAAACGCTGCCATTTTTAGAGAAATGGTTCGGAATGGTCACTGAAGTGAAGTGAATTACGAACTTGAGCTGGCTTTGAGCTAAAAAAAGGTCAATAATACTGACATGAACTAAAATCGAAGCTCAAACACTAGCTCAATTGGCTGAACTCAGCTCAATTTCAGATGAAAGAGCTGAAATGGACTAAAATGGGCTCCTGGACACTTGGAAATGGTTTTGAACTGAAACTGGAGTGCTTGAACTTCTGGTGAGCTCAAGTTAGACTCTGGGGAGTATGACTGACTATGAATGACTGACTCAGAGACAATTGGTTTGGATTTGGGCAAGAAATGAGCTCATTTCTGAAGAAATGATCCCATTTTGGCAACAATGATCAGAAATGAAAATGACTTTCTCACTGTGAGCTTAAATGAATTTGAAATGACTGATATTCTAAATGTTCTGAACTAATTAATGAGCTTAATTGACTCCGACTGACTGGGGTTCGGGATGACCTAGGGGTAAAATGGTAATTTTCCTAATGAAAATGGGTAAAATGGTAATTTTTTGAAACTAACTCAGAGTTTGACTCCTACACTAACCTAACAGGGTTGGCACTGCACGAGGAGGGTTGTTTGATAATGGATGTGGAAAATTTGGGGTGTTTACAGGTAGCATCTCTGCAAACCCTCACGAGACCTTACTCGTCCACTGGTGTAAGCCAGGGGTTTAAAGGGCTTGTTGCATACGCTAAATGCAACCGTGATTCCTACGAAAGTGAGTTAGTTTTTATGCATTCATATTTAGCATTTCTTGTCTCTGTTGCATAGCATAATTGTAAGACCCGCAATTTTTTCAGAAAATATCTGAATAAAATTCATGAGGCATTTACCGGTAAAAATAGCATTTCTTCTCAGAATGCAAAACGAATCAATTCCTGCGAGCCAGTTATACTTAGGATATTCGTCGAATCACGAATATATGCTCAAACACTTTGGAAGCCATAACTTTCTACCTGAATGAAATCAAAGGATTCCTGCGAGCCAACTTTCTTAGTTACGTCAATACGAAGGGAATGGCGTACTCAGAATTTTTCGGAAAAAAATCGCCGGAAACCCGAAATTCTTGCGGGACCCACGGAAATATTGGTGGGACCCACAGAAATATTCCTTAGAAAATATCTGGTGGGACCCACAAAAATATCCCATGGAATATCCAAGTGGGCCCCACACCAAGGAACCTCTTGGAATTAAAAAGAAGCCAAGGGGGTAGAAGGGGCATGAGAAAATCCAAGAGGAGGTGGGCTTGGGCTATAAATAGCCCTCCCCACTCTCTCTCTTCTCATAAAAATCGACTCCCCCTCTCTCTCTTGCCTTCTCTCTCTCTCCTAAACCTCCCCTACCTAGCCTAGCCCACCTGAGCCCACCTGACTTGGTCTGAGCCTGCCTGACTTAGCCTGAGCCTGCCTGACCTGGTCCTAACCCACCTGACCTGGGTCTGAACCCACTTGACCTGGTCCAAACCCAGTTGACTTGACTTGAACCTAGTTGGGTTTAAAGTCAAAGTCAAAGTCCTTTTTAGTCCTGATTCCGGTTTGGGTTTCTGAACCCAGACTTAGCCTACTTGAGCTGAGTTCGAACCTGCTAAACCCAGTTGACTTGGATTGAACCCTGTTTGGTTCAAACCACTTAGGTTGAGTAGCTTGACCTGCTCTACCTCTTTCTCAACTAAGTCAGCTTCATCTGACTTAGTCTGACCTCTCGAAGGAAGGCTCGAAGCCAAAGAAGCAACCCGGAGCCGTTTCTTCCACGATTTGAAGTAAGTTCGCTTCGTTGATCCATCTCTCTCAAGTATTTGACTGTTTGTATATAGAATATACTTTCTGAAGTAGTATCTTGCTTTAGTTCTTGATTGAGCCCTTTTTGGACACTTCGGTGTTCACCCGCTCGTCTCGTAACTATCGTCGGATATATCTATGTTCAAACACGCAGTATATGCGTTCTTCAAAATGGTATCTCGCTTTAGTTCTTGGTTGAGCCCTTTAGGACACTTCGGTGTTCACCCGCTCGCCTCGTAACTATCGTTGGATGCGGATCTAGGTGTATATCTGCTGATTCTGCCGACGCGTCTTATATCGCACAGGCTATGTAATTTACCTTTGCCGTCGCGTCGTATGATGCCAAGGCTCCCTGTTTTCTGCACTTCCGATTACTGCACTTCCGATTATGCATTTACTTACGCCGTCGCGTCGAACGATGCCAAGGCTCCTGCTTTCTGCAATGTCTTTACTTACGCCGTCGCGTCGAACGATGCCAAGGCTTCTGCTTTGTTATATATGTAGAATATTTCGTTCAGTTACACACCCTGAACAATAGTATATGCATTTCTTTACGCCGCCGCTGTATAAAGCACAGGCTTCTGCTTATACTACATATATAGCGCATAAATGAGCGTTCAAATGGAGATCAACTCCAAATCGCCCATGCGATTCCTTGACCGCTCCTCGTTCAAGATTCTGCTTGACGAATGAAGCCCCTTTTTGGCAAAATGCTCTTTACGTAAAGACTAAGTTAATTACGTATGGCCTGGCTATGGCCTAGGGTTCCTGCAACCTTGATGGATGCAAAGTACGCACAACGGTGCACATCCATTTCCCGAATTAAGCGTGGCGATTTCCTACCAAAGAGGGGAGATGCCGCTGAAATGGATAAAAGAAACGCACGCTTTCTCCGTAAAAGAGAGGAAGTGCTGCTGAAATTTCTAAAGAAGCTAAGAATAGCTCAGAAAGAACGTAGCAGGATACTCTGACATATAGCAGAGTGCTACCCAGTTCATGGTTTGCCCTCTACAACGTAGAAGGGTTCGTCGCACCACTGCCGGTAGAGCAGGGGAGGTGCTGACGAAATGGTCGGCAGAAGAGCTGCCGGAACCAATGGAACGGCATAATGATGTCCGTTGATGGAACGATGCCAGATCGGCTCGTATCCTTGTGCCTGCAAGGGCACCTTGCTCGTAAGGGCCGCTGAGCCGGAGTAGAGGTTGCGCCTTGGCTAGGTTTGGACTCGTTGCGTAAAAATACGCCGAGTAGCCGATCTATTTAGATCGAGTCATATGCATGCTCATTGAGAACGGTTACGCAACCAGACTCGTAAGGGGCGAAGAGCCAGAGTGTGTTGTTTCCACCCAAAGAGGTGTGATGCTCGTGGTGGCCGAAGTGCCAAAGAGCGGTGTTCTGCATGCATATGAATAAGACTTAAGGTCGCACATACCCCGCGGTTGAAGATCGTGTTAGGGGTACCCCCTCAGTAATGACTGTGTTGGGGAAGACTGAATGGGGTCGGGTACATACTCTCGTAGTGCTGAAAGCACGGGCTGCCTAAATGGCATGCAGATTCTGTCCAAGTAATTGTAAGACTGGCAGACCCCTTCAGGAATTATGCTCACTGTGGAATGACAGTGATGGTACAGCCTTGAGTGACATGTATTTTACTTTGGACCTGATAGAGTCCACGATGGCCTCAGTCACTCATGGGTTTTGGGGTCGTGGTTATCCTTAAGATCTAAGGATTGAACCCAACTACTGCAAGTAGAGGATGCATCCGAATATGGGCCTAGTAGGATTCTCCCAGTTGAAACACACTGCCCTACTATGGATAGGGTCAACAGGCCTCTGGGGTATCTAAAATACATAGAATAATCAACCCCCAGAACGTCGCGTTGATGCCCGGACAATAGCTCTACCTGCGTACCAAAGGCGGGAGCGGTTAATTATCAAACAATGCATTAGTTCTAGGTACAGCGATGCTTTGAATGTATGAGTGGATGACGTGTTGAGTCAGTCCTGCATAACCTTTGTGAAGGTGTCATGTTCGGTATACTACTGGACCGACTGGGCAAAGACCCGTGTTGTATCCGCACGACTAAGCGAAGCTCGAGGAGTTGTCCTTAGATGCGTGGGATACGGATGTGCCAAGTATGAAGACTTGAGCTAGACATCACTTTGAGACCCGGAAGAGGTCATGGCTAAGTCGTGGAGACTTATGCGGCTATTCAAATCACAGCCCTGAAAAGGCTTGCTCTAAGTCATGAAGACTCGAGCGAATGTTCAACTCATAGCCCTGAGGAGGCTCCTGCGATATACGCTAAGTCTTGGAGGCTTGAGCGTCGTTATTGCGCATTGCGACCCTGAGTGGTCATTATCGTGCTTGAGTTGAATGGTTACATGATTGCATGCTTACCAGACCATCAGTGGTTCTGACCCCGTTTTATGGGGATTTCAGGTGTTGGACCTGCGTGGCGATATGCGGAGCAAGGCGGCATCGAGTTCCAGGGTTTCTCTAGACAGAGTTGTACTGCTTCCTTTTTATTGAACCTACACTGCTCTCCTAAGCAGTAGTGTTGTAATAAACATATGTTTTCGATAAAATGGAACACTTTGGTGGTCAATGAGTTGCTTGGCCACATACCTGCAACGTGCTCGGAGTTTTCTAAAACTGACGACTCATTATCGTCTGATTCCGCTGCTAAAAGTTTTTCTAAATTCCGCTGCAAAGAAAAAAAAAAAAGAAATTCATGAAAATTTTAACTTAGCTTTGTTTTGGAAATCCGGGGCGTTACAGAATTGGTATCAGAGCATGAGTCTGAGAAACCTGGTTCAAGATCCGTCATGGTCCCGATATCGCACTGTAAGTATATGTTTTTATACTTTTGTTCTGATCTGGGTGCATCTTTGTATAGATGGCAACTCATGACTCGCGTGGATACTGCTATCGCTGCAAGGTCATGCACGATGAGTGGTTATGCCCGTATGAAGTCCAAGACTGCCAATACTGTGGCGAAGATGGGCATTCCTCCAACGAATGCCAAAGGAAATATACCGCCGATATGGGTCGGCGGGCATCAAAGGGTCTCAAGGATGAGACTTCGCGTGTTAGTGGACCGCATCACTCTAGTGTTGGGAGCAACCATACCCCAACATCTCTTGATAAATTACCAAGGCTGAGGGATTTTGACTTGAACTTCCCTGCGGAGGTCTATCACTCGCCAAGCTACCATCTGGCATCACATATGCCGAGCTTAAATGGCAGGAACAAAAGAGGGGATTCTTTCTGTTCGCCAATCATTATTCCAGACTCCCAGAGTCTTGATCTTGCTGACTGGGAAAGTGGACTGGAGTCTCTCATATATCCCCAGTATTCGCTTGCTAGTGCGGAAGTGCCGCCCAAGCCAAAGCTAGTAGTGCCTGCACCAAGGCCATGTGGCAATAGATGGACCTTTTGGAGTTCGTCTTCATCAAAGAAATCCAAGTCTTAAAGAGACTGGTGATGTTTTGGAGTCAGTAGACTCATGTATATAGTTTCTCAACGCCTAAAGTCTGCCAGTGCGGCATGACGTTTTGTTTAAGGCGATGCTTGTGTAAATGTGATGTATATTAAGTAAATAAAGCTTTTTACTTCCTCATATACATTGAGAAACTAAAAACAAGTGCTTGTGTGTGCATAGATAAATGGCTCCTACGACGAGGAGAACCATACCAAGCGAGGAGTCCCATACGCAGGGATTCCTGTTGGAGACACTCAACAACCTGATTACAGCCATCCGTGAAACAAGGCCAGAACCAGTCGCACCACGAAACGAGCACCTGGGAGGAGTGACTTATGAGAAGTTCCTCAAGCTTGACCCGCCAGTTTTCATTGGCAGAGCCGATCCTGAGCTCGCGGAGAGTTGGATCGAAGAGACAGAACGTGCCTTCTTAGTACTGGGAGTACCAGAGGAAAAGAAGACCAATTTTGGCACGTATCGGTTGAAAGACAATGCACGGAAGTGGTGGGATACCACTAAACTTATCCAGTTCTCACAAGTCGAAGTCATTCCTTGGACTGACTTTCGGAGGACTTTTATGGATAACTACTTCCCATTGCATTCCAGAAACAAGAAAAAGATGGAGTTTCTGGAGTTGGAACAGGGCGATATGAGTCTAATGGACTATACCACCAAATTTTAGAATCTAGAGCGCTACTGCTCTCGATTGTTCGAAACAGACCAAGAAAGGGCCGACAAATATGTGAATGGTCTGCGCGAAGGGCTGCGATCTCGAGTGATAACAAGCATGCCTTCGACTTTTCAGGCTGCGGTAGCAGCAGCTTCAAAAATCCAAGAGGACTGGGCACGATCTAAAGTGATCGTAGAAAAGAAGCCCATAGTGAATGGTGGGAATCGTAAAAGGACGTTCCCAAGTGGCCAGGGTTCACGACAACCCTTTCAAAAGAAGAAGTTCCAAGGAGGGAACAACACTCAGCAAGTCGTGAGGCCAAGACAGAACACAACTCTGAATGGTCAGTCGTCCAACTTCAGCTGCCCAAGGTGTCGTATGAACCACCCCGGAAAGCCATGTCCTCGTGACATTGGTGGGTGCTTGTATTGTGGCAAGATGGGCCACTTTATAAGGGATTGCGCCAAGAAGGCTGCAGATGAACAGAGGAGTAGTGCCGGATCTGCCGGACCCTCTCGACCAGCACCACAACGTTCTCAGTTTCAACGACCTCCACCTAGAGTAGAACAAAGGCCTGCTGCAGGTCGTGTATATGCTGTAACGACTGAACAAGTCGAAAATGGTGACCTGATTGAAGGCACCGTACCTGTTAATGGACATGCAGCTTACGTCTTGTTTGATTGTGGTGCTACTCATACGTTTATCTCTGACGATTTCACCGAACAACTCCACGCTTCGGTGCAACCGATTGATAAAATGATCGAAGTGTATAACCCGTTGGGTTCACGCACCAAATGTATCCGGTGTGTGAAAAATTTGGATATTGAGATAGCAGGGCAACACTTGCCTACCGACGCCATCCTGATCGATATGATACAGTACGATGTCATTCTGGGAATGAATTGGTTGGCTCAGAATAATGCCAAGATTCTGTGCCGCGAGGGCAGAGTGATTCTATCTCGACCCGGATTGCCTAAGATGGAGTACCGGTTATCCAAACCAGTTCCACAAAAAAGGCTCATATCAGCACTTAAGGTACAAAAATACCTTAGGAAGGGTTGTGTGGCCTTCCTGTTGAGTCTCTCGGTGGAAAAATCCAATGACCAACCCCTTGAGAGTTTGGAAGTGGTGCGGGAGTTTCCCGATGTGTTTCCTGAGGAATTGCCAGGACTTCCGCCACTTCGTGAGGTTGAATTTGGAATTCAATCCTTACCTGGAATAGCGCCGATATCCAAAGCTCCGTATCGAATGGCGCCAGCTGAACTCAGTGAGTTGAAGTGTCAGTTGGAAGAACTGATGGAACAAGGGTTCATCCGACCGAGTGTGTCACCGTGGGGAGCCCCGGTACTATTTGTAAAGAAGAAGGATGGATCTCTTCGGTTATGCATCGATTATCGGATGCTTAACCAGGCAACTGTTAAAAATAAGTACCCGTTGCCTCGGATTGAGGACTTATTCGATCAGCTCAGAACAGCGAGGGTGTTCTCCAAGATCGACCTCAGGTCTGGGTACCATCAGCTCAGAGTAAAGGAAGAGGATATACCCAAGACAGCCTTTAGAACGAGATACGGCCATTATGAGTTCGTAGTAATGCCCTTCGGACTCACTAATGCGCCTGCTGCCTTTATGGATCTAATGAACCGGATATTCAGACCATATTTGGATAGCTTTGTCATCGTCTTTATTGATGACATTCTCGTATATTCTGAGAACAAGGAACAACACGTGGAGCACTTGAAAATCGTCTTGAAAACCCTTCAAGATAACCAACTCTATGCTAAGTTTTCAAAATGTGAATTCTGGCTAGATAAAGTGATGTTCCTTGGTCATGTGATCTCAAAAGATGGAATCGCAGTGGATCCTGCAAAGGTGGAAGCTGTGATGGACTGGAAGCAGCCAGAAAATATCACTGAGGTCCGTAGCTTCCTTGGACTTGCCGGATATTATCGGAAGTTCATACAAGACTTCTCCCGAATCGCCGTACCGATGACGAAATTACTTAAAAAGGGAGTCAAATTTGAATGGACTGACCAGTGTAAGGAGTGCTTTGAGGTTCTCAAACAGAGGCTTACCACTGCCCCTGTCCTTACCTTACCTTCTGGTCAGGGAGGCTTCGTGGCATATACCGATGCCTCAGGAACGGGTCTGGGTTGTGTGCTGATGCAGCATGGCAAAGTAATCGCCTATGCGTCACGACAGTTGAGGGTCCATGAGAAAAACTATCCAACCCACGACTTGGAGCTTGCCGCGGTAGTGTTCGCGCTTAAAATCTGGCGACACTACCTGTATGGAGAGAAATTTGAGGTCATGTCGGACCATAAAAGCCTAAAATACCTCTTTTCTCAAAAAGAACTCAATATGCGGCAACGGCGATGGCTGGAATTCCTCAAAGACTATGAATTCACGCTTTCCTATCACCCTGGAAAGGCGAATGTTGTAGCAGATGCCCTTAGTCGCAAGACTGTTGGCACTCTGGCCAGCCTAACCGGACAATGGAAGTTGATGGAGGATTTCGTCAACTGGAAGCCATTTTTGGCTGATTCTGGCAGAATCCAAATGTCATGTTTGACGATCCACATTGAGTTCCTCGATCGCATCGTAGCCGAACAGTTCAAGGATCCCCAGTACTTGGAATTGAAAGCTCGTGCTGAAAAAGATGACACTTTCTTCCATTTGAAAGAAGATGGAGGAATATGGATGGAAGAAAGGATTTGGGTTCCAAATAACCCTGAGCTAAGACAGGAAGTACTCCAGGAGGCCCATAGTAGCAAATATACTATCCACCCTGGGGGTACGAAGATGTTCCGAGATTTGCAGAGAAAGTACTGGTGGAAGGGTATGAAGCGTGATGTGGCTACGTTTGTCTCGAAGTGTTTGATCTGCCAGCAAGTTAAGATCGAACATCAGCGCCCTGGTGGAAAGATGCAACGGATCGAGATTCCAGAATGGAAATGGGAAGGCATTACGATGGATTTCATCGTTGGATTGCCTCGATCCAAGAGACAACACGATTCGATATGGGTGATCGTGAACAGACTCACCAAGTCTGCTCACTTCCTGCCAATCAACACTCGATACTCAACTGAACGATTGGCAGAGATCTACATTCGGGAAATCGTTAGACTCCATGGAGTGCCGATTTCGATCATATCTGATCGTGACCCGAAGTTCACCTCTCACTTTTGGGAGCAGCTTCAGAAAGCCCTGGGGACGAAACTCAAGTTCAGTACAGCATTCCATCCCCAAACAGATGGGCAATCAGAACGAACCATACAGACTCTTGAAGATATGCTAAGAGCCTGTATGCTGGAATGGAAAGGTGATTGGGATTCCCACCTAGCGTTGGCTGAATTTGCTTATAATAATAGCCACCACGCTAGCATTGGGATGGCGCCGTATGAAGCCTTGTATGGACGACCCTGTAGATCACCGATCCATTGGGGTGAAGTGGGTGAGCGAACCTTGGACTCGCCCATTGTGTTGCAGCATTATACTGAGCAGGTCCACATGATCAGAAAGAAGCTACTGACTGCTCAGAGTTGACAGAAGAGCTACGCCGATCAGCGGCATAGGGAACTCGCTTTTGCGGTTGGAGATAAGGTTTTTATCAAGGTCTCTCCAACCAAGAGTGTGTTTCGCTTTGGAAAGAAGGGGAAGCTCAGCCCCAGATTCGTTGGTCCCTTTGAAGTTTTGAGCCGGATCGAAGAGACTGCCTACCGAGTAGCATTGCCACCACAATACGCGCAAATACATGATGTATTTCACGTATCAATGCTTAGAAAGTACGTTCATGATCCTTCTCACGTCATTCAACATGAAGACATTGACATCCGAGAAGATATGACGGTAGAAGAAAGGCCAGTGGAGATCATGGACCGATGGGAGCAAGTGCTAAGAACGAAGGTCATTCCACTTGTTAAAGTGAGGTGGCAGCATCATGGAATCGATGATTGCACTTGGGAGCCCGAATCGGATATGCGGGATAAATATCCTGAACTCTTCACTTTGTAATCTTAACTGAATTTCGCGGACGAAATTCCTTTAAGGGGGTAATGATGTAAGACCCGCAATTTTTTCAGAAAATATCTGAATAAAATTCATGAGGCATTTACCGGTAAAAATAGCATTTCTTCTCAGAATGCAAAACGAATCAATTCCTGCGAGCCAGTTATACTTAGGATATTCGTCGAATCACGAATATATGCTCAAACACTCTGGAAGCCATAACTTTCTACCTGAATGAAATCAAAGGATTCCTGCGAGCCAACTTTCTTAGTTACGTCAATACGAAGGGAATGGCGTACTCAGAATTTTTCGGAAAAAAATCGCCGGAAACCCGAAATTCTTGCGGGACCCACGGAAATATTGGTGGGACCCACAGAAATATTCCTCAGAAAATATCTGGTGGGACCCACAAAAATATCCCATGGAATATCCAAGTGGGCCCCACACCAAGGAACCTCTTGGAATTAAAAAGAAGCCAAGGGGGTAGAAGGGGCATGAGAAAATCCAAGAGGAGGTGGGCTTGGGCTATAAATAGCCCTCCCCACTCTCTCTCTTCTCATAAAAATCGACCCCCCCTCTCTCTCTTGCCTTCTCTCTCTCTCCTAAACCTCCCCTACCTAGCCTAGCCCACCTGACCTGGTCTGAGCTTGCCTGACTTAGCCTGAGCCTGCCTGACCTGGTCCTAACCCACCTGACTTAGCCTGAGCCTGCCTCGGCTCGTATCCTTGTGCCTGCAAGGGCACCTTGCTCGTAAGGGCCGCTGAGCCGGAGTAGAGGTTGCGCCTTGGCTAGGTTTGGACTCGTTGCGTAAAAATACGCCGAGTAGCCGATCTATTTAGATCGAGTCATATGCATGCTCATTGAGAACGGTTACGCAACCAGACTCGTAAGGGGCGAAGAGCCAGAGTGTGTTGTTTCCACCCAAAGAGGTGTGATGCTCGTGGTGGCCGAAGTGCCAAAGAGCGGTGTTCTGCATGCATATGAATAAGACTTAAGGTCGCACATACCCCGCGGTTGAAGATCGTGTTAGGGGTACCCCCTCAGTAATGACTGTGTTGGGGAAGACTGAATGGGGTCGGGTACATACTCCCGTAGTGCTGAAAGCACGGGCTGCCTAAATGGCATGCAGATTCTGTCCAAGTAATTGTAAGACTGGCAGACCCCTTCAGGAATTATGCTCACTGTGGAATGACAGTGATGGTACAACCTTGAGTGACATGTATTTTACTTTGGACCTGATAGAGTCCACGATGGCCTCAGTCACTCATGGGTTTTGGGGTCGTGGTTATCCTTAAGATCTAAGGATTGAACCCAACTACTGCAAGTAGAGGATGCATCCGAATATGGGCCTAGTAGGATTCTCCCAGTTGAAACACACTGCCCTACTATGGATAGGGTCAACAGGCCTCTGGGGTATCTAAAATACATAGAATAATCAACCCCCAGAACGTCGCGTTGATGCCCGGACAATAGCTCTACCTGCGTACCAAAGGCGGGAGCGGTTAATTATCAAACAATGCATTAGTTCTAGGTACAGCGATGCTTTGAATGTATGAGTGGATGACGTGTTGAGTCAGTCCTGCATAACCTTTGTGAAGGTGTCATGTTCGGTATACTACTGGACCGACTGGGCAAAGACCCGTGTTGTATCCGCACGACTAAGCGAAGCTCGAGGAGTTGTCCTTAGATGCGTGGGATACGGATGTGCCAAGTATGAAGACTTGAGCTAGACATCACTTTGAGACCCGGAAGAGGTCATGGCTAAGTCGTGGAGACTTATGCGGCTATTCAAATCACAACCCTGAAAAGGCTTGCTCTAAGTCATGAAGACTCGAGCGGATGTTCAACTCATAGCCCTGAGGAGGCTCCTGCGATATACGCTAAGTCTTGGAGGCTTGAGCGTCGTTATTGCGCATTGCGACCCTGAGTGGTCATTATCGTGCTTGAGTTGAATGGTTACATGATTGCATGCTTACCAGACCATCAGTGGTTCTGACCCCGTTTTATGGGGATTTCAGGTGTTGGACCTGCGTGGCGATATGCGGAGCAAGGCGGCATCGAGTTCCAGGGTTTCTCTAGACAGAGTTGTACTGCTTCCTTTTTATTGAACCTACATTGCTCTCCTAAGCAGTAGTGTTGTATAAACATATGTTTTCGATAAAATGGAACACTTTGGTGGTCAATGAGTTGCTTGGCCACATACCTGCAACGTGCTCGGAGTTTTCTAAAACTGACGACTCATTATCGTCTGATTCCGCTGCTAAAAGCTTTTCTAAATTCCGCTGCAAAGAAAAAAAAAAAAGAAATTCATGAAAATTTTAACTTAGCTTTGTTTTGGAAATCCGGGGCGTTACATTAGGGTTTGTTAAGGGACTAACAAACATTCAAGCATGGGAGTATTTGATGATGCATGAAATGCACATCATGTTAATAAGTTTTTCATGCATTTTGTAACAAGTTTAAGGTTTTAAACCCATGTTTAGATGTATTTTGATAGTAAGGGGTTATGGTTCGAATTTCAGAAAAATCAGAGTTAAAATGAGAGAGTTATGGCTATTTCAGTGTTTGGGCACGGATTTCGAGTTGGATCGGATCCATATCCGACCCAATTAGGTTATTTGGACTTTGGATCAACCCTTAGAAAGCCCAAAACCCAACCCACACGCCTATCCATATCCAATTCAAAAAGTTTTGCAGAAACCCCCCCAGAAAGTGGCGCCTAGCAAAATTTTATTTTTTAACCTTCTTTCTGAAAAATGTCAAAATTATAAATATAATTTTTAGAGAAGCCCTAGACGTATTTGCTTTGATTGGACGCCCCCTACAGTGCCTCTAGCTCTAGCATCTCCTTCCCCTCCATTCTCCCACGTTTTGGCCATTGAAGATCGGTTCATGCTTGGTTTCCAAGCATATTTCGACCTCTCTTGTGATTTCTATCCATTTCTTCCTTCTTCCTTGCTGTGTTTTCACTATTTTGCTGTGTTTTTGCAGGTGTATCAGAGGTGGAGACTACTAACCTTGTGTGGGAGTGCGAAACACACCAACAAGGTGAGCCGGCCCTACCTCCATCCGGTTTTCTACACCCTCCGATCGAGAATCGGCGCATACTCCATCTTCGGTGGATCTCCAACGTGTAGCAGCTGCAAAAGTTCTGTTCTTTGGTGAAGTCCAGCATTCTCGAACCGTTTGGGACGTCAAGGTCAAGCCACGGTCCGCTCTTCCTCATCCCCCCGGTCGTCGGATCTTCCAAGAGGTAGGTCTTCTTCTTCCTTCTCTTCTAGCTAAAACCGAAATTGTGTGTTTGATTTTATATTTTTATTTTCTGTGTGTTTCTTATTTTTTTATTGTTTCAACCTTAGAATAGTATCCGTGCATAGACCAGCACGTTAGATCTAGGTTTGTTTCATTGTTTGCATGTCGAGTATTGATTTCCATTATTTTTCAAGAAAAACGTGTAAATCGGCTAGAGGTTCTTCTAGCCGATTTGGGTTGTCTTATCCAATGTGTGTGTCTGTGTTATTTCAACAGAAAAAGCCTTTACAAAGATTACTTTGAGTTATTTTGGGCGTTAGGTCTAGATCCAAAGGCGTTTTTGATTAAAAATCCATAAATCGGCTAGATCCATTCTAGCCGATTTTGGTTTATTTTCAATTTTAGCCTTAGTTCGGTTTTTGGCAGCAAAGTTGGGTTAGTTGAACATAGATCAGATTCTAGTGAGTTTATTGCATATCTATTTTGGTTTGAGTCTATATTGTCGTTTGAATTTTTTTTTAAATCATCTTTGGTTTAAAAGTGTCTTTTTGTTAAGTGCGTGTGATTTTTTATTTCAATTTGTGATTTGTTTGTGTGGTTGATAGTTTTACAGTCTCGTACAGTTGTGTGGGGGTAAATTCAGTAGTTTAGGATATTTTTAAGGATTGTTTTATTGTTTTATTGTTTTATTGTTTTATTGTTTTATTGTTTGTGTATTTTAAGCATATTGGAAAAATGATCAAAATCGATTTTTCTTAGTGTCTTTGTTTTATAGCATTGTCCAGCCGGCTGTAGAGTCTTAGATAGTTTGTTATGTCAAAATTTTTGATTATTTTGGTGTGTCATATGATGTTAGTTCGAGCTTATTGTTGAAAGAGGTTAAGTAGTTGGAATTTTCTTTTTTATGTTTTGTCCTTAGAATAGTCGTTTAGCTAATTTGTAGTTTTGGGTGTTTTATGATTTTAACTTAGATAATTGTTTGATGTTTACTTCAGTGCTATATTCATGATGCATAGTTTGTTCATGTTTCATTCATGTCATTAGGATTTTTGATTAGGTAATACTTTAATTTTCGCAATTTGCTTGTTATTTAGGTTAAATCCAATTTTTTTTAGTTAGTTCATCTTCTTCTTCTTCCCCAAGGAGGGGCGGCAGCCATTAGAGCTCCCCTTGAGCTCCACGGCTGTTTTTGGTAATCATTAATTGCAAAGTAGGTAGGTTTAATTAGGTTGTCTAGATTCAATGTATTAGGGTTATTGCCTTAGCCGTTTTTAGGGGTCATTTAAGTAAGTTTTGGGAATTAGGGTAGCATTTAATCCTAGAAAATCATTTTTCTATTTAAGTCCTTTTATTCCCTAGGTAGTTTTAATTGCATTAGTTTAGAAAGTAGCACCATTAGGGTTGGCGATTTTTTAGAAGGAAGGTAATTAAGGTAATTGAATTTGAAAAGTTTTTGGAAATAGTAGATTCTTCAAAAATCGTGTAGAGCATTCAAAGGAGCATTAAATTTGGAGTGTGCATTTAAAAATGAGTTACTATTTAGCTTTGGAAAGTGTTTTTGAAATTTAATTAAACCTCCAATCTAGGCTCCACGATTTCCATAAAAAAATAAAAGCAATTTAATTCCATCTTGAAAAGCAAAAATCGTGGGTTTCTAGATTGGACTTTTCATTTTTCCAAAGTGAGCTTTAAAGACAATTAAGGAGTGTAACTCCCTCATTAAGTGGAACGATTTTTGAGAATCCAAATGATTTCCAATTTTGAGCATTGATAATTATTACCTTATTTTTTTTCAACCTTCTCCATTAAAATCGTTAGCTTTGAATTAGTTTTAGTATAATTACTAAGTTACTAATTTAGTCGACCTAGTTAAGTAAGTCAAACCCTAGTCTAAATCCACTTGAGTCTAGTCAAAATCGAGCCTAGCCCAAGTCAAACCCTAGGTTAAGCCTAGTCAAGTCAAACCTACCCTAAGCTTAGGTCAACCGAGTTTAACTAACCTAGCCTAACCTAATCTAAGTCAAACCTAGCTCGAGTCAACCTTAGTCCGAGTCTACCTCACCCAACCTAACATAGTCAATTCCCTTGACTAAGCATAGGAGTCGTGTACTTATCCCAAACCGATCCCACCTAAACCAAACCGACCTTAGCCAAGTTAACCCCACCTTAGCTAAGTCAAAACCGAGTCCACCTAAGTCAACCGAGTCTAGTCGAGTCGACCCTAGTCCTATTTCAACTCCGTATCTTATTGTTCCCTATTAGTCTCATTCTTTTTAGATTTAATCCATAGTGATCTTAGAATAGCTAGTGTAGTTATTTAGTTAATTGTTTTAGTCAAATTTTATATTTGTTGATTTGATGCGTGCTTGTTGGTTTATCGTATGTTAATAATTTAGTTAGTATAGTGCATTTAGTTTATATTTGGTGCAGTACTTAGTCATATAGTTAATTGCATGATTTAGTGCCTTAGTTGTAACTGCATTATTATTTCATTTAGCTATTAGTCATAAAATGCATATCCTACTTCATTTAGATTTCATTTAGCTTCATCGTAGTTAATATCAGCATATAATCAGTCATATAGGATCATTTAAGTCTGCATTACATTTAGATTACATTCTTAGTGTGTAAAATAGATTCATAGAGTGAATAGTGCATTGAAAGAAAAGACTGATTTTTGCTGAATCGCACTGTCATAATTTCATAGGCAAAAATTCTGAGTTTTTAGCAAATTTTTGTTCTATTCACTTTATTGACGTGTTATCTGACTGCAGACCAAATTTCAGCTCTTTCGGAGTTGGTTTGGTCTGATTTTTAAGCGTTTTGCGAAAACCGCTTTTTCTGGTTTTTAAATTACAGGACTTTTGATATCCTGATTTTTCCCAGTTTTGAAACGCTTATATCTGGAGTTCCAGATATTTTTTTTTCATTTTGTAAAAACTGTCAGATTATTTAATCTGTTAGTTACAGAACAGAATAAGTTTCGGGAAAATCGGACCTCGTTTGCCTTGTCAAACAGTGGTTTTCCGAGAACCTGTCAGAAATCTATTTTACACTAGTTAGGGGCATTTTTGTAATTTCCTTAGTTTCGGCATTTTCGGCTTGTTTTCAGTAGTTTCTGCATTTTAGGAGCTGCATAATCATCATACAGCATTAGTAGAATTAATTTAGCTAATTTTAGCATTAGTTAGTATTTTATTTAATTATTCTCTGATAATTAGCATTTGTTTTATTAATTTCGTGAAATTAGACTTAGTTTTATTTATCGTTTTCATTGTTAGAATAGAATACTAACTTTGTATTTTTCTGCATTTTAGGGTAAAAAGCATAATCATTATCTAGGGTTATTGTCCAAATGCGAAGAGTGAATAATTGGTGAAAAGACGGAAATACCCTTGGCGTGGAGCAGAAGACTTAGTTGCTTTTTCATTTTCATTTTAGTGATTAATTGTAGTTGTACTAGCCTTGTAAGTGTATATTGATATTTGCAATTAGTAAATTAAATTTTACAGAAATATCTTGATTAATTCCTGTTCCCTGAGGATTCGACCCGTACTTACCACTTTGTGGAAAGTCGGTTTTTATACTTTTGGTTGACGATTTTTCCAAAGTTCTATTGCAAATAATTGTTTTAAAAATATCATTTCAAAATATCAACCAAAGATGAAGTAAAATTATTCAGTTACATTCACAATGGTTATACATGTTACTTTTTAAGAAGTTCTTAGAATGCTCATAGTTGCGACATTAGTAAGATGGTGAGAAATCATGAATGGTTTGTTTTCTTTTTGGCCAATGAATCTGTGATATGTATTTCAAGTATCCTATAAATTAATTGGTCTGAGGTTATGTCAAAGTAGTGATCAGTCTATCAACAAGTCAATAAAAGAAAATAAGTTCTTACAATATTAAGCAAAGTTAATGAATAGAACGTTCTAACCTATTATTCGTATGGGAGATGGTCTTTAAAATGTACAGTTGGCCGGACATTTTAATCGCTAACAAACATTGTGTACAACGGAAACTTTTGCACCCTCTTGTGCACTGTCGAATGAGTCACTTTGACTTCAACCACGGATGGTGGTAGACTACACAGAAGTAGTGGCAAGGCTTTTTAAGACCTTCTTAGGCCTAGTCTTAGCTATCGTAAGACTGCTACATGTTAATGACTCGTGGCAACCCGACTACGGTCTTAAGAGTATAACTATACATAAATTAAATCCTTTTTTGTGTGCGATCTTTAAATGATAAATGCTTAAATAATATGGGAATTCAGAAGGGTTTTTACTATCGTAGTGTACACATTTTTGCATTGTTGGTGTCTGGAATGAATGTTATCTCATTCTTGAGTCGTGCAATTCTAAGTGTACTTGTTATTTTCCCTACAATAAAATGTATGTTACATTGAAAAATCACTATTATGCCCTTATTCAACATAGGTCAGAAATGCATTGGTGCACACATACATTGGTTAGGGCATAGGCTCACTTTAGTGCACATGTCTAAATAGCACGATGAATTAATTGTATGCTTATGAAAAGAGAATTTTGCGTCAACGAATGTAGCACAGGAATGAGTTATCCATGACATATTCATGTTAAACATGGTTTACATATGTAATTTTCATATTAAGGTTTTGGTGCATGAATTGCACATGGTTAAATATACATTTTTATTATAATGGCACTAATAGAAGGAAAACTACAATGGCACGATGTTACAAATTAAAACTGAGCATGTCAAATCCTTGTGATGCCATATAGGCACCTATGATGCTATGAGAATTGCATATAATTGAATCATGATTTCATGTTAGGACTTGTTTACGTGCTAGCAGATCTATGTGTTCTGCAAAAGTTTGTATACATGAGGACATTTTCATGCCATGATCATGTGAAAGCTTAAAATCGAGCTTGCAACTTCGCAGCAAGCTGATAGTGCCATACTAGCCCTTATGAATTGTTAAAAGTGGGTTATGCCATGTTGCGGCACAACCAGTGAGGTACGATATATATAACCTAGCACCAAAAACACAGCTAAATTAATACACGGTGACATAAATGAAAACTCCAGACTCTGGGTATACCTGAAAGACGGTATATGTTACCAGTTTCTATTTAGGATTCTGGGTATACCTGAAAGAGGGTATATGTTACTAGATTTTCCGCAAAGTTTTGGGTACACCTAAAAGATGGTGTATGTTAGTGGATCCAAACAAAACAAGAATGAAAAGTACACATATAAAAATAATAATGAAATGGATTCTGGGTATACCTGAAAGACAATATATGTTACTGGTTTCCCGGGATACTAGGTATACCTGAAAACAATATATGTTATTGGTTTCCCAAGGCTCTGGGTACACCTGAAAGACGATGTATGTTACTGGACCCATGGTCTACCTTGGAGAGGGTAGATGGTACAAGTTCCGTGGGACAATTTTTGTTTTGGTGAGAGCGAGGCATCTCACCCGATCCCCAGTCCTCGAAGTTAGGGGGCCAGGACTACCAATTCGTCCTAGGTGATAGATCCAAGTCTTCTGCAGAAGTACAGGGTGCATCCTAATTCTAGTTCTAGCCATTAGGGAGTACTCTTTCGGTCGTGAACAGTCCCTTTTGGATATCCGTACGGCTAGTCACACGGGTTATAAAATAATAGACCCCCGTGTGGTATCGGTCCGCTACGATGTCGAATGCCTGTGCGTACCCACAGGGTAATTAACAAGATGAAACATAAAGTTAGTGCATTAAGAAAGATCTTCAAGTAGTTGCATACTGCTCGATGTTGAAATTATTGGAGTAAGTTGTGACTCCTGTAGAGAATGATTCAAATCGGTTTTCCTTTACATGAAAATTGTGATAACTTATGAATGATGTGTTTGGTGTTTGTGTTTTTTGCTCACCTTACATGAAATGCTTTAGTTAAGTCAAGTGTACATGCGCATTAGTTCCAAAGTTGTTATTACTTATATGAATATGGTTTATGCATATGATGGATTGTGCTTTGATGTTGATGGAATATATCATGAAATGCTTGACTTTAGTGACATGTACATTTATCAATTGTTAAATGGTTATTAGTTCTATCTAAACATGTTGCACATATATTTGTACACATGACATTGTGCACATTCATATGGATATTATGCTTCTTACTCAGACGTGGTAGTCTGACTCCTTCTGGATTAATATTTTTTCAGGAAACAGAATGGCGAGCAATTGCGGTCATCGCTGCGGATAGTGCCATGTGACCATATCTTCTTCGGATGTCCTGAGGAATTCTGACTTGTAACAATTCATTAAGTTGTAATTTAAAACTTGTGGTATATCAATGCAAGAGTTTATTTTACTTAATGCCTGGAGTTTATGCTATTACTTGTAACCCGCCCAAATAATTTGACTAAGGATTTAATAAAGTTTTTCCACTGTTGTTTATAAAAAACAATTTATTCCAAAATTTTTAAGTTAAATATTTGGGGCGTTACAACTGGTCTCAGGGAACTCATTTCTTCTACACTGCTTAGTGTTGTTCTCTTTCCTGATCTTGTTTGAATCATAGTGAAATGCCAATGCTTTCTGCAGATTGAAGGAATGGTTTAGACTGAAGATTTTTTTTGGGAGAAAGGTAAATGATGAAGGAGATATTGAGGATGATGAAAAAGGTAGAAATTTTAGATAAAATTTGAAAGACAAAATTTAAACATTTGAAAAATTGCAGGCAGGATAAAGCTGAAAATTCGAGATCCAGAAGAACAAAAGGATGGAAAATCACCTAGAGTTTTTTTGAAGAAAAAGTGGATAATTTAGAAAAATCGTTGAGGGTTTTGAGAAAATAGCAAGAAATTAGAAAATGAGGTATTTTGGAAAATTGTCCAATATTTTAGAAAAATTGGGAAAATATGGGAAAATAAAGAGGAAAATGAATTCAATCATATTCTGCACAAACAATTATGCACATACAACATTCCCTAAGAAGCTGACTCTAAATGCATTAATTTTGAAAGAGCTTTAGGACCCTAACCCTGACTCTAGGCTCAGATTACCTGTGTCCAATCATGCTATGCCGATATACTCGAGTCGAGACCCGAAGTACGTGGCATAAAAGATTTATCTCCGGTTCTAGGCTTGTGTTAAACCAACATCCTTGAGTGTATGCCGATATACGTTGGACTATGACCCTTGGTACGTGGCAGGGGGGCGTCAACCCAAATAAGTGGCTCAGTTGTAAGGCTTTGTCCCAAACTATGGTTCTGGAAGAAAGCCCATCAACGTGAAGACCGGGTAGAAATAGGTGGGGTGGTTTTTGAAAAGTGAGCACATGCAAGCAAACAGAGGGCTCTAAGTCCTAAAGAGATAGATTTTTGAAACTTTTGAGGAAGCAAACATTGTTTTCATACAAATCCTAGATTGAGGTATATTTTAGACCTAAGTCTATGTGAGCATGGATAATTCTCCTCAACATGGTCCTACCAAACCATGCCTAGTCTACATGCAGTCCATGTCAGTTGGGTTCGAGTCTAGGCTCCTAGGTTCACATGATATCAGAAAATAAAAGCTGACATTCCATAGAACACGATTTTGATAATTGAGCTAAGTCGAGCACACAGTTGATCAGACAAAGACAGGTCCCATCACGGTCGCCAAACCTATTATCATCGCAATTTTTTTTCCCCTCCCTCTGCGAGAGAGAGAGAAACGATCCTGCGAGTCAAACTCGACCAAGTTTTAAAAATTGCTTTTGAAAGTTACTCGCCTCCGTTTTGAAAATTTGCGGAAAAATTTCGTAGAATGGGATCCCCCTGTCGGTACGAGGTTTGACCATTCCTGACACCTTTACCAAAGGTAATCGAACCAAGGATCAAATATGTGCTTTAACTTGACTCAAATATCCAAATCATATTCTATTTTTCTAGAATACACAGAGAATCAGGCATGTGCTATGGAATTTTGAAAAGATGCAAGTTTGAGAAATATGATGTTTGCTTTAGAAAATTGAAATGTACTTAGAAAATGATTGGAAAAATGCTTGAAAATGGAATTCCTGGGAAAATTATTGAATTTCATTGGAAATCAGAAATTGTATTGGAAAATGGATTCTCAGGAAAACTTGGACTTTGAGAAAATCGATTTTGAGATTTGGATTGCTTTTCTGAGGAAATGGATTTGAGAATTTTGAGAAAATCAGGAAGCTCATTGGAAAATGACTTTAAAAATGGAAAACGGATTCTCAGGAAAATGGGAACTTTGAGAAAATCGATTTTGAATTACTTTTCTTGGGAAAATCGATTTCTAAAGAGGATTTGAGAATTCTGGGAAAACCAGTTTCAGAAATAATTCAAGGATTTGAGAAAATCGATTTCTCTGAAATGGAATTTGGAAATGAGTTTGAAAATGATGCAAATTGAATGAATGAATATGAATTTGAAAGAGAATTCTTTGAGGAATTGGGAAAATCCTTTTGAAATTTTGAGAAATGCAATGCATTTTTGAAGTTAGCCTAAGAGTGTAGGATGAATGTGGCTATTACGAAGATCACAAATCTGGGTTTCCTTCTTATTCTGACTATGGCCAAAAATACAAATTCCACCAAGTTTGTCATCTTCCTAAGAGCTTGTGTACGTGCCATTCATGTCAACCATAGTGGATTTGGAAAAATGTGCATGAATGATACATCAGATATTGAAATTTGCAGAAATTAAACTATATGCAATGTAGTCCTATTCTAAGCAGAAAATGTAAATCTTATTCCAAATATCACAACTTTGATATTACATTGAATTGAATAAAATAAATAAATAAAAGCCTTCTTTCTGGATATTCCTACAAAAATAGAAAACATGTTAGCATAGAAATATAGGTTTATCTGAATTTATCTGAAAATATTGGAAATTATCGGATATTATCCAGATATAAACCCTAATCCATATCCCCTTTGATATAAACATGTGAAATAAATAATAAAATTAGAAAATAAACTTGGAAATTCAAAATTAGATTAAAAATGACCAAAATACCCTGATGACCTTGAGATCAGGGTTTTCTAAAAAAATTCTTGTAAAATTTGAAAATCAAGTGAAATAAAATGAAATACAATATGATGCAATATGATGATATGCATGAAAATTTATAGAATTAAAGATTGAAATTTCGAAATTGAGGTCTAAATGACCAAAATGCCCCTGATAACAAGACTATGGACTTGAAACCAGGGTTTTCTAAAATAAATTTTGCAAAAAGTTGAAATATGAAATGCAAATGATATTGAAATTAACCCTAATATGATATGATATGCTTATTCACATGATAAAAACCCTGAAATGGAAAAAATATCACAAAACATCGAATTTAACTTGATTTTCGCCTTTGAATTTAAAGATTAACTAACACACAAGAAAAATGAGCTTGTAATTAGCTCAAATTTGGTATGGACACCTAGACTAACCCTAAAAATAGAATGGAACTCAAAAATCTTTTTTTTTTATTTTTTTAATATGGAAATTAGTTAAAAAACAAGATTTTGCCTAAAACTCTAAATCTAGACTGAATTTTGGGTACTAAACTACCATACAAATTCCCCAAATTTTATGGGATGACATAGGACAGTTAGGCAAAGATTTTTGTCTTTTACAGATTTTGGTTTTGACCTATGGTCGGAGCTTGAAATCTCCAGCAAGTTCCCCTCCATTGGCGCCTCTTCTTTACTTTGGCAGCACGCCCCCATCTCCTTCACTTGTCGCAGCAAGGCCCTAAGGTAAGCCTTTGCCCCTCTTGCTATTGCAATTTCCTCCGTGATTCTAGCATGAATATGGTTCAAAAACCGGATTCATCTAGTTATAAAGGTGATTTTATGAGATTATAGCATTGATTAAGGTTGTACCGAATAGAGGGATCCATCTGATTGATGGATCGGCTCCCTCTACCACCAATATCCAACATCAAGTATGAATCATACCCCTTGTTGATTCTCATTTTTTTTTATGTTATCATGTAGATTTTATTCTTAATATTGCATTTAGAATAGTTTTGTTATTTCATAAGCATTTAATATTGCATTTATTAGTGTTTAACTTAAGTTTTGATTTTAGGCAAACTCCAATCATCATTTCATGTAAGCATTTTCGTTTAAAAATCTTAGAAAATTCATGATAGCTATGATTGCTTAGCTTTGGTTTATTTTCAAAATTTTGGATTGATTTGAATTTGGGAACCCCCTCTAGCAAATCAAACCCTAATTCGGGTTTTGAACCTTCTGAAAATTCCAGACTTCCTTTTAGCAGACTTGTTGGTCTGAGATCTCCTAGATGGATGATTCAATTCATCCCCCAAAACAATACAGTGGATCCCTTTTAGAACCTATTGTTTTCCAGTATTTTCCTATATTTTTTTAAGGAGATTTGGTTCATGCCAAAAATCAAATTTTCCAGACTCTTGTGAAAATCTCAATTTCTCCTGGTTAGGATCTAGACCGACCCTAATCCGCTGTGATGCTTCAATCTGTAGGTTGGATGTCAAAACTTTCAACACAGGAATTGTTCCTCATTATTCTTTCTATCATTCACCAAAATTTGAGAATTTTAAGAGCATTTTAGGTATTTTCCCTAGAATTAAGCTCCTTGTCTGTCAAATTCTAGTGTTTGAGAATTACAGAGATTTAGATCTCTGATAATCATCTGCTCCTATCCAGACCATAGCATGAATCCCAATACTATAAAAATAGGAATTTTTCTTCTGTTTGTCAGGGATATTCTACCAAAATTTCAGTGATTTTCTCCACTATCTGCTATTTTTCCCATAATGTTTCCCGAAACCTGTCAGTCTGTCCTAAGTTCTAGAGTCGCCGAATTCCGATCCGACTTGCCGGAGCTATCAAGCTCCGACCATAGGTCAAAACCATAATCTGTAAAAGGAAAAAATCTTTGCCTAACTTTCTCTATCATTAAATAAAATTTGGGGAATTTCTATGGTAGTTTAGTACCCGAAATTCAGTCTAGATTTAGAGTTTTAGGCAAAATCTTGATTTTTAGGTTTTTTAGCTAATTTTCATATAACAAAATAACAAAAAAATAGATTTTTGAGTTCTATTCTGTTTTTAGAGTTAGTTTAGGTGTCCATACCAAATTTGAGCTAATTCCAAGCTCATTTTCCTTGTGTGTTAGTTAATCTTTAAATTCAAAGGCGAAAATCAAGTTAAATTCAATGTTTTGTGATATTTTTGCCATTTTAGGGTTTTTATCATGTGAATAAGCATATCATATCATATTAGGGTTAATTTCAATATCATTTGCATTTCATATTTAAACTTTTTACAAAATTTATTTTAGAAAACCCTGGTTTCAAGGCCATAGTCTTGTTATTAGGGGCATTTTGGTCATTTTGACCTCAATTTCAAAATTCCAATCTTTAATTCTATAAATTTTCATGCATATCATCATATTGCATCATATTGTATTTCATTTGATTTTCAAATTTCTAAATTTTACAAGAATTCTTTTAGAAAACCCTGATCTCAAGGTCATCAAGGGTATTTTGGTCATTTTTACTCCAATTTTGAATTTCCAAGTTTATTTTCGAATTTTTTTATTTATTTCTCATGTTTATATCAAAGAGGAGATGGATTAGGGTTTATATCTGGATAATATCTGATAATTTCCAATATTTTTAGATAAATCTAGATAAACCTACATTTCTGTGCTAACATGTTTTCTAGTTTTGCAGGAATATCCAAGAAGAAGGCTTTTATTTATTTATTTTATTCAATTCAATGTAATATCAAAGTTGTAATATTTGGAATAAGATTTACATTTTCTGCTTAGAACATGACAGCATTGCATATAGTTTAATTTCTGCAAATTTCAATATCTAATGTATCATTCATGCACATTTTTCCAAATCCACTACAGTTGACACGAATGGCACGTGCACAAGCTCTTAGGGAGTTGAAAAACTTGGTGGAATTCGTATTTTTGGTCATAGTCAGAATACGAAGGAAACCCAGATTTGTGATCTTCGTATTAGCCACATTCAGCCTACACTCTTAGGCTAACCTAAAAAATGCACTGTATTTCTCAAAATTTATTTTCCAAATTCCTCAAAGAATTCTCTTTCAAATTCATATTCATTCATTCAATTTGCATCATTTTTAAACTCATTTCCCAATTCCATTTCAGAGAAATCGATTTTCTCAAAATCCTTAAATTATTTCTAAAACTGGTTCTCCCAGAATTCTCAAATCCTCTTTAGAAATCGATTTCGCCAGGAAAAGTAATTCAAAATTGATTTTCTCAAAGTTCCCATTTTCCTGAGAATCCGTTTTTCATTTCAAAAGTCATTTTCTAATGAGCTTCATGATTTTCTCAGAATTCTCAAATCCATTTCCTCAGAAAAGCAATCCAAATCTCAAAATCGATTTTCTCAAAGTCCAAGTTTTCCTGAGAATCTATTTTCCAATACAATTTATGATTTCCAATGAAATTCAATGATTTTCCTAGGAATTCCATTTTCAAGCACTTTTCCAAACATTTTCCAAGTATATTTCGATTTTCCAAAGCAAATATCATATTTCTCAAACTTGCATCTTTTCAAAATTTCATTGCACATGCCTGATTCTCTGTGCATTTTAGAAAAATAGAACATGATTTGGATATTTGAGTCAAGTTAAAGCACACATTTGATCCTTGGTTTGATTACCCTTGGTGTCAGGAACGATCGAACCTCGTACCGACAGGCGGAACCCATTCCACAGAATTTTCCCACAATTTTTCAAAATGGAGGCGTGTAACTTTCAAAACCAATTTTCAAAACTTTGGTCGAGTTTGACTCGCAGGATCATTTCTCTTGCTCGCAGAAGGAGGGGGAAAATTTTGCGATGATAACAAACACATATATTCATGATTGAATCACCATGAATTTCTTTGATAGCCTTAGAAAACATATATGCATGATTGAATAACTATGATTTTTTTTTACAGCCTTAGAATACATATATGATAGATTGGATCTCTATCAATTTTTTGGACATCATTAGAACACATATATGCATGATTGAATCACTATGAAATTTTATTGACAGCCTTAAAACACATATATGTATGATTGAATCACTGTGATTTTTTTTTACAGCCTTAGAACACATATATGCAAGATTGAATCACTATGTAATTTTTTTGACAGGCTTAGAACGTATACACGCATGATTGAATCAATATGAATTTTTTTTGACAGCCTTATAACATATATATGCATGATTGAATCACTATAAAATTTTTGTGAGTCTTAGAACACATATATGCATGATTGAATCACTATTTTTTTTTGACAGCATTAGAACACCTATATGCAGGATTCAGTCACTATGAAAGTTTTTTGACAGCCTTACAACACATATATGCATGATTGAATCACTATGAATTTTTTTTTACAGCATTAGAACACATATATGCATGATTGAATCACTATGATTTTTTTTTGACAGCCTTAGAACACATATATGCATGATTGAATCACTATAAAAAAATTTTGACAACCTTAGGACACATATATGCTTGATTGAATCACTATGAATTTTTTTTGACAGACTTAGAGCACATATATACATGATTGAATAATTTTTTTTTGACAACCTTAGGACACACATATGCATGATTGTATCACTATGAATTTTTTTGACTGCCTTAGAACACATATATGAATGATTGAATCACTATGAATTTTTTTCGACAGCTTTAGAATACATATATGCATCATTGAATTGTTATGAAATTTTTTTGAGAGCGTAGACCACATATATGCATGATTGAACACTATGAAATTTTTTTGATAGCCTTAGAACACATGTATGAATGATAGAATCACTATGAAAGTTTTTTGACAGACTTAGAACACATATATGAATGATTGAATCGCTATGAAACTTTTTTGACAGCCTTAGAACACACATATATGCAAGATTGAATCGCTATGAATATTTTTTGACTGCTTTAGAACACATATATGCGTGATTGAATCATTATGAATTTTTTTTGGCAGCCTTAAAGCACATATATGCGTGATTGAATCATTATGAAATTTTTTCGACATCCTTAGAACGCATATATGCATGATTGAATCACTATGAATTTTTTTGACAGACTTTGAACACATATATGCATGATTAAATCACTATAAATTTTTTTAATAGACTTAGAACATATATATGCAAGATTGAATTACTATGAATTTTTTTTGACATCCTTAGATCACATATATGCATGATTGAATCTCTATCAAATTTGTTTGACAGCATTAGAACACATATATGCATGATTGAATCACTATGAATTTTTTTTTACAACCTTAAAACACATATATGCATGATTGAATCACTATATAATTTTTTGACTGCCTTAGAACACATATTTGCATGTTTTAATCACTATAAAAAATTTTTGACAGCATTAGAACTCATATATGCGTGATTGAATCACTATGATTTTTTTTTTACAGCCTTAGAACACATATATGCACGATTAAATCACTATAGAATTTTTTTGAAAGACTTAGAACACATATATACATGATTGAATATCTATCTATTTTTTTTGAAAGCATTAAAACACATATATGCATGATTGAATCAATATGAATTTTTTTTTATAGCCTTAGGACTCATACATGCAAGATTGAATCACTATGATTTTTTTTGACCGCCTTTGAGCGTATATATGATTGATTGAATCACTATGAAATTTTTTTGACAGACTTAAAACACATATATCCATGATTGAATCACAACGAAATTTTTGTGACAACTTTAGAACACATATATGCATGATTGAATCACTAAAAAAAAAATTGACAGCATTAGAACACATATATGTGTGATTGAATCACTATGAATTTTTTTTGACAGCATTACAACACATATATTCATGATTGAATCACCATGATTTTTTTTTGATAGACTTAGAACACATATATGCATGATTGAATAACTATGATTTTTTTTTTATAGCCTTAGAACACATATATGCATGACTGAATAACTATGATTTTTTTTACAACCGTAGAACACATATATGCATTATTGAATCACTCTAAATTTTTTTTACAACCTTAGGACACATATAAGCTTGATTGAATCACTATAAAAAATTTTGACAGCCTTAGAACACATATATGCTTGATTGAATCACTATAATTTTTTTTGACAACCTTAGAAACATATATGCATTATTAAATCACTCTGAATTTTTTTTAACAGCCTTAGAACACATATATGCTTGATTGAATCACTATGAAGTTTGTTTGACAACCTTAGAACACATATATGCATGGTTGAATCGCACTAAATTTTTTTTTACAGCATTAGAACACATGTATACGTGATTAAATCACAATGAATTTTTTTTTACTGCCTTAGAACACATATATCCATGATTGAATCACTATTAATTTTTTTTTACAGCCATAGAACACATATATGCATGATTGAATCACTATGATTTTTTTTTGACAGCCTTAGAACACATATATACATGATTGAATCACTATGAAATTTTTTTGACAGCCTTAGAACGTATATATGCATGATTGAATCTCTATAAAAAAAAATTGACAGCTTTAGAACACATATATGCTTGATTAAATCACTATAAAAAAAATTTGATTGTGTAGAACACATATATGCATGATTGAATCACTATGATTTTTTTTTTATAGCCTTAGAACACATATATTCATGATTGAATCTCTATCAATTTTTTTTTACAGCATTGGAACACATATATGCATGATTGAATCACTATGAATTTTTTTTGACAGCCTTAGAACACATATATACATGATTGAATCACTATGAATTTTTTCGACAGCCTTAGAACACATATATGCATGATTGAATCACTATATAATTTTTTTGACTGCCTTAAAACACATATATGCATGATTGAATCACTATGACTTTTTTTTGACAGCCTTACAACAACAACTATGCCTTTATCCCAAAACAATTGGGGTCGACGATATGAACGAAAAAAGAAAATCATTCTAGGTCTTCCACATGAATCCTTCTCCTCCAATCATTTCTATCCAATGTCGTGTCCTCGGTGAGGTTCAAAGCATTCATATCCTTTCCTAACATCTCCATCCAAGTCTTCTTAGGCCTAGCCCATCATCTTTTAACTAATATATTTTTCCATTTCTCCATCCTTCTAACTGAAGCATCATTAGGCCTTCGCCGAATATGTCCAAACCACCGTAAACGATTCTCTCGCATCTTATTTTAAATGGATGCAACGCGTACATTCCTACGTATCTCCTCATTTGGAATCTTATCTTTTATTGTATTTCCACACATCCATCTAAGCATACACATCTCAGCTACACTCATTTTTTGAATATGATGTCTCTTGGCAGCCCAATATTTCATACCATATAGTAAAGCGGGCCTAATTGTTGTCCTATAAAACTTTCTCTTCAACCACAATGGCATTCTACGATCGCACAACACTCCAGTTGCTCTTTTCCATTTCATCCACCCAATCTTTATCCTATGATTTACATCTCCATCAATTTCTTCATACTTTTGAATGATAGATCCCAAATATTTGAAACAGTCATCCACTGGTATTTCTTACCCACCAAGCTTCACTACACTCCCATCACTACTTCGTTGCTTACTAAACTTACATTTTATATATTCTGTCTAACTCTTACTCAACTTAAAACCTCTTGCTTCCAATGTCTGTCTCCATAATTCTAACTTAGCATTAACCCCAACTCTAGACTCATTAATCAAAATAATATCATCAGCAAACAACATACACCACGACACATTTTCTTGAATTGATCTCGTAAGCTCATCTATCACTTTAGCAAATAGGAAAGGGCTTAATGCAGATCCTTGATGTAACCCAACTGTTATAGGAAAATTGGTTGTCATCCCTCCACAAGTGCAGACATTGGTTACAACTCCTTCGTACATATCTTTAATTATACTAATGTACTTCAGAGAAACACCTTTCTTCATCATTGTCTACCAGAGAACATCCCTAGGTACTCTATCGTATGCCTTCTCCAAATTAATAAAAACCATATGCAAATCTTTGTTCCTCTCTCTACATACCTCAATAAGTTGTCTAAGAAGATGTATAGCTTTCATAGTTGATCTTTTAGGCATAAAACTAAATTGATTCTACGATATCATGACAACCTTCCTCGACCTATACTCAATCACCCTCTCTCAAAGTTTCATAGTATGACTCATGAGTTTTATACTACGATGGTTAGTGCAATGTTGTATATCACCCTTATTCTTATATAGAGGCACCAAAGTGCTATTCCTTCACTCATTAGACATCTTATTTGTCTGCCAAATCTTGTTAAAAAGATTTGTCAACCATTCTAAACCTTTCTCACCCAAGCATTTCCAAGCCTCGATACGTATACCATCTGGGCCAACTGTCCTTCTTGATTTCATTTTCTTCAAAGCCTCTGCAATTTCTATCTTTTGAATCTTGCGCATGAAGTCACAATTCATCTCATGAAAGGAATGGAGAAGTCTTCAAGATCCTGAGCATGACTTCCATTAAATAGCTTATCAAAATAATCTTTCCATCACTACTTAATCTCCTCATCTTTGACCAAATTCCTTGGCGTTTCATCTTTGATACATCTAACCAAACCTAGATCCCTCAATTTCCTATCTCTCATCTTTGCAAGCCAACAATTATCCTCATAGCCTCTTTGGTATCCATCTTGTCATAAACCTCGTTATGTACCTTATCTCTCGCATTTCGAACTACTTTTTTATCGCCTTAGAACACTTATATACGTGATTAAATCAAAATGATTTTTTTATGACAACCTTAGAACACATGTATGCATGATTGAATCACTGTAAAATTTTTTTGACAGTATTAGAACACATATATGCATGATTGAATCACTATGAATTTTTTTTGATAGCCTTAGATCATATATATGCATGATTGAAGCACTATGAAATTTTTGTGACAGCATAAGAACATATATATGCACGATTATACCACTATGAAATTTTTTTGGCAACCTTAGAACACATATATGCATTGCTGAATATCTAAGAAATTTTTTTTGACAACATTAGAACACATATATGCATGATTTAATTACTATGATTTTTTTTTACAGCCTTAGAACACAAATATGCATGATTTAGTCACTATGAAATTTTTTTGACAACCTTGGAACACATATGCATGATTGAATCACTATGAAATTTTTTTGACAGCCTTAGAACACATATATGCAAGATTTAATCACTATGAATTTTTTTTGACAATCGTAGAACATATAAATGCATTATTGAATCGCTATACAATATTTTTCACAACCTTAGGACACATATGTGCATGATTGAAACACTATGATTTTTTTTTGACACCTTAGAAACCATATATGCATGATTGAATAACCCTAATTTTTTTTTGATAGCCTAGAACAGATATACGCATGATTGAATCACTATGAATTTTTTTAACAGCCTTAGATCACATATATGCATGATTGAATCTCTATCAAATTTTTTTGATAGCATTAGAACACATATATGCATGAATGAATCACGATGAATTTTTTTTAACAGCCTTAGAACACATATATGCATGATTGAATCACTATATAAAATTTTTGACAGCCTTAGAACACATATATGCATGATTGAATCACTATAAAACTTTTGTGATAGCCTTAGAACACATATATACGAGATTGAATCACTACAATTTTTTTTTAACAGCATTAAAACACATATGCATGATTAAGTCACTATGAAATTTTTTTGATAGCCTAAACACACATATATACATGATTGAATCACTATGATTTTTTTAAGAGCATTAGAACACATATATGCATGATTGAATCATTATGAATGTTTTTTTACAGTATTAGAACACATATATGCATGATTGAATCTCTATTAATTTTTTTTTACAAAATTAGAACATATATATGCATGATTGAATCACCATAAATTTTTTTTGACAACTTTAGAACACATATATGCATGATTGAATCTCTATTAAATTTTTTTGATAGCAATAGAACACATATACGCATGATTGAATCACTATGAAATTTTTATGACAACCTTAGAACACATATATGCATGATTGAATCTCTATGAATTTTTTTTGACACAATTAGAACACATATATGCATGAATGAATCACTATGAAATGTTTTTGATAGCCTTAGAACACATATATGCATGATTAAATCACCATAAAATTTTCTTGACAACTTTAGAAAACATATATGCAAGATTGAATCTCTATTATAGTTTTTTGACAGCAATAAAACAAATATACTCTTGATTGAATAACTATGAATTTTTTTTTACAACCATAGAACACATATATGCATAGTTGAATCTCTATGAAATTTTTTTGACAGCACTAGAACACATATATACATGAATGAATCACTATGATTTTTTTTGATAGCCTTAGAACACATATATGCATGATTGAATCACTATAATTTTTTTTTGACAGCCTTAGAACACATGTGAATGATTGAATCACTATAAATTTTTTTTGAAAGCCTTAGAACTCATATATGCAAGATTGGATCACTTAGAAATTTTTTTGGTAGCCTAGAACACATCTATGCATGATTGAATTACTATGAAATTTTTTTGACAGCCTTGGAACACATTTATGCATGATTGAATCGCAATAATATTTTTTTGACAGCATTAGTACACATATATGCATGGTTAAATCATTATAATTTTTTTTGACAATGTTAGAACACATATATGAAAGATTGAATCACTATGAAACATTTTTGACAGCCTTAGAACACATACATCCATGATTGAGTCACAATGAATTTTTTTTGACAGCCTTAGAGCACTTATATGCAGGAATGAGTCATTATGAAATTTTTGTGACAGCCTTAGAACATATATATGTATGATTGAATCACTACAAATTTTTTTTTACAACATTAGAACACATATATGCATGATTGAATCACTATGAAAATTTTTTGACAGCCTTAGAACACATATATGCTTGACTAAATCACTATAATTTGTTTTTTACAACCGTAGAACACATATATGGATTATTAAATCACTGTGAATTTTTTTTGACAACCTTAGGATACATATATGCATGATTAAGTAACTATGATTTTTTTTGATAGATTTAGAACACATATATGAATGATTGAATCACTATGAAATTTTTTTGACAGTCGTAGAACACATACATGCATGATTGAATCACTATGATTTTTTTTTATAGCCTTAGAACACATATATGCATAATTGAATCACTATGAAAGTTTTTTGATAACCTTAGAACACATATATGAATGATTGAATCACTATGAATTTTTTTGACAATCATAGAACACATATATGCATGATTGAAACACTATAAAAAATTTTTTACAGCCTAGAACAAATATATACAATATTGAATTACAGTGAATTTTTTTTGACAGCCTTAGAACACTTATATACATGATTGAATCTCTATATAATTTTTTTGAAAGCATTAGAACGCATATATGCATGACTGAATCACTATGATTTTTTTTTTATAGCCTTAGAACACATATATGCAAGATTGAATCACAATGAAATTTTTTTGACAGCCTTAGAGCATATATATGATTAATTGAATCACTCTGAAATTTTTTTGTCAGACTTAGAACACATACATGCATGATTGAATCACTACGAAATTTTTGTGTATGCATAAGTGAATCACTATAATTTTTTTTACAGCATTAGAAACCATATATTTATGATTAAATCACTATGAATTTTTTTTGGCAGCCTTAGAACACATATATGCATGATTGAGTCACTATGACTTTTTTCTGACAACCTTAGAACACGTATATGCATGATTGAATATCTATGATGTTTTTTTGACAGCATTAGAACTCATATATGCATGATTGAATCACCATGAGATTTTTTCGATAGCCTTAGAAGACATACATGCATGATTGAATCAATATGAATTTTTTTTTATAGTCTTAGAACACATATATGCTGGATTGAATCACTATAAAAATTTTTTGACAACCGTAGAAAAAATATATCCATAATTGAATCACTATGAATTTTTTTTTACAACCTTAGGACACATATATGCTTGATTATATCACTATTAAATTTTTTGACAACCTTAGAACTCAATTTTGCATGATTGAATTACAATGAATTTTTTTTGACAGCCTTAAAACTCATATATGAGTCATTAAATCACTATGTAGTTTTTTTGACAGCCATAGAACACATATATCTAAGATATAATCACTATGAATTTTTTTTGATAGCCTTAGAACACATATATGCATGATGGAATCACTATGAATTTTTTTTGACAGCCTTGGGACACATATATTTATGATTGAATCACTATAAAAAAAATTTGACAACCGTAGAACACATATATGCATTTTTGTATCACTATGAAATTTCTTTAACAACCTTAGGATACATATATGGATGATTGAATCACCTTAAAATTTTTTTTGACAGTGTTAGAACACATATATGCATGATTGAATCACTATGAAATTTTTTTCACAGCCTTAGAACACATAAATGCATGATTGAATCACTATAATTTTTTTTGACAACCTTCGAACACATATGTGCATGATTGAATCTCTATAAAAAAAATTTGACAGCATTGGAACACATATATGCATGATTTAATCACTATTAATTTTTTTACAGCATTAGAACACATATATGCATGATTAAATCACAATGAAATATTTTTGACGGCCTTAAAACACATATATGCATGATTGAATCACTATAAAATTTTTTTACAGTCGTAGAACACATATATGCATGATTGAGTCACTATTAAAAATTTTTGACAGCCTTAGAACACATACATGCATGATTGAATCTTAATTAATTTTTTTTACAGCCCTAGAACGTATATATACTTCATTGAACCTATATAAAAAAAATTTGACATAATTAGAATAAGTATATATGCATGATTGAATAAGTATAAAATATTTTGACAACCTTAGAACACATATCTGCATGACTAAATCACTATTAGTTTTTTTTTACAGCCATAGAACACATATATGCATGATTGAATCACTATGAAATTTTTTTGATAGCCTTAGAACACATATATGCATGATTGAATCACTATAAATTTTTTTTTGAAATCCTTAGAACAAATATATGCCTGATTGAATAACTATGTATTTTTTTTTACAACGTTAGGACACATATATGCATGATTGAATCGCTATGAAATATTTTTGATAGCCTTAAAACACATATATGCATGATTGAATCACTATAAGATTTTTTTAACTGGCTTAGAACATATAAATGCAAGATTGAATCACTGTGAAATTTTTTTGACAGCCTTAGAACACATATATACATGATTGAATCACTATGAAATTTTTTTGACAGCCTTAAAACACATATATGCATGACTAAATCGATGTAAATTTTTTTTGACAGCCTTAGAACACATATATGCATGATTGAGTCACCATAAAAGTTTTTTGACAGCATTAGAACACATACATGATTAAATTACTATAAAAATTTATTGACAACGTTAGATAACATATCTACATGATTGAATCACTATAAATTTTTTTTGATAGCCTTAGATCACATAAAACAAGATTGAACCTCTACAAAAGTTCTTTGACAGCATTAGAACACATATATGCATGATTAAATCACTATAAAATTTTATTGACAATGTTAGAACACATATCTGCATGATTGAATCACTATGAAATTTGTTTGACAACCTTAGAACATGTATATGCATGATTGAATCTCTATGAATTTTTTGTGATAGCATTAGAACACATATATGCATGATTGAATCACTATGAATTTTTTTGATAGCCTTAGAACACATATATGCATGATTGAATCACTAAGAATTTTTTTTGACACCCTAGAACACATATATGCTTGATTGAATCTCTATAAAATTTTTTTTACAGCATTAGAACACATATATGCATGATTGAATCACTATAAATTTTTTTGACAACCTTAGAACACATATAAATGGTTGAATCACCATGAAATTTTTTTGATTACCTTAGTACAAATATATGCATGATTGAATCAATATGAATTTTTTTTGACAGCCTTAGAACATATATATGCATGATTGAATTACTATGAATTTTTTTTTACAGCCTTAGAACAAATATATGCATGAATGAATCAGGATGAAATTTTTTTGATAGCCTTAGAACACATATATGCATGATTGAATCACTATGAAATATTTTTGACAGTCTAAGAACACATATATGCTTGTTTGAATTACTATGAATTATTTTTTACAGCCTTAGAACATATATATGCATGATTGAATCAATATGAATTTTTTTTTAGAGCCTTAGAACACATATATAAATGATTGAATCACTATAAAAGTTTTTTGGCATCATTAGAGCACATATATGCTTGATTAAATCACTATAAATTTTTTTTGACAACATTAGAACACATATCTGCACGATTGAATCACTATGAAATTTGTTTGACAACCTTAGAACATATATATGCATGATTGAATCTCTATGAAATTTTTATGACAACATTAGAACACATATATGCATGATTTAATCACTACAAATTTTTTTTGATAGCCTTAGAACACATATATGCATGACTGAATCACTATGAAATTATTTTGACAGCCTTAAAACACATATATGCATGATCGAATCATTATGAACTTTTTTTACTAAATTAGAAGACAAATATGCATGATGGAATCACTATGATTTTTTTTTACTGCCTTACAGCACATATACACATGTTTTAATCATTATGATTTTTTTTTGAGATCCTTAGAACACATATATGCATGATTAAATCACTATGAATTTTTTTTGATAGCCTTAGAACACATATATGCATGATTGAATCACTATGAAATTTTTTTGAAAGACTTAGAACAAAAATCTGCATAATTGAATCACTATGAAATTTTTTTGGCAATGTTAGGACACATATATGCATGATTGAATCCCTATGAAATATTTTTGACAACCTTAGAACACATATGTGCATGATTGAATCACTATGAAATTTTTTTGACAGGCTTAAAACACATATGCATGATTGAATCAATATGAATTTTTTTTTCACAGCCAGAGAAACACATATGGATGACTAAATCACTGTGAAATTTTTTTGACAACCTTAGAACACATATATGCGTGATTGAATCACTATAAAAGTTTTTTGACAGCATTTGAACATATATCTGCATGATTGAATCACTATGAAATTTGTTTGACAGCCTTAGAAAACATATATGCATGATTGAATCTCTATCAATTTTTTTTTTTGACATCCTTAGAACACAAATATGCATGATGGAATCACTATGATTTTTTTTTTATTGCCTTAGAACACATATATGCATGATTGAATCACTATAAAAAAAATTTGACAGCCTTACAACACATATTTGCACGATCGAATCAATATGAATTTTTTTCGACAACCTTAGGACACATATATGCTTGATTGAATCACTATGAAATTTTTTCGACAACTTTAGAACACATATATGCATGATTGAATCACTACAATTTTTTTGACAACCTTAGAACACGTAGCTGAATGATTGAATCACTATGGAAATTTTTTGATAGCCTTAGAACACGTTTATGCAAGATTGAATCACTATGATTTTTTTTTTACTGCCTTAAAGCACATACACATATATGCATGATTGAATCACTATGAAATTTTTTTATAGCCTTAGAACATATATATGCATGATTGAATCACTAAAAAAAAAAATTGACAATGGTAGAACACATTTACGCTTTATTGAATCATTATGAAATTTTTTTGACAACCTTTGGACACATATATGCATGATAGAATCACTATAATTTTTTTTTTACAGCCTTAGAATACATAAGTGCCTGATTAAATCACAATAAATTTTTTTTGACAGCCTTTGAACACATATATGGATGATTAAATCACTACGAACCTTTTTTTGACAGCCTTAGAACACATATATGCTTGATTAAATCTCTATAAATTTTTTTTGATAGCCTTAGAACACATATATGCATGATTGAATCACTATGAATTTTTTTTGATAGCTTTAGAATACATATATGCATGATTGAATCACTATGAATTTTTTTTGACAGCCTAGAACACATATCAGCATGATTGAATCACTATGAAATTTTTTTGACAGCCTTAGAACACATATATGCATGATTGAATCTCTATCAAATTTTTTTGACAGCTTTAGAACACATATATGCATGATTGAATCACTATGATTTTTTTTTAACAGCCTTATAACATATATATGCAAGATTGAATCACTATATAATTTTTTTGATAGCCTTAGAAGACATATATGCATTATTAAATCACTTTAAATTTTTTTTGACAGCCTTAGAACACATATATGCATGATTGAATCACTATAAAATTTTTGTGACCTCCTTAGAACACATATATGCGGGATTAAATCACTATAAATTTTTTTTGACAGCATTAGAACGCATATATGTAAGATTGAGTCACTATAAATTTTTTTTTACTGCCTTAGAACACGTATATTCATGATTGAATCACTATGAATTTCTTTTAACGGCATTAGAACACATATATGCATGATTGAATCACTAAATTTTTTTTTTGATAGTGTTAGTACACATATATGCATGATTGAATTTCAATTAAATTTTTTAGGCAAAATTAGAACACGTATATGCATGATTGAATCACCATGAAACTTTTTTGACAGCCCTAGAACACATATATGCATGATTGAATCAATATTAATTTTTTTGACAGCGAACACAAATACGCATGATTGAGAGACTATGAAATTTTTTAGACAGCCTCAGAATGCATATATGCATGATTGAATCACTGTGAAATATTTTTGATAGCCTTAGAACACATATATGCATGATGGAATCCCTATGAAATTTTTTTGAGAGCCTTAGAACACGTTTGAGTGATTGAATCACTGTGAAATTTTTTTGACAGGCTTAGAACACATATATGCAAGATTGAATCACTTTGAAATTTTTTAGATAGCCTAAAACACATATATGCATGATTGAATCACTTTGAATTTTTGTTGATACCCTAAAACACATATATGCATGATTGAATCACTTTGAATTTTTTTTGATAACCTTAGAACACATTTATGCATGATTGAATCACTACAAATTTTTTTTACAGAATTATAACACATATATGCATGATTAAATCACTATAATTTTTTTTTACAGCATTATAACACATATATGCATGATTCAATCACTATAATACTTTTTTGACAGCCTTAGAACACATGTATGCATGATTGAATCACTATGAATTTTTTTTGACAACCTTAGAATACATATATGCATGATTGGATCTGTATCATATTTTTTTGACAGCATTAGAACACATATATGCAAGATTGGATCTGTATCATATTTTTTTGACAGCACTAGAACGCATATATGCATGATTGAATCACTATGAATTTTTTTGGACAACCATAGAACACATATATGCATGATTGAATAACTATGAATTTTTTTTGATGGCCTTAGAACAAATATACGCATGATTGAATCACTATGAATTTTTTTTAACAACCTTAGGACACATATGCATGATTGAATCAATATGAAATATTTTCGACATCATTAGAACACATATATGCATGATTGATAATTACGATTTTTTTTTTACAGCCTTAGAACACATATATACATGACTAAATCACTATAGTTTTTTTTGCAGCCTTAGAACATACATATTAATGATTGAATCACTATAAAAGATTTTTGAAAGCATTACAACACATATATGCATGATTAAGTCATTATAATTTTTTTTTGACAATGTTAGAACACATATATGCATGATTGAATCTCTATGAAATTGTTTGATCGCCTTAGAACACATATACGATTGATTGAATCTCTATGAAGTTTTTGTGAGAGCATTACAACACATATATGCATGATTGAAACACTATGATTTTTTTATAGCCTTAGAACACATATATGCATGAGTTAATCACTATGAAATTATTTTGACAGCCTTAGAATACATATATACTTGATTGAATCACTATGAAGCTTTTTTGATAGCCTTAGAACACATATATGCAAGATTGAATCACTATGAATTTTTTTTGATAGCCTTACAACACATATATGCATGATTGAATCACTATGCAATTTCTTTGATAGCCTAAAACACAGATATGGATGATTGAATCACTGTGAAATTGTTTTAATAGTCTTAAAACATATATATGCATTATTGAATCTCTATCAATTTTTGTACAGCATTAGAACACATATATGCATGATTGAATCACTATGATTTTTTTTATAGCCTTAGAAAACATATATGCATGATTGAATCTCTGTGTAATTTTTTTCACATCCTTAGAACACATATATGTACGATTGAATCACAATAATTTTTTTTTGATAGCCCTAGAACACATATGTAAGATTGAAACACTATATAATTTTTTTGGCAGCCTTAGAACATATATATGCAAGATTGAACCCCTATAAACAAATTTTAACAGCATTAGAATACATATATGCTTGATTGAATCACTATATAATTTTTTTGACAGTCTTAGAACACATATATGCAAGGTTGAATCACTATAAATTTTTTTTGACATCCTTAGGACACTGATTTGCATGATTGAATCACTATGATTTTTTTTTAAGAACCTTAGAACGCATATCTGCATGATTGAATCACTATGATTTTTTTTTATAGCCTTGGAACACATATATGCAAAATTGAATTACTATGAAATTTTTTTGGTAGCCTTAGAACAAATATATGCATGATTGAATCACTATGAAATTTTTTTGACAACCTTAGGACACATTTATGCATGATTGAATCACTATGAAATATTTTTGATAGCCTTAGAACAAATATATGTATGATTGAATCACTGTGAATTTTTTTTGACAGGCTTAGAACACATATATGCATGATTGAATCACTATAAAAAAATTTTGACAGCCTTAGAACACATACATGCATGATTGAATCACTAAAAAAATTTGACAGCCTTAGAACACATATATGCATGACTGAGTCACTATGAATTTTTTTGATAGACTTAGAACACATATATGCATGATTGAATCACTACAAAAGTGTTTTGATAGCATTAGAACACATATATGCATGATTAAAACACTATAAAGTTTATTTGACAACTTTGGAATACATATCTGCATGATTGAATCAATATAAAATTTGTTTGATAGCCTTAAAACACATATATTCAAGATTGATTGAGTCACTACTATTTTGTTTTGATAGCCTTAGAACACATATATGCCTGATTGAATCAATATGAATTTTTTTTGATAGCCTTAGAACACATATATGAATGATTGAATCACTATGAAATTTTTTTGACAGCCTTAGAACACATATATGGATGATTGAATCACTATAAAAAAATTTTGACAACCTAGAACAGATATATGCATGATTGAATCACAATGATTTTTTTTTGACAACCTAAGGACATACATATGCATGATAGAATCACTATAAAATTTTTTTGGCAGCCTTAGTACACATAAATGCAAGATTCAATCATAATGAAAATTTTTTGATAGCCTTCGAACACATATATTCATGATTAAATCACTATGAATTTTTTTTGACAGCAATAGAACACATATGTGCATGATTGATTCAGTATGAAATTTTTTTGACAGCCTTAGAACATATCTATGCATGATTGAATCTCTATAATTTTTTTTTTACAGCATTAAAACACATATATACATGATTGAATCACTATGACATTTTTTTAACAGCCTTGGAATAGATATCTGCATGATCGAATCACTATAAATCTTTTTTGACCACCTTATAACACATATCTGCATGATTGAATCACTATGGATTTTTTTTAGATAGCCTTAGAACAGATATATGTGTAATTCAATCTCTAAATTTTTTTTTTGATGGCCTTGGAACACTTGTTTGCATGATTGAATCACTATAATAATTTTTTGACAATCTTAGACACATATGTGCAGTATTGAATCACTACAAAAAATTTTTGCCAGCCTTAGAACATATATATGCTTCATTGAATCACAATAAAAAATTTTTGACAACCTATATGCGTGATTGAATCACTATGCATTTTTTTATAGCCTTAGAACACATATATGCATGATTGAATCTCGGGCAAATTGTATTGACACCTTTAGAACACATATATGCTTGATTGATTCACTATGAAATTTTTTTGACATCCTTAGAACACATATATGCATGATTGAATCTCTATGAATATTTTGTGACAGCATTACGACACATATATGCAGGGTTGAATCACTATAATTTTTGTTGATAGCCTTAGAACACATATATGCATGATTGAATCACTATGAATTTTTTTTTATAACCTTAGAACCCATATTTGAATGGTTCAATCACTATGGATTTGTTTTTACAACATTAAAACACATATATGCATGATAGAATCACTATGAATTTTTTTTGATAGCCTTAGAACACATATATGCATTAGTGAATCACTATGAATTTTTTTTTACAGCCTTAGAACACATCTATGAATTTTTTTTGACAGCCTTAGAAAACATATATGCATCATTGAATCACTAAGAAATTTTTTTGACAGCCTTAGAAAATATGCATTCGGCATTGAATCACTAAGAATTTTTTTTGGCATCCTAGAACAGATATATGCATGATAGAATCACTATCAATTTTTTTTGACAGCCTTAGAATGCATATATGCATGATTGAATCACTATGAAACTTTTTTTACAGTTTGAGAACACATATATGCATGATTGATCACTATAAAGTTTTTTTGACAGCCTTAGAACACATATATGCATGATTGAATCACTATGAAATTTTTTTGACAGTGTAGAACACATATATGCAGGATATAATCACTATGAATTTTTTTTGACAGCCTAGAACACATATATGCTTGATTAAATCATTACAATTTTTTTTTGACAGCCTTAGAACACATACATGCTTGATTGAATCACTATTAAATTTTTTTGACAGCCTAAGAACACATATATGCATGACTGAATCACTATGAATTTTTTTTTATAGCCTTAGAACACACATGCATGATTGAATCACTACAAAAGTTTTTTGATAGCATTAGAACACATATATGCATGATTAAAACACTAAATTTTATTTGACAACTTTGGAAGACATATCTGCATGATTGAATCAGTATAAAATTTGTTTGGTAGCCTTAAAACCCATATATTCATGATTGATTGAGTCACTACGATTTTGTTTTGATAGCCTTAGAAAACATATATGCCTGAATGAATCAATATAAATTTTTTTTGACAACCTTAGAACACATATATGAATAATTGAATCACTATGAAAATTTTTTGACAGCCTTAGAACACATATATGCATGATTGAATCACTATAAATTTTTTTTGACAACCTAGAACACATATATGCAGGATTGAATCACTATGAATTTTTTTTCAAATCTTTAGAACACATATATGCACGATTGAATCACAATAATTTTTTTTTGACAACCTTAGGACATATATATGCATGATAGAATCACTATAAAAAAAATTTGACAACCTTAGTACACATAAATGCAAGATTCAATCATAATGAAATTTTTTTGACAACCTTCGAACACATATATGCATGATTAAATCACTATGATTTTTTTTATAGCAATATAACACATTTGTGCATGATTGAATCACTATGAAATTTTTTTGACAGCCTTAGAAGATATATATGCATGATTGAATCTCTATAAAACAAAATTTCATCATTAGAACACATATATACATGATTGAATCACTATGAAATTTTTTTAACAGCCTTGGAACATATATCTGCATGATCGAATCACTATGATTTTTTTTGACAGCCTTAGAATACATATCTGCATGATTCAATCACTATGATTTTTTTTTATAGCCTTAGAACACATATAGGTGTAATTGTATCACTATACATTTTTTTTATGGCCTTAGAACACATATTTGCATGATTGAATCACTATAATTTTTTTTTGACAATCTTAAGACATATATATGCATGATTGAATCACTATAAATTTTTTTTGACAGCCTTGGAACACATATATGCTTCATTGAATCACAATAAATTTATTTTGACAACCTTAGAAAACCTATATGCATGATTGAATCACTATGCATTTTTTTTATAGCCTTAGAACACATATATAAATATGATTGACTCTCTAGCAAATTGTTTTGAGACATTTAGAACACATATATGCTTGATTGAATCACTATGAATTTTTTTTGACAACCTTAGAACACATATATGCAAGATTGAATCTCTATGAATATTTTGTGATATTATTATAACACATATATGCAGCATTGAATGACTATAAAATTTTTTTGATAGCCTTAGAACACATATATGCATGATTGAATCACAATGAAATTTTTTTGACAGCCTTAGAACACATATTTGAATGGTTCAATGACTATGGAATTTTTTTACAGCATTGGAACACATATATGCATGATAGAATCACTATGAATTTTTTTTTATAGCCTTAGAACAGATATATGCATGATTGAGTCACTATGAATTTTTTTTGACAGCCTTAGAACACATCTATGAAGTTTTTTTGACAGCCTTAGAAGACATATATGCATCAATGAATCACTATGAAATTTTTTTGACAGACATAGAAAATATACATGCATCATTGAATCACTAAGATTTTTTTTGACATCCTAGAACAGATATATGCATGATTGAATCAGTATCAATTTTTTTTTACAGCCTTAGAATCCATATATGCATGATTGAATCACTCTCAAACTTTTTTTATAGTTTGAGAACACATATATATATGATTGATTTACTATGAATTGTTTTTGACAGCCTTAGAACACATATATACATGATTGAATCGCTATAAATTTTTTTTGAGAGCCTAGAACACATATATGCTTGATATAATCACTATGAATTTTTTTTGACAGCCTAGAACACATATATGCATGATTGAATCACTATGAAACTTTTTTGATAGCCTTAGAACACATATATGAATGATTGAATCACTACGAAATTTTTTTGACAGCGTTAGAACACATATATGAATGAGTGAATCACTATGAATTTTTTTTCACCGCCTATAACACATATATGCATGATGGAATCACTTTAAAATTTTTTTCTCAACCTAGAACACATATCTGCATGATTGAATCACTATGAAGTTATTTTGATAGCCTTATAACACATATATGCTTGATTGAAACTCTATCAAATTTTTTTGACAACATCAAAACACATATATACATGATTGAATCACTATGAAATTTTTTTGAAAGCCTTACAACACATATATACATGATTGAATCACTGTGAAATTTTTTTGACAGCCTTAGAACACATATATGCATGGTTGAATCACTATATAATTTTTTGATAGCCTTTAAACATAAATATGCATGATTGAACCCCCATAAAAAAAATTTAACAACATTAACACTCATATGCAGGATTGAATCACTTTGAATTTTTTTAACAACTTTGGAACACATATCTGCATGATTAAATCACTATGATTTTTTTTGACAAACTTAGAACATATATCTGCATGATTGAATCGCTATGACTTTTTTTTGATAGCCTTAGAACACATATATGCATGATTGAATGACAATAAAATTTCTTTGATAGCCTACAACACATATATGGATGATTGAATCTCTATGAAATTGTTTTGATAGCCTAATACACATATATGCATGATTGAATATCCATTAAATTTTTTTGACAGCATTAGAACACATATATGCATGATTGAATCACTATGAATTTTTTTTGTCAGCCCTAGAACACATATATACTAGAATGAATCACTGTGAAATTTTTTTGACAGCCCTAGAACACATATATGCATGATTGAGTCATGATTTTTTTTTTACAATCTTAGGACACATATATACATGATTGAATCCATATAAATTTTTTTGACACCCTTAGAACATATATATACATGACTGAATCACTATGATTTTTTTTAACAGCCTTAGAAAATATATATTCATTATTGAATCATTGTGAAATTTTTTGATAGCCTTAGAACGTATATATGCATGATTGATTCACTATGTAATATTTTTTACAGCCTTACAACGGATATATGTATGATTGAATCACTATGATTTTTTTTGAATGACTTAAAACACATATATGCATGATTGAATCACTACGAAATTTTTTTAACAACCTTAGAACTCATACATGTTTTATTGAATCACTTAAATTTTTTTTGACAGCCTTAGAGCACATATATGCATGATTGAATCACTATAATTTTTTTTTCATATCCTTAGAACACATATATGCATGATTGAATCACTACAAAAGTTTTTTGATAGCATAAGAACACATATATGCATGACTTAAACACTATGAATTTTTTTTGACAACTTTGGAACACATATCTGCATGATTGAATCAGTATAAAATTTGTTTGACTGCCTTAGAACACATATATTCATGATTGATTGAATCACTATGATTTTTTTTATAGCCTTAGAACACATATATGCATGATTGAATCAATATGAATTTTTTTTGATAGCCTTAATACACATATATAAATGATTGAAACACTATTAAAATTTTTTGACAGCCTTAGAACACATATATGCATGATTGAATCACTATGATTTTTTTTTGCCAACCTTAGGATACATATATGCATGATAGAATCACCATAAACACTTTTGACAACCTTAGAACACATAAATGCATGATTCAATCACAATAAATTTTTTTTTGACAGCCATAGAACACATATGTGCATGATTGAATCACCATGATTTTTTTTTGACAACCTTAGAATATATATATCAATGATGGAATCTATAGAATTTTTTTCTTATAGCATCGGAACATATATATGCATGATTGAATCACTAAAATTTCTTTAACAGCCTTGGAACAGATATCTGCATGATTGAATCACTATGAATTTTTTTTGACAACCTTAGAACACATATCTGCATGATTGAATCGATATAAATTTTTTTTGATAGCCTTAGAACACATATATGCGTAATTGAATCGCTATGATTTTTTTTTTGACAGCCTTAGAATACATATCTGCATGATTCAATCACTATGATTTTTTTTATAGCCTTAGAACACATATATGTGTAATTGTATCACTATACATTTTTTTTATGGCCTTAGAACACATATTTGCATGATTGAATCACTATAATTTTTTTTTGACAATCTTAGGACATATATATGCATGATTGAATCACTATAAAATTTTTTTGACAGCCTTCGAACACATATATGCTTCATTGAATCACAATAAATTTTTTTTGACAAGCTTAGAAAACCTATATGCATGATTGAATCACTATGCATTTTTTTTATAGCCTTAGAACACATATATAAATATGATTGACTCTCTAGCAAATTGTTTTGAGACATTTAGAACACATATATGCTTGATTGAATCACTATGAAATTTTTTTGACAACCTTAGAACACATATATGCAAGATTGAATCTCTATGAATATTTTGTGATATTATTATAACACATATATGCAGCATTGAATGACTATAAAATTTTTTTGATAGCCTTAGAACACATATATGCATGATTGAATCACAATGAAATTTTTTTGACAGCCTTAGAACACATATTTGAATGGTTCAATGACTATGGAATTTTTTTACAGCATTGGAACACATATATGCATGATAGAATCACTATGAATTTTTTTTTATAGCCTTAGAACAGATATATGCATGATTGAGTCACTATGAATTTTTTTTGACAGCCTTAGAACACATCTATGAAGTTTTTTTGACAGCCTTAGAAGACATATATGCATCATTGAATCACTATGAAATTTTTTTGACAGACATAGAAAATATACATGCATCATTGAATCACTAAAATTTTTTTGACATCCTAGAACAGATATATGCATGATTGAATCAGTATCAATTTTTTTTACAGCCTTAGAATCCATATATGCATGATTGAATCACTCTCAAACTTTTTTTATAGTTTGAGAACACATATATATATGATTGATTTACTATGAATTGTTTTTGACAGCCTTAGAACACATATATACATGATTGAATCGCTATAAATTTTTTTTGAGAGCCTAGAACACATATATGCTTGATATAATCACTATGAATTTTTTTTGACAGCCTAGAACACATATATGCATGACTGAATCACTATGAAACTTTTTTGATAGCCTTAGAACACATATATGAATGATTGAATCACTATGAAATTTTTTTGACAGCGTTAGAACACATATATGAATGAGTGAATCACTATGAAATTTTTTTCACCGCCTATAACACATATATGCATGATGGAATCACTTTGAAATTTTTTTCTCAACCTAGAACACATATCTGCATGATTGAATCACTATGAAGTTATTTTGATAGCCTTATAACACATATATGCTTGATTGAAACTCTATCAAATTTTTTTGACAACATCAAAACACATATATACATGATTGAATCACTATGAAATTTTTTTGAAAGCCTTACAACACATATATACATGATTGAATCACTGTGAAATTTTTTTGACAGCCTTAGAACACATATATGCATGGTTGAATCACTATATAATTTTTTGATAGCCTTTGAACATAAATATGCATGATTGAACCCCCATAAAAAAAATTTAACAACATTAACACTCATATGCAGGATTGAATCACTTTGAATTTTTTTAACAACTTTGGAACACATATCTGCATGATTAAATCACTATGATTTTTTTTTACAAACTTAGAACATATATCTGCATGATTGAATCGCTATGACTTTTTTTTGATAGCCTTAGAACACATATATGCATGATTGAATGACAATAAAATTTCTTTGATAGCCTACAACACATATATGGATGATTGAATCTCTATGAAATTGTTTTGATAGCCTAATACACATATATGCATGATTGAATATCCATTAAATTTTTTTGACAGCATTAGAACACATATATGCATGATTGAATCACTATGAATTTTTTTTGTCAGCCCTAGAACACATATATACAAGAATGAATCACTGTGAAATTTTTTTGACAGCCCTAGAACACATATATGCATGATTGAGTCATGATTTTTTTTTTACAATCTTAGGACACATATATACATGATTGAATCCCTTTAAATTTTTTTGACACCCTTAGAACATATATATACATGACTGAATCACTATGATTTTTTTTAACAGCCTTAGAACATATATATTCATTATTGAATCATTGTGAAATTTTTTGATAGCCTTAGAACGTATATATGCATGATTGATTCACTATGTAATATTTTTTACAGCCTTACAACAGATATATGTATGATTGAATCACTATGATTTTTTTTTGAATGACTTAGAACACATATATGCATGATTGAATCACTACGAAATTTTTTTGACAACCTTAGAACTCATACATGTTTTATTGAATCACTTAAATTTTTTTTGACAGCCTTAGAGCACATATATGCATGACTGAATCACTATAATTTTTTTTTCATATCCTTAGAACACATATATGCATGATTGAATCACTACAAAAGTTTTTTGATAGCATAAGAACACATATATGCATGACTTAAACACTATGATTTTTTTTTGACAACTTTGGAACACATATCTGCATGATTGAATCAGTATAAAATTTGTTTGACTGCCTTAGAACACATATATTCATGATTGATTGAATCACTATGATTTTTTTTATAGCCTTAGAACACATATATGCATGATTGAATCAATATGAATTTTTTTTGATAGCCTTAATACACATATATTAATGATTGAAACACTATTAAAATTTTTTGACAGCCTTAGAACACATATATGCATGATTGAATCACTATGAATTTTTTTTTGCCAACCTTAGGATACATATATGCATGATAGAATCACCATAAACACTTTTGACAGCCTTAGAACACATAAATGCATGATTCAATCACAATAAATTTTTTTTTGACAGCCATAGAACACATATGTGCATGATTGAATCACCATGAATTTTTTTTGACAACCTTAGAATATATATATCAATGATGGAATCTATAGAATTTTTTTCTTATAGCATCGGAACATATATATGCATGATTGAATCACTAAAATTTCTTTAACAGCCTTGGAACAGATATCTGCATGATTGAATCACTATGAAATTTTTTTGACAACCTTAGAACACATATCTGCATGATTGAATAGATATGAAATTTTTTTGATAGCCTTAGAACACATATATGCGTAATTGAATCGCTATGAATTTTTTTTTGATGGCCTTAGAACACATATATGCATGATTGAATCACTACAAATTTTTTTTGACAATCTTATTACACATATATGCTTGATTGAATCACAAACAAATTTTTTCGGCAACCTTAGAAAACATATATGCATGTTTGAGTAACTATGAATTTTTGTTTATAGCCTTAGAACACATATATGCATGATTGAATCTCTATCAAATTTTTTTGACAGCATTAGAGCACATATATGCATGATTGAATCTCTAAAAAAAATTTAGGACAATCTTAGAACATATATATGCAAGATTGAATCACTATGAATCTTTTTTGACAGCCTTAGAACAAATATATGTAAGACTGAATCACTATGAAATTTTTATGACAGCCTTAGAACACATATATGCATGATTGTCACTACAAAATGTTTTTGACATCATTAGAACACATATCTGCATGACTGAATCACTATGGATTTTTTTTGACAGCCTTAAAACACATACATGCATGATTAAATCTCTATGAAATTTTTGTGACAACATTATAACACATATATTCATGATTGAATCACTATAATTTTTTTTTGACAGCCTTAGAACAAATATATTTATGATTGAATCACTATAAAAATTTTTTCATAGCCTTAGAACACATATTTGAATGGTTCCGTCACTATGATTTTTTTTTACAGCATTGAAACACATATATGCATGACTGAATCACTATGAACTTTTTATATACCCTTAGAATACGTATATGCATGATTAAATCACTTTGAATTTTTTTAGAGCGTTAAAACACATCTATGAATGATTGAATCACTATAAAAATGTTTTCACCGCCTTAGAAAAACTATTTGCATCATTGAATCACTATGAAATTTTTTTGACAACCTAGAATAGATATATGCATGATTGAATCACTATCAAATTTTTTTGATAGCCGTAGAACGCATATACGCATGATTCTATCACAATAAAACTTTTTGACAGTTTGAGAACACATATATGAATGATTGAATCACTATGAAACTTTTTTGACATTCTTAGAACACAAATATACATGAATGAATCACAATGAAATTTTTTAGACAGCGTAGAACACATATATTCATGATTGAATCGCTATATAATTTTTTGACAGCCTTTGATAATAAATATATTTATGATTGAATCACTATGAAAATTTTTTAACAGCCTTAGAAAACATATCTACATGATTGAATCAGTATGAAATCTTTTTGACAAACTTAGAACACATATCTGCATGATTGAATCACTATGACTTTTTTTTGATAGCCTTAGAACACATATTTGCATGATTGAATGACTATGAAATTTTTTTGACAGCATTAGAACACATATATGCATGATTGAATCACTATGAATTTTTTCTGACAATCTTAGGACACATATATGCATGATTTAATCTCTATAAAAAAAATTTGACAGCTTTAGAACACATATATGCATCATCGAATCACAATGATTTTTTTTTTAAAATCTCAGAATACATGTATGCGTGATTGAATCACTATGAATTTTTTTTGACAGCCGTAGAACATATATATGAATGATTGAATGACTTTGAAATTTTTTTGACAGCCTTAGAACAGATATATCCATGATTGAATCACTATAATTTTTTTTGACATCATTAGAACACATATATGTGTGGTTAAATCACTATAATTTTTTTTTGACAATGTTAGAACACATATCTCCATGATTGAATCGCTATAAAAATTTTTTTACAACTTAGAACACATATATGCATGATTGAATCTCTATAATTTTTTGTGACCGCATTACAACCCATATATGCATAATTGAATCACTATGAAATTTTTGTAGACGCAATCATTATACAAAAACAATTTTGACAGCCTTAGAACACATATGTGCTTGACTGAATCACTATGAAATGTTTTTGACAGCCTTAGAACACATATATGAATGATTGAATCACTATAATTTTTTTTCGACAGCCTTATAACACATTTATGCTTGATTGAATCACTATGATGTTTTTTTGACTTCCTAGAACACATATATGCATGATCGAGTCACAATGAAACTTTTTTGACAATTGTAGAATATATATATGCATTATTGAATCACTATGAAATTTTTTGATAGCCTTAGAATACATATAGGCATGATTGAATCTCTATGACATTTTTTGGACAGCCTAAAACACATATATGGATGATTGAATCACTATGATTTTTTTTTGACAGACTTAAAACACATATATGCATGATTGAATCACTCTGAATTTTTTTTGACAGCCTTAGAACACATATATATGCATGATTGAATCACTATGATTTTTTTTTTACAGCATTAGAACACATATATGCATGATTGAATCACTATGAAATTTTTTTGACAACCGTAGAACACATATATGCATTATTGAATCACTATTAAATTTTTTTGACAACCTTAGGACAGATATATGCATGATTGAATCATTATAAAATTTTGTTGACATCCATAGAACACATATATATATGATTGAACCACTATGAATTTTATTTGACAAGCCTAGAATACATATATACATGTTTCAATCACTATAATTTTTTTTTGGATAGCCTAAGAGCACATATATGCGTGATTGAATCACTATGATTTTTTTTGGACTACCAAAGTACACATATATGCATGATTGAATGACTATGAATTTTTTTTTGACAGCCTTAGAACACATATATGCATGATTGAATCACAATGATTTTTTTTTAAAACCTTAGGACACATATGCATTATTGAATGACTATGAATGACTATGAAATTTTTGAATGACTGAAATTTTTTTGACAGCCTTAGAATGTATATATGCTTGATTGAATAACCATGAAATTTTTTTGACTGCCGAAGAACACATATATGCATGATTGAATCACTATGAATTTTTTTTGACAACGTCAGTACACATATATGCATGATTAAATATCTATCAATTTTTTTTATAGCCTTAGAACACATATATGCCTGATTGAATCTCTATGAATTTTTTGTTACACCATTAGAACAAATATATGTATGATTGAATCTCTACAAAAATTTTGTTATACCATTAGAACATATATAAGCATGATTGAATCACTATGAAATTGTTTTGACAACCTTAGAACACATATGAATGATTGAATCACTTTGAAATTTTTTTGACAGACTTAGAACACAGATATGCATGATTGAATCACTAATAATTTTTTTTGAGACCCTAGAACACATAAATGCATGATCGAATCACTATAAAAAAATTTGACAGCATTAGAACACATGTATGCATGATTGAATCACTATGAATTTCTTTTTGACAGCCATAGACCACATATATACATGACAAAATCACTATGAATTTTTTTTGACAAACTTAGAACATTTATCTGCATGATTGAGTCGCTATGACTTTTTTTTGATAGCATTGGAACACATATATGCATGATTGAATCACTATGAATTTTTTTTTACAATCTTAGGACACTATAAGCATGATTGAATCACTATAAAATTTTTATGACTGCTTTGGAACCCATATGCATGATTGAATCACAATAAAATCTTTTTGAAAACCTCAGAACACATATATGCATGATTGAATCACTTTGAATTTTTTTTTACAGCCTTAGAACATATATATGCATGATTGAATGACTATGATTTTTTTTGACAGCCTTAGAACAGATATATCCATGATTGAATCACTATATTTTTTTTTACATCATTAGAACACATATATGCATGGTTAAATCACTATAAATTTTTTTTTACAATTTTAGAACACATATCTCCATGATTGAATCACTATAATTTTTTTTTGACAACTTAGAACACATATATGCATGATTGAATCTCTATGAAATTTTTGTGACCGGATTACAACACATATATGCATAATTAAAACACTGTGAAATTTTTTTATAGCCTTAGAACACATATATGCTTGACTGAATAACTATGAATTTTTTTCATAGCCTTAGAACACACATATGAATGATTGGATCACTATAATTTTTTTTTGACAGGCTTAGAACACATATATGCTTGATTGAATCACTATGACATTTTTTTTACAGCATAGAATACATAAATGCATGATCAAGTCACTATAATTTTTTTTTGACAGACTTAGAACACATATATGGATGATTGAATCTCTATCATTTTTTTTTGACAGCACTAGAACACATATATGCATGGTTAAATCACTGTGAATTTTTTTGTTTGTTTTTGTTAAAGAATTATGTTGTTTTGATTCTATGCATATCGTGTGATTGGTTTTGAAGAAATCGATGAATCAAAATTGAAGTTGGGTAAGTGCATGTGAGCCCATTGGGGAAGCCGTATAGTTTGTTGTTTGTCTGCAGTTTAACAGTCTTGTAAGGGTGTGTGATTCAAGTTTATTGTATTTGAGTCTTTCTAAATTTTGTTTTGATGTTTTAGTGTTTTTGGTGTTTAGTCATATTGAGAAAAATATAAAAATTGAGTTTTATTGCTTTCTTTGTTTTATAGCATTGTCTAGTCGGCTGTAGGGTCTTTCATAGCTTATCCGAAATTCATGTCATTCCAGCTCTGCATATTATGTTAGCTTAGATGTTGTTTTTGAAATAGGTTTAGTAGTTTGAATTTTCCATGATTTGTTTATTATAATAGTCGTTTAGATAGTTGGGTGTTTTAGGTGTTTTATGATTTCCAGCATAGTGTTGTTCATGTTTTTATTCGTGTAATTAGGAGTTTTTGATCATATATTACTTTAGTTTTATGAAATTAATTGTCATTTAGTTTAATTGTTTTATTCCAATTTTAATAATTTAGTTAGTTGTCTTCCCCAAGGTGGAGCGACAGCCATTAGAGCTGAAATTTGTTTAGAAAAGCTTTGAATTAGGTGTAGCTTATTTAGTTTTCTTAGAAAGTTGCGTTTTTCATTCAATTACTACCCTTTCATTACCCTAGGTAGCCATTAATTTACTTAGATTAGAATAGTCTTAATTAGGTGTTGACGTTTTTTTTTTAAAGGAGGGTAAGTAGGTAATTATAGTTGGGAAACAAAATTTGAAGTTTCAAATTTCCTTCTAAAAGAGGTGAACACGGTTTTGAGAAAGAAGTAAATGCTATTTAAGTTTTTTTTGGAAAGCTACAACCGTGTGAGTCTCTAGGCTGGATTTTTTTACTTCCCAAGTTGAATTGTAAAGCCATAAAGGAAAACGTATTAAATACTTTGTGTTGGACGGATTTACTTTCTCCAATTACCCAAGTCGGTTTAAAATGTCATTAAAGAGATCAACTCCTCTCTAGGTTGGACGATTTTTGCCCCTTAAACTTTCTAAATCAATTCTTAATTGCCATTAAGGAGGGTGTTGGTTTTCCCAAATCCGTGCCTAGTCATTAAAGGGCCCTTTCTATAACCGTCCCTAGTGAACTAGCATAAATTAGGATTAAATAAATTAGTTAATGGTGTTAATCTTAGGTTAGTAATTAGGTTATTATTGATGAATTTCTTAACTAGGGTTTAATTCATTAGGCGTGTAAGGTCTGGAGACCTTAGTGTTACTTAGTATTTTTAATTAATTAGGTATTAATTTCTAAGTGTCTAAATTAGTCATTATCTAAGGTAGTTAACCCAACCTAGTCAAACTAGTTGACCCAATTAGGTGAGTCGTGTCCCTAGTCTAAGCCAAGTCGAGTCCACCTAGTGAACCTAACTCTAGTCCTATCTTACAATTACCCTCATTGGTCGTTAGTGGTTTGTTTGTCTTTAATTTTTTATTAGCTTTAGTATAAATAGTTTAGTTAATCACTTAATCGATCTAGTTAGATTGTAGAAGTGTTTATTCAAGGTGTAATTGCTTATTGTGTTTGATTTTTGTTGTTCATTTATTTCATTTGTAGTTAGTTGGTAATAACTGCAGCTTTTAGTTTATGTAACTATGTTTGCATCTCTTTGATTATCTTAGTTGCATTTGCATTGGTAGTTCGCTTAGCTTTAATCATAATTTGCATATCGTATTTCGTTCTTAATGCATTTAACATAAGTGTAATCATCATCTGCATATACACTATCATTCAGTACCATTTAGGATTGCATTAGGGTTAGATTGCATTTTTAGTGTTTAAAATAGATTTATAAAGTGAATAGTGCTTTGAAATCAACACCCGATTTTTGCCCTGTCGCACTATCATCATTTCATGTGCAAAAATTTTGAGTTTTCCAAATATTTTTTTTCTATTCACTTTATTGGTGTGTTAACTGTCCGCAGACCAAATTTCAGCTCGATCTGAGTTGGTTTGGTTTGATATTTAAGCGTTTTGTGAAAACCGCTTTTTCGGATTTGAAAATTTCGGGACCTGCGATATCCTGATTTTTCCCAGTTTTGAAACACTTATATCTGGAGTTCCAGATATCATTTTTTAATTCTGTAAAAACTGTCAGATTTTTGAATCTGTTAGTTACAGAATAAAACAAATTTCAGGAAAACTGGATTCCGTTTGCCTTGTCAAACAGTAATTTTCCGAAGAGCTGTCAGAAGTCTATTTTACACTAGTTAGGGGCATATTAGTAATTTCATTCTTTTTGGTATTTTCGTACTGTTTTCAGTATTTTCTGCATTATAAGTGCTGCATCTGCATCATTCAGCATTGATAGACTTCGGTTAATTGATTTTAGAATTAGTTAGATATTTTATTTGATTATTTTCTCGTAATTCGGATTGGTTTTATTAAATTCTTGAAAATTAGGTTTAAGTTCATTTCTAGCTTGATTTATTAGAACTAGTTACTAATTTTTTATTTTCCTGTGTTCTTAGGTTGAAAAGCATAATCATTATCCAGGGTTTCTTGTCCAAGTTCAAAGAATTGGTAATTGGCGAAAGGACCGAAATACCCTTGGCGTGCAACAGAAGATTGAATTGCTTTTTCATTTTCTTTTAGTGATTAATTGTAATTGTATTAGCTTTGTAATTGTAACTAGTATTTATTGAATAAATAAATTAAATTTCTTAGAAATATTTAAGTAATTCATTTTCCCTGTGGATTCGACTCGTACTTACCACTTCATGGAAAGTTGGTTATTTACTTTTGGTTGATGATTTTCCAAAGAGTTTATTGAAAAAAATATTGTTTTAAAAATACCATTTCCAAAATATCAACCATTCAGCATGCAATAAAATCAGATGTCTCTAATGCAAGTCCTAAAAGAGATAGATTAAAATGAAAAGAGAAGCATACACTTGCATACATGGTTTACATTCAATCCCTAAAATTGAGGAGAGTTGTATTTAGACCTAAATCTAATGTGAATATGAAATAATCTCCTCAATATGGTCCTACCAAACCATACTTAAATCCTATATGCAATGATGTCAGCTTAGGACAGAGTCTAGGCTCCTGAGGTTTGCATGAAAATATAGCTGACATTTTGAAGAATAAAGACTTAGATAATGTCAAAGCAAAAGAAAAGGCATTAAATTCGACCGGACGAAGACGTGTCCCATCACGGTCGCCAAAACTGTGATCATCACAAAATTTTTCCTCTCGTAATATTCTCTCTCTTCCTTCTCTTTTCCTTTCTAATCCATATTTCTTCCTTTTTGAAGGGAGAAAATAAAAAACAGAAAAGAAGAGAGAAGAGAAAAGAAAAGAAGAGAAGAGGAACTCTTTTGCGGGGTCTCACTTGACCTTAATTTTGAAGATATTTAAGAAAATAACTCGCCTCCGTTTTGAAATATTTGCGGGAAAACTGGGAGACGAGATTCGCTCGTCGGTACGAGGTTCGACCATTCCTAGCGCCTTTACCAGGAATCAAACCAAGGGTCGAATTCATGCCTTTTTCTTTGCTAAAAGATTATCTAAGACTTTATCCTAAGTCTAAATGCACAAAGAATCATGCTTGTGCAATGCAAAGATGTATGCTCTCTTTTAAAAATGATTTGAAATTTCCCAAGTGTTTCTGAGATGAATCTGATAAAGGAGTGAAGAAATGGTTTTTAACTTTAGAACCTAAGATTTAAAGTTCTAAGTTTTTGGAATAATCAGAGTTTGAAAAGAATAAATCTGGATTTTGAAAGAGATGATTTTGAAGTTTGAGATAAAAGGAGAAGAAAGGAAATTTCAAAGTCATAAATGGACTTTGAATTAGAATTTTGAATCAGAATAGAGATGAAATGGAATTGAATTCTGGCTTTGAACTTTAAAATCAGAATGAGATTTGGTAAATCTAAATAGAATTGAGAAATAGAATTGGTTTTTGGGAGTCAAGATAAACTTGGATTTTGAAATCTGGAATGAAAATGTGATTGGATTTGACTAGTTGGAATTGAGAATAGAAGTTGATTTGAAATCTGAAATTTAAGATGAAATTTAAATCCAAGGTCTGGATTCTAAATAGAGTTGAGATTTAAAATTGAATTCTGGATTTAGAATTTTAAATGGGAATTGGATCTGAAATTTGGAATGGAATTTGGATCTGAAATCTAAGATCTAAGATGAAGTTGGATTCTGGATCCTAGAATAGATTTTGGATCTAAAATCTGAGGTCCAAGAAGGAATTGGATTCTGGATCCTAAAGTGGATTTTGGATCTGAAGTCTGAGATCCAAGGTGGAAATATTGGACTCTGAATCCTAGAATAGATTTTGGATCTGAAATCTGAGGTCCAAGAAGGAATTGGATTCTGGATCCTAAAGTGGATTTTGGATCTAGAGTCTAAGATCCAAGGTGGAATTGGACTCTGGATCCTAGAATAGATTTTGGATCTGAAATCTGAGGTCCAATAAGGAATTGGATTCTGGATCTTAAAGTGGATTTTGGATCTGAAGTCTGAGATCCAAGGTGGAATTGGACTCTGGATCCTAAAAATGGATTTTGGATCTGAAATCTCAGATCCAAAAGTGGAGTTTGTACTTGGAAATCTGGATCCAAGTGGTGATCAGGATCTAACCTTGAGTTTGGATTCTAAAAAGTCCAAATGAGACTTTTAAAGTTGGATCTGGGTTTTGAAAACCCAGATTGAATCTAAAATTTAAGAAAGGTTAAGTTTTTGAGATTCAGAATCAATCCCAAACTTTGATTCTGAATTTTGGAGATGAGAAAAACTTGGTTTTGAAACAGAAGATGACTTCAAAGTTAAATTGAACTTAGAAGTTTGGATTTTGATTTAGAAATTGGAATTTTGAATACAAAATGATTTTGTATTTTCAAAAGTCAAATTGGACTTTGGAATTGAATTTTTTTTAAAAATGAGATAGAATTGAGTTTGAATCTATAAATGAGATTTGATCTGAGAAATGAAGAAAAAGAATCACTTGGAATTTTGAAAATGAAATTTTGAAAATATGATGCAATTCTACCCTAAATGATGAATGAATTTAAATAATTTTGAAATTTGATTTGAAAATCATATTTCATTCTTTAAATGAATGTAAATAAGATTAATGATATATTCAGCTGGAGAATAAAATACATTTTTGGTGCTTTTATAGAATTTAAAATGAAATTAACTCTCAATATACCTTGACTATGGCCATTGGTATATATATTGAATTAGTTTTAGATTAAACTCTGATAAAACGAGGAAAATATGATGATTTTTGAAAAGGATCCAGTGTGGATCCAGTGTTATTTTATAAAAGATAAGAATCCTAAGTTTTGTTTACATCTTGACTATGGCCATTGATGTAAATCATCAACTTAGGATTAATTACCTCTTACGAAATGGTGCACGTGCCATTCGTATTTCCATTTGTGAGATTTTGAGAAATAAAGACCAAAAGCATGAAAATAAGCAATTTATGATATTTACAATGCTCATTCATTCTATCTAAAACAGGAAATGTAAATTCTCATTAAGTCCTAACTTATTACAAGTTTTGAAAATTCAAATCTCAAGTGATATTATTCTCCTCATATTCCCTGCAAAACAACTGGATTAACATGAAAATGAAAAAAAAATGGCATATATCATATGGATATCTACAAAAATGTTCATATATCAAGATATGAATGATGGAAAGATAGAAGAAATGATGTATATATACTTATATACATATCTATGTATATATGTATATATGTATATACGTATGTATATATATAGGTGTTCATATATATACATATATATGTGACATATACAAGTTGTGGTTAGAGAAGAATGCAAGTGTTGTAGTGAAAGGACCATGTAGATGAATGGTAACCCATTGCTGCTGGGAGTTATGCATATGCTGGGAAAATGATGACAAGGTGAAGATCTTCTAAGAGACCGTGTGCTGGGGAAGGTAAAAATACAAAAAAACCCTGTGTAGCAGGTATATGACAAGCACAAGATGCTGGAAAAGATAGAGTGTAGTAAGTGGGAGGTTGGCATCCGCAAGCAACATCATAAATGTTGCAGCAGCCATGACTATGGCTAGCAAAAGGATGTGTTGGAATGTGTCAGCACTAGGCACAGTGGATGGCTGAGGATGTGGGCAGCTATTTCTCCAGCTATGTAGGCATATGAGGCATATGTTGTGACAAGTAATGGAAAAAGAAAGAAAGGAATGGATGTAGTGATGTGTAAGTGGTAAAAAGAGTGTAATGGAGGTGGTGATGGAAAAAAATGTTGTAGCAATATTCAGCACTTACCACAAATGGTCACCGAGAGGCCATACTATCCTCAAAATGACTATGCAGCAGTGCCTTAAGCACTAAGCATGAATGTAATGGTGTGAAGGGGTGCGGGAAGTGTTGATGACAGCCAGCTCATGGAGGCGGCATAAGGGGCTGTGCACAGGAGAGGTGCAGGAAGTGGATGTCAGCAGGGTGCTGAGTGAAGGGATGAAGTGGCTGTGTGGCTGATGCTCAAATGGGCAACATGGTGGAGGATGGAATGCAGTTTTGCAGGGAAAGTATAGAGATGGCATTGTGATATAACAGGGGCTGAGGAATGTGCTTAGGTGATGTTAACACAGAGGGTGGCATGTGAGTTGGAAATATATGCAGGTGATTGTGAGGTATATGTTGGGGATAACAGGCCTAAATAAAGAAATATTTATGCTAATGACAAATGCTACAACAATGTGAATCTGCAATTTAACTGAAATACTGTCATTTACATAGTACCTGATGCACAAGTTTGCAGGAAAGGGTGTAAGCACCGATTGCTGCAAATAACATGATAACAACAGAGATTATTGAGCTTGTTATATAATGAACTCCGTAGCATTGGTGTTGTGCATGTTTACACAGTAGAACTGGGAGCTACATGGTGAAAGATATAAAGGGGTGAGGATTGTAAAGTGAAAATAACATGTAGGCGACTATGGTGTGTGATAAATGATGGAAACACCCAATGATTGTTAAAAGGACAGTGTATGAATATAATTTCTGTAACATACAAACTATACAAAGTTTGCATAATTCCACAGTAAAACCCAACATCATTTTGTAGTAGATCAGATCTGCCACTACTGGTGAAAAACCATGTATCAATTTCACAACAGCTTGTCAGTTAATGAAAAAGATGTTGATCGTGCCAGCCACAGACGGAGGTAATTTATAATACTGGTTGAAAGAAATGAATGAATGTTGTTCCACCGACCAATACTGCTGACATGATGTGATCAAGCCTCGGTTTTCACATACTCAGAATTCGAAACATATGTTTTACACATTCAACAGAGAATTAATATAAAACTTGATCTTGCTGCAATATCGATATTCAGAATAAGGTAACAGTGGATATGTTTTAGCATATACCCTTCAAGGCACATATTTGAATATGTTCAGCAAAATGAACCCTTCTCAAATCTGTTAAATGCAAAAAAAAAAAAACCTCTTCTGCCACCAACAGAAGTCCCTTCAAGAAATATTAATGTCGCCTCAAGCCAAAAAAAAAAAAGAAATCTAACAAGCTTTTGACATGAAAGCCACTAGAACCCAACAAAATTTACTGATAAGATTAGCATGAACAGATTCATAATATACATACATTTTCGAGTAAAAGAAAAAAAAATGTAAAGTTTACCCAAAGTCTGATGTTCAGCCGATGGTGCTGATCTTATACTTATACCATTGCTAAAATCAGAGATTATCAAATAAAACTTCTGAATCATAGAAATCTGAATGACCGAACAAGCAGTGCTAACCTCAATACCTCAACTTTTGATAACAACAAAGACCCATACTCGCCTGCCAATGCCCTCCTAAGGGTTTTAATACCACCTTTGAATTAGCATTTACCCTGACCATGACTTCACGGTGAATTCAGTAGGACCTAGATCATTCTCTTGCCGATAGGCTCTCTCCAGAAGGGGTCATCCGGGCACCATGGCCTTGCTGGAGTTGCAAATATGAGCATTTTAACCCTGAAGCTAAAGTAATGTCGATGAAGCTAAGAAGGGATCAATTCCATTTGAACCTTCTTAAGAAAACTTTCCGATTTTATGCATTTCAGGAAGCATTGATGGATGAAAGGTCTAAGCACTAGGCTCAGGACTTGTTGAATTCCTGAATATCTGAGATATGCACTGCTGATTTGATCTCAAGGACAAGGACCATATTGCTATTAAGGATCTCTGGAACCCTCATGATCTTAAATTGCATGGGCAGTATGAGAAATGAGATGAACCATCATCATAATGTAGCTATGAATGAGCTAACAGTTGATAAATTAATGACATATTACAGGAACATAGATGATCAACGTTGAAATATGATGCTGTGATAGACTGGTAATACGATGAGATGGAATGTAGGATCGACAGAGGATATGACAACACAATGCGGCAATTTATCAAACTATAACAGGAAATTCCAGTTGACGAATGGGCAAGAATGCCGATCGAATGTCAAAAGGGAACAGAGAACCAGGCGTGAAGGAGAAACAAAAATGAGAAAAGAAAAATCAGAACCACATGTAAATTAAAATCATACTCTATAATGCGATAATGAGAGGGACTAGTGAAAGTCCAAAAAAAAGAAAAAGAAGAAGAAAAAAAATGAGACTGAACGAAAATAAGCGGATAAGGAAAAGAAAATGGTAGTCTCAGAGTATATGAAGCACTTAAGATCAAATTTCAAACCATGCCCAGCGATAGTAGCACTGAGATCAAGATGCCATGACCAACAAGGGCGTCAAAACAGAAAGTCTATAGAAAATCTGAAATTCAACAAGGACTTCAAGTTGAAAGCAGATTTTAGCAGCAAAATTGGACTGGGATTCAGACGAATCTTGTCGGATTATTGAATCCGACAGCCTGAGCCCAAAATCGCAGCAAAAATAGGCAAAAGAAAAATAAAATAAAAACAAAATAAGAGGAGATGTGGGAACATGATTGTCCCATTGCTGTTGCACGAAAGAGGGGATTGGTGGTACTATATGCAACCCAATCCATAGCTCGATGATGTGCCAAATGGGGAAGAACGAAAGAGGAAAAGGGATTAAACAAGAGACTCAGGAAAACAATATAGGAGGAGGGGAATAGATTGCTTACTTGATTACTGCAGGGGATTGGTTCTCCTTCGATCGATTGCAGAGGAGGTGCTTCGCCGAGAGAGGTCTTTTTTCAGTTGATTTTCTTTTTGTAAAGGTTTTGAAGAAAGAGGGGAATGGTATTCGATTGTAAGGTTCTCTCTAGAACCCCCCCCCCCCCCCAAAAGGAGAAGAAGAGAGCGATAACAAAGTAAAGAAGAATGCGAGAAGGAAGGATCGAGAGGTAGAGAATGGAATGATGATCCCCCATTTCATGGATGAAGGCCTCTTCTTAAAGAAGAGGTGGATGATTCAAGAGAAAAATCTATTGAGGATGGAAGGTGAAGAACAGAGGGGGTAGTTTGAGATCAGCGATGGAGAGAGGAGAAGAGGGAGGCGCGGGAGCAAACCGTTGGAATTTTCCCCTTTTTCCATAAAGGAGGCCCTCTTTTAGGAAAAATTTTTGAAAAATGGTTTTAAAATGAGGTTTTTAGGAAAATTAACTTAAAAAGCTTCAAAAACCATTTGTTCTTTTCGTAAATTTTCCATTTTTTTTTTGGCTTTTGTGTTACTTTTCATTTTTTTGCATTTTTACAATAAAATCCTAAATTTTTATGAGAAAACAAAGATTAAAAACTTTTTTTTTGTGTTTTTTTACAAAAAGGAATTTTTCTGAAAACTTAAGGCGATTTTTGGGAAAATTTCTTCAGAAAATAGGTTTATATCCGGATTTTTAGGAAATATTCATGGTTTACAACCTCAAACTGAGAAATATAGGGTTGGAGATCCAAGAGGATGCCGAATGAACTGCCCGAGTCGTTCAAAAACCATTTTTGGTATTTTTGTAATTTTAATTTGAAAATCGGACAACGAGGCTCAGATTTGGGTTTAAACACTGGATTCGGATCCGGAATTGAATTTGAATATATCAATATGGAATTTAATCCAAAAAAACTGAAGAACGATTAAAATTTAGCTTCGGTTTTCTCAGAAAATGGAACCAGGGGCAAAAAGGTCATTTTTACAAACCTTTGAAAAATTTGGGGTGTTCACAAAGAACAAAAAAGTAAATTTTATTGACAATTGATCAAAGACAAAGAGAGGGTGGGCAGACAGTTTGCCACCACTCTTGATATTCAGAAGATACATTGGGTCCTGAAAATATAGAAAGAGGAATAAAAGAGTCCCAAGTGTATTTGGCCGCATGGTATGCCCCAGACCACTGATCTGACTGTAGATCAAATTCTGGCATAATACCCATTGGGAAACGAGTGTTGATATGAATCTACCGCTGCGAAAACTGCCTGAGACACCTTTCTGGCTGATAGTCTACGCAAAAGAAAGGATCAAGTAATCAGTAGCGCTTGCCATGTGCATAGGTGTAGCGAGGAACTGATTCATGTTGGTTGAAGTAGTCCCAAATGATCTCCTCTTGATGTAGACTTTCAATCAAGGCTCAATACTGAAGAGTGGATTGCGGCTTCTTGCTAATGAATCTAAATAAATTGGCCTTTGATGGCATATGTCGTAGGAACCATGACTGTAAGGCATATATGCATCCTTCTACCAAAATGGTCTCTTCAAGAGCAAAGTGAGTCAAACCCTAGTAAAGAAAAGCTAAGGTGGCCATGGAAATTGAGAGACGATGGGTCTGCTTACTTCCCCATCTTCGCAGGAGTTGGACAACTTTGATATCAACGTAATTCTGGCCCTCTTGAAAGAAAGCTAGTCCCACTGTGCATAGGACCATGGCATGTTGAATCCTTTCTTTGGCTGCTCGGGATAAGGTATCCACTTTCTCGTATGCCTGATATTTGCGATAGAGGCCAAATAGATCGATGAACTGACTTTCGTCAATTTCAGTGAGTGGCCAAGATCTACTCCTGGTTGCTCTGGCTAAGGCATCTCGAACATCTACCCCTTTAATGTTGATCAGAAACTGTTGCTCGACGGAATCATCTGGCTTTGATAATCCCATGATGTCATTGAATTCATCCATCAGTAGAGTCATCTCTCCCCATGAAAACCAAAATTTGCAGGTACATAGATTTCACAGTTCTGCCATAGCTTGAATTAGATTTCCATTGATGGTCTGCTTGCCTACTGTCATGCCAGCTCCAATCCACAATCATCTAAGTGGTCCGGGAACATACGCGAGAATGTGGCAAACAAAAAATAATACCATCGAGGGAAGAAAAGAAGAGTATGAATGGCTCGACGATCTGTGAATCCTTCCCTTATCTGATAGGAGACATGATCTTTGGGAAAGATGGTTTCAAGTGAATTAAACGCCATTGAATAATACTGGGGCAAAAGAAATGAATAGATTAGATAAAATGCAGGACTTTATGGAATAGAGGATAGAATTTGAAGAAATTAAGATCTAGAAAGAAGAAGAGATACGTGAAATTTTTGAAAGATCAAGAGATTTTTAGAAAAGGATTTCTAAGGTTTTTTTGGAAAAATTGATCTGAATAGGATGAAGAAAGAAGAAAGAAAAGTACACACCTTGGTTTTTAAAATGGAGAGGAAATTTTGAAAGAAAAATACCCAGGGTTTTAAGAAAAAATTATAAGGAAATATAAGAAATAAGCAAGCATCACAAAATCACAGTTGTACAAATAAGGATGCACAAACAACACTTGCTAAAAAGCTAACTCTAAATGCAGTATTTGAAAAAAGCTTGTAGGACCTTAATCCTAACTCTAGGGTTTGATTCCAATCAAAATATGCCGATATACTCAAGCTAGAGCTTGAAGTTGTTGAGAAACTATATTTTGATGACACATAATATGATACACTGTCACATTTGATTTTATATGATATGATAATATGTCTTCTTGAAAAATGTTATATTATGACTGGATATGCTTTGCCATGTATCTAACGAGTATTTGATGCAAGGATATCTCACCCAAAAAGGATAGAGACCTCCTGTTCAAGTACAACCGTGGTGCAATCATACTCCTTGAAGAAAAAGCTTGATGAGCTATGCATTCCTAAAGATCATCTAAAGAGATCGGCTACCTCAAGATGAAGACTTTTTTCTTCTTTAAAGTCATATGTAACAGAACCTTCAGAAGCATGCATATTGCATATTACATACTCATTCATAAAAGCTATATTTCATAAAAGTATACGATAGTTTCAAAAAGCACCTTTTTGAAAACCAATAATTATACCTTCTTAAAAACCTTTATGGAAAAGGTATTTTGACATGATATATTAGCTCATGATTTCAAAAAGCAATAATTGTACCTTCTATCACGTATAAGACAACTTAAAAAGATATAAAAGAAATTATTTCAAATGTGTAAGAAAAAGACAAAACATAGAAATCGGCTAGACAAAGAAAAACAAATATAATATGTTTTGAAAAGACTTAAGTTACCTTTTTACAACTCAAGAATGTCGACTTACTTGAAGTCATCATTCTCTTTGTAAAACATTAAATACCTCCTCTAAAGATCTTTTTAGAAATAACTAGTTTAATCCCACTCAAGAATGTCGACTTGCTTAGAGTCTTCATTCTCTCTGTAGACATTGAAAAGCACATCATAAAGCAATTCTTGATATGACTATTTACAAATAAAGATCTCAAAGCATTTATTGTACTTACACTCATTTAAGTAAAGAAGTACTTAAGTACTACAAAACATTAATTAGAATGAAGACAAAACTACATGATAGCCTACAATCCAACGTTGAATGTACTATTGTAAGAAATAGACTTTTTACATAAAATATATCATACCTAAAATATTACAATGACTACTGTACCCCAAATACTTTTTTTATGGAAAGAAGACTTTTTCGAAAATCCATAAAGATGGTTTTTGAAATGACATGACATCTCACATCTCAAAAAGACTATCATTTCAAAAAGGCAATGACTACTTTTCTAAGGCTATATAAACACAATCAAATAAACTATTCCAACATGGACATGTGAGCTTACAACGAGAAAAATTCCTATTCGATATTTGAAAGAGAGCCTTGAAAAAGAAAGAGAAAAGAAAAAGAAAAGAAAGAGAAAAAGTCAAGAATAGCTCTTTGACAAAGAGTATATTCTGAGTGAAAAGAACAGAACATTATGAGAATCCTTCATTCGTGCATTCATATCATTCTGAAGGTTCTATAGGAAGTATTGTAACTTTCTGTTATTCACTGTATTCCTTCTTTGTTGAAAGAAGTAGACCTCTGAGAAAGAGGGTGTTGTCCTTCTCTGTTGAGACAAGAAGACCTCTGTGAAAGAGGGTGTTTCCCTTCTCTGTTGAGAGAAGAAGACCTCTGTGGAAGAGGGTGTGCCCCTTCTCTTTTGAGAGAAGAAGACCTCTGAGAAAGAGGGTGTTGTACTATTTATCTGGTAACTCGGATGTTATAGTGGAAAGCTCAAGTGGTTTGCTTGGGGACTGGATGTAGGTCTGGAAATTGACCGAACCAGTATAAATTCTGTGTTTTATGTGTTGTGCCTTATTGCATTTTATTTTTATTTTATCGATCTTTACAGTATTTTACTATTCACCCCCCCTTCTAGTGGAATTTCATTTGGTATCAGAGCAGGTTTGCTGGTTTCGACATAACAAGTCTTCCAGCACAAATGGCATCTACCTCTTATGCTCGTGATATTGAAGGTCAACACGCATCTAGTCCTCCTTTCTTCAACGGCTCCAACTATGGATACTGAAAATGCAGAATGGCTATATTTATCAAATCCCTAGATTTTGCTGTATGGAAAATTGTTGAGCATCCATACACATCTCCATTTGCAGACTATAGCTTATGGTCTGATGAAGAAAAGAAAATGGCAAATCTAAATGCAAAGGCTATGAATGCCTTATATTGTGCCATTGATCAAAATGAATTCAATAGAATATCTATTTGTGAATCTGCATATGATATTTGGCATTCTCTAGAGGTTATTCATGAAGGAACCAACAAAGTGAAAGAAGCCAAAATCTCATCTCTTGTCCGAAAATATGAGTTGTTCAAAATGAACAAAGATGAACCCATCACAGAGATGTTTACAAGATTCACCAACATCACCAACGACCTGAAATCTCTGGGAGAAACCTATTCCCAGACAGATAAGGTGAAGAAAATCTTGAGATCTCTCACAACTGATTGGGAGAAAAAGAATACTGCTATTGAAGAAGCTCAAGATTTATCCAAGCTTACCCTGGACGACTTAATAGGTAATCTTATGGCCTATGAAGTCCATATGAAAGAAAGAAGGGAAGATGAACAACCTTTAAAGAAAACTCTAGCCTTCCCAGCTCTTTCTGAGAATGAGGACTCAGAAAAAGAATCTGAAATTGCGCTACTCACCAGAAAATTTCAGCGCTTCATGAGAAAGAACCGACTTCCAAATAAGCACAAGGAAAGAAAAGACCCTAAGGAAGACTCCATGTGCTATCAGTGTAATAAGCCAGGTCACTTGAGACGTGACTGTCTTATTCTCAAAAGAAAATCCAAGAATGAGGAACCAAAGAAGATGTTCTTCAAGAAAAAGGCTCTGCATGCTCAATGGGATGATTCAGAACCATCCACAAGTGAAGAGTCAAGTGATGATGAAGCAGAAACCGCCAACATGTGCTTCATGACAGAAAGCTCTGTAAGTGAATCCCTTGATTTCTCCTTTGAAGAACTTCAAAATGCTTTTCAGGAACTTTTTGAAGAATCGAGGAAAACGATTCTCAAAAATAAACATTTGAAATCTGAAAATCTAGAGCTTATGCTAAAAAATGAAAAACTCAGTATTGAAAATTCTGAGTTACAAAAGAAAAATTTTCTGATTACTTCTGAAATCTCTTCTACTAGCTCCAAGACTAAAAATCTGCAAGTAGAAATTTCAGAATTAAAAAGTAAAACTGAGAACCTTATGAAAACGGTTTTCAAGTTTACTAAAGGAAAAGAGAACCTGGATAAACTCCTATCCTCTCAAAAAGTCTCTTTCTATAAGAATGGTATTGGCTACTCTCATTTCAACAAATCTTCTTGTATGAATCAAAAGACCACTTTTGTCAAAGCTTCTTCTGAACCTAAAAAGGAGTATTATATTTTTAATTCCTTGAACTCCTCTAAAGTTATAGACAAACCCAAATCAAAATGGATATGGGTTCCAAAGTCTAACAAAAAGCGACCCGACTGGGTACCAAAAAGAAGTTTTACTTAATGTTTTGCAGGCTCCAAAGAAGAAGAACAGATGGATACTAGACAGTGGATGTTCAAAACACATGACAGGACATCCAGATCTTTTTGTTGTTCTTCATCATAAAGAAGGAGGAACTGTCACCTTTGGAGATAACAACAAAGGTTTGATAATTGGTATTGGTAATATTGGCAATATTGATAAACCTCTTATCAAAGACATTCTCCTTGTTAAAGGCTTAAAACATAATCTTCTAAGTATTAATCAAATGTGTGACACAGGTTATAATGTTAGCTTTAAACATGATGCATGCCTTATAGCAGACACCAACGAAAACATCATTTTAAAAGGTATAAGAAGAAATAATATATATGAATTATACCTAGAAAACATTACTGAACATTGCCTTATAGCTAATAATGACACTCAACATTTATGGCACATGAGAATGGGTCATGTCAACTCCAAATACAAATTTTGTATGGTTACTTGCATTCATTAAATGTGTCGGTGTGTTTAGTCTTTTGCTTTATATTAGTATACTTTAGCATTGTCATGTATGTGTGTTTAGCTTTTTAGCATTTGATTGTGTTTGTATTAGCATGTAGCTTTAAGTAGTCATTTAGTGCATAGTAGTATAGTTTTATTATCTTCTCTTGTGTTGCTCGTGTACTTTTAAATTGTGCAGGAAAGCGTGGAGAAAGCAAGCAAGCGATATGTTGTGTGCGCGACTGACACGTGACACGAGGCATGAGCGTAGAAGACACTTTTTGCTTTTCTTTTAGAATTTAGGAATTCAATTCAATTTTTGGGTTCTAATAAAACTATTTTAAACCCTCTGTGTAGGGTATTCATTTGTTGTAATAGTTAATTAGCTTTATTTTCCTCATACTTCCTCATTTTGGCAATAAAGAGTAGTTAATTGCTTGTTTGAATACAAAGTAATCTCGGTTCCTTGAGTTCGACCCGGTTTCTATCACTTGTGACAACCGGTTTTATATTTGGTGTTTGGTTTTCACATTACTTTTCATAAAAATATCTTTTCATAAATCATTTTCACAAAAGGAGTCAGTTGCAAAGACTTAAGTACCATTTCCTCCATTGGTGCCATAAAAACGACGATTCTAGAAAAGGAGCAATTGAAAAGACTTAAGTACCCCAAAGATGGTTATTTAAGACTCAGTCCCTGCATTACAGGATTATCTATAAAAAGAATCCCCCCTGAAGAAGGCCATGAACATCAACCCTCTCTCTCTCTCTCTCTCTCTCTCTCTCTTTCTCTTTCTACCTCTGTGCACATCCAGCAGACGATCCTACACTGCTCTATCAAGCACCGACTAACCTGCACACCGACTGCAGCATGATTCAACTTGATGAGTTGTGGAGCCTGACTCAGAGTTTTTGCCCTTACAGGAGGGAGGTCTGGGGGCTCCCCCTGGTGTGGGTCCCGCTTGTAATTGTCGAAAAAGAGCAATAAAGTTTTTTCTCTGGGCGGCCATGGTTTTTTACTCCCTCTCAGATTTGAGTGGAGGTTTCTCCACGTAAATTTGTGTCTCGTTGTGTTTTGTTTGATTGTTCTTGTTTATTGTTTCCTTCGGTTGTTTCTTGCTTGCAGTTTTCGTAACACCCTTTCTCGCCATTGGTGTCATGAAACGATGATTCTAGAAAAGGACAAATTTTCTTTTCCATTTTTATCGTTAGTTAGAAAAACTGCATCAAAATTGAATTTATTGAAAAATCGTGTATTTTGAACCTTTCCCTGTATTTGATTTAGTGTTTTTTATTAGTTTAAGATTTTTCTTAGTTATATTTTAATTAGATTAGGTTTGAATTAGCTCATGTTAATTAGTTTAGGAAGTTTGAATTTTGAGAAACATATTTTCTAAAACAAGAACTTTGTTGGAAATTCTTGGACTGGTTTTGAAAAATTGGTTTAACCTAATTATAATATTATAAATAGGAGTTGAGAAAGGTAGAACACATTTTTCCCTGGTTGAGTGCACGCCCCCCTTAATCTCCTCTTCTCTTTTCTCTCTCAAAGTCGGCTCTTGTCCTCTCCATCTTCCACTTCTTGCTTCATTTCTTTTTCTACCTGCTGATTATTAACCACTTCATCGCTGGCATCTCAACATCTTCATCGGAGAGTGCATCTGCAGCCCGGGATTAACCATTCTTCTCTCAACCAATCTGGCAGAAATACTCGGTGAGTTATCTTCTTTTTCCCCCCTTCTCTTTATGTTTTTATGCACCTTGTTTTTCTCTTTCTCATTGGATTAATTAATTCTTAGTCTTGCATTGTTGTTGCTTTCAGTAGGCTAGGGTCGGTTTCATATAGCATACGGTTCTTAATATTGTTTCCAAGAACTCATTTGTTCTTCATTTTATGTTTTATTCTGTTTGTTTTGAAAGTGCGGTTTAAGAAACAGTTGATTATCAATCTGATTTGTGTGAAAGTCCAGTCACACAGATCAGATTGATCTTGATCATCATTCGTATAGTAATATATAGAGGGTACAGATTAACATCAATAGGATTTACTAGGGTTTAGTTTAGATTCTGTAATTAGATTAGGAATCATTTTTTATTAGGAGTCATCTGGTTGCAAAAACGTCGGACACGCATGCAGCATGATCGATGTTAGGCTAAAAGTTTGTTGAGTAAAGTCCATTGAGTCTGTGGTTTCAGCAAAGTTAGATCAGTCCTGCATCTTATTAATCAGTTTTTTTTTTGTTTTTTTTTTGTTTTTTTTTTGTTTCTGTTAGTTTCTGAAACCGGGTTCCGACTCGGATTTTCCTTTTTGTATATTCTTATTTTCGAAGTCCCAAGTTCCGACTTGAACTTCCTTTTGAATCCAATGCTCGTGTTGGACAATTCATTGTTTTGAGAATTCGAGTTTTCAAACCCGATTCTCACTTTCTTTCTTGTATTTGAAAACCGGGTTCCGACTCAGATTTTTCCTTTTTGTATATTCTTATTTTTGAGATCCCAAGTCCCGACTTGAACTTCCCTTTTCCAATGCTCGTATTGGACAAATTATTGTGAATTCGAGTTTTCACACTCACTCATTTCTTCCCTTCAGGATACGGGATGATCCTGAAATACCGGCAATCATTCTCGTTTAAATTCTCAAGTATCTTCGAATGTCGGTCTCATTTTTTAAATCCTTTTTTTTTTTTTGAAAAACCCAGTGCTCGTATTGGTGTGCATTTTGAAAACCCAGTGCTCGTACTGGTGTGTATTTCGAAAATCCAGTGCTCGTACTGGTGTGCATTTGTTTTCAAAACCCAGCGCTCGTACTGGGGCATTTTTCGAAATCCAATGCTCGTGCTGGTACATCTAGCGCTCGTGCTAGTGTTTGGCTGACTAATCAGTTAGCCATCCAGGTTCAGCCTTTGTGCTAACCAAACATCATCACTTCAAGCTATAAGTTCTCAATTTCGACCTTCAGGTCATCATTTTATCAAAAATCAATCATTTTCTCTTGCGAAGGACCCTCTTCAGGGAGAGTTCGAGGGAGCTCGTTCCTTTCGCATACAACCATCTTTCATTCGCAAGAACCCTTGTCCAGGGAGAGTTTGAAGGGACTCATTTCTTCGCGAACAATTTGCAAAACAACAACCAACTTTACACAAAAGAACCCTTTTCCCAGGGAGAGCTTCGACGGAAGCTCGTTTCTCTTGTGACCCATGTTTTTCTCATCTTTGGCCAACCCCTTTACAGAGGACCCTCTTCTAGGGGGAGTGTGATGGACTCGTTCCTCTGTGATACTTTCTCAACTTTGTTTTTCGGCCGCCTTTCCATAAGAGAAGCCTAGAGATAGGGAGTTTTGACGAAAACTTAATTTCTCTTCGAAAGTTCCATTTTGCAAACACCTCCTCTTTCAGGGAAGAGAGGAGTATTTCCAACTTCCCATTCAGGTAAGGGCTTAAGCCTGAGTCTCTCTTTTTGGGGAAAAAGAGAGGAGAATTTTGTCATGGACGTGTCGATTCGATATCAAGCGATTTCTTTCATCGAGGATTTCTAGAATACATTGCCAATTCGCTATAAAAAATCATTGTTGATCTCAAAGTTTTTTTTATCACATAAAAGAATGATCTCAGGCTACCTTTAGTATTATTTCCAAAAGAGCAAGACTCTTGGGAAATAAGAACTAAATTCAAGCTTTTTCTATTGGTCAACCAAGAGGATGAAGAAAAATCTTCGATATGACTGGCAAAGGAAAATTCAATGATGTTGAAAAGCCATAAGTGAACTGATATTGATCATAGCTGTGGCGCATTCTTAAAGATTATTCTTCTGGCGGTAAGATAGTGGAAATATCCTCGGCAGTAAAAAGAACCTACCCAATCCATATATCCTCAGTCATCTAAGCTGCAATCAAATATCCGCAAAAGGGATCTCTCAATTGTTGTCAAGATGAAGGCAAATTAAGCGAGTAGACCCCCGGGGCCAAAGAAGATTTGAAACATCTCCAAGATGATGAGGTTTGCGACGGATCCTTCCAGGGAAAGTTTGGATCACCGTCGAGATGAAGGCGGATGCGATGAACCTACCGACAAACCCTAAAAGATATTTGATTTTTGCTATCATTTAGAGATTTCAACCAAAGAACCAATGTCATAATTCCTGAAAAAGAAAGAAAAAGAAGGATGGGAGCATCTCCAAGATGAAGGAGTTTGTGACGTACCCTTCCCCGAAAAAGAGAGAAAAGTCAGGACGTCTCCAAAATGAAGGAGGATGTAAAAGAACCCAGAAAAGATCCACGATTCAAAAGAGTGCAAAAAGATCATCATGGGAAATGCCCAGGATATCAAACTGCCTGAAACTGTCAAGAATCATCTTTATCTATGTGAAATTCTTTATCAATATCTTTTCACTTAATTGCTTTTGTGAAGTTAAGAATGTTTCCTCTCTTTTCATATCAAGGAAATTGATATCTTCCTTAAAGAAGCTCAACAACAACAAACTTTGAATTTAACTCTTGATTCTACAGAGTTAGCCCAATTGGAGTTAATACTCTAGGTAGAAAGAGGTGATACTTTCATGCACAATTCAATCATGCTGAATCGACTACAATTTTGGCATCTTATTGGAAATATTTTCTCATTGTCCCAAAATGAAGTGTGAACTTGATATTCGTTTTGACGTATCCTGATGTCATCCCTCCTTAGGACTGAAAAGTCCTTTCCTTCCGTCTGATCTGAGCGCTCTCAGATTTGCACACTTCCCTATGTTCCCTACTGTCCCGCCATGGATAGTTCCCGCTCAGGATAAGGGTTAAACCTGAACATTTTGCAAAAGATTTGTTATTGTCAAAAGCTATTTTCAGTCTCAGCAATGAGGCTCCCAAGAACAACCCCTTTTTCAAGCTTTAGGGACCCCCATTTTCTTTCTTTTGCAAAAACCTCTCGTGGACTTGTTGTGCAAAGTCTAGAGGCCCATCGCAGTTTTCCTCGCTCCTCGAGGATTCTGTATCCATTCAGGCTAAGGATTAAACCTGTTACCTCGCTCCTCGAGGTACCACCCAAAACTTCTGCGAGAGGTCGTCTGTTTTTTTAGAAAGCTGATTTTAGTCTCAGCAATGAGGCGCCCAAGATCATCCATTTTCCAAGCTTTAGGGAATCCCTTGATTTTCTCTTCTCGCAAACTCCTTCTGGATTTGTTCGTCCAAATTCCGAAGGCCCAATCATGGTTTCTTCATCCGAGGATTCCCTATCATCGTCCCTTTCAGGTTAAGGGTTAAGCCTGAACCTCACTTCACGAGGTACCTTCCGTTCAGGTTAGGGTTAAACCTGAGTCCCATTTCCCACTCAGGTCAAGGGTTAAACCTGAGTCCCATCCGACTATTCCGCATCATCTCCCACTCAGGTCAAGGGTTAAAACCTGAATCTCGCTTCGGCGATGCATTTGTTGTCCCATCATGGTTTCTTCACTCAAAGATTCTGTATGGTCGTCCCTCTCAGGATAAGGGTGAAGCCTGAACCTCGCTCCACGAGGTACCTTCCTTTCAGGTTTGGGTTAAACCTGAGCCTCGTTTAGACGAGGTAATCCTTCCCATCCCATCATGGTTTTCCCCACAAAGGAATCCGTGCTCTTTGTGCATCCATCCAGGAAATGATCATTCTTGAGTTTCATCTCATGAGGCATTTCTCTCAAAATGTCCCATCGAGGTCCGTTTATGTTTCCTTTCCCCATCCAAATTATCTTGATCTATCTTCGTCCCATCCAGGTTAAGGGCTAAACCTGAGTCATTCCAAAGGGCTGATCTTGTCTCGCCCATGAAACTTGATCAAAATTCTTATCTTTCACCATCCCTGGGATTTTCACCCAAAGTCCCATCACGATTTCCTCATTTCTATCATTTAGTCGTATCATTGTCGAGGATTTCATCCCCCCAGGACCATTCAGGATAAGGTTTTAAGCCTGAAAAGTCGTGTTTTCAAAATAAATTCTTCCACACCCAGTTCAGATCGGCTGACTGGGGCATTTTTCAAAATTTGGAGTGTTTCTTTGCCACTAAGCTCGGCTTTCAATCGGCTTAGTAGCAAAGAGGGGCATCTGTGAACACCCCAAATTTTTCAAAATGTTGTAAATATCCCCTTTTTGCCTTTTTTCCCCATTCTTTGGGTAATTAAGTCAGTTTTAAATCTAAATTCCATTTGGTTTCTCAAATTTCGTTGAAATTAAATTCATTTTACATATCTGACTCAATTTCGGATCCGGATCTACATCAAAATCCAAATCTGAGCTTCATTATCCAATCAAATTCTCAAAATTATCAAAAATAACTTTCTGAAAAGCTCAGACACTTCGTCCGGTATCCGTTTGGATCCATCACGTTATATTTCTCGATTCGAGTATCAAAACTCGAATATTTTCTCAAAACCTGGGTCCAAACCCTTTCTTCTGAAGAAATTCCCCCGAAATGGTCTGAAATTCTCAGAAAAACACTTTTGTAAATATTTCTCAGAAAAATACAAAAAAAATTAGTATCATAATCTTTGTTTTCTCATAAAGCCTTAGGTTTTTATTCCAAAAATACAAAAAAATGAAAAGTAAACTAAAAAACCAAAAAATTGGAAAATTTACGAGAAAAACGAATGAGTTTTAGCTTTTAAAAATCATCTTTTACTAAAAACCTCATTTTAGAAAAAACACCGTTTGAAAATCTTTTTTTGAAAGAGCCCTTTTTCGTAAATTGGTGGCTTAGGGTTTTTCCTTCGTAAGAGAGGAGAGGGCGGCGCTTCGTAAGAGAGGAGAGTCTTCCTCCATGGCCGATCCCCCCCCCCCCCCATGTGCGACCTCCATCACAGCCTCCATCTCCCGTCCATCACCAACAGCCTCGCAGATCATCCACCAACCCTTCGATCATCTTCATTCGCCTCGGTCCGTCGATGCAAAACCACCCTCTCCTCTTCCAGACCCTTCCGACCCTCTCATAAAAGGGGCATAGGGTGAACGATCAAGGGGAGGGAGGCTTCCATCGTCGAGGCTACTAATCATTCTCCGATCTCCTCCCAAGAACCATCGATTATATTCATCTCCTTTGCCTTTCACGGATCTGCAATTCTCCCTTCTGAAGCTCCTCCGAATCATCAGCAGGCTGAAGGAGGTCGGCTACCCCTGCAAGGATTTCAGACCACCACTCCTCGCCAGCTATCCCCCTCTATCCATTGAAGAAAGTCGGCCGACTACCCTTGCAACACCAAGTAGTCCAAACGATCCCTGTAGAAATTGGATTCATGTGGCTATCCCAGAATTCGTTTTTTTAAGGTGGAACAATAAAAGCTTATTGGTGGACCTGCGTAAGGATTCAGCATCACAGGTTGTTCAACAAATTCCTAACCACATTAGCTTACACAGGTTTTGAATTTTTTTTTATTAACACTCATTTTATCAATTGCTAGATCTAACTTGAATTCTGTTGCAGAAATTTGCTTAAATTTTCCATGAATTGTATAGAAGATTTTTTTTTTTTTATATATACCCTTGCATACTCACCCACTGCTATAGTGTTGTCACTATACCCACTGACTATTACTTACAACATCACGTCTAATGCATTTTTTTTTGGCATATGTCTTGTATATCAGGTCCACTATCATCGCAAATTTCCATACTTGCTGCTTTCCCATCCATGCTCATCTTATTGTGTTGCCCAGTCTTACTGGTTTATGTGTTAAATCAGTAAACGGATGCTGCTAGGGGTCTGTCTGTTAATACCATCGAGATTCTGTACTAATGTGATTTCAAACTGGTTTATGGCTGCTAAAGGTGGCCCACAGGCCTATCAGACTCTCCTGGACTAGCTCCAATGACTGTCAAGCAGTCATCCAATGGCACATGATGTTTATGCCACAAGGTTATTGGCTTCAGCTGGGTCTGCCCCTTGTGTCCATCTTTTAGTGTTTGCCTCAGATTCTTTAAATTCACCCCTGTATTAGGCTGCATTGTCCATCATCCAACCCCCACCATACTCTGTCATAGCACTAAGGCCGACTCCTATCAGTCACCAAACATTGTGTTCATTCTCACTGTCCTAGGCATAGATAGTATTGTCACTTAAGCGACATTCTGTATATATCATTCGTTGGACTAGTGTACCATATGGTTAGGCTATCAGCTGTGTATTAAATAAATGTAGGATCACATGCTCAACATTATATTAAGAACAGTCTGTTAGATGATGTGTTGTATCCTTAGGTTTTGTATTTGGACCCTGCGACCAAGTTTAATTAAGCATTGCTATGCCTTCGCTTGCTATGGAATAATGGTTTTCAGTCTCGTTTCAATTGTTGATCTTCACCATAAAATATTTTAACTAGCCCTTGATGTTTTCTTAGCACTGTCTTACCAAGTATGCATGGTAGCAATTTCAGGATCTGATAGCACCTATTAATATCAGTCTTAACATATGTTCAGTCTATTGGCATTCACTTGGCTTTGCCACATACGTTACAATATATGCTTTCTCACTAAATTCGGTGTATCCCATACTTGTATCTATTCCCTTATAGATATTTAGGTATCATCGAGTATGTTCTAGCCTTAATAGAATTTATGAAATTGCTCTTTATACTTTATATGATGCTAATCCTGTTTTGCAGAAGATTCATAAGAATTGCCATTTCTTTGTTTAGAATTAGTAACTCTTGTAAATTTTGAACTAAACCCAAACAATATAATGAATTAGGTGTGAATGAGAAAATTAAATTTCAAGCATTAGGTTAGAATGTGTGAGCATGTATATACCATAGGAATTACTTGTTTCATCTCATTTTTTTTTTATTATCTTTCATTTTCTAAAAATCTCACGAATGGTGAAACACGAATGGCACGTGTACCATTTCGTAAGAGGTAAATTAATCTTAAGTTGATGATCCACATCAATGGCCATAGCCAGGGTGTGGACAAAACTTAGTATTTTTATCTTTTACGAAATAACACTGGATCCACACCGGATCCGTTTTCAAAATTCATCATATTTTCCTTAAACATTTTCTTCTTTTATCAGAATTTAACTTAAAATTAATTCAAAATATATACTAATGGCCATAGTCAGGGTATATTGAGAATTAATTTCATTTTAAATTCTATAAAAGCACCAAATGTGTTTTATTCTTCACCTGAATTTAAATATAGATTATTATATAATACATTCAATGACCATAGTCAAGGATGTATTATATCTTCAATCTTGTTTTAATTCATTTAAAGAATGGAATAGCTTTTCAAAACCCAATTTCAAAATTATTCAAATTAATTCATCATTTAGGATAGAACTGCATCATATTTTCCAAAAATTCCTTTTTCAAAACTCCAAGTAATGTAAATATCTTCCTCAATCTATCTTCAATCCTTCTCAAATCCAATTCATCCTTTCATTTTTCGAAATTCTATTTTTAATCTCAAAGTTCAATCCAACTTTGAGATTTCAAGTTCATTTTTATATATTCAAATTCAAATCAGATTTCAGAGTTCAAATTGACTTTGAAATTTCAAATTCATTTTCAAAAGCTCTAATCAAACTCAAAGTTCAATTTAACTTTGAGATTCTTGATTCATTTTTCTAAATTTCAAATTCAAACTTCAAATCCAAGGTCCAAATTGACTTTGGGATTCATCTGTATATTCAAAATTCATTTTCCAAGTTCAAATCTAACTTGGGAGTTTTTGACTCATCTTCTGAATATAAACTCCAAATCCATTTTAGGATCCAATATTCAACACAGTATTCAACCCTCATATTGGATCTCAGACTTCAGATCCAATTCCTCCTTAGGATCCAGACTCCAATTTCACATTTGGATCTCAGACTTCAGATCCAAATCCATCTTAGGGTCCAGAGTCCAACTCTATATTGGATCTCAGATTTAAGATCCAGTTCCATTTTAGGATCCAGAATCCAATTCCACTTTGGATCTCAGATTCTAGATCCAAAATCCATTTTAGGATCCAGAACCTAGTTCTACCTTGGATCTCAGATTCAGATCCAAATTCCCTTTAGGATCCAGAATTCAATTCCATCCTGGATCTCAAATTTTATATCCAAATTCTATTTCAAAACCCAGATCCAGTTCCATCTCAGATATCAGATCAAGATTCCATTTCAAATCTAAACTCATCTTCTATTTTCAAAAGCCAATATTATTTCTCAAATCTGAATTCAAAATTCAAATTCCTACATTGAATTCAAAATCGACCCTTGAAAATGGATTCTAAATTCAAAAGGTCCATTATGACTTTGGAAGTCTCAATTCTAAATTCCTCTTTCCACAGCTTTATCCCTCCTAAATCCAAGTCCAAAATTCAAAGTCCATTTCAGACTTTAAAATTTCCTTTCTCTTTCCTTTTATCTCACCTTCAAATCATCCTTTTTCCAAAAATCAAAATTTACTTTTCCAACTCTGATTTACTTCAAAGACTTAGAACTTCTCTGATCTATCTCAAGTTAGATTTAAACATTTCTTCACTCCCTTACCAAATTCATCTCAGACATACTTGGAAATTTCTAAATCAATTTTCAAAAGAGCATACATCTTTGCATTGCACAAGCATGATTCTTTGTGCATTTAGATTTTTTAGGATAAATTCTTAGATTATATTTAGGCAAAGCAAAAAGGCATAGATTCGATCCTTGGTTCGATTACCCCTGGTAAAGGTGCCAGGAACGGTCGAACCTCGTACCGACAAGCGAATCCCGTCTCCCCTTTTCCCGCAAATATTTTTCAAAACGGAGGCGAGTTAAATTTCTAAATTCTTTTCAAATCAAGGTCAAGTGAGACCGCGCAAAATAGTTTTTCTTCTCTCTTTCTCTTTCTCTTCTTTTCTCTTCTCTTCTTTCTTTCTTTTTCTTCCTTTTATTCTTCTCCCTTCAAAAAGGAGGAAAATAGAGGTTAGAAAAGTGAAAGAGCAGGAAGAGAGAGAAACCAATGAGAGAGGAAAAATTTTGCGATGATCACAGTCGCACCGCTGCCGATAGAGCAGGGGAGGTGCTGTCGAAATGGTTGGCAGAAGAGCTGCCAGAACCAATGGAATGGCATAACGATGTCCGTTGATGGAACGATGCCAAATAGGCTCGTATCCCTGTGCCTGCAAGGGCACCTTGCTCGTAAGGGTCGTCGAGCCAGAGTAGAGGTTGCGCCTTGGCTAGGTTTGACTCGTTGCGTAGAAATACGCCGAGTAGCTGATCTATTTAGATCGAGTCATATGCATGCTCATTGAGAACGGTTACGCAACCAGACTCGTAAGAGCCGAAGAGCCAGAGTGTGTTGTTTCCACCCAAAGAGGTGTGATGCTCGTGGTGGCCGAAGTGCCAAGAGCGGTGTTCTGCATGCATATGAATAAGACTTAAGGTCGCACATGCCCCGCGGTTGAAAATCGTGTTAGGGGTACCCCCCCTTAGTAATGACTGTGTTGGGGCGGACTGAATGGGGTCGGGTACATACTCCCGTAGTGCTAAAAGCACGGGCTGCCTAAATGGCATGCAGATTCTGTCCAAGTAATTGTAAGACTGGCAGACCCCTTCAGGAATTATGCTCACTGTGGAATGACAATGATGGTACAGCCTTGAGTGACACGTATTTTACTTTGGACCTGATAGAGTCCACGATGGCCTCAGTCACTCATGGGTTTTGGGGTCGTGGTCATCCTTAAGATCTAAGGATTGAACCCAACTACTGCAAGTAGAGGATGCATCCGAATATGGGCCTAGTAGGGTTCTCCCAGTTGAAACACACTGCCCTACTATGAATAGGGTCAACAGGCCTCTGGGGTATCTAAAATACATAGAATAATCAACCCCCAGAACGTCGCATTGATGCCCGGACAATAGCTCTACCTGCGTACCAAAGGCGGGAGCGGTTAATTATTAAAACAATGCATTAGTTCTAGGTACAACGATGTTTTGAATGTATGAGTGGATGACGTGTTGAGTCAGTCCTGCATAACCTTTATGAAGGTGTCATATTCGGTATACTACTGGATCGATTGGGCAAAGACCCGTGTTGTATCCGCATGACTAAGCGAAGCTCGAGGAGTTGTCCTTAGATACGTGGGATACGGATGTACCAAGTATGAAGACTTGAGCTAGACATCACTTTGAGACCCGAAAGAGGTCATGGCTAAGTCATGGAGACTTAAGCGGTTATTCAAAATCACAGCCCTGAAAAGGCTTGCTCTAAGTCATGAGGACTCAAGCAGATGCTCAACTCATAGCCCTGCGGAGGCTCTTGCGATATACGCTAAGTCTTGGAGGCTTGAGCGTCATTATTGCGCTTTGCGACCCTGAGTGGTCATTATTGTACTTGAGTTGAATGGATGTATGATTGTTTGCTTACCAGACCATCAGTGGTTCTCACCCCGTTTAATGGGGATTTCAGGTGTTGGACCTGCGTGGCGATATGCGGAGCAAGGCGACATCGAGTTCCAGGGTTTCTCTAGACAGAGTTGTATTGCTTCCTTTTATTCAACCTACACTGCTTTTCTAAGCAGTAGTGTTGTAATAAACATATGGTTTTTGATAAAATGGAACACTTTGGTGGTCAATGTGTTGCTTTGTAAGACCCGCGAATTTCTGAGTGCTTTATTGTGTGATTTGAGTTGGAATATATGTTTGTGTGTACTTGTGAAGTAGCACGTGATTTGATGAAATTTGACTATGCTTTGTATTTTTACCTTGTATTCGTGACCTGAAAATCACGTAAATATAATGTGCAAGTAAGAAGTGTCTAATTCTGGATGAATTAGCCTCTAAGAATTTAAGGGTTGAATTATATTATATTTTTATGGTTTGTCCTCGAATTTGGGACTTATACGGTGTAAAAACCTCGTCAGTGCATGCGAATTACGAGTTTGGGCCCAAGTTTGAACCCGAATCATAATACGCTTAATTCTTGCAATCGGATGAGAATTTCCTTATAAGACTTCATGCATTTCGTAGTAATTGAGGTTATAAACAGAACTGAAAGATTTAATTGGATTTATTCAGTGTTTTAAGGCATTAATTAAGTGATGTTTTGAAACTTATCAATTGGCGATTTTGGATCTTGGATCCGGGTCACCTAGAGGACCCAAAACCTTTGGGCGCCCCTCTAGGGGGGGGACGATTTTGTCTATGTTTGACCAACTGGTCAAGGTTTGACCAGCTGAGTGGTACTTTTGTAAAGAATTTCATGGATTTTAAAACATAGCCCACGATTGGCCATTTCTTTTTTTGAAACTCATGATGAGCCTTGAAGCTCATCATGAAAGGTGTTTTTCAATAAAGGGGACCATGGGGTTGGCGCCCCATGGCGTTTTTGTAATTGTTTCAAAAGAATCCAAATGCTAAAATCCGATTGGGTGAGCTTGGGTGGCTCTTTTGTAAAACTTTCGAACAATAAAGGCACTTTGCAATGGCGTTTTTGAAAGATTTCTGAAATGTTTTAAAAGCTCAACATGCATTGGGCGTGGATACCTAGGGGTGAGGCGTGGAGCACTCCAGCCCTCCATCTTATGAGTTTTAATCCTAGCCGTTCCTTTTTGTAAACCCTATGTACTTAAGGTTTCAAGAGAGAGAAAGAGAGGACCTCTTGGGCGATTTTCTTGGAGGAACCTCTCTCTCTCTTCCCCTTTTTTCTCTTCTTCTCCAAAACCGAGTGAGAGTGAGTTTGTGGGTGTGGTGTGGAGCAACTCCAGCCGTGGACACCATTGCCTCCACCTTCCTCATTTCCTCCATTTTAAAGCCGCGAAGGTGAGACACCTCCTTCCCTATGCCTATTGTGGATTCCGTTTGAGCAAGGTTCTACTTTGGCTTGCAATTTGAGCATTTCCATTCTTTTTTCCTCATTTCTCGTTTATGTATTTTACGAATTGAGGGGCATGCATTATGAATGTTCGGTTAAGTACATTTTTAAGCTTTCTCCTCGTGCAAAATGGGCACTATAGCTTAAGGCCATACAGTTCTTCGTATTTGCACGCTTATTGGTACTTTTTAAACCTCGTTTTAGCATTGGTAAAACGTGTTTACAAGAAAATGTTTTAGCCTTTCATTTTCCTCAAAAGTTTTAAGTTTGTGTCTTGCATGGTTTAGTGGTTGCATCAATGTTCTTTCCCATGCTTCATTTCATTGGCGAGGAGGCCGCGGATGGCACCTGCCCAGCCAACCCATCCATTCGGGTTAGCCCCATTTTGGGTGCTGCCGGCTTGGGCTAAACGGGCCGAGCTGTGGGGGGGATCACACCATTTCATTTAACACTCTATTTTTGTCATTTGACCATAACGCCTGCACCATTGATTATTTTCCTATTGCTGGACGTTCCAGCAAGGTTAGCCCAGACCGTCCCCAGCGTGGGCGTCCCTTTCCTTCTTCCTCCCTTTTTGGTTCAGTTCGAGCATTAACCGAACCCACCAACACGGGTCGGTGTGGGTTCGGTTTCCCCATCTCTGGCCTGACATGGTCTGGACCGAAATGGTCCAGACCTGTCAAAGGTCGTCCCATGATTGTCGGATTGGGCGTCAGCCCTTTTTCGTCTGCCAGCTGAGATTTTCGGGCATGTTGTGGTAGTTGCAGCAGGTGGGTCATCTTCGGGTGCAAATCCTGCACCCCTTGCATTTTGGTATTGGTCGAGCCCCAAGTGAGGTCTGGACCAGTCGATCCAGACCTGGGTTTTCTTTCTTAGCTGCACCCGGTGCGCGTGCGCAAGTTGCCACATGACAACGAATGACCGGCAGTCCTAATAGATGATTTTCTCTCCCGTGGTTGCGCATTGAGTGCTGGTTTATGACAATTCGAGCTGCAGCCTATGCGGATGCATGTGCATACGTACCGCGGGGTCCAATACCCCAGCAACGTGATGGATTTGACTCATCGTATCACAAATGGATTGTGCTCGTCAAACCGAAGCAAACTTTATATGTAAATTTCCATTCTTATTGTCGTGCCTATAGCCTTGTTAGTAGACATCCGAGCTATAGCCAAAGGGGATGTAATTGTGATTGGAGCGGGATCCAGTATCCCTACGAGTGCGTTAAGTGTTTTGACTTATGCGATGGATCCATGTGGACAGAGATAATGTATAATGATTCGACTTAGCGTAGTTGGTACACAATTTTTAAGTACATAGATGACACGCGTGATGAATGTGATCACTAACTCATGTTAACAAATCTTGTATGTTTGTCAACTAAGGAACATGGGCATTATTGTGCTTGCTATGCCTTGGGATGCACTATGGATATTGCAGTAGTGCGAGACATATGCAATTTAGCCTATGGATATTGCAGTAGTGCGAGACATATGCAATTTAGCCTATGGATATTGCAGTGGTGCAAGACTTACGCAACCTTGGAACTCCTTGGCGAGTGGTTAGCGAGATAAGTTCGCTTATGGTTGCAATGTGCGGGTTATGAACCTTGGCATAGCTTGTGAGGTAGGTCTTGCATGGCAAATGCTTCTAACTGTCCCATCATGGCATCATAGCATACAATGTTCGAATTATCATAGGATAGTTCATTCGCTTATGACACGATGCACAAAATTATTCATTTGTACTTTATGTTCTGTGATGCATAATAGTCACTCATGCTTTGACTACTTGCATTGATGTATGCTAGTTACAGTCTTTCATGTTGATACACTTGTACTTTATGTTCTGTGATGCATACCTTGTTACAAATGTTGATCCATTGCTAAATCATGTGTCTTGATGCATGCTATAGGAATTGTTGATAATGCTCCATGTGTAGATATCACTGTTCTATACTTGTCCATGCTGCAACTGCTTAAATATTGTATAATGGCATGCTAAGTTTACCTTGTATAGCTTGCTTTCGTATTCCACACTTGGGTAATGTGTCTTGGTTTGTCTCACCAGCTCGAAAGAGTACTGACCCCGTTTTATGGGGATACAAGTTTACTTCGACGTGCGGTGGAGCTCGATGTGCTGCAGCGGACTTCGAACCCACACTTCTGAACCTCGCTTGTTGGATCCTGGCAGTGTTTTGTATAAGGGATTGGATGTACAATTTTGTAAAGATGTATTTAATAAAGGTTGTTTCATTTAAATGTTGTTTCACACCTGTAGTGACCGCCCAGGGTTTTTCCGCTTGTTCTTTTCCCTTTTGGTTTCTTCCGCACTTGTGCATCTAACTCGTAAAAAAAAAAAAAAAGGGTTTCCTCAAAGGTCGGGAAATCTCGGTTTGGGTCACTACAGAATTGGTATCAGAGCAGTGTTTTTAAAAGGAGTTAAGAAGTGTGGTTCAAGTCTCTGCACGCATCAGCCATCACACTGTGAGTATTTCTAACCCAGTTTCTGTTGTTTAGTAGCTGCTCTGCTTGATTTGATGAATTGTGTGCTTTCGGGTGTCTTCCGATGTGAGGCCCCATTTCGTGCTTAAGCCTCGTGTAACAGGCTTGAGACATCGTTTATCGAACCTAAGTGTTCGTTTGTGCTGGTGGATATAGTTTCCAAGCTGTATCGAGTCGACTCCGGTGAGAGTAGGAGTTTTCGACTGAGATTTAGGGAGCTACTTGCGTAGTTCACCCTTCTCGTTCCACGTTGTGTTAGTGGAAACGATTGAGATGTCATAGCAATTATCGAGCTTTAGCCTTATCGTGTTATAGATGAGATGGCTTCGATGAGAACCATCGTGTGAGGTTCAGGTGTGGATGTTTTCCCTCTTTTCCAACCTCGTTGGAATTGTGGTAGTCCTGTCCTTGACGAAGGGTGTCTCGTTTGATGTGAACCTTTTTAGACAGAGAGGTAGAAGCCTCGTCGGTGCCAGTGAGCCCTTACTTATCCCGTAGGCGGATACTTGACACTGTCATTTTTCCCAGTCGTTCTTGGTGATGAGAACGTATCTGTTGTTTCGTGCTTTGCATGTTGTGTGGGATGCCGGTGATGGCATTGGACTCCTGAGAGGGTCGTGTTCTGGGGATGGCTCGACATCGATTTCCAGGGCATTGCCGCTCGTGAGAGAGCGTTGCGGGAATTTTGTTTCCCCCACCACTGTCTGGAGGATCGTGGTGTGTTGGCTCAGGAGGTGATTCCTGGTAGCGCCAACTGTACCGCTGGATGGAGTAGTTCTTCAGCGATGCCGTTAGCGTGGTGATTCGCTAGCGATGCCATTAGAATGGTGATTCTCTAATGAAGGTCATTGGAGTGGTGATTCTCCAGTGATACCGTTGGGGTGGTGACACTTCAGCGATGCCGTTAGCATGGTGATTCGCTAATGATGCCATTAGGATGGTGATTTTCTAATGACGATACTGAAGTGGTGATTCTTCAGTAATACCGTTAGCGTGGTGATTCGCTAGCAATGCCATTAGAGTGGTGATTCTATAATGAAGGTCATTTGAAGTGGTGACTCTCTAGTGATACAGTTGAAGTGGTGATTCTTCAGCGATGCCGTTAGCGTGGTGATTCGCTAGCGATGCCATTCTAGTGGTGATTCTCTAATGAAGGTCATTGGAGTGGTGATTCTCCAGTGATATTGTTGGGGTGGTGACGCTTCAGCGATGCCGTTAGCGTGGTGATTCGCTAGCAATGCCATTAGAGTGGTGATTCTCTAATGAAGGTCATTGAAGTGGTGATTCTCCAGTGATATCGTTGGGGTGGTGACGCTTCAGCGATGCCGTTAGCGTGGTGATTCGCTAGCGATGCCATTAGAGTGGTGATTCTCTAATGAAGGTCATTGGAGTGGTGATTCTCCAGTGATATCGTTGGGGTGGTGACGCTTCAGCGTTGCCGTTAGCGTGGTGATTCGCTAGCGATGCCATTAGAGTGGTGATTCTCTAATGAAGGTCATTTGGAGTGGTGACTCTCCAGTAATATCGTTGGGGTGGTGACGCTTCAGCGATGCCGTTAGCATGGTGGTTTCCTAATGATGTTGCTAGGGTGGTGGTTCCCTAACGATGGTGTGCTTGACTAGTTACGATTATTGACGTTACGATCAACGATGTCTCGTGACGATGCTAGATGAGTATAGATGACTCTCGTATTTTTGCCTTGTCATGTGATGATGACTTTCCTGGTTTCGTTAGAGTGGTGTTCTCTAACATTCGTCGTCGAGAATAGTGGTTTCCGGTGATAGCGGCCTTGTTTGGTGTCGTTTGAGATCGTTCGTAGAACGCGCTTTCGTCGTGTTGTGTTGCACGATTGAATGTGATGTAAATTTTGTCTGAATTTTTGTGTGCTTATGCTTATGATAGTTGTTTGGTTGCTGCGATTGTTGTTTCGTGAGCTAGGTTTTTCAGACCTACCTTTTGACTCACCTTGCTTCTGATAATGATAGATGACTTGGAGGACTAGATGCAATGTTGTTATGGGCACTGTGAACAACCTTGCAGAGGTTGTGCATCAGCAAGCGGCTGCAATGCATCAGATGGGCAAAAATCTTCATCATGTAGCACAGAGTGTGCAAAGCAGTAGTGCGGTTACGTATAAGCGATTCATGGAGTTAGATTCTCCTGCTTTTATGGGTAAGACAGACCCTGAAGCTGGTGAGTCATGGTTACGTGAGATGGAACGTATTTTCTGTGTTCTGGATGTACCAGAAGAGAAGAAAGTGTATTTTGGCACTCATCGCTTGAAGGACCATGCTGAGAAGTGGTGGGACACTGTCTCTTCGGTCAGATTCAAGGATGAAACTGTTACGTGGGATGAATTCGTGGAAGTTTTTAACTCTGCTTATTTTCCTAAGCACGAACGCAGTAGGAAGATGCAAGAATTTCTGGACTTGCAGCAAGGAGTGATGACCTTATCCGATTATACTACAAGATTTCGTTGTTTGGAACGATATTGTCCGAACGTTTACGTTACGGAGAATGATCGAGCAATGAAGTTTGCTCGTGGTTTGAGGCCTACTTTGAGAACTAAGGTGTTCACTAACGGGCCTAAATCGCTCGAAGAAGCTATTGAGGTAGCTGCTCTGTTAGATGAAGATCAATCCGAGCACCAGGCTCAAGTTTTCACGATTGTGGCGGAGAAGAAACCTAGTGTGGTGCAGTCCTCGCCACCTACTAGAGGGCGGAAGCGTCAGAAAGTACAACTGAATGTCCAGCAGAGACGACCTCAACAATCGAATCTCCAGCAAAAGCAACCTCAGCGACTGGGAGTTGAGCGGAAGTGTCAGCAATGCGATGTAGATCACGCTTTTGGGGCTTGTCCTCGTTTCAAGGGCAAATGTTTCAAGTGTGGACAACCTGGGCATATTGCCAAGTTTTGTTTGGAGAAGCCTCCAACAGACTTAGTTGTTGCTGAGTAGGCGCAGTAAGGCGAGATCTGACCCTTGCATTATTGCTTGTTGTTTCGTGATTTCGCGGACAAAATCCCTTTTAAGGAGGGTAGAATGTAAGACCTGCGAATTTCTGAGTGCTTTATTGTGTGATTTGAGTTGGAATGTATGTTTGTGTGTACTAGTGAAGTAGCACGTGATTTGATGAAATTTGACTATGCTTTGTATTTTTACCTTGTATTCGCGACCTGAAAATCGCGTAAATATAATGTGCAAGTAAGAAGTGTCTAATTCTGGATGAATTAGCCTCTAAGAATTTAAGGGTTGAATTATATTATCTTTTTATGGTTTGTCCTCGAATTTGGGACTTATACGGTGTAAAAACCTCGTCAGTGCATGCGAATTACGAGTTTGGGCCCAAGTTTGAACCCGAATCATAATACGCTTAATTCTTGCAATCGGATGAGAATTTCCTTATAAGACTTCATGCATTTCATAGTAATTGAGGTTATAAACAGAACTGAAAGATTTAATTGGATTTATTCAGTGTTTTAAGGCATTAATTAAGTGATGTTTTGAAACTTATCAATTGGTGATTTTGGATCTTGGATCCGGGTCACCTAGAGGACCCAAAACCTTTGGGCGCCCCTCTAGGGGGGGGGACGATTTTGTCTATGTTTGACCAACTGGTCAAGGTTTGACCAGCTGAGTGGTACTTTTGTAAAGAATTTCATGGATTTTAAAACATAGCCCACGATTGGCCATTTCTTCTTTTTGAAACTCATGATGAGCCTTGAAGCTCATCATGAAAGGTGTTTTTCAATAAAGGGGACCATGGGGTTGGCGCCCCATGGCATTTTTGTAATTGTTTCAAAATAATCCAAATGCTAAAATCCGATTGGGTGAGCTTGGGTGGCTCTTTTGTAAAACTTTCGAACACTAAAGGCACTTTGCAATGGCGTTTTTGAAAGATTTCTGAAATGTTTTAAAAGCTCAACATGCATTGGGCGTGGATACCTAGGGGTGAGGCGTGGAGCACTCCAGCCCTCCATCTTATGAGTTTTAATCCTAGCCGTTCCTTTTTGTAAACCCTATGTACTTAAGGTTTCAAGAGAGAGAAAGAGAGGACCTCTTGGGCGATTTTCTTGGAGAAACCTCTCTCTCTCTTCCCCTTCTTCCTCTTCTTCTCCAAAACCGAGTGAGAGTGAGTTTGTGGGTGTGGTGTGGAGCAACTCCATCCGTGGACACCATTGCCTCCACCTTCCTCATTTCCTCCATTTTAAAGCCGCGAAGGTGAGACACCTCCTTCCCTATGCCTATTGTGGATTCCGTTTGAGCAAGGTTCTACTTTGGCTTGCAATTTTAGCATTTCCATTCTTTTTCCTCATTTCTCGTTTATGTATTTTACGAATTGAGGGGCATGCATTATGAATGTTCGGTTAAGTACATTTTTAAGCTTTCTCCTCGTGCAAAATGGTCACTATAACTTAAGGCCATACAGTTCTTTGTATTTGCACGCTTATTGGTACTTTTTAAACCTCGTTTTAGCATTGGTAAAACGTGTTTACAAGAAAATGTTTTAGCCTTTCATTTTCCTCAAAAGTTTCAAGTTTGTGTCTTGCATGGTTTAGTGGTTGCATCAATGTTCTTTCCCATGCTTCATTTCATTGGCGAGGAGGCCGCGGATGGCACCTGCCCAGCCAACCCATCCATTCGGGTTAGCCCCATTTTGGGTGCTGCCGGCTTGGGCTAAACGGGCCGAGCTGTGGGGGGGATCGCACCATTTCGTTTAACACTCCATTTTTGTCATTTGACCATAACGCCTGCACCATTGATTATTTTCCTGTTGCTGGACGTTCCAGCAAGGTTAGCCCAGACCGTCCCCAGCGTGGGCGTCCCTTTCCTTCTTCCTCCCTTTTTGGTTCAGTTCGAGCATTAACCGAACCCACCAACACGGGTCGGTGTGGGTTCAGTTTACCCATCTCTGGCCTGACATGGTCTGGACCGAAATGGTCCAGACCTGTCAAAGGCCGTCCCATGATTGTCGGATTGGGCGTCAGCCCTTTTTCGTCTGCCAGCTGAGATTTTCGGGCATGTTGTGGTAGTTGCAGCAGGTGGGTCGTCTTCGGGTGCAAATCCTGCACCCCTTGCGTTTTGGTATTGGCCGAGCCCCAAGTGAGGTCTGGACCAGTCGGTCCAAACCTGGGTTTTCTTTCTTAGCTGCACCCGGTGCGCGTGCGCAAGTTGCCACATGACTACGAATGACCGGCAATCCTAATAGATGATTTTCTCTTCCGTGGTTGCGCATTGAGTGCTGGTTTATGGCAATCCGAGCTGCAGCCTATGCGGATGCATGTGCATACGTACCGCGGGGTCCAATACCCCAGCAACGTGATGGATTTGACTCATCGTATCACAAATGGATTGTGCTCGTCAAACCGAAGCAAACTTTATATGTAAATTTCCATTCTTACTGTCGTGTCTATAGCCTTGTTAGTAGACATCCGAGCTATAGCCAAAGGGGATGTAATTGTGATTGGAGCGGGATCCAGTATCCCTACGAGTGCGTTAAGTGTTTTGACTTATGCGATGGATCCATGTGGATAGAGATAATGTATAATGATTCGACTTAGCGTAGTTGGTACACAATTTTTAAGTACATAGATGACACGCGTGATGAATGTGATCACTAACTCATGTTAACAAATCTCGTATGTTTGTCAACTAAGGAACGTGGGCATTATTGTGCTTGCTATGCCTTGGGATGCACTATGGATATTGCAGTAGTGCGAGACATATGCAATTTAGCCTATGGATATTGCAGTAGTGCGAGACATATGCAATTTAACCTATGGATATTGCAGTGGTGCAAGACTTACGCAACCTTGGAACTCCTTGGCGAGTGGTTAGCGAGATAAGTTCTTTTATGGTTGCAATGTGCGGGTTATGAACCTTGGCATAGCTTGTGAGGTAGGTCTTGCATGGCAAATGCTTCTAACTGTCCCATCATGGCATCATAGCATACAATGTTCGAATTATCATAGGATAGTTCATTCGCTTATGACACGATGCACAAAATTATTCATTTGTACTTCTTGCATTGGCATAGTTGTATGATCCTGACAAGATCAAAGACCGCACTACTCTAGCACATTAGTTACAGACAGTGAGTGAGAGATGGATTCCCTAAAGTCTGTCAAAGAGGGAGCTCAGACCATCAAGGAGGAGATGGATCCCGCTATATATCGGTTGTTCAAAAGAATGATGATTGAGATATTATCCGAGCAAGCTGAAGCCAATTTCGGAAAAGTTCCTGTTAAAGAAGAGGCATCCATCACCATCCCTATGAGCATCATTGGAGACCACAACAGTGCAACCAGTGCTAAACCCGACAACAACAAAAACAGAGGCAGTCAAAGCAGCAAGTTAGAAGAGTCTAAAGATCTGAAAGGAAAGTATTCTAGAATCCAGAATAGACCTTTTCAATCCAGCCCTCAGCAAAAGGAAAAAAATCAAGGAAAACCAAAGCGTGGAAACTGGAGCGGCGATCGAGATTTCACTCCTATAGACGAGCCACTCGACAAATTCCTTGAATACATGTTGGTTAAGGGATTAGTCAGGCTCCCAAAAGCCACAGATCCTCCCACCATCATGGGAAGATTCTTGAACCAGTTTTGCAAATTCCATCGGGCAGTAGGGCATGACACTGATCGATGTTTTGTCTTCAAAAACATTGTGCAGGACTACATTGATAAGAACCTCTTTGTTGAAAGCAGAGAAGAAGAACATCCAGTAGCCCTAACTAAGCAAGTTCAGTTCAATTCCCAGAAATAAGTCAAAGAAGTCAGCATTCAACAAAAATCCAGCAATCCGAAGAAGATAAAGCATGATGGTTGGAGTTATGATCGCGAGTTTACTCCTTTAGGTCAGCCAATCGAAGAAATTCTTGGATATCTGCTCGCGAAGAATATGATCAAACTTCCAAGGATTGTGGATCCTCCCGTCACCATGGGGAAATGGAAAGATTGTTTCTGCAAGTTCCATCGGGCAATGGGGCACGATACTGAACGCTGCTTCATTCTCAAAAATATTGTACAGGACTACATCGATAAAGAGCTTTTGGTGCCGGAAGGAAGAGAGGGACGAGTTGCAGTCCTCACCAAGCCTTTCCCAGATCACTCAGAAGAATGACAATGCCAATGCCTTCTCATTTTGTCATTTTTTGTCAGGACGATATAAGTCCTAGTTGTTTTCCTTCTTTAAGTTGTCATTCCTTTTTAAGGCATCAATAAAATCATCAACTTTTCTCATGACATTCTTCTTTTGGTTGTTCTATTTTTGTTATTATTCTCTCTCTTCCCCATTACACTGGGGCATCTTTTTGAAAATTTGTTTTCAAACATTCTGTATGCAGGCAGGATCAAATAAAATCTCTCACCATTCATTTGCACTTCATTTGCATTTCAGGTGCATATGCATTGCATTTGCATTAACTATGCACCCAATTCCAGTTCCCATTCAGGATAAGGGATAAATCCTGAGACTATGAAGGATTTCTCATCCTAATCATCAATCTCTGACTCCAGTTTACAATCTCTGTTGACTTCTCCTCAAAATTCTGCAGATAGAATCCTCTTTTCAAAAATCCAGTTCTTGCACTAACAATTTGCAAAATTTTGATCCCCTAACCGGGTTCTCCTCTGAAGATCTGAATTCCGATCCAACTTTCAAGTTGGTCCATAGTTTTTCTTTGAAAAAAACTGAGTTCCGACTCGGGTTTTCTTTCAACTTATTTTTGAAAAACCGAGTTTCAACTCGGATTTTCCTTCAAATTATATTTTCTTTAAAAAACCGAGTTCCGACTCGGATTTTCCTTCAATTATATTTTCTTTGAAAAACCGAGTTCCGACTCGGATTTTCCTTCAAATTACATTTCATTTGTTGATCCGAGTTCCGACTCGTGATCTCATTATCTTATTCGAGCTCTAACTTGAGCTCTTCATTTTTCCTCTGTTGATCCGAGTTCCGACTCGTGATCTCATTACTTCACTCGAGCCCTGACTCGAGCTCTTCATTTTCATTTGTTGATCCGAGTTCCGACTCGTGATCTCATTATCTTATTCGAGCTCTAACTTGAGCTCTTCATTTTTCCTTTGTTGATCCGAGTTCCGACTCGTGATCTCATTACTTCACTCGAGCCCTGACTCGAGCTCTTTATTCTCATTTGTTGATCCGGGTTCCGACTCGAGATCTCTCTACTTATTCGAGCTCAGATCCGAGCTCTTTATTCTCATTTGTTGATCCGGGTTCCGACTCGAGATCTCTTTATACATTCGAGCTCAGATTCGAGCTCTTTATTTTCATTTGTTGATCCGGGTTCTGACTCGAGATCTCTTTATTCATTTGAGCTCAGATGCGAGCTCTTCATCTTCAATTGTTGGTCCGGGTTCCGACTCGTGATCTCTCTACATTGCTCGAGTCCTGACTCGAGCTCTTCATTTTCTTTTGTTGATCCGGGTTCCGACTCGAGATCTCTTTACTTTATTCGAGCTCATCATTTTCTTTTGTTGATCCGGGTTCCGACTCGAGATCTCTCTATTCATTCGAGCTCAGATTCGAGCTCTTCATTTTTCTCTATTGATTTGGGTTCTGACTCGTGATCTCATTACACCATTCGAGCTCTTCATTTTCTTTTGTTGATCCGGGTTCCGACTCGTGATCTCTGTATTTATTCGAGCTCTGACTCGAACTCATCATTCTTCTTTGTTGATCTAAGTCATTTTGATCCTCAGGGTCTGTCAATTGTTCAAATTTGATATTTTGCCCTCCAAATTTCAATTTAAATCTTCGAATCAGGCAATTCTCCAATTCTGATCTCTGGGGTCACCCAATTTCCAATTCTCAATTTCAATTACCAATTTCCAATTTTTGACCTTCGGGTCACTCAATTTCTAGTTTTTGACCTTCGGGTCACTCAATTTCCAATTTTTGATCTTCGGATCACTCAATTTCCAATTTTCGACCTTAGGGTCAATCAATTTCCAATTTTCGACCTTAGGGTCAATCAATTTCCAATTTTCGACCTTCGGGTCAATCAATTTCCAAATTTTGACCTTTTGGGTCACCCAATTTCCAAAATTTCGACCTTTCGGTCAACCAATTCCAAATTTTCGACCTTCGGGTCAATCAATTCTCAATTTCGACCTTCGGGTCACACAATCTCGACCTTTCGGTCAACCAATTCTCAATTTCGACCTTTTGGTCAACCAATTCTCAATTTCGACCTTTTGGTCAACCAATTCTCAATTTCGACCCTCGGGTCATTTAACTTCCAACAACCAGTTTTCCAATTTCGACCTTTGGGTCAATCAATCTCAATATCCAATTTCAATCATTTTCTCTTACGAAAGACCCTTTTTAGGGAGAGTTCGAGGGAGCTCGTTCTTTTCGCATGCTATCCAATTCGTTCACTTAGCCCCTTTTCAGGGAGAGTTTGAAGGGACTCGCGTCTTTGTGAACCGTTTGCAAAACAATTTCCAATTTCACACGAGGAACCCTTTTTAAGGGAGAGGCTCGACGGAGACTCGCTTTTCTTGTGACCCCCCAATTTCATACTAGGCCATTTTCGTCATGAAAGACCCTCTTTGCAGGGAGAGTGTGATGGACTCGTTCCTTTCATGACCCAATTTTCAGACCTCACTATTATCGGCCCCCTTTCCATAAGAGAAGCCTAATATTAGGGAGCTTTGACGAAAGCTCAATTTCTCTTCGAAAGTTCGTTTTGCAAACACCTCCTCTTCAGGGAAGAGAGGAGTATTTCCCATTTCTCATTCAGGTAAGGGCTAAGCCTGAGTCTCTCTTTTTGGGAAAAAAGAGAGGAGAATTTTCGTCATGGATGTATTAAGCCGGATTTCAAATACTCACTTTCATCAAGGATTTCAATAAAATTTTGTCAATCAATTGTTGATTTCAGAATCTTTATTGTGCAAATCTTTATTTCGATTTACCTTCAGCATTACTTCCAAAAGAGTGAAGCTTTTGCGAAAAGAGATTCAAAACTCAAATTCTTTCTATTGGCCAACCAAAAAGATGAAGGATAAATCCTCAATATGGCCAGAAAAGAAGAGTCAATGTTATTGAAAAGTCGTAGATGACCGATATTGATCGCAGTCAATGGAGCATCTTTAAAAGGCTATTCTTGTAAAAATGAGGCTGTGGAAATATCCTGAGCGCTAGAAAAAGAGAGCATTCATCAAAACCCTGTCTCCTCAGAATCACCTAAGCTGCAATTGAGTATCCGCAAAAGGGATCTCTCACCTGTCGTCAAGATGAAGGCGAATTAGGCGAGTAGACCCCCAGGGCCAAAGAAGATTCGAAACATCTTCAAGATGACGGAGTTTGTGACGGATCCTTCCAGGGAAAGTCCAAAGCACTGTCGAGATGAAGGCAGATGCGATGAACCTCTCGACAATCCCTAAAAGATATTTAATTTCAGCTATCATCCAAAGATTTCTAACCCATGAGCCAATATCGTCCAAGAAGGATCGAAACATCTCCAAGATGAAGGAGTTTGTGACGTACCCTTCTCCAAAAGAGAGAAAGAGAGGAAAAAGAAAGAGAAAAAAAAAAAGTCAGAACATCTCCAAAATGAAGGAGAATGTAGCCAAAATACCAGAGAGCCAAAAGAGTGCAGAAAGATTATCATGAGAGAAGCTCCCAGGATATCAAACTGCCAAATCTACCAAGAATCCTCTTTAAATTTGTGAAATTCTATTATCAATACTCTTTCATCAACTGCTTTCACAATATCAAATTCTCTTTCCTGCTCATATCAAGGAAATTGATAACTTCCTTGGAGAAGGTCAATTGCAAGCAATTTGGGTTTCCAATTTCGATTCTACAAAGTGAACCTTGTTTGGAGGTAATGCTTCAGGTAGAAAAGAAAGAACATCTTTGCAACAATATGCAACATTTTCAAAAATTTTGAATCAACAGCAGAATTCTCAATATTTTGACAATATTTTCTAGTCATCCTGACGTGAAGTGAGAGCTTGATGTCCGTTTTCGATGCATCCTGACACCAATTTTAAATCCCTCCTAAGGACTTGATTCCTTCTCTTCTTTGAGAGCATGAACTCTCAGATTTTCACACTTCCCTGTGTCCCCACTGTCCCACCATAGACAGTCCCATTTCGGTTCGAGGTCGAACCACCAATCATTTTCTCGCAAAAGGCAATTTCAAAAGCTGATTTCAGTCTCAACAATGAGGCGCCCAAAATCAATCCCTTTTCAAGCTTTAGGGACCCCATTTTCCTTCCTTTTGCAAAACCCCTGTCGGATTTACTGTGCAAAATCCGAAGGTTCCATTATGGTCTCTTCCTTCGAGGATTCCAGTCTATTTTCCGCCCGATCAGGATAAGGGTACAAACCTGAGCCTCATTCAAAGAGGTATTTCATTTTCCGCCCGATCAGGTTAAGGGTATAAACCTGAGCCTCCATCGATGAGGTATTCCATTTTCCGCCCGATCAGGATAAGGGTACAAACCTGAGCCTCGATCAAAGAGGTATTTCATTTTCCGCCTGATCAGGTTAAGGGTACAAATCTGAGTCTCATGTTATGAGATATTCCATCCCCAACCAGGTTAAGAGCCAAACCTGAGCTTCGTTCCATACGAGGTATTTCTGTCCCATCCAGGTTAAGGGCATAAAACCTGAATTTCGCTCTCACAGAGTGAGTCTTTTCTCTCCATTCTTCGCTTCATATCTACCATCTTCCTCGGGCTAATTTCTTCACACCCAGTCAGATCCTTCTAACTGGGGCATTTTTTTATGTATAGCCCAAATTTGGTGCATTTTCTTTGCCACTAAGCTCGGCCACGAGCCGGCTTAGTAGCAAAGAGGGGCATCTGTAAACACCCCAAATTTTCACTCACCTCCCCGACACTTCCACCAAACATCATCATTCAGATTTTGAATCGCCAGAGGGCAAAATGGTCATTTGCTTAGCCCGAACCTTGCAAAAGTCCAAATTTCCTCTGGAACTCTCAAAATTTCTCTATTTTTAACTCAGATGTTCAAAAATTTATTCCTGACAGGAGACAGACAGCTCCAAGTCTTGGTTCAAGATTGCATTTCATAAGACATGGCATTGCATATCATTGCATGAGCATCTCATATCACTGCACTGCACAGCATGTCATTTCGAGGTCCAGAACTCTTGATTTCAAAATTTTCAATCCAGATTAGAATTTTAACTCTTTTCAAAATTGATTTCAAAACCCTGGGTCTTTAAAGTTATCAATTCTTCCCATTTTACCCCTAGGGCTCTGAGTTTCAAAATATTTCCTTAGGAAAACAATCTGGATAATTTTCAATAAATTTCAACTCAGACTTTGCCCTTTTGTCAAACAATTTCAAATATCTTCCTTTTACAAAATCACCCTACAGGGGCCAACTCTTTCCAAAATTTCCTGTTTTACCAATTAGTCCAGATTTTATGAAAATTCCAAAAAGAGGCTTATTGTCTTGTCTTTATTTCAATAAAGAAGCAATGTGGGACCCACACTGAGGTGGTGTCACACAGGCTTTTCTTTTGAAAATTTGAATTTTGAAAAACCCAAAAATATAGGAGCCTTGTCCCCTAGATTGGCGCCACTTGTCTTTTCTCTCTCCTCCCATTTACCTGCCATGTGTCAGCATAGGGTTCACCTAGAGTTGGCGCCACATGTCACCTTCTCTCTTCTGCCATCCTTTGACACGTGTCAGTGTGGAGCCACCTTAAGATGCCGCCACATGTCATTAGTCATCCTCTTCATTTTATGCCACGTGTCAATGTCTACCATCTTCACCCTGTGCCATGTGTCATTCCAAGGTCACCATGAGATGCCACGTGTCATGTGTTGTCCTGTTCAGAAAAAGTAGAACTTGTCTCTCCTGAGGTGGCACCATTTGAATTATGTCTTCTGCAAGTGACACATGTCACTCTCTCCTTTCCTTAGGAAAAGCAAGCAACACGTGTCAATCTCTGCTCCTTTCAGAAAAAGCAGAGGACACATGTCTCCCTCCTATTTTTCTCAGAAAAGTAAATGACACATGTCATCTCCAGCTTTCTTTAGAAAAAGTAGAAGACACATGTCACTCTCTGCTTTTCTCAGAAAAAGCAAGTGACACATGTCACCCTCTGCTCTTCTCAGAAAAAGTAAGAGACACGTGTCTCTCTCTGCTTTTTTCAGAAAAAGCAAGTGACACATGTCACTTTCTGCCTCCTTCAGAGAAAGCTAGAATTCAAATATTCAAACTCCAGGCTGAGGTGGCGCAAATCCTGAACTTCACCTTTTCTATTTTGTGTGAGATGGTGCCACGTGTCCCTTTCCCTCCTTTTCCTCCCTCTTGCCACATGGCATTGTAGGAGCCACCCTGAGGTGGCGCCACATGTCCACCCTCCATTCCTCCAGGGCCAACCTCCATTTAAAATTCAAATCCCCCTCTGAGGTGGCGCCATCTGAAGAACCTCCTCCAGCAAGCTGACACTTGTCAGGTATGGAACCATCCTGGACTGCCACATGTCCAGATCTTCTTTCATCAGAAAAAGTAGAATTCAAACTCCTCTGAGGTGGCACCTTCTGAGCCCACTGCTCTGCTCTTCTGACATGTGTCAAACACTTTTGAGGTGGCGCCAATCCAGAGCCCCACTTGGCTTCCTCTCTTTTATTTAATATATTTTTTTATAAAAATAGCCCCATGAGGTGGCGCCATCTGAGGGCTCCCTGCAAAAGCCAAATTTGAATTTCAAACCCCCAGATAGCACCCCCTGAGATGGCACCACATGGAGGGCTCAGATTGAGCCTGTTTGAAATTCAAATTTTTGCAGAAAATCTATAAAAACAAGGCTCCACGCCCAGCATAGGGGAGACCATTTTTGTGAACTGGAAAATTCGACCTAGCCTTTCTAAAAATCTGATTTTGAACTTTGGAAATCGCGCCCCTTTGGCTCATTGGAGAAGATGGAGTAAAGTTCGTGCAGTGGCCAATTTGATTCAAGCATAGGTCGATTTTGGTGAACCATCAGAAGCCCGAAGCGAAGGACGAAGGAAGCTCGTGATAGCCACCCCTTTCAAGAGCTTCTACGCTGCGTAACGAAGCAAGGTGCACTTCTTTTCCCCTTGATTTGATGCCATAATTCGATTCGGGAGTCGTTTGAAGAAAGAGCTCATCCGAGAGATGGATTGAGCTATTCTCATAAAACGACATATATAAAAATGTTTAATTATGCTTCATTGATGATTTTAACATGCATATAGTTAGCTAGGTTTAATTTGCATTTTATTTCATTCATTTAGCACATTTCATGAATTAATTAGGATTAATTTAGCATTTATTTCAATTCTGCTCATTTTCAGTAGGTCTCTGTTTTTATCAGTCAGTCCACACATCATTTCATGCAATTATTTTTATTTAAAAATCCCAAAAAAATCACGCAATGCGCCCTTAAGTGTCCTTAAAATTGTGCCAAAAATTCGAAAGTATTTGAATTTTTTTACTGCAGTAAACGTTCAAAATGGCAAGTCGGGTTTTGTTACCCGGGATGAGTTTTGAAAATCATTTGCCGACTTGTAAAATCGAGATATCCCTCATGAAAGATTCGATTTTCGATCCAAAAAATGTTCGGAACTTGGGAGAATGTCTAGTGTTTAACCTGATTTTATCAGATTTTTCTGATTTTTTTTATGTCTGACAAAAATCCGAGAGTTCGGGATACGTGTCAGAGCCTGATTTGGGCCTCTGAGATTTTGTATCGACTTAGGGCTATGGTTTCTCTTTGGGTATTGCTCCAAATCCAAAACTGTAAAAAGTGAAAGTTATGTCCGAGGTGTCCTTTGTTTTTATATGAAAGCCTGTAATTTTTTAAATAGTGTTGATACCTGCTTCGGATTGTTCTTGTCAGTCCCCTGTTTAGTCACATTGGTCTGTTCTGTCAATTTAGGAACACAAAGTTATATTTTTATCCATGTTTCTGTTGATCAAATGCAGAAGTCATGAACATGAAAGTTGTTCAGATAGGTGTCTTGAGTATCTCTGAGTAATTTCATAAATTTTTATGGCCGTTTTATATTTTTTTAGCATTTTACATCAGATTAGGGTAAGTTTTACCTCTGTCATAACTAAATCCATGTTTCTGAACTCACCATGGCTCAAATCTTGAGGCTGTAAAAACAAAAAATGTTCCATTTCGGGTCTTTTAACAGTATGAAAAATATCAGAAGTTTTCATGGTGTAAATCTTGCATTATCATGTTAAGCAGTGCATTTGGTTCGGATCCATAGGCAAAATCCACCATTTTAGGACTTTCTTTAGATTTTAGCATTTAAATCATATCATTTCGTGATTTTTAGAATTCTAGGCTATTTATCAGAGTAAGTAGATGCTTCATATCGAATTTGGTGCAATTTGGAATCCATTTGAGGTTCGGATCAGACATAATATCAAAACAGGGTCCCGCAGGACCCAGATCCAAGCGAAAAACAAGCGAAATTCGTTATTTTTGATAAATTGCAAAATATCAAATTCTGATTTCACAGTCCTAATGTGTTTAGCAGCATGTCATCATGCCTCATACTGCATTTCATCATCATTGGATCCAATTTGAATTTCGAAATCTCAATTTTACCAAGTTTTCCTTAAAAAAACCCTGATTTTAAAGGTGTAACTTTAATTTTAAGGATATTTTGGTCATTTTGACCCCAATTCCGAATTTCAAACTGTTTTCCACTGAATTCTCTGCATTTACATCATTTCAAATATCAAGGAAGCATGAGAATAGGGTTTATATCCATTTAAATCCAATAATTTCATAATATTATTGGAAAATCTTGGAAAAACACACATATTTGAGCTAACCCTATTTCAAGTTTGACAGGAACAATCAAAAGAAGGAGCTGAAGTCTGAAAATTTCTTTTATTTACTTTATTTAATGATGTAATAATGTAAATTTTGGAATAAGAGAGTTAATTTCCTGCTTAGATTAGGATGCATATCATATAGTTTGAATTTATGCAATATCCTGCTTATATGATTCATGCATTGTGATTTCAAAAGCACTATGGATGTTCACGAATGGCACGTGCATCAACTCTTAGGGAGTTGATGAACTCGGTAGAATCCATATTTACGGCCCTAGTCGGAATATGGACAAGACCCAGATCCATCATCTTTCTACTAGTCACATTGAGCCTACACTCTTAGGCTATCTTAAAAAGCACATCATATTTCCAACATTTTCAAAGCATTGTGCATTAAATCAATTAAACTCTGAACATATTCATGGCCACAGTCAGAATATGTGAAGGATTTATTTTGACTTAATGCACATTTTCTAACAAATTTCTTAGAAAACCCCTCAAAGTGCATTCTTTCATTCATATCATTTGCATCATGAACTCATTGATTTTCTTATGATTTTCTCAAAAAGAAAATGTCATTCTCAAGAAAATCGATTTCTCAAGAAACTCTAAGAATTTTCCAGAATCGGTTTTCCAAAGATAAGTTTTTCCACAGTTTTCCCTGGAAAATGATATTTTCTTAAGAGCTTCAAAAGAGTTTTCCAATCTTTATCCAAGATCAAATCGATTTCCAAGTATTTAAAGGTTAAGATTCTCAGGTTTTCAACTTCCCAAGTTTCAATTTTCCTTTTCCACAAGGGCTTTCCAATAAATTTCCATCATTTTCCTAAGAAAACTCTCAAAGTCCAAGTTTTCCTAAGAAGTGTTTCCCTTTTCAAAGGTTCACCCTTTTCTCAAGAATCACCTCCATTTTCCCAGGATTTTCAACTATTCCTGATTTTCCCACAACTTTATAAACTTTCCCATGATTTCAAAAACTCTTTTTCATCTGAGTTTCCTGAGAAATTGACCTTTTTCCTGAGAGATTCTTTTAAACTCCAAATATTTCCCAAGCATACATCATGTTTTCCCAAGCCGCATTTTCAAAAATCTCATAGCACATGCCTGAATTCTCTGTGCATTTAGGATAAAACATAATTTCGATGATTTAACTAAGTCAAGCACAATTTTGGTCCTTGGTTCGATTACCCCTGTTAAAGGCGGCAGGAACATGCGAACCTCGTACCGACAGGTCGAGCCCCATCCCATAGATTTCCCGCAATTTTCAAAACGGAGGCGAGTATTTCAAAACAATTTCCAAAATCCGGTCAAGTTTGAAGCGCGAAAGCGTTTCCTCTTTCCTTTCTCTTCCGCAAGGAAGGGAAGGCGGGGGAAAAATTTCGCGACGATAACAGAAACCTTTGCCAACTGCAAATGGAGACAATCGGATAGAACTCACTAACATTGCTAAAAATAAAATTCAAATCCTTATGGTGTTGGTATAACAGTAGTTGTAACTATCATTCCAACTTTGGGGAATCCCCCTCGATCATTTGCGAAATTTAGCAGAGGATAATACTATTGACATCAGTTCTGGAGAGTTTCACACGGATGCAGGGAAACAGAGTTCTGCTTACAGAAATTTCAATATCTTTCAGGAGAATATAGTTATAAGACAGTCCCATTGCTTGAAGGATTTATCCTTTTATTCCAATAAATATGTATCTTATGACTTTAGCTTAAACATCTTTATTCCTCTGTGTTCGTGGATCCCTTCCAGAAATCTGAAGGTGTTGAAGAACCATCATGTTATGTCATACATCATCCACTTGAGTAGTCCTTCTGCAGGAAATAAACTGCTAATCAGACACAAGTTGTTTTCTCTCTCTCTGTTTACTATATGTCGTGTAAAAATCTGTACTCACCTCCATTTTTTCCTCTGTGCATCAGCCGGCTGTGCGATTTTGACAGTCACCAGATTCGATCCTCTTCAGGTTCATGTTTGTTGTTCTAGTACACTCCTATTCTTAGTTATAGGAATCAGGGAATTATACAGTGACATGAGAGGCAATAATTTGACTGGGGATTGATACCAATGATTTTGGATTTTCTGCTGGGCTGCTCCTTTTAGTTGCAATGATGGAGTTGAGATTGCTCCTCACAATGATGTAAAGTATGCTGGAGAGGTTTTTGATCCTACCTACAGAATTTTGTAAGGAATCCTACAATTCCAGATTTAGGAAGTTTAAAGTGCTTTAGCTGCAAGGTTTTTCACATACAAGTATATACATATATATGTAGGCATATTAGCATATATGTCATCTTTCTTCTTTTCATCATAAACATCTTTGTATATTGAGCCTTTCTACCATTGATATTCATATGATATGTATAACTTACTTTTATTTTCATGCTAACCAAGTTGTTTTGCAGGAAATATGTAGATAAAGTCACTATTTGAAGTTGTAAATTTGATTTTATGAATTATAATAGCTAGATTTGAATGAGAATTTATATTTCCTGACATAGATAGAATAAATGAGCATTGTAAATATCATGGATTGCTTGTTTCATGCATTTTTGCCTTTATTTCTCAAATTCTCACAATGGTGAAACAGGAATGGCACGTACACCATTTCGTAAGAGGTAATTGATACTAAGTTGATGATCCACATCAATGGCCATAGTCAGGGTGTGGACAAGACTTAGCATTTTTATCTTTTACAAAATAACATTGGATCCACACTGGATCCATTTTCAAAATTCATCATATTTTCCTAAAATATTTTCTCCTTTTATCAGAATTTAACTTAAAATTAACTCAAAATATATACCAATGGCCATAGTCAGGGTATATTGAGGGTTAATTTCATTTTAAATTTTATAAAAGCACCAAAAAGGTATTTTATCCTTCATTTGAATTTAGATATGATTATTATATAATACATTCAATGACCATAGTCAAGAGTGTATTATATCATTAATCTTATTTAAATTCATTTGAAGAATGAAATATGATTTTCAAATCCAATTTCAAACTTATTCAAATTCATTCATCATATAGGATAGAATTGCATCATATTTTCAAAATTTTCTTTTCAAAATTCCAAGTGATTCTTCTTCTTCATTTCTCAGATCAAATCTTATTCAAATCCAATTCTATCTCATTTCAAGATTCAAAAATTCAATTTCAAAGTCCAAATTGACTTTAAAATTCCAAAATCATTTTATATTCAAAATTCAAAATTCAAATTTCCAACTCAATTCAAAATTCAATTTCAAAGTTCAATTTAACTTTGAAGTTTCTGATTCATCTTCAAATTCAAAAATCAAGTTTATCTTCTTATCTTCAAATTCAAAAAACACAAGTTTGAGATTGATTTTGAATCTTGACTCTTCTTAAATTTTAAATTCAATCTGGGTTTTCAAAACCCAGACCCATCTTCAAAAGTCCCATTTGGACTTTCAAAACCCAAATCCAAAGTTAGATCAACTTGGATCCAGTTTTCTAAATACAATTCTACTTTTGGATCTTAGACTTCAGATCCAAATTGCATCATGAATTCCAGACCTTAGATCCAAATCCATCTTAGGATCCAAAACCCAATTCATCTTGGATCTCAGACTTCAGATCCAAATCCCATTTTAGGATCCAGAACCCAGTTCCACTTTGGATCTCAGATTACATATTCAAATTCCATTTAGGATTCAAAATCCAATTCTATTTTGGATCTCAGATTTCAGATCCAAATCACACTTAGGATCTAGATCCCCATTCTACTTTGGATCTCAGACTTCAGATCCAATTCCATTTTAGGATCCAAAAAATCCAAACTTCATTTTGGATCTCAAATTGAAGATCCGAAATTCATTTAGGATCCAGAATCCAATCACATCTTGGATCTCAGATTTCAGATCCAAAATCCAACTCCATGTTAGGATCTAGAATCCAATTCTACTTTGGATCCCAGACTTCAGATCCAAATCCTTTTTAGGGTCCAGAGTCCAATTCTATCTTGGATCTTAGACTTCAGATCCAAATTTCATCTTGGATTCTAAATCTTGAATCCAATTCCATTCAAAATTTCAGATCCAAATTTCACCTTGGATTCCAAATCTTGAATCCAATTCCATTCAAAATTTCAGATCCAAATTTCATCTTGGATTCCAAATCTTGAATCCAATTCCATTCAAAATTTCAGATCCAAATTCCATCTTGATTCCAATTCTTAGAACCAATTCCATTTCATTTCCAGATTTCAAATCAAGTTCCCATTTTGGATCCTAAATCCAAAATTCAACTTTGGACTCTATTTAGAATCCAGACTTAGGATTCAGATTCCATCTTGAATTCCAAACATTCAAATAAATCCCAATTCTACCTTTCCTTCTGATTTCAAACTTCAAAGTTAGAATTCAATTCCATTTTCATCTCTATTCTGATTCAAAGTCCATTTATGACTTTGAAAATTCCTTTCTTCTTCTTTTATCTCAAACTTCAAAATCATCTCTTTCCAAACCCAGATTTATTTTCCCAAAGCTCTTGATTATTCTAAAAACTTAGAATTTTAAATCTTAAGTTCTAAGTTAGAAATCATTTCTTCACTTTATCAGATTTATCTCAGAAACACTTGGAAATTCTTCAAAACATTTTCAAAAAGAGCATACATCTTTTCATTTGCATAAGCATGATTCTTTGTGCATTTAGACTTAGGATAAATTCTTAGATAATTTCTTAGCAAAGCAAAAGGCATAAATTCGACCCTTGGTTCGATTACCCCTGATAAAGGCGCCAGGAACGGTCGAACCTTGTACCGACGAGCGGATCCCGTCTCCCGATTTTTCCGCAAATATTTCAAAATGGAGGTGAGTTATTTCAAAACATTTTCAAAATTAAGGTCAAGTGAGACCCCGCAAAAGAATTCCTCTCTCTTTTCTTTTCTTTTCTTTTCTTTTCTCTTCTCTCCTTCTTTCTGTCTTCTATTTTCTCCCTTCAAAAAGGAGGAAATAGAGGTTGGAAAGGAAAAGAGAAAAAAGAGAGAGAATAATTACGAGAGGAAAAATTTTTGCGATGATCACAATATGCTATATACAAACAATCAAATACTTGAGAGAGATGGATCAACGAAGTGAACTTACTTCAAATCGTGGAAGAAACGGCTTCGGATAGCTTCGATGCTTTGAACGAGGCTCGACTTCGAAAAGGATCAACTTCGAACTTCGGACGAAAAAGGACTTGGACTTTGACTTCAAACCTAACTAGGTTCAAGCCATGTCAACTGAGTTTGGACTTAGTCAAGTAGGTTCAGACCTAGGTCAGGTGGATTAGGACCAGGTCAGGCAGGCTAAGACCAGATCAGGCAGGCTCAGGCTAAGTCAGGCAGGCTCAGACTAAGTAGGGGAGGTTCTAGAGAGAGAAAGAGGAGGAGAGAGAGAGGGTTGGTGATTTTCTAAAGGAGGGGGGTCCTCTATTTATAAAGGAGGTTGCTTAGGGGCTAAGCAACCCCATTTACCCAAATGCCTCTGGCTTTTCTGAGAATCCCTTCCATGGAAGGTGCTGGAACATGCTCGAAGGCTCTGGAAGGTGCTGGAACATTCTAGAATATTCTAGAATGTTTTTCTGAGAAATATTTCTGTGGGTCCCACCAATATTTCCGTGGGTCCCACAAAAATTTTAGGTTTTTGGCGATTTTTTTCTGAAAAAATCTGAGTACGCAATTCTCTTCGTATTGACGTAACTAAGAAAGTTGGATCAAGGAAATCTTTTGATTTCGTTCAGGTAGGAAGTTATGGCTTCCAGAGTGTTTGAGCATATATTCGTGATTCGACGAATATCCTAAGTATAACTGGCTCGAAGGAATTGATTCGTTTCGCATTCTAAGAAAAAATGTTATTTTTACTGGTAAATGCCTCATGAATTTTATTCAGATATTTTTCTGAAAAATTACGGGTCTTACAGGGAGGGCTACGATTGGCCCAGCCCCCCATTAGCGTGACCTCATGGTGAGGTATGAGGCCTCATTATGAGGGTGGGGCACCCCTCCAAGGCAACTACATGGGGTTGCGCCCCATGGGATTTCGAAAGTCGCTTTATGCTTTTTCCAAAGAGGGCATTAATGAGGTGTGCACCATTCCAAGTAGTGCATGGGGTTACACTCCATGGCACTTAGGTAAGTTTTTACTTCTTTTCAAAGGGCGCATATGCATTGGTTGAGAGGGGCAGCTATGCAAGGCACTCATTGTTTTTCCATAGCTTGGAGGGGCGTGTTTGCCCCCAGCCACCCATCTCCTGCAGCCTTAATCCCAGCCCTTGCTTATTTTTGGCCCTTGATATAAAAATTTAAAAGTGAAGGAGAGAGAGAGAGAGAGTAGTTGGCGAGTTTGGGCATCTGTCTCTCTCTCACTCTCTTTCTCTCATTCTCTCTCTCTCATTTCCATCCTTCTCCTTCCCATTCTCCTCTTGAGGTTGTGTGTGAGGAGTGAGGGCTTTCAAGTGAAGGGTACATCTGAACCCCTTAGCATCCTGTTGCTTTTGCGCCACCTTCACCATCAGAGCATCCAAGGTGAAGTCTCAACTTCACATTTTCGGTTTCTTGAAGAAAAATGTGTGAAGCATGAAGCCAAGGGCGCCGGTGGCATATATGGTATGCACGACCCTTGGCGTATTAGAAACCATGCTAGTATTGAAATGGGATTGCTCATTTCCATCTTGCTTCTTGTTTTGCAGCATGTTCATGATTCATGAAAAAAAAGAAAAAAAAAAAAGAAATTCCCCTTTTGTTATCTTTCAAACTCTTGCATGCATAGAAGCATTCTTTTTTTGTTGTGCATGTCTGGTCCCCAACCCTTCTTACAGTCGCGAGGTGGCTGGGACCTCTTGAGACCTACGTGGTGTTTGGAGCACCGGACTGGGCATGAAGGTAGCTCAGTCCAGCTATGGCCCCTTACAATCTCTCTCTCTCTCTCATTTTGCGCAAATCCCCACTCCAGCGGTTTATTATTTATTTATTTTTTGTCTCCCTTTTCGGGGTTTTTGTAGGGTGTTCGGTTAGTCTGTGCCCTGCTGGGACATACCTGATCAAGTGCACCCTGGTCCGAGCAGGGCTCGGCCAGGCGCACCCAACCTATGGGCCACCCTCATGGTGAGCGTCAGGATGCCGGGTGCCAACATGCACCCGGATAGTCTTTTCCCCTTGGGGCACTGGGTTCAGACCCTGTCCCCAAGGGTTAGTTCTGGGTTCAGACCAGGGCCACTTCATGGCCAATGTCCCATCCAGAGACCCTTAGTTTTCATTTGGTGCGCATGGTGGGTCACCGGGTACCAAAGCTGCCCGAGTAGCCCAATCTCTCTTTCTCTATCTTTTAGGGGTACTCGACCCTTTAATATGGACACTGGCTCTGAACCAGGGGTTCAGACCAGGATCCTTGTCAGGCCTTGAGGTCTGGTCTAGAGGACCAGACCCGCACCTAACCCCCTTACGCTTAGGCTTGGCGTTGCGGTGGCCGTCCGGTACTAACTGCACCTGGGTGCCCCGTTCTAGGTCTCAGCCCTATGCCAGCTCACATGGTGTGAACCAAGGGTTCAGACCAGGGTTCATTAGGTTTTTATGGTCTGGTCCAGAGGACCAGACCCATACTTTTTAGCCCCGACCATGGATCCCTTTTTGCGACAGGAAGTTGTCGGGTGTTAGCCGCACCCGAGCACCCTATCATTCGGGTGCCCTATCGTTGGTTGCCTCCCATGATAGCTCTCTGCTCTGACCATAAGGTTCAGACCAGAGTCATAAATTCTTTTGAGGGTCTGGTCCTAAGGACCAGACTGCAACCCATTGGGTTGCTTGAGTTATTTGGAGGAACCGGGTGATGGCGCACCCGGGCGGCCTCACCGAGCATTCAGGTATGCTCCCTGAACCGTGTGGCACACTAGGCGTAGACCCAATGGTCTGATGTGACCCAATGTTCCAGCTACAATAACAATAAGTCAAGGGGTTTAAGAAAAACAAAAAAAAAGGGGATATATATATATATAGTAAAAGCGAAATGAGTTTAGCAACTAAGCGTTGTATTGAACCTAGAGCTTGCCATTTTTTGAGGTTTCGGGTTCGCTGTCCGACAGACCCGTTCAGTCATATGGCAGCCGTGTGAGTGCATCCAGAGTGGCCCCTAGGGCCACAATGGATGCTTTGAGCTTATCAGTACCTTGTGCCTTATGTTCGACGCATTCGGGTAACCGAATGCGGGGTGAGCCCAAAGTAGTTTCGTGGCTTCTTTGCTGCCCCGTTTTATGTGGCCTCGAGGTGGGATATTGGTGAGCATCACAATGCCACCACTGTGTATGCATTCTTTACGACTAAGGTTTTTGTCATCTTATCAAAACCATCGTTTCTGCGTCGGTTGTCTTGGTAGAGTATGACAACCCTTACCATGGTAATACTGATGTTATTCCCATAAGTTGGGAATATTTTAGATTTCATACTTGACATGTAAGTGTGTCGAATTAAGTAACCTAGCGATGTATAAGCATACTATTGTCCTTCGTGACGTATTTGCATCGTTCCTCCCGAAAGTGTGGCGATCCACTTTGGAAATGCAAATGTAATTCCCATACGTATGGGAATATCTTAGATTTCAATCTCAACACATGAGTGTACTGAAATCATGAGTTTTCTCTATAAGAGTGGCCTTGTTTTATGAGAAACACCAAATAAAGACTTTTTGAAGTTCTGATCTATTAAAATTGTAATTGAGAAACTTGCAATAATTGTTTCAGCGTGTTGTATTTGAAATGATGTTTACATAATATTCTTGAATTGCATATCTCTTGAAATTATGGAATTGTACACTCACTTGCACAATCTCATGTAACTGAAATGTGTTTTCTAAGATTTGCATATGTATCCATACCACTGTTGGTTTATAATTGTGTGAACAACTTGAGATCATGTGATTCTTAGCTCGCACTCGCATATAGCATATCTTGGCACTTGTACTACTTTTTACGTACCTTAAAAGGGTATACTTTGGTCTCGTGTTTGGGACACAGATAAGTGCACAAAGTGCACAATACACTCAGATGTGCAGAATGATCACAAAAACTTAAACATCATAGGGTTTGATAAACACACTGGTGTAGTTGTTAGACTCAGTTGGAGACTTTGGGCGATGGCCCCTTGTGTCGTGAGTGAGCTCATGTATGTCTATACCCTAGTAATGAAAAAGATAAAATATTGTTATGATCGCTATCATGAGCAATGTGCTCTTGTAGCCGCGTGAGGTTGAGCACGTGAATGGGCAGGCTAAGTCCTCATTTGCGTACCCCGCAGGGACCACGAGGCATGAACACCTCAAAAGGAGTTATGACTTGAAAAATAAGCCTAAGAAAGATAAACATGCCGCGCCCCCTTCACAAAATGGTTCACCTTAGAGAGGGTGGATGGTACAACCCTGAGTGATTAGTTGTTACTACGACACGTGTTTTGACAGGAGCTGTAGCGTCCTTTGACCTCCAGTCACTCAAAGTTAGGGAGGTCGAGGTGATCTTTTAAGACACCTCACTACTACAGTAGAATGATTTGCAATCCTTACCTATGAGAGAGTTTCTCTCAGTTGTGTGCTGCTCGCATGAGGTTTACTCAGCCTGTAGCATCCCCGATTACCACATTAAAAATTTAATAACAAACGTCGGGTGCATGGCTCACAGAATATGAGGTTTCTTTGCATACCCGAAGGAGTAATCAGAAGAACTTAATTACTAACCAATCACAACTGACGTACTTTAGTAGTTTCTTACTTCTCTGGTTACTGCACTTGTTCTGTTTCTTAGCTACTTGTGGTTAGAAGTTGCTCAGTTTCTTATTCACTGCTTAGGTTTGTTTGCACTTACTTGACACAGGCACATGTATACATTGTATCACATTTTCCATGTTATATACATGCTTCTTCCTTGAGAAATAGAGATATGATGTTGTTGTTTCTTCACCACCTCGCAAGAGTGCTGACTTTATTTTATGGGGATGCAGGTGATGAATAGGTACAATGGTGATGCAACGGCACACGGTGGAGGCTTGAGGACCCACACTTATCTGTTGATCCTGCTCCTGTTCGATTTTGGGTTTTGAGGAGATAATTCTCCTATTTTTAGAGACTAATAGATTTACTGTACTCTTGTCTTATTTTGTATTTTAAACTCATGGGTTGTATAATCCTTTAGACTTGATAGACATAAATGCTTTCCTTACCTGTGGTCCGCTCAGACTTGCGGCCTTGTTAATTAGTTACGCCTTTTACCTTGTTTTCCGTTGTTTATCGTAAAACCATTTAAAAAAAAATCCTCAAAAATTCAAAGGATTTTCCAAGGTTGGGATTTGGGGCACCACACAATATTCCTTCCAAAAGGGTAAAGCTCTTGCGAAGAAAGACTCAAAATTCAGATTTCCTGTTGGTCAACCAAAAGGATGAAGAAATATCCTCGATATGGTTGGCAAGGAGAATTCAAAGATATCAAAAAGCCATAAGTGATTGATATTGATCGTATGGCACATTTTTAAAGATCATTCTTATGGTAATAAGGCAACAAAAATATATCGAGTAATAAAGAAAAAGGAATCCACTCAATGTTAATATCTCTTCAATTATCAAGCTGCACCTAACTATCTTTAAAAGGGATCTCTCAATCATCATCAAGTTGAAGACTGGTGGATGAGTCAGACCCCCGGGGCCAAAGAAGACTCGGATCATCTCCAAGTTGAAGGAGCATGTGACGTGTCCTTCCAAGAAAAGTTCAAATCATCTTCTAATTGAAGACTGATGTAATGAACCTCTCGCCAATCCCTAAAGGATATTTGGTCAATGCTATCATCAAAAGAGGTTTTCAATCAAAGAGACAATATTATCAATCTTATTCTTGGGGCCAATGAAGACTCAGATCATCTCCAAGTTGAAGGAGTTTGTGATGTGTCCTTCTGGAGAAAATCAGAGCATCTTCAAGTTGATGGTTGATGTGATGAAATTCTTGCCAAACCTCAAGAAAGCTCAAACTTTATGTCTCAAAAAGAGTGCAATAAGATCATCATGGGTAGATCTCAGATATCAAGCTGCCAAAATTGTCAAGAATTGTCTTTATTCATGTAAAATTCTTTTATCAATATCCTTTCCACCCAATTGCTTTTATGATGTTGAGAACAAATTTCCTTTCTTCTCATATCAAGGAAATGGATAGTTTCCTTGAAGAAACCCAACAATAATAATTTGACCTTGATTCTGGATTCTACGGAGTTAGCCCAGTTGGAGGTAATACTCTAGGTAGAAGAGAGAATATCTTTAAAATAAATGTGCTTACTTTCAAGTTACCTTAAATCAACTGTAATTTATATCATTTTGGCAATATTTTCTAGTTTTCTTGATATGAAATAACAACTTGCTGTCCATTTTGATACATCTTGGTGTTGCCTTTCCCTTCTTTCGCATAGTCAAAAGAGTTATCTTTCCCTCTTTCATAGAGTTGCCTTCTTCATCTTTCGCTTTGATCGAAAGATTTGCCCTTCTCCTTTTCAAAAGGATTGCCTTATTCATCTTTCGCTTTTATCGAAAGATTCGCCCTTCTCTTGTCAAAAGAATCGCCTTATTCATCTTTCGTATTGTCGAAAGAATCGCCCTGCTCCTATGGATTGCCTTATCCATTTTTTGCGTTGTCGAAAGAATCATCTTATTCGTCTTTCGCATTGTCGAAAGAATCGCCCTGCTCCTTTGGATTGCCTTATTCATCTTTCGCATTGTCGAAAGAATCGTCATGCTCCTTTGGATTGCCTTATTCATCTTTTTCATTATCGAAAGAATCGCCCTGCTTCTTTGGATCGCTTTATTTGTCTTTCACATTGTCAAAAGAATCGCCCTGCTCCTCTAGATTGCCTTATTTGTCTTTTGCATTGTCGAGAGAATTGCTTTGCTCCTTTGGATTGCCTTATTCGTCTTTCGCATTGTCGAAAAAATTGCCTTGCTCCTGTTGAAAGGATTGCTTTGTTCGTCTTTCGCATTGTCGAAAGAATCGCCCTACTCCTTTGTATTGCCTTGTTCATCTTTCGCATTGTCAAAAGAATTGCCTCACATTGCCTTACTCATCTTTTGCATTGTCGAAAGAACTGACTCATTTTGCCTTATTCGCCTTCCGCATTGTAGAAAGAATTGCCTCATATTTTCCTATTCATCTTTCGCATTGTCAAAAGAATTACATCATGTTGCCTTATTCATCTGTTCACATTGATAAATTTTCACTTTATACTTCTTCAAAAGAATTGCCTTATTCATCTTTCTTGTGCTATCTCACTTTCATTGCCTTTTTGCAAGCTCTTTCGGATCCTTTGTGCAAAATCCGGAAGTCCTATCATGGTTTCTCCATTCTCACGAAGAATCCATATTCTCCATTCCCCTTTCAGGTTAAGGGCTAAACCTGAACCTCATTTTTAAAGGTGTTTTCTTCCCATTCAGGTAAGGGTAAAACCTGAGCCTCATTCTGATGAGGTATTTCTTTCAGTCCCATCATGGTTTCCCCATCCTGACGAGGAATCCATATTTTCCATATTCATTCAGGTAAGGATTGTACCTGAGCCTCATCTCACGAGGCATTTTTCAAAAATATCCCATCATGGTTTTCATGTATTTTTTCCCCATTCAGATAAGTTCAAAACTCCTGGCAATCTAAAACTGATCATATAAGTATTCGTGCTTTCTTTAGGATCACATCTACATTGAATAACAATCTAGATTGAATTGAACTTACCTGAAATTCTGAGTGATTTTGCCATTTCAAAAATTCTGGTATGAGATTTGTTTGTTTATTCATTGTTTATTTTATTTTTATCCTTAGCAAGACCCTTTTGTCTTTATATGTATGGGCTTTGACGTTGCCATAGAGCAATAACAGTTGACAGCATTTCATCAATTCCATTACCTTAATAAACACCTAGTTGAGTCCATGGGTAAGAGAATGAATTTCATCAGTCGGCCTCATGTTGGAAAGCTTATTTTATTTTCGTCGGCAGATGAGTCCCATGATTCCTTTATCCCTGGGTAAATCATGTTCTATAAAATAGGGGGATGATCTCATGATTGAATTGAACTCAAGTATTGATATTGTTTTGGTGAATTTATGTTTGATCACCTTCTTCCTAAAGGATGGATCCAATCCTCAGGGTTTTAGGATGGAATGCTTTAGTGGTTCCAATGAAGAAAGTGTAGTTTCTTTTCTCTTTTATTAGAATCAGTCATCATCACAGGGCACCTGGACTTTCAAAAATATAGATATTACCACCTGCTGTCCATCACACACATGCACTGACCACACCCCCATTGCACTTCACAGCACACCTTACCAAATGGCACCTTTAGCTCTCCAATGTCTCCCACATTATTGCACATTTTCTGCGTCACTGTTTCATCCTCACTCATATAACACTTCTAGCCACCATCTGCATTCCTCTGCTGCTAAGCCTGTGGTAGGTTCATACTTTATACAACCTCCTGTCATTACTACCACCTTAACATCCTTTATCATTCATGCACCACCTGTATGTTATACAGGTCATTTCCTGCACCATTCACTGACTGCCATCCACCTACCTGTGGCAATACACCCCATTCAGCACTTTCAATATGTCTCCACTAGTGAACATTCATGCTGTTATTCAATGCATTTTACTGAGTATTTCTCAGTTTTCTATATTAGCAATATACTTAAATTCATTGGCTATGAAATTTGTTTTCATTAGTGGGTTAGCAATACATTTATATTCATTTACTGAAATTCTCCAATCTAGCAGTGCATCTTGCTAGTCACCAATTATTCTCAGTTATATTTTGGTCATACCCCTTTTGCTAATCATTATACCCATTGTGTTTGGGCATGATAAATGGACACTATATTCTTTCTTTTTCTATGGTGGTCCATCAAGAACCCCCATAGTTGCTACATGTTTCATAGTGGTTCACCATGAACCACCATGGTCTCCTTTCATTTTATAACAATTTGCCAAAAACTACTACAGTAGTTATCTTTTGCAATGGTTCACAAAGAACCTCTGTAATCCTTCTTGACTATAGTAGTTCATTAAGAACTACTATAGTAGTTTTTCTTTCACAAGTGGTTCACAACGGACCACTAGATCCCTTCTTTCCTATGGTGGATCATCATAAACTACCATATTTCATCTTGGACCATCCTGGTTCTTGACTTCACCCATTTGTATATGCCTTTCTCATTCAGCATAAACATAGCATCTGGTATTATAATCAACACACTCATATACAATTTTGCTCTCAACAAAGTGTTTTCTCTCGCGTTATGCTAACTCGTTTCTTTGCAGGGAAGTCATGGAAAATCATCTCGGATTAGAGAAGTTGTTTCGAAATTCAGTTTCAAAATTTGTAATAATTAGATATAATGAGAATTCTTTACACTTCATATTTTAGATAGAATGAATGAGCATTGTAAATATCATGAATTGCTTGTTTTCATGCATTTTTTTCCTTTATTTCTCAAAATTCTCACAAATGGCAACACGAATGGTACGTGCACCATTTCATAAGAGGTAATTAATCCTAAGTTGATGATTTACATCAATGGCCATAGTCAGGATGTAAACAAGACTTAGTGTTTTTATCTCTTATAAAATAACACTGGATCCCTTTTCAAAAATCATTATATATTTTTTTTAAATATTTTTCCTCTTTTATCAGAATTTAATTTGAAATTAATTCAATATATATACCAATGGCCATAGTTAGGGTATATTGAGAGTTAATTTCATTTTAAAATCTATAAAAGCACAAAAAAAATGTATTTTATTCTCCACTTGAATTTAAATGTGGTTATCATATAATATATCCAATGACCATAGTCAGGGATATATTATATCTTCAACCTCATTTTTAATTCATTTAAAGAATGAAATAGCCTTTTCAAAAACCAATTTCAAATTCTTTAAATGCATTCATCATTCAGGATAGAATTACATCATATTTTCAAAATTCTTTTCAAAAATCCAAGTGATTTTGAACATCTTTTCTTCAATTTCTACTTCAAACTCATCAATTCTATCTCCTCTTCAAAGTCCAAATTTTGACTTTGAAACCAAATTCAAAGTTCAATTTAACTTTGAAATTCTTGATTCATTTTCTGATTTTGTATTTTTCCAAGCCACTCTGGATAAGGTGCTAAACTTGAGAATAATGTTTCACAAAACAATTCTTCCACACCCAGTTCAGATTTTCTGACTGGGGCATTTTTTTTAAATTTGGTGTGTTTTTTTTTGCTACTAAGCTTGGTGATGTGTATTTTGTAAGTGCTTATTTTAAACATTATTTCATCATTGAAATGTTTTGGAAAATCACCCATCAAGTAATAATAAACCGACTTTCCACGAATATGGGGAGTACGGGTCGAATCCACAGGGAACGGAATACATTCACAATTAAATCTAAAACTTTAATTTATTAAGATCACAAAGGTTTACAACTACGTTAACATTACAATTCTAATTAAATAATAATCTAAAAAATGAAAATGAAAATAAAAATGAACTGAAATAGATTGCTAAGTCTTCTCCAGATCACCAGGGGTAATTTTGTCTTTTCACCACACGTGCATCTGCACTTCGCACTGTAAATACACCTGCAGATCTGTTTCTAACTTATCAACCTAAAACAACGAAAATAAAGAGTCAGTAAACAATCACTAATTAATTCTAAGTTACGTCTACAATTATTTCTTAACTAATTATTGAATTAAACTACGATTAAAAACAAAGAAAACAAAAACTATAATTTATAACTAAACTAACTAAGTAAATACACTCTAACTAGTCTAACTACTGTTAATTCACTAACTATCTGCTAGAAAACATGAAAAACTACCAACAATCAACTAAGTAAGCGAATGACTGTTTTGTCCCTGAACAATGCAAAATTGAATTCAAATAGGTTTTCGCAAACAGGATGTATGAAGGGGGAAAACTAAGTTCAATTCTAAATATTTCTCTTTTGTTCTCTTTCTGACAGACTCAAGAGTCTGTCGGACTTTACGGAATTGAAAAACTCATCCGGGAACTCTAGATATAAGTGTTTCAAGTTCGATACAAATTCTAGAACCATTTGACCCGAAATCTAAAATCGCGAAAAACCTAATTTTGTAGAACGCGTAAAAGGCAAACCAAATCAACTCTGAATGAGTTGATTTTTGGTTTGCACACAGTTAACACACTAATGAATAGCGTAGAACAATAATATCAGAAGAACTCAGACGATTATCACAGGTACGAAAAGGATAACGAAGGAGATCATCTTCTTGTCTAGTCGATATCTGTGGCCTTTGTAGTTCGAGTAAGTAGAGTATGAAGGGTGTTTTACACCTGGTGCCCTAAAGCCAACAGGTTTGGGAGCCACTGATTCGAAAACTTGTTACATGGACTGCATAGAAAGCCTAAGAGATAGAGACATTGCACATGATGAGAGGAAAACTATACGTAAACTATTAGAATAAAAGGTTTAGTGACTCGAGCAATTAAGTCCGAGGGATACTCTGTATCTGGTTCCCTAAGGTTGTCTAACCTGGGAGTCACTGACCCAAAGCTCGCTACACGGGTCATGAGCCTTGATATTTGAAATAGTGCTCAAGTTAGAAGAATGAAAAAGAGTGAAAAAAATTGAAATATCAAAAGAAAAAGATTGAGCTTAAGGAGAAAATTTTCATTGCTTATAAATAATTATTGAATACTGTGCAGAAAATATACAGGTGAGGATAAATGAGTAAAACATGATAGTACTTGACTTTCTGAGAAAATTCATAAATAATTACAAGTTTGGAGAAGTGAAAGAAAAATGATTTTTATTGTGCTGGCATGAAATTTCTGAATTTGTTTTGAGAATGTAGATTACATGAAATATTTGTTTACAATGAATTCTTGATTGCCTATTATTTCTGAAAAAATTCATGCATGATATTGATGTTTGTGGGTAGAATCTCTGCAAACCCTCACGAGACCTTACTCGTCCACTGAGGTAACCCAGGGGTTTAAAGGGCTTGTTGCATGTGCTAAATGCAACCGTGATTCCTACGAAAGTGAGTTAGTTTTTTAGTTTATTTTTTTTTTAATAAGAGCTTTCATGATTATTGGGTAGTCCATATTTTCATTGCATGGTAGAGTGTATTGCTAGGGACTAGCAATTATTCTAGCATGGGGGTATTTGATGATGCATAAATTATACTTTTTATTAACATTTTTTCACTGCATAAATGCATCATCTATAGGTTAAGAGCATACACTTAGGTGTATAATGTTATTATAGAACTCTGGTTCGAATTTCATTGAAATCGGAGTTAATTTGAGGAAATTAATGCATTTACAATGTAACAGGTCAAATCTCGGAGCCGATTTAGAAGATTTGGATCCAGACGCCCATTTGGATCCTGGATTTGGGTCAAATTATATGGATTCAACACAGCTCCAGCCCATTTGAGTTTTTCATAAATACTTTTCTAAAAAACCCCTGCAGAAAGAGGCGCCCAGGAATTATTTTGCTTTTAACACTGTTTTTGTAAAAAACACCCAAGTGCCCAAAACATCAAAATGGAGAACACGCCCATGGAGAGGTTGTATTTGCTTTGTTTTTCGTGCCCTAGGGGCACGAATCTAACTCCAGCCTCCTTCTCAACCCTCACCTCCTTCCATCTCCATTGAAGCCATGAATCAAAGCTTGAAATCCAATCATTATTTGTGCCTCCCTTCTAAATCTCTCCAGTTCTTAATCTCCCTTGTTGGTTAATCTCATGGTGGCTGTGTTTTGCAGGTGAAGCAGAGGTGGGAAACACTTTTCTCGTGTGGAAGTGCGAAACACTCCAACGAGAAGGGACGGCTCTACCTCCATCCGGTCTTCTACGCCCCCCGATCGAGAATCGGTTCACACTTCATCTTCGGTGGATTTCCAACGTATTGCAGCTGTAGGATATGGTACCATGGTGTATTTCCAGCATCAACGAGGTTCCGAACGGTGCGAAGCCAAGCAAAGTCCGCTCTTTTCTCCCCCTCAGTCGTCGGATCACCCTGGAGGTTGGTTCTCTCATCCCTTTCTTCTAGATAGAACCTAATCATGTGCGTGAGTTGTGTGTGTTGTGTTTTCTATATTTTCATCCAGCTTTAGCATAGATTTGTCATGCATAAACCAGCACATAGGGTGTTTAGGTTTTGTGTTATTGAAAATAATCTTTTTAAGCCAACGTTGGATGTTTTTGGTTTTTCAGATGCATGTGCTGTGATGTGGTTTTCGGTTGTGTGTTGCTTTCTTGATTGCATTATTTCTTCAGCTGTAGTTAGGTCTGAACGTGTGGTTACCAGTATTAGGTAGTTTATTCGTTAGTTTCATTTGATCCTTTTTTATATAATTTGTTTCATGTAAATTTCATTTTAGGTAAATGATCTAATGTAGTTAGTTTACATTCTGTTTAGTTTTAGCGTTTTCTGTAGCTGTATAGGTTGTTAATTTAATTTCATTTAGTTAATTAGATGTGTAGGATCAAGTAGTTTAATTTGATAGTAGATTTAGTGTTTGATATAATTTCCGTTTTGTTCTTGGTCTAGTCGAGTGTAGGGATATGTTAGAATGCATTTTGTGTTTTGATTTTTTTTTACAGCATAGTAATTAGCTTCTCTTCATGTTTTTAGTTTTAATATTATAGTTTCAACGTGAATTAATGTAGAGTAGAATTTAGATATTGATTATAATTAGTCTTTTCATATATCTTAGTGGTTATCTTTGTATTAGAATCGATGTAGTTTTATAGGTTTATGTTTTGTAGTTTAATGCAATGTTTGTAAATTCTTAGTTTATGTAATTTTGGTATATTATATCTTGTTAGTTAAAGCATATAGGTTAGTTAAAATTATAAGTTAAGTAGTTTATTTAGATTTAATGAATTTAGTTTAGCCATATTAGGATTAATTCATTTATATAGGTCAATTTTCATGTAGTAATTAACTTAGCTAGTTAGTTTTAATTTGTAGTTGATTTACCCATTTTGTCCCTTGAAGTCATTGGTATTTAGGATAATGTAGTTAGGATAATATTAGGTTAGATTAATTACCTAAGTCAATTAGATGAAGGGTATTTAGGTATTTAAAGTTGAAGAGCCGTTTTTGGTAGAAGATCTACTCTTCCCAATTCGTTAATCTGAGTTAAGGGAAGTCTTACTAAAGGTTATCCAGCCAATTGGCCATGAGTTGCATCTTCAAATTTCAAATGAATTTCTCTACAATGCCTTTATACGATTTTGGCAAGTGGTGCCATGTCTTTTAAAGCTAACCAAATCGTGTGCAAGGTTTAGAGAAGGATTTCTAAAAAGGGATCAATGCTTTTAATTAGAAGCCAAAATCATGTATTGCATTTTAAGGAAAGGTTTTCAAATGAGCTTTATTGGTTTTAATGAAAATATGTAAAAATGCATGATCCAAAAAGGCTGGATGGTTTTTGAAATCAAAAACTTTCCTAAAGAGCTATTAATACAAGAATGGAAGAGGAAGTCCCCTACCAAATGCGTGTTCTACCTTTTATAAGCCCTAGTTATGACTTGCTTAGTTAGAAGTTAGCATTAATTAGGTGTTAATGAATTAATTTAGTAAGGTTAGTATTAGATTAGATAAAATTGTGTATGCTTAGGTGTTAACATTAGATTACATTTAATTTAGGAATTGATGTAGATTGACATTAGTGTTTTAGGAATAACCATTAACTATAGTTAGTTATTAACCTAGTTAGCTAACATAGATGGCGTGAACCTAAGTTAATGCACTAATCCTAGGTATCTAACTATAGTTAGTCACTAACATAGATAGTTAGTTAATACTAACCCTAGGAAGTTAGGTAACACTAACCGACCATTGTCACCCTAGGCTAACCATAGTTAGGTTTAACCATAGTTAGTAGCTGTAGTTAGATAACCCTAACCATACCCTAGAAGCCTAGTAGATCTTAACCGTGGTTAGTTGATCCGAGCCATAGTCTAACCGCCCCTAGCTAACCTAAGTTAGTAGTCGAACCTAGTAGGTAGTTAAACCTTAGGCAAATCTAAGTTAACCCTAATCATGTCCTATTAACCCATAGTTCATTAGTCACTTTAGTTAGATTAATTAATCCTAACCGTACTACTAATCTTAGATAGTTAGTTAGAATAGTTAGTGGCTAACCCTAATTGTAGTATTAGGTTAATGGTTGTGTTATTAGGTTAGAATTAATACTAGATTAGTTAGTTTATTAAGTTGATGATATTAGATAATATATATTAGGATTAATTAGAGTAATTATGCAGTCCAATAGTTTAGTTAGTTACTTAGTGAGTTTAGGTTTAGATTAAACTTAATGATTTGTTTAGAATAGGTTTGACATAGTTGTTTATTGATTTTTATTAATTTTATTAATTAATTTAATTATAGTCTTTTGTTGTAGTTTAGCAGTAGGTTAGTTTAGTTTAGGACTGTTTTTGTCTGTGATTTAATGTGAAATGTGATTTGTGGATTCAAAGAGATGAATAGTGCACTGAACCGAAACCCTAATTTTTACCCGATCGTGCACTCGTCATCGCATGTGAATTTTTATTGAGTTTTATAAAAATTATTTTTCTATTCTCCACATTATCATGTTAGCTGTCTTCAGACCAAATTTTAGCTCGATCCGAGTTGATTTGGTCTGGTTTTTAAGCGTTTTATGAAAACAGTTTTTTCGGATTTTCAAATTTCGGGTCCTACGATTTCCCAGATTATCCTGATTTTGAAACGCTTAGATCTGGAGATCTAGAACGTATTTTCCAAATCTGTAAAATGTGTCAGTTTTTTGGATCTGTCTTTTACAGAATAGAAGTAGTTTCATGAATTTTGGAAATCGTTTGATCTCTCAAATCTGCATTTTGCAAAAAGCTGTCAGAGTCCACATTTGCATTCTTTAGGGACAGAGCAGTCATTTAGGTATTTGTTTAGTTTAATGTATTTTTCGTGTTCTCTAGCATTGTAGTTAGTTAATTGACAATAGTTAGAGTAGTTAGCATTGATTTTTTTAATTAGTTTAGTTAGAAGTTTTAATTGTAGTTTTCTGTATTCAATTAACTGTAATTTAATTTCTGAAATAGTTAGAATTAGTTATAGATGTAATTTAGATTTAAATATCATTTGTGTACTAACTTTGTGTTTTTGTTGTGTAGGTTGATAAGTTAGAACAGGTTCACAGGTGTAATTCAATTATAACGTGCAACTTCACTTGTGGTGAAAAGACAGTTTTGCCTTGGAGACCTGCAGAAGACTTAGCCTCCTATTTTAGTTTATTTTCATAGTTTAGATTGTATTTGATTTAAATTGTAATATTGACATAGATTATAAACTTTGTGCTATTAATAAAGTGTTATTTTAGAATTAGTTCAAAAGTATCTTGTTCCCTGTGGATTCGACCCGTACTCGCCACTCTGTGGAAAGTCGGATTTTTATATCTTTGGTTAACGATTTTCCCTTGATTTCATTGAAAATATCTTTTAAAAATATCATCTCCAAAAGTGCATTGTAAGAGACTCAAACATTTCAACTCGTGTTTGAGTTCTACTACTAGGACTCACGAAGACATCCACAACTAAACGCAACTCTATTCTATTAAGCTCATTTTTCAAAACATCATTCAATTGCTTCATTTTTTCACAAAACACACTATGCATACTTATACTAAAGTGATTCAAAACTTTCTATCATATCAAATACTATCTTTTCTTTAAACTATTTCATAAACAACTACTCTATTCAAATCAGATCAAAAAAAAAAAATCACATGGGGCTTACAATTTTCTAAATTGTCAGATCATTCATAAATACATTCATAAATGCTACAAATTATTCTCAAAGACCTACTTTTATGAGTTTTCAAGCTATCAGACATAAAGAAAAATTTTTAAAATTTGTGCATCTAAACCATCCCCTCATGCTTGAATGACACTGTCCCTAGTGGCAAACAGAATAATGCAATCATGTAATGCAGGTGCACACTACAGAACAATAAAATAAATAAAGAGAAAGGATTGATACAACTTGGCATGCTCGGGCCTCTGAAGATGTCGATTGACTAGACTTCGCACCACCACTATGCATGTACAAATGCATAGTTTTCTGCTCATCTGGTCAATGCTCTACTTCTGAAGACTTCTTCGTATCCGGTTACTTGAACTCATACATTGATTGATCGAATGTTCATGCATGACAATCATGAAATCCAAAAACAAAAAAAATGAAATCAAAACATAATTCAAAACAAAACAAATAAACACTAACTACTTTATTTCTAATGTACATATGATACATTCTAATTTACAGTTAATAACATAAGAACACTAATACATAAAACAACTAGACTATGTTATAATTATTCTATCAATGCAAGTAATAAACCTAAATCTATATCTAAATCAGTAAAATAATGAACAAAATAGTAGCTAACCTATGTTAGAATTAAACTAAGATAATCAATCTAATCTAAATAAGCAAGTTAGCAATTACTCTATGTTAGACTATGTTAAAATAATCTAATTATTCTATGGACTAACAGACAATCTAAAAAAAAAATCAGTAAACACAACTAAATCAGCAATTATCATCTAATCTAGGTTAGACAATATTAAAACAATCTAATTAATCTATGAAAACAATTCTAATCTAAAACACAATATTAGTAAATACAGGAAAACACTACTATTTTATCTAAGAAACACCTGTTTAAGTAATTATTAAAGCATGGAATTCAGTGAATCCTAGGAAAAATAGCATGTACATCCTATATTTTTCTAACTATGTTAATTCTACAACTAAACCAGATATAAACAACTAAACTAAACTAAACATATATTAATAAAATGATATCTCAGAAATAATCAGAATATATCGCCCTTCCCCGGCAACGGCGCCAAAATTTGGTTGCACTTTTGGAGATGATATTTTTAAAAGATATTTTCAATTAAATCAAGGGAAAATCGTCAACCAAAGATATAAAAATCCGACTTTCCACAGAGTGGCGAGTACGGGTCGAATCCACAGGGAACAGGATACTTTTGAACTAATTCTAAAATAACACTTTATTAATATCACAAAAGTTTACAATCTATGTCAATATTACAATTTAAATCAAATACAATCTAAACTATGAAAATAAACTAAAATAGGAGGCTAAGTCTTCTGCAGGTCTCCAGGGCAAAACTGTCTTTTCACCACAAGTGCAGTTGCACGTTAGAATTGAATTACACCTGTGAACCTGTTATAACTTATCAATCTACACAAAAAAAACACAAAGTTAGTACACAAATGATACTTAAATCTAAATTACATCTATAACTAATTCTAACTATTTCAGAAATTAAATTACAGTTAATTGAATACAGAAAACTACAATTAAAACTCCAAACTAAACTAATTAAGAAAATCAATGCTAACTACTCTAACTACTGTTAATTAACTAACTACAATGCTAGAGAACACGAAAAATACATTAAACTAAACAAATACCTAAATGATTGTTCTGTCCCTAAAGAATGCAAATGTGGACTCTGACAGCTTTTCGCAAAATACAGATTTGAGGGATCAAACGATTTTCAAAATTCATGAAACCACTTCTATTCTGTAAAAAACAGATTCAAGAAACTGACACATTTTACAGATTTGAAAAATACGTTCTGGATCTCCAGATCTAAGCGTTTCAAAATCAGGATAATCTGGGAAATCACAGGACCCGAAATTTGAAAATCCGAAAAAACTGTTTTCATAAAACGCTTAAAAACCAGACCAAATCAACTTGGATCGAGCTGAAATTTGGTCTGCAGACAGTTAACATTCTAATGTGGAGAATAGAAAAATAATTTTCATAAAACTCAATAAAAATCCACATGCGATGACAAGTGCACGATCGGGTAAAAATTAGGGTTTCGGTTCAGTGCACTATTCATCTCTTTGAATCCACAAATCACATTTCACATTTCACATTAAATCACAGACAAACACAGTCCTAAACTAAGCTAACCTACTGCTAAACTACAGCAAAAGACTATAATTAAACTAATTAATAAAATTAATAAAAATCAATAAACAACTATGTCAAACCTATTCTAAACAAATCATTAAGTTTAATCTAAACCTAAACTCACTAAGTAACTAACTAAACTATTGGACTGCATAATTACTCTAATTAATCCTAATATATATTATCTAATATCATTAACTTAATAAACTAACTAATCTAGTATTAATTCTAACCTAATAACACAACCATTAACCTAATACTACAATTAGGGTTAGCCACTAACTATTCTAACTAACTATCTAAGATTAGTAGTACGGTTAGGATTAATTAATCTAACTAAAGTGACTAATGAACTATGGGTTAATAGGACACGATTAGGGTTAACTCAGATTTGCCTAAGGTTTAACTACCTACTAGGTTCGACTACTAACTTAGGTTAGCTAGGGGCGGTTAGACTATGGCTCGGATCAACTAACTACGGTTAAGATCTACTAGGCTTCTAGGGTATGGTTAGGGTTATCTAACTACAGCTACTAACTATGGTTAAACCTAACTACGGTTAGCCTAGGGTGACAAGGGTCGGTTAGTGTTACCTAACTTCCTAGGGTTAGTATTAACTAACTATCTATGTTAGTGACTAACTATAGTTAGATACCTAGGATTAGTGCATTAACTTAGGTTCACGCCATCTATGTTAGCTAACTAGGTTAATAACTAACTATAGTTAATGGTTATTCCTAAAACACTAATGTCAATCTACATCAATTCCTAAATTAAATGTAATCTAATGTTAACACCTAAGCATAAACGATTTTATCTAATCTAATACTAACCTTACTAAATTAATTCATTAACACCTAATTAATGCTAACTCCTAACTAAGCAAGTCATAACTAGGGCTTATAAAAGGTAAAACACGCATTTGGTAGGGAACTTCCTCTTCCATTCTTGTATTAATAGCTCTTTAGGAAAGTTTTTTATTTCAAAAACCATCCAGCCTTTTTGGATCATGCGTTTTTACATATTTTCATTAAAAGCAATAAAGCTCATTTGAAAACCTTTCCTTAAAATGCAATACATGATTTTGGCTTCTCATTAAAAGCATTGATCCCTTTTTAGAAATCCTTCTCTAAACCTTGCACACGATTTGGTTAGCTTTAAAAGACATGGCACCACTTGCCAAAATCGTATAAAGGCATTGTAGAGAAATTCATTTGAAATTTGAAGATGCAACTCATGGCCAATTGGCTGGATAACCTTTAGTAAGACTTCCCTTAACTCAGATTAACGAATTGGGAAGAGTAGATCTTCTACCAAAAACGGCTCTTCAACTTTAAATACCTAAATACCCTTCATCTAATTGACTTAGGTAATTAATCTAACCTAATATTATCCTAACTACATTATCCTAAATACCAATGACTTCAAGGGACAAAATGGGTAAATCAACTACAAATTAAAACTAACTAGCTAAGTTAATTACTACATGAAAATTGACCTATATAAATGAATTAATCCTAATATGGCTAAACTAAATTCATTAAATCTAAATAAACTACTTAACTTATAATTTTAACTAACCTATATGCTTTAACTAACAAGATATAATATACCGAAATTACATAAACTAAGAATTTACAAACATTGCATTAAACTACAAAACATAAACCTATAAAACTACATCGATTCTAATACTAAGATAACCACTAAGATATATGAAAATACTAATTATAATCAATATCTAAATTCTACTCTACATTAATTCACGTTAAAACTATAATATTAAAACTAAAAACATGAAGAGAAGCTAATTACTATGCTGTAAAAAAAAATCAAAACACAAAATGCATTCTAACATATCCCTACACTCGACTAGACCAAGAACAAAACGGAAATTATATCAAACACTAAATCTACTATCAAATTAAACTACTTGATCCTACACATCTAATTAACTAAATGAAATTAAATTAACAACCTATACAGCTACACAAAACGCTAAAACTAAACAGAATGTAAACTAACTACATTAGATCATTTACCTAAAACGAAATTTACATGAAACAAATTATATAAAAAAGGATCAAATGAAACTAACGAATAAACTACCTAATATCGGTAACCACACGTTCAGACCTAACTACAGCTGAAGAAATAATGCAATCAAGCAAGCAACACACAACCGAAAACCACATCACACGCACATGCATCTGAAAAACCAAAAACATCCAATGTTGGCTTAAAAAGATTATTTTCAATAACACAAAACCTAAACACCCTACGTGCTGGTTTATGCACGACAAATCTATGCTAAAGCTGGACGAAAATACAGAAAACACAACACACACAACTCACGCACATGATTAGGTTCTATCTAGAAGAAAGGGATGAGAGAACCAACCTCCAGGGTGATCCGACGACTGAGGGGGAGAAAAGAGCGGACTTTGCTTGGCTTCGCACCGTTCGGAACCGCGTTGATGCTGGAAATACACCATGGTACCATATCCTACAGCTGCAACACGTTGGAAATCCACTGAAGATGAAGTGTGAACCGATTCTCGATCGGGGGGCGTAGAAGACCGGATGGAGGTAGAGCCAGCGCTTCTCGTTGGAGTGTTTCGCACTTCCACACGAGAAAAGTGTTTCTCACCTCTGTTGCACCTGCAAAACACAGCCACCATGAGATTAACCAACAAGGGAGATTAAGAACTAGAGAGATTTGGAAGGAAGGCACGAATAATGCTTGGATTTCAAGCTTTGATTCATGGCTTCAATGGATATGGAAGGAGGTGAGGGTTGAGAAGGGGGCTGGAGTTAGATTTGTGCCCCTAGGGCACAAAAACCAAAGCAAAGACAACCTCTCCATGGCCGTGTTCTCCATTTTGACGTTTTGGGCTCTTGGGTGTTTTTTACAAAAACAGTGTTAAAAGCAAAATAATTCCTCGGCGCCTCTTTCTACAGGGGTTTTTTAGAAAAGTATTTATGAAAAACTCAAATGGGCTGGAGCTGGTTTGAATCCATGTAATTTGACCCAAATCTAGGATCCAAATGGGCGTCTGGATCCAAATCTTCTAAATCGGCTCCGAGATTTGACCTGTTACACTGTAAATGCATTAATTTTCTCAAATTAACTCTGATTTCGATGAAATTCGAACCAGAGTTCTATAATAACATTATGCACCTAAGTGTATGCTCTTAACTTATAGATGATGCATTTATGTAGTGAAAATATGTTAATAAAACGTATAATTTATGCATCATCAGGTATAACGAGTGTAAGTCAGTGCAAAATTCTGATTACTATTTTAGAGCACTATTCATTGCAAAAATCCAATACATGCACTATTAGATTAAGTATGTGCATTCACAGTCATGTACGCCTCTAATAAGTTGTTTTAACTACAGAAAATGGAATCAATTAAACTAACTAATTACCCATGAAAATGACAAGCAATTTAATTCTAAATCTACTTTACAAGCTACATTATCACTACGCTAACTTAACTACCACACGAATTTTGGAATCTAGCACTTAATCAATACTTACCAAATGACACCTAGAGCCTTACTGCTGGACCTCTAATGGTTGCCGTCCCATTAAAGAAGATGTCAATCTCCTAAGACATGCAAACACTATTATACAATGACAAAATAAACACAACTCAATTAATCAAAGTATAACAATTACATCAATGGCTAATTACATTAATCGACTGATTATACTCGATCCTAGGTTGTTAAAATACTTTATAAGCTATTGTTATTTTCATAAAAAAAAAACAGAACTTAAAAAGCTACAAGACATCAAAAATGACTACACTCGTTCTACTTGATTTTCACTATTAGCTAGGGATGAGGATTAGAATGGGTTGACAATTAAACTAAGACCAAAAATCAAATTTTATCCTATGACAATAAAAACTATTAAAACCAAAGTTAAGGCTGACAACACATGCAGGATTGCTGCTGAAATCAACTGGTTATTTCATTAAAACATTTCACAAGAATAGGCTAGACAAGATCTAGCCAATTTTTGTGAAGTGACGCCAACAACAACTTCAGACTTAACAAAACAAAAAATTATGCTAACAAGACCTTAAAACAATAGAGAACAATGAATTGCAGACAAACATTTGCTGGACAGTATCATAAAATAAAATACAATAAATCACAAGAATCGGCTGGACAAGAACTAGCCGAGTTTTGTAATTTACCTACAAACGAATCTAAAAAAAACAGAATAGACACTAAACTTGAGACTTAGACTCGATCTATGATGTTGTTTGACACATCAATTACACACTAAGGCTAGAAAAACAAGAAAAATGCACAATAGTCACAGAAATTAGAAAATAAAACAAAATGTATATGGGGTTTTATCTAAAAGAAGGGGAAAAGAAAGACATACCGCCTATTGGGATGTCCGACGAGTGTGGGGATGAGGTAGAGCAGAATCTGCCTAGGAATTTCACCTAGATGTCTTTAATGATGCTGCCACCATGCCTTAGCTTTTATATTTTGCTGTTGTAGTACGGTTGAGGTGCACCGAAGATGGAGGGTGAACCGAGTGAATCAGGTGGAGAAGAGGGCCAGATGGAGGTAGAACCGGCCTTCCTTGGAGGGGTAGACGGCACTCCAGCCAAGGATGGCGCCTTCCACCTATGATACACCTGCAAAAGACGACAAGCAGGCTTCAATAAACAGCAAGGAGTGGAAGAAATGGGAGAAATGCAAAAAGGAGAAGAAAATGGTGGAGGAAAAGGGGTGATATCAAGGAGACGCCATAAACTCATGCAAATCCAAGAGGAAGTGAAGATGGGATGCAATGGCTGAAGAAAGAGGCATGGAGGAAAAAGAATCAGAGCAAAAGAGGTGCAAATCCCTAGGCAAAAATGTGAGGTAGGGTTTTAAAACTTGATTTTATAGGCAAAACCTCCTTTTTCGCTAATTCCAAATGAAAGATTAAAATAGAAAATATTGTTGGGCGCCCTTTTTGAGGTGGGTTTTAGCAAATATTTTGAAAAATCATGAATGGGATGGAATGAGGTTGGATTGTGGGCTTTTGATCTAGATTCAAGGCTCAAATGGGCCAATTGGATCCGAAATGTCCAATTTCGCCCGGAGGTTTGACCCGCTTCGCTAAAAATGCAATATCTCTTTCGTTTTAAGTCTGATTTAAATGAAATTCGAACTGTAGCTCAATGACATCTATATGCATCTAAATGTGGGTTCTAAACCTATAAATGATGCATTTATGTAATAAAAATATATTATAATTATGTGTATTTAATGCATCATCTCTCAGTTTTCAACCAGATTAGCAGCAAAGAGGGGCATCTGTGAACACCCCAAATTTTTCAAAAATTCAAAATTTCCCTTTTTGCCCCTAGTATTCACCCACTGAGATATTCAGAAGAGAAATTATGTCAATTCCCATTCATTTCTCAAATTCATTGGATGAAGATCCGAGATCCAAATTTGATTTCCATATTTGACCCAATTTTAGATCCAGATCAAAGATCTGAATCCATATCTCTGCCCAATTATCCAATTTTTCAATTCAAAATCTAAAAATGCAAAAACAATTTTCTGAACGGCTCAGATAGTTCATCCAGTATCCATTTGATCCATTCATTTCATTTCCTAAGTTTCAATATCCAAACTCGAATATTCACTCAAAATCCTGGATCCAGATCCACACTGAAACCCAATTTCTGAAATTAATCATGTATTTTCCCAAAAACCTCATTTCAGAAAATCTTAAAATTCCAAAACAAATATTTTTACAAAAACATTTCAAAAACTTCATTTGGATCCCATCTTTTAAAATCTTCGTGTTTTCCTTATATTTTCTTAAGTTTCTCCTCAAAAAATATAAAAGAAAAATAATTTCAAAAAATGGCCATATCCCCTTTTTCTGAAAACCCTTGTAAAAAAGAACCACCTTTTCAAAAAAATTCAAAAACTTGGAGGACCTTATTCGAAAAACCTCTAACGGCCTTCCGTTATAAAATCAAGTCGCAGGGGTCCTCTTGAATCATCCGTTTCCACCCTTCCATTGCTCTGATCACTTCTTCACCTCACCCTCCCATTGCCTTCTTCTTCCTCTTGATCCCCTCTTCTCTTTCCCTCTCTGTTTTCCCTTCTTCTTTGTTTCTTCTCTTTTTGAAAGAACTTGATCGAGTCGGCAGTAGCACAAAGAGAAAGACCTCCTTCCTCTCGATCCAAGCAGAGCCACGGTAAGTGACCATTCCCCTTCTGTAAAATTTTTTTCTTTATTTACAACATTTCTTTGTTTGATTTCCTCTTTTTTTGTTTTGGTTCTTTATTGATCATCATTGGGCATAACTGGTAGGATTGATCTGCATATAGCAGTGTCGACCTACCTGTTGCTATAACTACGGAATGCGTGCATTTCAATATTTGCTCTCTTTCTTATTTACAATCCATTATTGAATCTCGTTGGTTTTATATGTATTTGAATCAAATCAATGTCCCCATCGTCAGCCTGCGTATCACAGTTCCAATCCATAGTTGGTTTTATTTTTTTTTAGTACCTTATATCATTTCAATTTCCTGTTTGCATCGAATTTCTGGTTTCATTTTGATAATCGGCTTCTATTTTGATTTTCGGTTCTCTGTTTGCATCTTGATTTGATCTCCTGTTGTTTTTTTTTTGTTGATCTTGATTATCTGTTGTGTCTCGATTCCATGTTTTCCCTTTTGATCCACGTGTATTCCTCTATGCTTCATCGATTTTATGCATGGAAAACTCACCACCCGTGTGTGCTTTGATTCCGCATAGCATCACCTGTGCACGATGCTCTCTCATTATTCGCATGGCATATCATGTCTTATCTTTAATTCATTGCTAATATCATATATCATCTCTTCTTTTTGCATTTATTGTATCCATCTATACTTTTTGTGTTTTAGAGTTACATCATCTCTATTTCAATTCCAATATTCTGTTGATTTCAATAGAAATATCTTTCTGTTTTTGAAGTTTCGTTTTCATCATCAGCACATGACCATCATCTCTTACATTCAAGGTTGTAGAGACACCACATGCATCCTTCATCACTCTGCACCTTCTCCTGCACACTGCTGCACTTGTATGCTCACCCACATACTTGCCACCAACATAACACTCCAGTTGTTGTATCTTTCACTTGACTTCCTACGCCTTCACTGCCAAGCACCTATGCCTCTCCTACACCCTGCTACATAGCATTGCAGTGACCTCCAGCGCACCACTTGCTGCCATTGCAGCATCACTCTCATTTTCTGCAACCTCTAGCACTTACAAATATATATGCTACTCAGAAACTGTTGTAGCTTTCATGTGCCTACAGCAGTGCCAACGCACTGCTGTGGTTTTCCCTTTTTGCACCTACAACAGTGCTAAGCACTGTTGTAGCTTTCATATGCCTACAGCAGTGCCAAGCACTGTTGTGGTCTTTCTTTTGGCGCCTACAGCAGTGCCAATGCATTGTTGTGGCTTTCTTTTGGGCACCTACAACAGTGTACTGCTAAACACTGTTGTAGCTTGCTGCATCTTCACACCCCACATCCTTGAACACTTTTCATAGTATTTTCACAGCACCATTGCATACTCATTCCCTACTACTTCACCTTTCAGCACCTATCACATTTATCACTCAATCCTCCACACCCTGGCTGCATCTTCATACCTTTTTGCACCTCCCTAGACACCACCTCCACCACACCTTTCACAACACATCTCCACCTACAGCAGCAGCAACATCCATACACCTATTGTATCAGTCTAGCACTCCACATCTATCAGCCACACCTGCATGTTCACATAATATCACCTCCTGTCATCTCTGCACATCAGGACAACACCTGTTGCACTTGTGCACAACACTATGCTACACTCACCTGGCATATCTTGAAGCACCAACATATCACTTCACCTTCAGCATAAGCACTTGCACAACAACTACACTTATTTGTCGCACCTGTATTTCACCCACTGCACCTACTGCACTAATCCCCTGCTACCTTCTTCATTTGCTGCCCTACACTACTACTTACCACTTCACCTACCTATCAGCCACCATCTCCACTACACTTCCACAACACTTTTTGCAGCCCCTTTGATAACAGTTTATGGCAATTATGTAGCATATCTTCTGCACATTTTGTGTTATGTTAAATACCTCATTTATTATAGTCGTTCACTCATTTTGCTTCATTTTCCTAAGTTTTAGCATGTCATAGCATAATATGTTCATAGGCATTGTGTTTTAAGCATCGTCACATGCTTCGGGTCTTGAATTGCATTATAGCTATGTGCTCTTTCTGAATCTTATAATAGCCGGTTCATATGCATTATGATATTTCATCTAATTCTCATGTAAGCATACAGAATCAGTATAGGCATTCTCATTTTTGTTGAAGCATGAGCATATGCATTTGCATATATATACCCTTCATATAGACATCCTACTTATGTATATGCATATAGGCTTTTCACATGACATTTTTTCATTATCTTCCACATTTTACATTTTTGCTTTATGCTAACTCAGTTTTTGCAGAAAAATGTGAAAATATTGATTTTCTTCCTAGATTAGAAATTTTATAATTTCAATTCCAATTTAAGATTGTAATAATGTGATATTAATGAGAATTTCTACTTTCCAGCTTAGAATATAATGTATGAGCATACATCTCTCATGATTGCTTGTAACATCTCATTTTTACCTTATTTTTATTTCAAAAATTCATGAATGGCACGTGCATCATTCTAATAAAGGGTAATTAATCTTAATTAAATGATTCACATTTATGGCCATAGTCAAAATGTGAAAAATACTTAGGATTTTTATCTTTTATGGAATAACATTTGACCTCCACTTAGGTCTCTTTTGAAAATCATCATATTTTTTTCTGAAATATTCTTTTTTCTTTATCAGAATTTAATATGTGAATTAACTTAAGATATATTTGTAGCCATAGTCATAGATATATTGAAGGTTAATTTCATTTTAAATCCTATAAAGGCACAAAAATTTATTTTATTCTTTATTAGAATTTAAATAAAGATTATATTATAATATATTTGTGACCATAGTCATGAATGTATTATAATTTTAATCTTACTTCAATTCTATTAAAGAATAAAATATGCTATTAAATTTTAATCTTTAAATAAATTTCAATGCATTCATCATTTATGATAGAATTGCATTCTTTTTCAATTATTTCAAATCATCTTCAAAAATTCAAGTGATTTTGAAATCTTTCAAAGTGCAGTTTTCATTTTCTAAATTCAAAATCATTTTCAACTTTTATTTACAAAATCAAATTCACCTTTCATTTTCAATTCTATTTTATTTCAAATTCCAATCTTCAATTCTTATTTCTGAACTTCACATTTCTAAATTTCATATTTTAATCCTGAAATTCATTTCAAACTCAAGTGCTAAATTCAAAATTCTTTATTTCCTTTCGAAAATTCCAAATTTTTGAATTCTCATTTTCAAATTCAATTTTAAAGTTTATTTCAATTCTCAACTCAATTATGAAATAAAGTATTTGAAATCTATCTCAAAATCCCAACTTAGAATTCAATTTCAAAAATCGATTTCCCATTCAATCTCAATCTCAAATTCTGAATTCCAACTTCAAAATCTAATTTTCAAAATTCCCTTCTGATTTCAAATTTCAAGTTTGAATTCAAATTCTATTCTCAAATTCAAAATCCAAAGTTTATTCCAAATTTTCAAATTTCTAAATTCATTCTTATGTTACGGTTTCAACTTCAATTTCAAGTTCTAACTTTAATTTCAAGTTTCAATTCAATTTGAAATTTCAATTTGAAATTTCAATTTGAATCCAATTTCCATTCTAACTTTAGATTTCAATTTCCAAATTCCTAAATTCAATATTGAATTTCAATTTCAAAGCCTGGTTTCAATTAGGATTTAATTCCAAATCCCAGGTTCAAATTTTTCAATTTCAAGATTCTATTTCACTCTTAAAATTCAGATTTATCAATTTCAAAACTCCAAAACCAATCTTTATTTTTCCAATGTCATTCTTTTCCAAGTTCATTTTCAATTTCAAATCTTCCTTCTTTGATTCAAATCTTAATCTATTTCAAGTTCAACTTCGAAAATTCAAGTTTTCTTCTCAAAATCTCAAATTCATTCCAAATTCCAAGTTTAAAATCAAATTTTAGTTTTCCAAAATATGTTCAATTTCTGAACCCCTTTTTCAAGGATATTTTTCAAACTTATTTCAAAGTCACTTGGAAAGTTCTAAAATTTCTGAAGCATTTCTCAAAAAGTGTACATCTTTGCATTTTCATTGCTCAAGCATGATTCAATGTGCATTTAGGATTTCAGAATAATCATTTAGACAAATTTAGGCAAGGCAAAAGGCATTGATTCGATCCTTGGTTCAATTACCCTTGGTAAAGGCGCCAAGAACAGTTAAACCTCGTACCGACGAGCAAATCCCGTCTCTCCATTTTCTCGTAAAATTTCAAAAAATGGAGGCGAGTTAATTTTTCAATAAATCTTTTTCAAATAAAGGTCAAGTGAGACCTTGCGAGAGTTTTTCTCTTTTTTCCTAAAAAGGAAGAAAAGGAAAATTTTTGCAACGATCACAAAACTATTTCAATCATGTGTATATGTGTTATAAAGGTGTCATAAAAATTGTATAGTGAATCAATCTTGCATATATGTGTTCTAAAGGTGTCAAAAAAATTCATAGTGAAGCAATAATGCATATATGTATTCAATCATGCATATACTAGCTTGAAATCGAACGACATGAAACAAATGACATGAATCTTTATACCTGACGGGCATCGAAGCTCATGTTGAATGCAGATGAAGTTTCTCTATCCCGAAAAAAGTTGCACAACTCATTATAGACAATGTTGGGAATGACTTTATTTAAAAAGTATTGCATTTTGTCCTCAAGACGCTGATAGACACCATCCCAAGACATAGCAGGGTCAATCGGACATTGGAAGTTGATGCTGGCGAGAGAACTCTGAGAGCCATGACTGCAGAACGCAATGACTGATATGGTGTTCATGTTACTCCCAAACCCGATCACACGACCCTTTTTGGGTTAACCGGTTGAAGTCACCCATGCTGCAGGATCAAAAGGCGAATGCTGAGTGGAATCATCGCCATATCACTCTATCATTTGTTGCTCGTATGACTCCTATAAAGTAATGATTATAATATAAATTAATAATTAAGAATTACAATGTTTATGATAACGTAATTCATAGTAACTTGTATATTACAATGTTTATTAATACAATAAATACATATCGATGTCGTTCTCGCCTTCTCTGATACAAAATATTTCGTTCTCTTACATTTATGTGTTTCAACAAACACATCCTTATTATACATCAAAATTTTGGTTCAGAGAAGTCGGATCAAGGATTAATAAAGACAAGAAAAGATTTTGACACTTCATACACAAGCTTGGAAGAAGGTTTTATGGGGTGATAAATACCGGCCAACACGAGTATGAGGTTGATCTACCCCCAAATAGATTAAATTCATTTGTATACAAACCAAGCTTAACATTTCTCACTTCCATTGAAAAATTCTGATGAGTACGATCAAAGTATGTCCAAGCTTCTGCGTCAACAAGATGTGTGATCTTGTCTTCATCATGTCAAACTTTATTTGCATGCCATATCATTTGTTTAGCTGTCCTCGAAGACATATACAGTTGTTGCAATCTAGGGGTGAGAGGGAAGTAGCAGAGTGACTTGTATGACACTTCTTTTGACCTCGTGCTACCATTTCTCCTTATCTTTGACTTGAACCGATGATGCCCACATGACAGACATGATCTGCTATTTTCTTGATCTTTGAAATACAACATGCAGTGATTTGGATAAGCATCTATCTTTTGATACCCCATACCTAGAGCATTGACCATAACCTTTGCACGATAGAGATTTTTTGGCAATTTCTCATCTTTGGGCAACATACTCTTTACAATAGAGCACAAACGGTCAAAACATGATTGACTCAAATTATACTCTGCCTTCAAATTCAGTAGTTGAAGAACTGTAGATAAGATAGTGTGACTCTCGCAACCATTCCACAGTGGCTTATCAGCATATCTAAGTAAGTCATAAAATCTACTAGCTGCATCATTTGTTGCTTCTTCCTCTACCCCAGTTGGTACATCACTAGGTCTCATAGCAGAACCCATTTTTGGTCTTGCGGCATCAAATATCAAATACACATATGGATTATCATGCATCACATCTACCCATGCGTCAAAATTATTCCAAAATTCTTCACCATGAAGCATCCAATTCTGATAACCACTAACAAAACTCTTCTTGTATAGGTGATGTCTAACGCCATGAGGTTCTACAAATCGATTGTTCTTAAACATCGTGTAGGGGCATCTGATCCAACAGGTGGGATCCACTGTACTGACACTTGCCATTGTGAATTCAATAAAATGGTCAACACCATCCATATATTCATGCGACACCTCATTATCAACTATCCTACGATACATTGTGATTATCACAAAATTTTTTCTCTTTGTTCTCTCTTTTTCTTCTTTTTTTCCTTTCTAACCTCTATTTCTCTTTTTTGAAGAGAAAATAAGAGACATAAAAGAAGAGAGAAAAAGAAAAGAAAGAAAAGAGAGAGGAACTCTTTTGCGAAGGTCTCACTTGACCTGAATTTTAAAAAGATTTTGAAAATTACTCGCCTCCGTTTTGAAATATTTGCAGAAAAAAAGGAGAAACGGGATTCGCTCATCGGTACGAGGTTCGACTGTTCCTGGCGCCTTTACCAAGGGTAATCAAACCAAGGATCGAATTTATGCCTTTTTACTTTGCCAAAATATTATCTAAAAATTTATTCTAAGTCTAAAATGCACAAAGAATCATGCTTGTGCAATGCAAATGCAGAAATGTATGCTTTTGAGAAAATAGTTTAGAGATTTTCCAAGTGATTCTGAAATAAAAAAATGATTCAAAGGGTTGAAATTGATTTGAAAGGGTTAGATTTGAATCTAACTTAGAATTTGAAATAGATCTGGAAGAAGAGACTTGAAATTTCCAAGTCTCGTAATGATCAGAGATTTTGAAAATAAATCTTAAATTTGAAGAAATTAAGACAAGGGGAGATTTGAAACAGAGATAAAATTTTGAGAAAAATGGAGTTTTCAAATTAAAAAAAGGACTTTGAATTTGAATGAATTGATCCTGAAAAAGGAATTCTTAATTTTAGAGCCTGAAAGAGGAATTGAATTTGAATTTAGATTTGAGAAATAGATTTGAAATTGGCTTTAGAAATGACAGTTGGGAAATGGAACTGATTTTAAATCTGGAATAGAATTTGATCTGAAATCTGGAATCCTAGATGAATTTGAATCCAAAATATGAATCCTAAATGGAATTGGATCTGAAGTCTGGAATCCAAGATGGAATTTAAATCCGGAATCTGGAATCCTAAATGGAATTTGGATCTGAAGTCTGGAATCCAAGATGAAGTTGAATCTGAAATCTGGAATCCAAAATAGAATTGGATCCGAAGTCTGGAATCTAAGATGGAGTTGAATCGGAAATCTGGAATCCTAAATGGAATTTGATTTGAAAATCTGGATCCAGGGTGGAATTGGATTCTAAATCTAGAATCCAAGAGGGAATTGGATTTTGAAAATCCAAATGGGGCTTTGGAGATGAATTTGGATTTTGGAAACCCAGATCTAATTTAAAAGTGGGCTTTTAATTTAAGAAAATTGAATTTTGAGATTCAAAATCAATCGCAAAACTTTGATTTTGAATTAAGAATCAAGACTCGATCTTTAGATATAACTTTTGGAGATTTTGAAAAATAAAGAATGAATTTGATTTTAAACCTGAATCTTGAAATCAGAAGATTAATCTGGAAACTCCAAAGTTTAAATTAAAACCTTGAAATTCAATCTGGAAGGTTGAATTGAATTTAAAATTGAATCCTGAAAATGGAAATGGATTTGAATCCTAAAATGAATTTGAATTTTCAAAGTTGAATTCAACCTTGAAATTGAATTTTGAATATAGAAATGAATTTGAAATTTCAAACTCAAACTGGACTTTGAAGTTGAAGATTGAAATAAGATAGAATTTGAGAAATAGAAAGAAGAATTTGAATTTATAAGAATTGAAGATTGATTTGAGAAGTGAAGAAGATATTTGAAGAATTATCTCAAAATCACTTGGGTTTTGAAAAAGAATTTTGAAAATATGAGGTAATTCTATCCTAAATGATGAATGAATTAAAAGAATTTGAAATGGGATTTTGAAAAGCATATTTCATTCTTTAAATGAATTGAAATAAGATTGAAAATATAATACATCTCTGACTATGGTCATAAAATATATTATATAATAATCATATTTAAATTCAGATGAAGAATAAAACACATTTTGGTGCTTTTATAGAGTTTAAATTGAAATTAACGCTCAATATATCATGACTATGGCCATTGATATACATTTTGAGTTAATTTCAAGTTAAATTCTGATAAAGGAAGAAAAATATTTAGAAAGATATGATGATTTTTGAAAGAATATCCAGTGTGGATCCAGTGTTATTCCATAAAAGATGAAAATCCTAAGTTTTGTTCACACCTTGACTATGGAAATTGATGCAAATCGTCAACTTAGGATTTAATCACCTTTTATTAGAATGGTGCATGTGCCATTTGTATTCCCATTCGTGAACTTTTGAAATAAAAGAGGACAATGATATGACATAAGCAATTTTATATTCATACATTCTATTCTAATGCTGGAATGTAAAGAATTCTCATTAATATCTAACTATTACATCTTTGAATTGAAATGAAAATCAAAATCCCCAATCTAAAAAGAAAAGTAACATTTTCTACATATTTCCTGAAAAATAGAGTTAGCACGAAGCAAAATGGAGGAAATATATGAGAAAGTGAAGAATACCACATTATAAACCAACATGTTTCTGAGAAGGCATATGTCAAAGTATACATAGGGATGCATGTATACATGAAAATAATATATAGGAGGAATGGATATGAGAATAGACATACACTCTTGTGACCAAAATTCTAATATGAGCAATTGGATATGTCTATATGATGCATGGATATCATGAGAATGCATGTGAGATGGAACTATGCATAGGTGCAGCAAGACATGATGAGGATGTATGATGCTGTGAGAAGGAGGTGAGAGGTCGTGCAAATAAAAGGGTTGAAGGTGCAGTGGCAAATGAAAATTTGCAGAGGATTGGAAGTGTGCCGAAGTGGTATATGCAACAGACAAGTGTTGTGAAGACAGCAAATGACGTTGTAGTGGAAGCAACAAGTAATGCTGCAATGAGGAAGGTGATACAGACAGTGAGTCGGATGGGACTTAGAACTGAATCATGTAAATTGAAGTGCATTTGCTAATCTGCAAATGTATAGTGCACAGGTGAGCAAGGGGAACAATGTGCTAAAAAAATGGAAAATGTGCAGGTAATTGTTAGTGTAGCTATGTGCAGGGGAATGAATGCAATGTGCTGGGCATAAAATGTTGATAAAGTGCATTAGGTAGTTGAAGTGATAAATAATGCTGATCCGCCAAAATGGATGCAGCAGGATGTGGTCACGTAGCAAATAACTGTTGTGTAGTGGTGGGTAATACTACAGGTGAGTGTAAAGGGGAGGTTGCTATGGGATGAGAAGTGCTGGAAACGTAGGTGTATGTGAGCAAGTGCTGGAATCATGAAGATGCAGCAATGAGAATGTTGTAAGTGTGCTGCATTTGTGACAGCAGATGGTGTGTGAACAGTGTTGCAAACAGTGCATTTTGCAGGAAGAAAAAGAATGTGTATATTGAAGCAACAGATATAGTGTGTGGTGTGAAAGTAGTGACAGTGGGTGTTGTGAATGATTTGATGCGGGAAGCATGGAGTAGGATTTGATGAAATCAAAATTTTCTAAAGATGCAATATGATGTCAATAATATGTGCTACCAATTAGAATATAAATGATGGATTGCAGTAGGAAACAGAGTGTTATAAGGCTAATGGGTATGAATGCCATGTTAGATGCAAATGACCAACTAGGATATTATAGGCAACATGCTATGAGGGGAGATCATTGATCATGCATACATTTTAGAGACATTTCATATAAAAATATGCATGATTTCATGAGAAAATTATTTAAAAACACTATTTTACGCTAGTTTTGAGTAAATAAGCTAAAATGATTTAAAAATAGAAAATGCATGAAGAATAGTGTTATTTTAATGTATGTTTTAGTTTTTGATTATAGTAGTTTAGTTTTTGAAAAAATAGAAAAAATTTATTAGAATTAAACTAGCATTAGTATAGAATTTTTAAAACATAAAGGAGGCATGTTGTAAATAATTTTTTTTAGAAAAGTTCTTTAATGGAATTAGCAATAAATAGTAGAAAAATAATAAAAAAAAAAATTTTTAAAATAATTTGGCGTGAGCGGTGGAGACCGCCCTCTCTTCTAACCCCTCCGGTTCACGGTGAGTTCTCACCTTCATCATCTTCTTTCTCTTCTCATTTTTGTAGGTAGTTTAGATCAGTTGATTCTGAGAAAAGAAAAAAAATGCATCGGATGTCGATTTCCTGTTTCTTCCTGTTTTTCTCATCTTATGGTTTTATTTATGCTCGATTTCTCGCATTTCCTAAATTCTTTGTTTCACGTATCTGATTTTCTATTTCCTTATTGATTTCCTGTATTTCCTGTGTATTGTTTCAATTTCTGTTACGCATCTGAATTCCTATTTTTTTATGCATTTGATTCCCTGATTTGTCAAATTTTTTGTACTGCATTTTCTGGTTTTTTCATAAATTTTCTATGTGTTTGTTTTTACAGCATCGTATTTCATAATTTTTTTTTCATCTACTGTTGTTCATCGTTTGATTTCCTATTTTCCATTCATTAAATTTTTGTTGTTCATCATTTGATATCTTGTTGTTTTTTTTTTTATTTCATATGTTGTTTTCGATTCAGTCATTTCCTGGTTTCATTTTTAGTATAGATCTCATCTCAATTGTAATGTATGTTTTTTGATTTCCTGCTTTCTTACTGAATTATATCTTAGTTTTTCTGTTTTGTTACATTTTTTTTTCATTACAGTTAGTTCATGTTTAACATTGATTCTCTTGTTTTCTGCAAATTTTAATGTCTTCTTTTACATTTAGTTTTTCTCCATTTTTTATTCAGTAATTTTCTGTGTTACAATTCATCGAATTCCTGTTTTACAATTGATTTTCCTATTTCTCTATTTTTATTATTTCCTTTTTCTTTTTACAAAGCCATTTACTGTTTTCGTCATTTCATTTTCCAGTTTTTGAAACCGATTTCCTGTTTTCTAGTTTTCCATTTCATGTTTTGTTTTTCTTGATTTTTTTTTAGTCATTTTACAGTTTTTTTATCGCATTCTCTGTTTTGTTTGTTATTCTGAATTCCTGTTTGTTCATTTTCTAATTATCTGAATGTTTTTTTTCTCTATGTTGAATTACTGTTTTCTTTACCTTCCGATTTCTTCTTTCTGCATGTTTTGAATTCCTTAATTTCCGATTTTTTGTTACATGTATTTCCTGTTTTCAATACCTAAATTTCTGGTTTTCATTTCATGTATTTTCAGTTTTCTGTTTTTCACGCATCACATGTTCTTGTTTTCTGAAATTTGTAATTTCCTGTTTCAATTTTTAGTGTAAATCTACTGATGTTTCTTTTAGTATAGTCTGTATTAACATTGTTAATTAGTTTGTCAATTGGTAATTAGTTAGTCAAATTTAATTAGAATTCATTTTCAAGTGTAATTAGTCATTTAGATTTCTTGCATAATTTCCTTCATATTTTAGCATTTAGTTAGTTTAGTATAATTTCTACTTCTATCTCGTGTACTGCTCGTGTTCTTTTGATTTGTGCAGGATAGCACAGAAGTGGAGCTGAAGCGCATACGTGACACGAAAGCGCTAGAGTAGAAGATTTTTGCTTTATTTTTAGAATTAGGAATTTAATTATGGTTTTGTAAATATTGCCTTTTACGCCCTCTGCGAAGGGTATTCATTTGTTGTAATAGTTAGTTCTTCTTATTTTTCTAGCACCTTTTACATTTTACATTTTGGCAATAAAAATAGTTTAGATTTGTGTGCTTGAATACGAAATATTCTCGTTCCCTGAGTTTGACCCGGTCTCATCCACTAGTGAGAACCGGTTTTTATTATTTGATGTATGGTTTTCACATGTTCTTCATTTAAAAATCTTTTCAAATTACAACGAGATTCAAAATAGACATCAATGACACACTGTGAAGCGCAAATACATTGTTCTTTCTACCAAATGTGAAATGCCTAGTGATACTGGTGATGTCCTTGCACAGGTGCAGAAAGGCTGAAGGTGAACGAGTGTAATGTGTTGTGAAGTGAGTGAGCATGATGGGAAGTGTTAAGGTGTTATAAGAACGTATAGTGAAGTGAAGGTGAAGAGCTACGTGATATCTTGCAACAGGCAACGGTGAACCAGATTTACAATGGGAAGCTGGAATAAACAGTGCAATAGCAACAGGGCCTTTTATGGATCTTGTATTGTTGATGAAGGAAGATCGTCTTCTCTTGATGCACGTCCAGATTCGAGTCCTGCACTACGCCCTGAATATCTAATTCACTTTGACAATGTCCTTTTCCAATTTCTGTCAGAAAACATTAGATGTTTATCATTTGCTCAAGTATATTACACTCAACATCCCCCTTTTCATCTAACCAATCCACTCTGTAGGAGGTCTCTTTGAGTTTCGTCAAATACTTCTATTGGAAGCCCTTCCCCCTCACCCACCTCAATAACATCAATAGTGCTCAGTGTTGGAAGCACTACTGATATCAGGTAAAAGAAACTGTTTTGAAGTCCTTCAAGGATCGATTCTTATCACCCCACGAAATACCCTTTTCATATGAGAATCAAAGTATTCGATCTGATGAAAACTGTATTGAACTAATCTGAATGTCATCTCTTCTTTTCCTTTTTTTTTGGGGGGGGGGGGGGAACTGAATTTACATTATGAATTGTTACCTTATATCTAAACAAATTACATATAAAGTATAATACATCATTACCTTCTATCTCAATAACCTCCATCTTTTAGAGGCAGCATCTGCCATGGAATTTTAGCTTCTGAGTTTAAGACTCAGCATAGATTAGGTGTGGCATCACATAACTACGGTGAGATGCCAGAATCACCACCACCATCTTGGGGGTTCATCATTGATACTGCTCTATGGCCAACTAATGTCATCGGAACCAATCCATTAAAGCAATCAGTGAAACCACAAATCTGAAGGGAGCATACTCAACTCAGAATGGGCCGATGTTGCGAGCCAACTTCAACATTAATTCTGGGTCAAGATGATGCTTGGGATCGTGATACACCAACACCATGATAAAACCAATTCTCAGAAACTTTAATAACATAGAAAAAGAAACATAGCTACTGTCATGGAGTCAACGAGAAGGGGATCACGTTGAAAGACCAAGGCTCAAATTTCAGCAACAAATATGAGGGTGAATTCAATACAGGGAGTCTAACTTAAAAATACAGAGACTGTGAATAGGTGGTGTTGAGATTTAACAAACAGAATGCAAGCAAAGCAAAAAGTTTGTAAAGGCTACAGTAATTTCCCTGGGTTTTGGTAAACACGAATGGAGAGGACAGAGGCTTATGCTACACTAAACATGAGATGCAAGTTATATAATGATGATTAAGAATTGTAATGTGATGCTATGAAACAGACCAAAACGAATGGATGCTCTGGGTAGCTGAAATTCAATGAAGCAAACGAAAGAAAAAGGAAATGTAATCAAAGTAAACCCAGTATAGTGAACAAAGTAATCGAGATGCAACCAAAATGATGATCGGATACCACCAAGATGAGAGATCGATTATGAACAGATAATCAAAAGAGGATTACACGAAAATGTAGAAATCTAACATCAAAAGGAGAGATCACGATGCAAACAGAAAAGTGAAACTTAAAGGAGAGATCAAGATATAAACAAGGAATCAAAAGTCAGAAGGGAAATCAAAATGACAGGGAAAACTGAAATGAAATAAGATATCAGCGAAATGTAATAGAAAACGAAAAAAAAAGAAAAAAAGGAAAATCGAAAGAAAATCTATAATGAACAATCACATACGATATACAAGATAAATAAGTAAAAAGAAAAGAAAAGAAAAGGGAAACGAAAGTGTGATGGGATATGAAATCCCATTGATATTGCCATGTATAGGCTGATACTGTTATATACAGATCAACGCTATATATGTGGCTTATATTTAAACAATGTGAAATATGAAAACGAAAGGAAGAAAAGGATCTCATCGTGGTTGATATTGATGTGGGGTTCCTTCAGCTTATTTGGGAGAGGAGAGCAAAAACCGGGAAGAAGGTATCTATAGAAAATTGAAATCGGAAGAGGAATTCTTACCTGTTTCTTGTAGAGGATGCGCTTTGTAGAGAGATCGTTCTTCTGTTCTTGCAGGGGAAATCTTAGAGAAAGAGAAAAGAGAAGTGGTGGAGAATTAAAGAAAGAGAGGGATCAGAGAACATGTGTATGGAGGGGTGAATGGCGGATCGGGAGCCGAAATGCGTGAAGAGAGTAATGGGGAGGTGAAGAAGCGGTGAAGGATCGAGAGGCCTGGGCTGTTTATTTATAACGGATGGCCGTTAGGGATTTTTTGAAATAGGTTTGTTGATTTTCATGAAATTTCAAAAGGTGGTCTTTTCAAAAAGTTTTCAAAAAGGGTGTGTAGGACCTCTTTATGGAATTCATTTTTAGTTTTTTTTTTACATAAAACCTTTAAAAGTATAGGAGAAACATGAGGTTTTCTTAAAAAATGGGATTCAAGCGGGGGTTTTGAAGTTTTTTTATAAAACATTTATTTTGAAATATTTAAGATTTTCTAAAATGAGGCTTTTTTGAGAAAAGTAGGGTTAATTTTGGAATTTGAGTTTCAAAAATGGATCTAGGTCTGGGAATTTTGATAAAACATTAGAATTTGGATTTTGAATTGAGAAAAACCTCTGAGAAAATATAAAGAATTTGAAATTTTTGATTTTTTGGAACAATAAGAGATTCGGGATCAGAATTGGATCCAGATATCCGATTTGGATCAGAAATTGGGTCAGAAATGAAGATTGAGTCTGGATTCCAGTGAATCCGAGAAATGAATAGAAATTTGATTAAAATTGAGTCAATTTATTCAAAGAAAGGGACCCAGGGGAAAAAAGAGAATTTTTAGATTTTTTGGAAAATTTTGGGGTGTTCACATACATTCATTCATGATTTGCAATCATTTGTCCTATAATGTTATGGATATTATCATCACCAGTTAAAAGAGAATCATAATAATGCTATGATGAAAAAATATCTAATTAATCTATTAATTTTTGTTTGGTGATTGTTTGTGAGCGATTTTTTTGTTTTAGTTAATGCATAAATTTTCTTCTCCGCTATATCACAAACATGTTTAACATAAAATGCAATTCCATGAACTATTATACATGCATTGATAATTCAATATTTTCGTGTGTAGCACTATTACATCATATTTATACACATCACGAGGATATTTAGAATTATGAAATCACATTCCATAAAATGATACATTCATTTGAAGCATGTTTTCATGATACAATTTCACATGAAAGGCATAATCAAATGGAAAATAACTTCTTGCAAGCATGGATACAGATACATCAAGCATTGCAATACATTCAAATCATTCATATTAAAACAATGTCAAACATGTACCTGCAGCAAATACACTTCAATATCCCGCTAACTTCTACCATGCCTAACATGGAATCTGAACTCCAAAAATAAGAATACTTCTATTTTCATACATTAAAATCATGCTCAGCATGATCTCCAAACTCCATCAAAGCAGTCCTAGATATCCACAACTAAGTGAGTGTGAACAAGAAAGTGTTGCATCCAAGAAATTAAATAACATGTGATGCGCTTGCATCACTTACTCACCACGGGTATTTACCCGATTTGCATTGCTTTTGCCTTTGCATTTTTTTTATTTCTTTTTGCATTGCATTTTTAGTCGCATGCGATGCTTAGCACTAAGCATCGCATAATTAGCTCAGCAACGTACCTGTAAAGCACAAATATATAAAATAATACAGGGAGGAGGCTCGACCCCTCCCTGGCAAAAAAGGAAATAGGGAGGGGTCAGAGTCCCTCCCTCCCATCCCGTAAGACAGAGAGGGGGCTCAGCCCCTCCCTATCCAAAAAAAATAGGGAGGGGGCTCGGCCACTCTCTCTTATCCCGTAAGACAGGGAGACAGGGAGGGGGCATGACCCCTCCCTGGCAAAAAAAAAATAGGGAGGGGGCTCGGCCTCTCCTAGGCGAAAAAAATAGGAGAGGGGGCCAAGCCCCTCCCTCGCATCCCGTAAGATAGGGAGACAGGGAGGAGGCTCGACCTCTCCCTGGCAAAAAAAATAGGGGAGGGGACTGAACCCCTCCCGTGCATCCCGTAAGACCCTGGCGAAAAAAAACTGGGAGGGGGGCTCGGCCCCTCCCTAGTGAAAAAAAACAGGGGAGGAGGTTGAGCCCCTCCTGCGCAACCCGTAAGACAGGGAGACAGGGAGGGGGCTCGGCCTCTCCCTAACGAAAAAAGCACAGGGAGGGGGCCGAGCTCCTCCCTCGCATCCCGTAAGACAGAGAGACAGGGGGGCTCGGCCCCTCCTTGGCAAAAAAGGAAACGACCGGCGAAAAAGGAAAGAGAGAGGGGGGAGTTGGAGGTTACCTGAGTCGAAGGGGGAGGTCGGCAGTCAGCGGGCGGTGGGCAAGGGACGAGGGGAGGTGGGCGATGGGTGAAGAGTGGCGAAGATGAAATAGAAAGGGTAAGAAAGGGACTCGAATTAGGGATTTACGGGGAAATTAGCGACGGATTAGCGACAAAAAAAATTTGTCGCTACTTGGCGATGGGGTAGCGAGGGAAAATTATTGTCGTTGATCTGTCGCTAAGTTGCGACGGATCGTGAGACAAAAACTATTTCATCACTAATCCGTTGCTAATTAGCGATGGATTACCGATAGAATGGTTTCCATCGCTAATTTCATAAATAAGTGAAATTTTAGCGACGAATAGCTTTCTCTCGCTAATCCATCGCAAATTTGTGACAAAAAAAATCTGTCACAAATTTCCGTCACTAATTAGTATTTTTCTTATAGTGAAATATTTATAAAAATTGTAAGTCATTGATTTTCAACCCTTAAAAGATTGTTCTTATACATCATAATTGGGTGATCCAAGAGTCTGTTTCTATAAAACCAAGTGTCTAGATCACATCTGTATGGTGAATGTTTTGTAAAAAGTAAAAAACCTTATGAAAATCTTAATTCATTCCAGTCCGTAAACATGTTTCAGTTACCCATATATATATATATATATATATAACAAAAAATTATAGAGTTTTTTTTACTTTTTTTTGAAAATTTTACTGTGATCTAAATGCTTGGTTTTATAGAAATATAAGAAGGATCTTTTAAGGGTTGAAAATCAATGGCTTAGAATTTTTATAAATATTCAAGCATAAAAAATTGTATTTTGTGATTCGATTACGATGATTCAACAATCAATTCTTAGCAAATGGCTGACACTGAATGCATCTGCAGGGTTAGATTTGCCAAAAATCATTAGAAAATATCAATTCATACCAGCAAACATATTTGCTTGGTAAATATTTTTTAGTTTTTCTATATATATATATATATATAATGTGTTCCTTCTGCCCACCTTCTAGTTCTGCCCCCTCAAAAATCATCAATTTTTATATTTTTTCTCACATCTAACACCACTATATATATATATATATATATATATATATATATATATATATATATATATATATATATACAACAAAAACTCTAATTAGCGACGAAAATTTGTGATGAATTTTTTTTGTCGCAAATTTGTGATGGATTAGCTAGAGAAAACTATTTGTCGCTAACATTCAAATTATTTGCAGAATTAGCAACGGAAAAAATGTTGTTGCGAATCCGTCATTAATTAGCGATAGATTCACGATAGAACAACTTTGTCGCAACTTAGCAACGAATCAGCGGCAAAATTTTTTGTCTCTACTCCGTCCCTAATTAGCGATGGATTCGCGATGAAATTTTTTCCGTCGTTAATTTCTCCTATAAACCCTAATGTGAGCCCCTTTCTTTCCCATTCTGTTTCATCCCTCGCCCGTCGTTCATCACCGATCACCCGCCGCTTGTCATCTGTCGCCCGCCTCCCATCGACCTCCCCCTTCGACTCCGTCCCCCTCTCACCTCTGCTCCCCTCTCTTTTGCTTGCGTCATTTTTCTGGCCAGCGAGCCCCGTCCGACAACCCCCTTCCAACCTCACCCCATCTCCCTTTCCCGACTCTGGTCTCTCTCGTCTGCCGACACCAACGCCAACTCCTTTCAGGTAACCCCTGACTCCCCTCTTTCTTTCCTTTTTTGCCGGTGAGCCCCTTTCTTTCCTTTTTTCGCCAAGGAGGGGTCGAGCCCCCTCTCTCTCTCGGTCTTACGGGATGCGAGGGAGGGGCTCGGCCTCCTCTCTGTTCTTTTTTTGCAAGGGAGGGGCCATGCCCCCTCCCTATCTCCCTGTCTTACGGGATGCGAGGGAGAGGCTCGACCCTCTCCCTGTTCTATTTTTACTAGGGAGGGTTCGAGCCCCCTCCCTATCTCCCTGTCTTACGGAATGCGACAGAGGGGCTCGACCCCCTCCCTGTTCTTTTTTCTGCCAAAGAGGGGCTGAGCTCCCTCCCTGTCTTACGGGATGTGAGGGAGGGGCTCAGCCCCCTCCCGGTTCTTTTTTCGCCAGGGAGGGGCCAAGCCTTTTCCGTGTCTCCTTGTCTTACGGGATGTGACGGAGGGGCTCAGCCCTCTCCCTATTCTTTTTTCGCCAGGGAGGGGTCGAGCTTCCTCCTTGTCTATCTGTCTTATGGGATGCGAGGGAGTGCATTGTTTTGTATTATATTGTTTTGTATATTTATGCTTTGCAGGTACGTAGCTGAGCTAATTGCGTGATGCTTAGTGCTAAGCATCACATGCGGTTAAAAATGCAATGCAAAAAGAAATAAGAAAAAAATGCAAAGGCAAATCATTTATCATAACTATGAATTTGTCCTCAATGCAAAGAGTACCCGAAGGAGGTATTGGATAGATTATTGTACTCATTCATGGTATACAATCGTCTATCATAACTAATGTGTTTCATATTGAATTTTTTGTTATAGTCATGTGTGCTAACTTTCTGAAAGTATTTGTAGGCTTCGCATCACTTTGCGACTGTGAACTAGGAGAAGGATGTGAGGGTAGTGTGGCAAGAGGTATAAAACCCGCAAAATTTCGATAATTATACAAATAAATAAATGTTACAATTCTTTGAAATAAATACGATAAAATGATATGGAGTCGATCCAAATAAATCTTGAAATCCAAACTAGATCAAATGGATCTAATATTTGGATTCGGATACGATAAATGGATTTGGATCCTAGAAGGATTTGAAGCCCAATTAGAATCTAATTGAATCTTAATGGATCCAAATATGGTTGGATCTCAATCAAGTTCCGAAAATGCAGTAAGTAAGAGTTTGGAACTCCCAGGAGAACGATGTTGTAATTGAACGAGAGGATAATGAAAAACAATAATATCAAGTGGTAAGGCAGAAAGTGATGTTTCATGCTTGAAGCTCCAATCCGTGGAAAAAGGTCTATGAAAAACGTTCATGTAGGGGCTTTAGATGGAGCCTCAAAGAGGATAAAGGAATTTTAGTTGCAAGAAGGAGCAACTAAAGAGGAATTGGTGAGCGGTAAGGACGATGGTCTCACAGGGTTGAGGTCACAGGCTCAAATCCCTTGGGTGACAAAACACTTTTTATATAGAAAACATTTTGGTTAGTAACACTGTTCAACCATAATGTGATTAAATACATTAATGTTGCAAGGAATTGCAACAAAATCAATACTGGTGTACTGGTGGGGCGCGTTACCCCTTAGGGAGGAGACCCCAGTTTAATTCTTCCTGTGTGCCAACAAGGAAGAATCTTTTTACAAATATATATATATATATATATATATATATATATATATATATAGTGATTTTTTTATTGGAATTCGAATGGGGGGGGAGGCTGGACATTTTCCCAAGTGGGAAACTCAACCAAATGCATTAATGAAGAAAAATATATTAAAGAGGAAAGGCCTTGGAATTTGAATGGTGGGCTGGACATTTTTTTTTAAGAAGTAATTCATTAACTATAAAAAACATTGGGAGAGCCCTTCCCCGTGCATCTTAATGGGAAAGGTGGAAGGAGGTGCATGGGAAGGTGAAGAGACAACATGAAATGGAGCTTTGAATGCACACATTTTTTTTTAGGAAAGTAACGATGCTACTTTTCAATTCACGTTCTTTTATGCATGAAGGGTTATAGGGGCTACCATAGGGGGAGGCTAGAGGAATTAATTTACAGCATTTTGAAGGGAGTTACATGGAAGAAAAAGAAATGTGGGGCTAAAGAGCTCCTAAGTTTTAGCCATTCACACCAACAACAAAAAAAAAAAAAAAAAATGTGGAAGCGGTTATTGATATCTCTTGTTTCCACTTTTCTATGTTTGTAGAGGAATCCCACCAAATGGGATGATGGGTACCACTAAAGAAAAAAAATAGAAGTTGAAGAGACTTGTACAAAGAAGAGGAGTGGGTAGTTTTGGAAATTCCAAGCAACCACTAAAAACGTGGGCTGGAGGATTAGAGTTTGAAAATTGAAAATTTCCTTTTTCAAGAAAAGTTAAAGAAGGGGGGCTCAAGGGAAAATGTGTAGCACCTCTCTCTCTCTCTCTCTCTCTCTCTCTCTCTCTCTCTCTGCCATGAGGCATACCTGGTTGCTTCCACCATTTTTCCTCTCTCACGTTTTCTTCTCCCAGTCCAGCTGTGTGGCTCATCCTCGGGCGCATTCCTCCATTACTTCCGGCAAGATGCTTGCTTGAGGTCATTCAAGGCACCAGCGAAGGAAGCGCGGCTACCTCCGGATTCGATCTTCATCGAGAGTTAAGGGGCATTTTTATTCGTATGCATGTAATCAGTGTTTTGTGGCAAGGATAACACCATATCTCTTCCCTCTTGTCGGTACCTCCAGCACGGGCTGGGTGTTTGCCATCATGAGGGAAGCATATGCGAGTGTTGGGTCCCTACGCGTAATAAAACCAAGTAAGGGTATTGGACCTAGGCATCGGTGTTCAGCGACCTTTTACACAAAATGGTTGTTTCACCTTCCTATGCGCTCTCCTCGGCATGGGGTTGTGATGACACGCCCAGTGCTGCGAGGCACGTAGAGTTGGGCGACCATCTAGCTCGTATGTGATGGGCATGCATTCAACCATGCATTAAAACCATGGTTAGCGTGGGCCCTAGACCAACCATGTTTCCCTCTAGTGCTTGGACTGTCGTCACCACTAGGGCCTATGCTGGTCCTCTCTCTCTCCGCAGTGAGAGTATAAACATGTACAGGTTTAGCAATGAGGTGAACCGATATATATATTGTTACTATGAGGGTGGGCCATGACTTTTGAACCATGGTGCTGTGTAAACACAAAAAAAGAAGAAGAGAGAAACAATGTTAAATGTGACAATGATGCAGTGATCTACCAATATTAGATTTGTTATATTTTTTTAGCAAATGCATTATCAAAAATCCGAGTGAGTGATATGAGATGTATATCGCATGCCTAACCATGTGGTAGTTTGAAATAACTGATTTAAAATGTTACCCTAGACTTAATACCTATTCATTTACTTTTGGTTATTTGATATGTTTGATGCAAAATACCTGAATGTCGTGATAGAATCGATATTAGGGACTGCTTTTATCAAGTATATGGAGATTGAGAGGGTCTATTTGGTCTGTTCTTTTACAGAAATAGAAGAGATTCTGATTGTCTGCTTTCGTTAAGAAATCTTCTTTATTGTTTATACCAAAACTCTAACAGGACCATTGGGATTAGATGGAAGACATTGTTACATGCATAAACAAGTTTCTGTCAGTATAGCTAAGCTTGTCAGTTGCACAATGTTAAGCGCAAAATTTTGCTTTTTAGCTGGTTGTTAGGAATTTACTCAACAATGAATAGAGCTGCTATGATTAAATTTGGTGAGCATGTTGAGTAGTGCTAGGTATAACAATGAATAAGGATTTCAAATGGAAAATTCATTAAGGATTTAAAGTGCTATATTTCAAAGGTGGATAGGGAACAATTTAATATATATATATATATATATATATATATATATATATATATATATATATATATATATTTCTGTTGATATGCATCTGGGGTACTAATGTACCGAGGTGAAGCACATACCATAAAGTTAGTGAAAATTAACCATCAAAACACTAGGGATATTATTGTAGACACTTCAAAACCACAAGGGTTAAACGAATCTCAGTCAATCATGTATACATACATAGGTCACTGCTGTTACAGCAGCGGTGCTAACCGACTCAGAGTGGGTTGATCGTTTATGGTCAATCAACCGGACCCAGAAAGAGGACCTGTCGAGAAATACCAACCTCAGTCACAGTTGTGGTTCCTCTATTATGATTGGAAGTACGGGTGAGCACTAGACGATATAGGTCTGGTTGTTGATCATCTTCGTTGGACGCCAATGTTGAGTGATGTGAATCGGGTTACTATATCTCGGACCAACGGGGGCTTCGCTTGTCCGGTCGAAGTAGTGCATGTCATGTTGGGACGTTGCAGGTTCAAAACCCAATGGTATAGTTGTGTATAACGGGGTAGGGTTCTGCCTAACCCCGGCTTGTCTTTCAATATATATATATATATATATATATATATATATATATATATATATATATATTGGATAAACCAATCCTCCAGAAATTGGTTCTCCAAACTAACCTCTTATTTGATGTGTAAAGGATTCCATAAATCAAAGGCTGACTATTCTCTTTTCTCCAAGACTGATGTGAATGAGAGCATTTTTATCCTCATATACGTGGATGATATTATTATTGCAGGGGATCATCTTGACCACATCAATAAATTGAAGGCTAATCACAATACAACCTTTTGCCTCAAAGATCTAGGACATATTCGCTACTTTTTGGGAATTGAAGTTGCTAGATCGAAACAAGGATTTTTTCTCTCGCAACATAAATATGCACTGAACATTTTAAACGACACCGGCAACCTTGGGTCAAAACCAGCCAATCTACCTATGGATCAACGACTTAAGTTATCCAACGATACTAGTGATCCGTTTCCACTACAAGAAAATAGAGGATTCGCGACGGATATTAGCGATGGAATTTTTTCGTCGCTAATTATCGACGGATTAACAAGAGAAACAAATCCGTCGCTACGAACCGTAATATTTACAAAAATATCGACGGAATAACTTCCGTCGCACAATCCGTCGCCAATTAGCGACGGCTTAGCGACGGAATGTTTGGTCGTAATAACCACGTATTTTAGCAGAGGATTTGGCGAGGGAAAGTGTGTCGTCGCTATCTCGCGATGGATTTAGCGACGGAATAGTTTCGTCGCTACGTAGTTATATTAATTTACGACGGATTGAGGCCGTCGCTAAATGTCGTGTAAATCCCTAATCAGAGCCCTCTTTCTCTTTTCTGTTTCGATGTTCCAGTCGCATAAATCCCTAATATTTGCTTTTTAGCTGGTTGTTAGGAATTTACTCAACAATGAATAGAACTGCTATGATTAAATTTGGTGAGCATGTTGAGTAGTGCGAGGTATAACAATGAATAAGAATTTCAAATGGAAAATTCATTAAGGATTTAAAGTGCTATATTTCAAAGGTGGATAGGGAATAATTTAATATATATATATATATATATATATATATATATATATATATATATTGGTTATAACTTAACAAGCTACAATGCTCATAGTCACTACCATTTCGATTATCTTTTTTTGAAAAGAATGTATGTGATTATGGAAAATGAATGAGATGTCATTGACGCAATCATGTTGCACATGGTTTTGTGTGTGGTTGACGTAGATATGTTGCGACCAATGTTCAATTGCATGAATCACATGTACAACCCTTGTGGTGCCATAGGAGCACTTATAATGCAAATTGATTCACATATAAACTGGATTGTACTTGCATACAGATGTTATGACTCAATTCTGTGCGATATATGCTTGCTCTGCAAATTTTTGCCTAATATAGGGTATTTGTCATGTCACGATCATGTGAAAGCTCAAAATTGAGCTTGCGGTCTTGCGAGACCATTATAGTGTCATATGAGTACTTATAAAAAGACGTACTTGAGACATGCCTTATGAGTGCATGGTCAGCATGGGGTACAAAATGTACACTCAAGCTCAGAAATGAAACTTTAAAATGCTTAAGTACAAGTACTCGGCTCATAGTTGAGCCAAAATTTTGAGAAATTATGGTTGGTGCCTATGAGGCATTCGATGGGTAATGTACAGACACTGTGATCACCCCGAGTGTGCGTTGGGATTTTGGAAATCCCCTGTGGTGCAATGACTTGCACATAAGAATAAATAAAATAGAAAATATGCACACATAACATAAATGTGGAATTCTGAGTATACCTGAAAGACGGTATATGTTACCACTTTCTCGGGATACTGGGTATACTTGACAACGGTATATGTTACTGGTTTCTCAGGGCTCTAAGTACACCTGAAAGACAGTGTATGTTACTGGACCCATGGTCTACCTTGGAGAGGGTAGGTGGTACAAGCTTCGTGGACATTCTTGTTTTCATGAGAGCTAGGCATCTCACCCGGTCCCCAGTCTACAGAGTTAGGGGACCAAGACTATCAATGCGTCCTAGGTGGTAGATCCAAGTCTTCTGCAGAAGTTATTAGGGTGCATCCTAATTCTTGTTCTTGCCATTAGGGAGTACTCCCTCAGTCATGAACCGTCCCTTTTGGACCTTCGTACAGCTAGTCACACGGGTTATAAAATAATAGACCCTCGTGTGGTCTCGGTCCGCTACGATATTGAATGCTTGTGCGTACCCACAGGGTAATTAACATGATGAAATATAAAGTTAGTGCATTAAGAAAAATCTTCAAATAGTTGCATAAGGCTTGATGTTGCAATAAGATGTGATTCTTGTAGTGCATGACTCAAGTTAGTTTTTCTTTATATGAAAAATGTGATAACTTATAAATGATGTGTTGAACATTGGCGTTTATGCTTTATGCAAACTTTACATGAAATGCTTCACTCAAGTCAGGTGTTCATCCACATTAGTTTCAAAGTTGTTATTACTTATATAACTATGATTCATGCATATATTGTGCTTTGATGTTGATGGAATTATATCATGAAATACTTGATTTTAGCGACCTATACATTTATCACTTGTTAAATGGTTAATAGTTCTATCTAAACATGTTGCACATATACTTGTACACATGACACTGTGCACATTCATATGGATATTATGCTTCTTACTCAGACGTCGTAGTCTGACCCTTTAAATTTAACATTTTTCAGGAAACAAATAAAGATGGGCAATTACAGTCATCGTTGCGAACGGGCCATGAGACCATATCTTCTTCGAATGTCCTGAGGAATTCTGACTTGAAATAAATCATTAAGTTGTAATTGATAACTTGTAGTATTTCAATGCAAGAGTTTATTTTACTTAATGCCTTGTGTATGTGCTATCACTTGTAACCTGCCCAAATAGATTGATAAAAGCATTTCCGCTGTTATTTAGAAAAAAAAATTTATTCCAAATTTTTTAAGTTAATTATTTGGGGCGTTACAATTATGGTATCAGCGTAGTTCAAGAATATATGGTTCATGGACCTTTCAGCAACCCTGCAAGAGCTCTGTAAGTATATAGTATTTGAATTATGTTTTTATTTTATGAAGAAATTGATTTATTGTGTGAAAATCGAGAACCTAGATATATTGCTAGGAACATCATTTGATATATGTTGTGATCAAGATAAGCAGGAGGCGTATGTTAGTTTGTTGTTCGAATAAATGGCTTGGGAAGCTAGGTGTGACGATCTTCTCGAATCACTAAACAAGCTAAATAGGGTTATGATACAACAAACTACAGAGAACGAATAAACACGGAAGGTCAACCTCGATAGTAATTGCATCAACAACCACAAATGTTAAGTTAGAATAAACGACAAAGAGTCTTTATAGAATAAACTAGACTTAAAGATTTTATTATGCATGTTGTCGAGAGCCAAGATGAATATCTTGTTTAAATGTTCAATGGAATGATTTTAAGTTTAATACTTAGACTTGTCTAATCTAGAATTCTATACAAAATCGTAATCGAACACGATTAGGAATATAGGGTCTGATGACTTAAGTTTCAATATGCATTGAACATTGAATAATATTTGACCCAATTGATGTATAGAGATTATGTATCACTCTATAGTAAATGAAGACTATGTCATTAGGGGGTCTAAAAAGGGACTCAGAATAAGACCTTAAACGAGACACAAGGTTTAAACTTCAATTGGATTTTGAAGTATTGTTTAACATAAGACACATAGTAAGACACGATAATCCATTTGATTGGTCTTTGTAATGAATTTCGCGGACGAAATTCTTTTTAGGGGGAAAGGATGTAAAACCCGTAAAATTTTGATAACTATAAAAATAAATAAATGTTACAATTCTTTGAAATAAATACGATAAAATGATATAGAGTCGATCCAAATGAATCTTGAAATCCAAACTGGATCAAATGGATCTAATATTTGGATTCAGATACGATAAGCGGATTTGGATCCTAGAAGGATTTGAAACCCAATTAGAATTTAATTGAATCTTAATGGATCCCAATATGGTTGGATCTCAATCAAGTTCCAAAAATGCAGTAAGTAAGAGTTCGGAACTCCGAGGAGAACAATGTTGTAATCGAACGAGAGGATAATGAAAAACAATAATATCAAGTGGGAAGGGAAGAAGGAATGTTTCATGATTAAAGCCCCAATCCGTAGAAAAAGGTCTATGAAAAACGTTCATGTAGGGGCTTTAGATGGAGCGTCAAAGAGGATAAAGGAATTTTAGTTGCAAGAAGGAGCAACTAGAGAGTAACTGGCGCAGTGGTAAGGACTATGGACTCACAGGGTTGAGGTCACAGGCTTAAATCCCTTGGGTGACATAACACTTTTTATATAGAAAACATTTTGGTTAGTAACACCGTTCAGCCACAATGTGATTAAATACATTAATGTTGCAAGGAATTGCAATGAAATCAACACTAGTGTACTGGTGGGGCTCGTTACCCCTTAGAGAGATGACCCCAGTTCAATTCCCTTTGTGCACCAACAAGGAAGAATCTTTTTACAAAAAAATATATATAGTGATTTTTTTTATTGGAATTCGAATGGGGGGGAGGTTGGACGTTTTTTTTTTATAAGTAAAGTTGGACGTTTTCCCAAGTGGGAAACCCAACCAAATGCATTAATGAAAAAAAAATATTAAAGAGGAAAGCCCTTGGAATTTGAATGGTGGGCTGGACATTTTTTTTAAAAAGTAATTCAGTAACTATAAAAAACATTGGGAGAGCCCTTCCCCATGCATCTTAATGGGAAAGGTGGAAGGAGGTGCATGGGAAGGTGAAGAGACAACATGAAATGGAGCTTTGAATGCTCACATTTTTTTAGGAAAGTAAGGATGCTACTTTTCAATTCACGTTCTTTTATGAATGAAGGGTTATAGGGGCTGCCATAGGGGGAGGCTAGAGGAATTAATTTCCAGCAATTTGAAGGGAGTTACATGGAACAAAAAAAATGTGGGGCCAAAGAGCTCCTACATTTTAGCCATTCACACCAACAACAAAAAAAAGAAAAAAAAATGTGGAAGCGGTTATTGATATCTCTTGTTTCCACTTTTCCATGTTTGTAGAGGAATCCCACCAAATGGGATGATGAGTACCACTAAAGAAAAAAAAGAAGAAGTTGAAGAGACTTGAACAAAGGAGAGGAGTGGGTAGTTTTGGAAATTCCAAGCAACCACTAAAAACGTGGGCTGGAGGATTAGAGTTTGAAAATTGAAAATTTCCTTTTTCAAGAGAAGTTAAAGGAGGGGGCTCAAGGGAAAACGTGTAGCACCCTTCTCTCTCTCTCTCTCTCTCTCTCTCTCTCTCTCTCTCTCTCTCTCTCTCTCTCTCTCTCTCTCTCAGCCCAGCTGATGTCTTCTTTTAAATCGTTGTAATTTTGAAAAGATTTTTAAATGAAGAACATGTGAAAACCAGACATCAAATAATAAAAACTGGTTCTCACTAGTGGATGAGACCGGGTCGAACTCAGGGAAGAAGAATATTTCATATTCAAACACACAAATCTAAACTAATCTTTGTTGTCGTATTATTAAAATATAAAATGTTCGAGAAAAGTAAAAACAACTAACTATTACAACAAATGAATACCCTTCGCAGAGGGCGTAAAATGCAATATTTACAAACCCAGATTCAAATTCCTAATTCTAAACTGAAAATAACAACTTCTACTCTTGTGCTTCCCGTGTCGTGCAATCGCTTCTGCTCCACTCTGGTGCTATCCTGCACAAATCAAATGAACACGAGCAGTACCAGAGATAGAAGTAAAAAAAAAAAACAATATTAAACTAGCTCAACACTAAAAAACACTGAAAGATATCATCAACAGAATTCAATGACAACTAAAACTATATTAACTAAAACAATTAACTAAATTTCAATTCACTAATATTTCATTAACCCAACATGAACATAAACTATTGAAAAACACAGGAAATTAGTGATTTGACAAGAAAATAAGAAAATGAACTGCAAAACAATATGTAAAACAGGAATTTAATTGAATGAAGAAGACAAGAAATCAATGTATTAAAAAAAACAAGAAAAATGAATGTAAAACAGAAAGTAAATGTATTACAAAAAAAACAGTATATGAATGTACTAAAAAATAGAAAAATGAAATGTAAAAAACAGGAAATGAAGGAAATAATAAAAACTGGAAATCCATTGACTGAAGAAAACAAGCAATTAGCAATGATACTACTACAAATTATACTAAAAATCAAAACAGAGGCAAATCTATACTAAAAATCAAAACACAAAGCATGCAGGAATGAATAAGCAAGAAATAACAACCAAAACAAAGAATGCAATAGAAAAACTGGAAAATGACTAAAAAGCATCAGGAACTACAAAACAGGAAATGGAAAAACTGGAAAAAAGGAAATCAATTTCATAAACTGGAAAATGAAAAAACTAAAAACAGTAAATTAGAAACACTTAACAGAAAATGAGATGAAAATGATGAAATCGGAGGTTGAAAAACATAACAAAATCTGTGAGTTGCATAATAGGTACTTATAAAATGAAAAAAAACAGGAAATTACACTGAAATGAAAGCAAACAATAGGTGATGAAAAAAATTTCAACGAAAGAAAAAAAACAGAAAAAGGAAAATGCAATGAATCAATAAATAAAAAATTGAATGAATACATAGTAAAGCAAAAGAAGATCAACACAAGAAATTGACAATTATGAAAATGAAAAATAGAAAAATAGGAAATGACTGACTGAGAAAACCAAAAAATAGAGAAGTGATTTAGAAGGAAACAAGAAATTATTTGCACATTACAGGAATTACAAGGAATGAAAAACACTTGAAAAACAGAAATTCACGGAATTGAAAACAACATATATAAAACATAAATGCAGGAAATTACAAAACAGAAAATACAGGTAATGAACAAGAATTTATGGAAAACAACAGGAATTCAGTAAAATGAGGAAAGAAAAGAAAAGAAACTTAGTAAAATAAAAAAAAATGGAAATTCTAGAAAATAATAAAGCAAATGAAACTTATGAACTTACAGCAACGAAAAGAACAAATGCAATGAGATCAAACAGAAAATTAACACAGGGATTTTAATGAATAAAAAAAACTCAAAACAAAATTGCAGGAAAAAACGAAAAACAGGAAGCTGAAGAAACAGAAAATTGGGAATGACTAAATCAGAACCTAATGCAACATTTTTTTTTTTTCATTTTTCAGAAATAACAAAGCACAACAACATCGATTTTTTGCCTTTTCGTTTTTCTGTTTTTTTTTTAGAACTAACACAGCACAATGGAAGAAGAAGAATAGGACTTACCGAACTAGAGCAAAGATTAGAAGAGAAGAGATGGCCTCCATCATGCACGCCGTCGCCGGATTGAGGATCCACCACCACCACTAGCTGGAAAAGACAGAGAAATAGGGAGAAGGGGAAGGAAGGGCAAGCAAGGGCCGGCGGTGGTGGAGAAGGGTGAGAAGAGAGGGAAAGAGGGGAAAGGCTTCAGCCGAGAATGGGGGAGACGAGTTGTTTTTTCATTTTTTCTTGGTTTTAAAAAACCCAAACCGGCTTGAACCAGTTTGTAACAATTTTTTTTTCAGTTTTCAAAATCACAAACCGGTTTGAACCGGTTTGTTACAATTTGTTTTTTTCAGTTTTTTTTCAAAAGGCAGCAAACCGTGTAAACCGGCTTGTTATTGATTTTCAAAAATAAAAAAAAAACTGTTTTAAAAAAAAACTTATTTGCTAAAAACCTCATTTGACTATTTTACTCTAAGGACTACTTAAAAATATTTACACTAAACCTCATTTCAACTTTTTTTTTTTAAAACTAACTAACTAACTCTATTTTTAACTCTAATTTTTATTTTATTTTTAGGCACTCACAATGACAAACATTAAAATATTTATTAAATTGTAAAATAACACTAATTTTCCAGCATTTTTTATTTTTAATTCATTTTAGCTCATTCACTCAAAACCAACATAAAATTGGGTTTTAAATCATTTTTTTTATGAAATCATGCATATTTTTTATATGAAATAACCCTAAAATATATGCATGATCAAATACCCCCATGCTTATGTTTTGCTAGTCCTCGAGCAAACTAAAAAAATGCAAGAAATCAAACTATCACCTAACTCACTTTCGTAGGAATCACGGTTGCATTTAGCTCATGCAACAAGCCCTTTCAACCTCTGGGTTACCCCAGTGGACGAGTAAGGTCTCGTGAGGGTTTGCAGTGATGCTACCCACAAACATCTCTGTCATGTATGCAAAATATTACACATCTTCACAAGTAGTAGATAATCAACGACTTTATTTTCACAAATATTTCCTGTTATTTCAAAATCATAATATAATTAGAGTCTTTTATATACCACCACAAAAAAAGAATTTCTTTCACTTTTCTAATTATCACAATTATTTATGTTTTATTCTTAGAAAATCCAATAAAAACATATTATTATTTATTTATCCTCACTCATGTTTTCTGCACAAGTTTTCTCAATCACACTTCTAAGCACTGAACTTTTCTTTCTTTTTAAGCTCTTTTCTCGATTTTTTCATTTTTCACGCTTTTTCTTTTTGCGTATTCATTCTTCTCTTATAGCTTGCATGTGGTCTACTTTTATGCCTTGTGTAATGTCAATATCTTCTATACTTTTTCAATGCATATCAAAAGATATCAACTAAGACATAAAAGTGACTTCCTTCATTCACCTTTGCAACGTGAGAGTCAAACATTTCAACTTATATCTATTCTCAGCTACTTAGGATCACGAAGTTTTCCACTATCCTTTTTGAAATGGAATCAAAAGTTTCAACTTACATCTAAGTTCCTTCTACTAAGGATTGTGGAATTATCCAAACAACCTAACGCATGCTTCTTCTTTTTTCTCTTTTGAGTTCTTTTTTTTTTTACGCTTTTGTTCATTTACTTAGTTTTTCAAAAATAGAACTATGCATATTCATATTTGCGATTCAAAATAAATTTTAACATGTATCTATCATCATTTCTTCGAAATCCACATAAACAACCATAATTTTTAGATCTATGTCAGAAAAAAAAAATTCGTGGGACTTAAAAATCCTCTAAAAACATCAGATTTGAAATAACATTCATATAAGTTCAAACTCTTTCTTTAAAAATCTACTTTTTATGAGAGATGTGTAAACATGTGCAAGAACGTAAACAGAAATATCAAGGTGTGCAAACTACACCCTCCCCCATGCTTGAATGACACTGTCCCAGTGGCACTCCCCCATGCTTATATGAAACTAAGTGAATGCATATGAGAGAAAATAAATGAGGGAAAAGAGTAGAATCAACTTGCCATGAATTATAAATGCATGTTCTATGAATACAATATATACAATGTGTACATGACAAAACATGAAATTCATAGAAAAAGATAGAAAATGAAAAATAAAACCAAATAAAATCTACAAATCCTAAAAACGAATGTAATACTGTACAAAATATAATCTCATGAATAAAACGAAAAAGGAAAAACAAAATAAAATCTACAAATTCTAAGGCAAATCTAATACTATACAAGATATGGGTTGCCTCCCATAAAGCGCTAAGTTTCACGTCCCCAGCCAGACGGATCTCTGGAAAAACCTTCATCGTCCATGAGATCAATGGACATGAAGTATCACTCAATCGGGCTCTATGAAGAAAAGAGTGTCATCTATGACACTACGCACTGTATTTCTATCCCGTCTACCTCTAAATGTGGGATCATGACTCTCTCGACATGAAGAACGGAAATTAGTCAAATCTGAGAGACTGGTCAAGAAATGAGAGTCTAGAACCGACCGACTATCAATAAATGCAACTTCAGACAAGTGGTGAATATGATCTGGCTTGACTTGGTCAAGCACCTTCTGCATTTGTACCTCTTGCTTACTAAAAGGAATCGGTGATCCTAAAGGTTGAGAAAATGAGGCTCTATATGATGATAATGCATGTTGTGGGTCAGGCCCCTTCTGCTGAGGTATCATGGAGATCGACTCGTCAATAGAAATGATATGGGGCTCATGAGCCGATTCCTGAATGGGATGATACGCCTTCCCGCTCTGAAGGGATGTAACAGATTTGACTTGCTCATGATGTGAAGTAGTGGGTTGCAAGTCAAATGACATGGGCTCCTCTCCCTTGGATGTGACAACAGACTGACTACGAAGGTTCCCCTGGCTTTGTCTACTTAATGTCTGAGCTAACTGTCTCATTTGAGTCTTTAGCTTGGCTATTGACTACGTATGGGAGCTCAAAACTTGTAATATCCTATCTTGAAAAGATTGACTAGGTGAAAGCTCATGAGAATAGGGTTGAGTATAAGCAGGTTGGGCTGGGGGATGAACCTGTGAAAAAATGGGATGCGAGTAACCTTGTGAAGGGTTACTGTGTCTATATTGTGTCTGGGAGGGCTGATGGGATGAGGGTATGGACTGGTTTCGCCAACCTGGGTTATATGATGCAAATGAATCATGCTCGGTCCTAGCGAAACCTTGGGCAACATTCACATGCTCCTGAACGAATTCAGGATATAGCGATGCTGTCGGACAATCCGAAACACAATGTGCAGGGCTAGCACATAGCTCGCACACTCTTCCTACTGGACTTCGCGAAGAATTGGCTAGGAGTTGATCTAACTTCCTAGTCAACTGGTCAACCTTGGTACGCAAATCTAACTTAGACCCAACTTCAGAAATTCCTATTTTCCTAGGACCACTAGACAGAGATGTAGTCCTATCAAGCCGTGAAGACAAAGCATGATGCATCGTGTTTTCACTCATGGTCTCAAATAGAGACCACGCCTCATCCTCACTCTTGAGCATAAAAGTGCCCCCACAAGACGAATCAATCATTTGACGGTGCTTATCAGTAAGCCCGTCATAGAAATACTGCACCAACTGCCAACGAGGCACCTGGTGATGGGGACACTTGTAGAGAAGATCTTTCAATCTCTCCCACGACTCGTGAAATTGTTCTCCCTCAATTTGAGAAAAACTGGTTATAGCTTTACGAAACTGATTCGTTTTACCAATTGGGAAGTACTTTTTGAGAAATTCTCACTGCATTCCTTCCCAAGTAGTAATACAAACCGTCTCAAGAGATTTTAGCCAGTGCTTGGCTTTATCCTTAAGAGAGAACAAAAACAAAGTTAACCTCATAGCATCATCTCCAAAGTTATTGATTCGCACAGTCGAGCAAATCTCTAAGAATTCGTCGAGATAACGATATGGGTCTTCATTGCTAAGGCCATAAAACGAGGGTAGCATTTGAATCACACTGGCCTTAATCTCAAAATGGCTCGCTCCTACATCAGGTCTCGTGATGCAGGAGGCAGGAGTATACGTATTTGGCATGAAGTACTCCCTCAAAGGACGGATCAAATGATGATCGTCAGCTATTGTGTACACCTTGGAGTAGACCGGTGTAGCACACGTCCTAACTTTGGGTTTTCTACCTAACTAACACACTAAGCGGCCAAACCACGCAAACCACAAAGCGAGTAGACTAAAAACAACAAAAACTAAACAAACACCACACAGTTACACATAACAGAGATTATGCAAAGAAAATATGAAATCTATGTGTACGGTACCAATCGTACACAGTCACCTCTAAGGGAATCCTAGTGGGTGGGTTGTGCAGAAAAGTAAGCTCGTCTCTAAGATATGCACATACGTAGTTCTACTCCTAAATGCAAACAAACACGAGGCAATAAAGTAAATACTAATATTACGCCGTTCCCCAGCAACGGCGCCAAAAATTTAATGTCTTCTTTTAAATCGTTGTAATTTTGAAAAGATTTTTAAATGAAGAACATGTGAAAACCAGACATCAAATAATAAAAACCGGTTCTCACTAGTGGATGAGACCGGGTCGAACTCAGAGAATGGGAATATTTCGTATTCAAACACACAAATCTAAACTAATCTTTATTGCCGTATTATTAAAATGTAAAATGTTCGAGAAAAGTAAAAACAACTAACTATTACAACAAATGAATACCCTTCGCAGAGGGCGTAAAATGCAATATTTACAAACCCATAATCAAATTCCTAATTCTAAACTAAAAATAACAACTTCTACTCTTGTGCTTCTCGTGTCGTGCAATCGCTTCTGCTCCACTCCGGTGCTATCCTGCACAAATCAAATGAACACGAGCAGTACCAGAGATAGAAGTAAAAAAAAAATATTAAACTAGCTCAACACTAAAAAACACTGAAAGATATCATCAACAGAATTCAATGACAACTAAAACTATATTAACTAAAACAATTAACTAAATTTCAATTCACTAATACTTCATTAACCCAACATGAACATAAACTATTGAAAAACACAGGAAATTAGTGATTTGACAAGAAAACAAGAAAATGAACTGCAAAACAATATGTAAAACAGGAATTTAATTGAATGAAGAAGACAAGAAATCAATGTATTAAAAAAAACAGGAAAAATGAATGTAAAACAGAAAGTAAATGTATTACAAAAAAAACAGTATATGAATGTACTAAAAAATAGAAAAATGAAATGTAAAAAACAGGAAATGAAGGAAATAATAAAAACTGGAAATCCATTGACTGAAGAAAACAAGCAATTAACAATGATACTACTACAAATTATACTAAAAATCAAAACAGAGGCAAATCTATACTAAAAATCAAAACACAAAGCATGCAGGAATGAATAAGCAAAAAATAACAACCAAAACAGAGAATGCAATAGAAAAACTGGAAAATGACTAAAAAGCATCAGGAACTACAAAACAGGAAATGGAAAAACTGGAAAACATGAAATCAATTTCATAAACTGGAAAATGAAAAAACTAAAAACAGTAAATTAGAAACACTTAACAGAAAATGAGATGAAAATGATGAAATCGGAGGTTGAAAAACATAACAAAATCTGTGAGTTGCATAATAGGTACTTATAAAATGAAAAAAACAGGAAATCACACTGAAATGAAAGCAAACAATAGGTGATGAAAAAAATTTCAACGAAAGAAAAAAAACAGAAAAAGGAAAATGCAATGAATGAACAAATAAAAAATTGAATGAATACATAGTAAAGCAAAAGAAGATCAACACAGGAAATTGACAATTCAGAAAATGAAAAACAGAAAAATAGGAAATGACTGACTGAGAAAACCAGAAAATAGATAAGTGATTTAAAAGGAAACAAGAAATTATTTGCACATTACAGGAATTACAAGGATAGAAAAACACTTGAAAAACAGAAATTCACAGAATTGAAAACAGCATATATAAAACATAAATGCAGGAAATTACAAAACAGAAAATACAGGTAATGAACAAGAATTTATGGAAAACAACAGGAATTCAGTAAAATGAGGAAAGAAAAGAAAAAAAACTTAGTAAATTAAAAAAATTGGAAATTCTAGAAAATAACAAAGCAAATGAAACTTATGAACTTACAACAACGAAAAGAACAAATGCAATGAGATCAAACAGAAAATTAACACAGGGATTTCAATCAATAAAAAAAACTCAAAACGAAATTGCAGGAAAAAACAAAAAACAAGAAGCTGAAGAAACAGAAAATTGGGAATGATTAAATCAGAACCCAATGCAACAATTTTTCTTTTTTTCGTTTTTCAAAAATAACAAAGCACAACAACATCGATTTTTTTCCTTTTCGTTTTTCTGCTTTTTTTTTCAGAACTAACACAGCACAATGGAAGAAGAAGAAGAAGAAGAAGAATAGGACTTACCGAACCAAAGGAAAGATTAGAAGAGAAGAGATGGCCTCCACCGTCCACGCCATCGCCAAATTGAGGATCCACCACCACCGGCTGGAAAAGACAGAGAAATAGGGAGAAGGGGAAAGAAGGGCAAGAAAGGGTCGGCGGTGGTGGAGAAGGGTGAGAAGAGAGGGAAGAGAGGGAAAGAGGGGAAAGGCTTCAGCCGAGAATGGGGGAGACGAGTTGTTTTTTTGTTTTTTCTTGGTTTTAAAAAACCCAAACCGGCTTGAACCGGTTTGTAACAATTTTTTTTTCAGTTTTCAAAATCACAAACCGGTTTGAACCGATTTGTTACAATTTGTTTTTTTCAATTTTTTTTCAAAAGACAGCAAACCGTGTAAACCGGTTTGTTATTGATTTTCAAAAATAAAATAAAAAACTGTTTTAAAAAAAACTTATTTTCTAAAAACCTCATTTGACTATTTTACTCTAAGGACTACTTCTTAAAAATATTTACACTAAACCTCATTTCAACTTTTTTTTTTTAAACTAACTAACTAACTCTATTTTTAACTCTAATTTTTATTTTATTTTTAGGAAGTCACAATGACAAACATTAAAATATTCATTAAATTGCAAAATAACACTAATTTTCAAGCATTTTCTATTTTTAATTCATTTTAGCTCATTCACTCAAAACCATCATTAAATTTTGTTTTAAATCATTTTTTTTATGAAATCATGCATATTTTTTATATGAAATAACCCTAAAATATATGCATGATCACCAGCCGTGAGGCATACCTGGTTGCTTCCACCATTTTTCCTCTCTCACGTTTTCTTCTCCCAGTCCAGCTGTGTGGCTCATCCTCGGGCGCATTCCTCCATTACTTCCGGCAAGATGCTTGCTTGAGGTCATTCAATGCACCAGCGAAGGAAGCGCGGCTACCTCCGGATTCGATCTTCATCGAGAGTTAAGGGGCATTTTTATTCGTATGCATGTAATCAGTGTTTTGTGGCAAGGATAACACCATATCTCTTCCCTCTTGTCGGTACCTCCAGCACGCGCTGGGTGTTCGCCATCATGTGGGAAGCATATGTGAGTGTTGGGTCCCTGCGCGTAATAAAACCAAGTAAGGGTATTGGACCTAGGCATCGGTCTTCAGCGACCTATTACACAAAATGGTTGTTGCACCTTCCTATGAGCTCTCCTCGGCATGGGGTTGTGATGACACGCCCAGTGCTGCGAGGCACGTAGAGTTGAGCGACCATCTAGCTCGTATGTGATAGGCACACATTCAACCATGCATTGAAACCATGGTTAGCGTGGGCCCTAGACCAACCGTATTTCCCTCTAGTGCTTGGATCGTTGTCATCACTAGGGCCTATGTTGGTTCTCTCTCTCCCCGCAGTGAGAGTATAAACATGTACAGGTTCTGCAATGAGGTGAACCAATATATATTTTTACTGTGAGGGTGGGCCATGACTTTTGAACCATGGTGCTGTGTAAACACACACAAAAAAGAGAGAAACAATGTTGAATGTGACAATGATGAGGTGATCTACCAATATTAGATTTGTTATTTTTTTTTTTAGCAAGTGCATTATCAGAAATTTGAGTGAGTTATCTGAGATGTATATCGCATGCCTAACCATGTGGTAGTTTGAAATAATTGATTTAAAATGTTACCCTAGACTTAATACCTATTCATTTACTTTTGGTTATTTGATATGTCTGATGCAAAATACATGAATGTCGTGATAGAATCGATATTGAGGATTGCTTTTATCAAGTATATGGAGATTGAGAGGGTCTTTTTGGTCTGTTCTTTACAGAAATAGAAGAGATTCTGATTGTCTGCTTTCGTTAAGAAATCTTCTTTATTGTTTATACCAAAACTCTAACAGAACCATTCGGATTAGATGGAAGACATTGTTACATGCATAAACAAGTTTCTGCCACTATAGCTAAGCTTGTTAGTCGCACAATGTTAAGCAAAAAAATTTGCTTTTTAGCTGGTTGTTAGGAATTTACTCAACAATGAATAGAGCTGCTATGACTAAATTTGGTGAGCATGTTGAGTAGTGCCAGGTATAACAACGAATAAGAATTTCAAATGGAAAATTCATTAAGGATTTAAAGTGCTATATTTCAAAGGTGGATAGGGAACAATTTAATATATATATATATATATATATATATATATATATATATATATATATATATATATATATATACATATATTTCTGTTGATATGCATCTGGGGTACTAATGTACCGAGGTGAAGCACATACCACAAACTTAGTGGAAATTAACCATCAAAACACTAGGGATATTATTGTAGACACTTTAAAACCGCAGGGTTAAACGAATCCCAGTCAATCATGTATACATACATAGGTCACTGCTGTTACAGCAGCGGTGCTAACCGACTCAGGTGGGTTGATCATTTATGTTTAATCAACCGGACCCAGAAAGAGGACCTGTCGGGAAATACCAACCTCGGTCAGAGTTGTGGTTCCTCTATCATGATTGGAAGTACGGGTGAGCACCAAACGATATTGGTCGGGTTGTTGATCGTCCTCGCTGGCCACCATTGTCGAGTGATGTGAATCGGGTTACTGCATCTTGGACCAACGGGGGGCTCCGCTTGTCTGGTAGAAGTAGTGCACATCATGTTGGGACGTTGCAGGTTCAAAACCCAATGGTATAGTTGTGTATAACGGGGTAGGGGTCTACCTAACCCTGGCTTGTCTTTCAAAATATATATATATATATATATATATATATATATATATATATATATATATATATATATATATATATATATATATATATATATATATATATATATTGGTTATAACATAACAAGCTACAAAGCTCATAGTCACTACCATTTTGATTATCTTCTTTTGAAAAGAATGTATGTGATTATAGAAAATGAATGAGATGTCATTGACGCAATCATGTTGCACATGGTTTTGTGTGTGGTTGATGTAGATATGTTGCGACCAATGTTCAATTGCATGAATCACATGTAGAACCCTTGTGGTGCGATATATGCTTGCTCTGCAATTTTTTGCGTAATACAGGGCATTTGTCATGTCATGATCATGTGAAAGCTCAAAATCGAGCTTGCGGTCTTGCGAGACCATTGTAGTGCCATACGAGCACTTATGAAAAGACGTACTTGAGACATGCTTTATGAATGCATGGTCAGCGTGGGGTACAAAACGTACACTCAAGCTCATAAATGAAATTTTAAAATGCTTAAGTACAATACTCGGCTCGTAGTTGAGCCAAAATTCTGAGAAATTATGGTTGGTGCCTATGAGACATTTGATGGGTAATGTGCATATAATGTGATCACCCCGAGTGTGGGTTGGGATTTTGGAAATCCCCTGTGGTGCAATGACTTGCACATAAGAATAAATAAAATAGAAAATATGCACACATAACATAAATGTGGGATTCTTAGTATACCTGAAAGGCGGTATATGTTACCACTTTCTCGGGATACTGGGTATACCTGACAACGGTATATGTTACTGGTTTCTCAGGGCTCTAAGTACACCTGAAAGACAGTGTATGTTACTGGACCCATGGTCTACTTTGGAGAGGGTAGGTGGTATACAAGCTTCGTGGACATTCTTGTTTTCATGAGAGCTAGGCATCTCACCTGGTCCCCAGTCTACAGAGTTAGGGGGCCAAGACTATCAATGCGTCCTAGGTGGTAGATCCAAGTCTTCTGTAGAAGTTATTAGAGTGCATCCTAATTCTTGTTCTAGCCATTGGGGAGTACTCTCTCGGTCATGAACCATTCCCTTTGGACCTCTGTACGGCTAGTCACACGGGTTATAAAATAATAGACCCTCGTGTGGTCTCAGTCTGCTATGATGTCGAATGTCTGTGCGTACCGACAGGGTAATTAACATGATGAAATATAAAGTTAGTGCATTAAGAAAAATCTTTAAGTAGTTGCATAAGGTTTGATGTTGCAATAAGTTGTGATTCTTGTAGTGCATGACTCAAGTTAGTTTTTCTTTATATGAAAAATGTGATAACTTATAAATGATGTGTTGAACATTGGCGTTTGTGATTTATGCAAACTTTACATGAAATGCTTCACTCAAGTCAGGTGTTCATCCACATTAGTTTCAAAGTTGTTATTACTTATATAACTATGATTCATGCATATATGGTGTTTTGATGTTGATGAAATTATATCATGAAATACTTGATTTTAGCGACCTGTACATTTATCACTTGTTAAATGGTTAATAGTTCTATCTAAACATGTTGCACATATGCTTGTACACATGACACTATGCACATTCATATGGATATTATGCTTCTTACTCAGATGTGGTAGTCTGACCCTTCCAATTTAACATTTTTCAGGAAACAAATATAGGCAATTGCAGTCGTCATTGCGGACGGTTCATGAGACCATATCTTCTTCGAATGTCCTGAGGAATTCTTACTTAAAATAAATCATTAAGTTGTAATTGATAACTTATAGTATTTCAATGAAAGAGTTTATTTTACTTAATGCCTTGTGCCTATGCTATCACTTATAACCCGCCCAAATAGATTGACTAAGGATTTGATAAAAGTGTTTCCGCTGTTATTTAGAAAAAAAAAATTTATTCCAAATTTTTCAAGTTAATTATTTGGGGCGTTATAGAAGGTAGCTCTGCCAATCGTTTTGCGGACATGCTGCACAATATGAAGACTGCAGCAATAAAAGCAGCTGGTGGGATAAATGATCCACTGCAGTGGAAGGGCCATGACCCTTCTACTATCAGGAGAGATTATTGAGAGAGAATGTGAGACAAGTGGATCTACACATAGGTAAACTGAGTGTTGATGCCCGATGCCCATCTACACACAGGTGGATCTAAGACTTTTGAGAGCCACCAAAAGAAAATGGTAACTCATCAATATATATATATTGTCAAATTTATAAGTATTGTTGCATAATTTTTAATTATTTTTTTTATCATTTAACCTTGAAGAAAGCAGAAAAAGGAGGCATTGTGCCTTACAAGGATGTGTTTATTGAAACCCATAAACGTAAGAGCGCGGGAGAGTTCGTATCAGAGAAGGTGAGAGCAACAACGGTATGTATTTATTGTATTAATAAACATTGTAATAGACAAGTTATCATGAACATTGTAATTCTTAATTATTAATCCATACTCTAATCATTACTTTATAGGAGTCATACGAACAACAGATGGTAGAGCGATATGGCGATGACTCCACTCAGCATCCGCCTTTTGATCCTGCAACATGAGTGACTGCAACCGGTGAACTCAAAAAGGTTTGTGTGTTCGAGTTTGGGAGTAACATGAACACCACACAAGTCGTTGCCTCCTGCAGCCAGGGCTCTCAGAGTTCTCTTGTCAGCATCAACTCCCATCGTCTGATTGACCCTGCTATGTCTTGGGATGGTGTCTGTCAGCGTCTTGAGGACAAAATGCATGACTTTTTATATGAAGTCATTCACAACCTTGTCCATAATGAGTTGTGCAACTTTTTTCATGACAGAAGAACTTCCTCTGCATTCAACATGAGCTCTGGTGCCCGTCAGGTATAAAAATTCATGTAATTTGTTTCATGTCGTTAGATTTCAAGCTAGTATATGCATGATTAAATACATATATACATTATTGAATCACTATGAATTTTTTTGACACCTTTAGAGTACATATATGCATGATTGAATCACTATACAATTTTATGACACCCTTATAACACATATACGCATGATTGAATCACTATGAAAGTTTTTTGACAACCTTACAACACATATAAGCATGATTTCATCACTATAAAATTTTTTGACTGCCTTATAACACATATATGCATGATTGAATCACTATGAAAGTTTTTTGACAACCTTAGAACACATACAAGCATTCTTTCATCACTATGACAACTTTAGAACACGTATGAGCATGATATTAGCACATATGAAAGTTTTTTTACTACCTTATCACACATATATGCATGATTGAATCAATATAAAAGTTTTTTGACAACCTTAAAACACATATATGCATGATTGAATAACTATGAAAGTTTTTTGACTGCCTTCGAACATATATGAGCATGATTGAATCACTATGAAAGTTTTTTGACAACCTTAAAACACATATGAGCATGATATTAGCATATATGAAAGTTTTTTTACTGCCTTATAACACATATATGCATGATTGAATCAATATGAAAGTTTTTTGACAACCTTAGAACACATATATGCATAATTGAATCACTATGAAAGTTTTTTGACAACCTTAGAACACATATAAGCATGATTTCATCACTATGAAGTTGTTTTACTGCCTTAGAACACATATATGCATGATTGAATCACTATGAAATTTTTTTACTGCCTTAGAATACATATATGCATGATTGAATCACTATGAAAGTTTTTTGACAACCTTAGAACACATATAAGCATGATTTCATCACTATGAAACTTGTTTGACTGCCTTATAACACATATATACATTATTGTGATACATAACACATTTATTTGACAACCTTATAAACATTATTTGCATGCATGAATCACTATGACATTTTTTTGACAACCTTAGAACACATATCTACATGATTGAATCACTATAAATTTTTTTGTCAGTCTTAGATTACATATCTGAATTCTATTATTGTCCTTCACTTTATTGCTAGTCTATGTGTCATTCAGCCATTTACTTTGATTGCATTAGATTAGGTGCATTGCATATAATTTATTTCATTATATTTTGTTTATCAATACTCATATTTCGGTTCTCTTGTAGGATGCTGGAGATGATCAGTGTAGAGGAGTTGATGGAGGCATGGATGGATGGGAAGATCGAGACAATGAAGAGGATGATGCCCCGAATCTTAGCGAGGATTAGATTCATGTGTTTAATTTGTTTAACGTACTTGTAATTAATTAGGACTTGGCAAGGACTGTATTGGGTTGTTAAATTTGTTTAACTGATAACTTGTGTTAAATTTGTTTCACCTGCTTTGTATATGTACTTTATTTTTTATACACAGGTTATATAAATTGTATAACGAGAAATTTATCTTGATATTCATATTTAAATTTTTTTTTTTAAATTTGTGATGGATAGTATCCCTTGCTAATTTAAATCAGTCGATGTTTTGCGATGGAAATTAATTCGTCATTAATCCCTCGCTAAATTGGCGACAAAAATTAGCAACAGATACGTATTCATCGTTAAATTTTAGCGACGGAATACATTCCTTCGTAAAACCAAATCAATCCTTATTTAGCGACGGATTGACGACAGATAAATTCTATCGCATTTTAGTGATCAGGATTATGTGACAGACGCTTTCCATCGCAAATCCATCGCGAAACACGTTAACGACGGATAGTATCCGTCGCTAATCCGCATTTTTCTTATAGTGTATATATATATATATATATATCTAATGTGCTCCTTCTGCCCACCTTCTAGCTCTGCCCTCTCAAAAATCATTATTTTTGGTATTTTTTTTATTTTTTTCTCTCATCTAACACCATAGATATGATCTATAAATTTTGTTTAGTGGGAATCGGTATTTGGATCATTGGAATCTGACCTTCATACAGGTTTTTCCAATGATCCAAAATCAATCGCTAAGAAGGTACTAGTTTTTTCTGGCTCATAAAATTGCTTTTTTTTGTCAAAAAAACATGATCCAAAGAGTCGATTCCCACTAAGTGGAGCATGTTAAACACATCTAACGGTTCAGATATATCATAAAACTTAAAATGTTCAGTTCTCTCTCTCTTTATATGTATATATAGTTATTTTAAGACAAGCTGGGGTTAGGCATACCCCACCAATTATTCAACTGTACCACTGGGTTTTGAACTTGCAATGTCTCAGGAGACGTTCACTGACAGTTCCCACCAACCAGTCTCGAGCCTAGCAAACAAAAAAGGAGCCCTAAGGCATTTTCTGATTGGGTTTAAATGTTCGAGCCAACTGCCTCAGTGGAGCTTGCACATTTCATTTCTTAAACCGTGCAGGGCGAGCTTGAACAGGCCAGGCTCCGCTCGAGCTCAGCTCTGGTGCAGCCCTAGGCTTCAGGTTAAGGGTGAAAAGACTTGTTCTGCGAAAACAACCAAAGGATGACAATGTAAATGATTGCTTACCAGATGAAAATGAATGCCACTCTTAATTTGCCACCAATATGCATAATTAATAGATTGGGCTGAATTTAATAGATGGATCAGTAGAGCCAACCATAATTAGTAGGTCTTTTATAAATCCAGCTAATCTTAATTAGTGACTTTCAAACCCACTATCGGTCACTGCTTAACATTCAATTAAACGGGTCTCAGATCCTAGGATTTGAGATCTTAAGATTTCCAACTAAATCTAAATCCAATATCTGATGAGGGTGAGAAAACTATGAATACGATATTCATGTATTTCTGGTTTCACCCTCCCCCCTCAGGCCAAATATTCATAAATGTGTGATTACTTTTGAATTTCATATTTCAGGACATAATTTTTGCGTACTGAATGAGATCTCTCTCTCTCTCTTTATTTATATATATATATATATATATATATATATATATATATATATATATATATATATATATATATATATATATATGTGAAAAATTGGTAGCTGTGAAATGCTTATGCATTAAATCGGTGGTCAATTGCGTTGGCCGTCCATCATGCGCATTGATGGATGGTCGTGCAAAAAAACCATCAAAATGATGAGTTTTTCTGCCAAAGAGAAATTAACAGGCGATGAAATTGTCGCTGCTGATGTTCAAACGAGCATTAAAGGCGACAAAAATCGCTGCCAAAGGTAATGAGCGATGATTTTTGTCGTTAATGCTCAATTTTTTGCCCAAAGCACGGCGACAATTTTGTCGCCACTGATGCCTCTTTGGCGGAAGAGCTCGTCAAAAATGCAATTTTTTTGTTTTGTTTTGCATTGGGCGTTCATCATCGCGCGTGATGAACAGTTAGTGTGTTTGACCATAGATTTAGTATGGATTTCACAACTATATATATATAATCACTGCTAAAGGTCATTAGCGTGATTTTTGTCACCACTAACTAGCTGTAATTTTTGTCACCACTAATGCCCCTTTGGTGGAAAAACTCATTAAAAAGTGATTTTTTTGTTTTGTTTTGTGCTGGTCGTTCATCAACACGCGTGATGGACAGTCAACTTGTTTGACTACGAATTTAGTACCTATAAATTTCACAGCTACCAATCGTATATATATATATATATATATATATATAGGGGATGATGAGGATTGTTTGATCAACTCTTGTAATTGTTGACTTCTTCCCAATGGAATTAATGAGAAAAAAATGGAGCCCATCATGCTAGCTCGGGCTGCCCAGCCCCATTAAGGCCCGACAGGTCCGAGCCTGGCCTGACTCAGTTATACTTGGGCTCAAGCCTGACAATTTAGGCCCAACCCAATTGACGAGTGGAGCCTATCAAGCCCTGTGTAAAATACACAGAGACTTGGCCCGACTCGGGTCCGATTATTTAGTTGGGCTTGACCTGGACTCAGTTGAATCTGCTCTGAGCTGCATTTTGCAGCTTGAGCCCGACCCCAGCCAGGTACCTGTCAGCCCGTTGGGCACCCAGCTCGATTGCCATCTCTGGGTTTAATGCAACATGCATATAAGTGATTTAGTTTTTTTTTTCAGTAGGCTAAGAGAAAAACCCCTCGTCACCAATAAAACCCTTGAGGACGTCGTTGCCCACCAAAAACACACCCATCTACCTTGCCGCAAGAAACACCTATCATGGATTTGGATTTTTGGGCTTGGTTCAAATGTTAGCTCAAAAACCAACTTGGTTGAATCACCCAAGCCAAGATAGACCCATGTCAAGTAACTGGATCCTCATCAGGGAAGCAGATCCTAATGGACCTAAGCATTTGGACTTGGATCCAATTCCATACATAATCAGATGGAACATGCCCATCGTCATTGTGGTCATCCAGAAATTGATCGACAAAATGAATTGGATCCTGGTCTGCCCCAGCACCCACAGGCTCCAGTCAACTTATATTAAGCTCCATCAATGTATACCTGTCGCTGGATATGGACCTCCTTATAGGTTGGGATCGGGTCCACTAAAATATCCACACCCATTAGATACCTAGTAGTGAAGGTTCACTGGCACAGACCACGTGGCATGCAGCTTTGTCTTGCATGCGCATTCGCTACACACCTGCAGTACATGACCATGTCCACATGCTGCATGAACAACCCACGTGCCAACTCGATGATGATTGACAGGTTTGAATAAAACAGATGACCAAACTCAATATGTATGCATGCTGGTTCAGTGGAAGCCCATAGCAGGTCTATTTTTAATGATGTTGATTGATGGATACATAATCATGACATACATACATTTATCTAATGGATATTTTATTCGTTGCAGTAACATTGTATATGAGAGGTAGGTGTCCATAGGATTCATTCACGCAAACGCTTTTATGTCGTGCGAAAGTTGGTGTCAAAGGTGAGGGGATGATGTTGGTGGTCATGATGATGATAAGAGTGTAAAAGTAATGACCACAGACGTTAGATGCATGGATGGTACCAAGCTGAAGCCTCAAGATGGAATCTCCCCGGCGTTTATTACGGTTGGGATATGTAATCTTCAACAGAAAATGGATCCTATAGGATGAATTTCATCATACAATCAATCTTAATCATACAGCATGACCATCTAGCCATTGATTGGATGGCTAGTATTGAATGTATGATGAAACCCATCCTATTTCAAACGATGGGATCCGTGGCAGCTCCAAAATCCATGATTTAGTATAAATACAAAAGAGAAACCATTCTAAATGCATAAACGCCCATCCCAGCGTCGAGATTCCAAACACAACAACTAAAGTAGTTGAACAAGATTTTACTTCGACGCTGCCAAATGCATAAACGCCCATCCCAACGCCGAGATTCCAAACAGGCCCTTAAATGTTTCATCATACATTCAATCCTAGCCTTACAGCAGAACCCATCTAGCCATTGATTGAATGGCTAGTCCCACCCTGTTTACAGCGTTTGGGTGACCCTGATCCAAAGTACTACACTACGCCAGACTGGTCGCATTCAGAGAGCAAGAAACAAAATGGCATAAAACCGAGATGGACTCTCCTTTCAGATTCATGTTTGCCCAATTCTTCACTCTGGGTTTTCTTCCACACAGATATCCCCTTCTTTTTAAGCTGCCAGGACATTGGCCTAAGTACCATAGGCAAAGCCAGAGCATCTAGGTCTCTGAATCTTAGGGCGATTTCTTTATCAAAAAAAAAAAAAAGATACCACCTTCTTGAGACGAGGTAAACCGTGCAATCAGTTAGTGGAAAAGCAGATTCCCAACCAGGAAAACTGAAAGCCTTTCCCACCTTGACAATGATGTGTCCATGCATGACAAATCACCATCATCCGTTCCATACCAAAAGGCCATGATCATGCCCACCAACCTTTTTTTTCCCATCACCCATCCGTTTCTCCCACTCCACAATCTAAAAAATAACACCAAACGCAACCAAGAGATCCCAAAGTTCCCAAGCATGCATAGTACACAATTTCCACAAAACAAAAGCTCAAAAATAGTAAAGGGAAACAGAAACTTCACAGGCAACCCACTTACTAAACCACACAAAAAAGAAAAGAAACAAAAAAGGAGATAAAGAGGAACCCTTTATTTTTCTTCCAGTTTGATCTTTGAAACTCAAAATCCCAAATAGGAGAAACGAAAACCAAGTAAAAATAAAGAAAAAAAGACTATAATAGAAATGGCCGTTCTCTCACATCTCATCATCCCCTGTTTCTTACACTAAACAAAAAATCTAAGAATTAAAAAGCAAAAATTTCGCTTCATCTTTCTTTATATTCCTCCCAGTTTGAAACTCAAAATCCCAAACAAAGAGAAACAAAAACCAAGTAAAAAATTACGAAAAAAAGAAGGAAAAAAGAGAAAAACTGAAATGGGTATTCTCTCATCATCCCCTGTTTCTTACACTAAACCAAAAATCTAAGAACTAAAAAGAAAAACTTCCATTTTCCATTCTTTATACTCCTCCCAGTTTGAAACTCAAAATCTCAATCAACAATAAACAAAAAAAGTTAACAAAAAAAAGGAGGAAAACGGAGATTGTTAATCTCTCTTCTTCCATCATCCCCTGTTTCTTAAATTAAAAACAAAACTCTAAGAGAAAAAAAAATCATTACGATCTCTCTATAACTCAACTATAACAATAATTTCAAAGAAACCACATCGTTTCTTCTTCTCCTTGTATCTAAATTTCACAAATTGGGTCAAGAGCAACAAGATGAGCACCTGATCAAGCCGTTCTCGTTGCAACTCGAGCACGATCTGAAGCCACCCTTCTCGCTGTAGCACTTGTGGCTGCCGTCGCACTCGGTGCAGAGGACGAAGCCCTGCCCGCCGCAGAGGTCGCAGATGGGGCCGGCCTCCGGCAGGCCCTCGAGGCGGCGCTTGAGCTCGCCGGACTCGTGAAGCTCCCAGATCTCCTCCGCCCCGCCGACGTACCTCCCGCCGATGAACACCCTGGGAAGGCTGAGCCGCCTCCCCAGCACCGCCTCGAGCTCCCGCAGGAACCGGCCGTCCATCGAGAGGTCCCGCTCGTCGACCGGAACGCGGAACCCCTTGAGGATCGATCGGACGCTCCAGCAGTCGTCGAACGTCTTCCTCACGACCCTCAGGCTCGTAAAGTAGACCACCACCTTCTTCTCCGCCGCTCCTCCCTTTGGGGGCTCCGGAGATATCGTCTCGAGGAGGACGTCGTCACTACCACCTTCGTTTCTTGGGGCGAGGGAGTTCCAGCGGCCGATGGAGGCCGAGATTCGAGATGAGGAGGAGTCGGTTCGGTGGAAGACGGCGACATTGCGGGGAGGAGGATCGTCTTTGCAGAGGACCTGGACGTCTTTAAAGGAGGAGAAGGAGAGGGATGCGTCTGGTTGGAATTTCCGGCGACCGGATTTTCCCCACGGCGGCCACATCGAGGGATTTTCTGATTGGTGGGGAGGAGACCGGAGAAAGAAAGGGGGCGTGAGATGGGTGGTTGGGATGAACGGGGTTTTCTCTCTCTGTTTAAGGGACGGAAGGGACAGATTGGTGGAGCTGGAAAAGTGGGAGAGGGTGCAGAGGGGAGGATGGGTCAGGCCCTTTTTTTTTAGTTTGGAAGGTTTTTAGAGGGAGAATAGAAATAGAGAAAGAGGGAGATGGGTGGCTTTTGCTTCTCTCTCATCCACTTTCTCTCTCTAGATTTTGGTGAGATTTATGAGGGTTGGGAAAGGGTTGTTAAGTTTGTTGGGACTATTTCCTTGTTCTTAACCCCTGCTTGTGGCCTTTTTTGTTGCACAAGTGAATGGTCTAATATTGTCTTATTTTGACAGAGTCATGATGTATATTTATATTTGTTTGGCTACAAAATTTCTGCCCAAGCAAGAAGGCAGAGGTTGGGTGGTGGGAGGAATTCTTTTCTGAAAGATATTTTTTTGTAATATTTATTTTTTAATTTGTGTGTTGCAGAGGGTAAGTATGTTTCCTTTTGTCATTATTTGTGAGTTTGATTATTAATTAGTACTTCTGTGAAAGGCGTGCTGGAATTGTGAAGCCTTGGAGGGGTTCCTTCATGTAAACAGGATGGTTCCAAGTGTCTCATTAAAATACTATACGAATGTGCATTATAAAATGAGGATTTGAATATATGACATAAATGAATGGTGGGTGGAAGTTAAATGCTTAAAGATGAAAAAATCATGTGCAGTGTGGCTGGGCATCCGTTTGGGGACTCAATATAGCTTGTGATGACCAGCAGAATAAATTAATGGTTACGCACATTAGCAACATTATCATGGATATAAATCCCTCAATAAATATTCCTAACAGGTATCCACCGTTCATTAGAAAAGGAGATTTAAGGGGTCAGATATTAGCTTGGAATGTTTGCAAACTTGAATGTTGAAACTTTTTAAGGTCTAGAGAACCCCAACCGGACCGGATTTACGAAAAAAGCTACACCGTATTTACATCACTAGGGCATGCTGATGTAGCCTCGGCCTTACACTAAGATTCAAGGCTTCTCAGTTGAGAGATCTCGAATCAATATCCAAGATCTCTCATGTAATTGGGGAAGGGAGGGAGGGTTTGAGAAGTGTCTACAAGACTAGAGGGTTAATGTCAGAGTTGCCACCAACGGGGGGCTATGCTGAGAGGGGATCGTATAAAACAGTGGGTGAGATTGTTAATCTCAAACCCAGCCAGAAAGAAAACAGCGTATTGGCTGAGCCCCACAAAAAAAGTGAGTTGACGGAGCTCCTGAACCGTTAACCCCCGCTCCCTTTTTCCCCTCACTTCTCCCTTTTCTTTTCCCGCCTCTCTCTCTCTCTCTCTCTCTTTTGATCGATCTCCATCTGTGGAGGATGCCCGACCACTCTGACAAATATCGCTAGATTTATAAAAATCTCACCCATATACAGCGATAAATTGCGTGAAATTTTAAAACGGCAATTTTTTGCGAGATTTTTCAAATCATGACAAATATCATGATATTTATATTTTTAAAAGATATGTATGGTGAAAACCCCCGAAATTTTTATTTTTAAATGTATTTTATTTATATTTTTCTTATAAAATTTATTTTTTTACATTTTTCAATTTATTTTTTATCCTTAAGATTTTACTGAAAAAATGCGAGATTTATGAAAAAATTCAAAATCTCCCGAGTTTTTGGCCTATCGAGATTTTGCCATTTTTAACTTTTGCCACTATGTGCTCGACTCACCAAAATTTCAGCCGAAAATTAAAAACACCGTATCAGTAGCTCCAAAGTGAAGACTGGTAAAAGGCATGGTTGTCAAAATCCTCTGCCTCCTCCACCGTAGGAGCGAACCCAACCTCTGTCGTAAACCCTCATACATCAAATGTGTCAAATTCCGATCCCCCGCTGTCGAAATCCACCATCAGAGGCTCAAGAAATGACCATTCCTCATCGTTGTCGATCGTATGTTTCTCGCTCGTTGATGGCGTGATGGTCGCCTCTTCCTCGTGTGCTAACCGTGTCGCCACATTCTGGATTTGCAATGGGTTTAACGTCAATGCCTTCAAGATGTTCGACAGGTTCTCCAAGAAGTTCAATTTTCTGACAAGGCCATGAAGGCAGAAGATGACAACGTCTTAGGCCCTCATTGCCTTCTCCATGTTGGATTTTAGATTCGATCGAATCCAACTTGGATATGACCCATATTGACATGGGCACATCAAGAGACATAAATGGATGTGGCTATTGGGTTTTGAAGGTTACAGGCTAGTTATGAGGTTTCATAATTGTCCATTCATACTTATTAGGGACCTCTACTGGTGGTCATTATAAACACATTATAGACCCATTATGGGCCTCCCTTAGATCTCCCTATAAATAAGAGAGATTCATAGTAGCTTAATGAGGACTACCATGAGGGCATACATGGTTGTTGAGTTCCCCATTAGTGTGTGATCTCTATCTCTCTAGGTTCAAGGGTCTTGCTCACCTTGGACTTGATGGCCTAAGCTCATCGTGGGCATCGATAGGTCGAGGAGAACATCGACCACCTGCATCCACTGAAGCGTCGTTCGGATCATCTAAGGCCACATCCTATAAGTGGCTCTTCCACAATCCATTTTATGCTAAAAATGAGTTATGGGCCCATAACCCATTTTTGGTGCAAACTGGAATGAAAAACAAAACATACTAGAAGCCGCCATAGTTGATTCAGATGAAGGGAGCATTGACGTGGGTGCTTGACGTTCTCCTCAGCCTATCGACGCCCACGATGAGCCCAGGCCATCAAGTCAAAGGTGAGCAGGGCCCTTGAACCCAGAGAGAGATCACACACGAATATGGAACTCAAGAACCATGTTTGCCCTCATGGTAGTCCTCATCAAGCTACCATGGATCTCTCCTATTAATTGAGAGATATGAGGGAGGCCCATAATGGGCACTAGTGGAGGTCCCTAATAGGAATGAATGTCCAATTATGAGACCTTGTAACTGTCCTGTAACCTCCAAAACTAAAGAGCCACACCCATATATGTCCCTTGATGTGTTTTGGTCAGACCCAGACCTAGAACTAAACCCGTTGAGGGACCCAGACCCATTGGGGTTCCGGGTGAATCGGGTCTAAGTCTAACCCTGTCATACCCAGTTTGGGACCCGAACCCATTGGTGTTCTAAGTGAATCGAGTCTAGTCCCAACTCGTTGAGACCTGGTCCAAGACCCATTACTGTTCCTGGGTGGACCGCATCAGTAACCATGGGTCAGATCAGGTCCAAAACCAGACCATTTAACCCATTCAGGATAGAATCGTTCCAGGAATTGATACGGTTCTTGTGGGATCAGTTCAAGGGTTCTTGAGACCGATTTTGGGGTTTTTGAAATTGGCTCAGTCATTCTAAAACCGATTTAGGTATTCTGGAAACCAGTTCAGTGGTTCCTGAGACCAGTTCCTACATTTTGGGATCGGTTCAATGGTTTATGAGACTTGTTTGGGCCTCTTGTGATTGATTCAGGCATTTTCTTGACCGGCTCAGTAATTTTCTAGACCGGTTCAGGGTTTTTGTGATCGGTTCAAGGCTTTTTATGACCAGTTTAAGGTTTTTAATGACCTGTTTAGGTTATTCTAAGACCTCAATATCGAATATGACTCGTAAATGCATGTCTTTGTCATTGATCTTATACTTTTTGGTAACTTTAACATGATATAAGGCATGTTTCATGTTGTTTTTTGAGTTATCCATGATTATTTAAGTATAAGATTATGAATGTATGCACTTTATTTGTATTATAACATGTTTTACATGAACTTACGGTAAAAGATTTTGATTAACTCACTTTGGTTATAACCAAAGTTATCCGAGTTTTGTTGATTGAGGGTTTCTTAGACTGTATTAAGATTGAAATTTGGTATTGAGATTGTGTGTGACTTTATGAAACAATGATTCTACCCAAAAGTAGGTTATTGTGTTTCAAATTCACATAGAGTGTGATAGTAGATATGTACACCAGCCCATGAAGCATGTTTGTACCCAAAGATAAAATGCCGAATTACCTCTGGTTACATGATTTATTAGTTTCACAAATTGAAGTCAATTCCTTGAGAATTTAGGAGGTAAAGCAGCTTAGAGTAATATTGTTTTCACTAAAGTGAAACGATAATGATTCTATCATGTGTTTCAAATGATAATGAACTACAATGTTAGTTTGGTAGAAAATAAGTTTTGAATCATGTGAGTGTAACATGTAAGTAGGTTTTTTAAGGGTTTAAAAGATCAACATTTTATGATGCATTAAAACTTTGAAATAACATGATCCAAGGTTTGATTCTTAGCAAACAAATCAAGTTGAACATATCTGGTGGTCAAAATGAGCCGATAAAGCTTGAATTTATAATTTCCAGTTTTGTAGTTATGTTCCTTTATTAGCACCGAATATTAACCATGATTATTGAAAGTGTTATAGGGGGAAGCATGCTACCTCGAGACACACTTCAAAAGTGTGAAACAACATGCTTCTTATAAAGCCCCAAAATCTCAACCCGAAATTTTAGCAAAAAATTAAAATATATTTTTCCTTTAAACTTAAAATAGCAAAAAATAATATTTTTCATGTGAAGTCAAAAGACTTTGGAGTGAGTCAGAGTATCATTCTCGAATCATTTATAAAAAACCAAAATGATTTATATTTCTAAAAGTCGTCATTCACAAAATATAGTTAAATAGATGAAAATGATAAAGTGACAATTAAACAAGCACCTAGGATTAAAATGAAATGAAATCCTAAGCCTCGCCCTAGATCCTCAAAGGTTCTAGCTCTCGACGTCATCCCTCCATATCTCCATCCACTATGCAACACATCAATCACCTGAATATCTTTAAAGGGTTGCTATATATCAATTCTAGGTAATTACATAATATTAAAATATACATTTTCATACAAGATATCACAGTTTATCAGGGCATAATATATTTCAATATAAGATGTCACAATTCATCAAGGCATGAAATTATTTAACATAAAAGAAATACATCATGCTTCAAACATAATACATGTGAAGTATCATGACCATAAATTATGAGGTTATGTTTTCATTTCAAGACTGTGTAAATAAGGTCTTTGTTTCTCTTTATTACAATCCTCTCAAGCACTCGGGGGCACACGACACAACAAAAAAGAACACTTCAAGTGTTTATTATGATATGTATTTTAATTTTCAGAAAGTGTAACTACCTAGGGCCCAAAGCGGGAGGTCCATAACCTAGAGAAGCTCATGCAATGATAAACGTTCAATATAGGATGCATCCAAGACTAGTTGTAGTAGTGTAAACACCCCAAATTTTTCTCATCCATTCTTAGACATCCCCCCTCTTGCAGATGCCAACCCTGGTAGGTCAGCATAGGAGTTCAACCCCAAGTTTGTCTCAGTTTAAATGCCATTTTGCCCCTTTTCACAAAGAAAATTATCATTTTACCCCTAGGTTATCCTAGACTCCTGTCAGTCAGAGTCAACCAAGCTCATTCTTAAGCTTAGAATAGTTAGAATGTCAGTCATTTCTAGCTCACTTGAGCTCACAATAAGCAGATTATGTTCATTTCTGATCATTTCTGCCAAAATGAGTTCATTTCCTCAGAAATGAGCTCATTTCTAACTCGAATCCAAGTCAATTATCTCTAAGTCAGTCATTCTTAGTTAATTCTATTTCTCTGAGTGTAGCTTGAGCTCACCAGAAGATCAAGTGCTCCAGTTTCAGTTCAAATCTATTTCCCGCAGTGTAGGAGTCCATTATAGCCCATTTCAGCTGAAATTGAGCTAAGTCCAATCAGTTGAGCTAGTGTTTGAGCTTCAGTTTTAGTTCATCTCAGTATTATTGATCTTTGTTCCAGCTCAAACCCAGTTCTTGTTTGTAACTCACTTCACTTCAGTGATCATTTCTCACAATTTCTCTGAAAATGACATAATTTCTCGATCATTCAGTCTAGGAGTTTAGTTAAGCCAGTGTCTTGTCAGTTCATTTGAGTTCTGAAACCCTAGAACTCAGTTCATTCTAGTTCATTCCAGTTAAAACCCTAGCTTTCAGTGTCATCTTGGCCCTATAGGGCCACAAACCATTTCTTGAACCATTTTGCATGTTTTTATCAAATTTATCACTTTTTAAATTGGTGCAACTGTCAAGCGGGGTCCAATACCTAAAATCCTTCATCCAGGGTTTGCATTTCACATGATATTCCATATCATTTCTTATCATTTTCCATCATTTCATATCATTTCATTACATTTCATCTCATTTTTGAGATCTAGAACTCCAATTTTGAAAATTCCAATCCAGATTCAAATTTTAAAGTTTTTCAAAATTAATTTCAAACCCTGGGTTTTCAAATTGATTTTTAACCCCAAGACTCTAAAGTTAGAAATATTTTCCTGAGAAAATAATCTGGATTCCTTTTAAACTTGATTTTCAAATTTTCAAACTGGATCTGCCTTGCAAAGGGGTATAGAATTTCAAATTTTGAATTTCAATTCAAAATTGCCAAAAATATCCAAAAATCTTTCTGAGGAATTTTACAAAATCATTTTACCCCTTTTATTTTTGTTATTCTTTTAAAAGTAAGTGGAACCCACTCTAAGTGGCGTTTTGAGTTTTATTTATTTATTTTAATATTCTTTTTAGAAACCATGTGTTCTCACTCCAAATGTGGCGCCCCACTTTGAAAATCCTCTTTAAAAACCGTGTGGGCCAACTCCAAGGTGGCACCACACTTGAAAAAAAGAAAAGAAAAAAATAAAAAAATAAAAAATTCCAAAATTTTTTTCTTTCCTTTCTTCCTTTTCCCTACCTTTTTCCTTTCATTCTTCTCTCCTTTTCTTTCTTTTCTTCTTCCTTCACTTTCTTTCCTTTTTTCTTTCTTTTCTTCCTTCTCCCTTTCTTCCCTCCTCCTTGTTGCCAACCCCTTCTCCTTCTTTTCTTCCCTTCCTCTTTCCTTTTCTTCTTTCCTCTTTTCTTTCCTTCTTTCTTTTATTCTTCCCTTTTTTCTTTCCTTTCTTCTTTCCCCTTTTCTCCTTGTTGTCTTTCTAAAACACAAACAAGACCCCATGGCTGAGGGATCCTCTCTCATTCACGCATTCTTAAATCTCTCTCTCATTCCCTCTCTTCTCTTCAACTCTCTCCTTCCTATTTCTCCCTCTCTTCCCTTGACTCCAGCAGGTTGTCTCTCCTTCCTTGGTGAGGCCCAGCCTTCATTGCAGCCCACCTTCAACCTTGGTACCATTACTACCACCTCCAGCACCCTTTGCTCCAGCCACACCACGGCTACCTCATTCCCTCAAGCACCATCTTGCCTCCAACAACAACAGCCCCTCCAAGTAGCCATCACCTCCTCCTCCAGCAAGATCTGAAAGTGTCGTAGGATCGAAACAACGAGCACTAGAGGGGGGGTGAATAGTGCTTTTAAAATTGTCTGCGGAATTATTGACAGATTTTGTAATTCACAAAGCAAACACACAAAGAACACAATAATTTATACTGGTTCGGTCTTTCCCGACCTACATCCAGTCCCCAAGCAAAAACCCGCTTGAGATTTCCACTATCAACCTTGTGTAACTACAAGATCATACAGACCAAATCCGGTCCCACTTTCAGTAACACACCTACTGAAAGCAAACAACTCATTTAAACCAAAGAGTCCTTTCTTTTACAGAAAATTGAAATAAGTAACAACTTACAATACAACTTATGAGCCCTTCTTATGAATGCAAATGAGATGTAATTGGCTTTTGAGGTTATTGAAATACTCTACTCACGAATTCACTGTCTCTCAAAAGAATTTGAGTGAAAAACTGAAGTGAAAAATATCACGTGAGTGAGAAAATGAATATAAGTGAAAAGCAAAGAGTAATTGATTCAAATTGATTGGATTGAAGTGCTTTTGAGTGTAAAATGCACTCATATTTATAGTTGAAAGTTTTTATACGTTGAGAGTATAAAAGGGTGTCAAAACAGTCCATTTTGAACGATCAAAACGTTTGAAAAATGAAAAGACACGCCTTTTTAAAGTTTCAGGAAAAATGGCTAAATTAGTCGACTGAAACAGTAGTTAGTCAACTAATAATTAGTTATTAGTAGACTGACAGTTATCGTCGATCGACTGATCTGTTAATCGAGCCGTTTGAAAATCTGAAGATTTGAAACTTAGTCGACTAGAGATAAAATTAGTCGACTGATAATATCATCAGTAGACTGAAAAACCTTTCAGTCGACTGCTGCTAAAATCTTCTAAAAAATATACATTCTGTCCGGTCGACTGATAAAAGCATTAGTCGACTACTGCTAAGTTTTTAGAAAACACATGTTCTGTTCAGTCGACTGATAAAGTCATTAGTCGACTGCTGCTAAATTTTCCAGAAAACAAACATTCTGTCCAGTCAACTGCTGAAACCTTCGGTCGATTAATTTGACAAAAATGATATTTTAGAAAATATGGCGCGAAAGGATTAGTCGACTGGTGAGTCTATTGGTCGACTAATAAACACGAAAATTTAAGAAAAAAGTTTTCTAAAAAGATTTTCATGAAGGGTTCTTTTAGAAAAGTTTTTCTAAAGACTTTTTAGGTGAAATGCAACCTAAATATGCACTCTAAGTAAGGCTCTTACAAGAATCTAAGACTTTTAATGAATTTAACATTTACACACTAGTCTTCATCGAAGTCTTCAATGTTTGTCATATTTCTTCATTGCCTTAGCTGAAATGCAGTTGATTCCACTTGCTCATCATCAAAACCTTGTACTTGAAGTATCATATACGGCTTCATTGTCGTAACAATCTCCCCCTTTTTGATGATGACAAACTTAATCAAAGATGAAGCATTTAGATGCATAGATGGAGATTTTACTCCCCCTATCAATATGCTGCAAAACATTAAAAGTTCGTACATTTAAAGCACATATATCACATATTGATTGGTTTGCATTTCCATCATTACTTCATGCATTTTTAAAACTTTTTCAAGAATGCAATTTTCAATGCGTTCTCATGATGTAATTTCCATGTCATAATGCAATATTTAATTTCTATATTTTTCTCTTAATTTCTCATTTCTCATGCAAGATCTATCTTTTTCTCCTGCAAGTTTCATCATGTGTCTACCAAGAGACACCAAGTTCTATCTTTTTCTCCCCCTTTATCATAATAAAAAAAGAGTAAGGGCAGAACTATCATAAGCAAAATGTAAATACAAGTTTAAAATATTACAACCCATAAAGTATCAAAGTTAAGTAAAGACAGAAAACAAGGATCAGAAAATTGAGTTGAGCAAGTCCTTGATTGCAGTAATATCTTTCTAAATCGAAGAAAGTTGTTGAGTCACATCTTCACGAAAAGTGTGTTGATGCAGCTCCAAAGCTTTCAGTCGCTGCAAAACTTCATCATTGTCTTGACTTGTAGAAAATTTATTGCGTTTTGCTTGAGATGAAGGTGTCGCAGAAGATGGTGAGGGTTCAGAAATTGATGGTTCATTAGGATCAGATGGTTCAGTTTGATCAACGTTTAAAAGAGGCAGATATTTAATTTTCATTAGTTTAAAAATAGTTTGATCAAAGAACTCCTTTTGCTCAATATATTTTTCATTTGTTAAGGGGACTTTGAAATGTCTGAAAATACGAGTTAGAAGACATCCATAAGGAAGAAATGGTTTTTGTTTCCATAAATTAGTAAAATACACGTTGGCCCAATTTACAGAAATATTTCCAAATAAGACATAAAGAACCGTAGATAGATCTGTGGAATAGTATTCAAAAGAACCAGTTTTAGGTAGAACATTATGGGCAAGGATTCATCCAGCAATGTGTGTACGAGTTTGAAGATTAATATTTTTGAAAGGAGGACAATGAGGTGCACCTGGAAGAAGAATTTGTTCAAAAATTCTTTCATTATTTAGTTCAACAGTATTGAAAAGAGTGTCTGAAGGTGGAATTTCTAAGATTTCTCCAAGTAGTTTAGAATCAAACTCAATTTCAACATCACAAACAAGAGAGGAAAGAACTCCAGTTTCATGATCAATTTGTAAATTTGTATAAAACAAGTGAATCAAAAAAGGATAATGAAGGGTGTCTGCACAAGCATCAAAAAGATGTGAAATTCTTGAAAATAATTCTCTTATTTTGTAATAAAAAAATAGGTGAAACATTACATTTCGGCCTGGTAAAATAGGTAGTGCAAAAATTGATCCAAAAGTATCATATAAAAGGGGATTTCAGAGTAATCTGAGTGAAAATCCATGTCTTGCTGAAGGTGTAGGAGGAGGAGAACCTTTTGCAGATGCAGTCTTCGAACAAGGCATGGTTAAAACAGATTCACCTAAAAAAAATTAGTTGCAGAGAATGATGTCGGCTTCCAAATGATGTCCGGCAGAAGGAAGATGTTGTCCAGCGTTGTGAAGGAGAACCAATGCAACAGAAACAATGAATAGACGAGGAGGAGTCCGCGGTGAATGACAGTAGATGCGAGGAGGCTGCCATAAGGGGATTCCGGCGAGGACTGAAGATGCACTGTCACGGCAAGAGGATTCCGGCGTCTTCTTGTCACGGCCAGAGGATTCCGGCGAGGAGAGGTTCGAACGTCACTCCGAGGGTTTTTCAAAAGAGAGAGAGGAAAGAGAGAGAAAGAGGGTTTTGTTTTTTAAAGGGTTTCGTTTTTAAGAAATACGAAAAAGTGTAAAAAAAATGAAACGATGCCCTTTTAAAAAAAATCGGGTGAAAAAAAAAACCAAGGGGTATCGGGTCCCTTCAGTTAAAATTTTTAAAAAAATTTAGTCGACTAAAATTTTATCGGTCGACTAATAATGTTCGACTCTTTCTAAAAAAATTTTAAAGCATCAGTCGACTAGAAATTTATAGGTCGACTAATATGATATGACTCATTCTAAAAAAAATTTAAAGCATCAGTCGACTAGAAATTTATCGGTCGACTAATATGGTGCAATTTTGAGATTTTGTTTAAAAATCAGCATTTTATAAATCCAAAAACAAGCAAATGCCTAGTTCTCTCCTAATTCTCATAAAATCTTCATTTTTAAGTGGTTTAGTGAAGAAATCGGCAAGTTGTTCATTAGTGGAAATAAAATTTAACGAAATATCTCCTTTTAACACATGATCTCTTAAGAAATGATGTCTAACTTCAATATGCTTAGTTCTTGAGTGCTGAACAAGATTTTTCGATAGATTTATAGCACTAGTGTTATCACAATAAATAGTTGTTGTGGAGTAATTCAAACCAAAATCTTTTAAAGTCTGTTTCATCCATAGTACTTGTGAACACGCTAAACTAGCCGCTATATATTCTGCTTTAGTTGTTGAGAGTGACACTGAATTTTGCTTTTTACTAAACCAAGAGACTAAGGAATTTCCTAAGAAATGACAAGTTTCGCTAGTACTCTTGCGATCAGATTTACTTCCTGCAAAATCTGCATCACTATATGAAACTAAATCAAAGGAAGATGATTTTGGGTAAAACAAACCAAAATCTGAAGTATCTTTCAAATAACGAAGAATTTGTTTTACTGCAGTTAAATGAGATTCCTTTGGATTAGCTTGAAATCTTGCACACATACAAACACTAAACATTATATCAGGTCGACTAACAGTTAAGTATAATAGAGATACGATCATACCTCTATAGAGCTTAGTATCTACATTTTTACCATTTTCATCTTTATCAAGAGAAGTAGTTGTACTCATAGGATTTCTTCTTGATTTTGATGAGTCCATCCCAAACCTTTTGAGAAGTTCTTTTGTATACTTAGCCTAATTGATGAAGATTCCTTCTTCAGTTTGCTTTATTTGAAGTCCAAGGAAGTAGTTTAATTCGCCCATCAAGCTCATTTCAAACTCTTCCTTCTAGTTTGGACACCACTCTTTATTTCTCCAATAACTTGTTCATGTGGATGATTAGGAACTTCTATCCAAACCGGTTGAAGATAAATATTTTCTTGAGAAGTACTCTCTATCAAGGGTTCTTCTTGAAGTATTACTTCTTCTCCTTCGCTTAGAGGTATAACCTGCTCACAATTCTCATCAAATGCAACATGTAAAGATTCTTCAATGCAAGATGTTCTTTTATTAAAAATACGATAAGCTTTACTTCTAGAAGAATATCCAAGAAATATTGATTCATTTGATTTTGAATCAAACTTATCAAGATTATCTTTAGTATTTAACAAGAAACATTTACTACCAAAAATTTTGAAATATGAGATCTTTGGTATACGATCGTAATACAATTCAAAACATGTTTTATGTAAAACTGGTTGAATAAGAACACGGTTTAAAACATAACATGCTGTATTTATTGCTTCAGCCCAAAAGTATTTTGGTAAATTTTTAACTTGGAGCATGGTTCTAGCACATTCTTGCAAAGTTCTATTCTTTCTTTCAACAACTCCATTTTGTGGAGCCGCTCTAGGAAAAGAAAAGTTGTGAGATATACCATGTAAATCACAATACCTTAGAAAAGATTCATTTTCAAATTCACCACCATGATCACTACAAATTTTAATAATAGATGTAGATTTTTCATTTGTAATTCTTCTACAAAGTTTGGAAAATTCTGAAAAAGCATCATTTTTGCTTTTTAGAAAAATCACCCATGTAAATCGAGAATAATCATCTACTATAACAAAAGCATACTTGCTACCATACTTTGAATTCTAGATGGTCCAAATAGATCTAAATGTAAAAGTTCAAAAAGACGTTTTGTTGAAACTATATCTTTTGCTTTAAAAGAACTCTTGATTTGTTTACCCCTTTGGCAAGCATCACATAAGTGATCTTTCTTATATGGTATTCTAGGTAGGTCTCTTACAAGATCATTCTTGGATAACTTGGAAATAATTTTAAAGTTAACATGTCCAAGTCTCTTGTGCCATAACCATTGAATTTCATTTGAAACAATAAGACATTTTTCATTAAAAGTGGGTAACTCATCTAAATAAAGTTCATAAACATTGTTCCTTCTTATACCTTTAAAAATGATCTTTTTAGATTGAAAATCAGAAATTAAGCATAAATCATGTTCAAAAGAAACATGAAAACCTTTATCACATAATTGACTAATAGATAATAAAGTATGCATTAAACCATATACTAAAATAATATTTTCTATCAAGAGAAATTTTGGATTACCAATATTACCAATACCTATTACTTTTTTCTTGTTATTGTCACCAAAGGTGACGGTTCCTCCATCCTTATTTTGGAGGGTGGAAAATAACTTCGGCCTTCCAGTCATATGTTTGGAACAACCGCTGTCCAATATTCATTTGCTCCTTATTTTGTGTACCTACAACAAAATTAGAAGACAAAGCATTTGATCCCTTTCTATTTTTGGGTCCATGAGAGTTAGTCTTAGGAACCCATATCCATTTGGATTTTGGTTTCCTTTGATAATAAATATTCTTTCTATAAAAAGATTTAGCACTTATAGAGTAATCATGTCTAGGCTTATAAGCATTATAAGTTTCATGATTAGATGCATTTCTATTAGAACTGGAAAATTTAGTTCTATGAACAAATGGTTGAGAATATTGTCTTTGATTCTTCACCACATAGTTTGGTCTATTTTGAGTATCAAAGAAACTATATCCCAATCCAGTTTTATTAACCAAGCATCTTTGAGAACCAAGAAGTCTTTCTAGATTCTCTTGACCATTGGTGAATTTGGTCACTATAGAAAGAAGATCATTTGATTTTTCTTTTAGACTAGTTATTTCTTTTTATAAGAGATTGGTTCTAATTCCAATTTATTTTATCTCAAATGCTTGGCAAGAGTTTTCCTTCTTGAGATCTTCTATCTCTTGAAGTAACACCTTATTTTGAGAGTCAAAAGTTAATTTTCAGTTTAACTCTTTGTTTTTAGAACTTAGACTCTTAAATTTAGCATATAAATCATTAAATGCTTCTAAAAAATCATTATATTCAAATTGACTTACCGAATCTTCTTGTGCTACAAAGCACATGTTGGCGACTTCTTCATTTGATTCTTCATCAGAAGAGGAGTCACTATCATCCCAACATGCTTGAAATGCCTTTTTCTTCTTGAATTGGTCCTTGGGCTTGATTTTGAGAAGTGGACAATCTTTCTTGATATGTCCAGCCTTTTTGCAATTAAAACACTTGACTTCATTTGGATTGGAAGAATCTGCTTTCTTTACCTTTTTTTGAAATCTTTCCTTTTTGATGAATCTTCTGAATTGCCTTGTAATGAGGGCAATATCTTCATCTTTATCTTCTTCAGAATTTTCAGAGTCAGAAGTAACCTTAAAAGCAAGAGATTTCTTCTTGGGTTCTTCTTCTTGTCTGTCTTAAAGTTGGACTTCATATGCCATTAGATTACCAACCAAATCTTCAAGAGTGAGAGTGTTTAAATCATTTGCTTCCTCAATAACAGTGGTTTTTCTCTCCCATTCAGGAGTTAAACACCTTAGAATTTTTCTGACTAAATCCACTTGTGAATATTCTTTTCCAAGGGATTTCAAAGTGTTTGTGATATCGGTCATTCTTGTTACCATGTCCGATATAGATTCATTTTGCTTCATTTTAAACAATTCAAATTTATGAACCAAAGAAGCAATTTTGGATTCCTTTACCTTTGACGTACCTTCGTGAGTCACGAGAAGAGTATGCCAGATTTCATTTGTGGTAGAGCATTGAGAAATGCGATTGAACTCTACCTTGTCAACGACACAATATAATGCATTCATCGCCTTGGCATTCAGTGAAGCGGTTTTCTTTTCTTCATCGATCCATTGGCTGAAATCAGTTGATTGAGTTTGGTATTTTTCTGAAACAACTCTCCAAATATCGAGATCCATGGATTGCAAGAATATTGTCATTCTCACTTTTCAGTATCCATAGTTTGTTCCGTCGAAGAGAGGAGGACGAACAGAGGAGCTTCCTTCTTTGTGCTGAGAAGTTGTAGTTGCCATGCTAGATGATGGTCAAATCAAAATAATAGCGAACCTGCTCTGATACCAAATGAAAGTGCAGTAGGATCGAGGCAACGAGCACTAGAGGGGGGGTGAATAGTGCTTTTAAAATTGTCTACGAAATTATTGACGGATTTTGCAATTCACAAAATAAACACACAAAGAACACAATAATTTATCCTGGTTCGGTCTTTCCTGACCTACATCCAGTCCCCAAGCAAAAACCCGCTTGAGATTTCTACTATCAACCTTGTGTAACTACAAGATCATACAGACCAAATCCGGTCCCACTTTCAGTAACACACCTACTGAAAGCAAACAACTCCTTTAAACCAAGGAGTCCTTTCTTTTACAGAAAATTGAAATAAGTAACAACTTACAATACAACTTATGAGCCCTTCTTATGAATGCAAATGAGATGTAATTGGCTTTTGAGGTTATTGAAATACTCTACTCAAGAATTCACTGTCTCTCAAAGGAATTTGAGTGAAAAACTGAAGTGAAAAATATCACGTGAGTGAGAAAATGAATATGAGTGAAAAGCAAAGAGTAATTGATTCAAATTGATTGGATTGAAGTGCTTTTGAGTGTAAAATGCACTCATATTTATAGTTGAAAGTTTCTATACGTTGAGAATATGAAAGAGTGTCAAAACAGTCCATTTTGAACGATCAAAACGTTTGAAAAATGAAAAGACATGCCTTTTTAAAGTTTTAGGAAAAACGACAAAATTAGTCGACTGAAACAGTAGTTAGTCAACTAATAATTAGTTTTTAGTAGACTGACAGTTATCGTCGGTCGACTGATCTGTTAATCGAGTTGTTTGAAAATCTGAAGATTTGAAACTTAGTCGACTAGAGATAAAATTAGTCGACTGATAATATCATCAGTAGACTAAAAAACCTTTCAGTCGACTGCTGCTAAAATCTTCTGAAAAATATACATTCTGTCTGGTCGACTGATAAAAGCATTAGTCGACTGCTGCTAAGTTTCCAGAAAACACATGTTCTGTTCAGTCAACTGATAAAGTCATTAGTCGACTGCTGCTAAATTTTCCAGAAAACAAACATTCTGTCCAGTCGACTGATAAAACCTTCAGTCGACTAATTTGACAAAAATGACATTTTAGAAAATATGGCGCGAAAGGATTAGTCAACTGGTGAGTCTATTGGTTGACTAATAAACACGAAAATTTAAGGAAAGAGTTTTCTAAAAAGATTTTCATGAAGGGTTCTTTTAGAAAAGTTTTTCTGAAGACTTTTTAGGTGAAATGCAACCTAAATATGCACTCTAGGTTAGGCTTTTACAAGAATCTAAGACTTTTAATGAATTTAACATTTACACACTAGTCTTCAAAGATTCTTCATCGAATTCTTCAATGCTTGTCATATTTCTTCATTGCCTTAGCTGAAATGCAGTTGATTCCACTTGCTTATCATCAAAACCTTGTACTTGAAGTATCATATACGTCGTCATTGTCGTAACAAGATCAACATAGCCACCATCTTCCAGCCGGTTCAAAGGAAGCTTCTCCTCCATCGGTGCAGCAAGGTGTCAAGCCTCCTTCAAAGTGTTTCAGCCTTCCATTGCTGCTACAATTCTAACTGGTGTAGGCTAAATCCCAAGGTAAGCCAATACGTTCTCTTATGTTATATTCTTGTTGATTTTTTTTATCAAACTTTATTGTTGCCCCTTTTGAGAAGTATGAATCTGATATGGAATCAGTTTGAAGCTTAGTTTTAGGAGGACCTGGTGGATTGTTTTTTATTCTTAATAGTATGCAATAGTTGGTAGAATGTTTTACATGTCTAGACTATATAAATGGGGTGGATCATCCATTTGATGGATCGAATCCCCCATTTCAGTAGTTATTATCAATAATAAAAAAATCATGCTGATCATGCATATATTTCAAGGTGAATTAACATTAAAATATGCATGATTTTATGAAAAAAATGTTTTAAAAACCCAAGTTTATGCTAGTTTTCGTTAAATGAGCTAAAATGATTTCAAAACAGAAAATGTATGAAAAATAGCTTTATTTGTATATTTTAGTACATATTTTAATGTTTGATATTAACATAAGAGTTTAGTTTTAGTTTTCAATAAAAATAAAAATAAAAAATAAAAAATGGAGAAAAATAGTTTTATATTGTTAATAAAATCATTTTAATTGTTTGGTTTTTTTAGAAAAGAAGAAAAAAATTAAATATAAATATAAATAGTTAGAATAGTTTTATTTTTTAAATGAGTTTCTTTGCAAATAAATAAGTTTTGTTTTCAAAGTTTTTAACTTTTGAAAATTTTTTAATAAACCGGTTTACACGGTTTGTAATTTTGAAAACTAAAAAAAAAAAATCTGTTACAAACCAGTTCAAGCCGGTTTGGGGTTTTTAAAAGTTGAAAACAGCAAAAAAAGAAGCGTCTCCCCCTTCCTGCGCCAAAACCCCTTTTCCATCTCTTCCCTGTCTTCTTTCCCTTCTCCACCATCGGCTTTTCTTCCCTCTTCTTTCCCTTCTCACTATTTCTCTGATTTCTTTCGCCGGTGGAGGCATCTCAGTCCGGTGGCGGCGTACAGGAGGAGGCCGGCCACCTCTTTTCTAATCCCTCTATCACGATAAGTCCTGAAACTTCATCTACTTCTTCTTCTTTTCATTCAGATTCTTCATCTCTTTCTTCTTTTCATTCAATCGTTATTGATTCTGTGTGAAAAACAAAAAAAAAACAGAAAAAGGAAAAACAGAAAAACAGAAAAAGAAAAGAAAAGAAAAAATGAGAAAAAAAATGTGCATCAGATTTTAATTTCTGCAATAATCGCACTTCCCATTTCATTTCGTTGAAATTTCCTGTAAATTCTTGTTTGTTTACATCGGATTTCGATTTCAGTCATCGATTTTTATGTTTTCATTTCCTGATTCAATTTTAATTTCCTGTTTGAAATTCATACGCATGTTAGATGTTTTGTATCCCTTGATTTTCTTGTTTTGCATCTTTAATTTCCTGTTCTTTTGTTTTGAATTTCTTGTTCATCCTTTAATTTTCTGTTTTTTTTACAGCATCATTTGATTCCTGTTTTCTATTTCAATATTTCGTCTGATGTTGTTTTAATTTTCATACTCGGTTTCAATTTCTAATTTCCTATGTTAGTTTTGTATTCACGTTGTTTTCAAGTTTGTCTTTACATTCAGTAATTTCCTGTGGCTGCATTTCGATTTATTGATTTCCGATTGTGTTTTTGAGTAATAGTAGATTTCTATTTTAATTCTTGTAATTTTCTCTGATTTCCGATTTCATGTTTTCTTCTTTAAAACTCTTATTTCCATTCTTTTCATTCATGATTCTTGTTTCTTTCTTTTATTTCATTTCTTGTTTTCAATTTCTCTTGTTTCCTGTTCATTTTTTCTGTTTTGCATTTAATATTTTCTGTATTGTTTTCATTTTCAATTCTTGTTTTCTTCCTTGATTTCTTGTTTTTGTTAAGTAAGTATTAGTTGTTAGTTAAGTAAACTGTTAGTTAATTGCTTCGTAACTAGTTGGTTAGATTTCTTTTCTGATTTCTTTCATATTTCTAGCATTTAATTAGTATTTTTCAGTATACGTGTTATTTCTATCTCTGGTACTGCTCGTGTTCATTTGAATTGTGCAGGATAGCACAGGAGTGGAGCGGAAGTGATTACGTGACACAAAGTACGAAGAGTAGAATTTTTTTTTTACTTTTCAGTTTAGAATTAGGAATTTAATTGGGTTTGTAAATATTGCACTTTACGCCCTCTGCGAAGGGTATTCATTTGTTGTAATAGTTAGTTGTTTTTACATTTCTTGAACATTTTACATTTTAATAATACGGCAATAAAGATTAGTTTAGATTTGTGTGTTTGAATACGAAATATTCCCGTTCCCTGAGTTCGAACCGGTCTCATCCATTAGTGAGAACTGGTTTTTATTATTTGTTGTCTGGTTTTCACATGTTTTACATATAAAAAGCTTTTCAAAATTACAACGATTTAAAAGAAGACATCAAATTTTTGGTGCCGTTGCCGGGGAACGACGTAATATTAGTATTCACTTTATTGCCTAGTGTTTGTTTGCATTTAGGTGTAGAACCACGTATGTGCATATCTTAGAGACGAGCTTACTTTTCTGCACAGCCCACCTACTAGGAGCCCCTTAGAGGTGATTGTGTACGATTGGTACCGTACACATAGATTTCAAATTTCTTTTGCATAATCTCTGTTATGTGTAACTGAGTGGTGTTTGTTTAGTTTTTGTTGTTTTTAGTTTACTCGCTTTGTGGTTTGCGTGGTTTGACCGCTTAGTGCGTTAGTTAGGTAGAAAACCCAAATTAGGACGTGTGCTACACTGGTCTACTCCAAGGTGTACGCAATGGCTGAGGATCATCATTTGATCCATCCTTTGAGGGAGTACTTCATGCCAAATACATATACTCCCGCCTCCTGCATCACGAGATCTGATGTAGGAGCGAGCCATTTTGAGATTAAGGCCAGTGTGATTCAAATGTTACCCTCGTTTTATGGCCTTAGTAATGAGGACCCATATCGTCATCTCAGCGAATTCCTTGAGATTTGCTCGACTGTGCGAATCAATAATTTTGGAGACGACGCTATGAGGTTGACTTTGTTTTTGTTCTCTCTCAAAGATAAAGCCAAGCACTGGCTAAAATCTCTTGAGACGGTTCGTATTATTATTTGGGAAGGAATGCAGCGCGAATTCCTCAAAAAGTACTTCCCAATTGGTAAAACGAATCAGTTTCGTAAAGCTATAACCAATTTTTCTCAAATTGAGGGAGAACAGTTTCACGAGTCTTGGGAGAGATTGAAAGATCTTCTCCGCAAGTGTCCCCATCACCAGGTGCCTCGTTGGCAGTTGGTGCAGTATTTCTATGACGGGCTTATTGAGAAGCATCATCAAATGGTGGATTCTTCTTGTGGGGGCACTTTTATACTCAAGAGTGAGGATGAGGCATGGTCTCTATTCGAGACCTTGAGTGAAAATACGATGCATCATGCTTTGTCTTCACGGCTCGATAGGACTACATCTCTGTCTAGTGGTCCTAGGAAAATAGAGATTTCCGAAGTAGGGTCCGAGTTAGATTTGCGTACCAAGGTCGACCAGTTGACTAGGAAGTTAGATCAATTCTTAGCCAATTCTTCGAGAAATCTAGTAGAAAGAGTGTGCGAGCTATATGCTAGTCCTGTACATTGTGTTTCAGATTGTCCGGCAGCGCCATTATATCCTGAATTCGTTCAAGAGCAGGTGAATGCTGCCCAAGGTTTCGCTAAACCCATACCTGATTCATTTACATCATCATATAACCCAGGTTGGCGAAACCAGTCCATTTCCCTATCCCATCAGCCCTCTCAGACACAGTATAGACCCAGTAACCCTTCACAAGGTTACTCACATCCCATTTTTCCACAGGTTCATCCCCCAACCCAACCTGCTTATACTCAACTCCATTTTCATGAGCTTTCACCTAGTCAATCCTTCCAAGATAGGATATTACAAGTTTTGAGCTCCCATACGCAGTCAATAGCCAAGCTAGAGACTCAAATGGGACAGTTGGTTGAGACCTTCAGTAGGCAAAGCGAGGGGAACCCATCTAGTAGGCCTGTTGTCTCAAAGGGAGAGGATTCCGTGTCATTTAACCTGCATCCGAATGATTCACATCGTGAGCAGGTTAAATCTGTTACATCCCTTCAGTATAGGAAGGCGTGTCACTCCACTTGGGAATCGACTCATGAGCCCCATATCATTTCTACTGACGAGTTGATCTCCATGATACCTCAACAGAAGGGGCCAGGCACACAACATGCAGTATCATCATATATTCATAAAGCCCCATTCTCTCAGCCTTTAGGATCACCGATTGTTTTTAGTAAGCAAGAGGTGCAAATGGAGAAGGTGCTTGACCAAGTCAAGCCAGATCATATTCACCACTTGTCTGAAGTTGCATTCATTGATAGTCGGTCGGTTCTAGACTCTCAATTCTTGACCAGTCTCTCAGATGAGACTAATCTCTGTTCTTCATGTCAAGAGATTTGATACTACATTTAGAGGTAGATGGGATGGAAACACAGTGCACAGTGTCACAGATGACACCCTTTTCTTTATAGAGCCTGATTGAGCCTGACTTCATGTCCATTGATCTCATGGACGATGAAGGTTTTCCAGGGATCCGTCTGGCTGGGGACGTCAAACTTAGCGTTTTATGGGAGGCAACACATATTTTGTATAGTATTACATTCATTATTAGGATTTGTAGATTTTTTTTGCTTTTATTTTTTGTTTTTTTATCTCTTTCTATGAGTTTCATGTTTTGTCATGTATACATTGCATTCATTACATTCATAGAACGTGTATTTTTAATTCATGACAGTTGATTCAACTCTTTTCCCTCATTTATTTCCTCTCATGTGCATTCACTTAGTTTCATATAAGCATGGAGGAATGCCACTGGGACATTGTCATTCAAGCATGGGGGAGGGTGTAGTTTGCACACCTTGATATTTTTGTTTACGTACTTGCACATGTTTACACATCTCTCATGAAAAGTAGGTTTTTAAAGAAAGAGTTTGAACTTATATGAATGTTATTTCAAATCTGATGTTTTTAGAGGTTTTTTAAGCCCCATGATTTTTTTTTTTGACATGGATCTAAAAATTATGGTTGTTTATGCGGATTTCGAAAAAATGATGATAAATACATGTTAGAATTTATTTTGAATCATAAATATGAATATGCACAGTTCTATTTTTGAAAAACTAAGTAAATGAACAAAAGCATAAAAAAAAGAACTCAAAAAGTGAAAAAGAGGAAGCATGCGTTAGGTTGTTTGGATAATTCCACAATCCTTAGTAGATGGAACTTAGATGTAAGTTGAAACTTTTAATTCCATTTCGAAAAGGAGAGTGGAAAACTTTGTGATCCTAAGTAGCTGAGATCAGATACAAGTTGAAATGTTTGACTCTCACGTTATAAAGGTGAATGAAGGAAGTCACTTTTATGTCTTAGTTGATATCTTTTGGTATGCATTGAAAAAGTATAGAAGATATTGACATTGCACAAGGCATAAAAGCAGACCACACGCAAGCTATAAGAGAAGAATAAGTGTGCAAAAAGAAAAAGCGTGAAAAGAAAAAAAAGAGAGAAAAGAGCTTAAAAAGAAAGAAAAGTTCAGTGCTTAGAAGTGTGATTGAGAAAACCTGTGGAGAAAACATATGAGTGAGGATAAGTAAATAATAATATGTTTTTATTGGATTTTCTAAGAATAAAACATAAATAATTGTGATATTTAGAAAAGTGAAAGAAATTCTTTTCTGTGGTGGTATATAAAAGATTCTAATTATATTTTGATTTTGAAATAACAGGAAATACTTGTGAAAATAAAGTCTTTAATTACCTACTGCTTGTGAGGATGTGTAATATTATGCATACATGACAAAGATGTTTGTGGGTAGCATCACTGCAAACCCTCACGAGACCTTACTCGTCCACTGGGGTAACCTAGGGGTTGAAAGGGCTTGTTGCATGAGCTAAATGCAATCGTGATTCCTACGAAAGTGAGTTAGGTGATAGTTTTCATTTCATGCATTTTTCTAGTTTGCTCGAGGACTAGCAAAACATAAGCATGGAGGTATTTGATCATGCATATATTTCAAGGTGAATTAACATTAAAAAATGCATGATTTTATGAAAAAAATGTTTTAAAAACCCAAGTTTATGCTAGTTTTCGTTAAATGAGCTAAAATGATTTCAAAACAGAAAATGTATGAAAAATAACTTTATCTGTATATTTTAGTACATATTTTAATGTTTGATATTAACATAATAGTTTAGTTTTAGTTTTCAATAAAAATAAAAATAAAAAATAAAAAAAATGGAGAAAATAGTTTTATATTGTTAATAAAATCATTTTAATTGTTTGTTTTTTTTAGAAAAGAAGAAAAAAATTAAATATAAATATAAATAGTTAGAATAGTTTTATTTTTTAAATGAGTTTCTTTGCAAATAAATAAGTTTTGTTTTCAAAGTTTTTAACTTTTGAAATTTTTTTAATAAACCGGTTTACACGGTTTGTAATTTTGAAAACTAAAAAAAAAAAATCTGTTACAAACTGGTTCAAGCCGGTTTGGGGTTTTTAAAAGCTGAAAACAGAAAAAAAAGAAGCGTCTCCCCCTTCCTGCGCCAAAACCCCTTTTCCCTCTCTTCCCTCTCTTCTTTCCCTTCTCCACCATTGGCTTTTCTTCCCTCTTCTTTCCCTTCTCACTATTTCTCTGATTTCTTTCGCCGGTGGAGGCATCTCAGTCCGGTGGCAGCGTACGGGAGGAGGCCGGCCACCTCTTTTCTAATCCCTCTATCACGGTAAGTCCTGAAACTTCATCTACTTCTTCATCTTCTTCTTCTTTTCATTCAGATTCTTCATCTGTTTCTTCTTTTCATTCAATCGTTATTGATTCTGTGTGAAAAACGAAAAAAAAACAGAAAAAGGAAAAACAGAAAAACAGAAAAAAAAGAAAAGAAAAAATGAGAAAAAAAATGTGCATCAGATTTTAATTTCTGCAATAATCGCACTTCCTGTTTCATTTCGCTGAAATTTTCTTGTAAATTCTTGTTCGTTTACATCGGATTTCCATTTCAGTCATCGATTTTTATGTTTTCATTTCCTGATTCAATTTTAATTTCCTGTTTGAAATTCATACGCATGTTAGATGTTTTGTATCCCTTGATTTTCTTGTTTTGCATCTTTAATTTCTTGTTCTTTTGTTTTGAATTTCTTGTTCTTCCTTTAATTTTCTATTTTTTTTACAGCATCATTTGATTCCTGTTTTCTGTTTCAATATTTCGTCTGATGTTGTTTTAATTTTCATACTCAGTTTTAATTTCTAATTTCCTATGTTAGTTTTGTATTCACGCTGTTTTCAAGTTTGTCTTTACATTCGGTAATTTCCTGTGGCTGCATTTCGATTTATTGATTTCCTATTGTGTTTTTGAGTAATAGTAGATTTCTATTTTAATTCTTGTAATTTTTCTCTGATTTCGGATTTCATGTTTTCTTCTTTAAAACTCTTATTTCCATTCTTTTCATTCATGATTCTTGTTTCTTTCTTTTATTTCATTTCTTGTTTTCAATTTCTCTTGTTTCCTGTTGATTTTTTCTATTTTGCATTTAATATTTTCTGTATTGTTTTCATTTTCAATTCTTGTTTTCTTCCTTGATTTCTTGTCATTCAATTAATTTCCATTTCGTTTTCTTGTTTTTGTTAAGTATTAGTTGTTAGTTAAGTTAACTGTTAGTTAAGTTAACTGTTAGTTAATTGCTTCGTAATTAGTTGGTTAGATTTCTTTTCTGATTTCTTTCATATTTCTAGCATTTAATTAGTATTTTTCAGTATACATGTTATTTCTATCTCTGGTACTGCTCGTGTTCATTTGAATTGTGCAGGATAGCACAAGAGTGGAGCGGAAGTGATTACGTGACACGAAGTACAAAGTGTAGAAGTTTTTTTTTACTTTTCAGTTTAGAATTAGGAATTTAATTGAGTTTGTAAATATTGCACTTTACGCCCTCTGCGAAGGGTATTCATTTGTTGTAATAGTTAGTTGTTTTTACATTTCTTGAACATTTTACATTTTAATAATACGGCAATAAAGATTAGTTTAGATTTGTGTGTTTGAATACGAAACATTCCCGTTCCCTGAGTTTGACCCGGTCTCATCCACTAGTGAGAACCGGTTTTTATTATTTGATGTCTGGTTTTCACATGTTTTACATATAAAAATCTTTTCAAAATTACAACGATTTAAAAGAAGACATCAAATGCCTCCCTAGTCTTCTTTTGTTTCATTATTAGTTTTATGTAGGTTCCATGTTTAATCATTATTTTTAGATTTATTTCATCACTTCGTAACTATGTCATTCATAAAGTTTACTTTCATTTACCTTCAATTGATAGCCTATAGTTTTTAATTCATGCGCACAGTCCTACCGATATTTCATGTAGGAATTTTCATTAATAAATCCTGATTTTTTTATGGTAGATGCACATGTTTATTCCTAATTTTCTGCAAAAAACCCGGATTGATTTGGGTTCTATAACTTCATTTAGAAAATACAATACCGAACCAAGATTTCAGTTATGAGAAAACACTATATACACCAGATGCCGGATTGTTAAATCGAGATCTCTCTCATGGGAGATCTGATTAATGATCCAAAAAATACAGTGTACTCAGAGAGGGATTCAAGATTTTATGAGAATTTTTTGTCATTATCTGTTATCTCAAATAAATTGGTTTCTCCAGACTAGTCTGTAACCTTTGTTACAGGCTTGTCAAAGCCTTTGATCGAATTAGGTCGATCATGGCTCACAGCATGTAAGTCGGATGCTCTATCTCTCAAATAAGAAATTGATCCTCATGATGCCCTATGTCATTTACCAGAATTTAAGGATTTTATGATTTAGATTTCTATTTTTCCTAGATTTTAAAAGTTTACTTGATGATTTCTTGTTATTACAGTTTTATTAGATTTAGGGGTCTGTTAATCCAATGTATCCTCTATAACCGTGAGTCCAATGACAAAATTGTAAAAAGAGAATATGATTCTCTATTTGTCGACATTAAACTCTTAAATGTTTATGCATTTTGGTTACTGTTTACTATTTCCCCCCTATTTTTTATGAAAGTCTGTCAGCTTGCCTTCAATTTTAAACTCACTGGATTCTGATCGACATTGCCGGAGTTGTAATTCTTTGACCGTAGGTCGAATCTTAAATCTGTAAAAGGCAAAAAACATTTTTTAAATGTTTGTTGTCACCCTATAAAATTTGGTAAATTTCTATAGTAAGTTAGTACCCAAAATCAGGCTGTCATTAGAGTAGGTACAAGCTTGTAGGCAAAATAATGTATTTTTAGGGTTTTCTATTAAAATTCCATATTAAAATAATGCAAAAAAATTTAATTTTATTATTCTATTCCATTTTTAGGGTCAATATGATCATCCATGCCAAATTTGGTTTGATGCTGAGTTCAATTGCCAAGTGTGTTAGTCAAACTGTCAAAAGAAAGGCAAGATTCAAACAAAATTCAATGTTTTGGTGATATTTTTGCAATTTTAGGGTTTTAGCATGCATATAATCATATCATATCATCTTATGTTTGATTTTATCTTCATTTGCATTCATTTGAATTTCAAAACTCTCATTTTTACAAAATTTCTTTCTTAAAACCCTGATTTCAAGGCCATAGTCTTGTTATCAGAGGCATTTTGGTTATTTTCACCTCAATTTTGAATTTCCAAACTTTATTTTCATATTTTTATGCATTGGCATCATTTGTTTCTCATGTTTATATCAGAGAGGTATGAACTGGGTTTATATTCGGATAAAATTTGATAATTTCTCGATATTATCAGATAAATCTAGAAAAACCTACATATTTGTGCTACCTCATTTTCGAGTTTTGTAGGAATACTCAAATAATAATTTGTGTTCATTTATTCCTTTTCTTTTTCTTATTTAATGTAATATCAAATGTAATATTGGAATAAGAGTTACATTTCTGCATAGAATAAGATGCATTGCATATAGTTTGCTTTTGTAAATTCTGATATCTGATGAATGATGATTCATGCATTTTTGAAATCCACTATGGTTAACACAAATGACACGTGCACAAGCTTTTAGGGAGTTGACAAACTCGGTGGAATTTGTATTTTTGGCCATAGTCAGAATACGGACGAGACCCAGATTTGTTATCTTCGTATGAGCCACATTCAACCTACACTCTTAGGCTAACTTTAGCATCACTGCATTTCTCAAATAATTTTCTCAAACTTACTTTGAAAATATCATTTGAAGTTACATTCATTCATTCATATTGGCTAATTTACATTATCTTTCATTGATTTATTTCTATAAGAAATCGATTTTCTCAGAAAAATGTTCAAATCATTTCAAAAATTGTTTTTCTCAAAGTTTCAATTAACCTGAGAATTAATTTTACATTCAAAAGGAGATTTTCAATATGATCCATGATTTTCCAAGGAATTCCTTTTCCAAACATTTTCCAAATATCAGAAGCAAACATCTTCTTTTCATAATGTGCATTTTTTTAAAGAATTTCATAGCACATGCTTGATTCTCTGTGCACCTAGGAAATAGAGCATGATTTAGACAGTTGAGCCTAGGTAAGCACATGTTGATCCTTGGTTCAATTACCCCTGATAAAGGCGCTAGAAATGGTTGAACTTCGTACCGACAGACGAGTCCCATTCTATGAAATTTTCCTGTAAATTTCAAAAAAGAATGCGAGTTATTTTCAAAACTTTGGTCAAGTTTGACTCGCAAAATCGTTTTTCTCTCTCGCAGAGGGAGGAAAAAATTTTGCGATGATAACAGGTTTGGCAACCGAGATGGGACCTCTCTTCGTCTGATCAATCATGTGTCTTGACTTAGCTCAATTATCAAAATCGTGTTCTATGAAATGTCAACTTTTATTTTCTGATATCATGTGAACCTAGGAGCCTAGACTCGAACCCAGCTGACATGGATTGCACGTAGACTAGGTATGGTTTGGTAGGACCAATTGAGGAGACTTTATCCATGCTCACATAGACTTAGGTCTCATACAACCCTCCTCAATCTAGGATTTGTGTGTAAACATTGTTTGCTTCTTCAAAGTTTCCAAAATTCTACTTCTTTAGGCTTTAGAGCATCCTGCTTTTCTTGCATGTGATCATTTTTCAAAAAACCACCCCACCTATCTTTTACCCAGTCTTCACATTGCTGGGCTTTCTTTTAGAACCATAGTTCGGGACAAAGCCTCACAATTGGGCCACTTATTTGGGTTGACGCCCCCTGCCACGTACCAAGGGTCATAGTCCAAAGTGTTACGACAATAATGTTACGATAATAAAGCCATACATGATACTTCAAGTATAAGGTTTTGATGATGAGCAAGTGAAATCAACTGCATTTCAGCTAAGGCAATGAAGACATTGAAGAATTCGATGAAGAATCTTTAAAGACTAATGTGCAAATGTTAAATTCATTAAAAGTCTTAGATTCTTGTAAGAGCCTTACTTAGAGTGCATATTTAGGTTGCATTTCACCTAAAAAGTCTTTAGAAAAACTTTTCTAAAAGAACCCCTCATGAAAATCTTTTTAGAAAACTCTTTCTTAAATTTTTGTGTTTATTAGTCGACCAATAAACTCACCAGTCGACTAATCCTTTCGCGCCATATTTTCTAAAAAGTCATTTTTGTCAAAATTAGTCGACCGAAGGTTTTATCAGTCGACTGGACAGAATGTCTGTTTTCTGAAAAACTAGCAGCAGTCGACTAATGGTTTTATCAGTCGACTGGACAGAACATGTGTTTTCTGAAAATTAGCAGCAGTCGACTAATGCTTTTATCAGTCGACCAGACAGAACATGTGTTTTCTGAAAATTTAGCAGCAGTCGACTAATGCTTTTATCAGTCGACCAGACAGAATGTATAAGTTTTAGAAGATTTTAGCAGCAGTCGACTGAAAGGTTTTTTAGTCTATTGATGATATTATCAGTGGACTAATTTTATCTCTAGTCGACTAAGTTTTAAAAATTCAGATTTTCAAACAGCTCGATTAACAGATCAGTCGACCAACGATAACTGTCAGTCTACTAATAACTAACTATTAGTCTACTAACTACTGTTCCAGACGACTAATTTTGTCATTTTTCCTGAAACTTCAAAAAAGGCGTGTCTTTTCGTTTTTTAAACATTTTGATCATTCAAAATGGACTGTTTTGACACCCTTTCATACCCTCAACGTATGAAAACTTTCAACTATAAATATGAGTGCATTTTACACTCAAAAGCACTTCAATTCAATCAATTTGAATCATTTACTCTTTGCTTTTCACTCATATTCATTTTCTCACTGACGTGATATTTTTAACTTCAGCTTTTTTTAAGAGATAGTGAATTCGTGAGTAGAGTATTTCAACAACCTCAAAAGCCAATTGCATCTCATTTGCATTCAAAAGAAAGGCTCATAGGTTGTATTGTAAGTTGTTACTTATTTTCTGTAAAAGGAAGAACTCCTTGGTTTAAAGGAGTTGTTTACTTTCAGTAGGTGTTTTACTGGAAGTGGGATCGGATTTGGTCTGTGTATGATCTTGTAGTTACACAAGGTTGATAGTAGAAATCTCAAGCGGGTTTTGCTTGGGGACTAGATGTAGGCCGGAAAAGACCGAACAAGGATAAATTTTGTGTTCTTTGTGTGTTTGCTTTTGAAATTGCAAAATTCGTTAATAATACAGAGACAATTTTTAAAAGCACTATTCACCCCCCTCTAGTGCTCGTTGCCTCGATCCTACTGCACTTTCATTTGGTATCAGAGCATGTTCGCTATTATTTTGATTTGACCATCATCTAGCATGGCAACTACAACATCTCAGCACAAAGAAAGAAGCTTCTCTGTTCGTCCTCTTCTCTTCGACGGAACAAACTATGGATACTGAAAAGTGAGAATGACAATATTCTTGCAATCCATGGATCTCAATATTTGGAGAGTTGTTTCAGAAAAATACCAAACTCCATCAACTGATTTCAGCCAATGGATCGATGAAGAAAAGAAAACCGCTTCACTGAATGCCAAGGCGATGAATGCATTATATTGTGCCATTGACAAGGTAGAGTTCAATCGCATTTCTCAATGCTCTACAGCAAATAAAATCTGGCATACTCTTCTCGTGACTCACGAAGGTACGCCAAAGGTAAAGGAATACAAAATTGCTTCTTTGGTTCATAAATTTCAATTGTTTAAAATGAAGCAAAATGAATCTATATCGAACATGGTAACAAGAATGACCGGTATAACTAACACTCTGAAATCCCTTGGAAAAGAATATTCACAAGTGGATTTAGTCAGAAAGATCCTAAGGTGTTTAACTCCTGAATGAGAGAGAAAAACCATTGCTATTGAAGAAGCAAATGATCTTAACACTCTCACTCTTGAAGATTTGGTTGGTTACTTTATGGCATATGAGGTCAAACTTCAAGACAGACAAGAAGAAGAGCCTAAGAAGAAATCTCTTGCTTTTAAGGCTACTTCTGACTCATAAAATTCAGAAGAAGATGAAGATGAAGATGAAGATATTGCCCTCATTACTAAGCAATTCAGAAGATTCATCAAAAAGAGAAGATTTCAAAGAAAGGTAAAGAAAGCAGATTCTTCGAATCCCAATGAAGTCAAGTGCTTTAACTGCAAAAAGGCAGGACATATCAAGAAAGATTGTCCTCTTCTCAAAATCAAGCCCAAGGACCAATTCAAGAAGAAAAAGGCATTTCAAGCATGTTGGGATGATAGTGACTCTTCTTCCGATGAAGAATCAAATGAAGAAGTCGCCAACATGTGCTTTGTAGCACAAGAAGATTCGGTAAGTCAATTTGACTATGATGAGTTATTAGAAGCATTTAATGAATTATATGCTAAATTTAAGAGTCTAAGTTCTAAAAATAAAGAGTTAAAAACTGAAAATTCAACTCTTGACTCTCAAAACAAAGCATTACTTCAAGAGATAGAAGATCTCAAGAAGGAAAATTCTTGCCAAGCATTTGAGATAAAAGAAATTAGAATTAGAACCAATCTCTTACAAAAAGAAATAATTAGTCTAAAAGAAAAATCAAATGATCTTCTTTCTATAGTGACCAAATTCACAAATGGTCAAGAGAATCTAGAAACACTTCTTGGTTCTCAAAGATGTTCGGTTATAAAAACCGGATTGGGATATAGTTTCTTTGATACTCCAAATAGACCAAACTATGTTGTGAAAAATCAAAGACAATATTCTCAACCATTTGTTCAAAGAGCTAAATTTTCTAGAAATGCATCTAATCATGAAACTTATAATGCTTATAAGCCTAGACATGATTATTCTAGAAATGCTAAATCTTTTTATAGAAAGAATATTTATTATCAAAGGAAACCAAAATCCAAATAGATATGGGTTCCTAAGACTAACTCTCATGGACCCGAAAATAGAAAGGGGTCAAATGCTTTGTCTTCTAATTTTGTTGTAGGTACACAAAATAAGAAGCAAATGGATATTAGACAGCGGTTGTTCCAAACATATGACTGGAAGGCCGGAGTTATTTTCCACCCTCCAAAATAAGGATGGAGGAACCATCACCTTTGGTGACAATAACAAGGGAAAAGTAATAGGTATTGGTAATATTGGTAATCCAATTTTTTCTTTGATAGAAAATGTTCTTTTAGTAGATGGTTTAATGCATAATTTATTATCTAGTCAATTATGTGATAAAGGTTTTCATGTTTCTTTTGAAAATAATTTATGCTTAATTTCTGATTTTCAATATAAAAAGATCATTTTTAAAGGTAAAAGAAGGAACAATGTGTATGAACTATATCTAGATGAGTTACCCACTTTTAATGAAAAATGTTTTATTGTTTCAAATAAAATTCAATGGTTATGGCATAGGAGACTTGGACATGTTAACTTTAAAATTATTTCCAAGTTATCCAAGAATGATCTTGTAAGAGGCCTACCTAGAATACCATATAAGAAAGATCACTTATGTGATGCTTGCCAAAGGGGTAAACAAATCAAGAGTTCTTTTAAAGCAAAAGATATAGTTTCAACAAAACGTCCTCTTGAACTTTTACATTTAGATCTATTTGGACCATCTAGAATTCAAAGTTTGAATGGTAGCAAGTATGCTTTTGTTATAGTAGATGATTATTCTCGATTTACATGGGTGATTTTTTTAAAAAGCAAAAATGATGCTTTTTCTGAATTTTCCAAACTTTGTAGAAGAATTACAAATGAAAAATCTACATCTATAATTAAAATTCGTAGTGATCATGGTGGTGAATTTGAAAATAAATCTTTTCTAAAGTATTGCGATTTACATGGTATATCTCACAACTTTGCTTTTCCAAGAGCGGCTCCACAAAATGGAGTTGTTGAAAGAAAGAATAGAACTTTGCAAGAATGTGATAGAACCATGCTTCAAGATAAAAATTTACCAAAATACTTTTGGGCTGAAGCAATAAATACAACATGTAATGTTTTAAACTGTGTTCTTATTCGACCAATCTTACATAAAACTTGTTTTGAATTATATTATGATCGTATACCAAAGATCTCATATTTCAAAATTTTTGGTAGTCAATGCTTCTTGTTAAATACCAAAGATAATCTTGATAAGTTTGATTCAAAATCAGTTGAATTAATATTTCTTGGATATTCTTCAAGAAGTAAAGCTTATCGTATTTTCAATAAAAGAACATCTTGCATCGAAGAATCTTTACATGTTGCATTTGATGAGAATTGTGAGCAGGTTATACCTCTAAGCGAAGGAGAAGAAGTAATACTTCAAGAAGAACCCTTGATAGTGAATACTTCTTAAGAAAATGTTTCTCTTCAACCTGTTTGGAAAGAAGTTCCTAATCATCAACATGAACAAGTTATTGGAGAAATAAAAAGTGGTGTTCAAACTAGAAGGCAATTAGAAAAATATATTGCAAATGTTGCTTTCATATCTAAAATAGAACCAAAGAATATCAATGAGGCTTGTGATGATGAATTTTGGCTTTTGGCCATGTCTGAAGAACTTAACCAATTTACTAGGAATGATGTTTGGGATCTAGTTGATAGACCAAAGGATCATCCAGTAATTGGAACAAGATGGGTCTTCTGAAATAAGCTGGATGAAAATGGTGAAGTCAATCGTAATAAAGCAAGGCTAGTAGCACAAGGCTATAATCAAGAAGAAGGCATAGATTTTGATGAAATCTATGCACCAGTGGCTCAAATGGAGTCAATTCGAATGATGCTTGCTTTTGCTAATTACATGAACTTCAAGTTATATCAAATTGATGTTAAGAGTGAATTCTTAAATGGACATATCAATGAAGAAGTTTATATAGAGCAATCTCCAGGCTTTGAAAATGAGATACATCTAGAAAAAGTCTACAAATTAAAAAGAGCTTTGTACGGACTTAAACAAGCACCAAGAGCGTGGTATGAAAGACTACGAAATTTTCTAGAACAATCTGGTTTTTCCATTGGTCGGGTAGACTCCACTTTATTTATTAAAAATCTTAATTCAAATATTCTTATTGTGCAAATTTATGTTGATGACATAATATTTGGTTCTATTAATGATTCTCTTTGTAAAGAATTTGCTAAAGCTATGCAGGAAGAGTTTGAAATGAGCTTGATGGGCGAATTAAACTACTTCCTTGGACTTCAAATAAAGCAAACTGAAGAAGGAATCTTCATCAATCAGGCTAAGTATACAAAAGAACTTCTTAAGAGATTTGGGATGGACTCATCAAAATCAAGAAGGAATCTTATGAGTACAACTACTTCTATTGATAAAGATGAAAATGGTAAAAGTGTAGATACTAAGCTCTACAGAGGTATGATCGGATCTCTATTATACTTAACTGCTAGTTGACCTGATATTATGTTTAGTGCTTGTATGTGTGCAAGATTTCAAGCTAATCCAAAGGAATCTCATTTAACTGCAGTAAAACAAATTCTTCGTTATTTGAAAGATACTTCAGATTTTGGTTTGTTTTACCCAAAATCATCTTCCTTTGATTTAGTTTCATATAGTGATGCAGATTTTGCAGGAAGTAAATTTGATCGCAAGAGTACTAGCGGAACTTGTTATTTCTTAGGAAATTCTTTAGTCTCTTGGTTTAGTAAAAAGCAAAATTCAGTGTCACTCTCAACAACTGAAGCATAATATATAGCAGCTAGTTTAGCGTGTTCACAAGTACTGTGGATGAAACTGACCTTAAAAGATTTTGGTTTGAATTACTCCACAACAACTATTTATTGTGATAACACTAGTGCTATAAATCTTTCTAAAAACCCTGTTCAACACTCAAGAACTAAGCATATTGAAGTTAAACATCATTTTTTAAGAGATCATGTGTTAAAAGGAGATATTTTGTTAAATTTTATTTCCACTAAAGAAAAACATGCCGATATCTTCGCTAAACCTCTTAAAAATGAAGATTTTATGAGAATTAGGAGAGAACTAGGTATTTGCTCATTTTTGGATTTATAAAAATGCTGATTTTTGAACAAAATCTCAAAATCGCACTATATTAGTCGACCGATAAAATTTCTAGCGACTGATGCTTTAAAATTTTTAGAATGTGTCGCACATTCTTAGTCGATCGATAAAGTTTTAGTCGACTAAATTTTTTTTTTTAAAAATTTTAACTGAAGGGACCCGATACCCCTTGGAGTTTTTAACACCCATTTTTTTTTTAAAAATGCATCGTTTCATTTTATTTTCACACCTTTTCATTTTTCTTAAAAACGAAACCCTTAAAACGAAAACCCTCTTTCTCTCTCTTTCCTCTCTCTCTTTCGAAAAACCCTCGGAGTGTCATTCGATCCTATCCTCGCCGGGATTTTCTTGCCGTGACAGGGAGACGCCAGAATCTTTTGGCCGTGACAAGGAGACGCCAAAATCTTTTGGCTGTGACCGGGAAACGCCGGAATCCTCTTGCAGTAACTGGCGCATCTTCAAATCACGCCAGAACACTCTTGCCGTGACGGTATATCTTCAGCCATTGCCAGAATCCCCTTGTGGCAGCCTTCACACTCGCCGTCAGCCACCGTATCCTCCTCTGTTTCTGTTTCACAACGCCAGACAACATTTTCCTTCTGCCGGATGTCGTTTAGAAGCCGACATTCTTTTTGGTAAATCTGTTTTTTTAACCATGCCTCGTTCGAAGTCTGCATCTGCAAAAGGTTTAGGTTCTCCTCCTCCTACACCTTCTTCAAGACATGGATTTTCTCTCAGATTACTCTGAAATCCTCTTTTATATGATACTTTTGGATCGATTTCTGCACTACCTATTTTACCAGGCCGAAATGTACTGTTTCATCTGTTTTCTCGTTATAAAATAAGAGAATTATTTCCAGGAATTTCAAATCTTTTTGATGCCTGTGCAGATACCCTTCATTATCCTTTTCTAATTCACTTGTTTTATACGAATTTACATTTTGATCATGAAACTGGAGTTCTGTCCTCTCTTGTTTGTGATGTTGAAATCGAGTTTGATTCTAAACTACTTAGAGAAATCCTAGAAATTCCATCTTCAGACACTCTTTTCAACACTGTTGAACTGAATGATGAGAGAATTTTTGAACAAATTCTTCTTCCAGGTGCAGCTCACTGCCCTCTCAAAAATACTAATCTTCAAACTCGTGCACGCATTGCTGGACGAATCCTTGCTCACAATGTTTTACCTAAAATTGGTTCTTTTAATTACTATTCCACAGATCTATCTACAACTCTTTATGTTTTATTTAGAAATATTTCTGTAAATTGGGCGAATGTGTATTTTACAAATTTGTGGAAACAAAAACCATTTCTTCCTTATGGATGTCTTCTAACTCGTATTTTTAGACATTCCAAAAGTCCTTTAACAAATGAAAAATATTGAGCAAAAAGAGTTCTTTGATCAAACAAATTTTAAAAGAATAAAAATTAAATATCTGCGTCCTTTAAATGTTGATCAAACTGAACCATCTGATCCTACTGAACCATCAATTTCTGAACCTTCACCTTCTGCGACACCTTCATCTCATGTAAAAAGAAAGAAATTTTCTACAAGTCAAGACAATGATGAAGTTTTGCAGCGACTGGAAGCATTGGAGCTGCATCAACGCACTTTTCGTGAAGATGTGACTCAACAACTATCTTTGATTCAGAAAGAGATTACTTCAATCAAAGACTTGCTCAACTCACTTTTCTGATCTTTATGTTCTGTCTTTACTAAACTTTGATACTTTATGGGTTGTAATATTTTAAACTTGTATCTCCATTTTGCTTATGCTATTTCTGCCCTTATTCTTTTTTATTATAACAAAGGGGGAGAAAAAGATAAAAGATAACATTACATTGAAATTACATTGAAATTGCAGGAGATCTTGCATGAGAAGTGCGAAATTAAGAGAAAAAGAAAGCATTGAAAATTGCATTTATGAAAAAGTTTTTAAATGCATGAAGTAATGATGAATGGAAATGCAAACCAGTCAATATGTGATATATATGCTTTAAATGTGCTAACTTTTAATGTTTTGTAGCATATTGATAGGGGGAGTAAAATCTCCATCTATGTATCTAAATGCTTCATCTTTGATTAAGTTTGTCATCATCAAAAAGGGGGAGATTGTTGCGACAATAAAGCCGTACATGATACTTCAAGTACAAGGTTTTGATGATGAGCAAGTGAAATCAACTGCATTTCAGCTAAGGCAATGAAGACATTGAAAAATTTGATGATGAATCTTTGAAGACTAGTGTGCAAATGTTAAATTCATTAAAAGTCTTAGATTCTTGTAAGAGCCTTACTTAGAGTGCATATTTAGATTGCATTTCACCTAAAAAAGTCTTTAGAAAAACTTTTCTAAAAGAACCTCTCATGAAAATCCTTTTAAAAAACTCTTTTCTTAAATTTTTGTGTTTATTAGTTGACCAATAGACTCACCAGTCGACTAATCCTTTCGCGCCATATTTTCTAAAAAGTCATTTTTATCAAATTAGTCGACCGAAGGTTTTATCAGTCGACTGGACAAAATGTCTGTTTTCTGGAAATTTCAGCAGCAGTCGACTAATGGTTTTATCAGTCGACTGGACAGAACATGTGTTTTCTGAAAATTTAGCAGCAGTCGACTAATGCTTTTATCAGTCGACCGGACAAAATGTATAATTTTCAGAAGATTTTAGCAGAAGTCGACTGAAAGATTTTTCAGTCTATTGATGATATTATCAGTCGACAAACTTTTCTCTAGTCGACTAAGTTTCAAAAGTTTAGATTTTCAAACGGCTCGATAAACAGATCAGTCGATCGACGATAACTGTCAGTCTACTAATAACTAACTATTAGTCGACTAACTACTGTTCCAGTTGACTAATTTTGCCGTTTTTCCTGAAACTTCAAAAATGCGTGTCTTTTCATTTTTCAAACGTTTTGATTGTTCAAAATAGACTGTTTTGACACCCTTTCATACACTCAACGCATGGAATCTTTCAACTATAAATATGAGTGCTTTCTACACTCAAAAATATAAAAATCCAATTGAATTACTTCTTGCTTTTCACTCCTATTCATTCAAGTATTTGTTTTCTCACTCACTTGATATTTTCACTTCAGTTTTTCACTCAAATTCTTTTGAGAAATAGTGAATTCGTGAGTAGAGTATTTCAACAACCTCAAAAGTCAATTGCATCTTATTTGCATTCAAAAGAAAGGCTCATAGGTTGTATTGTAAGTTGTTACTTATTTCAATTTTCTGTAAAAGAAAGGACTCCTTGGTTTAAAGGAGTTGTTTGCTTTCAGTAGGTGTGTTACTGGAAGTGGAACCGGATTTGGTCTGTGTATGATCTTGTTGTTACACAAGGTTGATAGTGGAAATCTCAAGCGGGTTTTGCTTGGGGACTGGATGTAGGTCGGGAAAGACCGAACCAGGATAAATTTTGTGTTCTTTGTGTGATTGCTTTTCAAATTGCAAAATTCGTTAATATTCCGCAGACAATTTTTAAAAGCACTATTCACCCCCCCTCTAGTGCTCGTTGCCTCGATCCTACTGCACTTTCACAAAGTATATTGGTAGGTGTTCAAGAATGTTGGGAAAACACAAGCCTAGAACCGGAGATAAATCTTTATGCCACGTACTTCGGGTTTCGACTCGAGTATATCGGCATAGCATGATTGGACATAGATGATCTGAGCCTAGAGTCAGGATTAGGGTCCTACAACCATTTCTAAACTGATGCATTTAGAGTCAGCTTCTTAAAGAGTGTTGTATGTGCGTTATTGTTTGTACAAGATGTGATTGAATGTATCTCAGTTATTTTCCCTTTTATTTTTTCATATTTTCTATAAATTTTCCCAAATATACTGAACGATTTTTCAAAATACCTCATTTTCCATCTTTTTGTGAAATATTTCTTTTTCTCAAAACCCTCAATGATTTTATCAAAACTATCTACTTTTTCTCAAAACTCCAGGTGATTTTTCATCCTTTCGTTCCTCTGGATCTCAAATTTCTAGCTTCATTTTATCCTGCCTGCAATTTTTCAAAATTCATGTATTTTCCTAAATATCATTCCAATTTTTCCCTGTTTTCCAGTCTGATGGCATCCAGTCAGCTTGACTTTGTCATTCCCGAGGGCCACATCTCCTACGAGGTGCAACAAAGTCTTCCCTAGCATTGAACTCTTAGCACTGGATCTTTCATTCCCCAGTGGTATTATTTCTGGCTCAAAAACTTCTCTCGTATGTTTTCAGACCATCTGAGCGATTGCGGGTTAGAACTTGCATCAGTAGTGGAAAAGCAGACAATCAAAGATAATCTGATCTATGCACTGGCAGAGCGGTGAAACCTGTGCACTTGTACTTTCTGGTTTTCGTGGGGAGAAATGACCCTGTTAATGGATGAATTTTCAGAAATCATGGGATTACCCGAACCAGCCGGTCAGCTTGGAGATCCATTAGAGCAACAATTCTTGATTAATGTCAAGGGTCTGGATCCCCGAGATGCCTTGGCTCGCATGACAGGACATAAATCTTGGCCACTGATCGAAGCAGATGGAAATGAATACGTTGATTTGCTTGAACTCTACCATCAGTATGGGACATTTGTAGAAGTCAACTCATTATCTAGAACAGCTTGAGAAAGAATCCAGCATGCGATGGTCTTATGCACTGTAGAACTGACCTTCTTTTCAGACAGACAGAATTATGTGAATATCAGGATAGTTCAACTTCTGCGAAGGTGGGGAAGTCGACAGACCAGCGCCTCTCGATAGCCATGGTCGCACTCACTTTCTTATACCGAGGGTTGACTCATTTCACACTCGGGAAATCAATTCTAGTAGAAGGGTGCACCTACGCATTACAGTTCTGGTTCCTCCAGCATGTGCCAACCAGAGCTAGTTCATTCAAATACAATGGCAAAGCGCTTCTTCCAGTTGTGCGATACCGATTCTTGATCGATAACCTCCAAGAAGAAGAAGTCGTGTGGGACTATTTTGATTGTCAGATATCTCCTCCCAGATACACTTATGCATATGGCAAGCGATTCAAGCTACTTGGCCCATTCTTTTGTGTCTACTACCATCCAGAGAGATGCGTCAGACAGTTTTCTCAGAGACAGAAGCACATAGAAGCTCGACTACTATCAGAGATCATGCTAGAATTCGATCTAGCATCAGCGTAGTGGTCCGGAGCATACCATTCTGCCCGATATGGCTGAGATTCTTTTGTTACTCTTACTCTTTTCTTGGGTCCTCGAGTGTCTGCTTATTATCAGAAGTGGTAGCTTTGTCAAGTTTACTATTGATAAAATCATATTTTTCTGCAATAAAATTCCTCATTTTTTGTTCTATCATGGTTTGATGACCTCTTCTAGGTAACAAGGCATATTTTTAGTTGTTTGTTCTCTTTGCAAAGAATAACAACACAATTTTCGTGACTCCAGTGATGACTCAATCCCTAGTAATGAGATATCCTTCCAATTGTCTACTAAATTCCCATCAAATATTTTTCTCTCATTCAAAATCATCCACAGAACCTAACCATCAGTTTTTGCCCTGCAGAGAGCATTTGCAATCCTTCATGGTTCAGACAAGGTCCAGCAAAAAGACCGCATCTATCCAGCATATCAATCACTCTTCCGAGTCTAAGCAAGAAATGTTGTCTCCATGATCTCCCAAGGGTTGGAGCTGGCAAGAAAATGATGATGTTGATCCCCAGATGCATGCTTTGTTTCAGAAAATGATGAAGAAAATGTTGACTAAGCAAACAGGGGCTAGTTCAGGAAAAACCAAGAAAAAGGCTAAGGGCCGAACAATGAAGAAGCAGGTGAAGATATCTAAAAGGCGGAATCACCATGAAGACACATCCGATGAAGCAGGATTAGTGGGTGATATCGACGAAGAATATGAGATTTAGCAAACACTTTGCAAGTCGACTCAGGGGCAAGGGTCGGCCATTAAGTCCAAGGATTAGTTTGTTAATAACCCTAACCAGCCACAACTCAGAAACGTGGTCAAAGATCTACAAGCCCACGATAAAGACAAGAAAGTCTTCACGAGTGAAGACTTTTATAATGATTTAGACGAGGATGACAGTCTCAACAATCTCCCTAAGAAGTTTATCAAGTTCGATGGTTCTGGTTATCCTAAGGCACATCTGGCCATGTACTTTGTTGAGTGTGCAAAATTCAAAAGAGATAACCGAGCTCTATTCCTTTGTTTCCCTCTCAGCCTGGAGGGAACGACCGCCAAATGGTATTCAGAGCACATCAATCCCATTAAACTGAAAAAATTTGACAAGGTGGTCAATCTTTTTATCGAACGGTTTCTCTTCAATGCCGAGGCGCTTCCAACTCTCAGCCATCTCTACAGCCTCAAGCAGAAAGAAAATGAGAAGACCAGGGATTTCATTTACAAATGGAGGTAAGCTTGCAACAAAATGAGGGATCCGATATCAGAAGGGCACATGTTGTCATTAATCCTAAACAACTTTTCGCAATCCTTGAAAGGTTTAATTTCAACTTCACCATCAAAAACCTTCATCGAATTAACAGAACGAGCCGAATGGCTCGAGCTGAGCATGGAAAATGGAATCTATGAGGGCTTCATATTTACCAAGAGCAACAATCAGAATGAACAAAAAAAGAAGGCTCATTTCACCCATTCTGTCAATAACAACAACCACAATTATTACAAAGGACAAAACAAAGACTTCTGCTATGGCATAGGAGGTTCAAATCCCTATAAGAATGATCAGAAGGGAAAGTCGATTCCTCAATACAACCAACCACTTCAGCAGGAGTAGGGATCAAAACCACGTGAGAAGACAAAACATAAAGGATGAAGTTATGAGCGAAAATTCACTCATCTAGATCAATCACTCGAGAATGTACTTGAGTATATGTTATCCAAGGACATGGTCAAGTTGCCCAAAATGGCCGATCCCCCTGTCCCCATGAAAAAATTGAAGGATCAATTTTGCAAGTTTCACAGGACAGTGGGACACAATACTGAGAACTATTTTGTTCTCAAAAACATCGTTCAAGATTACATCGACAAAAATCTTCTGGTGGAAGGTGCCGAAGATGAAAATATGACTATTCTGAATCAGCCATTTTTTCAGCATTCTGCGACAGTCATATCTAAGCAACCATTTCAGTCACAGGATCACATCAAGTCGTGCTCAAACAAAGATATCCAAATCCAACATCAGGTCCTCATATTGCACCAGGCTCAATCTAAAACTCAGAAGATGGACCTCATTCTAGCCTTTGGCAGGCTGAACGTATCTTCCAAGGCTGCCAAGGCATTCGCTGAGGTTGCCAAAGGAATTCCAGGATTTCCCAAGCACTTTATCAAGTCTATCCTAGAAAAAGGTGAAACATCCACACCAAAGCCAATAACCGCCCTATCCAATATCTCAATCCTGGACTTAGCACAGGCTTTATCTAAACATCAGCGAGTACTAGATGATTTATTGCGGAAGATTAAAGTGAAGCCTAGCACAACTTCTGAAGATATGACCCAGATCGTCAATCAGACCATGACTAATGCTCCTATTACATTTTCAGATGAGGACCTGCCAAAGCCTCATGCATTTCACAACAATGCTCTGTACATTATGGTCCAGACCAGAGTAATGAATGTTCCCCATGTGTTGGTCAATGGAGGTAGTAGCCTCAACATATGCCCCTATGAACACCCCAAAATTTTCAAAAATTGGTAAAAATAACCCTTTTTGCCCCTGACTCCATCTTCTGAGAAAATCAAAGCAATTTCAAAGCCAAAATTCAGACATTCTTCAGATTTTCTGAATTAAATCCCATATTGATGAATTTAAATTCAATTCCGGATCCAAATCCAGTGTTTTAAATCCGTATTTCCTCAAAACCCGAATCCTAACCCATTTCTGAAGAAATTTTCTCAAAACAGTTTCTAAATTCTCATAAAAATTCCCTTTTGTAAATACTTTTGCAAAAACACAAAAAATTAGTTTTTAATCTTTGTTTTCTCACAAGCTTTAGGACTTTATTCTAAAAAATGCAAAAAAAAATGGAAAATAACATAAAAAACAAAAAAAAAATAGAGAAAAGCTACGCAAAAAATGAATGACTTTAAGCTTCTTAAAAATTGGTTTTGCTAAAAACCTCATTTTGGAAAACCATTTTTTTATATAAAAATTTCTAAGGGGAGCCTCTTTTAGGAAATATCACAAAAAAGCCAACGGTTTGCTCCCGTGCTTTTTCTCCTTTTCTCTCCGTCGTCTGATCTGCAAAAGCCATCGTCGCTTCCCACCTTCCATCTGCAACCGTCTCCATTCTCGAATCCTCCATGACGCCTTTAAGAAGAGGCCTCCAAGCTTCTTCTCGGCATCCATTATTTTCCTGGAGATCGACTTTTCCTTCCTTCAAATCCATTTTTGCAATCCATCAATTTCATCTCTTACAATCCATGAACTTCAACCAGCTTTTCTTTTTTACCAACATTGCTTCTGATCAATATTTCTTCTGAAGGAGATACCTGTCACCCACATCCATTATCAGCATTTTCCATCCCATTATCAAGAAGGAACAACTTCAATAGACTTCTGTTCATCCAGCAACTCCATCGGTGATCAGGTTGGTCTTCGAAAGGAAGGACTTCAACCCATCTTCCATCCAACATCTCCCCGATCCAGGACAGTCGATCGAACATTCGCCTTTCTTCTTTCCTCCTTTAGAAACTCTGTAAACCGGGCACCATGAGACTGATCCAAGTCAGGTCATAAGTGATGAGTCTTATTTTTTGAGAGTTTAGCGTGAGGGCTCGGTGAAAAAGTTGCAAGGGCTAATCACCACTGCATAATTCAAGAGGCCCACTTGAGGTTGCAGATAGTCCTGCGTGGATTCATAGACCTTCAATGGTCCCACCAGGTCAAGGAACCATAGCCTTGCAGGGAATTTTACTAATACTTAGAAATAGGTCCTATAGTTACACCCATACAACCCTTAGGATTCACCCAGCTGATGTCTGCCAGGTCTACTGTCCATTTCCTTCACAACTGCCATATATTCACACTTTGCCCCCTTGTCGCACTTGCTAATTCACCACCTCCATTACACTCTTTTTATCACTCGCACATCACTACATTCACTTTGTTCTTTTTCTTTCCATTACATGTTACAGCCTCATTCATTTACTGATATATCATACCCATTTCATATACTTTTTTTTTTACAGCATTCACTGCACAATCCTTGCTTGTTGCCCCTTTGTATTCCCATCTGTTCCTTTGCTGCAACTCACAAAGAGTACCCACTGTAGCAGAATAGCACTCACTTGCTGGCTGTGCGTTACAGCTCCAGCAACCCTTACTGTCCCCAATTTACTGCATCAACACTCGGGCACTTTTCTACTTAGCTGTATGCACAATTCCCAACAGTGTTGTAGCTTCCTTTCATCTGCTGAAGACAATCATCGCTGCGCTGATTTTTCTGCATCTACAGCAACTCCCTGAATTGCTATAGCCTCATTTGCTGTAAATTACAAATCAAGCTTGCAGCAAACTCAGTTGGCTGTACCTGTTGAGCACATCCTCATTTATCTATACTAAGCACATGTTATATGTATATATATATATATATATATATATATATATATATATATATATATATATGAATACATATATATGTACATATGTGCACGTATGTATTTACATATATGTGCCATTTTCCATCCTTTTTATCATACATATATTTTCACCATTTGATTTCCATATATATATGATTTTCCTTCTCTTTTCATTACTAACCTGGTTGTTTTGCAGGAAATATGTAAAAGATGTCATTACTTGGGGTTGTACATTTGATTTTATCTATTGTAATAGTTAGATTGGAATAAAAATTTACATTTCCTGCTTTAGGTAGAATGGATGAGCATTATGAACATCATGAATTGCTTGTTTTCATGCATTTTTTTTCCTTCATTTCTCAAATTCTCACAATGGTGAAACACGAATGACACGTGCACCATTTCGTAAGAGGTAATTGATACTAAGTTGATGATCCACATCAATGGCCATAGTCAGGGTGTGGACAAAACTTAACATTTTTATCTTTTACAAAATAACACTGGATCCACACTGGATCCATTTTCAAAATTCATCATATTTTCCTTAAATATTTTCTTCTTTTATCAGAATTTAACTTAAAATTAACTCAAAATATATACCAATGGCCATAGTCACGGTATATTGAGAGTTAATTTCATTTTAAATTCTATAAAAGCACCAAAAATGTATTTTATTCTTCACTTGAATTTAAATGTAGTTATTACATAATACATTCAATGACCATAGTCAGGGATGTATTATGTCTTCAACCTCATTTTTAATTCATTTATAGAATAGAATAGCTTTTATAAATTCCAGATTCAAAACATTTAAATTCATTCATCATTTAGGATAGAATTGCATCATATTTTCAAAATTCTCCTTTTAAAAACCCAAGTAATTGTGAATATATTTTCTTCAATTTTTATTTTGATTTCATCAAATTCTATCTCCTCTTCAAAGTCCAAATTTTGACTTTGAAACCAAATTCAAAATTCAAATTAAATTTGAAATTCTTGATTTATTTTCTAAATTCCAAATTCAAGTTTCAAATTCAAAGTCCCATTTGACTTTGAAATTCATCCTCAAATCAATTTTGAATCCATAGTTAGATCCTAATCTCAACTTGGATCTAGATTTCCAAGTATGAATCCAACTTCACCTTGGATCTTAGATTTCAGATCTAAAATCCATCCTAGGATCCAGATCCCCATTCTACATTGGATCTCGGATTACAGATCCAAATTCCACTTAGGATATAGATCCCCATTCTACTTTGGATCTCAGATTCATATCCAAATCCATTCTAGGATCCAGAACCCAATTCTACTTTGGATCTCAGATTCAGATCCAAATCCATTCTAGGATCCAAAACACAATTCTACTTTGGATCTCAGATTCAGATCCAAATCCATTCTAGGATCCAGAACCCAATTCTACCTTGGATCTCAGATTCAGATCCGAAATCCATTCTAGGATCCAGATTCCAATACTACTTTGGATCTCAGACTTCAGATCCAAATCCATCTTAGGATCCAGAACCCAATTCTACTTTGGATCTCAGACTTCAGATCCAAATCCACCTTAGGATCCAAAACCAATTCTACTTTGGATCTCAGATTACAAATCCAAATTCCAATTAGGATCCAGAATCCCATTCTACTTTGGATCTTAGACTTCAAATCCAAATTTCATCTTGGATTCCAAATCTTGAATCCAATTCCATTCAAAATTTCAGATCCAAATTCCATCTTGATTCCAATTCTTAGAATTAGTTCCATTTCATTTCCAGATTTCAAATCAAATTCCCATTTCCAGGTTCTAAAATCCAGAATTCAATTTTGAATCTCCAACTCTATTTAGAATCCAGACTTTGGATTCAAATTCCATCTTGAATTCCAAACTTTCAAATCAATTCTATTTAGATTTCTCACATTTCATTTTGATTTCAAACTTCAAAGATAGAATTCAATTCCATTCCAAACATTCATCCAGGTTCAAACTTCTAATTCAAAGTCCATTTATGACTTTGAAATTTCTTTTCTTCTCTTTTTTCTTTTATCTCAGTTTCAAGATCATTTCTCTCAAAATCCAAATTTATTTTCCCAAGCTCTGATTATTTCAAAAACTTAGAACTTCAAATCCTAAGTTCTGAGTTAGAAACCATTTCTTCACTCTATTATCAGATTCACCTCAGAAACACTTGAGATTTTTTCAAATCATTTTTTAAGAGGAGCATACATCTTTGCATTTGCACAAGCATGATTCTTTGTGCATCTAGACTTAGGATAAATTCTTAGATAAATTCTTAGCAAAGCAAAAGGCATTAATTCGACCCTTGGTTCGATTACCCCTGGTAAAGGCGCCAGGAACGGTCGAACCTCGTACCGATGAGCGGATCCCGTCTACCAGTTTTCCCCCAAATATTTCAAAAACGGAGGCGAGTTATTTTCTCAAATATTTTTCAAAATTAAGGTCAAGTGAGACCCCACAAAAAAATTCTTCTTTTTTTCTCTTTTTTTCTCTTCTCTCTTTCTTTTTTTATCTTTTATTCTTCTCCCTTCAAATAGGAGGAAAATAAGAGGTTAGAAAAGGAAAAGAGAAGGAAGAGAGAGAATATTACGAGAGGAAAAATTTTGCGATGATCACAGTTTTGGCGACCGAGATGGGACTCGTCTCCGTCCGGTCGAATTATGCCTTTTTCTTTTGCTTTGATATTATTATCTAAGTCTTTATTCTACAAATGTCAGCTACATTTCCATGCAAACCTTAGGAGCCTAGACTCTGTCCTAAAGCTGACATCATTGCATGTAGGATTTAAGTATGGTTTGGTAGGACCATATTGAGGAGATTATTCCATATTCACATTAGACTTAGGTCTGAAATACAACTCTCCTCAATTTTAGGGATTGAATGCAAAACAATGTATGCAAGTGTATGCTTCTCTTCATTTTAATCTATCTCTTTAGGACTTGCATTAGAGCCATCTGATTTCTTGCATGTTGCACATCTTTTAAAAACCTCCTTACCTATATTGTCCCGGTCTTCACGTTGCTGGGCTGTCTCACTGAACCATAGTTCGGAAGAGAGCCTCACAACTGGACCACTTATTTGGGTTTGCGCCCCCCTACCACGTACCTAAGGGCCATAGTCCGAGGTATATCGGTAGGTGCTCAAGGATATTGAGAAGCCATTACCTTAGAACCGGAGAAATATTTCTATGCCACGTACTTCGAGCCTCGGCTTGAGTATATCGACGTATCTTGATTGAAATCAGATGATCTGAACCCTAGAGTTAGGATTAAGGTCCTACAAGCCATTTCAAATATTGCATTTAGAGTCAGCCTTTAGGGAGTGCTGTGTGCGCATCCTTGTTTGTGCAACTTTAGTTGTATGATAATTTTCTTATTCTTTCATATATATGTATCAAACCCCTTTTCAAAAACCTTGGGTGTATTATTCAAAACTTACCCTTATTTTCAAAAAACCCAGGTGTATATTTTCCTCTACCTACACTTTCTTTTTCTCTTTTAGATCAAATTTTCTTCAAAACCCTGGAAAATTCCTTTAAAAATTTCCAGGTTTGATTCTTCAAGAGTCTATCTGTAAGTTCTGCATTCTATCTAATTCTCCTTATTTTCTTTACCCCAGTATCATTTCAATGGCGTCCAATTCTCTTGATACTGTCTTTCCCCGAGATCATGTCTTCTATTAGATTCAGGATGGATCCCCGGATCAACGGGTCATCCAGTCTCGTCCTTTCTTCCCTCGGTGGTATTATTCTTGGTTTGCCACCTTCTCACGTATGTTCCCAGAGCACTTGGATGACTGTGGGTTGGAGATGGCATCAGCGGTAGGCAAGCGAACCATCAATGGAGCTTTGATTCAAACTATGGCAGAGCGGTGGAATCCACGTACCTACACATTCTAGTTTCCTTGGGGAGAGATGACTCTACTGATGGGGAAGTAAGCAGACCCGTCAGCTTTCAGTCTCCATGGCCGCATTAGCCTTTCTTTACAGAGGCTTGGATCAATTTTCTCTTGGGGAGACCATTCTGGTAGAAAGATGCACTTACGCCCTGCAATCGTGGTTCCTGCGACACGTTCCCTCGAAGGCCAGTTCTTTCAGATTCAACAGTAAGCAGCCGAAGTCAGCCATCCAGTGCCAAGCTCTGATCGAGAAACTGCATCAGAAGGAGATTACTTGGGACTTCTTCGACAGAAGGGATACCGTTCCTCGATACACCTACGCTTGCGACAAGCGCTACAGGTTGATGGGCCCTTTCTTTTGTGTTGATTATCAACCGGAACGATGTCCGAGGCAGTTTTCGCAGCGACAGATTCAAGCCAACACCCGCTTCCCGACAGGCAACATGCCAGAATTCAACCTGCAGTCGGATCAGTGGTCTGGGGCATACCATGTCACAAAATATACCTGGGACTCCTTTATTTCGCTGTCTATATTTCCTGGGCCAAATGTATCATCTGAATATCAAGAGTGGTGGCAAACTGTCTGCCCACCCTCTCTTTGTCTTTGAATGTCAAAAATATCAATAAAAATTTACTTTTGGCCAAAAATTTTATTTTCTATATTTTGTTTATAGCATAATTAATAGTCACAAATTTTTGTGATGACCTCATCTCGGGTAAAAAGGACATTCCTCCCACATTGTTCTTCAATATATTTTATCATGGTTGACGACCTCACCTAGGTAACAAGGCATATTTTTCTGTTATCATCAAATGGTAACACAATTATCACGAATCGTGTGATGACCCAATCCCGGGTAATGGGATAATCTCTTGAAATTGTCTACCAAAATCCTTCATTTTTCTTCTTCAAAAAAAGTTATAATTTTCAAAAAGCTTCCCCATACTCTAACCATTCCCATATTTTCTACAGAAAAATTTTGGCATCTGAAAATGGTTCAGACAAGGGCTGATAAGAAGGCTGCTCAACAGCACAGCGATAGCGAAACAGAGGAGATGAATTCTCCTAGATTATCTAAGAAGCATGACTCAGAGGATGAAAGCGACGTTGATCCGGCCATGTACCGGATCTTTCAAAAGATGATGACCAAGATGATGGCCGAGCAGGCTAAGGCTGGTCCCAAAAAGGCAGCTTCTAAAAGCAAAGCTAAGAAGAAGCCCGTCAAAATCAGCAAGCAGAAAGTACAACGTGACAGTACTTCTGAAGATTCCGAGTCAGCAGAAGAGAATTCTGAAGAAGAGCAGCTGATCTACATCCCGAAACATCTGCGGCAATCCAAGAGGCCAGTGGAAGAGCCAGTGTCAGTAAACAAGCCCAAGTATGGGGCCCCCGCAGAAGATTCGATTCAAGCTTTGACCAAGATAGTCAAAGACCTGCAAATCCGCGACAAAGGAAAGAGGTCATACACCAGGCAGGACTTCTATCTCGGCTTAGAAGGGGACAAGGATCTGGAGAACCTCCCTCAGAAATTCATTAAGTTTGACAGAACCGGTGATCCAAAAGCTCATTTGGCAATGTTCTTCGCAGAATGTGCTCGGTTCAGTGAAGATAACCGCGCCCTTTTTCTTTGTTTTCCCCGCAGCCTGGACAAGATAGCAACCAAGTGGTACGCTGAGCATGTCAATCCCATCGAATTGAGGGATTTTGACAAAGTTGTTAATATGTTCGTTGAACGCTTCTTGTTCAACACAGAAGCCCTACCTACCCTAAACCACTTGTGCAACCTCAAACAGGAGCCCAATGAGAAGGCCAGGGATTTCATCCATAAGTGGAGGAGCATTTGCAATAAGATGAGGAATCCCATTTCTGAAGAGCATGCCCTTCAAGTCATCCTAAACAATTTTTGTCAGCCTCTAAAAAGTCTTCTTTTCCCATATCCCTCCAAATCATTTATCGAACTGACAGAGCGAGCAGAATGACTCGAAATGAGGGTAGAGAATGGGATGTATGAAGGTGTCGCTCTGGCCAAAAATATCCCAGACCCAAAGAAGAAGGCTCATTTTACCTACTCAGCTGATGTTTCCGAAGATAATCAGGGCAGTAGCAACAAAAATGACAGTGGCAACGGGTCGAAGCCTGAGCAGAATAGAGGTAGAAAGGGAAAGTTCTTTAAGAACAATGACAAGTCTCTCCCAACCGGTCCTCAACAAAAAGGGGACTTTCAAGAAAAACCTAAACACATCAATTGGAGCAAGGATAGGAAGTTCACTCCTTTGGACCAGCCTCTGGAAAAAGTGCTAGAATACCTGCTATCCCACGGGATGGTGAAGTTGCCCAAAATTGTAGATCCTCCAGTATTCATGGGCAAATACAGAGAGCAATATTGCAAATTCCATAGAGCCATGGGACATGATACAAAACACTGCTTCGTCTTGAAGCACTTAGTCCAGGACTGTATCGACAAAAGCATCCTCGTAGAAGATGAAGAGGAAGGCAAAATGGAAATTTTATCAGCTCCATTCCCAAAGCATTCAGCATCAACCATCTCAGAACATTCATTCCTTCCACAAAGCCATATACATCCATGCTCTAGTGAAGAGCTAAAACTCCAGCATCAGGTAATGGTTCTACATCAGGATCATCCTGTATCTCAGAAAATAGATATCTTCTCACTTCTTGACCAAGTAAGTGTACCAGTCGAAAATGAAAGAATTCAAATCTTCCCAAAGAGTTTTTTTAAGAAAAAAGCCTGCACAGAGAAAGCAGAAACCTCTAAGGCAGCGGAAGAACGGGTTGATGATTTTCAAAAGCCAATTACAGCACTCTCCAACATTTCCATCTTCGAATTAACTCATGATTCTCCCAAGCATCAGGAAAAGTTGGATGATCTATTAAGAAAGATCAAGGTGAAGCCGAACACCACGCCCGAAGATTTGACACAAATAGTAAACCAGGCGATGACTAACGCGCCTATTACCTTCTCTGATGAGGACTTGCCTAAGCCTCATTCATTCCACAACAATGCACTGTACATCGTAGTCAGGACCAGGGGCATGACTGTCCCGCACATACTTGTTGATAAGGGCAGCAATTTAAATATTTGCCCAGAAATGACAGCAAAGACCCTGGGATTGAAGGAAGAGGAATATGTGCCTGATCCCATTACCATCTACGATTTTGACAATCACGGGCAAACTGCCAAAGGCAAGATCTTTTTGGAAGTTTTTATCAACTACTCAGTGCACACAGTATTATTCCATGTTGTCAATGTGCCGCCGACTTACAATCTGTTGGGACGAACATGGATCCACAATGCCAATGCCGTTTTGTCAACCCTCCACCAATGCATAAAGTGGTCTAAGGGAGGAATGATTACTACCATCCTGGGAGAAGACCATGAAGAGAGGCTGCCGCAACCTATGATTCCTCGCCCAACATTTACAACTGATATTCCAAGCATCCGAGAAGCGGATGAAATCAATCTCAGCGATAGCTTAGAGATGCTGAAATTAAAAGATGTCATATACGAAGAGAACGTTGCAGCCACGGTCCAATGGCAAGGACCTTGTTTCTTCAAACTAGGAGGCCGCATCAATTACACCTTCAAAGATCATTGTAATTTTGAAAAGATTTTTAAATGTAAAACATGTGAAAACCAGACATCAAATAATAAAAACCGTTTCTCACTAGTGAATGAGACCGGGTCGAACTCAGGGAACGGGAATATATCGTATTCAAGTACACAAATCTAAACTAATCTTTATTGCCGAATTATTTGAAATGTAAAATGTTTAAGAAGAGTAAAACAACTAACTATTACAACAAATGAATACCCTTCGCAGAGGGCGTAAAGTGCAATATTTACAAACCCAATTAAATTCCTAATTCTAAACTAAAATGTAAAAAGAAGCTTTATTCTTTGTACTTCGTGTCACGTAATCACTTCCGCTCCAATCCCGTGCTATCCTGCACAATTCAAAAGACACGAGCAGTACACAATAAAAGAATAAAACTATACTACAAGAATTATAAAATCTAAATGACACCCCTAAGTAAAAAATGATTACTAACTACTAATTGACATGAAATAAAATGCTAACTATTACAAAAGATGTTAATCAAATCTACTATTAACTAATTGATTAATCTAATTACTAACTATTAATGAACTAACAATTAACTATTGTTATATTAAACTAAACAATTACAAGCTAATGAATTACTAATCTTTAAGATGAAACATCAACAACCAATTCTCAACAATTCTTAGTGAAACTCAAATTTTGCTCCAGCTAATACTTAATGAACACATGCAATGAAGCTCATTAAAAATCAACAATGGAATTCAGTAAAAATCAGTAAGTAACAATCATTGAAAAATATGAAAAACCTCTAAAAATCATTGCTAACATTAATCCAATCAGCTGGAAATTACACCAGAAATTCAAAAATCATTAACAGCAATAGAGATAGTAGTTTAGGCACTTAAACTGGATCCAGCTATCCGGTTATACCGATCCACAACACATTAACACATAAACGAACTGTTGTTGCCAGATTACAATTTCACGGAAAAAATGAGGTGTCGACAGATCAAGATGGACATAATAATTGCCGGAATCTCAGTCATGGATCAGAACTCCATTCACTACCGATGCTCAGTAGAACAAGTGATCAGAATGTTTCTTCACCCAAGCAAGCAATAATTCGATCATCAGATTATTACCAGAATCTCCAGATCATTGCCGGAAAATTTATCTTCGCCGGAACACATGTTTATCAATCATATGCAATTGATAATCAACTTATTCTCAAATACAAATTTAGCTTTCAGAACAAATGTTTTAAAAAATTAGCCTCTGTAGATGGAACAATATCAACGGATTAATATGATAAAACTATGATAATCGATCAGATGATCGATTAATCTCCACACATATGGCCGAAAGAAAAAAAATTCAATGCTCGATCATTCAATCCGATTTCACCATTTGATCTTATGATAATGTTGATGCTGATTTTAAAATTCAAATGCAAAATGCAGAATCAAGAACAAAATGAAATTTAGAATCAAACAACAATTACTCTAACAAATTTTTTTTCCTTTTTTTTTCTATTTTGATTTTATGAAACTGATCGACTACTGTAATTACAAATGAAGTAGAAAAAAAATTTAAGAAAAGAAGATTAGGAAGAGAGAAGAAGATGCAGAGGAAGAAGAAGAAAAAGAAGATGCAGATTAGGGGAAGAAGAAGAGGAAGAAGAAGAAGAAGTAGAAGAAGATCAGATGACTTACCGTGAATCACCTGGAAGGATTAAAAAAGAAGTCGGCCTCCTTCTGTATGCCTTCATCTAACTGCAAGACCTCCACCGGCGAGAACTAACAGAAAACTAGGGAGAAGAGGAAGAAGGAGGGGAGAATGGCCGGTGGTAGAGGGAGGAAAGAGAGGGAAAAGAGGGGAAAAAGAAGAATCTGGCGCACAGGGGAAGACCCCCCCTTTTCGTTTTTTCTGGGTTTTAAAAACAAGCAAACCGGTTTTTGAACCGGTTTGCTGTTTGTTTTAAAAAAATCCAAACCGGCTGGAACCGGTTTACTTATTATAATTTCAGTTTTCAGAAATGCAAACCGGTTTAAGCCGGTTTGTGTTATTTTTTTCAGTATTTTTTTTCAATTTTCAAAAATTACAAACCATGTAATGGTTTGTTTTTATTATTATATATATTTTTTTTCATTTTTAAAAGTAAAGAAAACCGTATAAATCGGTTTATTATGAAAATTTTCAAAAGTTAAAAAAAAACAAAACTCTTTATTTATAAAGAAACTCAAAAACTAATCTAACTATATATATATATTTTTCTTTTCTAAAAAAAACAAACACTTAAAATGAATATAAAACTATTTTTCTCCATTTTTTATTTTTTTATTTTTATTTTTAATAAAAACTAAAACTAAATTGCTATGACTTATAACAAAAACTAAAATAGGCATAAAAATGTAAAATAAAACTATTTTTCATGCATTTTCTATTTTTAAATCATTTTAGCACATTTACTCGAAAACTAACATAAAATTGGGTTTTTGAAACATTATTTTATAAAATCATGCATATTTTTGATATAAAATAACCCTGAATTATATGCATGATCAAATACCCCCATGCTTATGTTTTGCTAGTCCTCGAGCAAACTAGAAAAATGCAAGAAATCAAACTATCACCTAACTCACTTTCGTAGGAATCACGGTTGCATTTAGCTCATGCAACAAGCCCTTTCAACCCCTGGGTTACCCCAGTGGACGAGTACGGTCTCGTGAGGGTTTGCAGTGATGCTACCCACAAACATCTCTGTCATGTATGCAAAATATTACACATCCTCATAAGCAGTAGGTAATTAAAGACTTTGTTTTCACAAATATTTCATGATACAAAAAAAAATCAAACATAATTAGAGTCTTTTATATACCACCACAGAAAAAGAATTTCTTTCACTTTTCTAAATATCATAATTATTTATGTTTTATTCTTAGAAAATCCAATAAAAACATATTATTATTTACTTATCCTCACTCATATGTCTTCTGCACAGGTTTTCTCAATTACTTCTAAGCACTGAACTTTTTTTTTTTTAAGCTCTTTTCTTTATTTTTTTCATTTTTTTACGCTTTTTCTTTTTGCGCACTTATTCTTCACTTATAGCTTGCGTGTGGCCGGCTTTTATGCCTTGTGCAATGTCAATATCTTCTATACTTTTTCAATACATACCAAAAGATATCAACTAAGACATAAAAGTGACTTCCTTCATTCACCTTTATAACGTGAGAGTCAAACATTTCAACTTGTATATGTTCTCAGTTACTTAGGATCACGAAGTTTTCCACTCTCCATTTCGAAATGGAATTAAAAGTTTCAACTTACATCTAAATTCCATCTACTAAGGATTGCGGAATTATCCAAACAACCTAACGCATGCTATTTTTTTCTCTTTTGAGCTCATTTTTTTTTGCTTTTGTTCATTTGCTTAGTTTTTCAAAAATAGAACTGTGCATATTCATATTTATGATTCAAAATAAATTCTAACATGTATCTATCATCATTTCTTTGAAATCCACATAAACAACCATAATTTTTAGATCTATGTCAGAAAAAATTTTCGTGGGGCTTAAAAATCCTCTAAAAACATCAGATTTGAAATAACATTCATATAAGTTCAAACTCTTTCTTTAAAAATCTACTTTTCATGAGAAATGTGTAAACATGTGCAAGAACGTAAACAGAAATATCAAGGTGTGCACTCTACACCCTCCCCCATGCTTGAATGACACTGTCCCAGTGGCACTCCCCCATGCTTATATGAAACTACGTGAACATGAGAGAAATAAATGAGGGAAAAGAGTAGAATGACCTGACATGAATTAAAAATACACGTTCTATGAATGTAATGAATGCAATGTATACATGACAAAACATGAAACTCATAGAATGCAACAAAAAGAACATGAAAAACTCATGAAAAAGTAAAAACAAAATAAAATCTATAAATTCTAAGCAAATCTAATAATATACAAGATATGGGTTGCCTCCCATAAAGCGCTAAGTTTCACGTCCCCAGCCAGACGGATCCCCGAAAAAATCCTTCATCGTCCATGAGATCAATGGACATGAAGTCAGGCTCAATCGGGGTCTCTATGAAAAATAGTGTCATCTGTGACACTGCGCAGTGTGTTCCCATCCTGTCTACCTCTGAATGGCTCGAAGTGCCCGATCCAATTCAAATCACCTATCTGATTCTCAAGTAATTCTAGGTGATCCTCTTCTAGTGATTCCTTATCCTCCTCAAGAGGTGGATCACTCAATAACCAAGCATATTCTGCTTCTACGAGTTCTTGAATGACATCAACCTCAAAAGAAGCCTCCTCAACCGCAGGCCCCATAGCAGCACGAAAAATGTTCAGCCGCATCTTCCTATTTCCGAATGACACATCCATCGCACCAGTGCGGCAATTGATGCACGCATTGGGGGTAGCTAGGAAGGGGCGACCGAGAATAATAGGAGTCTGCTGTGGGCTATCAACTCCCTTCATATCTAATATCACGAAGTCGACAGGGAAATAACAATCCTCCACCTTGACTAAAACATCTTCAAGTAACCCTCTTGGGACCTTGATAGATCTATCTGCGAGCTGAAGAGTCATAGGTGTAGGTTTCATCTCTTTCAATCCAAATTAGTCATAAAAGAAACCCGGCAAGATGTTAACACTTGCCCCAAGGTTGAGCAATGCACGCCCAACAGTGATGTTTCCTATGACACATGAGATGATAGGAGTCCCTGGGTCCTTGAGCTTAGGTGGGGTTTGATGTTGCAATACTGCGCTCACCTGCTCGGTTAAATAAATCTTTTTCTGCACATGGGACATCGACTTCCTTTTTTGCGTACAAAGTTCTTTGAGGAACTTTGCATATGCAGGGACTTGTTGGATGGCATGTAGTAAGGGGAGGTTTATCTGAACGTGCTTGAATATCTCAAGCATCTCTTGCATGTTCACTCCAGCCTTACCTAATGCTCTCGGTCTTTCTAACGCCTCAGGAAAGGGGGCTTTAGGAATGTAGGATGGTGAAGGCTCCGATGGAAGAACCTTCTCGCTTTCTTGAGGTAAAACATTAGGGACAGACTGCTTCTCACTTATCTTCTCTCTTTCTTCTGCAGCCTCCCTCGCTTGGTACTGCTTCCCACTCCTAAGGGTTACAACTTGAGCTTGCTCTTTATGTGCATTGGTTATATGCAAGCTACGCATGGGTTCCTTTCCCTTAGGGTTGACAATAGGCTGGCTAGGCAGTGTCCCCTCACTTCCCCGGCAACGACGCCAAAAATTTGATGTCTTCTTTTAAATCGTTGTAATTTTGAAAAGATTTTTAAATGTAAAACATGTAAAAACCAGACATCAAATAATAAAAACCGGTTCTCACTAGTGGATGAGACCGGGTCGAACTCAGGGAACGGGAATATATTGTATTCAAGTACACAAATCTAAACTAATCTTTATTGCCGAATTATTTAAAATGTAAAATGTTTAAGAAGAGTAAAACAACTAACTATTACAACAAATAAATACCCTTCGCAGAGGGCGTAAAGTGCAATATTTACAAACCCAATTAAATTCCTAATTCTAAACTAAAATGTAAAAAAGAAGCTTTATTCTTCGTACTTCGTGTCACGTAATCACTTCCGCTCCAATCCCGTGCTATCCTGCACAATTCAAAAGACACGAGCAGTACACGATAAAAGAATAAAACTATACTACAAGAATTATAAAATCTAAATGACACCCCTAAGTAAAAAATGATTACTAACTACTAATTGACATGAAATAAAATGCTAACTATTACAAAAGATGTTAATCAAATCTACTATTAACTAATTGATTAATCTAATTACTAACTATTAATGAACTAACAATTAACTATTGTTATATTAAACTAAACAATTACAAGCTAATGAATTACTAATCTTTAAGATGAAACATCAACAACCAATTCTCAACAATTCTTAGTGAAACTCAAATTTTGCTCCAGCTAATACTTAATGAACACATGCAATGAAGCTCATTAAAAATCAACAATGGAATTCAGTAAAAATCAGTAAGTAACAATCATTGAAAAATATGAAAATCCTCTAAAAATCATTGCTAACATTAATTCAATCAGCTGGAAATTACGCCAGAAATTCAGAAATCATTAACAGCAATAGAGATAGTAGTTTAGGCACTTAAACTGGATCCAACTATCCGGTTATACCGATCCACAACACATTAACACATAAACGAACTGTTGTTGCCAGATTACAATTTCACGGCAAAAATGAGGTGCCGACAGATCAAGATGGACATAATAATTGTCGGAATCTCAGTCATGGATTAGAACTCCATTCACTACCGATGCTCAGTAGAACAAGTGATCAGAATGTTTCTTCACCCAAGCAACCAATAATCTAATCATCAGATTATTACCAGAATCTCCAGATCATTGCCGGAAAATTTATCATCGCCGGAACACATGTTTATCAATCATATGCAATTGATAATCAACTTATTCTCAAATACAAATTTAGCTTTCAGAACAAATGTTTTAAAAAATTAGCCTCTGTAGCTGGAACAATATCAACAGATTAATATGATAAAACTATGATAATCGATCAGATGATCGATTGATCTCCACACAGATTTCCGAAAGAAAAAACATTCAATGCTTGATCATTCAATCCGATTTCACCATTTGATCTTATGATAATGTTGATGCTGATTTTAAAACTCAAATGCAAAATGCAGAATCAAGAACAAAATGAAATTTAGAATCAAACAACAATTACTCTAACAGATTTTTTTTCCTTTTTTTTTCTATTTTGATTTTATGAAACTGATCGACTACTGTAATTACATATGAAGTAGAAAAAAATTTAAGAAAAGAAGATTAGGAAGAGAGAAGAAGATGCAGAGGAAGAAGAAGAAAAAGAAGATGCAGATTAGGGGAAGAAGAAGAGGAAGAAGAAGAAGAAGAAGAAGAAGAAGAAGTAGAAGAAGATCGGATGACTTACCGTGAATCACCTGGAAGGATTAAAAAAGAAGTCGGCCTCCTTCTGTATGCCTTCATCTGACTGCAAGACCTCCACCGACGAGAACTAACAGAAAACTAGGGAGAAGAGGAAGAAGGAGGGGAGAATGGCCGGTGGTAGAGGGAGGAAAGAGAGGGAAAAGAGGGGAAAAAGAAGAATCTGGCGCACAGGGGAAGACCCCCCCTTTTCATTTTTTCTGGGTTTTAAAAACAAGCAAACCGGTTTTTGAACCGGTTTGCTGTTTGTTTTAAAAATATCCAAACTGGCTGGAACCGGTTTACTTATTATATTTTCAGTTTTCAAAAATGCAAACCTGTTCAAGCCGGTTTGTGTTATTTTTTTCAGTTTTTTTTTCAATTTTCAAAAATTACAAACCATGTAATGGTTTGTTTTTATTATTATATATTTTTTTTTCATTTTTAAAAGTAAAGAAAACCGTATAAATCGGTTTATTATGAAAATTTTCAAAAGTTAAAAAAAAACAAAACTCTTTATTTATAAAGAAACTCAAAAACTAATCTAACTATATATATATATATTTTTCTTTTCTAAAAAAAACAAACACTTAAAATGAATATAAAGCTATTTTTCTCCATTTTTTATTTTTTTATTTTTATTTTTAATAAAAACTAAAACTAAACTACTATGACTTATAACAAAAACTAAAATAGGCATAAAAATGTAAAATAAAACTATTTTTCATGCATTTTCTATTTTTAAATCATTTTAGCACATTTACTCGAAAACTAACATAAAATTGGGTTTTTGAAACATTATTTTATAAAATCATGCATATTTTTGATATAAATAACCCTGAATTATATGCATGATCACCTGCTCAGCATTTAGACAGCTCAGAGTTGGGATTCACCAGCCATGATTCCAGCAAGAAAACAGTATTTGTCAGAGGAAACAAGTGAAGATGATGCCTTAGTTTTTCTGCTTTCTTTTCTCATCTTTTTGTTAATCTTGTAGGGACAACACAGTGCCATCTTTTGTCGATGTCTTGTAAATACTTCATTTCCAATCAATGAAAGATCAATTTTTTCTTCACATTTGAGCATCTATCATTCTTATCTTATATTTTGTCTATGCCATTATTCCTTGCTTTGTATAAAAGGCTCACTTTTTGACTTGTATTTTCTCTTAAAAACCTCCTCTTGGCATTTTCAGGACCATTAACTCCTGAATCAATGACAAAATTCGTTATCAATCCCAAATATCTAAAATTGGCAAGGTTTTCTGAGATAAAAGACAGAGCAGAGGTCAGTCAAGCAGCAGAGCAGACCGAAGAGCCAGCCGAATTTGATTCCACCATTCAGGAATTGCCAGAATTTGCTCACATTCAGAAGCAGGATGAACCATCATCTTTGGTTCAAGATCCAACTCAAGATATCAACATTGGGTCAGAAGATGATCCGAAAATTCTCAAAATCGGGTTGAGTCTAAGCGAAGTTGAAAAAGCGAGATTCATCCAATTCCTTGAAATACATCAGGAAGTATTTGCCTGGACTTATAAAGATATGTCAGGATTAGATACCAAGCTGGTTGAACATCGCCTCAAATTGAAACCAGAAGCCAGACCAATCAAGCAAAAACTGAGGAAGTTAGACCCTCGAATTAAGCAACAAGTCAAGGAAGGACTTGAAGATTTATTGAAAGCAGGCTTCATCCGGGCCATTGATTATCAAGATTGGTTAGCAAATATCATTGCAGTCCCTAAAAAGAATGGAAAAGTTTGGATCTGCATTGATTTCAGGGATCTCAATAAAGCCACCCCCAAGGATGATTATCCACTTCCTAATATTGATCTGTTGATCGATAGCACAGCAAGTCATGCCATATTTTCTTTCATGGATGGATATTCAGGTTATAATCAGATCAAGATGGCCGTTCGTGATCAGTCCAAGACTTCATTTACTACCCCAAAAATGTGTCTTCGAAGTTGAATCAAACAAGCTTTTGGGCTTTCTAGTCAACAAAAAAAGGATAGAGGTGGATCCTTCGAAGGCAAAGGCCATCATTGACATGCCGCCTCTGACTAATCTCAAAGAATTGTGTAGCCTTCAGGGACGCATGCAGTCAATTCGATGATTCATATCCAATTTGGCCATGAGGTGTGTGCCTTTCAACCATTTGCTTAGAAAAGGAGTGAAGTTCAAATGGGGACCGGAGTGCCAGCAGTTGTTCTAACACATCAAAAGATATCTTCTCAATCATCCTGTCTTGAAGCCGCCAGAATTGAAAAAACCCCTCTTATTATATGTTTCAGTTAATCAAGTTGCTTGCGGTGAATTCTTGGCACAATATGAAGAAGGCAGCCTGATAGAACACGCCATCTACTATGTGAGTAAAACCTTCATAGACTATGAAAAAAAATACTCTCAAATAGAGAAAACATGTCTAGCTCTTGTTTGGATGTGTCAGAAGTTGAGACACTACTTGTTGGCGTTTGAAGTCAAGATTCTATCAAAGCTAAATCCTCTCAAATATATTCTAGAGCAACCTTTTCTCAGCGGATGAGTCACCAAGTGGCAAATCCTACTAATGCAGTACAATTTGAAATACGTCTCTCAGAAGTCAATCAAAGGCCAAGCAATTGCAGATCAATTAGCAGATTTTCTTCTAGCAGAAGATGCAAAGACCGAGGATGATTTGCCCGATGAGCGGATATGCAATATTCAACAATCTTCAGTCTGGAGTTTATTCTTCAATGGTTCCAAGAATATAGCAGGCATAGGAATCAGGATCTTATTAATCACACCTGAGAAAGAGAAGATCCCCTTTTCTCTTAAATTGGATTTTCAATGCACTCACAATATGGCAGAGTATGAAGTTCTGATACAAGGTCTGAAAATTCGATAAGACTTCAATGTCAAGAGAGTGCATGCTTATGGTGATTCGTTGCTCGTTGTCAATCAAGTCCTAGCCGAATGGCAAGTGAAGGATAAAAAACTATGTCCTTATCAAAAGATCGTTTCAGCTCTTATCAATAATTTTGAAGAATTTCAGCTTTTCCATATCAAGAGAGACTTCAATCAAGTAGCTGACAGCCTAGCCAATCTAGGCTACATTATATCTTTCAAGAGCGGAGAATCCTGTCGCTCTTTCAAAATTGACAGACTTGATCAACCTGCCTTCCTCCTGACGGAGCAAATAAACCAGGCTGAGCAAAAGAAGAAGCCTTGGTATCAAGACATCAAAAAATTTATAGAAACTGGTGAATTTCCTCCAAAGCTCTCAAAAAAGGAACAACAAGCGATTCAACGCATGTCTACCCGATACTTCATCCTTGCTAATGTCCTCTATCATCGTGGATTCAGTTCTGAATATTCTAGATGCTTAGACGAAGATGAAGCCAAAGAAGTTATGCGAGAAGCGCACAAAGGCATTTGTGGTGGTCACGTCGGCTACCAAACTCTTATCAAGAAAATCATCCGAGCAGGGTATTATTGGAAAACCATGTAGCAAGACTGCTATCGTTTTGTGAAGAAGTGCGTTCAATGTCAAATACATGCACCTTCTATTCATGCGCCAACAACATATCTACAATCTGTCGTCTCTCTATGGCTATTTTCTATGTGGGCCTTCGATGTCGTAAGTCTCATCACTCCTGCTTCAAATGACCACATATATTTTCTCGCTGCAACAGAGTACTTCACCAAATGGGTGGAAGCTGTCACTCTATGTACTGTGGAAGGTCGACATGTGGTCTCATTCATCCACAAGAATATTCTTTGTCGTTTCGGCATACCGCACGATATCGCGTCGGACAATGGCAGTCATTTCAAGAATGAAAAAATGAAGACATTCTGTTCAAAGTTTAAAATCCATCATCATTTCTCCGCTCCCTATTATCCTCAAGGGAATGGTTAGGCAGAAGCCACCAATAAGATCCTGACCTGCATCTTAGAGCGATTAGTGGAAACAGACCGTGATTGACATAAAAAGATCTGCGATGTATTATGGGCATATAGAACCACCATTTGCACTTCAACCAATGCTACTCTATCAGAACTTGTCTAAGGAACTTAATTAGTTTTGCCTTTGCATGTACAGAAGTCCGCTTTGAAGTTCGCATCACTTCTGAAGCTACCCCTTGATCAGTACCAACAACAGCGATTGATACAACTTGATTTACTCGATGAGAAAAGGCTCAAAGCAGTGGAGCACGCTCAATCATATCGTCAGAGAATAGCCAGACAATACGCTAAATTCATCATTGAAAGAAGATTCTGAGTCAATAATCTAGTGCTCAGATCAACGACTTATCTCAAGCACCGCCCAAGCGACAAATGGTCACCGAATTGGGAAGGACCCTATGTCGTCAAGGAGGCACTGCTTCGGAATTCATATCTTCTCATCAATGCCGATGGCATGGAATTATCAGATCCCATCAATGCTCGACATTTGAAAAAGTTTTATACCTAAAATATATATTCTTTTTTTTGTAATTCTCAATATGTTTCTTTCAACAATGATCAAAGTCTTCTTTCCCAGTTATATTGAGGCATTTTTAAAATTTTGACTATATCTAAAAACATCTTGTATGCACAAGATAAAATAAATCTCTCATTTTGCATACATGTGCACTCACTTGCATCGTTTTGCGTTCATTTGCATGATGCATCAAATTCATTACCCATTCAAGATAAAGAATAATCCTGAGACCCCGACAATCATTCTCATTACAATTCCCAAACTTTGGAATGCCAGTCTCCTTCCGAAGTTCAAGTCTTAAGTAAAATTCAGTACTCATACTGGTACATTTTTAAAACTCAGTGCTCGTACTGGTTCATTTTCAAAAACCAGTTCTTATACCGGTTCATTTCCAAAATTCAGTACTCGTACTGGTTCATTTTCAAAATCCAGTTTTTACACTGGTTCATTTTTAAAATCCAATGCTCGTACCAGTTCATTTTCAAAATACAGTTTTTATACTGGTTCATTTCCAAAATCCAGTACTCGTACTGGTTCATTTTGAGAATCCATTTTTTACACAGGTTGATTTTCAAAACCCAGTGCTCGTACCGGTTCATTTTTAAAATCCAGTTTTTACACTGGTTTATTTCCAAAATCTAGTGCTCGTACTGGTACTCTTTCAAAATCTAGCACTCGTGTTAGTGTCTTTCCCATTGGTCGCGTTAGTCGATCTCTTAGGGGCAGTCTTCATACTAATCTTTCATCAAAATTCAAGCTTTATACCAATTTCGACCTTTGGGTCATTTAATTTCTCAACTCGACCTTTGGGTCATTCAATTCCTTAATTTCGACCTTTGGGTCAACCAATTTCAACCTTTGGGTCATTCAATTCTCAATTTCGACCTTCGGGTCATTTAATTCTCAATTTCGACGTTCGGGTCACCAAATACCAATTTCGATCTTCGGGTCATCCAATTTCAACCTTCGGGTTATCAATTCTATCAAAGTAAATCATTTTTGACCTGCGGGTCACATTTGCCAGTCATGGTCGTGCATGGGTCGACCTCTGTGTCGGATTCATTCCACCTATTGGCTCAATATCAATCTCAATCATTTTCTCTTGTAAGGGACCCTTTTTATAGGGAGAGTTCGAGGAAGCTCGTTCTTTTTGCATGCTATCGTCTTTGTTCACTTAGCCCCTTTTTAGGAAGAGTTTGAAGGGACTCATGTCTTTGTTAACCGTTTGCAAAACAATCTTTCAATTTCACACAAGGAACCCTTTGTACAAGGAGAGTTTCGATGGAGGCTCACTTTCCTTGTGGCCCCCAATTTCTTTACTAGGCCATTTCGTCCTGGAGGACCCCCTTTTCAGGGAGAGTGTGATGAACTCGTTCCTTCATGATCAATTCATCGACCTCACCACTATCGACCCCATTTCCATAAGAGAAGCCCAATGTTAGGGAGCTTTGACGAAAGCTTAATTTCTCTTCGAAAGTTTATTTTGTAAACACCTCCTCTTCAGGGAAGAGAGGAGTATTAAGGGCTAAGCCTGAGTCTCTCATTTGGGAAAAGGAGAGGAGAATTTTTGTCATGGATGCGTTAAGTCGGACTCCAAATGCTCGCTTTCACCAAGGATTTCAAGAACATTTTGTCAATTTGTCATCAAATACTTGTTGATTTCAAAATCTTTATTGCATAAATCTTTACCTCAGATTACCTTTAGCATTCCTTCTGAAAGAGCAAAGCTTTTGCGAAGAGAGATTAAAAAATACAAATTCTTTCCCTTGGTCAACCAAAAGGATGAAGAATAAATCCTCGATATGGCTAACAAAGAAAATTCAATGTTGTCGCAAAGCCATAAGTGATTGATATTGATCACAGTCAATGGCACAGTTTTAAGAACCATTCTTGTGGTAATAAGGCAGTGAAAATATCCTGAGTGCTAAAAAAAAATTCACTCAATTTCAATATCTCTTCAATAAATATCAAGTTGTAATTATATATATGCAAAAGGGATCTCTCAAATATCGTCAAGTTGAAGATGTTGGACGAGTCAGATCCTCGGGGCCAAAGAAAACTCAGATCTTCTCCAAGTTAAAGGAGTATGTGACGTGTCATCCAGGAAAAATTCAAATTAGTCAAGTTGAAGACTGATGCGATGAACCTCCTGCCAATCCCTAAAAGATATTTGATCAATGCTATCATCAAAAGAGATTTCAATCGAAAGAGATTAGTTTATCAATATAATCCTTGGGACCAATGAAGACTCAGATCATCTATAAGTTGAAGGAGTTTGTGACATGTCCTTCTAGGAAAAATCAGAGCATCTCCAAGTTGAAGGTGAATGCGATGAAATTCTTGTAAAACCCCAAGAGAGCTCAAATTTTGTCTCAAAAAGAGCGCAAAAAGATCATCATGGAGAAGCCCCAGGATATCAAACTACCAAATCTGCCAAGAATCTTCTTTAATTTTGTGCATTTCTTTTATCAATATCCCTTCACTAATCTATTTCACAATATCAAGAATACTTTCCTTTCTGTTCATATCAAAGAAATTGATAGCTTCCTTAAAGAAAGCCAATCGCAAGCAATTTGAATTTGAATCTTGATTCTACAAAGTTAAGCCCAATTGGAGGTAATACTTCAAGTAGAAAAGAGGGAATATTTTTGCACAAATGTGCATCATTTTCAATTATCTTGGATCAACAACAAATTTTCAATATTTTGACAATATTTTCTAGCTAGCCTGACGTGAAGTGAGAGATTGATGTCCTCTTTGATACATCCTGACATCATTTGCCATCCCTTATTAGGACGTGATAACGAGAGTTTTCAAGATTCCTTCCCTTCTTTTTTATAATCTGAGTGACTGGGCTCTCAGATTCGCACACTTTCCTATGTTCCCCATTGTCCTGCCATAGACAGTTCAATTTCGGTTCGAGGTCAAACCACCAATCTTTTTCTTTCAAAAGGTCATCAATTTCAAAAGCTATTTAGTCTGAGCAATGAGGCACCCAAGATCAATCCATTTTCAATCTTTAAGGACCCTCATTTTCATCCTTTTGCAAAACCCCTATCAGATTCATTGTGCAAAATCCAAAGGTTCCATCATGGTTTCTTCTTTTGAGAATTCCATCATTTTCATTTCTCGATCAGTATTTCATTTCTCGATCAGGTTAAGGGTTAAACCTGAGCCTCATTCTAATGAGGTATGTCATTTCCTGATCAGGTTAAGGGTTAAACCTGAGCCTCATTCTGATGAGGTATTTCATTCTACCTTTAAAGATAAGGGTTAAACCTAGACCACTCTTCGCAAAAGGCCATTTTTCAAAATGCTATTCAGTCTCAGTCATGGGATGTGATGATACATGAAATGCATATCATGTTAGTTATTTATTCATGCATTTTGTGGTGATTTTAAGGTTTAAAACCCATGGTTTGATGTATTTGATATCAAGGGGTTGTAGTTTGAATTTTAGAAAAATCAAAGTTAAAATGAGAGAGTTATGACTATTTTAGTGTTTGGGCATGAATTTTGAGGTGGATCAGATCCATATCCGACCCAATTAAGCTATTTTGGACCTTGGATCAATGTTTAAAGAGTCTAAATCCAACCCACACGCATATCCATACCCATTTAGAAAAGATTTTCAGAAAACCCCCTCAGAAAGTGGCGCAGAGCAAAATAGTTTATTTTAAACCTGTTTCTGAAAAGGCCAAAAGTATAAATATTGTTTTTTGCTCCATCCCTAGATGGTTTTTGCTTTGTAATTAATGCCCCTCACCTGATTCTTGCTCCAGCCCCCCTTCTCACCTCACATTTCACGCCATTCTCCATTGAAGATCAAGAGCTTGCTTGCTATTCAAGCATTTTTTTATCTCTCGTTTCCAAATCTTTCATTTCTTTTGCATCCTTGTTAGATACTCACCTTGGTTGTTGTGTTTTGCAGGTGTAGCAGAGGTTGAAGACACCTTTTCTTGCATGGAAGTGTGAGACACTCAAACAAGAAGGATCGGCTCTACCTCCATCCGATCTTCTAAGCCACCCGATCAAGATTGGCTTATTTCCCATCTTCGGTGGACTTCAAACATGGTGCAGCTACAAAGGAGAGCTCCTTGGTGATATTCCAGCATCAAAGAAGATGACGAGGCGTGTTTCCAATGGATGAATCCACTCTCTCCTTCCCCACAATCGTCGGATCGCCCTGGAGGTTGGTCTTTCTTTTTCTCCGTTCTTTTAGATAGCTTCGAGTCCACCTAAGTCCTCCTTTATACCTTCAGCCATTTTCTGTTTTGTTTATTTATTTGACAGCAAAACCTCTGTCGTTTTACATTATTTTCATTTTTTGAAAATCGTTTTGGAGGTTGGAATTGATCTAGCCTTAGGCGTGTGGTGTCATTGCTAAATCAGCTAGATCTAATCTAGCTGATTCTAATATTGGTGTTAGTTTTTTGTTTTCTGGATTTTATTCCAGAAGTTCTTTATGTTAAAACGTGTTTCAAAGTTGAAAATAGATCCAGGTGTGTCGTTAGGTTTGGTTCACATTTTTGTTTTAATCAAATCCCAAAAATCGGCTAGACCCCCTTAGCCGATTTTGGACATTTTTGATTTGTTGTTATCTGGAGTTCTGTGGTTGTGTCATGGGTAAATCAGACCTTATTTCTAGGTTAGATGGTCTAAAATCTCAAGTTGTTCCAGTCTTAGGTGTCGTTGAGTCCAGTGTTGAATTTCGTTTTAAAACCGAAAAGAGAAATCAGCTAGATCTAGTCTAGCCGATTTAAGTGTTTCTTAATTTCTAGTGTCTGCGTGTTATCTCAGTGGTCTCCTGTGCTAAAAATATTTATTTTAGTTTTATTTCACGTTGGATTTTGTTTGTGTTGATGTGATGTTGCATTGAGTCCTTCGTTTAGAATGTGTCATTTCATATATAACGTATTCTTCATTTTTATTTAGTTAGTAGTTTTCTTTTTGCTGCAATTTCATTAGGCCGTGTAGTAGTGTTTTCCATTGTAATTAGGTGGTAATTAATTGTTTTTAATCTCATTATTAGTTTGTTTCAAGGAAAAAGCAATACAAATTTTTAGTTTTCTTAGTTTATGAAAAAGTGGTTTAGGCATGTTAGAGAGTTGTCACCCCAAGCTGGGCGTCAGCCATTAGAGGTCCAGCTTAAGGTTGGGTTTGTTTCGGTAAGTTTCATTTGAATGGGAAAGGTTCACTCTAGAGTCTAGGTTCATTTGTGTGTTAGCTTAGGAAACAATTTTAGTGTTTTGTTTTAGGTAAGTCTTGATTTTAGGATTCTCTAAATTAGATGTTTGAAAATATTTTGTTTTTAGTGTTAATCTTTTTACTGCTGTAGGTAGATATTAGGTATTTGAATTAGGATAGTCTCATTTAATTAGTTAGGGGTTATCAACCTTTAGAAAAAGGGCATTAGAGTAAATTGAGTGGAAAGACGTTTTTGGCTAATTTGGGAGAATTTTGAAATGTCTCTTGTCCAATCCAGCTAGAAAGGATTGAGCCTTTCAAATTTGGAAACCGAATTTCAGTTCAAAAAAATTATTTATGAAAAGCACCTTGCACGAATTTTGGGAATGGAGTTTAATTTTAAAAACTTTCTTCAAGGGAATTCAAAACCGTGTGGGGCCTCTTTATTCTTGACGGTTTTAGTTTCTTTACTTCCCAATTTTATTTGTAAGGCAATAAGACTCTCTAGGATGGACGATTTTTCCTTAAACTTCCCAAAAAGGTTTTGAAAGCAATTAAGGAAAATCATATTTTTTGGGCTGGGCAGTTTCATTTTCTCAAAGTTTCCAAGTTGGATTTTAAAGTCAATTAAAGAGATTAACTCCCCTCTAGCTGGACGGTTTCACTTTCTTTCACTTTCCAATTTGCTTGATAAAACAATTAAGGAGAGTGATAATCTTTGGGCTGGAAGATTTTTGCCAAACCAAGTTTCCAAAATTCGTTATTTGCTATTTATGACCCTCCTTTCTAAACTCCTATATTAATATATATTAGAATTAGATTGACTCTTTTTAGGAAGTATTGATTTAAATTTTAAATTAGACATTGAGTCTTTAGGTAGGTAGTCATTAGTGTTTAGTTAACTTCCATTTAGGCGTGTAGTTAATTTAGTTTCATTAGTCATTCTCATTTTCGGTTTTTAATTAATTAGATTTAAATTATTAGGTTACTAAATTAGTTTTCCTAACCTAGTCAATCTAGTTGACCTATCTAAGTGGGGTGTGAACCTAGTCTGAGTCAAACCCTAAACCGCACCCCCTTAGTTCAGTAGTTCTCTAGTTAATTTTAGTTTCCAATTAACATTAGATAAGTGTGCAAGTTAGTTGGTTAGTTAGTCAATTAAGTTAAAGATTCTTTTTCAATACATGTTCATTTAGCTTTTACTTGTTTCTTTTATGTTATATTGCAACATTTAGGTTATTGTGTTATAATTAAGTAGTTTAATCCTTTAGATAATATAGTTAGGATTGCATCTTTAGTTAAGTTAGTTTACATTTGATGTGTGATTTAGATTAGATCTAGTCGTGAATTGCGTATTTTAGTTAATTTTTCGTGTAGTTAGTTTAATTGCATCCATCTTCTGCATATTGACTGTTATTTAGTAGCATTAGGACTGTGTTGGTGTTTGATTTGCATTCATAGTGTCAAAAGTGTATTTCAAAAAGTGAATAGTACACTGATTTTGAAAACTGATTTTTGCCCTGTCGTGCACTCGTCATTTTATGTGCAAATTTTTTGATTTTTTTAATTTTTTTTTTCTATTCACTGTCTGCAGACCAAATTTCAGCTCATTCTGAGTTAATTTGGTCTGGTTTTTAAGCGTTTTATGAAAACAACTTTTTCGGGTTTTTAAATTTCGGATCCTGCGATTCCAAAATTTTCCTGGTTTTGAAACGCTTATATCTGAAGTTCCTGATAGAATTTTTTAAATCCGTAAAAACTGTCAGATTCTTGAATCTGTTAGTTACGGAACAGAAGAAATTTTGGGAATTTTGAATTTTTTTTCTCTATCAAACAGTTCGTTTGTGAAAAGCTGTCAGAAGTCATTTTTGCACTATTTAGGGGTAAGATAGTTATTTCAATGTTTTAGTCATTTTCGGTTAATTTTCAGTGTTTTCTGCATTTTAGTTAGTGCATCTGCATCCATTAACGTAGTTAGACCTAGATTAATTAGTCTTAGAAGTATTTTAATATTTTAATTGCTCTTTAGTGTTAATTAGGAATTAAGTTAGTTAATTTCTTTGGAATTAGGTTTATTTTCACTTTTAGATTTATTTGGTATAATTGATCAATGACTTTGTGTTTTTCTTTGTTTTAGGTTGAAAAGCATACTGAAAATTCTAGGATATTCTTGTTCAAGCATGAAAAATCGATAATTGGTGAAAGGACAAAATTGCCCTTGGCGAGCAACAGAAGACTTTAATTGCTTTTCTCTTTAGTTTTAGTTTTAATTTGTAATTGTTACTAGAATTGTACTTGTTGACTTAGATTTGTGAATTAATAAATTGAACTTCTTATAAATACTTGAATAGTTCTTGTTCCCTATGGATTCGACCCGTACTTGCCACTTCTATGGAAAGTCGGTTATTTACTTTTGGTTGACGATTTTCTAATTATTTCATTGAAAATTATCTTTTAAAAAGAGCGTTTACAAAAATTCAACCAAATTTTGGCGCCTTTGCCGGGGAACGGCGAATATATTCATTTATTTCTTAGATTTCAGTTTATTAATTTGTGTTAGTAGCTGGTTAATTAGTTGTTTTTATTTTTTTAGTTAGTAGGATTAGTAAGTGAATATAGGCTTAACATAGTTAGTACATATAGGATTCACGTACTGTTTTTCTAGGATTCACTGAATATTCATTCTGCCAGGAGCGATTAGACAGGTGGGTTTTAGAGAACATAGTTGTGATTTCCTGTATTTTTCATTTTCAGTAAATTAGAATAGTTTTACCTTATTATTTCATTTACTTAGTTATTTAGTTCTGACATAGTTAACTTAGAATAAATTTATTAGTGGTCTTTCTTTATTTTTATTACTTGCATTTTAGTATTTATTTTAGCTTAGAGTTAGATTTAGGTCGTGTGCTTACATCTGGTCTTAGTACCAGTGTATGCAGAGGCGAAGAGCTTTAGGAACCCCATTACATCCATTTGTTGATAACCCAGAGAGAATTTTACATTCTCCTCGAAGTTCGACAATAGTGGGGGATATGGATCCTCCGGCTCCACCTCCAGTTCCTCCATGCACTCTAAGGGAATACTTCATTCCCACAGACTATGTCCAGGCATCCTGCATTCGAAGACCCGATGTACGAGCGCCCCACTATGAGATTAAGGCCAGCATTATTCATATGCTTCCATCATTTTATGGCCTTAGTCACGAGGATCCCTATAGGCACTTAGACAAATTTCTTGAAATCTGTTCTACGGTCAAGATACAGAATTTCGACGATGCTGCATTGAGGTTGACCTTATTCCCGTTTTCATTGAAGGACAAGGCCAAGTATTAGCTAAAGCCCTTAGATTCAGTAGAGATAGGGTCATGGGATCAGTTACAACAGGAGTTCCTTAGGAAATACTTTCTCATAGGCAGGACGAACCAGTATAGGCGAGCCATCACTAGTTTCTCAGAGCTAGATGGTGAGCAGTTTCATGAGACATGGAAAAGAATGAAGGATCTCCTTAGGAAGTGTCCCCATCATCAGGTGCCGAGATTGCAGCTGGTGCAGAGCTTTTATGATGGATTGTTTGACAGGAATCGTCAGATGATCGATGACTCTTCATGTGGCGAGACCTTCATGTTGAAGAGCGATGATGAAGCATGGAGGCTATTTGACACATTGACAAAAAATTCCCTCCACCATGCTTCTAGCTCTCATTCTGATAGAGCCACACCCAGTATTCAGAAGAAAAGTGGTGTCCTCAATATTGGTTCATCTACTGCACTACAGTACAAGGTAGACATGATTGCTGAGAAGTTGGACCAGCTTCTCGCGGGACCATCTCCTACTCAGCAGGTGTGTACTCTTTATGCCAGTCTGACACATGAGATTACTGAGTGTCCTTCGGCAACTCAGTACCCTGAATTTGTTCAAGAACAAGTTCAAGCTGCTCAGGGTTACGGCAGACCCCAGAACAACCCATTTTCATCTACATATAATCCGAGTTGTGATGTCTTCTTTTAAATCGTTGTAATTTTGAAAAGATTTTTATATGAAAAACATGTGAAAACCAGACATCAAATAATAAAAACCGGTTCTCACTAGTGGATGAGACCGGGTCGAACTCAGGGAACAGGAATATATCGTATTCAAGTACACAAATCTAAACTAATCTTTATTGCCGAATTATTGAAATGTAGAATGTTTAAGAAAAGTAAAACAACTAACTATTACAACAAATGAATACCCTTCGCAGAGGGCGTAAAGTACAATAGTTACAAACCCAATTAAATTCCTAATTCTAAACTGAAAAGTAAAAATCTTCTATTCTTGCACTCTTCCGTGTCACGTAATCACTTCCGCTCCACTCCTGTGCTATCCTGCACAATTTAAAGGAACACGAGCAACACAAGAGAGAAATATAGAAACTAAAACTATATTAAACTAGCTAAATGCTAATTACAAAAGCAATTATGCAAGAAATCTAAATAACAATGCTAATTATTTCAAATGAACTAATTACCTAATAATGGAACAGTAATTAAATCTAATATCAAAATACTAAAGTCATCTAATTTACAAAGATGCTAATTACCACTAACTAACTGCTAAGCTAATACCTAACAACTTACTAAACTAACAACATTACATCAAGTTCATTGTTAAGCAAGTTCAGTGGGTAATGCATCAATTTTAGACAGAACATTCAGCAACCTTGAAATCCTATATAGCTTCATCAAATTAATCTCTTGTATTAGGCAAATCCACACTCAATCGATCAACAAATTTAATCATCCAATATGCTCCATCAAACAATTAATACAATTCTTTGTATTAAAAGATTAACAGAAAATTGCAGCAAAAATCAAAGACAGCCTTCAACCGGCTATCAAAAACCACTCCCCTCACTTGAAATCAATGAAAATAAGCTGCTGAGATCTAATTGCTTTTATCAGAAAACATTATTTTTCTGATTAAAAAAAATCAGTGCCTCTCAATATCCACATTGGATTCAGCCATCCGATTGAATATTTTTTTTTCAAAAATCAATACTGGAATTTCAAAGAACAACAGATATCTACTGGAACTTTCAAACAACTGTTGGAATAATCAGAACTCAGGAATCTAAACACTCAGAAAAATTCAAACATTTGATCGATCTTTGATAAAATCAATTTATCCCTTAATAAAATTTCAACACTCAGTCAATGCAAACAATAATAGATTCAAAGTCATTCACGAGTTCGATCATTCATCGGAAACATTAAACCGTGAACTGAATTTCACGGTAGTTCAAGAATGAAAATTGCTTGTTTCCCTCTTTGCGTGCAGTGAATCAAGAGATTCCCATCGGCTGGACTGTATCCATCTCTCTAATTGATGCCAGAAACCTATTTTGAATTACTTTGAACACATTAATCGCTGAAATCTTAGATAAAAAAGATACAGAGCATCGCCGGAGAACTCATACCGGCAGAAATTCAGTCATTGAACGTCAGACAATCAATCGGATGATTGTTTACAGAATATCCATCTCAATTCAATTGGATCAGAATCTTATGGGATTGAAATCGATCTACATCTCTGATAGATGCTGAAAATCATGTTTAGATTCTGCACAAATACTTACCGGAAATCTAAACGGCATCAATGATAAACGAGTTCCGACAGAATTAAATTTTCCGATCACTTAAAATCAGAGACTAATTATTAATGCTCCATCGATCAACAAATTAAAAACAATCACTCCCTCTAAGTTTAAACAAATTAAGACATGAATCTGTGGGTTGTAATCAATCCAGACAGCATCTAATCAAAAGCTTCACAGGCATATATTCGATCCATTACATTTGAATATTCAACTTCCAGCAATCGATTATAATTTTTTATCAGATAATCTTGATTATGCTGGATGATCTAAAATGATCTATCAGATTTCAAAATAGAAAAACTCTGCTAATATTGATGTTTTTGCAAGAAGAGCCTAAGTGATGATGCTGCTAATTTGCAACTGCTGTAAACTAATTAAGCTACTGTACTATAACTAAGCAAACTACAGGAATTAAAATGTGATGCATAGATCTAAAATGGAAAATTAACAAATCCTTACCTATTTGAGATCAAAGGAAAGAATGATATGCAAAGAAGAAAAAGAAGAAGATAAGAAGAAGAACTCACCGTAACTGGAGGGATTAGAAGAGAGGTGGAATCCTCTCTCTTGCTTCAGCCGTTTGTTGGAATTCTCCACCGGAAAGAGGATGAGAAAAAGAGGGGAGAATAGGGAGAAGAAGAAGAAGAGGTAAGAAGAGGTGGAGAAGAAGGGGAAGAAAAGAGGGCTTGGGCAAAAGAGAGAAGACAAGCCTCTCTTCCCCCTACGTATGATATTTATAATTTTGAACTTTTCTCCATAAGTCCCTCTTCTTTGTAAAATTGCATTTCAAAAACCTCTCTTCAAAAAGTTATTTACAAAACAACTCAAAATGACTATTTTAGAAAATACAAAACTAAGTCTATTTTAACTCTAATTTTTTATGATTTTCAAAAACTAAACTACTACAATTATGTCAAACACTAAAATAGGCATTAAAATGTAAAATAAAGCTATTTTTCATGCATTTTCTATTTTTAAATCATTTTAGCACATTTACTCGAAACTAACATAAAATTGGGTTTTTAAATCATTTTCTCATGAAATCATGCATATTTTTATATGAAAAATCCCTAAAATATATGCATGATCAAATACCCCCATGCTTATGTTTTGCTAGTCCTCAAGCAAACTAGAAAAATGCAAGAAATTAAACTATCACCTAACTCACTTTCGTAGGAATCACGGTTGCATTTAGCTCATGCAACAAGCCCTTTCAACCCCTGGGTTACCCCAGTGGACGAGTAAGGTCTCGTGAGGGTTTGCAGTGATGCTACCCACAAACATCTCTGTCATGTATGCAAAATATTACACATCCTCACAATCAGTAGATAATCAAAGACTTTATTTTCACAAATATTTCCTGTTATTTCAAAATCATAATATAATTAGAATCTTTTATGTACCACCACAGAAAAAGAATTTCTTTCACTTTTCTAAAAATCACAATTATTTATGTTTTATTCTTAGAAAATCCAATAAAAACATATTATTATTTACTTATCCTCACTCATATGTTTTCTGCACAGGTTTTCTCAATCACACTTCTAAACACTGAACTTTTCTCTGTTTTTCAGCTCTTTTCTCTATTTTTTCATTTTTTTCTTTTCACGCTTTTTCTTTTTGCGCATTCATTCTTCTCTTATAGCTTGCGTGTGGTCTGCTTTTATGCCTTGTGCAATGTCAATATCTTCTATACTTTTTTCAATACATACAAAAAGATATCAACTAAGACATAAAAGTGACTTCCTTCATTCACCTTTATAACATGAGAGTCAAATATTTCAACTTGTATCTGTTCTCAGTTACTTAGGATCACAAAGTTTTCCACTCTCCTTTTCGAAAATGGAATTAAAAGTTTCAACTTACATCTAAGTTCCATCTACTAAGGATTGTGGAATTATCCAAACAACCTAACACATGCTATATATTTTTCTTTTGAGCTCATTTTTTTACACTTTTGTTCATTTGCTTAGTTTTTCAAAAATAAAACTATGCATATTCATATTTATGATTCAAAATAAATTCTAACATGTATCTATCATCATTTCTTTGAAATCCGCATAAACAACCATAATTTTTAGATCTTTGTCAGAAAAAATTTTCGTGGGGCTTAAAAATCCTCTAAAAACATTAGATTTGAAATAACATTCATATAAGTTCAAACTCTTTCTTTAAAAATCTACTTTTCATGAGAGATATGTAAACATGTGCAAGAACGTAAACAGAAATATCAAGGTGTGCAAACTACACCCTCCCCCATGCTTGAATGACATTGTCCCAGTGGCACTCCCCCATACTTATATGAAACTACGTGAATGCACATGAGAGAAATAAATGAGAGAAAATAGTAGAATGACCTGACATGAATTAAAAATACACGTTCTATGAATGTAATAAATGCAATGTATACATAACAAAACACAAAACTCATGAATGAAACAAAAAGAACATGAAAAACTCATGAAAAAGCAAAAACAAAATAAAATCTATAAATTCTAAGCAAATCTAATAATATACAAGATATGAGTTGCCTCCCATAAAGCGCTAAGTTTCACGTCCCCAGCCAGATGGATCCCTAGAAAAACCTTCATCGTCCATGAGATCAATGGACATGAAGTCAGACTCAACCGGGCTCTATATAGAAAAGAGTGTCATCTGTGACACTACGCACTGTGTTTCCATCCCGTCTACCTCTAACTGTAGGATCATAACTCTCTCGACGTGAAGAACAGAGATTAGTCTCATGTGAGAGACTGGTCAAGAATCGAGAGTCTAGGACCGACCGAGTATCAATAAATGCTACTTCAGACAAGTGGTGAATATGATCAGGCTTGACTTGGTCAAGCACCTTCTGCATCTGCACCTCTTGCTTACTCAAAACGATTGGTGATCCTAAAGGCTGAGAAAATGGGGCTTTATATGATGAAAATGTATGCTGTGAGTAAAGCCCATTCTGTTGAGGTATCATAGAGATCGACTCGTCAGTAGAAATGATATGAGGTTCATGAGTCGATTCCTGAGTGGAGTGACACGCCTTCCCATACTGAAGGGATGTAACAGATTTGACTAGCTCATGATGTGAAGTAGGTTGCAAGTCAAATGACATGGAATCCTCTCCCTTGGATGTGACAACAGACTGACTAGATGGGTTCCCCTCTCTTTGCCTACTGAAGGTCTCAACCAATTGTCCCATTTGAGTCTCTAGCTTGGCTATTGACTGCGTATGGGAGCTCAAACGTTGTAATATCCTATCTTGGAAGGATTGACTAAATGAAGGCTCATGAGGATGGGGTTGAGTATAAGCATGTTGGGCTGGGGGATGAACCTGTGGAAAAATGGGATGCGAGTAACCTTGTGAAGGGTTACTGGGTCTATACTGTGTCTGGGAGGGCTGATGGGATGGGGAAATGAACTGGTTTCGCCAACCTGGGTTATATGAGGATGTAAATGAATCGGGCATGGGTTTAGCGAAACCTTGGGCAGCATTCACCTGCTCCTGAACGAATTCAGGATATAATGGTGCTGCCGGACAATCTGAAACACAATGTGCAGGGCTAGCACATAGCTCGCACACTCTTTCTATTGGATTTCTCGAAGAATTGGCTAGGAATTGATCTAACTTCCTAGTCAACTGGTCAACCTTGGTACACAATTCTAACTCGGACCCAACTCCGGAAATCCCAACTTTCCTAGGACCAATAGACACAGATGTAGTCCTATCGAGCCGTGAAGACAAGGTATGATGTATCGTGTTTTCACTCAAGGTCTCAAATAAAGACCACGCTTCATCCTCACTCTTGAGCATAAAAGTGCCCCTACAAGACGAATCAACCATTTGACGATGCTTCTCAGTAAGCCCATCATAAAAATACTGCACCAACTGCCAACGAGGCACCTGGTGATGGGGACACTTGCGGAGAAGATCTTTCAATCTCTCCCAAGACTCATGAAATTGTTCTCCTTCAATTTGAGAAAAACTGGTTATAGCTTTACGAAACTGATTCGTTTTACCAATTGGGAAGTATTTTTTTAAAAATTCTCTTTGCATTCCTTCCCAAGTAGTAATACAAACCGTCTCAAGAGATTTTAACCAGTGCTTGGCTTTATCTTTGAGAGAGAACGGAAACAAGGTTAACCGCATAGCATCTTCTCCAAAATTATTGATTCGCACAGTCGAGCAAATCTCAAGGAATTCATCGAGATGACGATATGGGTCCTCATTGCTAAGGCCATAAAACGAAGGTAACATTTGAATCACACTGGCCTTAATCTCAAAATGGCTCGCTCCTACATCAGGTCTCGTGATGCAGGAGGCAGGAGTATACGTATTTGGCATGAAGTACTCCCTCAAAGGACAGATCAATTGATGATCGTCAGCCATTGCGTACACCTTAGAGTAGACCGGTGTAGCACACGTCCTAACTTTGGGTTTTCTACCTAACTAACGCACTAAGCGGCCAAACCACGCAAACCACAAAGCGAGTAAACTAAAAACAACAAAAACTAAACAAACACCACGCAGTTACACATAACAAAGATTATGCAAAGAAATATGAAATCTATGTGTACGGTACCAATCGTACACAGTCACCTCTAAGGGGATCCTAATAGGTGGGTTGTGCAGAAAAGTAAGCTCTTCTCTAAGATATGCACATACGTGGTTCTAAATCTAAATGCAACACAAACACTAGGCAATAAAGTGAATACTAATATTACGCCGTTCCCCGGCAACGGCGCCAAAAATTTGATGTCTTCTTTTAAATCGCTGTAATTTTGAAAAGATTTTTATATGAAAAACATGTGAAAACCAGACATCAAATAATAAAAACCGGTTCTCACTAGTGGATGAGACCGGGTCGAACTCAGGGAACAGGAATATATCGTATTCAAGTACACAAATCTAAACTAATCTTTATTGCCGAATTATTGAAATGTAGAATGTTTAAGAAAAGTAAAACAACTAACTATTACAACAAATGAATACCCTTCGCAGAGGGCGTAAAGTACAATAGTTACAAACCCAATTAAATTCCTAATTCTAAACTGAAAAGTAAAAATCTTCTATTCTTGCACTCTTCCGTGTCACGTAATCACTTCCACTCCACTCCTGTGCTATCCTGCACAATTTAAAGGAACACGAGCAACACAAGAGAGAAATATAGAAACTAAAACTATATTAAACTAGCTAAATGCTAATTACAAAAGCAATTATGCAAGAAATCTAAATAACAATGCTAATTATTTCAAATGAACTAATTACCTAATAATGGAACAGTAATTAAATCTAATATCAAAATACTAAAGTCATCTAATTTACAAAGATGCTAATTACCACTAACTAACTGCTAAGCTAATACCTAACAGCTTACTAAACTAACAGCATTACATCAAGTTCATTGTTAAGCAAGTTCAGTGGGTAATGCATCAATTTTAGACAGAACATTCAGCAACCTTGAACTCCTATATAGCTTCATCAAATTAATCTCTTGTATTAGGCAAATCCACACTCAATCGATCAACAAATTTAATCATCCAATATGCTCCATCAAACAATTAATACAATTCTTTGTATTAAAAGATTAACAAAAAATTGCAGCAAAAATCAAAGACAGCCTTCAACCGGCTATCAAAAACCACTCCCCTCACTTGAAATCAATGAAAATAAGCTGCTGAGATCTAATTGCTTTTATCAGAAAACATTATTTTTCTGATTAAAAAAAATTAGTGCCTCTCAATATCCACATTGGATTCAGCCATCCGATTGAATATTTTTTTTTCAAAAATCAATACTGGAATTTCAAAGAACAACAGATATCTACTGGAACTTTCAAACAGCTGCTGGAATAACCAGAACTCAGGAATCTAAACACTCAAAAAAATTCAAACATTTGATCGATCTTTGATAAAATCAATTTATCCCTTAATAAAATTTCAACACTCAGTCAATGCAAACAGTAATAGATTCAAAGTCATTCACGAGTTCGATCATTGATCGGAAACATTAAACCGTGAACTAAATTTCACGGTAGTTCAAGAATGAAAAATGCTTGTTTCCCTCTTTGCGTGCAGTGAATCAGGAGATTCCCATCGGCTAGACTGTATCCATCTCTCTAATTGATGCCAGAAACCTATTTTGAATTACTTTGAACACATTAATCGCTGGAATCTCAGATCAAAAAGATACAGAGCATCGCCGGAGAACTCATACCGGCAGAAATTCAGTCATTGAACGTCAGACAATCAATCAGATGATTGTTTACAGAATATCCATCTCAATTCAATTGGATCAGAATCTTATGGGATTAAAATCGATCTACATCTCTGATAGATGCTGAAAATCATGTTTAGATTCTGCACAAATACTTACCGGAAATCTAAACGGCATCAATGATAAACGAGTTCCGACAGAATTAAATTTTCTGATCACTTAAAATCAGAGACTAATTATTAATGCTCCATCGATCAACAAATTAAAAACAATCACTCCCTCTAAGTTTAAACAAATTAAGACATGAATCTGTGGGCTGTAATCAATCCAGACAGCATCTAATCAAAAGCTTCACAGGCATATATTCGATCCATTACATTTGAATATTCAACTTCCAGCAATCGATCAGATGATCGATTATAATTTTTTATCAGATAATCTTGATTATGCTGGATGATCTAAAATGATCTATCAGATTTCAAAATAGAAAATCTCTGCTAATATTGATGTTTTTGCAAGAAGAGCCTAAGTGATGATGCTGCTAATTTTCAACTGCTGTAAACTAATTAAGCTACTGTACTATAACTAAGCAAACTACAGGAATTAAAATGTGATGCATAGATCTAAAATGGAAAATTAACAAATCCTTACCTATTTGTGATCAAAGGAAAGAATGATATGCAAAGAAGAAAAAGAAGAAGATAAGAAGAAGAACTCACCGTAACTGGAGGGATTAGAAGAGAGGTGGAATCCTCTCTCTTGCTTCAGCCGTTTGTTGGAATTCTCCACCCGAAAGAGGATGAGAAAAAGAGGGGAAAATAGGGAGAAGAAGAAGAAGAGGTAAGAAGAGGTGGAGAAGAAGGGGAAGAAGAGAGGGCTTGGGCAAAAGAGAGAAGACAATCCTCTCTTCCCCCTACGTATGATATTTATAATTTTGAACTTTTCTCCATAAGTCCCTCTTCTTTGTAAAATTGCATTTCAAAAACCTCTCTTCAAAAAGTTATTTACAAAACAACTCAATACAAAACTAAGTCTATTTTAACTCTAATTTTTTATGATTTTCAAAAACTAAACTACTACAATTATGTCAAACACTAAAATAGGCATTAAAATGTAAAATAAAACTATTTTTCATGCATTTTCTATTTTTAAATCATTTTAGCACATTTACTCGAAACTAACATAAAATTGGGTTTTTAAATCATTTTCTCATGAAATCATGCATATTTTTATATGAAAAATCCCTAAAATATATGCATGATCAAGTTGGCATAACCACCCCAATTTTTTATGGAAGAATCCACAGTCTTCCATCCAAATGCCTACATCCTCTCAGCCGGCTCGACCTCCAGCATTCACTCAGACATTTAAGAGACTGAGCTATCCTCAGACTGCATCCTCATTTCCTCCTCCGATTTCACAAGAGTCTGCCCCACAGACCTCTTTTGAGGAGAGACTTCTCCAGACATTCCAAGATGTGAAAACCTCTAACAAGAATGCTTTCGAGAAGTGTAGCCAGATTTTGAGTTCGCACACGCAGTCCATTGCGAAGCTAGAGTCGCAAATGGGACAGTTAGCAGAGGCTATTAGTAGGAGACCTGAGGGTAGTTTATCGAGCCAGGCTGTCATGAACCCGAAGGGCAAGGACCAGATGACTGGAGGCCTGTATCATACTGAGTCACAGCAGCAGGCCAAATCTGTTATGGCCCTGAGGAGTGGATGTGAGTATCACATCGAGAGCAGAGAGAGTAGAGAGATGATCGATGAGCCAGATGCCAGTGTTTCATCTTCTTCGGCTCAGCCATCACCATCACCCCCCACCTCAGTTCATAAGAAGGATAGGAGTGAGCCTTCTCACAAAGAGGAGGACCCTCCGATGTATATCCCCAAACCACCCTATCGCAAAGCATTAGAGTCTCCCCAATTTAGAGGGAAGCAGGGCACGAAGATCCAGGACATGCTTGACATCTTCAAGCATGTGCAGATCAACCTGCCTTTGCTCGATGCTATTCAGCAGGTGCCGGCATATGCCAAATTCCTAAATGAACTATGTACCCAAAAGAGGAAATCTAGAGTGAAAGTTCCTAACAGGGTTCATCTGACTGAGCAGGTGAGTTCAGTGATTCAGCATCAGACACCACCAAAGCTTAAGGACCCTGGAGCCCCTATCATTGCTTGTACCATAGGGAACATTCAGATAGAACACGCTTTGCTCGATCTTGGAGCAAGCGTGAACATTCTGCCCGGATATTTCTATGATTCTTTTAGGCTAGGAGAGATAAGATCGACTCCTATTACACTTCAGCTGGCAGATCGTTCTGTCAAGGTACCGAGAGGTGTCTTGGAAGACGTGCTAGTTAAGGTGGATGATTTCTATTTTCCAATCGATTTCATCATCCTCGATATAAAAGGAGTGGATAGCCAACACCAGACTCTGATCATTTTGGGCAGACCATTCTTGGCGACTGCCAATGCATGTATAAACTGTAGGACCGGAGCTATGGATTTATCATTCGACAACAGGAAAGTCAAGCTGAACATTTTCAATGTCGCGATGGGTCCAACAGGAGATATGGACTGTTTCCATGTAGATATTGCACAAGATTTAGTGGAAGAACAGCTTCATTTGTACATTACTGAGGATTCATTAGATCTGCACCATATAGAGAAGAATAGTTGTATAGTTAGTGTAGATGTGTCTAGAGTGTCGTCAGAGTTACCTCCTTGAAGAGCTGGGATTGAGCCTCTCCCACCACTTGCAGAGACCCCCGCCAAATCCTTGATAGAGTCTTGTGAGCACCCCAATTTTTTTAAAATGTTGTAAATATTCCATTTTTACCCCTGATTCCATTTTTTTAGTAATCGAGTCAGTTTTGAATCTAAATTCCAGTTTATTTCTCAAATTTTATTGAAGATAAGTTCATTTTATACATCTGACTCAGTTTTAGATCCAGATCCGGGTAAAAGATTCAAATCTGAACATTATTGTCCAAATTTTTAAATTAAAAATACAAAAATACCAAAAATAGTTTTTGAATGGCTCGGACTGTCCATCCGACATCTGTTTGGATTCATTGCTCGATATTATTCAATTCGAGGTTAAAGACTCGAAAATCTTCTAAAATTCTGAATCCAAACTCATTTGCTGAAAGAGTCAAACCCAAATTTTTAGAAAAAACCCTCTTTTGTAAATATTTCCAAATTTTTACAAAAAAAAAAATAGTCCCATAGTTTTAGAGTTTTTATCTCAAAACACAAAACACAAAAAAAATAATAAAAAATAAAAAAAATATATATATATTGAAAAGAAAAATACAAAAGAATTGTCCTTGTTAAAAAACCCTTTTAGAAAAACTTTTGAAAATAACCATTGCTTTTGAAAGTTTCTGAAAAAATAGAGGGACTCCTATTAAAAGAGGCCCAACGGCTTCTTTAGAATCCACCGCGGGGGATCGAAGGGCAGAGGACCCTTCGATCGACCGCTCTCACCTCAGCCCTTCGATCCATTAACCGTTTCCTTCTCGACCCTTCTCTTCCATCTATATAGACAGACACCCGGAGAAGGTGAGGGGATCGATCTTTGCACTATCGCCCCTTCCTTCTGGAATCCCTCCTAGAGTTCAAGAAGAAGCCTCTCTTTTCCATCTTTTGAGATTCCACGAAAACAAGTGAGTACACCTTTCCTTGCTTAGTTTTCTCTGAAATTTTTCTTTTGGCTTCCTGTCTGCGATCCTCATTAACGCACCTCGGATAACATTGGATCGTTTATAACGATCCCAATCCATCCTTGTGCAACAGTAACAGAACAATCGTTCCAACAATTTTTAAATTTTTTTTTTTTACTTCATTTATGCGGTGATTTTGGGCTCAGGCTGTCAGATTCAATAATCCGACAGGGTTCATCTGAATCCCGACCCGATTTTGCTGCTAAAATCCGCCCTCATTTTGGTCTTCTGTTGAACTACAAATTTCTTGTATAGTTATATGTTTCAGTGTCTGATTTCTTGCTCTTGTTGGCTATGATACATTAATTTCATTAGTGCTACCATTGTTGGATATTGCTTAAGTTTGATATTCGTTATAGTTTGTTTAAGCACTTTATGTAATTTTCACTTTTACGCTCTGTGTTGCGTTGTGTGGTCGTTTACTTTCCCTCATCCATATGAGAATATCTACCTATCTAGTTTCCAGTTTGTATTACATTTTTGAAATGGTCTCTGCAACATGGTCCGATCTGATCCGATATCAAATCGGGCTCGTTCGGCAGAAGATTCCAATCGATTTCAATTTTGACTGTGGTTATCTGGCCTTTGAATCTCATATTGTGAATTTTCTTAATACAATATTCTTTGTGCCTCTATCATTTGTGATTTGAAATATTATTTGTTCTGGTACCCCCTGTCTTCCTATGATCACGATTCTGTGGCTTATGATTGAGGTATGTCTTTCATTTCTGGTGAAATTTTTTCTTTCTTTTTATCATGCAACGTTGAAGATGTTGTCTCTAACTGCTTACCCACCCTGTATCCTTTTGATTCACGCTGGTCATTACCATGCTACCTTTAGGTCCATGTGTTTTCTACCTTGATCAAGTATGGTTAGATATACCCGTTTCATCTTCATATATATATCTCCCTCTGTATCAACCTGAAACCTTCATCTACAAATTTTTTTATTTTTTATTTATTTTCTCTTGATAGGCTAAATTCTCCGAGGATTTCCTGCTGGAATGCAGTGATAGACGTCAAATTGATCAGTTGGGATTGATTCGTGGTGAGAATGTGAATTTGAAAACCCCAATTTAATAGGTGATCGGCTTACAGTAGGGGTCATCAAGCTACTTATGCATCTTTGTGATTGTGTGTATTTATGAGAGCTATTATTTTTTTTTTCTTATATTACAGTTGTTCAACAGGAATTAAGTTTTGAAACTGTAGTAGAATCTGCTATGGTTCGATTAAATCAGCAGAATTTCACCATGTGTCACGGCCATTTATTCATGTTTTGAACCTATGTTGATTCTGATTAAAGTTTACATCTCTTAAGCATTGTAGCTCATGATCGTAGAACCATTTGCATCTCCTTCAATAACTAAATACCATATGATAAAGGTTAGTTTCCATTTTGCCTCATGCTAGTAGGGCTCTCCACACTTAATTTTCATGAGAACTCCATCGTGTATACCCTTCTAGCTCATCAACATGTCTACTGTCAACATCCAAGTTCTGGAAATTACCTACCAATGCATCAGATGCCCCTCTGATCATCCTAGAATCAAAATACATTTGCAGCATTCCTCATCCCAGGGATATTCGCCCATCTTTTTGAGTACACCAGTGTCTCTACAGCAAGCATAAAGGTCTCTTCTCCTGTCAATGGATGGGACAGTAAGGTGGTGGTGCGCAAAGTTTGGTGGACTAAAACCAACAATGATGCTTATGCGAAGAGAAACTCTGAAGACAATATATAGAAGAACCATTGCTGATCTAACCTCCTGGAAGCATAGCTGTAACCCAGCATGATGCTCAAATTGTCCAGTTTCTAATATGGAAGGGATAACTCTAAAAGGCTGAAAGGAAGTTAGTTGATCAAGGTCAATAGGGTCCCAGTTGGTGCTTCCACGACACCTTAGTTGTCCAGAGACACTTATGGCAATATTGGTTGTATCAAAGTCTGGGATGTCTGGGAATGGCATCAAAAGATCAAAATGGACCTTGAATTGGGGAAGCTTGTCCTTTAGTTCGGAGAGTCACATCAGGCTCTTGGAGTGTCACTTCAAGCTCTTAATTACTTACACTCTGAATGTTGCACAATCTCAAATAGTCCTAGAATTCCCATACACAGACATATATATATATATATATATATATATATATATATATATATATATATATATATATATATATATATATATATATATATATATATATATATATATATATATATATATATATATATATATATATAATAAGCAGCCAACTTATTGATTCCCGTTGGCTATACCTTTGATTTCGCTAAAATGGGAAACTTAGGCTAATTTGTAGCCATTGTGGACCGTTGATTTTTTTTCTCTTATGCACAATTCTCAGGTTTTACCCCTTTTCAACATATTTTCTGTAGCTTTGGGCATAGATTATGCGCAGAATTATTCAGCAGGTTTCCGTAATTTTGTATAGGATTTTGCAGTATGTCACTATACAGGATTATACAACACATGCACATAGTCACTCCCCTTAGCCACCTCCACTTGCTGTTGTTCCCACAATCCGTGTTCAGCTGCATCTGTTTTTTGTACTTCCAACCCTGTTGTGATTATCGCAAAATTTTTTCTCTCTTGTGGTTTCTCTCTCTTCCTTTCTCTTTTCCTTTTCTAACCTCTATTTTCCTCCTTTTTGAAGGGAGAAAAAAAAATAAAAGATAGAAGAAGAAGAGAGAAGAGAAAAGAAAGGAAAGATGATAGAGAGGAACTCTTTTGCGGGGTCTCACTTGACCTTGATTTGAAAATATTTAGAAAATAACTCGCCTCCGTTTTGAAATATATTGCGGGAAAATAGAGAGACGAGATTCGCTCGTCGGCACGAGGTTCGACCGTTCCTAGCGCCTTTACCAGGGGTAATCGAACCAAGGATTGAATTTATGCCTTTTGCTTTGCCTAAATATTATCTAAGAATTTATCCTAAGTCTAAATGCACGAAGAATCATGCTTGTGCAATGCAAGAATATATGCTCTTTTTGAAAATTGATTTGGAAATCTCCAAGTGTTTCTGAGATGAATTTGATAATGGAGTAAAGAAATGATTGAATCCAATTTAGAACTTGAGATAGATCAGAGATTTGAAGTTCTAAGTTTTTGAAATAATCAGAGTTGGGAAAATAAATATGGACTTTGAAAAAGACTGATTTTGAAGTTGGAGTAAAGGGAAAAGGAAGGAAATTTCAAAGTCAGAAGATGGACTTTGAACTTAGATTTAGTAGAAGAGATAAAATTTGAAATGGAATTGAATTTAAAATTTAAAATCAGGATGGATTTGAGAAATCCAAATGGTATTTAAAAATAGGAATGTATTTAAGAAGTCCAGATGAGGTTTGAAAAGGGGAATTGGATTTGTGATCTAGAATTGGATTCTGGATCCTGAATAGAATTGGATCCAAGAACTGGAATCCAAGATGGGATTAGATTCTGAATCCTAAAATGGATTTTGGATCTTAAAATGGGTTTAGGATCTGAAATTTGAGATCCAAGATAGAGTTGGACTCTGGATCCTATGATGGATTTTGGATTTGAAGTCTTAGATCCAAAAGTGGAACTGGGTTTTGGACCTTTAAAACAGAATTGGATCTGAAATTTGAGATCCAAAAGTGGAAGTTGGATTCTGGATCCTAAATGGATTTTGAATCTGAAACTTGAGATCCAAAAAGTGAAGATTGTACTTGGAAATCTGGATCCAAGTTGGGATTAAAATCTAACTTTGGATTTGGATTCTGAAAGTCCAAATGGGACTTTTGAAGATGGATCTGGGTTTTGAAAACCCAGATTAAATTTAAAACTTAGAAAGAGACTTGAATTTGGAATCAATCTCAAAACTTAGATTTTGAAGAAAAGAGAATAAACTTGATTTTGAACTTGAAATCAGGAGATGAATCAGAAATTTTAAATTGAACTTTGAAATTTGATTTGAATTAGAATTTGAATTTTGGATATACAAATAAATTTCAAAGTCAAATTGGACTTCGAATTTAAAATTAGAATGTGAAAATGATATTTGAATTTACAAGAGTTGAAAATTGATTTGAGAAGTGAAGAATATATCTGAAGGAAATCACTTGGATTTATGAAAAAGAATTTTGAAAATATGATGCAATTCTATCCTAAATGATGAATGAATTTAAAGAATTTGGAGATTGGACCTAAAAAGCCATATTTCATTCTTTAAATGAATGTAAATAAGATTAATGATATAATACACTCCTGACTATGGTCATTGAATGTATTATATAATAATCATATTTAAATTCAAGTGAAGAATAAAGCACATTTTTTGTGCTTTTACAGAGTTTAAAATGAAATTAACTCTCAATATACCCTGACTATGGCCATTGGTATATATATTGAATTAATTTCAAATTAAACTCTGATAAAAGAGGAAAATATTTAGGAAAATATGATGGTTTTTGAAAAGGGGTCCAGTGTGGATCCAGTGTTATTTTATAAAAGATAAAAATCCTAAGTTTTGTTTACATCCTGACTATGGCCATTGATGTAAATCATCAACTTAGAATTAATTACCTCTTACGAAATGGTGCATGTGTCATTCGTGTTTCACCATTGTAAGATTTTTTGAAAATAAAGGTAAAAAGCATGAAAACAAGCAATTTATGGCATTTACAATGCTCATTCATTCTATCTAAGAGCTGGAAATGTAAATTTTCATTAAGATCTAACTTATTACAACATATAAAATTTAAATTTACAACTCCAAGTAATGATATTTTTCATATGTTCCCTACAAAACAACTGGTTAGTATGAAAAATAGAAAAAAGAATTACATATATCACATGCATTTCAAAAGATTCCAATGGTAAAAGAAGATGCTCATATGTCAAGACATACCTGATGAAGAGATGAAAAATAATACACATACCTATATACATACCTATATGTACATGTTGTTACGACAATGAAGCCATATATGATACTTCAAGTACAAGGTTTTGATGATGAGCAAGTGGAATCAACTGTATTTCAGCTAAGGCTATGAAGAAATTGAAGAATTCGATGAAGAATCTTTGAAGACTAGTGTGCAAATGTTTAATTCATTAAAAAGTCTTAGATTCTTGTAAGAGCCTTACTTAGAGTGCATATTTAGGTTCATTTTACCTAAAAGTCTTTAGAAAAACTTTTCTAAAAGAACCCCTCATGAAAATCTTTTTATAAAACTCTTTTCTTAAATTTTCGTGTTTATTAGTCGACCAATAGACTTACCAGTCGACTAATCCTTTCGCGCCATATTTTCTAAAAAGTCATTTTTGTCAAATTAGTCGACTGAAGGTTTTATCAGTCGACTGGACAAAATGTCTGTTTTCTGGAAAATTAGCAGCAGTCGACTAACAGTTTTATCAGTCGACTGAACAGAACATGTGTTTTCTGAAAAAATTTAGCAGCATTCGACTAATGCATTTATCAGTCGACCGGACATAATGTTTGTTTTCAGAAGATTTTAGCAGCAGTCGACTGAAAGGTTTTTCAGTCTACTGATGATATTATCAGTCGACTAATTTTTCTCTAGTCGACTAAGTTTCAAAAGTTCAGATTTTCAAATGGCTCGATAAACAGATCAGTCGACCGACCATAACTGTCAGTCTACTAATAACTAACTATTATTCGACTAACTATTGTTCCAGTCGACTAATTTTGCCGTTTTTCCTGAAACTTCAAAAAGGTGTGTCTTTTCATTTTTCAAACATTTTGATCGTTCAAAATGGACTGTTTTGACACCCTTTCATACTCTCAACGTATGGATTTTTTCAACTATAAATATGAGTGCATTTTACACTAAAAACAACTTGAATTCAATCAATTTGAGTCATTTACTTCTTGCTTTTCACTCCTATTCATTCAAATATTTGTTTTCTCACTCACTTGATATTTTCACTTTAGTTTTTCACTCAAATCCCTTTAAGAGATAGTGAATTCATGAGTAGAGTATTTCAACAACCTCAAAAGCCAATTGCATCTCATTTGCATTCAAAAGAAAGGCTCATAGGTTGTATTGTAAGTTGTTACTTATTTTTTGTAAAAAGAAGGACTCCTTGGTTTAAAGGAGTTGTTTGCTTTCAGTAGGGTTGTTACTGAAAGTGAGACCGATTTTGGTCTGTATGATCTTGTAGTTAACAAGGTTGATAGTGGAAATCTCAAGCGGGTTTTGCTTGGGGACTGGATGTAGGTCGGGATAGACCGAACCAGGATAAAATCTTGTGTTCTTTGTGTGTTTGCTTTTCAAATTGCAAAATCCTTTAATATTTCGCAGATTATTTTTAAAAGCACTATTCACCCCCCCTCTAGTGCTCGTTGCCTCGATCCTAGTACACTTTCATTTGGTATCAGAGCAGGTTTGCTATTATTCTGATTTGATCATCATTTAGCATGGCAACTACAACATCTCAGCACAAAGAAGGATGCTCCTCTGTTCGTCCTCCTCTCTTTGACGGAACAAACTATGGATACTGGAAAGTGAGAATGACAATATTCTTGCAATCCATGGATCTCGATATTTGGAGAGTTGTTTCAGATAAGTACCAAACTCCATCAACTGATTTCAGCCGATGGATCGATGAAGAAAAGAAAACCGCTTCACTGAATGCCAAGGCAATGAATGCATTATATTGTGTCGTTGACAAGGTGTTATCATCGCAAAATTTTACTTTTGCAAATCAAACTGACCTTTGAAAAAGATTTTGAAAATAACTCGCCTCCGTTTTTAAAATGCAGGATAATTCCGAAGAATGGGACTCGCCTGTCGGTACGAGATTCAACCGTTCCTGGCGCCTTTACCAGGGGTAATTGAACCAAGGATCAATCAAATGCTTTGCTTTGTTCAACTTGTCTAAACCATATTCTAATTCCTAAATGCACAAAGAATCAGGCATGTGCTATGAATTTCTAAAAATGCACATTTGAAAACATGATGTTTGCTTCAAAGATTGGAAAATATTTGGAAGATTCTTGGAAAATAAACTCTTTGAAAATTGTGAATTATTTTTGAGATGCTGTATTTGAGAAAGTGAAAATCGATTTCTGAAGAAATATAAGGATTTTGTGAAAATCGATTTTGAGAAATGTGAAATAACTTTAAAAAACTCGATTTCTTTGAATTCAAACTTTGAAATTGAAAATCTAACTTAGAAAATCGAATTTGGAACTTGGGAAATACTTGAAATATCATTGGCAAATCCATATTTTGAGAAAATCGATTTTGAATAAGACTTAGGAAATTTTGAAGAATTTGATTCCTTTGACTTGGAATTTGAATTGGAATTGGAATTGGAAAATTCATGAAATGAATGAATATGATTTTGAGGAATTGGGAAAAACTCTTTGTATTTTTGAGAAATGCAGTGCATTTTGAAATTAGCCTAAGAGTGTAGGCTGAATGTGGCTAATGTGAATATCATAAATCTGGATATCCTTCATATTCTGACTATGGCCATAAATACGAATTCCACCAAGTTTATAAACTTCATAAAAGCTAGTGTATGTGCCATTCGTGTAGACCATAGTGAATTGGTAAAAATATGCATGAATTGACATACATGGCAGTTATATATCAAAGTTTAAACTATATGAAATACAAATCCTAATCTATGTAGGAATTTAAATTCTTATTCCAAAGTTTACATTTAATTTACATCACTATTGAAATTTAAATACATGAAAAATAAAGTCTTCAATGTACCTGCAAAACTAGAAAACTTTGTTAGTGATGATATGTTGGCTTTTCTAGATTTATCCAGCAATATCAGGAAATTGCTGGATTTTGCTAGATATAAGCCTTTTTGCCATGATTCCATTAAATCAAAATGATAAAGTATGAAATAAAATTGAATAAATAAGGAAAATAAGATATGAAATTTCAAAATTGGGGTCAAAATGACCAAAATACCCCTAATAACAAGACTATGGCCTTGAAATTAGGGTTTTCAGAAAGATATTTGGTAAAATGCAAGTTTTGAAATTCAAATGCAAATAAACTAGGCTAAAATATGATATGACATACTTAAACACATGAAAACTAAGGTTAGGGATTTCGAAATTGAGGTCAAATGACCAAATTGCCCCTGATAGCAAGACTAAATCAAGGTTTTCTGAAATAGATTTTGGCAAAAACTTAGGTTTTATGCACTAAATGAAATCAAATGAACATCAAATTTAACCTAAAGTATCCTAATATGATTATGAATATGATTAAACCCTAAAAATATATGCTTATGCACGAAAATCCAAGAATATCACAAAAACTGTGATTTTGGTAGTGTTTTTGGATCTTTCAGGAACCCAGTTTTGCAATTTGCTTAATTCAGCCATCAATCAGATTCCAAAATTCATCAAATTTGGTACCTACACTTGTTATAACCCTAATTTTGAATTAGAATTATAAAAATATTTTTTTGACATTAAATTAACCCAAAAATTACATCAAACCCTAAAAATATGCTATTTTTGACCTAGTTCACCAACCAGTTTCAGAGTTAGACCCGAATCAGGGGCCAATCTTTCATGAAAATCTATGAAATTTTACAGAGACAAACTAGGAAGAAAAAAAGAGATTTCCCAATTTAAAGATCGGAAAAATCATCTTCGGTTAGGGAGAAACCCTTCCGGCTATCTGAACTAAAATCTAACAAATCTAGCAGGGGTTAAAACAGATACTTTCAATTGATAATTTCGGGATAAATAGAAATACTAATCTAAAATATCTGATATTTTAGCAGTAAACAGTAGACAGAAAAATAACAATACTCACTTTTTACAGATCATGAATCAGATCTGTGGTTTGGGATTTATGAATAACACAAGTCTGATTAGGGTTTTGGTAAACCCTAACGAGTTTTAAATTGAAAATTAGAATCTCTGACAGAGAAAACATACTAAACAGCAATAAAAAATTCTAAAAATTTCACAGTAGCTAGATCTAATCAATATAAATCCATGGCACTTTACAGATCTAAAATCAGATATAAGATGAGAAAAATATTATCACAGCAAGTTACCTTTTTTATTTTAACTTCGATTTTAAAGATTTAAAAACCCGATTTGATGTCTGATTTTTCTGACAGGGTTCCCGAGGTCCAAAACCTCTGATTTTTTTACAGTAGTTCCTTTAGATATGCATGCATCACATATAAACAAATCAGAAATAAACAACAAATATTTCAATCCGAAACAGCATGCTTTTTACTGTTCTAAACTAAAAAACACACAGAAATCTAAGAAACTTAAGAAATCATGCCTTAACTAATGAAAAACAATAAAACAAACCATAAAACAGTAAATAAAAATTATTTCTATGCTGAAAAACGTAAAATAAACATGAATAAACAAATAAATAAAATAAAATCAAGGAATCAATGGCTGGAATTTGATTTCACCCTTAAACACATGGATTTGACCCGATAAAAGGGTAAATCATGTATTTTATTGGTTAATAATGCAAAGAATCATACTTAAATCACTTTTAATGGATTAAAATCCCTGTAAATCACACAAAACAGGGTTAGATCATCTTCTTGGACCATTCTTGATGGTTCTTGAGGTTGGATCATGGTTGAATCTTCATAAGGAGGAGCATCCAAGGCTAAATCTAGGTTTAAAGCATTAAAAACATTAAATAAAATAAATAAAAGTGAAGAAGTTCATACCTTGGAGTTGCAGCAATGGAGGAAGGGCTGGAGAGGAGAGAGAAGCTCCAACAAACCTCAAAGGTGAATAGTGAAAATCGTCCCCCTCTCTCTTTCTATTTATAAAAAAAAATTAGGTTTAAAAATCAAGTTTTTTAAAAAAATTGGACTCTCTAAGGGGGGGAGGGGCGATTTTGGGGTGTAGTTACTATCCTACCCCTAGCCTAAATTATCTAAACTAATGCCTAATTAACCCCTAGTCTATCCTAAAAATCCCCCAAATGTGATGCCACTTGGCATCCTTCACATTTGGGTTTTTAAAACACCTTTAAAAACATTTAAAAACACTAGTTTTAAAAACTAATTTTCAAAATGAGTTTTCAAAATGGTTTTGACTCTTCTAAACTTTTGACACTAATCAAGACACTGACTAACCCTAGTCTAGCCCTGACTTACTCGAATATGGCGCCACCCCAAGTGGGCCCTACTTGAGTTTAAAAAAAAAATGATTTTAAAACTTGAAATTGTGAAAGTTTTCAAAAGATTTTCAAAAGTAAGCTTGAAATTAAAAGTTTTGAAATGACATAGGGTTCTAACTGGGTCAAAACCCCTCTGGATATGGTTCCAACTGAGTGGGCCCACATCGATTTTTGCAAATTTTGAAATAAACACTGAAAATACCTTTGAAAAGAGGTTAAAATTAATAATTGAAATTCAAGATTTTTGAAAATAGAGTCTCAGGCGAACTGGAACTCCAGGTTAGAGTCATGAACTCTTAGGATTCTGAGATTTTAGATTTTAAAAAGCCAAATGAAAGGTTTTTGAAAGATTTTATCAGAAAATGGTGAAACAAGTCAGAAAATAAAGTCAGGGTTAGACTCCTAACTCGATCAGAACTCTGACATAGAGTCCTGAACTAACTGGACTCTGCAAAATGACCTAATTTTTTTGAAAATGAATGGAAACAATGGAAATGGAATAAAAACAGACTTCAAAACAGACTCCTGACTAGACTGGGACTCTGGGACAGAGTCCTGATCGGACTAAAACTCTAGATTTTTTTTGGTATTTTCTGAAAAACAGTTGAAAGAACTTGTGAAAACAGTTAAAATAATAACAAATATTGGAATAAACCAGAGTTCTGATTCAACTGAGACTCTGAGAACAGAGTCCTGATTGAACTAGGACTCTTATATTGTTGGATTTTCTGATAAGTAAGTGATGGAATTTAAGCAAAGCTTTTGAAAACCAGTGAAAATGAAGTGAGAAAATCAATTTTGGATAGAATCCTACTTCGATCAGGACTCTCGGGTAGAGTCCTGATTTGATCAGGACTCTGAGATAAAACCTCAGAATTTTAAAATTCTTTGATAAAAGCGCAACAGTTTTGATAGATGAAAAGATTTTTGAAAGATTCTTTCAAAATTTGAAATCAGGATCGGAGTCCTGATCCAACTAGGACTCTCTGAATAAAGTCCTGTTTTGACTAAAACTCTGAGTTTCTGACTCATTTTGAAAGATTTTGAAAGATTTGATTGAAAATGGTTGTGAAAGATTAGAGTTCTAATCCGATTAAAACTCTGAGGAAGAGTCCTGATCCGACTGGACTCTTGAAGAAGAGTCCTGATCCAACTAGGACTCTAAGATTTTGTCCAAAACAGAAGATTTTGAAAGGTTTTCTCCGAAAACAGGTAAAAAGGTAGTGAAAAGTAGAGTTTTGATCCGACTAGGACTCTGGAAAAAGAGTCCTGATCCAATTAGGACTCTAAATTTTTTGAGATTTTTGATAAATGAAGGAATCCAGAAGCGACACCACCTAAATGGGTCTCATCTGCGAATTGAAATCAATTGAAATTGAGTTTGAAATGAATTCAGATTGTTTTCTGAGAAAATACTTCAAAATATAAGGTCCTGGGGGTTGGCAAATGACATAATGTTGATTAAAAACCCAGATTTTTAAAATTGATTTTTGAAAGAAAAGTTTTAAAACTCAAATCTGGATTAAATATTTTGAAAACAGGAATGTTGGATCTCGAAGATGAGATGTAATGACATGCAATGCTATGCTATGCAATGCAATGATATGCTGAATTCATGCAATGATAAGCAATGACACATGAAATGTAAGCACTGGATAAGGGTGAAAATTTGGGGTGTTTACAGATGCCCCTCTTTGCTACTAAGCCGGTTGTAAGCCGAGCTTAGTGGCAAAGAAAAACACACCAAATTCAGACTATAAACATGCCCCAGTTAGATGAATTTGACTGGGTATGAAAGAATTAGTTCAAATGATGGTGGTAGATATAGCATAAAGAATAAAAAAGAAGATTCACCTCATCGAAATGAGGCTCAGGCTTAGCCCTTAACCTGGATGGGACGACAAATGAAATACCTCATTAGAATGAGGCTCAGGTTTAACCCCTTGACCTGAAAGGGGACGATACATGCTCTTTTTCACTTTTTTAAGCTCATTTTTGCGCTTTTGTTCATTTGCTTAGTTTTTTCAAAAATAAAACTGTGCATATTCATATTTGCGATTCAAAATAAATTCTAACATGTATCTATCATCATTTCTTCGAAATCCACATAAACAACCATAATTTTTAAATCCATGTCAGAAAAAAAAATTTGTGGGGCTTAAAAATCCTCTAAAAATATTAGATTTGAAATAACATTCATATAAGTTCAAACTTTTTCTTTAAAAACCTACTTTTCACGAGAGATGTGTAAACATGTGCAAGAACGTAGACAAAAATATTCAAGTGAGCTACTACACCCTCCCCCATGCTTATATGACACTGTCCCAGTGGCACTCCCCCATGCTTATATGAAACTACGTGAATGCACATGAGAGAAAATAAATGAGGGAAAAAAGTAGAAACCACTTGACATGAATTAAAAATGCACATTCTATGAATGCAATGAATGCAATGTATACATGACATGACATGAAAAACTCATGAATAAAATGAAAAAGGAAAAACAAAATAAAATCTATAAATTTTAAGGCAAATCTAATAATATACAAGATATGGGTTGCCTCCCATAAAGCACTAAGTTTGACATCCCCAGCCAGATGGATCCCTGAAAAAACCTTCATCGTCCATGAGATCAATGGACATGAAGTCTCGCTCAATCGGGCTCTCTATAAAGAAGAGTGTCATCTGTGACACTGCGCACTGTGTTACCATCCCATATACCTCTAAATGTAATATCATGACTCCCTTGACAAGAAGAACAACGTTCTATGGTTGTCTAAAATATTTCATAGTGATTCAAATATGCATATATGTGTTCTTAGGCTGTCAAAAAAATTTATTGTGATTCAATCATGAATATATTGGTTCTAAGGCTGTCAAAAAATATTTATAGTGATTGAATCATGCATATATGTGTTCTAAGGTGGTAAAAAAAAATCGTAGTGATTCAATCAAGCATATATGTGTTCTAAGGTGGTAAAAAAAAATTCATAGTGATTCAATCACGCATATATGTGTTCTAAGGATGTAAAAAAAAAAATCATAGGGATTCAATCATGCATATATGTATTTTAAGGCTCTCTAAATAATTTTATAGTGACTCAATCATGCAGATATGTGTTCCAAGGCTATTAAAAAAAATTCATAGTGATTCAATCTTTCATATATGTGTTCTAAGGTTGTCAAACAAATTTATACTGATTAAATCATGTGTATATATGTTCTAAGGCGGTCAAATTTTTTTTATAGTGATTCAATTTTGCGTATATGTGTTCTAAGGCTGTCAAAAAAAAATTTAGTAATTAAAACATGCATATTTGTCTTGTAAGGCAGTCAATAAAATTTCATAGTGACTTAATCATTCTTATATCTGTTCTAAGTTGTCAAAAAAATTTCATAGTGTTTCAATCATGCATATATATGTTCTAAGACTGTCAAAAAAATTTCATAGTGATTCAACCTTGCATATATGTGTTCTGAGACTGTCAAAAAAAAATTTTAGTGATTTAATCATGCATATATGTGTTCTATGGCTGTCAAATTTTTTTTATAGTGATTCAATCATGCATATATGTGTTCTAAGGCTATCCAAAAAATTTCATTGTGAATCAATCATGCTGATATGTGTTCTAAGGTTGTCAAAAAAATTCAGAGTGATTCAAGTAGATATGTGTTCTAACACTGTCAAAAAAATTTCATAGTGATTCAATGACGCTTATATGTGTTCTAAGGCTATCAAATTTTTTTTATAGTGAATAAATCATGAAGATATGTGTTCTAAGGCTATCAAAAAATTTCATAGTGATTTAATCTTGCATATATGTGTTCTAAGGTTGTCAAAATTTTTTTATAGTGATTTAATCATAGAGATATGCATTCTAAGACTGTAAAAAAAAATTCATAGTGATTCAATCATGCATATTTGTGTTCTACGACTGTCAAAAAAAATTCATAGTGATTTAATCATGCATATGTGTGTTATAAGGCTGTCAAAAAAATTTCATAGTGATTCAATCCTGCATATATATGCTCTAACGCTGTCCAAAAAAATTTGTAGTGATTCAATCATGCATATATGTGTTCTAGGGCTGTCAAAAAATTTTCATAGTGATTCAATATTGCATATATGTGTTATAAGGCTGTCAAAAAAATATCATAGTGATTCAACCTTGCATATACGTGTTCTAAGGGTGTCAAAAATATTTCAAAGTTATTTAATCTATCACATATGTGTTCTAAGGCTATCAAAATTTTTTTGTAGAGATTCAATCAATCATATATGTGTTCTAAGGTTGTAAAAAAAACCCCATAGTGATTCATAATTGCATATATGTGTTCTAAGGCTGTCAAAAAAATTTCATAGTGATTCAATGTTGCATATATGTGTTATAAGGCTGTCAAAATGAATTTATACTGATTTAATCATGCATATATGTGTTATAAAGCTATCAAAAGAATTTCATAGTGATTGAATCTTGCTTATATGTGTTCTAATGCTATCAATTTTTTTTTGTAGTGATTAAAACAGGCATATATGTGTTCTAACGCTGTCAAAAAAAAATCATAGTGATTCAATCATGCTTGTATGTCTTCTAAAGCTGTCAAAAAAATTTCATAGTGTTTTAATCATGCATATATACATTCTAAGGTAGCAAAAAAAAATTCATAGTGATTCAATCTTGCATATATGTGTTATAAGGCTCTCAAAAAAATTTTCATAGTGATTCAATCATGCATATATGTGTTCTAAGGATGTCAAAAAATTTTCATAGCGGTTCAATCTTGCATATATGTGTTCTACAACTGTCAAAAAAAAATTATAGTGATTCAATCATGCATATATGTATTCTAAGGCTGTCAAAAAAATTTGATAGTGATTCAATATTGCATATATGTGTTCTAAGGCTATCAAAAAAATTGTGTTTGATTCGATCATGCATATATGTGTTATAAGGCTGTCAAAATTTTTTTATTGTGATTCAATTTTGAATATATGTGTTCTAATGTTGTCAAAAATTTTCATTGGTGATTCAATCTTGCATATATGTGTTCTAAGGCTGTCAAAAAAAAATTTATACTGATTCAATCATAAGTATATCTGTTCAAAGGCAGTCAAAAATTTTTCATAGTGATTCAATCTTGCATATATGTGTTTTAAGGCTGTGAAAAAAAAATTATAGTGATTTAAACATGCATATATGTGTTCTAAGGCAGTAAAAAAAAATCATAGTGACTTAATCATGCTTATATGTGTTCTAAGGCTGTCAAAAAAATTTATATTGATTCAATCATGCGTATGTGTTCTAAGGTGTTCAAAAAAATTTCATAGTGTTTCAATCATGCGTATATATGTTCTAAGGCTATACAAAAAAAATCATTATGATTTAATCATGCATATATATGTTCTAAGGCTGTCAAAAAAAATTCATAGTGATTCATTCATGCATATATGTGTTCTTAGGCCGTGAAAAAAAAAATTATAGTGATTCAATCATACAGATATGTGTTCTAAGGCTGTTCAAAAATTTCATAGTCATTCAATTTTGCATATATGTGTTCTAAGGGTGTCAAAAAAAAATTTAGCGAATCAATCTTCCATATATGTGTTCAAAGCCTGTCAAAAAAACTTCATTGTGATTCAATCATGCTTATATATGTTCTAAAGTTGTCAAAAAAATTACATTGTGTTTAAATCATGCTTATATATCATCTAAGGCTGTAAAAAAAAATCATAGTGATTCGATCTTGCATATATGTGTTCTAAGGCTGGCAAATTTTTTTTATAGTGATTCAATCATGGAGATATGTGTTCTAAGGTTGTGAAAAAAAATTCATAGTGATTCAATTTTACAGATATGTGTTCTAAGGCTGGCAAAAAAAATTCACAGTGATTCAATCATGCATATATATTCTAAGGTTGTAAAAAAAATTTCATACTTATTCAATCATGCATATGTGTTCTAAGGCTATCAAAACAAATTTATACTGATTCAATCACGCGTATATGTGTTCTAAGGCAGTAAAAAAAAATTCATAGTGATTCAATCATGCGTATATGTGTTCTAAGGCTGTCAAAAAAAATTCATAGTGTTTCAATCATGCATATATATTCTAAGGCTGTCAAAAAAAATTCATAGTTATTCAATCATGCATATGTGTTCTAAGGCTGTCAAAACAAATTTATACAGATTCAATCGCACGTCTATTTATTCTAAGGCGGTCAAAAAAATTTCATTGTGATTCAATCTTGCATATATGTGTTCTAAGGCTGTAAAAAAAAAAATCATAGTAATTCAATCATGCAAATATGTGTTCTAAGGTTGTAAAATAAAAATCATAGTGATTCAATCATGCAAATATATGTTCTATGGTTGTCAAAAATATTTCATAGTGATTCAAACATGCATATATGTGTTATAAGGCTGTCAAAAAAAATTATAGTGATTCAATCATGCATACATTGGTGTTATCATCACAAAATTTTTCCTCCCTTCCTCTGCAAGATTGAGAGAAACGATTCTGCGAGTCAAACTCGACCAAAGTTTTGAAAATGGTTTTGAAAATTACTCGCCTCCGTCTTGAAAATTTGCGAGAAAATTTCGTGGAATGGGATCCGCCTGTCGGTACGAGGTTCAACCGTTCCTGGCGCCTTTACCAGGGGTAATCGAACCAAGGATCAAATGTGTGCTTTGACTAAGTTAAATTATCTAAATTATTCTCTATTTTTCTATAATGCACAAAGAATCAGGCATGTGCTATGAAATTTTGAGAAGATGCAAGTTTTGAAAGGATGATGTTTGCTTGGAAAGTTGAAATATGCTTGGAAAATGATTAAAATGTGCCTTGAAAATGGAATTCCTGGGAAAATCATTGAACTTCATTGGAAATCAGAAATTTGCATTAGAAAATGGATTCTCAGAAAAACTTGGACTTTAGAAAAATCGATTTTGAGATTTGGATTGCTTTTCTGAGGAGATGAATTTGAGAATTCTGAGAAAATCAGGAAGTTCATCGGAGAATGACTTTTGAAATGGAAAATGGGTTCTCAGGAAAATCAGATCTTTGAGAAAATTGATTTTGGGATTTGAAAATGAAATTCAGAATATGGAAATCTTGGAAAATCTTGATTTGAACTTGGAAAATATTTTGAAATCTCATGTGAAAACTTGGAGTTCTAAGAAAATCAGATTCTGAGAAAGACTTGAAAATTCTTGGGAAAATTGATTTTTCTGAAATAGAATTGGGAAAAGAGTTTGAAAATGATGTAAACTGAATGAATGAATATGAATTTTGAAAGAGAATTTCATTGAGGAATTGGGAAATCCTTTTGAGTTTTGAGAAATGCAGTGCATTTTTGAAGTTAGCCTAAGAGTGTAGGCTGAATGTGACTAATACGAAGATCATAAATCTTGGTTTCATTCGTATTCTGACTATGGCCAAAAATACAAACTCCACCAAGTTTATAAACTACATAAGAGCTTGTGCACTGCCATTCGTGTCAACCATAATGATTTTGGAAAATGTGCATATGCATCAGATATTAGAATTTAAAAATTATAGAAATTATACTATATGCAATGCAATCCTATTCTAAGCTGAAAAGTAACTCTTATTCCAAATTATTATAACTTGATATGACATTGAATTGAAATAAAAGAATAAAAGCTAAGTTTTTTTCTTGGATGTTCCTGCAAAACTAGAAAACATGTTAGCACAAAAATGTAGGTTTTTCTGAATTTATCCGAAAATATTGAAAATTATCGGATATTATTCAGATATAAACCCAAAATCATACCCCCTTTGATATAAACATAAGAAATAAGGAATAAATTTCAATTTTAAACTTGAAAATTCGAAATTAGGGTAAAAATGACCAAAATGGCCCTAATGACCTTGAAATCAAGGTTTTCTAAAAGAATTTTTGTAAAATTTAGAATTTTAAAAATCAAATAAAATAAATCAAACATAATATGATGAAACATGCTGATATGCATGAAAATTTGGAAAATTAAAGTTTCAAATTTCGAAATTTGGGTCAAAATGACCAAAATGCCCCTGATAACAAGACTATGGCCTTGAAACCAGGGTTTTCTGAAATAAATTTTGCAAAAATAGAAAATATACATGCAAATGATATTAAAAGTAACCCTAATATGATTATATATGCTTATTTACATGATGAAAACCCTAAAATGTCAAAAATATCACAAAATATCAATTTTGACTTGATTTTCGCTAGATTTTCGCTTCTAAATTTAAAAATAAACTAACACACAAAGTAAATGAACTTGAAATTGATCCAAATTTGGCATGGACACCTAGACTAACCCTAAAAACATATTGGAGCTCTAAAATCTATTTTTTTGTATTTCCTTAATATGGAAAATAGCTAAAAGTTCTAAAAAATCAAGATTTTGCCTAAAATGATGATTCTAAATTAGATTTCGGATATCAAACTTCTATAAAAATTTCTCACATTTTATGGGGTGATACAGGACAGTAAGGCAAGGGTTTTTTCATTTTACATATTCTGGTTTTGACCTATGGTCGGAGCTGTATAGCTCCGGCAAGTCGGATCGGAATCCGGCGACTCTAGGATTTAGGGCAAACAGATAGGTTTCGGGAGAAAATATGGAAAAACTAGAAGACAGATCGGAAAATATATAAAATTATGGGAAAATGACCCTGACAAACAAAGGAAAATTTCATTTTTTTATATCAGTGGGATTCGGCTTACGTTTTGGAAATGGGCACACTGTTATTAGAGACCTGAATCTCTGGAATTTTTGGATATGAGAATCTGTTAGACAGAAAAGATAATTTTGGGAAAACTACTTGAGAAATTCCAAAAATTCCCAAATTTGGGTAAATGACAGATATATTGGTTAGGAACAACTTTCATGTTTAAAGTTTTGATAGACAGCTTATGGATTGAACGGACACAGCACATTAGGGTCGGTCTATACCCTGAGAAAGAGAAAGTGGGATTTTCCTAGAGGCCTGGGAAAATTGATTTTTCACACGGGACAAAGCTACATGAAAAAAGCTAACATTTTACTGAGACAAAGTATACTTTAAAAGGAAATCATGGTATTTTTTTGAGGGAAAATAAAATCATCTATCTAGGAGATCGTGGAGGTTCTCGTCTGCTAAAACAGATATTGGAGTTTCTGGAGATGCGAAATCTCAGTTTGGGATTTGATTTATTTGAGAGGGTTCCAAAACCCAAATTAGTCCAGGTTTTTGGCAAGAAATCAGAAACATATGATGGCATATAATACAAAATTACCAAGATTTTTGGATGGGAATTTAAACAAGCAATAACAACTGTATTCTGCATAAAAATGAAACCTAAGTTAAACACTAATAAAGTAACATTAAATGCTTATGAAATAATAAAGCTAATCTAAATGCAATATTAAGAATAAAATCTACATGGAAATATAAAAAAAAAAATGAGAATCAACAAGGGGGTATATTCATATTTGCTTTTGGATAATGGTGCTAGGGGACCCGATCCATCCATCGGATGGATCGCTCTATCATGTATAGCCTTGATGTTATAACCCCATGAAATCACCTTTGCAAGTAGGTGGGTCCAGTTTTGAACCGGATTCAAGTTGGAATCATGGAAGAAGTTGCAGTAGCAAGAGGCCTTACCTTGGGCTTGGGTAGGGATCGGCTGCAATGGAAGGTCGGTAGTGACGCTGCACCAATGGAGGATTTGAAACCAAGGGACGACACCAGCTAAATGTTGGTGAAGGCTGAAGGAAGAAGGCTGCACCAATGGAGGTTGGGCATCACCAAGGAAGGGGATGCACTTGTTGTGGCTGAAAGATGGGCTGCATCAACTGTAGGTGGTGCTGTCAAGGAAGGAGATGGCTGGAAGGAGGCGTGCACTTGAGGTGGCTGGGCGCCGGCTGCAACAATGGAGTTGGAGGTGTCCAAGAGGGCTGTCGTGAAGGAGGTGTGCACTTGAGGTGACTGGGCGCCGACTTCAACAATGGAATTATGCTAAAGGGGTCTGCTGCCAATGTTGAAGGTGGCTGGAATGGCTGGTGGTTGCAAAGGAGGTGAAGAGAGAGAAAGAGAGACCCACCATATCTCCCTTCTTTTCTTTTTTTTGGTTTTTAACTTAGGGAAGAATAAGATTTCTTCCTAAGTTTTAAATCGAAGTAAGTTTAATGAGAAGGAAAGAAGGGTTTACGTGAATAGGCTGGAGAAGGGAAAGGAAGGAAGGGAAGGGAAGAAGAAGAAAGGAAAGAAAGAAGAAGAAGAAAAGAAAAAAAAGGAAAGAAGGGGCTGGAGGTTTGGTTGACCTCCTTTGGTGGGTCCTACTTCTAAAAAAATGAATGATAAAAATAAAGATAAAATAAAAAGAAAGTGATAAAATAAGGTAAAAGAAAATATTTATATTATTTTTTTTCTTTTTCTTTTAAAAATAAAATGCAAGTAGATAAGCCATCTCAGAGTGGGCTCTCTTTCTAAATTTAAAATTCAATTTGATAATCATAGGGGTAGAATGGTCTTTTTAGAAAGATTTCTGACGAAATGAGCTATTTTTGGCTGTTTTTGAAACGAACTCAGAATTTGAAGTTCAATACCCCATTGTGAAGCAAATCCAGTATAGAATTTGAAAATTTAAGTTTGAAAGAAATCCAAATTATTTTTCTTGGGAAAATATTTCCAAATTTAGAATCCTAGGGGTAAAATTGTCAATTTTGGAAACCCAGGGTTTGAAATTGATTTATGAAAACTTTTAAAACTCAATCTGGATTGAAATTTATAAAATTAGAGTTTTGGACTTCGAAAATGAAATGAAATGTGATGAAATTTTATGAAATGCTGAGAAATGATATGAAATGAAATGAAATGTTATGCGAAATGCACACACATGTGACCCTAAATGACGATTGGCAGTTGTACCAATTCAAAAAGTGTTAAAATTTATAAAATTTGCAAAACGGTTCAAGAAATGGTTTTCAGGCCCTACCGAGCTAGAGTGACACTAAAAATCAGGGTTTGAGCTGAATTGAACTGAAATGAGCTGGGTTTTAGAGTTTTAAAACTGAACTAGACTGACAATGCACTAACTCAACTAACCTTTCTGACTAAGTTTTCAAGAAAAGCTGTCATTTTTAGAGAAGTGGTACGGAATGGTCATTGGAATGAAGTGAATTACAGACCAGAGCTGGGTTTGAGCTAAAACAAAGATCAGTAATACTGACATGAACTAAAATTGAAGCTCAAACACTAGGTCAACTGGCTGAACTCAGCTCAATTTCAGCTAAAAGAGCTGAAACGGGCTAAAATGGGCTCCTAGATTCTTGAAAATGGTTTTGAACTGAAATTGGAGCGCTTGAACTCCTGATGAGCTCAAGCTAGACTCTGGGGAATATGGTTGACTGGGAATGACTAACTCAGAGACAATTGGCTCAGATTTGAGTGAGAAATGACCTCATTTCTAAAGAAATGATCCTATTTTGGCAGGAATTGTCAGAAATGAAAATGGTTTGTTCATTGTGAGCTCAGGTGAGCTTGGAATGACTGATATTCTAACTGTTCTGAACTGACCAATGAGCTTGGTTGACTTGTAAATACCCCAAATTTTCACTCACCTTCCTGACATCTCCACCAATTATCACATTTCAGTTCTCCGGAAGCAATGAAGGGCAAAATGGTTATTTTCTGAGATTGAACCTTGCAGAAAATCTAAAATTTCATTCTTGAGCCTCAAAATTTCTATATTTAGGTTCAGAAACATCTTTAAACTGCAAATTTTCAAAATCCTATTCCTAACAAGAAGCTAGAATTTCCAATTCTAGATTCAGAATGACATTTCATAGAACATGTCTTTGCAGGGAATTGCATGAACATTTTACATCATTTCACTGCACAGCATGTCATTTTGAGATCCAGAACTCCTGATTTTCAAAATTGTCAATCCAGATTTGATTTTTAACTCTTTTCAAAATTGATTTCAAAACCCTAGGTCTTTAAAATTGCCGATCTTTCCCATTTTACCCCCAAGACTCTAAATTATAAAAGTTTTTCTTAGGAAAACAATATGGATATTTTGATATTGATTTTAAATTTAGAAGATTTTATCTCAAAACTTTTTGCAAAAAGACTTTAAATCTCCTTTACAAAATTTCTGTATTTTCTTTATCCATATTTTTGCCCTAAAAAACCATTTTTTCTTCCAAAATTCTTGAAAACAAACCAAGTTTTATTTCGTATTATAAAAAAATCCAAAAAGAGGTTATTTCTTTTGCTTTTTATTTTTAAATAAATGGTGTGGGACCCGCCTTAAACTAGTATCACACTCAGACTCTCAGGTATGTTTCTTAATTTCAAGCGGGGCCCACCCGTAGATGACACCAATTTGCAAAATCCTCTTTTAATATTTTTTTTATTATGTTATTTATCTTACAAATAGTTAGTGGGCCCACACACATGTGGCGCCCCACTTGAAAATAAAAAAACCCAAACCAAAATAAAAACTTTATTTTCAAAAGGATTTAAAAAAAAATTGCTAAGGTAGCATTTCCCTAAAAAGCCTCCCATTTATTTTACTATTCATTTTTTTTATTTAATTTTTTATATTTTTTTTATTTGTTTAAAGCAACCCTAGATGGCGCCACGGTTTAGCTTTCCTAAAACATTTCATTTTACCTAAACTTTAGGTAAATGAACTGAAATTTTTGAAAATCATAAGATTCGCCCCTTTTAAAAACGGCGGATTTTCAAAACATTGAAATTTCAGTTTCAAAATCTTTCAAAAGCTGTAACGGAACCCCTAAAAGGAAGCTGCGGTATTTTTGAAAGAAGGCTCAAAAAATTCTTTAAAACTGGGGGTTTTGGAAATCAAAGGAGGAGGAAGCCGATTAATAGGTGGCTTTTGGGGTTCTTATTGCAGGTACCCGTATCTGCGGTAGAGGCTTTTCACTTTGGGGAAATTTGATCCAGACTGCAAAGCTCCAGGAAGAGAAGGAGATTAATCCCTCCACTGAAGCTCCTCGCTACCAGGATTAAAAGGAGACCCACGGCTCCAACCCTCTCATCTCTCAAAAACCCCTGATTGTCTTCTCCTTTCCTCTGTTTCATGGACCCTCTGTGTGGTTTCCTGCTTCCATCACTCTTCAATGAAAGAACCACAAAAGTTGGAATATCTGCAAGACACTGAAGAAATATCAACCCCTAGCAACCGATCCTGGATATTGGGTTGCCTCCCTTCAATCTATTGGTTTTCAAAAGCCCATCCAAGAGGTGCATAGCCCAACGACTAGGTGAGGTTCTCATTGCTGCCCTCTCGTTTTTTTTATTTTTCTTTGATATTCCTTTGTCATTACATAACAAGGTTATATGAGCATTCTATCATCTGTGATTTTTGGCAAAACCATTGCATTAATCAATGGGTTTTGCCTCTTTAGTTACTTCTTGTATTGATGATCGAGAAGCTTGAGCAATGGCTTCATCGATCTCTTTTGAATACTCTGTTTAAACCAAACTATCCTTCTTAATACCTTAGCCAAATATTTTTTTTAAAGACTCATCGTTTTTTTTTTATGGCATCTCATACAGTGTGCCTTTGGTTTCATTCATATAGTTGAACATTTCTTCAGCAAATAGAAGGTGTTGTGGGAATAAAAACCTCATTCAATTTCCTGTTTGCATACAACATTCTGTTTGAAATAATTTTTTTTTTCATAACTCCCTTGTTAGGCGTGGGCATCCCCTTTTCCTCTCACAGTTTCTGCATATTTTTCCAAAACAGTGATTAGATGGTTATATCCAAGCGATGTCCGGGCGGACTTATCATACAAGAAATGGGGCCCTTAACTTAGGCCCAACAATCTAAATTTTCTTCTTTTAACTTTCAATTTTCTATATTTCCTGTATTTTATTTTATTTCATTATCTCATTTCTGTCATTTAGAACAAGGGTAGGTCTGTAGTATATGTTATATACATTTTTTTTGCATGTCCTTTGCATCAAGTCCACAGTTGAGCAATATTGATAATCCATAGCTCTCAGCAGCCTTTACACTAATGTTTAAGATCTTGAAATTGAGAAAAATGGAGGTTGGCATTAAATCTTGCCACCAGTTTGTAATAGATTATGTTATGTTCTGCAGTTTTTGCTTTTGCTGACATTTTGATTTTCTTTAGAGAAGCCTGAAAGGGAAATTTCATAAATCCTATTCAACCTCTGAATTTTTTTTTTTATGTTGTCTGTGCATTAGAACTGAATTTTAGATATGATGGGTAATAGGAACATGGGAGCTGTTGCCATTTGTGTTGCTTATATTTACAGAATTGAATATTGATGGTTCCTTTCATCCATCATTTTTCTAATCATTACCCTGAGTGTTGTGGTCATTTTATTCACTTTTTATGCTAGAGTTATTATGTATCAGCTTGTACATAGATGTTCTATTGTTGTAATTTATCAATAACAGTTGAAGCTTATTACATTTAGGTAATGTATGAAGTAGTCACAACTTGCTGGGGAAACGGATTGACCCCTTTTTATAAAACCGTAGGATGTGATGAACTACTCTCTTTCTGCAAAAGTACAGTCTTGATAATGAGCCATATTCGTGGATGGATATGTCAATATCCATTCATGATTTTTGGACCATCTTTGGTATGCTTTTTTATTGATATACAGGGAATCTTCATACCAAATTTTACTGAGAAACAGTTTATAATCTAAGAATTATGGCTTCGCAAAATCATGTACAGAAACTATGTATACCCTGTATTTTCTGATTTATATATCTACCCATTACATATGGAATTTCAATTACCATGTATATTTTCTCATTATATGTACACATACCTATATATATATATATATGTACATATACATATATGTATATATGATGTATATATCTATATATATATATATATATATACTTATACATGTGGATCCCTTCATGTACACTTGCTTTCATATAGATATTTTCTCCTGTAAATGCATCTCCATTATCACATGTCACTTAGCACAAATTTGAGCATTTATATATACACATGCATATCTTCGTTGTACATGTTATATATATACCCATTTCCTTGGGTATCTTGTATATCCATTCCTTGTACTAATTCTCATTTTGCTGGAAAATCTGGAAGATATGGTTTCTTGTGGAGTTATCAAACATTTAGTTATCTTTTTTTTTACTTTTTGTCAGCAATGTAACAATCAAATGTAAACTTTGGAATAATATTTATTTTTCTGCTTAGATTAAGATGCATCTCATATAGTTTGAGTTTCTGCAATATTCTGATTCTATGACCCATACATTTTATTTCAAAATCACTGTGGATGTACACGAATGGCACGTGCACCAACTCTTAGAGAGTTGATGAACTCGGTGGAGTCCATATTTACGGCCCTAGTCGGAATATGGACGAGACCCAGATTCAGCATCTTTCTACTAGTCACATTGAGCCTACACTCTTAGGCTATCTTCAAAAATGCACATCATATTTCCAATTTTTCAAAATATTGTGAATTAACTCAATTTAACTTTGAACATATTCATGGCCACAATCAGAATATGCGAAGAATTTACTTTGGCTTAATACACATTTTTCCAACAAATTTCTTAGAAATTCTTTTCGGATATCTTTTTCAAAATGCGTTCATACATTCAAATCATCTGCATCATGTCATCATCTGCTTTTCTCATGATTTTCTCGAGAAAATTTCATTCCATGGAAATTGATTCCTAAAAGAAACTCTGAAAATTTTCAAAGTTGGATTTTCCAAAGCAAGTTTTCCTAGGGTTTTCCCTGAAAATGTTATTTTCTTAAGATTCATTTTAAAAAAAAAGAGTTTTTCAATCTTTCTCAAGAATCAAAATTGATTTTCAGATATTCCAAGAACAATATTCTCAGGATTTCAATTTCCTAAGTTTGATTTTCCTTCTCCAAAGAGTTTCTCAATGAATTTCAATCATTTTCCAAAGAAAGTTTTCAAAGTTGAAATTTTCCTTGACAAGTATTTTCCCTTCAAATGTTTACCCTTTTCCTAAGAATTACTGCTATTTTCCCAGGATTTCAACCATTCATGATTTTCCCAAAACTTCATAAATTTTCTGGAGATTTCAAATTTTTTTCATCAGAATTTCCTGAGAGACTGATTTCCACCTTTTTCCTGAGAAATGTTTTTCAACTCCAAATATTTTCTAAGCATACATGATCTTTTTCCAACTTACATTTTACAAAATCTCATAGCACATGCCTGAATTCTCTGTGCATTTAGGATAGAACACAATTTCAATGATTTAACTAAGTCAAGCACATTTTGGTCCTTGGTTCGATTACCCCTGTTAAAGGCGGCATGAACGGTTGAACCTCGTACTGACAGGTCGAGCCCCATCCCATGGATTTTCTCGCTATTTTAAAAAACGGAGGTGAGTATTTCAAAACAACTTCCAAAATCCGGTCAAGTTTGACTCGTAGAATGATTTTCCGCTCTCACCCGCAAGGGAAGGGAAGAAAATTTTGCGACGATAACATGACTCCGATTGACTGAGGTTCGGGATGTTCTAGGGGTAAAATGGTAATTTTCCTAGTAAAAATGAGTAAAGTGATGATTTTCAGAAACTGACTCGGGGTTTGACTCCTATACTAACCTAACAGAATTGGCACTGCACGAGAAGGGTTGTCTGAGAATGGATGAGGAAAATTTGGGGTGTTTACAAATGTCCTTCTTTGTTACTAAACCGGTTTAGGGCAGAGCTTAGTGGCAAAGAAAAACACACCAAATTTGGGCTATAAAAATGCCCCAGTTAGAAGGATCTGACTGGGTATGAAGAAATTAGCCCTTATGAAAATGGTAGATATGAAATGAAGAATGAAGAAGAGAAATTTTACTTCAAAGAAGTGAGATTTGGGTTTTGCCCTTAACCTGGATGGGACGGAAAATGCCTCGTGTAGAAATGAAGCTCAGGATTGACCCTTAACCTGACCGGGAAATGAAATACCTCATCAAAATGAGGCTCAAGTTTAACCCTTAACCTGACCGAGAAAATGAAATACCTCATCAGAATGAGGCTCAGGTTTAACCCTTAACCTGATCGGGAATGAAAATAATGAGATTCTCGAAAGAAAAACTCATGATGGAACCTTCAGACTTCTGCACAATGAATCCGATAGGGGTTTTGCAAAAGGATGAAATTGGGGTCCCTAAAGCTTGAAAAGAGGTTTGATTTTGGGTGCCTCATCGCTGAGACTAAATAACTTTTGAAATTGATGATCTTTTGCGAGAAAATGATTGGTGACTTAACCTCAAGCCGAAATTGGACTGTTTATGGTAGAACAGTGGGGACACAGAGAAGTGTGCGAATCTGAGAGCCTAGGCGCTCAGATTATACCAATAGAAGGGAAGGAATCTTGAAAACTCCCATTGTAACGCCCTAACTTTTTATAGTAAAAATTTTGGAGTAAATTTTTTTTTTTTGAAATAGCGAAAGTGTGAAAACAAGAGTTGGGCGCATTATAGGGTAAAACAGAGAAGTACTAAAAGCATACCATTCATTGATTAAAGCATTAATGTCATTAATTACATCTCATAACAGAAATGTAAATCTACAATCAGAGTTCAAACAGGAAACACTGAAAAACTGAGATCTCTTGACTACTTCCATACGCGACGACGCCCACGATGCTCCGATTTAGCTGCTACCTGAAAAACAATTAAAGCAGAAGGGTCAGACTCCCCTGTCTGCGTAAGAAGCATTATATTTATATGTGGTGCTCAGTGTCCTGTGTACAAATATGTGCAACAACTACAAATATAACTAGCCTAAAAATTTATATCATTCTAAGAAAATAATTATGCTTTCTAATTCATGATATAGTGCAAAAGAGGACTGAACTAAAGATACATTTATCCACATTAGCACAAGCTGTAGATTCTACAAGTTTTACGAAAGTCATATCAATAGTACATAATTCTTCAGAAATAAGTTTCCAGTCAACTTAAATTATTTAATGTTTATCTTACTCTTACCCTGTGGGTACGCATAGGCATAGACATTGTAGTGAACTGAGACCATACGCTGAGATGCCTAGCTCTCACAAAAACACGAACGTCTACGAAGCTCGTACCACCCACCCTCTCCAAGGTAGATCATGGGTCCGATAACATACACCGTCTTTCAGATGCACCCAGAGAATCCGGTAACATACACCTTCTTTCAGATGTATCCAGAATCTCAAAGGTTTTATGTTTATGTTTTTATTTAACACTTTCTTTATAATCACGTGTGAACATATCGCACCACCGGAGAGTCCGGTAACATATACCGTATCTCAGGTATACCCAGAACCACAAAATTCAATGATTTTGCCTTCATTTTACCCTTTGTTTATTTTTTTCCTGTGCAAGACATTGCACCACAGAGGATTTCCCAAAATCCCGAACCCGACATCGGGTTCGCACACAAGGTATGCATGTGAGTTAGGGTGCCCTAAGCACCATCAAGGTAGCATTTTTTTTTCTTCACGGCTCGATTCAGAGCCCATATTTAAGCATTTGTTTTCTGAACTATGGCATACACATTCGTACCCATTAACCATGTCATCCATGTGGCATGGTTTGCTTGCTTTGTAATATATATATATATATATATATATATATATATAAAAGTGCCCTTACTAAGGTCATAAAGACTCGTCGCAACAAGTCTTATCTACCATTTTACAAGTAGTAATTAATGTCCTTTACCCTATGTAATAATATCAGTATGGGTGACGTCAAATACATCCAAACCTATTCAAAGAATATTTGTATAAGCACCCAAACGAGTAAACATGGTGTCTAACTTCATAAAAAAATATGTTTTATATTTGTTTCATATGGACCTCTTCAATACACATCACTGTGATTCCTTATAACCAGAAATGGAATAATGCGGCATGGTATTATTTAAGGGAGCCTCTGCAATGGCAGGTGACTCATTAATGCGAAAAGGCTTTCCCATATACATCCCACAATTTGCGTCATTTTCAATAGCGAAAACCTCATTCAATAAAACCATGGAAGGATCTGAGGTAATAGGCAACTGTCTGTTACTTATCAAACCTTCCAGATTTACACAAGGTTAGACCTGTCACCGAACACAAAATATTTTTCAGATTTTACGCTATAGTCTGGTCATGCTGGATTGTAAAAAAAATGTGTCAGTAAAAGAAATATGTACAGACGTAACTGATTCAATATAACCAGAGGAATAATATATTTGTGCCTCTTGAAAATGTTACATACAGAAATTTCAAAACAAAATTCACATAGTGGATCCTAACCAATGAGAAACGCAGGTTCAATCACAACAAGGGCATCAATTCTGAATGTGTAAGAAAAAAAATAGTTTTATAATTAGTAGTACCAATCTAATAGTAATCAAACCTAAATAAGAGATACATATATATATTTTTTTCTACGTGAATAAGTGTCCACCAGATGAAATCTAAACAATTCATTGTGTGCTTACATTCAGCACAACCATACAAATTTTTTTTGAAAGTCCCCGTATAACTGAATTCATCACATCGTAACCACTTACCCGATTTCAATATGTTTGGATTATCATATAACGACTAACCAATATAATTATCCAGTTGTATATCTGATTTTACTTAAATAACCTCAGAACAAATGCCCCAAATCATGTGTATTTTCACTTACATACTTGGTCCGGCTATGACCAAATATAGCATAGGTTTCATTCATTTTTTTTTCTTTTTCTCATGTTACAGAGTCCTCAAAACGTTGCCAGCCATTTATAAACAAGAATTTGGTACAACCTGCCATTACTAAAAAAAACTCCTAACATGACTTGACAATGCAAATGAAGGCCAAGTTAATAAAATTTAGTAGCTGTTACTTAACAGGAACAAAAGGATATGAAAGAATCAATTTTGCTAATGATGAACCAGACCCCCAACCAAAGATAGATCAAGTAGTTAAATGTTGTTTCATAATAGAAACCCATCAGATTTTTTTTTCCATAACCACTAACTGAAACTTATGCACTACATGCCAATAATGTATATATATGCTCGAAAGAAAAATATAGCTTTGGTAAGTTGCTGCCTCATGATCACAGGATTTTCCATATATTTTTTTTTGTGTGTAGTTTTGCATCATGCTGCGTACATGTTTGTAGCAGCGAGAGTGTGATCCCTACGTCAATCACGAAAGGGCTGTTGACTGAGCCTCCATTGATCGTCGTTGTCTAGACGAAGAGATGGTTTGGCCCATCACCGAGCATACCTCATAACACCAACTACCAATAAGGGTAGATGGTGCCGTCCATGACGAAGTCGACACCGCAATGACATATTTGCGCCACAGGGCATCATTCACGTACATATAAACTACAACACCCCTTACCTCGTTCGAAGCTTTGACCGGCAATGATGGTGGTTTCATCTTCACGTTGGAGCCCACTACGTTGCCAATAGAGTCTAGTCGTACAACAATAGAGATCCACACTACCAGCAATGGAGGTCGACCCTCACAATGAAAGAGAAGGAGGAATAGGAAACGTTGAGAGAGAGAGAGAGAGAGTCAATAATGGCTGCACGGTTTTCACTTGAATCCCTCCTTTCACTCCTCTTGATTAGGGTGGTTATTAAAGTTCATAACTTCAAATCTCCATCTCCATCCCACGTTTTTGGTGGGTGCACTGATTTTCCAAAATTGCCTTCTTCTCCCTTTAGCACAATCTTCTCCATCTTTTGCTTTAGTGGTACCCTTCTCCACTTTTTGGTGGGATTTCCCATGTTTCTTGGAAAAAAGGAAGCAAAAAGGCCAACTCCCACACGTTTATTGTGGGAGAGGGTCTAGGAGGTAGGGGTTTAACCAATCCACGATTTTTCCTCTTTTTATTTATTTATTTTTTTTTCAAAGTAAAAATCTCACTTTTCTATGCAAAAAGGTGAAATCTGTGCACAGGGGTTTTGAACCGGGGTCTTCAACCTAAGGGGTAACGAGCCCCACCACTTGTGCTATGTTGCTTTTTGTTGCAAAGGGTGTGAATTAAGTTGTATATAACCCTTTCAGTTTTGTTCCGGATTTCATAAAAAAAATAATGTTTTTTTACTTCTAGGTGGGCGCACCATGAGTTTTGAATTTGGGTTGTGGCTCCAAACAACCGTGTGCCCTACCACTACACCACACCATCACTTGGTGTTTACTTTTGCAAGAAAATTCCTTTTATGTCATATTTGGACTTTTTTCCTTGTTGATGGATTTCTTTCATTTTCAAGTGGATTTTGCACCCATTGGTTCTAAACTTGCACTCTCTCACCATAAATGTGCTTCGGATCTCACACTATTATCTCGGAACCATTGGATTTCTCCACTTGGCCTCGTGAACCAGGTCGGATCATCGGATCTCGCTAAAGTCCGAATCCAAGTACCTTTTCTAGTATTCGTTACCGGGTTCGCTCTACTGGCCCACAAGCCTCAAAATCACATTAAATATTTCATAAACCATATTATTTCACATAAACACACATTTTTATTTCATTAAAAATTCCTTAAAATTCATGGGTTTTACACCCGTTATCAAGTCCTAAAAGGGATAACAAATGGTGTCAGGATGCGCCAAAGATGAACCTCAAGCTCTCGCTTCATGTCAGGATAGCTAGAAAATATTGTCAAAATGTTGAAAATTATTGTTGATTCAGAATAATTGAAAATGATATACATTGGTAAGAAAATATTTCCTCTTTTCTACCTGAAGTATTACCTCCGACTGGGCTTAACTCCGTAGATTCAAGATTCGAATTCAAATTGCTTGCGATTGGCTTTCTTTTAAGGAAGCTATCAATTTCCTTGATATGAGCAGAAAAGAGAGTATTCTTGATATTGTGAAAGCAATTGGTGAAAGAATATTGATAATAGAATTTCACAAAATTCAAAGAGGATTCTTGGTAGATTTGGCAGTTTGATATCTTGTGATTCTTTTCTCATGATGATCTTTCTGCACTTTTTTTCCTTTTTTTCTTTTTGGCAGAATTAGAGCTCTATTGAGTTTTGGGGAATTTTATTACATCATCCTTCATTTTGGAGATGTCCTGACTTTTCTCTATCTTTTTTTTTGGGAAGGGTATGTCACAAACTCCTTCATCTTAGAGATGTTCTGATCCTTATTTTCTCTCAGGGATTATATTGATGGTTATTGGCTCTTTGGTTGGAAATCTCTTGATGATAGCAGAAATTAAACATCCTTTAGGGTTTGTCGGGAAGCTCATCGTAGTCGCCTTCATCTTGACGGTGATCTGAACTTTCCTTGGAAGGATCCGTCACAAACTCCTTCATCTTGGAGATGATTCGAATCTTCTTTGGCCCCGAGGGTCTAACTCGCATAATTCGTCTTAATCTTGACGACAATTGAGAGATCCCTTTTGTAGATATTTAATTGTAGCTTAAATGATTGAGGAGATATGGAAATTGAATGGATTTTTCTATATCACCCAGGATATTTTGACTGCTTTATTTTCCAAGAATGATCTTTAAAAATGTGCCATTGACTGCGATCAATACCGATCACTTATGGCTTTGCAACAACATTGAATTTCCTTTGCTGACCATATCGAGGATTTATTCTTCATCCTTTTGGTTGGCCAATATAAAGATTTTGAATTTTGAATCCTTCTTCGTGAAATCTTTGTCCTTTCGGAAGTAATACTGAAGGTACTCTGAGGTAATGTTTTTGTGCAATAAAGATTTTTGAAATCAACAAGTATTTAATGACAAATTGGCAAGATTTTCTTGAAATCCTTTGTGAAACCGAGCATTTGAAGCATGACTCAACACATCCATGACAAAAATTTTCCTCTCCTTTCCTCAAAGGAGAAGATTCAGAAATGAGAAATAGAAATTACTCCTCTCTTCCCTAGAGAGGAGGTGTTTGCAAAACAAACTTTTGAAGAAAAATTAAGCTTTCATCAAAACTTTCTAACATTAGGCTTCTCTTATGAAAAGGGGGCCGGTAATGGTGAGGTCAGTGAATTGATCATGAAGGAGCGAGTCCATCACACTCTCCCTGAAAAGAGGGTCCTCCATGATGAAATGGCCTAGTATGAAATTATGGTCACAAGAAAAGCGAACTTTCGTCGAAGCTCTCCCTGAACTAAGGGTAACTTGTATGAAATTGGAAATTTGTTTTGCAAACGGTTCACAAAGACATGAGTCCCTTCAAACTCTCCCTAAAAGAAGCTAAGTGAACAAAGGATAGCATGAGAAAAGAACGAGCGCCCTCGAACTCTCCCTGTAAAAAGGGTCTCTCGCAAGAGAAAATGATTGAAATTGGTATTGAGTGACCAAAAGAGGTCGAAATTGGAAATTGGAGATTGAAAATTTGGAAATTGGAATTTTATTGACTCGAAAGTCAAAATTGGAATTGATTGACCCAAAGGTTGAAATTGAAATTGATTGACCCGAAGGTTGAAATTGGAAATTGAAAATCGGAAATTGGAAGTTGGAAATTAGAAACTGGAATTTTAGAAATTGGGAATTGGAAATTGATTGACCCGAGGGTCGAAATTGGAATTGGTTTACTGGGAACAACATGGGTTCAATAGGAATTCAACCTAAGAACGACATTGGTTCACTTGAGAACGACATTGGTTCACTGGGAACGACATGGGTTTGGTAGGGATTCAGCCTAACAATGACATTGGTTCAGTTGAGAACGACATTGGTTCACTGGGAACGACATGGGTTCAATAGGGATTCAGCCTAAGAACGACATTGGTTCACTGGGAACGACATGGGTTCGGTAGGGATTCAGCCTAAGAACGACATTGGTTGAATTGAGAATGACATTGGTTCACTGGGAACGACATGGGTTCGGTAGGGATTCAGCCTAAGAACGGCATTGGTTCAATTGAGAATGACATTGGTTTACTGGGAACGACATGGGTTCGGTAGGGATTCAGCCTAAGAACGACATTGGTTCAATTGAGAACGACATTGGTTCACTGAGAACAACATGGGTTCGGTAGGGATTCAGCCTAAGAACTTGGATCAGGAGGACTTCAACCTACAGATCACATTTCTGAAAAATACCAATCCAAAAGGGGTTCGACCTAAGGACTGTAAATAATATTAAATCAGGAGGACTTCAACCTATAGATCAAATTTTTGACAGTGAGATTAGTTCCAAAGAGAATAAACCTAAGAACCATATTGGTTTGATAGACGTTTAACCTACAAATCACATTGGTTTAGTAGGAATTCAGCCTACAAACTATCAATTTCATAAGGATTTAACTTAGGGATCACATCGGTTCAACAGAGGTTCAACCTACAAACTATCAATTTCATAGTGGCAGGTATCCAGCCTACAAACTATTGATTCCATAGGGATTTAACCTAGGGATCATAGTTTAAGAACGAAGGGTTCAACTTGTGGGCTTTAAATAGACCAGGTGCTAAACTGGGTTTAGAAGGACCAGGTGCTAAACTGGGTTTTGAAGGAAGATTCAAATTAGAATTCAAATCTTCAAGGGAAAACTAAATGAATTGGGTTTTTGAAAAAAAAATTGAGTCAAAACTTGGATCTTCTAGACCAATTACTAAATTACAAAAAAGTTTGAGTAGAAACTCAAACTTCTAAAGGAAAGCTAAGCGAATCAGATTTGGAAGAAAATTCAAGTCGAAACTCCAATTTTCTAGACTGATTCTGACACTTGAATTGGATTTGAAAGAAAATTCGAGTCAGAACTCTAATTTTCTAGACCAATTTTAGACATTTGAATTGGATTTGGAAGAAAATTCGAGTCGAAACTCTAATTTTCTAGACCAATTCTAGACATTTGAATTGGATTTGGAAGAAAATTTGAGTCAGAACTCTAATTTTCAAGACCAATTGTAGAATCTAAAGGAAGGAAAATTAGACCAATATAAATTGGATTTAAGAGTTTCAACCAGTAAAACAGGATTTAGAAAAATACCAGCATGAGTATCGGATTTTGATAGAGTACCAGCACGAGCAATGGATTTTGAAAAATTATCAGCACGGATACTGGATTTTGAAAAATTACCAGTATAAACACTGGATTTTGAAGAAAAATTTACCAGCACGAACACTGGGTTTTGGAAAATTACCAGTACAAACACTAGATCTTAAAGAATTACTAGCATAAACACTGGGTTTTTGAAAATTACCAGCACGAACACTGCGTTTTGAAGAATTACCAGCACGAACATTGGTTTTTTGAAAATTACCAGCACGAACACTGGGTTTTGAAGAATTACCAGCACGAACACTGGTTTTTTGAAAATTACCAGCACAAACACTGGGTTTTGAAGAATTACCAGCACAAACACTGGTTTTTTGAAAATTACCAGCACAAACACTAGGTTTTGAAGAATTACCAGCACGAACACTGGTTTTTTGAAAAATTACCAATTGATTTTGATAGAAGATTTTCAGTCTTCACCCTTGATGATGCATGAAATGCACATCATGTTAACAAGTTTTTCATGCATTTTGTAACAAGTTTAAGGTTTTAAACCCATGTTTAGATGTATTTTGATAGTAAGGGGTTATGGTTCGAATTTCAGAAAAAATCGGAGTTAAAATGAGAGAGTTATGGCTATTTCAGTGTTTGGGCACGGATTTCGAGGTGGATCGGATCCATATTCGACCCAATTAGGCTGTTTGGACCTTGGATCAATCTTTAAAAAGTCTAAAATCTAACCCACACACATATCCATATCCAATTCAAAAAGTTTTGCAGAAAACCCCCCAGAAAGTGGCGCCTAGCAAAATAGTTTTTTTAAACCCTGTTTCTGAATTTTCAAAAAAGTATAAATAGACTTTTTAGAGGAACCCTAGGCGTCTTTGGCTTGGATTTGACGCCCCCTGCAATGCCTCTAGCTCCAGCACCTTCTTCTTCTCCATTCTCCTACGTTTTGGCCATTGAAGACCGGTTTATGCTTGGTTTCCAGGCATATTTCGATCTCTCTTGTGATTTCTATACGTTTCTTCCTTTTTCCTTGCTGCGTTTTCACCATTTTTCTGTGTTTTTTCAGGTGTAGCAGAGGTGGAGACTACTAACCTTGCTTGATAGTGCGAAACACATCATCAAGGTGAGCCGACCCTACCTCCATCCGGTTTTCTACGCCCTCCGATCGAGAATCGGCGCACATTCCATCATCGGTGGATCTCCAACGTGTTGCAGCTGCAAAAGTGCTGTTTTTTGGTGAAGTTCCAGCATTCTTGAATCGTTCGGGATGTCAAGGTCAAGCCACAGTCCGCTCTTCTTCATCCCCACGATCGTCGGATCGCCCGAGAGGTAGGTCTTCTTCTTCCTTCTCTTCTAGCTAAAACCGAATTGTGTGTTGATTTTATTTTATTATTTTTCTGTGTGTTTCTTGTTTTTCTTTTTGTTTTCAACCTTAGAATAGATCTCGTGCATAGACCAGCACGTTAGATTAGGTTTATTTGATTGGTTGATTTGTTTGCATCTCATTTTTTTTAGATTTTTCACCCAACTAGTGAAAATCGGCTAGATCTTCATCTAGCCGATTTTTCAAGGGTTTCTATTGGGTTTGTGGGTCTGTTCTACTGAAAAATCAATCTAAAAAGGGTTCATTTTGATTCACCTTCGTTGTTGGTTTTGTGTTTCAATTGAAAAGAAAAGAAAAAAAAAATCGGCTAGAATATTTCTAGCCGATTCTTGTGTTTTACAAAATTGCGTGTTTTGTTTTTCTTTTTTTGGATGGTGTTGTTGTTCGTTCTGTGTGTGTTTTGTTGATTCCAGTACCATTCATTTTTTATTTAAGGTAAATTAGATTTCATAGGTGGTGTGTGAGAGTTTATCCCAAAATCGGTGAATGAGAGTTGGAATTTAGTAAAGTGTGTGTGAGTCCATTGTGAATGTCGTGTAAATTTTTTTTCATTTTTGTAGTTGGTCAGTTTGTAAGATTGTGAGCTTCATGTTCATCATGTGTGAGTCTTTGCAAATTTAGTTTTGATATTTAATTGTTTTCGGTAGTTTCCTTGCAAAAGAAAAAAAATATATACCAAAATCGAGTTTCTCTTCGTTGTGCATGTTTGATTAATATGTCCAGCCGGCTGTAGGTCTCCTACTTAGTTTATTTTAGTTTGTTTTGTCTTAGTGTAATTGTTGATGCAAGCTCAAGTTAGATTTTCATCACGTAATAGAGTTAGTTGTTAGTTTAAAAATCTTAGTTTATGCGTGTATTTGGGTGGCTGCTTATTGTTCATGTAATGTCCAGCATCATAGTTAGATAATGTGTTTTTGTTTAGTGTAATTAGATTCATTAGTGTCTTATGTAAGTTAGATGTGTCATAGGCATCATTTCCTTTGATTAGTTTGCATTTTATTTTATTTAAGTTAAAATTTTAAGTTTTTTTTAGGTCTTCTTCTTCCCCAAGGAGGGGCGGCAGCCATTAGAGCTCCAATTGAGCTCTAGGTCATTTTTTTTGGATGTATTAATTGCAATTAGGTAGTTTAGTAAGGTGTCTAGGTTCAATGTATTAGGTTTTATTGCCTTAGCCATTTTTAGGGGTCATTTAAGTTAGTTTTGGAATTAGGTATAACATTTAATTCTAGAAAATCGTGTTTCTATTTGAGTCTTTTCATTCCCTAGATAGTTTTAAATGTCTTAGCCTAGAAAATAGCTCAATTAGGGTTGACGATTTTTGAGAAGGAAGGCAATTAAGGTAATTGAATTTGAAAAGTTTTTGGAAATAGTAGATTCTTCAAAAATCGTGTGGATTAAACTTTGGAGCATTAAATTTTGAAGGAGCATTAAATTTTGAGTGTGCATTAAAAAAAGGAGTTACTATTTAGCTTTGGAAAGTGTTTTTGAAATTCAATTAAACTTCCAATCTAGGCTCCACGATTTCCAGAAAGAAATAAAGGCAATTTAATTCAATCTTGGAAAGCAAAAATCGTGGGTTTTCTAGGTTGGACTTTTCGTTTTTCCAAAGTGAATTTTAAATATATTTAAGGAGTATAACTCCCTATTTAATTGGGCCAATTTTTGATAATCCAATCATTCCAAATTTCGAGTAGTAACATTCATTACCTTATTTTTCCAACTTTCTCTATTGAATTTGTTGAGTTTTGAATTAATTTTAGGTTAATTAGTAGGTTACTAATTAGATAGGTCTTAAATAGGGTTTAATCTAGTTAATTTAGTTGACCTAATTCGTTGAGTCAAACCTAACCTAACCTAACCAAAACCGAACCCAGTTAGCTAAGTCAAACCTAGGTTGAGTCAACCTTAGTATGAGTCAAACCTAGACCGAGTCCAACCTAGTCTAAGTCAAACCTAACCCAACCTTAGGTCAACCGAGTCCACTTAACTTAACCTAACCTAACATAGTCAATCTCCTTGACTAAGTATAGGAGTCGTGTACCTAACTTCCCCCAAGTCTAGCCAACCCAACCTTATCTAAGTCAAAACCGAGTCCACCTAAGTCAACCGAGCCTAGTCAAGTCAACCCTTGTCCTAGGTCAAAATCCGCATTTTATTGTTCCTTATTAGTCTCATTCCCTTTAGGTTTAATTCATAGTACTGTTAGAATAGTTAGTTTAGTTACTTGATCATTTTCGTTAAAATTTATCATTTTTACTTTAAGGTGTGTTTGTTAAATTTTTTTATTATTACTAATTTAGTTAGTATATTTGCATGTTGATTATATTGATTGCATTATTTATTCATATGGTTAATTGTATGTGTTAGTACTTTAGTGATATTTGCATCATTAGCCCATTTAGGTCATAGTCATGAAATGCATATCATACTTCATTTAGCTTCATCGTAGTTAATATCAGCATATAATCAGTTATATAGGATCATTTAAGTCTTCATTACATTTAGATTACATTCATAGTGTGTAAAATGGATTCATAGAGTGAATAGTGCATTGAAAGAAAAGTCTGATTTTTGCTGCATCGCACTGTCATAATCTCATATGCCAAAATTCTGAGTTTTTAGAAAATTCTTTTTCTATTCACTTTATCAACGTGTTAGCTAACTTCAGACCAAATTTCAGCTCGATCCGAGTTGGTTTGGTCTGATTTTTAAGCGTTTTGTGAAAACCGCTTTTCCTGGTTTTTAAATTTCGGGACTTTCGATATCCTGATTTTTCCCAATTTTGAAACGCTTATATCTGGAGTTCCAGATATCTTTTTTTCATTATGTAAAAACTGTCAGATTATTTAATTTGTTAGTTACAGAACAGAATAAATTTCGGGAAAATCGGACCTCGATTGTCTTGTCAAACAGTGGTTTTCCGATAACCTGTCAGAAATCTATTTTATACTAGATAGGGGCATTTTTGTAATTTCCTTAGTTTCGGCATTTTAGGACTGTTTTCAGTATTTTCTGCATTGTAGAAGCTGCATAAGCATCATACAGCATTATTAGAATTAGTTTAGATAATTTTAGAATTAGTTTAGTATTTTATTTAATTATTGTCTGATAATTAGAACTTGTTTTATTAATTTCGTAAAATTAGATTTAGTTTCATTTATAGTTTTCATTCTTAGAATAAAATACTAACTTTGCATTTTCCTTCGTTTTTAGGTTGAAAAGCATATTCATTTTTTCAGGGTTCCTTGTCCAAGTGTAAAGATCGTCCAAGTGGTGAAAAGACCAAAATACCCCTGGCGGGCAACTGAAGACCTGATTGCTATTTCAAGTTTTTTTTTATTGTAATTTAATTAGTTGTGTAATTATAGATTGATATTTGTAATTAATAAATTAAATTTTACAGAAATATCCTGATTAATTCTTGTTCCCTGAGGATTCGACCCGTACTTACCACTTTGTGGAAAGTCGGTTTTTATACTTTTGGTTGACGATTTTCCAAAGTTTTATTGAAAATTATTGTTTTAAAAATATCATTTCAAAAGATCAACCAACCCTCACGATGACTTGGACAACTGTCAAGGTCTCAGGATTTATCCCTTATCCTAAATGGGTAGTTCAGGTTTATCCCTTAACCTGAAGAGGAAATGAATTCGATGCATATGGATGCGAATGAATGCGAATGAATGCATGCAAATGCAAATGTATGCATGCAAATACAAATGAATGCAAAATGATGTAAATGGATGCACATGCATGCAAAATGAGAGATTTATTTGATCTTGCCTGCATACAAAGTGTTTTGAAGACAATTTTCAAAATAATGCCCTAGTATAACTGGGGAGTGAGAGGTTGGATGGAAGGATAAGTAATTGATATTTAAAGAATGCCTTCTGACTTTTGATTAATTCTGGAGGGACTTCGAAGAGGTCATTCCTTGTGAGAGATATTTTGCAAGAGAAACAAGGCTAATTGATGTTTTATTGATATATTGGAAAAATAAACTGATAGAAGAATTGGGGCTACATCTTCTTTTCAAAATGACAAGAGTAAGATGGAAAGGATGAGAGCATTAGTATCATCATTCTTCTTTGTGTTCAGGTAAGATAGCTGATTGATCTTCTGACTCAGCCCTTACAAGCAATCCTTTGTCGATGCAATCTTGCACGATGTTCTTGAAGTCAAAGCAATGTTTTGTGTCATGCCCCAATGCTCGGTGATATTTGCAGAATTTATTCTTCCATTTCCTTAAAGTGACAACAGGAATGACAGCCTTTGGAAGTCTGACCATATTTTTGGCTAACATATACTCGAGCATGCTCTCGAGTGTCTGATCTAATGGGATGAATTGGCGATCACATCTCCAACGTTCATGTTTTGGCTTCTTTTGAGTGTTTGCCTTCTCCTGGGAGTAGAATTGAAGGGATTTGGCCATGATAGTCGGTTAGTCTGCTGTTTTGTTTTCCCCTAGAATATTTTTATCAATGCGATCATGTATAATGTTTTTGAGGACGAAACAATTTTCTGTGTTGTGTCCTATTGCACGATGAAACTTGCAAAATTATTCTTTGAACCTACCCATGATTGCCGGGGGATCGGTGTCTTTTGGTAAATAAACCATGTCTTTTGCGAGCAAATTTTCTAGAACAGTCTCGAGCTTCTGGTCCAGATGAGTGAACTTTCGATCAGTGCTCCAATCTTTGTGTTTTGGTTTCTTTTGATCTTTCTCTTTATACAGAGGACTAGATTGAAGAGACTTATCATTGTTGGAGATCTTTTCTTTTTGGTCCTCAGATCCCTCTGAATGGTCATCATGATTTTTCTGGTTACCCTTGCTATTGTTGGCAGAAAGAGTGAAGTATGCCTTCAGAGGTCTGACCATATCTCTTGTGAGCATGTATTCCAAGAAACTCTCAAGTATTTGATCCAATGGGGCCATCTTGCAGTCCTAGTTTCGATTGTCATGTTGTACCTCTTGCCGAGTGTTTGATTTCTGCTAAGACTTGGCCGAAATAGCTTATTGGCATTCTTTTTCATCCTCAACGAAGAAATTTTTATCGATATAGTCTTGGACAATGTTCTTGAAGATGAAACAATGTTCAATATCGTGCCCCGTTGTTCGGTGGAATTTGCAGAATCGATCTTTCCATTTGCCTTTTGTGACAGGAGGATTAGCAATATTTGGGAGTTTAACCATTTCCTTGACCAGCATGTATTCAAGGATCTTTTCGAGGGGCTGATCTAGAGGAGTAAATTCATGATCTTAACCCCAACCATCATGTTTTATCTTCTCTTTCTGTTGACTCAATTTTCCACTCTGCTTTGAAGATTTCACTTTCTGACTTATATGATTGCCTTCGTTATCTTTGCAATCATCGCAGTTGGCATTAACGAAGAAGGCGAAATTCATCTTCTTGTTTGAATCTTGATTATTCCTGACGGGGGTGATGCCCTCGTAGAGGTCTTTGCTCATGAAGACCTTCTTGCCCTTGTCACGGTCTTGCAAATTTTTAATCACCTCAGCCATTTTCTTCAACTGTACTTGGACTGAATCATCCATTGCTTGACTCTTCAATTTATAGGCTATCCCTTGTCTATGAGGGGATCTTTGAAACACTTGTTGAGCTTCATATTCTTCATCAGTGTCCTCTATTGATTCCTCTTCATTTGTCGTATCAGTATTCTGAACATGCTTCTTGGAAAACTTTAAAACCCTTTTGACTACCCGGCCTTTTGCCTTCTGCTTGACCTGGGTTTTTTTCTGCAGTGGCTTCAGCTTGCTCTGCCAGCATCTTGCTCATCATCTTTTTAAACATGACATATATTTGAGAATCGATGCCATCATCTGCTTACTTTCCTTGACTTTTAAATGACCGTGAGAAATCCATTTCCTCTTCTGAAGCCATTGAGTACTCTACGGTCTTCTTTCCTGACCTTGTCTGAACCATTGAATATCACGAACGCTCTCTGCAGAGCAAAGCTGATGGTTAGGTTTTTGAGAGAGATTTTGATTGGAAGAAAATATTTGTTGAGAAATTTGGTAGACAATTTAAAAGAATATCCCATTACTAGGGATTGAGTCATCGCTGGGATTACGACAATTGCGTTGTCATTCCTTTGCAAAGAAAATAAACAACTGAAAATTATTCCTTGTTACTTAGGCGAGGTCGTCAAACCAAGAATTAAAGAATTTGCAAAATTTTTATTCATTGAAGGGAAAACATGATTGCATCAATAATAAACTTGGGAAAGAGGGGGCGGACAGACAATTTGCCACCATTCTTTATAATCAGCAGAGACACGAGGACCCAGAAAAAGTAGAAGAGTAACAAAAGAGTCTCAGCCATATATGACAGAATGGTATGTTCCGGACCACTGTGTTGATGTAAGGTTGAACTCTGGCACAACTCTTGATAGCAACCGCATCTCTATGCGTTTCTATCTCTGAGAAAACTATCGAACACACTGCTCTGGATGATAGTAGGTGTAGAAGAACGGACCAAGTAGCTTGAATCTCTTGCCATATGGATAGGTGTATCTGGGAGGTGATAGTTCTCGATCAAAATAATCCCACACCACTTCTTCTTTCTGCAAATGATCAATCAGGAATCGGTACCGCGCAACTGGAAGGAGCTCCTTGCCGTTATATCTGAATGAACTAGCTTTGGTCGGCACATGCTGAAGGAACCAAGACTGAAGTGCATAAGTACATCCCTCGACTAAAATGGACTCTCCAAGCATGAAGCAACTCAATTCTTTGTATAGAAAAGCAAGTGCGGCCATGGCTATCGAGAGACGGTTGGTCTGTCGACTTCCCCATCTTCTCAGAAGCTGGACTATTCTGATGTCCACATAATTCTGTCCTTCTGGAAAGAAAGTGAGTCCCACAGTGTACAGAACCATTGCATGTTGAATTCTCTCTCGAGCTGTCCTAGATAATGAATTGGCTTTTGCGAATGCCCCATACTGTTGGTAGATCTCGATCAAGCTCACATATTCATTTTTATTTTCTTCAATCAATGGCCACAACTTATGTCCTGTCATACAAGCTAAAGCATCTTTGGGATCCAAACCCTTGACATTGATAAAAAATTGTTGCTCCAATGGATTTCCAGGCTGACCAGCTGGCTTGGGCAGTCCCATGATCTCTGAAAATTCATCCATCAATAGGGTCATCTCGCCCCACGGGAACCAGAACGTGCAAATGCGCGGGTTCCACCGCTTTGCTAATGCATGGATCAGATTGCCGTTAACTGTCAACTTTCCCACTGCGGATGCCAGTTCTAACCCACAGTCGCTCAAATGATCGAGAAACATACGGGAGAAGTTCTTGAACCAAGTATAGTACCACCGGGGGAAGAAGGGTCCGGTGCTGAGAGCTCGATGCTCGGGAAGACTTTGTCGCACCTCGTAAGAGATGTGACCCTAAAAAAAGACAGAGTCGAGCTGACTGGATGCCATTAGACTTGAAAGATAGGAAGATTGGAATTAGACTTTGGAAAAAGTAAAATGCTGAAAATTCAAAGTCCAGAGGAATGAACGAATGGAAAATCACCTGGAGTTTTGAAGAAAAAGTGGATAATTTGGAAAAATCGTCCAGGGTTTACAAAGAAATGTTTCATAAATTGGAAAATGAAGTATTTTGGAAAATTGTCCAGTAATTTGAAAAAATTGGAAAAATATGGAAAATAAGATGAAAATGAATATCATGCATTCAATCACCAACAATTATGCACATACAGCATTCCCTAAGAAGCTGACTCTAGATGCATCAGTTTTGCAAGATCTTTAGGATCCTAATCCGTCATCTAGGCTCATATCAAATGTGTCCAATCATGCTATGCCGATATACTCGAGCCGAGGCTCGATGTACGTGGCATAAAAATTCATCTTCGATTCTAAGCTTATGTTTTCCCAACATCCTTGAGCACGTGCCAATATATGTTGGACTATGGCCCTTGGTACGTGGCAGGGGGGCGTTAGCCCAAATAAGTGGCCCAGTTGTGAGGCTCTATCCCGAACTATGGTTCTAGAAGAGAGCCAGCAACGTGAAGACCGGGTAGACATAGGTGGGGTGATTTTTGAAAAATGATCACATGCAGTCAAACAGAGAGCTCTAAAACCTAAAGAGATAGAGATTTTGAAAGTTTCTATGAAGCAAACATTATTTTCATACAATTCCTAGATTAAGGAGTGTTGTATTTCAGACCTAAGTCTATGTGATCATGAATAATTCTCCTCAATATGGTCCTACCAAACCATACCTAGTCTACAAGCAGTCCATGTCAGCTGGGTTCAAGTCTAGGCTCCTAGGTTCACATGATATCAGAAAACAAAAGCTGACAATTCATAGAACATGATTCAGAAAATTGAACTAAGTCAAGCACATAATTGATCAGACGAAGATATGTCCCATCACGGTCGCCAAACCTGTTATCATCGCAAAATCTTTCCTCCCTCCCTCTGCGAGAGTGAGAGAAATGATTCTGCGAGTCAAACTCGACCAAAGTTTTGAAAATGGTTTTGAAAATTACTCGCCTCCATTTTAAAAATTTGCGGGAAAATTTCATGGAATGGGATCCGCCTGTCGGTACGAGGTTCAACCGTTCCTGGCACCTTTACCAGGGGTAATCGAACCAAAGATCACTTTGACTAAGTTAAATTATCTAAATTATGCTCTATTTTCCTAGAATGCACAAAGAATCAGGCATGTGCTATGAAATTTTGAAAAGATGCAAGTTTTGAAAGGATGATGTTTGCTTGGAAAGTTGAAATATGCTTGGAAAATGATTGGAATGTGCCTTGAAAATGGAATTCCTGAAAAAATCATTGAACTTCATTGGAAATCAGAAATTTGTATTAGAAATTGGATTCTCAAGAAAACTTGGACTTTAGGAAAATCGATTTTGAGATTTGGATTGCTTTTCTGAGGAGATAGATTTGAGAATTCTGAGAAAATCAGGAAGTTCATCAGAGAATGACTTTTGAAATGGAAAATGGATTCTCAAGAAAATCAGATCTTTGAGAAAATTGATTTTGGGATTTGAAAATGAAATTCAGAATATGGAAATCTTAGAAAATCTTGATTTAAACTTGGAAAATATTTTGAAATCTCATGTGAAAACTTGGAGTTCTGAGAAAATCTGATCTCGAGAAAGACTTGGAAATTCTTGGGAAAATAGAATTGGGAAAAGAGTTTGAAAATGATGTAAACTGAATGAATGAATATGAATTTTGAAAGAGAATTTCATTGAGGAATTGGGAAATCCTTTTGAGTTTTGAGAAATGCAATGCATTTTTGAAGTTAGCCTAAGAGTGTAGGCTGAATGTGGCTAATACGAAGATCATAAATCTAGGTTTCGTTCGTATTCTGACTATGGCCAAAAATACAAAGTCCACAAAGTTTATAAACTCCATAAGAGCTTGTGCACGTGCCATTCGTGTCAACCATAGTGATTTTGGAAAATGTGCATATGCATCAGATATCAGAATTTAAAAATTACAGAAATTATACTATATGTAATGCAATCTTATTCTAAGCTGAAAAGTAACTCCTATTCCAAATTATTACAACTTGATAATACATTGAATTAAAATAAAAGAATAAAAGCTAAGTCTTCTTCTTGGATGTTCCTGCAAAACTAGAAAACATGTTAGCACAGAAATGTAGGTTTTTCTGAATTTATCTGAAAATATTATAAATTATCGAATATTATTCAGATATAAACCCAAAATCATACCCCCTTTGATATAAACATATAAAATAAAAAATAATTTTCATTTTTAAACTTCGAAATTCGAAATTGGGGTAAAAATGACCAAAATGCCCCTGATGATCTTGAAATCAAGGTTTTTTGAAAGAATTTTTGTAAAATTTAGAATTTTAAAAATCAAATAAAATAAATCAAACATAATATGATGATATGCATGAAAATTTATAAAATTTAAGTTTGTAATTTCGAAATTGGGGTCAAAATGACCAAAATGCCCCTGATAACAAGACTATGGCCTTGAAACCAGAGTTTTCTGAAATAAATTTTGCAAAAATAGAAAATGTAAATGCAAATGATATTGAAATTAACCCTAATATGATTCTATATGCTTATTTACATAATAAAAAGCCTAAAATGGCAAAAATATCACAAAATATCAATTTTGACTTTATTTTCGCTTCTGAATTTAAAACTAAACTAACACACAAAGCAAATGAATTTAAAATTGATCCAAATTTGGCATGGACACCTAGACTAACCCTAAAAACAGATTAGAGCTCAAAAATCTATTTTTTTTTATTTCCTTAATATGGAAAATAGCTAAACATTCTAAAAAATCAAGATTTTGCCTAAAATGATGATTCTAAATTGGATTTTGGATATCAAACTTCCATAAAAATTTTCCAAATTTTATAGGGTGATATAGGACAGTGAGGCAAGGATTTTTTCCTTTTACACATTCTGGTTTTGACCTATGGCGGAGCTTTACAGCTCTGGCAAGTCGGATCGGAATCCGGCGACTCTAGGATTTTAGGCAAACAGATAGGTTTCGGGAGAAAATAAAGGAAAAATCAAAGACAGATGGGAAAATGGCTGGAATTATAATAAATTGTCCCTAACAAATAGAGGAAAATTTCACCTTTTTACAGCATTGGTATTCGGGTTATGTTTTGGAAATAGGCACACTGTTATTAGAGACCTGAATCTCTGGAATTTTTGGATATGAGAATCTGTCAGACAGAAAAGATAATTTTGGAAAAAATAATTGAGCAATCTCAAAAATTCCCACATTTTGGTAAATGACAGATAAATTGGTTAGGAACAACTTTTATGTTGAAAGTTTTGACAGACAACTTATGGATTGAACGGACACATCACATTAATGTCGGTCTATACCCTAAGAAAGAGAAAGTGGGATTTTCCCAAAGGTCTGGGAAAATCGATTTTTGAAAGGGGTCAAAGCTACTTGGAAAAAGCTAAAATTTTACTGAGAAAAAGTAGACTTTAATAGAGAATCATGGTATTTGTTTTAGAGAAAATCAAATCATTTATTTAGGAGATCTTGGAGGTTCTTGTCTGCTAAAACAGATATTGGAGTTTCTGGAGATGAGAAATCCTAGTTTGGGATTCAATTTATTTGAGAAGGTTCCAAAACCCAAATTAGTCCAGGTTTTTGGCAAGAAATCAGTAACATATGATGGCATATAATACAAAATTACCAAGATTTTTGGATGGGAATTTAAACATGCAATAACAACTGTATTCTGCATAAAAATGAAACCTAAGTTAAACACTAATAAAGTAACATTAAATGCTTATGAAATAACAAAGCTATTCTAAATGCAATATTAAGAATAAAATCTACATGGCAATATATAAAAAAAATGATAATCAACAAGGGGGTATGATTCATATTTGCTTTTGGATAATGGTGCTAGGGGACCCGATCCATCCATCGGATGGATCCCTCTATCATGTATAGCCTTACTTGATGTTATAACCCCATGAAATCACCTTTGCAAGTACCGGTGGGTCAAGTTTTGAACTGGATTCAAGTTGGAATCATGGAAGAAGTTGCAGTAGCAAGAGGCCTTACCTTGGGCTTGGGTAGGGATCGACTGCAATGGAAGGCCGGTAGTGACGCTGCACCAATGGAGGATTTGAAACCAAGGGACGACACCAGCTAAATGTTGGTGAAGGCTGAAGGAAGAAGGCTGCACCAATGGAGGTTGGGCATCACCAAGGAAGGGGATGCACTTGTTGTGGCTGAAAGATGGGCTGCATCAACTGTAGGTGGTGCTGTCAAGGAAGGAGATGGCTGGAAGGAGGCGTGCACTTGAGGTGGCTGGGCGCCGGCTGCAACAATGGAGTTGGAGGTGTCCAAGAAGGCTGGCGTGAAGGAGGTGTGCACTTGAGGTGACTGGGCGCCAACTTCAACAATGGAATTATGCTAAAGGGGTCTGCTGCCAATGTTGAAGGTGGCTGGAATGGCTGGTGGTTGCAAAGGAGGTGAAGAGAGAGAAAGAGAGACCCACCATATCTCCCTTCTTTTCTTTTTTTTGGTTTTTAACTTAGGGAAGAATAAGATTTCTTCCTAAGTTTTTAATCGAAGTAAGTTTAATGAGAAGGAAAGAAGGGTTTACGTGAATAGGCTGGAGAAGGGAAAGGAAGGAAGGGAAGGGAAGAAGAAGAAAGGAAAGAAAGAAGAAGAAGAAAAGAAAAAAAAGGAAAGAAGGGGCTGGAGGTTTGGTTGACCTCCTTGGTGGGTCCTACTTCTAAAAAAATGAATGATAAAAATAAAGATAAAATAAAAAGAAAGTGATAAAATAAGGTAAAAGAAAATATTTATATTGTTTTTTTTCTTTTTCTTTTAAAAATAAAATGCAAGTAGATAAGCCATCTCAGAGTGGGCTCTCTTTCCAAATTTAAAATTCAATTTGATAATCATAGGGGTAGAATGGTCTTTTTAGAAAGATTTCTGACGAAATGAGCTATTTTTGGCAGTTTTTTAAACGAACTCAGAATTTGAAGTTCAATACCCCATTGCGAAGCAAATCCAGTATAGAATTTGAAAATTTAAGTTTGAAAGAAATCCAGATTATTTTTCTTGGGAAAATATTTCCAAATTTAGAATCCTAGGGGTAAAATTGTCAATTTTGGAAACCCAGGGTTTGAAATTGATTTCTGAAAACTTTTAAAACTCAATCTAGATTGAAATTTATAAAATTAGAGTTTTGGACTTCGAAAATGAAATGTGATGAAATTTTATGAAATGCTGAGAAATGATATGAAATGAAATGAAATGTTATGCGAAATGCACACACATGTGACCCTAAATGACGATTGGCAGTTGTACCAATTCAAAAAGTGTTAAAATTTATAAAATTTGCAAAATGGTTCAAGAAATGGTTTTCAGGCCCTACCGAGCTAGAGTGACACTAAAAATCAGAGTTTGAGCTTAATTGAACTGAAATGAGCTGGGTTTTAGAGTTTCAAAACTGAACTGGACTGACAATGCACTAACTCAACTAACCTTTCCGACTAAGTTTTCAAGAAAAGCTGTCATTTTTAGAGAAGTGGTACGGAATGGTCACTGGAGTAAAGTGAATTACAGACCAGAGCTGGGTTTGAGCTAAAACAAAGATCAGTAATACTGACATGAACTAAAATCGAAGCTCGAACACTAGCTCAATTGGCTGAACTCAGCTCAATTTCAGCTAAAAGAGCTGAAATGGGCTAAAATTGGCTCCTGGACTCTTGGAAATGGTTTTGAACTGAAATTGGAGTGCATGAACTTCTGATGAGTTCAAGCTAGACTCTGGGGAATATGGTTGACTGGGAATGACTGACTCAGAGACAATTGACTCGAATTTGAGTGAGAAATAAGCTCATTTCTGAAGAAATGATCCCATTTTGGCAAGAATTGTCAAAAATGAAAATGGTATGTTCATTGTGAGCTCGGGTGAGCTTGGAATGACTGATATTCTAACTGTTCTGAACTGACCAATGAGCTTGGTTGACTCCGACTGACTGGGGTCTGGGATGTCCTAGGGGTGAAATGGTAATCTTCCTAGTAAAAATGAGTAAAGTGGTGATTTTCTAAAACTGACTCGGAGTTTGACTCCTATACTGACCTAACAGGGTTGGCACTGCACGTGGAGGGTTGTTTGAGAATGGATGAGGAAATATTGGGGTGTTTACAATTGGTTCTAAGGCCGTCAAAAAAAATTATAGTGATTGAATCTTGGATATATGTGTTCTTAGGCTGTCAAAAAAATTTCTTAGTGATTCAATATTGCATAATTATGTTCTAAGGCTGTCAAAAAGAATTCATAGTTATGCAATCAAGCGGATATGTGTCCTATGGCTGTTAAAATTTTTTTATACTGATTCAATCAGGCATATATGTGTTCTAAGGCTGTAAAAAAAATTTCATTGTGATTCAATCATGCATATCTGTGTTCTAAGGCTGTGAAAAAAATTTCATAGTGAATCAATCATGCATGTATGTGTTCTAAGGCTGTAAAAAAAATTTCACAGTTATTCAATCATGATGATATATGTTCTAAGGCTGTCAAAAAAATTTCAGTGTTTCAATCAGGCATATATAATTTCTAAGGCTATGTAAAAAATTTCATTGTGAATCAATCAAGCATATATGTGTTCTAAGGCTGAATTTTTTTTTTATAGTGATTCAATCATGCATATATGTGTTTTAAGGCAGTAAAAAAAAATTATAGTTATTCAATAATGAAGATATGTGAACTAAGGCTGTTAAAAAATTTTCATAATGATTCAATCATGCATATATGTGTTCTAAGGTTGTCAAAAAAAATTCATAGTGACTCAATCTTGCATATTTGTGTTCTAAGGCTGTCAAAATTTTTTTGTTGTGATTCAATCATGCATATATGTGTTCCAAGGTTGTCAAAAAAATTTCATAGTGATTCAATCATGCTTATACGGGTTCTAAAGCTGTCAAAAAAAATTCACAGTGTTTCAATCTTGCATATATATGTTCCAATTCTGTCAAAAAAAATTTAGCGTGATTCAATCATGCATATATTTGTTCTAAGGCTGTCAAAAATAATTCATAGTGATTCAATCATGCATACATGTGTTCTAAAGCTATCAAAAAAATTTCATAGTTATTCAATCATGCATATATGGGTTCTAAGGTTGTCAAAAATATTTCATAGTGATTCAATCATGCATATATGTGTTCTATGGCTGCCAAACAAATTTCATAGTGATTCAATCATGCATACAATTGTCCTAAGGCTGTACACAAAAATTGATAGTGATTCAATCATGCAGACATGTGTTCGAAGGTTTTAAAAAAAAATTATAGTGATTCAATCAGGAATATATGTGTTCTATGGCTGCTAAGAAGATTTTATAGCGATTCAATCACGCATATATGTATTTAAAGGCTGTAAAAAAAAATCATCGTGATTCAATCATGCATAAATGTTCCAAGGCTGTCAAAAAATTTTCATAGTGATTCAATCTTGCGTATATATGTTCTAAGTTTGTCAAAAAGATTTTATAGTAATTCCATCATGCATATATGTGTTCTAAGGCTGTCAAAAAAAATTTATATTGATTCAATCATGCACATGTGTTTTAAGGTTCTCAAAAAATTTTCATAGTGATTCAATAATGCATATATGTGTTCTAAGGCTTTCAAAAAAATTTCATAGTTATTCAATCATGTTGTTATGTGTTCAAACGCTGTAAAAAATTTCTTAGTGATTCAATCATGCAAATATATGTGTTCTAAGGTTGTCAAAAAAAAATCATAGTGACTCAATCTTGCATATTTGTGTTCTAAGGCTGTCAAAATTTTTTCGTTGTGATTCAATCATGCATATATGTGTTCTAAGGTTGTCAAAAAAATTTCATAGTGATTTAATCATGCTTATACAGGTTCTAAGGCTGTCAAAAAAAATTTACAGTGTTTCAATCTTGCATATATATGTTCCAAGGCTGTCAAAAAAAATTTAGCGTGATTCAATCATGCATATATTTGTTCTAAGTCTGTCAAAAAAATTTCATAGTGATTCAATCATGCATACATGTGTTCTAAAGCTATCAAAAAAATTTCATAGTGATTCAATCATGCATATATGGGTTCTAAGGTTGTCAAAAATATTTCATAGTGATTCAATCATGCATATATGTGTTCTATGGCTGCCAAACAAATTTCATAGTGATTCAATCATGCATACAATTGTCCTAAGGCTGTACACAAAAATTGATAGTGATTCAATCATGCAGACATGTGTTCGAAGGTTTTAAAAAAAAATTATAGTGATTCAATCAGGAATATATGTGTTCTATGGCTGCTAAGAAGATTTTATAGCGATTCAATCACGCATATATGTATTTAAAGGCTGTAAAAAAAAATCATCGTGATTCAATCATGCATAAATGTTCCAAGGCTGTCAAAAAATTTTCATAGTGATTCAATCTTGCGTATATATGTTCTAAGTTTGTCAAAAAGATTTTATAGTAATTCCATCATGCATATATGTGTTCTAAGGCTGTCAAAAAAAATTTATATTGATTCAATCATGCACATGTGTTTTAAGGTTCTCAAAAAATTTTCATAGTGATTCAATAATGCATATATGTGTTCTAAGGCTTTCAAAAAAATTTCATAGTTATTCAATCATGTTGTTATGTGTTCAAACGCTGTAAAAAATTTCTTAGTGATTCAATCATGCAAATATATGTGTTCTAAGGTTGTCAAAAAAAAATCATAGTGACTCAATCTTGCATATTTGTGTTCTAAGGCTGTCAAAATTTTTTCGTTGTGATTCAATCATGCATATATGTGTTCTAAGGTTGTCAAAAAAATTTCATAGTGATTTAATCATGCTTATACAGGTTCTAAGGCTGTCAAAAAAAATTTACAGTGTTTCAATCTTGCATATATATGTTCCAAGGCTGTCAAAAAAATTTTAGCGTGATTCAATCATGCATATATTTGTTCTAAGTCTGTCAAAAAAATTTCATAGTGATTCAATCATGCATACATGTGTTCTAAAGCTATCAAAAAAATTTCATAGTGATTCAATCATGCATATATGGGTTCTAAGGTTGTCAAAAATATTTCATAGTGATTCAATCATGCATATATGTGTTCTATGGCTGCCAAACAAATTTCATAGTGATTCAATCATGCATACATTTGTCCTAAGGCTGTAAACAAAAATTGATAGTGATTCAATCATGAAGACATGTGTTCGAAGGTTTTAAAAAAACATTATAGTGATTCAATCAGGAATATATGTGTTCTATGGCTGCCAAGAAGATTTTATAGTGATTCAATCACGCATATATGTATTTAAAGGCTGTAAAAAAAAATCATAGTGATTCAATCATGCATAAATGTTCCAAGGCTGTCAAAAAAAATTCATAATGCGTATATATGTTCTAAGTTTGTCAAAAAGATTTTATAGTAATTCCATCATGCATATATGTGTTCTAAGGCTGTCAAAAAATGTTCACATTGATTCAATCATGCATATATGTGTTTTAAGGTTCTCAAAAAATTTTCATAGTGATTCAATAATGCATATATGTGTTCTAAGGCTGTCAAAAAAATTTCATAGTTATTCAATCATGTTGTTATGTGTTCTAAGGTTTGTTTAAAAAAAAAATTGTTGATTCAATCATGCATATATGTGTTTCATAGTGATACTATCACACATATATATGTTCTTTGGCTGTCAAAAAAAATTCAAGGGGACTCAATCATGCATATATGTGTTCTAAGGCAGTCAATTTTTTTTTATAGTGATTCAATCATGCAAATATGTGTTCTAACGCTTTCAAAAAATTTCAAGGGGAATCAATCATGCATATATGTGTTCTAACGGAGTCAAAAAATTTTTATAGTGATTCAATCTTGCATATATGTGTTGTAACGCTTTCAAAAAATTTCATAGTGATTCAATCTTGCAAATATATGTTATAAGGTTGTAAAAAAAAAATCAGAGTTATTCAATCATGCATATATGTGTTCTAAGGCTGTCAAAAAAAATTCATAGTGATTCAAAATTGCATATATGTGTTCTAAGGCTATCAAATAAAATTTATATTGATTTAATCATGCATATAAGTGTTATAAGGCTCTCAAAAAAAATTCTTAGTGATTCAATTTTGCATATATGTGTTCCAATGTTGTCAAAAAAAAATTGTGGTGATTCAATCATGCATATATGTGTTCTGAGGCTGTCTAAAAAAAATTATACTGATTCAATCATGCGTATATGTGTTCAAAGACGATCAATTTTTTTTTTAAAGTGATTCAATCTTGCATGTATGTGTTCTAAGGCTGTCAAAAAAAATTTATAGTGATTTAAACATGCATATATGTGTTCTAAGGCAGTCAAAAAAATTTCACAGTGACTTAATCATGGTTATATGTGTTCTAAGGCTGTCAAAAAAATTTATATTGATTTAATGAGGTGTATATGAGTTCTAAGGCGGTCAAAAAAATTTCATAGTGTTTCAATCATGCATATATATGTTCTAAGGCTAACAAAGAAATTTCATTGTGATTCAATCTTGAATATATGTGTTCTAAGGCTGTCAAAAAATATACATAGTGATTCAATCATGCATATATGTGTTCTAACACCGTAAAAAAAATTTTATAGTGATTTAATCGACTAGATATGTGTTCTAAGGCTGTCAAAAAAATTGATAGTGTTTCAATCCTGCATATATATGTTCTAAGGCTGTCAAAAAATTGTCATAGTGATTCAATCATGCAAATATGTGTTGTAAGGTTGTAAAAAAAAAATCATAGTGATTCAATCATGCAAATATATGTTCTATGGTTGTCAAAAGTATTTCATAGTGATTCAATCATGCAAATATATGTTCTATGGTTGTCAAAAATATTTCATAGTGATTCAATCATGCATATATGTGTTCTAAGGCTGTCAAAAAATTTTATAGTGACTCAATCATGCATATATTGGTTCTAAGGCTGTCAAAAAATATTTATAGTGATTGAATCATGCATATATGTGTTCTACGGTGGTCAAAAAAAAAATTTAGTGATTTAATCACGCATATATGTGTTTTAAGGTGGTCAAAAAAATTTCAGTGATTCAATCACACATATATGTGTTCTAAGGTTGTCAAAAAAAATTCATGGGGATTCAATATTGCACATATGTATTCTAATGCTGTCAAAAAAAATTTATAGTGATTCAATCATGCAGATATGTGTTCAAAGGCTATTAAAAAAATTCATAGTGATTCAATCTTGCATATATGTGTTCTAAGGCGGTCAAACAAAATTTATACTGATTAAATCATGCGTATATGTGTTCAAAGGCGGTCAAATTTTTTTTATAGTGATTCTATTTTGCATATATGTGTTCTAAGGCTATCAAAAAAAAATTATACTGATTTAAACATGCATGATTGTGTTGTAAGGCAGTTAAAAAATTTCATAGTGACTTAATCTTGCTTATATCAGTTGTAAGTTGTTAAAAGAATTGCATAGTGTTTCAATCATATGTATATATGTTCTAAGGCTATCATTGTGAATCAATCATGCAGATATGTGTTCTAAGGCTGTTAAAAAAAATTCATAGTGATTCAAGCAGATATGTGCTCTAACACTGCCAAAAAAATTTCATAGTGATTCAATGATGCATATATGTTTTCTAAGGCTATCAATTTTTTTTTAAAGTGAATAAATCATGAAGATATGTGTTTTAATCTTGCATATATGTGTTCTAAGGATGTCAAATTTTTTTTATAGTGATTCAATCATGGAGATATGCAATCTAAGACTGTAAAAAAAAATTCATAGTGATTCAATCACGCATATTTGTGTTCTACGGCTGTCAAAAAAAACTTATAGTGATTTAATCATGCATATGTGTGTTATAAGGCTGTTAAAAAATTTTCATAGTGATTCAATCCTGCATATATATGCTCTAAGTCTGTCCAAAAAAATTTGTAGTGATTTAATCATGCATATGTGTTCTAGGGCTGTCAATTTTTTTTTATAGTGATTCAATATTGCATATATGTCTTCTAAGGCTGTCAAAAAATATCATAGTGATTCAACCTTGCATATACGTGTTCTAAGGCTATCAATAAAATTTCAAAGTGATTCAATCTATCACATATGTGTTCTAAGGCTGTCAAAAAAAATTTGTAATGATTCAAGCAATCATATATGTGTTCTAAGGTTGTCAAACAAAATTCATAGTGATTCATAACTGCATATATGTGTTCTAAGGCTGTCAAAAAAATTTGATAGTGACTCAATACTGCACATATATGTTATAAGGCTGTCAAAAATAATTTGTACTGATTTAATCATGCATATATGTGTTATAAGGCTGTCAAAAGAATTTCATAGTGATTGAATTTTGCTTATATGTGTTCTAATGCTTTCAAAATTTTTTTGTGGTGATTCAATGTGGCATATATGTGTCCTAACGCTGTAAAAAAAAATTCATAGTGATTCAATCATGCTTGTATGTCTTCCAAAGCAATAAAAAATTTTCATAGTGTTTTAATCATGCATATATCTGTTCTAAGGTAGTCAAAAAAATTTCATAGTGATTCAATCTTGCATATATGTGTTATAAGGCTGTAAAAAAAAAATCATAGTTATTCAATTATGCATATATGTGTTCTAAGGCCGCCAAAATTTTTTTATAGTGATTCACTATTGCATATATGAGTTCTAAGGCTATCAAAAAAAAATTATATTGATTCAATCATGCATATAAGTGTTATAAGGCTGTCAAAAAAATTTAATTGTGATTCAATTTTGCATATATGTGTTCCAATGTTGTCAAAAATTTTCTGTGGTGATTCAATCTTGCATATATGTGTTCTAAGGCTGTCAAAAAAAATTATACTGATTCAATCATAATTATATGTGTTCAATGGCCGTAAAAAATGCTTCATATTGATTCAATCTTGCATACATGTGTTCTAAGGCTGTCAAAAAAAATTCATAGTGATTTAAACATGCATATATGTGTTCTACGGCAGTAAAAAAAAATCCATAGTGACTTAATCATGCTTATATATGTTTTAAGGCTGTCAAAAAAATTTATATTGATTCAATCATGCGTATATGTGTTCTAAGGCAATCAAAAAAATTTCATAGTGCTTCAATCACGCATATATTTGTTCTAAGGCAGTAAAAAAATTTCATAGTGATTCAATCATGCATATATGTGTTCTTAGGCCATAAAAAAAAATTTATAGTCATTCAATCATGTAGATATGTGTTATAAGGCTGTTCAAAAATTTCATAGTCATTCAATTTTGCGTATATGTGTTCTAAGGCTGTCAAAAAAAAATTATAGTGATAAAATCTTACATATATATGTTCAAAGGCTGTCATAAAAACTTCATTGTGATTCAATCATGCTTATATGTGTTCTAAGGCTGTCAAAAAAATTACATAGTGTTTAAATCATGCTTATATGTGTTCTAAGGCTGTAAAAAAAAATTTATAGTGATTCAATCTTGCATATATGTGGTCTAAGGCTATCAAAATTTTTTTATAGTGATTCAATCATGGAGATATGTGTTCTAACGCTGTCAAAATTTTTTTATAGTGATTCAATTTTGCAGATATGTGTTCTAAGGCTGGCAAAAAAAATTCATAGTGATTCAATCATGCATATATATTCTAAGGCTGTAAAAAAAACACTTCATACTTATTCAGTCATACATGTGTTCTAGGGCTATCAAAGCAAATTTATACTGATTAAATCACGCGTATATGTGTTCTAAGGCGGTAAAAAAAAATTCATAGTGATTCAATCTTGCATATATGTGTTCTAAGGCTGTCAAAAAAATTTATAGTGTTTCAATCATCATATATATTCTAAGGCTGTCAAAAGAAATTCATAGTTATTCAATCATGCATATGTGTTCCAAGGTTGTCAAAACAATCTGTCATATATGTGTTCTAAGGGTATCAAAAATTTTTTGTAGTGATTCAATCATGCATATATGTGTTCTAAGGCTGTCAAAAAAAATTTATAGTGATAAAATATTGCGTATTTGTGTTCTAAGGCTGTCAAAATTTTTTTATATTGATTTAATCATGCATATATGTGTTATAAGGCTGTCAAAAAAAATTCATAGTGATTTAATTTTGCTTATTTGTGTTCTAATGCTGTCAAAATTTTTTTATGGTGATTCAATCTTGCATATATGTGTCCTAAGGCTGTCAAAAAAAAATCATGGTGATTCAATCATGCTTATATGTCTTCTAAGGGTGTCGAAAAATTTTCATAGCATTTCAATCATGCATATATATGTTCTAAGGTAGCAAAAAAAATTTCACAGTGACTCAATCATGCATATATATGTTCTAAGGCTGTCAAAAAAATCTCATAGTGATTCAATCATGCATATATGTGTTGTATGGCTGTCAAAAAAATTTCATAGTGATTCAATCATGCATATATGTGCTCTAAAGCTGTCAAATTTTTTTTATAGTTATTCAATCATGCATATATGTGTTCTAAGGCTGTTAACAAAATTTCATACTGACTCAAACATGAATATATGTGTTCTAAGGCTGTCAAATTATTTTTATAGTAATTCAATCTTGCATATATGTGTTCTCACGATGTAAAATTTTTTTTATAGTGATTTAATCATACATATATGTATTCTAAGGCGGTAAAAAAAAAATCATAGTGACTCAATTCTGCATATTTGTGTTCTAAGGCTGTCAAAAAACTTCATAGTGTTTCAATCATGCTTATCCGTGTTCTAAGGCTGTCAAAAAAAATTCATAGTGTTTCAATCATGCATATATATGTTCTAATGCTATAAAAAAAAATTTCTAGTGATGCAATCATGCATATATGTGTTTTAAGGCGGTCAAAAAAAATTATAGTGATTCAATCATGCATATATGTTTGCTACGGCTGTAAAAAAAAATTCATTGTGAATCAATCATGCAGATATGTGTTCTAAGGCTGTCAACAAAATTTCATAGTGATTCAAGCATGCATATATGTGTTCTAACGCCGTAAAAAATATTTCATAGTGATTCAATCATGCATATATGTGTTCTAAGGCTGTCGAATTTTTTTTTATAGTGAATCAATCATAAAAATATGTGTTCTAAGGCTGTCAAAAAATTTCATAGTGATTCAATCATTAATATATGTGTACTAAGGCTGTCAAAAAAATTTAATAGTGATTCATTCAAGCAGATATGTGTTCTAATATTGCCAAAAAAAATCATAGTGATTCAATCATGCATATATATTCTAAGGCTGTCAAAAAAATTAATAATTATTCAATCATGCATATGTTTTCTAAGGCTGTCAAAACAAATTTATACTGATTCAATCACGCGTATATGTGTTCTAAGGAGGTCAAAAAAATTCATAGTGATTCAATCTTGCATATATGTGTTCTAAGGCTGTCAAAAAAATTCATTGTGTTTCAATCATGCATATATATTCTAAGGCTGTCAAAAAAATTTCATAGTTATTCAATCAAGCATCTGTTGTCTAAGGCTGTCAAAACAAATTCATAGAGATTCAATCGCGCGTCCATTTATTCTAAGGCGGTCAAAAATATTTCATAGTGATTCAGTCTTGCATATATGTGTTCTAAGGCTGTCAAAAAATTTCATTGTGACCCAATCATGCATATATGTGTTCTAGGGCGATAAAACAAAATTCATAGTTTTTCAATCATGCAAATATATGTTCTATGGTTGTCAAAAATATTTCATAGTGATTCAATCCATCATTTATGTGTTCTAAGGCTGTCAAAAATTTTTATTGTGTTTCAATCAGGTATACATTGGTTCTAAGGCTCTCAAAAAAAAATTATAGTGATTGAATCATACATATATGTGTTTTAAGGTGGTCAAAAAAATTTTGTAGTGATTCAATCATGCATATATGTGTTCTAAGGTGGTAAAAAAAAGTTCATAGTGATTCAATCATGCATATGTGTTCTAAGGCTGTCAAAAAAATTCCATGGGGATTCAATCATGCATATATGTGTTCTAACGCTGTCAAAAAATTTTTAGAGTGATTCAATCATGTAGATATGTGTTCTAAGGCTGTTAAAAAAATTTCATAGTGATTCAATCTTGCATACATGTGTTCTAAGGCTTTCAAAAAATTTCATAGTGATTCAATGTTGAAAATATGTGTTATAAGGCTGTGAAAACAAATTCATAGTGATTCAATCATGCATATATGTGTTCTAAGGCTGTCAAAAAAATTTCACAGTGATTCAATATTGCATATATGTGTTCTAAGGCTGTAAAAAAAAACTTTATATTGATTAAATCATGCAACTATGTGTTATAAGGCTGTTAAAAAAAATTCACAGTGATTCAATTTTGCATATATGTGTTCTAATGTTGTCAAAAAATTTTTGTGATGATTCAATCTTGCATATATGTGTTTTAAGGCTGTCAAAAAAAATTTATATTGATTCAATCATGCGTATATGTGTTCTAATGTTGTCCAAAAACATTTATAGTGATTTAAACATGCAGATATGTATTTTAAGGTAGTAAAAAAAATTTCATAGTGACTTAATCATGCTTATATGTATTCTAAGGCTGTCAAAAAAATCTCATAGTGTTTCAATCATGCATCTATATGTTCTAAGGCTGTCAAAAAAATTTCATAGTGATTCAATCTTGCACGAATGTGTTCTAAGGCTGTCAAAAAAAATTCGTAGTGATTCTATCATGCATATATGTGTTCTCTTGTTGTCCAAAAAAATTCATTGTGAATCAATCATGTAGATACGTGTTCTAAGGCTGTAAAAAAAAAATCATAGTGATTCAAGCAGATATGTCTTCTAAAACTGTAAAAAAAAATTTACAGTGATTCAATCACGCATATATGTGTTCTAAGGCTGTCAAAAATTTTCATAGTGATTCAGTCATGCATATTTATGTTGTAAGGCTATCAAAAAAATTTCATAGTGATTTAATCATGCATATATGTGTTCTAAGGATGTCAAATTTTTTTTATAGTGATTCAATCATGGAGATATGTGTTCTAAGGCTGTCAAAAAAATTTGATAGTGATTCAATCTCGCATATATGTGTTCTAAGCCTGTCAAAAAAATTACATAGTGATTTAATCATGCATATATGTGTTATAAGGCTGATGAAAAAATTTCATAGTGATTCAATCTTGCATGTATAAGTTCTAAGGCTGTCCAAAAAAATTTGTAGTGATTCAATCATGCATATATGTTTTCTAAAGCTGTCAAAAAAAATTCACAGTGATTCAACCTTGCATATATGTGTTCAAAGGTTGTAAAAAAAATTCAAAGTGACTCAATCTGTCATATATGTGTTCTAAGGGTATCAAAAAATTTTTGTAGTGATTCAATCATGCATATATGTGTTCTAAGGCTATAATAAAAAATTCATAGTGATTCAATATTGCATATATGTGTTCTAAGGATGTCAAAAAAAATTTATAGTGATAAAATATTCCATATATGTGTTCTAAGGCTATCAAAAAAAAATTATACTGATTTAATCATTCATATATGTGTTATAAGGCTGTCAAAAAATTTTATAGTGATTTAATTTTTCTTATTTGTGTTCTAATGCTGTCAAATTTTTTTTTGTGGTGATTCAATCTTGCATATATGTGTCCTAAGGCTATAAAAAAAAATTCATAGTGATTCAATCAAGCTTATATGTCTTCTAAGGGTGTCAAAAAATTTTCATAGTGTTTCAATCATGCATATATATGTTCTAAGGTAGTAAAAAAAAAATCATAGTGATTCATTCATGCATATATGTGTTTTAAGGCTGTCCAAAAAATTTCATAGTGATGCAATCATGCATATATGTGCTCTAAAGCTGTCAATTTTTTTTTATAATTATTCAATCATGCATATATGTTTTCTAAGGCTGTTAACAAAATTTTATACTGACTTAAACATGTGTATATGTGTTCTAAGGCTGTCAAATTTTTTTTATAGTGATTCAATCTTGCATATATGTGTCCTCAAGATGTAAAATTTTTTTATAGTGATTTAATCATGCATATATGTGTTCTAAGGTGGTAAAAAAAAAATCATAGTGACTCAATTCTGCTTATCTGTGTTCTAAGGCTGTCAAAAAAAATCATAGTGTTTCAATCATGCTTATCCGTGTTCTAAGGCTATAAAAAAAAATTCATAGTGTTTCAATCATGCATATATATGTTCTAAGGCTATAAATAAAAATTATAGGATTGCAATCATGCATATATGTGTTCTAAGGCGGTCAAAAACTTTTATAGTGATTCAATCTTGCGTATATGTTTTCTAAGGCTGTCAAAAAAATTTCATTGTGAATCAATCCTGCAGATATGTGTTTTAAGGCTGTCAAAAAAATTCATAGTGATTCAAGCATGCATATATGTGTTCTAACGCCATAAAAAATATTTCATAGTGATTTAATCATGCATATATGTGTTCTAAGGCTGTCAAATTTTTTTTATTGTGAATCAATCATGAAGATATGTGTTCTAAGGCAGTTAAAAAATTTCATAGTCATTCAATCATTAATATATGTGTTTTGAGGCTGTCAAAAAAATTTCATTGTGATTCAATCATGCAGATATGTGATCTAAGTCTGTGAAAAAAAAATTGTCGTGATTCAATAATAAATATATGTGTTCTAACATTGTAAAAAAAAATTCATAGTGATTCAATCGTCCATATATTTCATATTTATTCCATCACGCTTATATGTGTTTTAAGGATGTAAAAAAAAATTCAAAGTGATTCAATCTTGGATATATGTGTTTTAAGGTTATCAAAAAATTTTCATTGTGATCCAATCATTCATTTATGTGTTCTAAGGCTATAAAAAAAAATCATAGTGATTCAATCAAGCATATATGTGTTCTAAGGCTGTCAAAAAAATTTCAAAGTGATTTAATCATGCATATATGCCTTCTAAGGCTGTCAAAAAAATTTCATAGTGATTCAATCTGGCATATATGTGTTCTAAGGCTCTTAAAAAAAATTTATTGTTATTTAATCATGCAGATATGTGTTCTAAGTGTGTCAAAAAAAATTTATAGAGATTTAATAATGCATATATGTGTTCTAACATTGTCAAAAAAAATTCATAGAGATTCAATCTTGCATATGTGTGTTCTAAGGCTGTAAAAAAAAATTCATAGTTATTCAATCATGCATATATGTGTTCTAAGGATGTCAAAAAATTTCATACTGATTCAATCATGAAGATACGTGTTCTAAGGATGTCAAATAAAATTCACAGTGATTCCATCACGCATATATGTGTTCCAAGGCTGTGAAACTTTTTTTATAGTGATTCAATCATGCATATATATGTTCTAAGGTTGTCAAAAAAATTCATAGCGGCTCAATAATGCATATATGTGTTCTAATGCAGTGAAAAAAATTTCATAGTGATTCAATCATGCATATATGTGTTCTAATGTTGTTAAAAAAACTTTATACTGATGCAATCACACGTATATGTGTACTAAGGTAGTAAAAAAAAAATCACAGTGATTGAATCCTGCATGTGTTGTAAGGTTGTCAAAAGAATTTTGTAGTGATTCACTCATGGATACATGTGTCCTAAGGTTGTTAAAAAAAATTCATAGTGTTTCAATCATGCTTATATATGTTCTAAGGCTGTCAATTTTTTTTATACTGATTAAATCATGCATATATGTGTTCTAAGGCTAACAAAAACATTTCATAGTGATTCAATTTTGCAAATATGTGTTCTAAGCCTGTCAAAAAAAAATCATAGTGATTCAATCCTGCATATATGTGCCATAAGGCTGTCAAAAATATTTCATAGTGATTCAATCAGGCATATACATGTTCTAAGGCAGTAAAAACAAATTTACAGTGATTCAATCATGCATATATATGTTCTAAGGCTATAAAAAAAAATTTATAGTGATTGAATCATGCATATATGTTCTAATGTTTGCAAAAAAAAAATAGTGATTCAATCATGCATATATGTGTTCGAAGGCTATAAAAAAAATTCATAGTGATCAAATCATGAGTATATGTGTTCTAAGGTTGTAAAAAAAAATTTATAGTGATTCAATCACTTACATATGTGTTCTAAGGCTCTCAAAAAAAAATTATAGTGTTACAATCATCGATATATATGTTCAAAGGCTGTAAAAAAAAATCTTAGTGATTCAATCATGCTTATATGTGTTCTAAGGCTGTCAAAAATATTTCATAGTGATTCAATCATGCATATATGTGTTCTAAAGCTGTCAAAAATATTTCATAGTGATTCAATCATGCATATATATGTTTTAAGGCTATCAAAAATATTTCATAGTGTATCAATCATGCTTATATGTGTTCTAAGGCTGCCAAAAATATTTCATAGTGATTCAATCATGCTTATATGTTTTGTAAGGCGGTAAAAAAAAATTCATAGTCACTGAATCATGCATATATCTCTTCTAAGGCTTTCAAAAAAATTTCATAGTGTTTCAATCTTGCATATATATGTTCTAAGGCTGTCAAAAAAATTTCATAGTGATTCAATCATGCATATAGGTGTTCCAAGGATGTCAAAAAATTTTGTAGTGATTCAATCATGCATATATGTGTTCTAAGGCTGTCCAAAATATTTCATGGTGATTCAATCATGCATATATGTGTTCTAAGGATATAAAAAAAAAATCATAGTGAATCAATCATGCATATATTTGACCTAAGGCTTTCAAAAAAAATTCATAGTGATTCAATCATGCATATACGTGTTCCAAGGCTCTCAAAAAGATTTTATACTGATTCAATCATGCATATATATGTTGTAAGGCTATCAAAAAATTTCATAGTGATTCAATCACGCATATATGTGTTCTAAGGATGTTTTAAAAATTTCATAGTGATTCAATCATGCATATATGTGTTCTAAGGCTGTAAAAAAAAGTTCATAGTCATTCAATCCTAAAGATATGTCTTCTAAGGCCGTCAAAAAAATTTCATAGTGTTTCAATTATGCATAATTTGTAAGGCTATCAAAAAAATTTCATAGTGATTCAGTCAAGCATATATGTGTTCTAAGGCTGAAAAAAAAATTATAATGATTCAATCATTCATATATGTGTTCAAAGTCGGTAAAAAAAATTTCATAGTGATTCAACATTGCATATATGTGTTCTAAGACTGTCAAAAAAAAATTGTAGTTATTCAATCATGAATATATGTTTTTTAAGGCTGCCAAAAAAAATTCTTAGTGATTCAATATTGCATATATGAGTTCTAAGGCTATCAAAAAAAAATTATATTGATTCAATCATGCATATATGTGTTATAAGGCAGTCAAAAAAATTTCATTGTGATTCAATTTTGCATATATGTGTTCTAGTGTTATGAAATTTTTTTTGTGGTGATTCAATCTTGCATATATGTGTTCTAAGGCAGTAAAAAAAATTTATATTGATTCAATCATAAGTATATGTCTTCAAAGGCAGTCAAAAATTCTTCATAGTGATTCAACCTTGCATACATGTGATCTAAGGCTGTCAAAAAAAATTTATAGTGATTTAAACATGCATATATGTGTTCTAAGGTAGTAAAAAAAAATTCAGAGTGACTTAATCATGCTTATATGTGTTCTAAGGCTGTCAAAAAAATTTATAAAGATTCAATCACGCGTGTATGTGTTCTAAGGCGGTCAAAAAAATTTCATAGTGTTTCAATCATGCATATATATGTTCTAAGGTTGTAAAAAAAAATTCATTGTGATTCAATCATGCATATATGTGTGCTAAGGCTGTAAAAAAAATCATAGTGATTCAATCATGCATATATGTGTTCTTAGGTCATAAAAAAAAATTATAGTGATTCAATCATGAGGATATGTGTTCTAAGGCTGTTCAAAAATTTCATAGTCATTCAATTTTGCATATATGTGTTCTAAGGCTCTCAAAATTTTTTTGTAGTGATTCAATCTTGCATATATGTGTTCAAAGGCTGTCAAAAAAACTTCATTGTGATTCAATCTTGCTTATATGTGTTATAAGGCTGTCAAAAAAATTACAGTGTTTAAATCATGCTTATATATGTTCAAAGGCTGTAAAACAAAAATCATAGTGATGCAATCTTGCATATATGTTTTCTAAGGCTATGAAATTTTTTTTATAGTGATTCAATCATGGAGATATGTGTTCTAAGGCTGTCAAAAAAATTTCATAGTGATTCAATTTTGCAGATTTGTATTCTAAGGTTGGCAAAAAAATTCATAGTGATTCAATCATGCATATATATTCTAAAGCTGTAAAAAAAAATCATAGTTATTCAATCATGCATATGTGTTCTAAGGCTGTCAAAACAAACTTATACTGATTCAATCACGCGTATATGTGTTCTAAGGCGGTCAAAAAAATTTCATAGTGACTCAATCTTGCATGTATGTGTTCTAAGGCTGTCAAAAAAATTCATAGTGTTTCAATCATACATATATATTCTAAGGCTGTCAAAAAAATTTCATAGTTATTCAATCATGCATATGTGTTCTAAGGCTGTCAAAACAAATTTATACAGATTCAATCGCACATCTATTTATTTCAAGGCGGTCAAAAATATTTCATAGTGATTCAATCTTGCATATATGTGTTCCAAGGCTGTCAAAAAAATTTCGTTATAACCCAATCATGCATATATGTGTTCTAGGTTGATAAAAAAAAATTCAAAGTGTTTCAAACATGCATATATATGTTCTAAGGTAGTAAAAAAAATTCATAGTGATTCAATCGTGCATATATGTGTTCTAACGCTATCAAAAAAATCTCATAGTGATTCAATCATGTATATATGTGTTCTAAGGCTGTCAAAAAAATTTCATCGTGATTCAAACATGCATATATGTGCTCTAAAGCTGTCAAAAAAATTTCATAGTTATTTCATCACGCTTATAAGTGTTTTAAGGATGTCAAAAAAAATTCAAAGTGATTCAATCTTGGATATATGTGTTTTAAGGTCATCAAAAAAATTTCATTGTGATCCAATCATTCATTTATGTGTTCTAAGGCTATAAAAAAAATCATAGTGATTCAATCAAGCATATATGTGTTCTAAGGCTGTCAAAAAAATTTCATAGTGATTCAATCATGCATATATGCCTTCTAAGGCTGTCAAAAAATTTTCATAGTGATTCAATCTTGCAAATATGTGTTCTAAGGCTGTCAAAAAATTTCATTGTTATTCAATCATGCATATATGCGTTCTAAGTGTGTCAAAAAAAAATTATAGAGATTTAATAATGCATATTTGTGTTCTAACATTGTCAAAAAAAATTCATAGTGATTCAATCTTGCGTATGTGTGTTCCAATGCTGTCAAAGAAAATTCTTAGTTATTCAATCATGCATATATGTGTTCTAAGGATGTCAAAAAAACTTCATACTGATTCAATCATGAAGATACGTGTTCTAAGGATGTCAAATAAAATTCATAGTGATTCCATCACGCATATATGTGTTCCAAGGCTGTAAATTTTTTTTTATAGTGATTCAATCGCGCATATATGTGTTCTAAGGTTGTCAAAAGAATTTCATAGCGGCTCAATAATGCATATATGTGTTCTAAGGCTGTGAAAAAAATTTCATAGTGATTCAATCATGCATATATGTGTTCTAATGCTGTTAAAAAAACTTTATACTGATGCAATCATGCATATATGTGTTCTAAGGCAGTAAAAAAAATTCATAGTGATTCAATCCTGCATACATGTGTTCTAATGTTGTCAAAAGAATTTTGTAGTGATTCAATCATGAATACATGTGTCCTAAGGTTGTTAAAAAAATTTCATAGTGATTCAATCATGCTTATATACGTTCTAAGGTTGTCAAATTTTTTTTTAAACTGATTAAATCATGCATATATGTGTTCTAAGGCTATAAAAAAAAATTCATAGTGATTCAATTTTGCATATATGTGTTCTAAGCTTGTCAAAAAAAAGTCACAGTGATTCAATCCTGCATATATGTGTTCTAAGGTTGTCAAAAATATTTCTTATTGATTCAGTCAAGCATATATGTGTTCTAAGGCAGTCAAAATTTTTTTACAGTGATTCAATCATGCATATATATGTTCTAAGGCTATCAAAAAATTTTCATAGTGATTGAATCTTGAATATATATTCTAATGTTGTCAAAGAAAATTTAGTGATTCAATCATGCATATATGTGTTCGAAAGCTGTCAAAAAAAATTCATAGTGATTCAATCATGCGTATATGTATTGTATGGTGGCAAATTTTTTTTACAGTGATTCAATCACTTATATATGTGTTCTAAGGCTCTAAAAAAAAAGTTATAGAGTTATAATCATCCATCTATATATTCAAAGGCTTTAAAAAAAAAATCTTAGTGATTCAATCATGCTTATATGTGTTCTAAGGCGGTCAAAAAAATTTCATAGTGATTCAATCATGCATATATACATTTTAAGGCTATCAAAAATATTTCATAGTGATTCAATCATGCTTTTATGTGTTCTAAGACTGCCAAAAATATTTCATAGTGATTCAATCATGCATGTATGTATTGTAAGGCGGTCAAAAAAAATTCATAGTCACTCAATCATGCATATATCTCTTCTAAGGCTGTCAAAAAAATTTCATAGTTTTTAAATCTTGCATATATATTTTCTAAGGCTGTCAAAAAAATTTCATAGTGATTCAATCATGCATATAGGTGTTCTAAGGCTGCCAAAATTTTTTGTAGTGATTCAATCATGCATATATGTGTTCTAAGGCTATCTAAATTATTTCATGGTGATTCAATCACGCTTATATATGTTCTAAGGTTGTCAAACATATTTTATAGTGATTCAATCATGCATATATGTGTTCTAAGGATATAAAAAAATTCATAGTGATTCAATCATGCATATATTTGACCTATGGCTTTCAAAAAAAATTCATAGTGATTAAATCATGCAGATATGTGTTCAAAGGTTTTAAAAAAAAATCATAGTGATTAAATCATGCATATATGTGTTCCAAGGCTCTAAAAAAGATTTTATACTTATTCAATCATGCATATATATGTTCTAAGGCTATCAAAAACTTTCATAGTGATTCAATCACACATACATGTGTTCTAAGGCTGTTTTAAAAATTTCACAGTGATTCAATCTTGCGTATATGTTTTCTAAGGCTGTCAACAAAATTTCAAAGTGATTCAATCATGCATATATGTGTTCTAAGGCTGTCAAAAAAAATTCATAGTCATTCAATTTTGACGATATGTCTTCTAAGGCAGTCAAAAAAAATTCATAGTGTTTCCATCATGCATATATAATTTCTGAGGCTATCAAAAAAATTTCATAGTGATTCAATCAAGCATATATGTGTTCTAAGGCTGAAAAAAAATTTATAGTGATTCAATCATGCATATATGTGTTCAAAGTCGGTCAAAAAGATTTCATAGTGATTCAACATTGCATATATGTGTTCTAAGACTGTAAAAAAAAAATCATAGTTATTCAATCATGAAGATATGTTTCTTAAGGCTGTCAAAAAAATTTATACTGATTCAATCATGCATATATGTGTTGTAAGGCTGTCAAAAAAATCTCATAGTGACTCAATCTTGCATATATGTGTTCTAATGCTGTCAAAAAAAAATTGTAGTGATTCAATGATGCATATATATGTTTGAATGCTGTCAACAAAATTTCATAGTGATTCAATCATGCTTATATGTGTTCTAAGGCTATCAAAAATATTTTATGGTGTTTCAATCAAGCATATATATGTTCTAAGGCTGTGAAATTTTTTTTGTAGTGATTCAAGCATGCATATATTTGTTCTAAGGCAGTCAAATTTTTTTTATAGTGATTCAATCTTGCATATATCTTTTCTAAGGCTGTCGAAAAATTTTCATAGTGATTCAATCTTGCATATATGTGTTCTAAGGCTGTTAAAAAAAAATTATAGTGATTCAATCATGCATATATGTGTTCTAAGGTTGTCAAAAAATTTTTATAGTGATTCAATCTTGGATATATGTGTTATAAGGCTGTCAAAAAAAAATTATAGTGATTCAATCATGCATATATATGTTATGCTATCAAGAAAATTTCTTAGTGATTCAATATTGCATATATATGTTCTAAGGCTGTCAAAAAATTTTTATAGTTATGCAATCAAGCGAATATGTGTCCTATGGCTGTTAAAAATTTTTTTATACTGATTCAATCATGCATATATGTGTTCTAAGGATGTCAAAAAAAATTCATAGTGATTCAATCATGGATATCTGTGTTTTAAGGTTGTGAAAAAAATTTCATAGTGATTCAATCATGCATGTATGTGTTCTAAGGTTGTCAAAGAAAATTCTTTGTTATTCAATCATGATGATATATGTTCTAAGGCTGTCAAAAAAAATTCATAGTGTTTCAATCAGGCATATATAATTTCTAAGGCTATGTAAAAAAATTTATTGTGATTCAATCAAGCATATATGTGTTCTAAGGCTGAAAAAAAAATTTATAATGATTCAATCATGCATATATGTGTTCTCAGGTTGCCAAAAAAAATTCATAGTGACTCAATCTTGCATATTTGTGTTCTAAGGCTGTCAAAAAAAATTTTTTGTGATTCAATCATATATATATATATATATATGTGTTCTAAGGCTGTCAAAAGAATTTCATAGTAATTCAATCATGCTTATATGTGTTCTAAGGCTGTCAAAAAAATTTCACAGTGTTTCAATCTTGCATATATATGTTCCAAGGCTGTCAAAAAAAATTTAGCGTGATTCAATCTTGCATACACTTGTTCTAAGGCTATCAAAAAAATTTCATAGTGATTCAATCATGCATACATGTGTTCTAAGGCTATCAAAATTTTTTTATAGTGATTCAATCATGCATATATGGGTTCTAAGGTTGTCAAAAATATTTAATAGTGATTCAATCATGCATATATGTGTTCTAAGGCAACCAAACAAATTTCATAGTGATTCAATCATGCATACATGTGTCCAAGGGCTGTAAACAAAATTTGATAGTGATTCAATCATGCAGATTTGTGTTCGAAGGTTTTAAAAAAAATTTAGAGTGACTCAATCAGGAATATATGTGTTCTATGGCTGCCAAAAAGATTTTATAGCGATTCAATCACGCATATATGTATTCGAAGGTTGTAAAAAGAAATCATAGTGATTCAATCAAGTATAAATGTTTTAAGGCTGTCAAAAAAAAAGTATAGTGATTCAATCTTGCGTATATGTGTTCTAAGTTTGTCAAAAAGATTTTATAGCGATTCAATCAAGCATATATGTGTTCTAAGGCTGTCAAAAAATTTCATACTGATTCAATCAAGCATATATGTGTTTTAAGGTTGTCAAAAAAATTTCATAGTGATTCAATAATTGCATATATGTGTTCTATGGCTGTCAAAAAAATTTCATAGTTATTCAATCATGATGTTATGTGTTCTAAGGTTTGTTTAAAAAAAAAAATTCTGATTCAATCATGCATATATGTGTTTTATGGATGTCAAAAAAAAATCATAGTGATTCAATCTTGGATATATGTTTTCTAAGGCTGTCAAAAAAATTTTGTAGTGATTCAATCATGCATATATATGACCTAAGGCTATCAAAAAAAATTCATAGTGTTTCCATATTGCTTATATGTGTTCTAAGGCTGTCAAATTTTTTTTATAGTAATTCAGTCATTCAGATATGTGTCCTAAGGCTGTTAAAAAAATTATACTAATTGAATCATGCATGTATGTGTTCTAAGGCTGTCAAAAAAATTTCATAGTGATTCAATCATGCGTATATGTGTTGTAAGGCTATCAAAAAAATTTCATAGTGATTCAATCTTGCATATATTTGTTATGATGCTGTCAAATTTTTTTTATAGTGATTCAATCAAGATGATATGTGTACTAAGGATGTCAAAAATATTTCATAGTGTTTCAATCTTACATATATATGTTCTAAGGCTAAAAAAAAAATTATAGTAATTCAGTCATGCATATATGTGTTCTAAGGCCGTCAAAAAAAATTCATAGTGAATCAATATTGCATATATGTGTTCTAAGGCTATCAAAAAAAAATTCACAGTTATTCAATCATGAGGATATGTGTCCTAATTCTATTAAAAAAAAATTATATTGATTCAATCATTCATATATGTGTTCTAAGGCGGTCAAACAAATTTCATAGTGACCTAATCTTGCATATATGTGTTCTAAGGCTGTAAAAAAAAAATTGTAGTGATTCAATCATGCATATATGAGTTCTAGGGCTGTCAAAAAAAATTCATAGTTATTCAATTACGCTTATATGTGTTCTAAGGCTTTCAAAAGAAATTCATAGTGTTTCAATCATTCATATATATATTCTAAGGCTGTCAAAAAAAATTCATAGTGATTCAATCATGCATATATTTGTTCTAGGGCTATCAAAAAAAATTCATAGTGATTCAATCATGTATATATGTCTGCTAAGGCTATCAAAAAAATTTCATTGTGACTCATTCATACATATATGTGTTCTAAGGTTGTCAAAAATATTTTATTATGATTCAATCATGCATATACGTGTTCTAAGGCTGTCAAAAAATATTCTTAGTTATTCAATCATGATGATATATGTTCTAAGGTTGTGTCAGCCTTCCTTTCGCAAGGTAAGTTCCCGATAAGTCTGGTTCTGGTCTTAGACAGAGCCAGAGCTCTCAAAATGAACATACAGGTGAACCACTATTGCAGGCATTACCGCTGAAAATCGGGGGCAAAGTTGTTGCTCTTGACCTGAGTCCATATGTTCTGCAAATTTATGGATCGGTTAATAGGTTTAGAAATACTCAGGTTCTCCTCACCATCTTCATTGATAACTTCTGTTGGATTCAATATCAGGAAATATGCATGGGTGAAATATTTTCAGAGTGACAACATTGAAAACCTTTCATGAATATCAATTTAATTTTACTGCTACAGATGGGTTAAGGATAGCCATGATATTACATGCTGACCATGATGAGTTGTTTTAGACTTGGAATAGCACGGTGATTTGGTATTCACAGGGCAACAGTAGCACTAACAGGTATGATAGAAAAACTCAAATCACTTTCCTTCTTGAATCAGAATTTTCTGGGTTCTGCAGAATTGCTTATTCACGTACATGCCATTGAAAACCATTTATTCTATATATGTTTATCATGATTTATTGGGAAACAATTTATTCTATATATGTTTATCATGATTCATTGGGTTGCTTATATCTTACTCTTGCCTTGTAATTGTGACCTTGATGTTCTTAAAACGGAGGGCTTTGTAAACATCCCAAATTTTCCTCATCCATGCTCATATAACCCTCCTCGTGCAGTGCCAACCCTGTTAGGTCAGTGTAGGAATCAAACCCCGAGTCAGTTTCAGAAAACTACCACTTTACCCATTTTCATTAGAAAAATTACGATTTTACCCCTAGGACATCCCGAACCTCAGTCAGTCGGAGTCAACCAAGCTCATTGGTCAGTTCAGAACAGTTAGAATATCAGTCATTTCAAGCTCATTTGAGCTCACAGTGAGAAGGCCATTTTCATTTCTGACCATTCCTGCCAAAATGGGATCATTTCTTCAGAAATGAACTCATTTTTTACTCAAATCCAAGCCAATTGTCTCTGAGTCAGTCATTCACAGTCAGTCATGTTTACCAGAGTCTAGCTTGAGCTCACCAGGAATTCAAGTGCTCCGGTTTCAGTTCAATTCCACTTCCAAGTGTCCAGAAGCCCATTTAAGCTCATTTAGCTGAAACTGAGCTGAGTCCAATCAGTTAAGCTAGTGTTCGAGCTTTGATTTTAGTTCATCTCAGTAATACTGACCTTTGTTCTAGCTCAAGGTCAGCTCAGATCCGTAATTCACTTCACTCTAGTGACCATTTTGTACCATTCCTCTAAAATGGGCAGCTTTTCTTGAAAATTTAGTCGGAAAGGTTAGATGAGTCAGTGTCTTGACAGTTCATTTGAGTTCTGAAACTCTAAAACCCAGCTCATTTCAGTTCAATTCAGCTCAAACCCTAATTTCCAGTGTCACTCTAGCTTGGCAGAGCTAGAAAATCATTTCTTCAACCATTTATCAAATTTTGTCAATTTTAACACTTTTTGAACTGGTACAACTGCCAATCGGGGTCTAACATCCAAAATTCTTCATTCAGGGTCTGCATTTTGCATAACACTTCATATTATTTCATAACATTTCATCACATTTCATTTCATTTTCGAAGTCCAGAACTCCGGTTTATAAATTTCAATCCAGATTGAGTTTTAAAAAGTTTTCAGAAATCAATTTCAAACCCTGGGTTTTCAAAATTGACATTTTTACCCCTGGGATTCTAAATTTGGAAATATGTTCTCGAGAAAAATAATCCGGATTTCTTTCAAACTCAAATTTTCAAATTCTACACTGGATTTGCTTCGCAACGGAGTATTGAACTTAAAATTCTGAGCTCGTTTCAAAAACTGCCAAAAATAGTTCGTTTCGTTTGGAAACTTTCTGAAAATACTATTTTACCTATCTAATCATTAAAAGGAATTTCAAAAGTGGAATTTGGACCCGCTCTGAGGCCCAACCATTTGCATTTGTCTTTTAATATATGTATATAAAAAAAAGAAAAAAAGAAAAAAAGAAAAAAAAGTTTATTTTATTTTAATTTTATTTTTATTATGTTTTTTTTTACCTAAGGTGGGACCCACAAGGGGGTCGACCACCCTAGTCCCCTCTCTTCCTTCTTTTCCTTTCCTTTTTCTTCTTTCTTTTCTTTCCTTTCTTCTTCCTTCTTTTCCTTCTTTCTTCCTTTCTTTTCTTCCTTTCTTCTTTTTCTTTCTTTTCTTTCTTTCTTTCTTTTTCTTCTTTCCTTCTCTTTCCTTTCTTCTCTTCTTTTTCTTTCCTTCTTTCTTTCCCTCCTTTCTTTCTTTCCCTTCTCCATTGTCCAGCAACTATATGGCTTCTTGACTTACCTATTCCCATAGGAGTTCACACCCAACCCTTGGTCTCTCTCCTCTCAATCTAGCTCTCTTCCCCCTTAAGCTCTCTAACCTCTCTCTATCTTCTCTTCTTCTATCATTTTTTTTGGTTGGTTTTTGCTTGGTTCTTTTGCAGCTTCCTCTAATTGCAGCCGTCGTCCATAGCTCCTCTCTTGGTGGTAGCCGTCAACTACAACCTCCCAGCCGGTCCAGCCATCCTCCTTGGTTCAACCATTAGCAGCAATTCCAGCTGCAGCCCCTCTTGTCGTCTCAACCATAGCAACTGGCGCACCACTTCAACACCTTGCAGCCATCTCCAACTCTCTTGTTGCAGCAGCCTTTCACGTTGGCAGCACCACTCCAACACCTTGCAGCCATCTCCAATCGATTCCAGCAGCAAGATCCACACGGCTTCAGCACCCTCCAAGGTTCCAACTTTCATCAATAGTTCATTGATCAAACTCTTTCAATCTCGCAGCCATCTCCCTTGCCGATCCAAGGTTTTATTCATACCTTTGCTTTTGTTTTTCTCTTTTTTTTTTTAAAGATAGTGGAATTTAATTTCAAAGGCTCCTTTTAGTTTATCATATGAATTTTTGATATTCATTTCAAGTATTCTTCATATTTTATGTGCATGAAGCAATGAAGTGAAAATCCATCTAACCGATCGATTGGATTTTCACTTTATAAGTCAAATAATAAAATGATTCAAGCCCCTTGATTGGTTTTTGATTTAATTTTCATGTTCCATGTAGTTTCATGCATAAAATATACATTTAGAATAGTTTGTAATTCATTTTATTCATCCTATGTAAGTTTCATTATTATTTAATTTAGAACTTATGAATTATCGTTTATGTGCAAGGTCTATACGTTATTTCATGTGAGTTATTGCACCAATAAATTCTGTAAATTTTAGGGTAATTGGGTTTACATGTCTTTTTTTTTCTACCAAAAATTTGATTCCATTTGGGTTCCGGAACCCTATCAAACAAATCGAATCCCAAACTGGGGTTTTACCTTCCTGGAAAACCCAAACTCCATTTTAGTAGACTTGAGGACCCGGATTCACCCCCATGAGAGATCCGAATCCTCCACTAAAAATTAAAGTAGATTCACAGTGGAATCTACTAATTGTCTGAAAATTTTGGGATCTTTATAAATAGATTTGACCTCTGTCAAAAATTGATTTTCCTAGACCCTTGGGAAAACCTTGATTTTTCCTTGTCAGGGTATAGACAGACTCTATTGTGCTGTGTCCGTTCAATCCATGAGTTATCTGTCAAAACTTTCAACATGAAAGTTGTTACTAACCCATTACTTTGTCATTTTCCAAAATTTGGGAATTTTTGGGATTATTCAAGTATTTTTAACGAATTTATCTTTTCTGTCTGACAGATTCCAATATCCAGAAATTCCAGAGATCCAGGTCAACTACAACCTCCCAGCCGGTCCAGCCATCCTCCTTGGTTCAACCATTAGCAGCAATTCCAGTTGTAGCCCCTCTTGCCGTCTCAACCATAGCAATCGGCGCACCACTTCAACACCTTGCAGCCATCTCCAACTCTCTTGTTGCAGCAGCCTTTCACGTTGGCAGCACCACTCCAACACCTTGCTGCCATCTCCAATCGATTCCAGCAGCAAAATCCACACGCCTCCAGCACCCTCCAGGGTTCCAACTTTCATCAACAGTCCATTGATCAAACTCTTTCAATCTCGCAGCCATCTCCCTTGCCGATCCAAGGTTTTATTCATACCTTTGCTTTAGTTTTTCTCTCTTTTTTTTAAAGATAGTGGAATTTAATTTCAAAGGCCCCTTTTAGTTTATCATATGAATTTTTGATACTCATTTCAAGTATTCTTCATATTTTATGTGCATGAAGCCATGAAGTGAAAATCCATCTAACCAATGGATTGGATTTTCACTTCATAAGTCAAATAATAAAATGATTCAAGCCCCTTGATTGGTTTTTAATTTAATTTTCATGTTCCATGTAGTTTCATGCATAAAATATACATTTAGAATAGTTTGTAATTCATTTTATTCATCCTATGTAAGTTTCATTATTATTTAATTTAGAACTTATAAATTATCGTTTATGTGCAAGGTCTATATGTTATTTCATGTGAGTTATTGCACCAATAAATTCTATAAATTTTAGGGTAATTGGTTTACATGTCTTTGTTTTTCTGCCAAAAAATTTGATTCCATTTGGGTTTTGGAACCCTATCAAACAAATCGAATCCCAAACTGGGGTTTTACTTTCCTGGAAAACTCAAACTCCATTTTAGCAGACTTGAGGATCCAAATTCACCCCCAAGGGAGATCCGAATCCTTTCCTAAAAATTACAGCAGATTCACGGTGGAATCTACTAATTGTTTGAAAATTTTGGGATCTTTATAAATAGATTTGACCTCTGTCAAAAATTGATTTTCTCAGACTTTTGGGAAAACCTTGATTTTTCCTTGTCAGGGTATAGACAGACCCTATTGTGTTGTGTCCGTTCAATCCATGAGTTATCTGTCAAAACTTTCAACATGAAAGTTGTTCCTAACCTATTACTCTGTCGTTTCCAAAAAAATTCAATTTTTGGAATTATCCAAGTATTTTTTCCAGATTTATCTTTTTTGTTTGACAGATTCCAATATCCAAAAATTCTAGAGATTCAGGTCTCTGATAACAGTGTGCCCATTTCCAAACCGTAATCCAAATCCCAATGTTGTAAAAAGATGAAATTTGCCTCTACCAATCAGAGACATTTTCCCATAATTCCAGCCATTTTCCCTGCCTAACCTGGTCCTAACCCACCTGACCTAGGTTTGAACCCACCTGACCTAGCTCAAACCCAGTTGACTTGACTTGAACCTAGTTGGGGTGGAAGTCAAAGTCAAAGTCCTTTTTGGTCCAACTTTTGGTTTGGATTTCTGAACCCAGATTTAGCCTACTTGGGTTGAGTTCGAACCTGCTGAACCCAGTTGACTTGGACCGAACCCAGTTTGGTTCAAACCACTTAGGTTAAGCAGCTTGACCTGCTTTACCTCTTTCTCAACTAGGTCGACTTCATCTGACCTAGTCTGACCTCTTGACGGAAGGATCGAAGCTTGTTCAAAGCGTTGGATCATTCGGGAGTTGTTTCTTCCGCAAATTGAAGTAAGTTCGCTTCATTAAACCATCTCTCTCAAGTATTTGATTGTTTGTATATAGCATATACTTTCTGAAGTAGTATCTTGCTTTAGTTCTTGGTTGAGCCTTCTAGGACGCTTCGGTGTTCACGCGCTCGCCTCGTAACTATTGTCAGATATATATGTTTGAATGTGCAGTATATGCGTTCTTCAAAAATAGTATCTCGCCCTAGTTCTTGGTTGAGCCCTTTAGGATACTTCGGTGTTCACTCGCTCGCCTCGTAACTATCGTTGGATACAGATTTAGGTGTATATCTGTTGATTCTGCCGATACGTCCTATATCGCACAGGCTATGTAATTTACCTTTGCTGTCGCGTCGTATGATGCCAAGGCTCCCTGCTTTCTGCACTTTCCAATTAATGCACTTTCGATTATGCATTTACTTACGCCGTCGCGTCGAACGATGCCAAGGCTCCTGCTTTCTATAATGTATTTACTTACGCCGTCGCGTCAAACGATGCCAAGGCTTCTGTTTTGTTATATATATAGAATATTCCGTTCAGTTACACACCCTGAACAATAGTATATGCATTTCTTTTACGCCGCCGCTGTATAAAGCACAGGCTTCTGCTTATACTACTTATATGGCGCGTAAATGAGCGTTCAAATAGAGATCAAACTCCAAATCGCCAATGTGATTCCCTTACCGCTCCTCGTTCAAGATTCTGCTTGACGAATGAAGCTCCTATTGGAAAGGCTTCGGTTTTTGGCAAAATGCTCTTTACGTAAAGACTAAATCAATTACGTATGGCCTGGCTATGGCCCAGGGTTCCTGCAACCTTGATGGATGCAAAGTACGCACAACGGTGCACATCCATTTCCCGAGTTAAGCGTAGTGATTTCCTGCCAAAGAGGGGAGATGCCGCTGAAATGGATAAAAGAAACGGACGCTTTCTCCGTAAAAGAGAGGAAGTGCTACTGAAATTCCTGGAGGAGCTAAGAATAGCTCAGAAAGAACGTAGCAGGAGTGCTACCCAGTTCATGGAATGCCTTCTACGATGTAGAAAGGTTCGTCACGCCACTACCGATAGAGCAGAGGAGGTGCTGACGGAATGGTTGCCAAAAGAGCTGCCAGAACCAGTTAAGCGGCACAACGATGTCCTTTGTTGGAACGATGTCAGAATGACTCGTCTCCCTGACACCTGCAAGGGCACCATACTTGTAAGAGCCTTTGCGCCAAAGTAGTGGTAGCGCCTTGACGAGGTCCTGAGCTCGTTGCGTAAAAATACGCCGAGTAGCCGATCCGTAGAGATCGAGTCATGTGCATGCTCATTGAGAATTATCAGACAACTAGACTCATAAGGGCCGCTGAGCCGGAGTGTGTTGTTTCCACCGAAAGAGGTAAAGTGCTCGTCAAGGCCGAAGTGCCAAGAGCAGAGTTAAGGATGCATATGAATAAAACCTTTGTTCCACGGTGAAAACCGTGTGGTTGATTGGGGTCGGGTACATCTCAAAGGCTGCCCTATAGGCATGCAATGTTCGTCAAGTAATTGTAAGACCGGCAGGCCCCTTTCAGAATTTATCACCGAGGAAGACGGTGATGGCGCAGCCTTGAGTGACATATATTTCACCCGAACCTGATAGAGTTCATTGATGGCCTCCGTCACTCAGATGTATGGAGGTCGTGGTTGTCCTTACATATCTAAGGATTGAACCCAACTACTGCATTAGCAGAATGCATTCGGATACCTAGTAAGGATCTCTTCTGGTATGCTGTACCGTCCTACTAGGGGGATGGGGTCAATAGGCCTCTAGGGTATCTAAAATATATAGAATAATCAACCCCTAGATCGTCGCGTTGTCGCCCAGATATGAGTCCCCTAAGCCCAAGGGGAGGTGCAATTATCGAAACAAAGCATTAGCTTAGGTACAACGATACTTTGAATGTATGCGTGTATGGACGTTGTTGAGTCAGTCCTGCATAACCTTTGTGAAGGTGTCATAGTCGGTATACTACTGGACCGATTGGGAAAGAACCCCATTGATATCCTTACGACTAAGCGAAGCTCGAAGAGTTGTCCTTAGATTCGTAGGATACGGATGTGCCAAGCATAAATGCTTGAGCTAGACATCCGTTTGTGACCCTGAAGAGGTCAAAGCTAAGTCGTAAAGACTTAAGCGATTATTCCAACTCACAGCCCTGAAGAGGCTTATGCGAAGTAATGAAGACTTGCGTAGATGTTCAACTCATAGACCTAAGGAGGCTCTTGCGATATACGCTAAGTCATGGAGGCTTGAGCGTCGTATTACGAACTGCGACCCTGAGTGGTCTATGCATTTACTTGAGTTGGATAGATAGGTGTTTGCTTACTTACCAGACCATCAGTGGTTCTGACTCCGTTTAATGGGGATTTCAGGTGTTGAACCTGCGTGGCGATATGCGGAGCAAGGCGGCATCGAGTTCCAGGGTTTCTCTAGACAGAGTTGTACTGCTTCCTTTTTATTGAACCTACACTGCTTTTCTGAGCAGTAGTGTTGTAATAAACATGTGGTTTTCGATAAAATGGAACACTTTGGTGGTCAATGAGTTGCTTGGCCACATACCTGCAACGTGCGCGGAGGTTTCTAAAACTGACGACTCATTATCGTCTGATTCCGCTGCTAAAAGCTTTTCTAAAGTTCCGCTGCAAAGAACAAAAAAAAGAAATTCATGAAAATTTTAACTTAGCTTTGTTTTGGAAATCTGAGGTCGTTACAGAAATGGTATCAGAGCATGAGTCTGAGAAACCTGGTTCAAGATCCGTCGTGTTTGCGGTATCGCACTGTAAGTATAAATTTTATACTTTCTCTGATTTGGGTGTATTTGCGTGAATAGATAAAATGACTCCTAGGATGAGAAGAACCATGCCGAGCGAGGAGTCCCATACGCAGGGCTTTCTGCTGGAGACACTCAACAAGCTTGTGTCTGCCATTCGCGAATCAAGGCAAGCACCAACCCCACCTCGCAACGAGAACCTTGGAGGAATAACTTATGAGAAGTTCCTCAAACTCGACCCACCAGTTTTCGTTGGCAGAGCTGATCCAAAGCTCGCAGAAAGATGGATCGAGGAAACAGAGCGTGCATTCCTGGTATTGGGAGTACCAGAGGGTAGAAAGACTAACTTCGGCACATACAGGCTGAAGGATAATACACGAAAGTGGTGGGATACCACTAGGATTATCCATTTCTCACATCACGAAGTCATCCCTTGGAATGATTTTCGGAGAGCATTTTTGGATAACTACTTCCCGTTGCACTCCAGAAATAAGAAAAAGATGGAGTTTCTGGAACTAGAGCAGGGTGGTCTGAGTCTTATCGACTATACTACCAAGTTTCAGAACCTTGAGCGGTACTGCTCTCGGTTATTCGATACTGACGAAGAAAGAGTCAATAAATATATAAATGGATTGCAAGGAGGGTTGTGATCTTGTGTAATAACAAGCATGCCCTCGACTTTTCAAACTGTTGTGGCAGCAGCTTCAAAGATTAGCGCAGACTGGGAGCGATGCAAAGGGGTCGTAGTAAAGCGACCAGTAGCAAGTAATGGGAACAACAAGAGGACGTTCCCTAGTGGCCAGGAATCACGACCAGCTTTTTATAAACGAGATTTTGAGGAGAACAACTTTACTCCACCGGCTGAGCAGCTATTGCAGATGGTAGAAGTTAATCAGCCCTACCAAAAACCTAATTTTCGATGCCCGAGGTGTAGCTCTGATCATCCCGGAGGGGTTTGTCCTCGCGATACGGGAGGATGCCTGTATTGCGGCAAACCAGGGCATCGTGTAAGGGAATGTCGCAAGAAGGCCTCAGATCTTCAACAGAGAAATATGGGATCTGAAGGACCCTCTCAACAAATACAACAACAACGACTGTCACTACCCAGGAAAGAGCAGAAACCTGTGGCAGGTCGTGTCTATGCGGTGACAGCCGAACAACTCACGGATAATGATCGTATCAAGGAATCTGAATACCTTGATAGATAGAGTTGTGTTGGGTAAGAAGCAATTGAAAGACAAGATCCAATGAATGCTTGAGACAAGTGGCTTATGACCTTGTGTACGGTCATCTGGATCGATATGTATCCTTGCTCAATAAAGTAATGTTGGATTTGTTAAATTAAATTTTTAAGTGCTTATGCCCAAAATTTATGGCTATAGACCCAATGATTGAGAAATTAAGTTTGCGTAATTAGAACGTTAAAAGTTACTTAATAAAATAAACCATCGAGAAATTGTTCCCAAGAAGAGAGTCCTGTGAGGTTTTACATATTCAAGATCAAATCGTCTAGCCAGAGTGAGCCTGTGAGGGTATACAACTCCGTGCGAGTGTATATGTTCCAAAACCAGTAGCTTGGTTAGTATGATTCTGTGAGGGTGTACTGATCCAATATCAGGTAAGTCTGACGAGGGCGAACCTGTGAGGAGGTACGTTTCCAATACCAGGTAGTCTGACAGGGGACTTATTTCAATATAGTTAATCTCTAGAAGAATGATTTGTGTGTATGAAATAGTTACACAAGATGGCTATGTTGATAGCCGGTTGGAAGAACATTGATTCAATAAAACTATCGTGGTTGTAGCATAATTTAAACTCAGATATGAGAAGCATACCTCATCGATCATGAATTATGATATGAGGTTATGATTGGAATAAATACGATGTTGAACTAAGTGAATAAAATTATGAATCTAACATATGGGAGAAATATCCCGAGTTACGCACTTAGTACTCTTAACTGAATTTCGCGGACAAAATTCCTTTAAGGGAGTAATGATGTAAGACCCGCAATTTTTCAAATAACTCAGAATAAACTCCTGAGGCATTTTTCCAGTGAAAAATAGCGTTTTTACCATAAAGCGAATCAAACTGATTCCTGCGATCCAAATATACTTAGGATATTCGTATCTTCACGAATATATGCTCAAACGCTCTGGAGATCATAACTTTCTCCCTGCTCGAAATCAAGATATTCCTGCGAGCCAACTTTCTTAGTTGCATCAATACGAAGATAATGGCCTACTCAGAATTTTTCGGAAAAAAATGCCGAAAACTCAACTTTTTTGCAGGACCCACAAAAATATTGGTGGGACACACAGAAATATTCTTCAGAATATATCCGGTGGGACCCACGAAAATATCTCATGGAAATATCTCAGATGGATAAGATCAAACAGTCAGATGGATAAGATCAAACAGTCAGATGGATAAGATCAAAGGGAATTTCTGAAAAAGCTATAGACTAAAATGGAAATTCTGAAACTTGGGGCTCAAGTTTCAGAATCTATAAATAGAGGAGCCCCCCTCCTTTGAAAAATCGTCTAGCCCTCTCTCTCTCCTCCTTTTCCAAACCTCCCCTACCTAGCCTAGCCTACCTGAGCCCACCTGACCTGGTCTGAGCCTGCCTGACTTAGCCTGAGCCTGCCTGACCTGGTCCTAACCCACCTGACCAAGGTCTGAACCCACCTGACCTAGCTCAAACCCAGTTGACTTGACTTGAACCTAGTTGGGGTGGAAGTCAAAATCAAAGTCCTTTTTGGTCCAACTTTTGGTTTGGATTTCTGAACCCAGACTTAGCCTACTTGGGTTGAGTTCGAACCTGCTGAACCCAGTTGACTTGGACCGAACCCAGTTTGGTTCAAACCACTTAGGTTAAGCAGCTTGACCTGCTTTACCTCTTTCTCAACTAGGTCGACTTCATCTGACCTAGTCTGACCTCTTGACGGAAGGATCGAAGCTTGTTCAAAGCGTTGGATCATTCAGGAGTCGTTTCTTCCACAAATTGAAGTAAGTTTGCTTCATTAAACCATCTCTCTCAAGTATTTGATTGTTTGTATATAGCATATACTTTCTGAAGTAGTATCTTGCTTTAGTTCTTGGTTGAGCCCTCTAGGACGCTTCGGTGTTCACGCGCTCGCCTCGTAACTATTGTCAGATATATATGTTCGAATGCGCAGTATATGCGTTCTTCAAAAAAAGTATCTCACCCTAGTTCTTGGTTGAGCCCTCTAGGACACTTCGGTGTTAACTCGCTCGCCTCGTAACTATCGTTGGATACAGATCTAGGTGTATATCTGTTGATTCTGCCGACGCGTCCTATATCGCACAGGCTATGTAATTTACCTTTGTCGTCGCGTCGTATGATGCCAAGGCTCCCTGGTTTCTGCACTTTCCAATTAATGCACTTTCGATTATACATTTACTTACGCTGTCGCGTCGAACGATGCCAAGGCTCCTGCTTTCTGCAATGTATTTACTTACGCCGTCGCGTCGAACGATGCCAAGGCTTCTGTTTTGTTATATATGTAGAATATTTCATTCAGTTACACACCCTGAACAATAGTATATGCATTTCCTTTACGCCGCCGCTGTATAAAGCACAGGCTTCTGCTTATACTACCTATATGGCGCGTAAATGAGCGTTCAAATGGAGATCAAACTCCAAATCGCCAATATGATTCCCTTACCGCTCCTCGTTCAAGATTCTGCTTGACGAATGAAGCCCCTATTAGAAAGGCTTCGGTTTTTGGCAAAATGCTCTTTACGTAAAGACTAAATCAATTACGTATGGCCTGGCTATGGCCCAGGGTTCCTGCAACCTTGATGGATGCAAAGTACGCACAACGGTGCACATCCATTTCCCGAGTTAAGCGTAGTGATTTCCTGCCAAAGAGGGGAGATGCCGCTGAAATGGATAAAAGAAACGGACGCTTTCTCCGTAAAAGAGAGGAAGTGCTACTGAAATTCCTGGAGGAGCTAAGAATAGCTCAGAAAGAACGTAGCAGGAGTGCTACCCAGTTCATGGAATGCCTTCTACGATGTAGAAAGGTTCGTCACGCCACTACCGATAGAGCAGAGGAGGTGCTGACGGAATGGTTGGCAAAAGAGTTGCCAGAACCAGTTAAGCGGCACAACGATGTCCTTTGTTGGAACGATGTCAGAATGACTCGTCTCCCTGACACCTGCAAGGGCACCATACTTGTAAGAGCCGTTGCGCCAAAGTAGTGGTAGCGCCTTGACGAGGTCCTGAGCTCGTTGTGTAAAAATACGCCGAGTAGCCGATCCGTAGAGATCGAGTCATGTGCATGCTCATTGAGAATTATCAGACAACTAGACTCGTAAGGGCCGCTGAGCCAGAGTGTGTTGTTTCCACCGAAAGAGGTAAAGTGCTCGTCAAGGTCGAAGTGCCAAGAGCAGAGTTAAGGATGCATATGAATAAAACCTTTGTTCCACGGTGAAAACCGTGTGGTTGATTGGGGTTGGGTACATACTTCTCAAAGGCTGCCCTATAGTCATGCAATGTTCGTCAAGTAATTGTAAGACCGGCAGACCCCTTTTAGAATTTCTCACCAAGGAAGACGGTGATGGCGTAGCCTTGAGTGACATATATTTCACCCAAACCTGATAGAGTTCATTGATGGCCTCCGTCACTCAGAGGTATGGAGGTCGTGGTTGTCCTTAAATATCTAAGGATTGAACCCAACTACTGCAGTAGCAGAATGCATTCGGATACCTAGTAAGGATCTTTTCTGGTATGCTGTACCGTCTTACTAGGGGGATGGGGTCAACAGGCCTCTAGGGTATCTAAAATACATAGAATAATCAACCCCTAGATCGTCGCGTTGTCGCCCAGATATGAGTCCCCTAAGCCCAGGGGGAGGTGCAATTATCGAAAAAAAGCATTAGCTTAGGTACAGTGATACTTTGAATGTATGCGTGTATGGACGTTGTTGAGTCAGTCTTGCATAACCTTTGTGAAGGTGTCATAGTCGGTATACTATTGGACCGATTGGGAAAGAACCCCATTGATATCCTTACGACTAAGCGAAGCTCGAAGAGTTGTCCTTAGATTCGTAGGATACGGATGTGCCAAGCATAAAGGCTTGAGCTAGACATCCGTTTATGACCCTGAAGAGGTCAAAGCTAAGTCGTAAAGACTTAAGCGATTATTCCAACTCACAGCCCTGAAGAGGCTTATGCGAAGTCATGAAGACTTGCGTAGATGTTCAACTCATAGCCCTGAGGAGGCTCTTGCGATATACGTTAAGTCATGGAGGCTTGAGCGTCGTATTACGAACTGCGACCCTGAGTGGTCTATGCATTTACTTGAATTGGATAGATAGGTGTTTCCTTACTTACCAGACCATCAGTGGTTCTGACCCCGTTTAATGGGGATTTCAGGTGTTGAACCTGCGTGGCGATATGCGGAGCAAGGCGGCATCGAGTTCCAGGGTTTCTCTAGACAGAGTTGTACTGCTTCCTTTTTATTGAACCTACACTGCTTTTCTGAGCAGTAGTGTTGTAATAAACATGTGATTTTCGATAAAATGGAACACTTTGGTGGTCAATGAGTTGCTTGGCCACATACCTGCAACGTGCTCGGAGTTTTCTAAAACTGACGACTCATTATCGTCTGATTCCGCTGCTAAAAGCTTTTCTAAAGTTCCGCTGCAAAGAAAAAAAAAAGAAATTCATGAAAATTTTAACTTAGCTTTGTTTTGGAAATCTGGGGCGTTACAAGAATGAAACACATTTTGTGCTTTTTATAGAGTTTAAAATGAAATTAACTCTCAATATACCCTGACTATGGCCATTGGTATATGTATTGAATTAGTTTTAAGTTAAACTCTGATAAAAGATGAAGTATTTGAAAATATGATGATTTTTGAAAAGGGTCCAGTGTGGACTTAGTGTTATTTTATAAAAGATAAAAATACTAAGTCTTGTTTACATCCCGACTGTGGCCGTTGATGTAAATCATCAACTTAGGATTAATTTACCTCTTATGAAATGGTGCACGTGCCATTCGTGTTGCCATTTGTGAGATTTTGGGAAAATAATGAAAAGAATGATATAAAACAAATAATTCTATGAAAATGGATGCTCATACATTCTATTCTAGGCTAGAGATATTGATATCTATCACATTATTGAAATTGAAAAAATCTACAAGATCCCTATGTAAAGGGGAGATTAATACTTTACCTCTATTTCCTACAAGATTAGCATAAAATAAGACACAAAAATGGAAAAAGAAAAAAAAGGAAAAACTGAAGGGGCTGTATTGAAAATAGAATACGCAGGGTGATAAGAAAATGCAAATGAGTATGATGAGAAAAATGTGTATTGAACAATATATCCTAAACTAATGTTGTAATGTATATAATTGTATCCATTTATGATGCTCATATTAAATGAGAAAGGCTTATGGAAATACTTAAATATAATGCATGTGGAAACTGAATATGTATACTTAGTGAGAGATATTTCACATATACCAAATGGGGAATGTATATGACTTACCGAACTAATTGCACATTCAACAGTAAATTGACTTCTCCTAACAGCAAATCATAATGATTCCATAATAAGTATTGATGGTTCTTATTCAGAAAACTGGTTGTTTTCGCACAGCAGTGAAGCACACATTTCCTGAATGGAGGTTACAGAGCTTGTATTGTTTTCATTACCTCTAAGCTGCAGACTCTAGCAGCTGGAAGAGACACTGGCTGGGAAGTTTATTGTGGAGAAACAGGGTTCATACCAGACCCTATTATAGTGGGACTGATTTGCTTTCCCCCGAATTGGAATTTGATTTGGTCTCCTTCACGATCATCAAGCCTTTTCCAAAGCAAACATCCTTTTATCCATCTTTTCAACAATGTCCTTCCTGCCCAAAGCCTGTTCTTTAGCTTCCTCAATCTGATCATCCATACGCCAAAAGTTTATTCAACCAGAAACTGCACACAAGCTTACCTGCAATATACGTTTTAGTCCCAAGAATATAAATAAAATGATACTAAATGAGGAGTAACTTTCCACAAGAAAAATAGAGTATTCCAACAGGAATGGAAAAGTATGAATGGAAGCTCTAAAGAAAAATAGATAAATAAATAAAGAAGGATTGCTTTCAAACAAAATAAGAATATAGCAAATAGAGGAACTACTCAGAACCTGCAAAATTAAAAGTTGTGGAAAATAAACCAGAGAGGATATATTATTACGTAATGCAGGTAAAGAAGAGACGGAAAGCAGGAAAAACTCAATAAAATTTAGAATTTTCAAATAGAACCCATAAAATTCTACACCAGCCGTGAAATTTCAAGAAAAACACCCTGCTCATCATGACATAGGAAAATGGCGGTATGACAAGTAACGACTAGAACCATATCAGCCTCAAATCACAATAAAATAAGCAATGAAAAGTAAAGAAAAATAGGTGAGCAGTAGCCCTTATGAACTCAGATTTTGCAATTAATCAACATAAGTAAATCAAATTAAGTAGGAAAAGAAACACAAAGGTTAGATACAAAAGGATGATAAAGAAAGGAAAAAAATGAACTTGAATCAATTATACTAATAAGGATATGTCTTGCAGATTCAGTATCAACATCCATATGGATACTTCTATTGATTTCTTCCAGCTCATCTCGCTTCTTTGAGATTGGCTCCTTCGTTTTGCTAACTTTCAGATCATCCAACCTCTTGACATCAACCTCCATCTGCTCAACGGAATCAAGAGCGATACTTCACTGCTCAAGCACTTCATCAATGGAAGCAGAATTCAAGCGTGTCACATGGTCAAACTGTTTCCTCTCTTATACTGGAATGTCCATAATATTCCATAGTTCTACCAATGTACTGTCAAGACCTTGAAGCTTTTACAATCTTTCATGCTTCTCTTGCCTCAATGAATGTATTGATCCAGCTTGAACGAGCGAGAGTGTCATTATCAATGCTCTGTCTGACTGCTTGCAGAATCTACTAAACTTGGGTGAACCCCAGTTATTATCATTTGAGAAATTCAGGGATATGACAACTGATAGCTCATGCATGAGATGAATACAATTGATGACATTTTGTAGCCAAACACTCTTATCTTTTCAGGATTCCTCAAGTTGTGCCCTTAATTCTCCAAGCTTCTTTAAAGCCGAGTTCCATTCATTGATTTGTGGAGATATCACAGAGTTACTGAGTTGAACGTCTCCAGATATTTCTTTACAAATACGGACAATCTGGAAATGAAAAATTCCTTGATCCTCTGTCTAACAGTGAGACGAGTTGTCACTAGACTGTCCACGTTTATTCAGCCTTGGTGACAAGAGGATTTACTAAGGCAGCCGAGCTCTTGGTTGCAAGAGCGATACTCCCCAGATTTGATCCATTCAAAGGGGCGATTACAGATGATCTTTTTAAATACCCTTCCTTCTTAGGTACTCAAGATTGGACTGGTGGAGTGAAGGAAAATCTCATACATTGATGCTCAGACAGTCTTTGTTACAGCTAACACCACAATATAGCAGGATTTCCTGCAATCCCAGGCTTCACGCTGTCGGATTTTTTTTTTATGTGTGCAGCTATCCTTTGCACTCTTATGACAATTGCCCTCAGAATCCATACGATCCACTACTTCTTCTTCAATTACTTGTCAAAACTCTACCAAACTTTAATTATACAGATAACATTCAGAAGTCGCACTTCCTATCGATAGGAGACTGGTTATACCCCCGGATTTCATAACTCATATTTATTTGCCCCACTCGATCACCTGGAAATAACACAGTTAGTCCCATTATTCACGATCTTCTCAACCACCATTCCCTCTTAGATGCCCATAACTGAATCACGGATTCATTAAACCCAGAAATGACGAGGAGTTTTATCACATTTGAAATCCAATTGCCAAAAGATAAAATGGGGTTGCAAGAATTAACGTACCAAATAGATTTAACTCCAGCATTGAGTATCTAATGTTGGCATGAATGCTCGATGCTAGGGAAATTACAGATGTTAAGGAAATATGTGACAATATGAGAATGAACAAGCAAATCAGCAGATGCAATGATATATTACAGGTAAACAAAATGTTATTGAGCCAAGGAAATCGGTGAATGAGATTAATCAAGAGCATTCTTAACAACATCTACAGTGAATAACTCGAATAAAAAAAAAATGATCTAGACTACTAGATTTAATGAAATGAGTCCGACGAATGAATTAAATAAAGGGATAGAGATGTTAACATTCAGAACATAGAATATACAAGATAAGAAAGAAATATCATAACAACATATACTGAATGAAACCCGAACATATCGTCACTATACAGACAATTCCAAAATATATAGGAGGTACAATAAATTCTGCTCAGTTTCAGCAGAGATAATATTAGTTTGTAAAGCTGTGGGAGGCGATCTCACTCTCTGGGCTGGGCGGGGCCTTCATATTCAGATCTTATTAAGCAAACGTAGTGAAGAATCGCCTTTAATTTTACAACATACTCCATTAGGACAGTCGTTGGCAGTCGCCGTGACAGAGAGCATGAATGTTATAGCCATGGTGGTTATGGTAGCATAGAATCATAACAAATACATGAGTTGTTCTGACCTGGATGTCAGGGCTAAAGGGAACAGGGGATTAAAAATTTAAAACAGGAAACTAAGATCATGACAGCAAGTATAAATAAAATACAGGTAAAGATGCAATTAACAAGAACATAACGAGAAGTTAATCTAATATCAGGAATGTAACAGAACCTTAATCGAATAACCAAAATGTTAATACAGAGTGAAAGATGCTGACACCAGCAATCATATTGAAATTATATACAGGCTATAAACCTATGATAATGAAATGTTAAATCATTAGGATGGTTTTATGAAGCCAAAGTGGATAGGAGCATTGATTCTCTGTGGGACATCTTTTAGTGGGATATACCGGGCTTTGCTGCAAATCACACGATGATCTCATAGTAAGACCGGTATCAACTTCAATCCCACTACGAGATGATCGGGGATATTCGTAGCAGACAAACAAGAACATAACACCTCGATATATCCTTCACAGGACATCGCGAAGCCCCAGAAGGATCAGGTGTCATAATAAAAAAAAAAATTGCATACAGAAAGAAAGGAATCAACATCAAAGAAAATATTTCTACCACCGATCTATATCACGATACGATCATCGGCGATGCTCGGACTCGAAGACACGGCTAGATCAGAGTACCTTAACGGATTGATGTGCCAAATGAAATAGGGAATCCGATAGAAATCAGAATAAGTATGTGAAATGGATAAAAAAAAGACAAGGAAAAGAAAAAAAAAAGGGGAAAAGGAAAACAGAATGTGTTGGAATGGGATATTCCATTGATTTGGCACGATACAGGTGGATCGGTGTTTGCTATATGCAAAACCGACGCCACGATGGTGCTCTAATGGTGTGATTTAAAACTGAAAATGCTAAGAAAAGTAAAAAAAACAACAACGGAAGGAAAAGGGGAATATTTACCTTGCCTTGTAGACATTCTGAAAGAGAGAGGTGGGAGAGTCTTCTCTTTAGAAGCTTTAGGAGGGGAGCACCAGAGGAACGTAGGAAACGCAAAGGGGAGGTGAAGATGATGAAGGAGATTGTTGAAGGAAAGAGAGGGGTGCGGGGGTGATAACGGGTGCGTGAAGAAGAAGTGGGGAGGTGAAGAAGCGGTCCGTGAAAGAGGAAGAGGAGACGATGGCAGGGTGAAAACGGATGATGGCATGGGGCATCCTGTGTGCCTTTTTAAGGAGGAAAAGGGAAGGTTTAGGAAGAAGAGTGGTTGGAGATGGGCGGAGGGTTTTCCAAAGAGGCGCCACCCTCTTTTCTTTAGAAAAGGTTTTAAATCCCTAAAAATAGGTTTACAATAGGGCCCCTTCCATTTTCGGGTTTTTACCAAAAAGGGTTTTTGGTTTTCAAAAAAAAGGGTTTTAAGAGAGGTTTTTAGCAAAGTCTTTAAAAACTACTTATTTTCCTCGTAGTTTTTCCGATTTTTCAGTATTTTTCCATTTTTTTGTACTTTTGGAACAAAAATCTAAGTTTTTATACGAAAACAAAGATTAAACACTATTTTTTTTGTATTTTTCTGAAAAATATTTACAAAAGTATCTTTCTGAGAATTTCAGACCATTTCGGGAAAATTTCTTCAGAAGAATGGGTTTGGACCTAAATTTTGAGAAAATGTTTGAGTTTCGACACTCAAATCGAGAAATACAACGTGATGGATCCAAACGGATGTCGGATGGACTGTCCGAGCTATTTAAAGACTATTTTTGGTAATTTCTATAATTTTAATTTAAAATTTGGACAATGAGACTCATATTTGGATCTGGACAATGGATCTGGATCCGAAATCGAGTCAAACATATAAAACAAATTTAATTTCAGTAAAACTTGAGAAATGAACTGGAATTTAGGCTCAATTGCTCAGAAAATGATATCAGGGGCAAAAAGGGAATATTTACAAGATTTTGAAAAATTTGGGGTGTTCACAGATGCCCCTCTTTGCTACTAAGCCGGTTGAAAGCCGAGCTTAATGGCAAAGAAACACTCCAAATTTTGAAAAATGCCCCAGTCAGCAGACATGAGCTGGGTGTGGAAGAATTATTTTGAAAGTGTGGTTTTTCAGGCTTAACACCTTTATCTTGAATGGTCCTGGGGGGACGAAATCCTCGACAATGATACGACTGAATAATAGAAATGAGGAAATTGTGATGGGACTTTGGATGAAGATCTCGAAGTAATGAAAGATAAGAATTTAGATCAGGTCTCATGGGTGAGACAAAATCAGTTTTTGGAATGACTCAGGTTTAGCCCTTAACCTGGATGGGACGAAGATATCTCGAGATAACAAAAATGGGGGAAGGAATATGAGTAGACCTCGATGGGACATTTTTTGGAGAATGCCTCGTGAGATGAAGCTCAAGTAGGATCCTATCCTGGATGAATATACAAAGCACGGATTCCTCGATGGGAAGAACCATGATGGGACTGGAGGAAAACACCTCGTTGAAACGAGGGAAACTCGTTGGAACGAGATTCAGATTTAACCAAAACCTGAAAAAGGAAGATACCTCGAGGGGCGAGATTCAGGCTTAACCCTTAACCTGAAGGGGACGACCATACGGAATCTTTGGATAAAGAAACCATGATGGGACAAGAGAGATACTTCAACTGAATGAGGTAACTCTTCTGGAAGATATAAACAATGCTAGGTTGCACCAAAATGGATATTGAATATTTATTTCATTCTTAGAATATCTAGAAAATTTTGCCAATAAGATAAATTTATAGTTGACTTCAACGCTTGAAAATGTGCACATGTGTGCAAAGATATTCCCTTTTTTACCTAGAGTATTTCCTCCAACAAGGTTAACTTCTTGGTTTTAAGAGTCAAATTCAAAGTTTTTAGCGCTGATGATTTTCTTCAAGGAAGCTATCCATTTCCCTGATATGAGAAGAGAAGAAATATTCTTAATCTCATAAAAGCAAGTAGTGAAAAGATATTGATAAAAGAATTTCGCATAAGAAAAGATGACTTCTGGCAATTTTGGCAGTTTGATATCTGGGTGTTTTCCCATGATGATCTTTTTGCACTCTTTTTGAGTCATTGAACTTTTTGGGCTTGTATATCATCCTTCATTTTGGAGATGTCCTGACTTTTCTCTCTTTTTCAGGGAAGGGTACGTCACAAACTCTTTCATCTTGGAGATGCTCCGATCCTTCTTTTATCTCAGGTATTATATATGATATTGGCTCAAAAGGTCTTTAGGTGATAGCAGAAATTAAATATTTTTTAGGGTTTGTCGGTAGGTTCATCACATTCGCCTTCATCTCGACGGTGATCTGAACTTTCCCTGGAAGGATCCTTCACAAACTCCTTCATCTCGGAGATGATTGTAAACACCCCAAATTTTCACCCTCATCCAGTGTTCATCCATTTCACATGTCATTGTATATCATTGCATGCATTTTGCATACCATTTCATCGCATTGCATAGCATTGCATAGCATTGCATGTCATCACATCTCATTTTCGAGATCCAGTACTCCTATTTTCAAAATATTTAATCCAGATTCGGGTTTTAAAACTTTTTCTTTCAAAATCGATTTTAAATCCTGGGTTTTTAATCAGCATTCTGTCATTTTCCAACCCCAGGACTTTATATTTCGAAATATTTTCTCAGAAAACAATCTGGATTAATTTCAAACTCAATTTCAATTGATTTCAATTCTTAGATGAGACTCATTTAGGTGGTGTCGCTTCTGGATTCTTTCATTTATCAAAAATCTCAAATATTTTAGAGTCCTAGTTGGATCAGGACTCTGTATTTTCATCAGTTTGAATCTTTTTGAACCTTTTTAAAACATCATTCTGATTTTGAACCAGTTATGGTCCTATCCCTTGTCCATTTCCTCCATTTTGGCCAAAATCTTAGAGTCCTAGTTGGATCAGGACTCTTTTTCCAGAGTCTAGTCGGATCAAAACTCTACTTTTCACTACCTTTTTACCTGTCTTTGAAGAAAACCTTTCAAAATCTTCTGTTTTCGCCAAAATTTCAGAGTCCTAGTTGGATCAGGACTCTTTTTCAAGAGTCCAGTCGGATCAGGACTCTTCTTCAGAGTTTCAATTGGATTGGGACTCTAATCTTTTACAACTATTTTTATCCATTTTCAATCAAATCTTTCAAAAAGAGTTAGAAACTCAGAGTTTAGTCAAAACAAGACTCTGTTCAGAGAGTCCTAGTTGGATCAGGATTCTGATCATGATTTCAATTTTGATAGAATCTTTCAGAAATCTTTCAATCTACCAAAACTATTACACTTTTATCAAAGAATTTCAAAATTCTGAGATTTTATCTCAGAGTCCTGATCAAATCAGGACTCTACCCTAGAGTCCTGATCGAAGTAGGACTCTATCCAAAATTGATGTTCTCGCTTCATTTTCACTAGTTTTCAAAAGCTTTGCCCAAATTTCATCATTTGCCTACCAGAAAAACCAAAATGCTTAGAGTTCTGATCGAATCAGAACTCTTTCTTAGAATCCTAATCAGATCAGGACTCTGAACCAAAATTCAATTTCATCCTGTTTTTAACTATTTTTCAAAATTCTCTCATTTGATTTCTCAGAAAATCCAAAAATTAAAAGTCCTAGTTCAATCAGGACTCTGTCCTTAGAGTCTCAGTTGAATCAAAACTCTCTTTTATTTCAATATTCGTTATTGTTTTCACTGTTTTGACAAGTTCTTTCATTTGTTTTTCAGAAAAATACCAAAAAAATCTAGAGTTTCAGTCCGATCAGGACTCTGTCCCAGAGTCCTAGTCCAGTCAGGAGTCTGTTTTGAAGTCCGTTGTCATTTCCATTTTTTATTTATTTCCATTTATTTTCAAAATTTAGGTCATTTTGTAGAGTCCAGTTAATCCAGGACTCTAATTTAGAGTTCTGATCGAGTTAGGAGTCTAACCCTGACTGTATTTTCTGACTTGTTTCACCATTTTCGATGAAATCTTTTCAAAAATTTCTTTATTTGGCTTTTAAAAACCAAAATCACAGAGTCCTAAAAATCCAGGACTCTAGCCCGGAGTTCTAGTTCGCTTGATACCCTATTTTCAAAGATCTTGAGTTTCAAATACTGATTTTAACCCCTTTTCAAAACCATTTTCAGTGTTTATTTCAAAATTCTTCAAAACTCAATGCGAGCCCACTCAGTTGGCACCATATCCAGAGGAGTTATGACTTGGTTAGAACCCTATGCCATTTCAAAAATTCTAATTTTAAGATTGTTTTTGAAAATCCTTTTGAAAACTCCTTCAATTTCAAGTTTTAAAATCGCTTTTTGAAAAACTCAAGTAGGGCCCACTCGGGGTGGCGCCATATTCGAGTAAGTCAGGGCTAGACTAGGGTTAGTCAGTGTCTTAGTTAGTGTTAGGGGTTTAGAAGAGTTAATATCATTTTGAAAACCCATTTTGAAGTTTAGTTTTTAAAACTAATGTTTTTAAAGGTTTTTAAAGGTTTTAAAAAAAACCAAATGTGGAAGATGCCAAGTGGCATCACATTTGGGGGTTTTCTAGGTTTAGTTAGGGGCTAATTAGGGATTAATTAGAGTCTCATCTAGGCTATAATTCTCTAAAAAAATCTTTGCCCCCTTTATTGGATTTATTAAAAAGAGTTCTAAAAAAATAAAACTCCTTAATTAACCCTAATTAAGGAGGTTTTGAAAACCTATAAATAGGGGACTTCAAGAGGTCAAAAAGAGCTCTTTTTCTCTCAAATTTTCGTGGCCTCTCTCTCCTCTCCAGCACCTCCACCTTCCTTCATTGCAGCTGCATCCCCAAGGTGAGTTTATTTAATATTATTTTATTATTATTTTATTAGTTTTTATGATTTTTCAATAGATTTCTCCATGGAAACTCTTGTGTTCATGGATTTAACCATGGATTTCATCCAAGAACCCAAAAATCGACCCAAGAAGATGATCTAACTTAGTTTAAGGGTGATTTCAAGGATTCTAATCCATTAGAATCGATGAGAGGTACGTTTTTCATGTTCTTAATCGACGAAACGTGAGATTTACCCGTTAAATGGGTTAAATCCATGATTTCAAAGGTGAAAGCAAATTCCAGCCATGGATTCCCTGTATTTTATTTATTTTTTTATTATTCATGTTTATTACACGTTTTTTAGCATATAAATAATTTTTATTTTACTTTTTTAGTGTTTATTTTATTGTTTTTCATTAGTTAATGCATATTTTCTCAAGTTTCTTAGATTTCTATGTGTTTTTAGTTTAGAACAGAAAAGAGCATGCTGTTTTGGATTGAAATATGTGTTGTTAATTTCTGATTTTTTTATATGTGATGCATGCATATGTGATTGAACTACTGTAAAAAAATCAGAGATTTTGGATTTAGGGAACCTTGTCAGAAAAATCAGACATCAAATCGGGTTTTTAAATCTTTAAAATCATTGTTAAAATCAAGAGGGTAACTTGCTGTGGTGATATTTTTCTCATCCTATATCCGATTTTAGATCTGTAAAATGCCATGGATTCACATTAATTAGATCTGTCGACTGTAAAAGTTTTAGAATTTTTTATTACAGTTTAGTATTTTTCCTCTGTCAGAGACTCTGATTTTCAATTTAAAACTCGTTAGGGTTTACCAAAACCCTAATCAGACTTGTGTTGTTAATAAATCCCAAACCACAGATCCGATTCATGATCTGTAAAAAGTGAGTATTATTATTTTTCTGTCAACTATTCACTGTTAAAATCTCAGATATTTTGAATGAGTACTGCTATTTACCCCGGAATTTTCAATTGAATGTATCAGTTAAGACCAAAGTTAAAATCAATATATTCAAGTTCGGACTGTCGGATGGGTATCTCCCTGGTTTTAAAGGCTTTTTCAGATCTGTAAAAAGGAAAAGTTCTGTTTTCCTGTCTATTTGTTTTCTGTAAAATGTTTTAGATTTCCATGGAGGTTTGACCCCTGGTTCGGGTCTTGGACTGAGACTGGTTGGTGAACTAGGTTAAAAATAGCATATTTTTAGGGTTTGATGTTATTTTCGGATTAATTTAATGCCAAAAAAATATTTTTATAATTCTAATTTGATATTAGGGTTATAACAAGTGCAGGTACCAATTTTTAGGATTTTTAGAATCCATTTGATGTTTGAATGGCTTGAATTGCAAAACAGGGCACCCGAAGAATTCCAAAACATTGCAAAAATCACAAAATTTGTGATATTCTTGGATTTTCGTGCATAAGCATATATTTTTAGGGTTTAATCATGTTAATAATCATATTAGGATACTTTAGGTTAAATTTGATGTTCATTTGATTTCATTTAGTGCATAAAACCTAAGTTTTACCAAAATATTTTCTAAAAACCCTGATTTCAAGGCCATAGTCTTGCTATCGGGGGAAATTTGGTCATTTGACCTAAATTTTGAAATCCCTAACCCTAATTTTCATATTTTTAATCATGTCACATCATATCTAGTTTGATTTATTCTCATTTGAATTTCAAAACTTGCATTTTATCAAATATCTTTCTGAAAACCCTAATTTCAAGGCCATAGTCTTGTTATTAGGGGTATTTTGGTCATTTTGACCCCAATTTCGAAATTTCATATCTTATATTCATGTTTATTCAATTTTAATTCATATTTTTACAATTTTGATTTAAGGGAATCATTTAAAAGGCTTATATCTAGCAAAATCCAGTAATTTCTAGATATTACTGGATAAACCTAGAAAAGCCAACATATTTTCATTAACCAGTCTTTCTAGTTTTGCAGGTACATTGAAGATTTTATTTTTCATGTATTTAAATTTCAATAGTGATGTAAATTAAATTAAATTTGGAATAAGAATTTAAATTCCTGCATAGATTAGGATTTGCATTTCATATAGTTTAAACTTTGATATATAACTGTCATGTATGCCAATTCATGCACATTTTATTAATTCACTATGGTCTACACGAATGGCACATACACTAGCTTTTATGAAGTTTATAAACTTGGTGGAATTCGTATTTATGGCCATAGTCAGAATATGAATGATACCCAGATTTATGATCTTCACATTAGCCACATTCAGCCTACACTCTTAGGCTAACTTCAAAATGCACTGCATTTCTCAAAAATACAAAAAGGATTTTCTCAATTTCTCAAAATCAAGTATTTCAAATCCATATTCATTCATTTCATGCATTTGCCAATTCCAATTCAAATTTCAATTCAGAGAAATCATTTTCTCAAAATTCTCTAAGTCTTATTCAAAAATCGATTTTCTCAAAATATGGATTTGCCAATGATATTTCAAGTATTTTCCAAGTTCCAAATTTGATTTTCCAAGTTATATATTCAATTTCAAAGTTTGAATTCAAAGAAATCAAGTTTTCCAAAGTTATTTCACATTTCTCAAAATCGATTTTCACAAAACCTCTAGATTCTTCAGAAATCGATTTTCACTTTCTCAAATACAGTATCTCAACCTTGATTCATGATTTTCAAAGAGTTTATTTTCCAATTATTTTCAATATTCAAAGCAAACATCATGTTTTCAAATATGCATTTTCAGAAAATTCATAGCACATGCCTGATTCTATGTGCATTTAGAAATTAGAATATGGTTTAAACAAGTTGAATAGAGCAGAGTATAAGATTGATCCTTGGTTCGATTACCCCTGTTAAAGGTGGCAGGAACGGTCAAACCTCGTACCGACAGGCGAGTCCCATTCTACGGAATTTTCCTGCATTTTAAAACGGAGGCGAGTTATTTTCAAAAACTTTTTCAAAGGTCAGTTTGACTCGCAAAAGTTAAAAATTTTGCGATGATAACAATGATCCAAATCTTCTTTTGCCCCGGGGGTCTGCTCGACTATTCGTCTTCATCTTGACGACAATTGAGAGATCCCTTTTGCGGATATTTGATTGCAGCTTAAATGGATAAGGAGATATGAATTGAGTGGATTCTTTTTATCGCTCAAGATATTTCCACTGCCTGATTGCCAGAAAACCATCTTTAAACATGCGCCATAGCCATGATCAATATTGATTCGCTTTTGGCCTTTCAACATCATTGAATATTTCTTTCGCTAATCATACCGAGGACATTTCTCACATCCTTTTGGTTGATCAACAGGAAAAGATTTGAATTTTACCTCTTTCGCAAAAGGTTTCTCCCTTTTGGAAAGAAATACTAGAGATAAACAGAGGTGATTCTTTTGGTGTAATAAGAATATTGGAATCAACAAATATTTTTAGCAAATTGGCAAAGTTTTCAAGGATCCTTTGTGAAATAATCACTCAATATAGATTTTGATGCGACCTTTAGTTGCAACTTTTGGGAAAATATATTTAGATTTTTGTTTTGACCGACCAGCTTGAAAGCAGGATTTTTTGGAAGTACCAGCTCGAAAGCATGATTTTGATGGAAGTACCAACTCGAAAGCAGGATTTTGAATGGAAGTACCAGCTTGAAAGCAGGATTTTAATGGAAGTACCAGCTCGAAAGCAGGATTTGATTGCCCGACCAGCTCGAAAGCAGGATTTGTTTGCCCGACCAGCTCGAAAGCATGATTTTTTGGAAGTACCAGCTCGAAAGCAGAATTTTATTGCTCGACCAGCTCGAAAGCAGGATTTGTTTGACCGACCAGCTCGAAAGCAAGATTTGATTGACCGACCAGCTCGAAAGTAGGAATTTTTTGCCCGACCAGCTCGAAAGCAAGATTTGTTTGACCGACCAGCTCGAAAGCAGGATTTTTGGAAGTACCAGCTCGAAAGCAGGATTTTTGGAAGTACCAGCTCGAAAGCAGGATTTTTGGAAGTACCAGCTCGAAAGCAGGATTTGATTGCCCGATCAGCTCGAAAGCAGAATTTGTTTGACCGACCAGCTCGAAAGCAGGATTTTTGATGGAAGTACCAGCTCAAAAGCAGGATTTTAAATGGAAGTACCAGCTCGAAAGTAGGATTTTGAATGGAAGTACCAGCTCGAAAGCAGTATTTGATTGCCCAACCAGCTCGAAAGCAGGATTTGTTTGCCCGACAAGCTCGAAGCAGGATTTTTTGGAAGTACCAGCTTGAAAGCAGAATTTTATTGCCCGACCAGCTCGAAAACAGGATTTGTTTGTCCGACTAGCTCGAAAGCAGGATTTGATTGACCGGCCAGCTCGAAAGCAGGATTTTTTGACCGACCAGCTCGAAAACAGGATTTGATTGACCGACCAGCTCGAAAGTAGGATTTTTTTGCCCGACCAGCTCGAAAGCAGGATTTGTTTGACCGACCAGCTCGAAAGCAGAATTTTTTGGAAGTACCAGCTCGAAAGCAGAATTTTGATGGAAGTACCAACTCGAAAGCAGGATTTTGAATGGAAGTACCAGCTCAAAAGCAGGATTTTGAATGAAAGTACCAACTCGAAAGCAGAATTTGATTGCCCGACCAGCTCGAAAGCAGGATTTGTTTGCCCGACCAGCTCGAAAGCAGGATTTTTTGGAAGTACCAGCTCGAAAGCAGAATTTTGAATGGAAGTACCAGCTCGAAAGCAGGATTTTGAATACAAGTACCAGCTCGAAAGCAGGATTTTGAATGGAAGTACCAGCTCGAAAGCAGGATTTTATTGCCCGACCAGCTCGAAAGCAGGATTTGTTTGACTGACCAGCTCGAAAGCAGGATTTTTTGGAAGTACCAGCTCGAAAGCAGGATTTAATTGCCCGACCAGCTCAAAAGCAGGATTTGTTTTTGGTAAAATGATTGGTATTGATAGAGTTGTGACCCGAAGGCTTGGAAATGATGGATATTTGATGAAATTGTAACCCGAAGGCTTGAATTTTGATATACATTAATGAATTTGTATCCCGAAGGCTTGAAAAGGATAGATGTGGATGAATTTGTAACCCGAAGGCTTGACAGTGATAGACATGAATGAGATTGTAACCCGAAGGTTTGAGATTTGATAGACATGAATGGGATTGTAACCCGAAGGCTTGAGATTTTGAGAGATATAGATAAAATTATGACTCGAAGGCTTGAAAATGATATGCTTTGATGAAGTTGCGCCCCGAAGGCTTGAAGATGATAGACATTGATAAAATGGTAACCCGAGGGCTTGATAATGAAAGACATTTGATGAATTGATAGACATTTGGTGAGAATTTAGGATATAATAGACAATGATTTAGGTTTATCCCTTAACCTGAAAGGGAAGAGGGAGATTTTTGAGGATATACTTGAGACTTGAATTTAGAAGAGATATGACAAGATTTGTGATTTAGGATTTAGGATTTAGATGGACCAGCACATTTGGCTGTATGCAGTCCAATTTTCAGGATTAACCCCTTGTCCTGAACGGGAAAAAGAATAAAATTTAAACAGATAGAAGGAAAATAAAATTTGATGAAATATTGATAAACAATGTAGAAAATTTTGAGAGAATTTATTTACTTTATAAAAGAATTCTCACAAGTAGCATTTGTTGCTGCTATGAGCGATCTCAGGATTATCCCTTATTCTGAGAAAGAATACCTCGAATATCGAGGTTCAGGTTTATCCCTTAACCTGAAAGGGGAAAGAATAGAATTTAGGAAAATAAATTTAGAAAATCAATTTGATGAAACTTGTATTTGCAAAAAAGAATTCTCATAGGTAATCATTATTGCCCCTACGAGAGGTCTCAGGATTATCCCTTATCCTGAATCAGAAAGACAAATTTAGTGAAGGGAAATTGATATAAATATAGAAAATCAATAAAGATTGATAAAACTTGTATTTACAAAAGAATCCTCATAGGTAGCGTTATTGCTCCTACAAGGGGTCTCAGAATTTTCCCTTATCTTGAATGGGAAAGATCTCGGACAACGAGGGTCAGGTTTATCCCTTAACCTAAGCGGGAAAAAGAATAAAAGAATACCTCATGGGAAAGAGGCATCAGGTTTATCCCTTAACCTGAAAGGGTAATATGAAAGAATAGAATTTGACTGAAATAAAATTGATGAAAAATCAATAAAATCGATAAAATTTAATAAAGGATGAAAATTGACAAGATAAAAAAATTGATAATGATTGAGACAAGAAAAGAAAATTTATTTGATCCTGCCTGTATGTGGGATCTTTAAATTGAAAGGAGGATGCTTTAAAAGACAATTGAGAAATCACTTTGAGAAGAAAATCAATCACAAGAAGAATGATTAGTGCGAGAGCTAATCCTTAAAAAGGAATCATCATAAGAGATCATCATGAGGGTTAATTTTGAAGACAAAAAAAAACCTATTTTGAAAAGGGAAAATCAATGTGATAGTTTATTTTGAAGAAAATTAGATCAAATTATGTGAACTTTTGGTGATCATGACGAAGATTTTACAGAAATTCTCAAGATTTTTATGATTTTGAAAATCCCTCATAGGTAATATACTTTCTCTCATGATGATGTTTTGGGATTGTCCCTTATTTAAAAAGAATATGAGAAATACAAATTTTTCCAAAATATATGCCCCATCGTGGCAAAGGATAGAAGTATTTGATATCAACGAATATGAAGAAAATTGACATTTCATTGATAGGAAATATTGATAACAACGACTAAAATATTTAAAAGTTTGTTGACCAAAGGTCACAAAAGACTGGGACTGAGTTGTCCCTATTAGGTGACTGAAAAAGAGAAAAAAGCAGAAAAATATTGACATGGTTCGGGAAGCTAGACCAGGATGGGTAGCTACTCTTTTTCTTGATCTTCCACCAGCAGCTTTTTGTCAATGCAGTCTTGGACGATGTTTTTGAAAACAAAGCAGTGCTCGATGTCGTTTCCCATCGCCCGATGGAATTTGCAGAACTGCTCCTTGAACCTTCCCATAGTCACAGGCGGATCTGCTACCTTGGGAAGTTTAACCATCTCCTTTGTTGTCATATACTCAAGAACTTCTTCAAGCGATTGCTCTAAGGGTGTAAACTCACGGTCGTATCCCCAACCGTCATGCTTTGGTTTCCCTTGTAGCTTTGATTCTAATTGGATGCTCGAGGGAGGGATGTTATTCTTCCTGCTGATCCCATTCTCTTGACTGGAGCAATCATCTCTACCCAATATGTTGGTGTGGTTCTTCCTGCCACCTCTTTTGTTTTTGTCGTTGTTGTTGTTAGAGAAACTGGTAGAGAAGGTGAAGTTGGTTTTCTTTTTCACATCCTGACTACCTCTTGCTAAGGTGATGCCATGATAGGTTCCATTTTCTAATCCCATTTCAAGCCATTCAACTCGCTCTATTAACTTGATGAAGGATTTAGACGGAGAAGTAGAGATCAGACCCTTCAGAGGTTGAGAGAAATTGTTCAAAATTATTGAGAGTGCATGCCCCTCCGATATCGGATCTTTCATTCGGTTGCAGGTGGATCTCCATCTATGAATAAAATCTTTTGCCCTCTCATTGTCATTTTGCTTCAGATTGAATAGGTGGTTGAGGGTAGGCGGAAACTCAGTATTGAAGAGAAACCTTTCAATGAACAAGTTGATGACTTTGTCAAAGTCTCGCAGTTCAATCGGGTTGATATGGTCGGCATACCATCTTGCTGCAACTTCCTCCAGACTGCGTGGAAAGCATAGGAATAAAGCCCTATTGTTCTTTCTGAATCGGTTGCACTCGGCGAAAAATGTAGCCAGATGAGCCTTGGGGTTGCCGGTTCCATCAAACTTTAGAAATTTACGAGGAAGATCTTCCCAGTTGTCATCTCCTTCTAGGCCGTCATAAAAATCTGCACCGATGTAGACCTTTTTGCCTTTGTCCTGGGTTTGTAAGTCTTTGATTGCAAGAGTCATTTCTCTCATTTGCTTATGCATCAGATCTTCTGCTGGGATCTGAAACTTGGTTTTGTTTGCTGACTCGTGCCCCTCGTTGACTTTCTTGGCCCGATACAAAGGGTTGTGAAAATATGTTGGTTGCTCTTCCTCTGAGTCCTCCTCTGCTAACTTTGAAGTGTTGTCATATTGAACTTGTTTTTTGCTGATTTTTCCCTTGGCTTTGCTTTTAGAAGATATTTTCTCAGGGTTTTACTCAGTCTGTTCAGACATCATTTTGGCCATCACTTTCTGAAACAACTTGTATGTAGCTGAATCAACATTGCTTTCTGCTTCTTGGCCCTGCTGCTTGGATGACCTGATGGAGTTCATTTCCTCTCCTTCACTGTCGCTTTGCTGTGGCATTGTTTCCTTTCCAGTCCTCGTCCGAACCATGATGAAATGTCAATGTCCTCTCTGAAGGTAAAAATGGGATATTTAGGAATTTTTTGGAGGAAAATTATGATAAAGGAAGAAATCAAAGTCTGATGATGAAAATATCCCATTACGAGGGATCGGGTTGTCACCAAAAATTCGTGACAACCGCACTGTTTTTTTTGAAAAAAAAGGATGAACAAATATTTAATTTTGAAAGGGACATATCCCGACAAAAATTTTGTTTTATCACAAAGGAGGGAAAAGAATTTGAAAGAGGATATCAAAGACAAATTTGAAGAATTGCAGGCAGGATCCAAGAATTTGCAGAAATCAGAAGAATAAAGTAAAAATACACCTAGGTTTTAAAGACAAAGAGGAAATTTCGAATAATATGTACCTAGGGTTTTGGAGAATATAAGGAAGATACAAAATATCATACAATCACAGATATACAAATAAGGATGTACAAGCAACATTCCCTAAAGCTGACTCTATATGCAATATTTTGAAATGGCTGATAGGACCATAATCCTAACTCTATGGTTCAGATCATCTGATTCCAATCAAGGTATGCCGATATACTCAAGCCGAAGCTCGAAGTACGTGGCATATAAGATATCTCTTCGGTTCTAAGGCAAAAGGCTTCCCAACATCCTTGAGCACCTACCGATATACCTCAGACTATGGCCCTTAGGTACGTTAGGGGACGCGAACCCAGATAAGTGGTCCAGTTGTGAGGCTCTCTCCCAAACTATGGTTCAGTGAGACAGCCCAGCAACGTGAAGACCGGGACAATATAGGTAGGGATGTTTTCAAAAACATGCAAATAAAAATCAGAAGGCTCTAATGCAAGTCCTAAAGAGATAGAATTTAAATGAAAAGAAGCATACACTTGCATACATTGTTTTGCATTCAATCCCTAGTATTGAGGAGAGTTGTATTTCAGACCTAAGTCTAATGTGAACATGGAATAATCTCCTCAATATGGTCCTACCAAACCATATTTAAATCCTTGGATTCGGGATCCTAAAGTGGAATTGCATCTGAAGTCTGAGATCCAAAGTGAAATCGGGTTCTGGATCCTAGAATGTGAAATTCCACTAGAGGGGGGGTGAATAGTGAAATACGATGCAAGTTGATATAATAAAAAATAAAGCAATAAGGCACAACACAATAAACACGGGATTTATACTGGTTCGGTGAAAACCCTGACCTACATCCAGTCCCCAAGCAAACCACTTGAGCTTTCCACTATAACATCCGAATCACCGGATAAATAGTACAACACCCTCTTCCTCAAAGGTCTTCTTCTCTCAACAGAGAAGGGGCACACCCTCTTCCACAAAGGTCTTCTTCTCTCAACAGAGAAGGACAACACCCTCTTACACAGAGGTTTTCTTCTCTCAACAAAGAAGGGCAACACCCTCTTTCTCAGAGGTCTACTTCTTTCAATAAAGAAGGAATATAGTGAATAACAGAAAGTTACAATACTTCCTATAGAACCTTCAGGATGATATGAATGCACGGATGAAGGATTCTCAGAATGTTCTGTTTGTCAATCAGAAGATACTCTTTGTCAAAGAGTTATTTTTGACTTTTTCTCTTTCTTTTTCTAGGCTCTCTTTCAAATATCGAATAGGTATTTTTCTCGTTGTAAGCTCACTTGTCTATTCCATTCCCTTCTGTTTGAATAGTTCATTTGAGTGTGTTTTTATAGCTTAAAAAAATAGTCGTTGGCTTTTTGAAATCGTAGCCTTTTTGAGATGTGAAATGTCATGTCATTTCAAAAAACATCTTTAGAGAAATTCGAGAAAGTCTTCTATCCATAAAAGTAAAATATAGGGTACACTAGTCGTTGTAATATTTTAGGTAATATATATTTTATGTAAAAAGTCTATTTCTTACAATAGTACATTGAACGTTGGATTATAGGTTGTCATGTGGTTTTGTCTTTATCCTAATTAATGATTTGTGGTACATAGGTACTTCTTTACTTTAAATGAGTGTAAGTACAATAAATGCTTTGAGATATTTATTTGTACATAGTCATGTCAAGAGTTTTCTTTATGTTGTGTTTTTCAAAGTCTACAGAGAGAATGAAGACTACAAGTAAGTCGACATTCTTGAGAAGGATATTTAACAAGGATTCTTTACAAAAGGTATTTAATGCTATACAAAGAGAATGATGACTTCAAGTAAGTCGACATTCTATGAGTTTGTAAAAAGGTAACTAGAGTCTTTTCAAAACCAATATTATATTTGTTTTCTTTGTGTAGCCGATTTCATGTTTTGTCTTTTTCCTATATTTGAAATCATTTCTTTAAAGAAGGTAACTAGAGTCTTTTCAAAACATATTATATTTGTTTTCTTTGTGTAGCCGATTTCATGTTTTGTCTTTTTCCTATATTTGAAATCATTTCTTTAAAGAAGGTAACTAGAGTCTTTTCAAAACATATTATATTTGTATTCTTTGTGTAGCCGATTTCATGTTTTGTCTTTTTCCTATATTTGAAATCATTTCTTTTCATGTTGTCTTGTATATGATATAAGGTACAATTATTACATTTTGAAATCATGTCAAAATACCTTTTTCATATAGGGTTGTAAGAAGGTACAATTATTTGTTTTAAAAAAGGAGCTTTTTGAAACTATCGTATACTTTTATGAAATAGCTTTTATGAGTGAGTATGTAATATGCAATATGCATCCTTCTGAAGGTTCTGTTACATATGACTCTAAAGAAAAAAATCTTCAACTTGTGGAAGCCGATCTCTTTAGATAGTCTTTAGGAGTGCATGGCTCAACAAGCTTTTTCTTCAAGTATTATGATTGCATCATAGTTGTACTTGAACAAGAGGTCTCCATCCTTTTTGAGTGAGATATCCTTGCATCAAATACTCGTTAGATATATGGCAAAACATATCCAGTCATTATATAACATTTTTCAAGAAGACATATTATCATATCATATAAAATCAAATAAGACAGTGTATCATATTATGTGACATCAAAACAGAGTTTCTCAACATTCTCCCCCTTTTTTATGATGACAAAATATGCTCCCCCTGTCAAAAAGACATTATGCATAGAAATAATACTTATAATAATATTGAAAAAATGTTAAATACGAGTATTTTTCTCCAATAATGGAGATAGGATTTCTCCCCCTTTGTCATGGACAAAAAGGAAGGGATCAGAGTAAGAGAGTTATTACAGACCAAAAAATAATGTAAAGTTATTACAGACCAAAATTAATTAAAAGTTATTACAGACCGAATAAACAAATGAGTTTATTCCGAAGGTGGACAGGATTTAAGTGAACGGTTGGCTTGATCCGGCCGGAGGGTCTGTAGAGTTTGTTGCAACAAGGCTTGACGGCGAAGTATGCGATCCTGAGAACGCTGGACATTCATTAGTGCAGAGAAGTAATCAAAGTTGGATGTTGGATCTTCTTCATCAGAGCCGGGAAGGTGTAGGGACCTTAGATTGAAGGAAGTAGCATCGAGGACCTGAGAGGGATAGAGGATAACTTCGTTTTGAAGGGGTACTTTGAAGTATTTTAGAATGGGAGTTATAAAACACCCAAAAAGAAGAGGCTGGAATTTTTGATAACGAATAAAAAGGTCGAAAAGAATGTTGGACCAGTTTATCGGAGTAGAAGAAAAAATTGCGTAGAGAAGGACAGAGATTTTTCTTGGTACTAATCCCTTGCGTGGAGGCTTGGGATAGATATTGTGGAGAAGAATCTGGGCAAGCAGTTGAGCATGAGGTTGGAGATTCCTCATGTGCCAGGGAAGTTGTGAGCAGTTGGTGCAGAGAAGAATTTTTCGAAGTACCGACCGTTCGAGTGGTACTATGTTGTCTAGATTTATGCCGGTGGAAGGAAGGTTAAGAATTTTGCCTAATGAGGAAGCATGAAAGAACATCAGGCGTCCGTGTACTTTGGTGGTGATGGTAGTTTGCTCATGATCAGAGGAAAAATTTGTGTAGAAGAGTCGGACGAGTTCGGGATAGTAAGCAGCTTGTGATGAAGATCCTAGTAAGTGTTTAAGTTCGGGGAGAGACCTTTCTAGGTCAAATAATATGAAGTCGTCGTAGTTAACCAATTTACCTTCATGAATTGGTCGAGAGCAAAGGGAGTTGTAGAAGTGAAATAGATCGGGATACCTTAGGTCGGCGGCAGTGATTGCAGTGTTTGAGGAGGAAGCCATGGCAAGAGCTTAGAAAGAACGAGCAAGAGAGAAAGACTTGGAAAGGAGTAAGAGTTTGTAAGAGAATAGAGAAAATCGTGGGAATGAAATATGAATCAATCTAATAAATAGAAGAAGAAAAATAATGGTGATAAGAAATGAATGACATTGGAAGTGAAGGATTTTTAGATTTTAGTGGAAAGAAGAAATGCGTGAGTTGTAAAATAAGAGACTTGTGAATGACAAATCAAATCAATTTTGGAAGAAAGTGTATTATATTAGTATAGATATTAAGAAGGACATAGTTTCGAAATAATTTTTCTATATATGTAACAAATTTACTATGGGCAATCTTGTTGGATAGTGAGAAGAGTCATGAATTAAGTATGGAGTGTCATATTAAACGTAAGAGAAAGAATGATTCAAGAGTTTTTAAAGATTTTCGTGAAGATCATGAAGAATAGAGAGTGAATAATGGCCTAATAAGAACAAACAACTTTTCCAAGAATTTACTTTATGTGAAAGCATTCCAAAATCATGAAGAGGGAGTTTGGAATAAGACAAACATGAAAGTATGAGGAAATGCAATAATTTCTTATTTAAGAAGTGTATATTTTGATATACGTGAAAGGAGTGTGAATAGATATAAAGGAGGGTGATACGGATATGTGAAGAAATGAGAGTGGTCATAAAGGACACCAATCACTTGAAGTTGGATAGGAGATGTATGACATAAAGTGGAGTGAAGGACAAGGTTTTAATGAATCTCGATTGGAGAGAGATATAAAATATATGAGAGAGTCATGGTCACGGATGAAAAGAAACTTCGTATAATGTAGAGAGAGAGAGAGAGATAAAAAGGTGATACAAATCGTACTTATGAGTGGGAGTACAAGTTTTTGAAAAGAGAATTTTACAACACTTTTTCGTAAAAGATGTAAAGCATGAAGAGATGATAATAGATTGTTCTTAGGCTATGATATAATAGATGATATAGTAAAAAATTTACGTGAAATATAACAACTTAAAAAGTGGTAGGAGAGGATAGTCAATTGAATTTTTCATGAAAGGCATTAATATTTTAGTGAAGTGTCTCGATAGGAGGAAAAGAAAGACATGATAGAAATAGAGTGTACGTAATATATGATATAACAAATGATATAGTAAAAATTATACGTAAAAACATAGCAACTAGATCTTTAGAAGAAGGTAAAAAGAACCAAAAAAATAATCATTCGATTTTGACTAAAATTTGAAAAGCAAGATTTCTCATAAAATAATATGTTATCATGTTGAAGGTGAATCAACTTATCGTAAGAGAAGTTTTCACAAAAGGATAAAAATTATACGTAAAAACATAGCAACTAGATCTTTAGAAGAAGGTAAAAAGAACCAAAAAAAATAATAATTCGATTTTGACTAAAATTTGAAAAGCAAGATTTCTCATAAAATAATATGTTATCATGTTGAAGGTGAATCAACTTATCGTAAGAGAAGTTTTCACAAAAGGACAAAAATAATAAAGGAGTTATGAGATGAGTGATGTGAACAATGTCATGATAGCTTTTAATATAATTAGTTCTTATGGATATGAGTGAAAGGAGATAGGACAAGGAGTCATTATGGATGTGTACTTGAAAAATGACAAGTTGAAAGACATAAAGAATGTGTCTTATAAGAGTTTAGAGTATACGTGAATATTGAAACCTAGTTTGACTAACAAAAATCGATAAGAAGAAAAAAGCTTTTAAAATAAGATTTTAACAAAACTTATAAGAAGTATTATAATAAGTGTGATTAATTTATAAGTCACTTAGTTTGCATATTCCTAGTTCTCTTCTAATTCGTGTAAAGTCTTCATGTTTCAAAGGTTTAGTGAATATGTCTGCTAACTGTTGATTAGTGGGTATGAATTCGAGTTTAATTATGTTGTTTAAGACTTGTTCTCTTAAGAAGTGGTGTCTTATTTGAATGTGCTTAGTTCGTGAGTGTAAAATAGGATTCTTAGATAAGTTTATAGCACTAGTATTATCACAGAAAATAGTTGTATTTTCAAAATTTAAACCAAAATCTTTTAAGGTTTGTTTCATCCAGATAACTTGTGTACAGGCTAGGCTAGCAGCAATGTATTCGGCTTCAGTAGTTGATAAGGATACACAGTTTTGTTTCTTACTGAACCATGATACAAGTGAGTGCCCTAGCATATGACATGTTCCACTTGTGCTTTTTCTGTCAAATTTACTTCCAGCAAAGTCAGCATCGCTGTATGAGATTAAATCAAATGTAGAGGATTTTGAATAGAATAATCCAAAATCAACTGTCTTTTAAATATCTCATTATTCTTTTTTCAGCTTTAAGATGTGATTCTTTTGGATTTGACTGAAATCTAGCACACAAGCAAACACTGAACATAATATCTGGACGGCTAGCAGTTAAATATAATAGTGATCCTATCATACCTCGGTATACCTTTGTATCCACAGACTTACCATCTTCATCTTTGTCTAAAACAGTAGTAGTGCTCATAGGAGTGGTTTTTGAAGCAGTTGAGTTCATGTTGAACCTCTTCAGAAGTTCACGAGCATACTTAGATTGATTGATGAAAACTCCATCCTTGGTTTGCTTAATATGCAGTCCAAGAAAGTAGTTGAGTTCTCCCATCATACTCATTTCGAATTCCTTCTGCATGGACTTAGAAAATTCTTCACAGAGAGTGCTGTTAGTAGATCCAAAGATGATATCGTCTACATATATTTGAACAATTAGGGTATGATTATTCACTATTTTCACAAATAATGTCGAGTCTGCTTTGCCTACAGAAAAACCAGTTTTTAATAGAAAGGTTTTGAGTCTGTCATATCAAGCACGAGGTGCTTGTTTTAGGCCATATAAAGCACGTTTTAGTTTGAAAGCATGATCTGGATATTGTTCATTTTCAAATCCTGGAAGTTGTTTTACATAAACTTCTTCATTTATAAAACCATTTAAAAAGGCACTTTTAACATCCATTTGATATAATTTGAAATCCATATAGCTTGCATATGCTAAAAACATTCTAATAGATTCAAGTCTAGCAACAGGAGCAAATGTTTCATCAAAATCAATACCTTCCTCCTGGTTGTAACCTTGAGCTACTAATCTGGCCTTGTTTCTTATAACATTACATGTTTCATCTAGCTTGTTTCTGAAGATCCATCTTGTCCCAATGATCGGATGATCCTTTGGTCTTGGTACAAGATCTCAAACTTCATTCCTTTGGAATTGATTCAATTCTTCAGTCATGGCTAGCATCCAGAACTCATCGATGATGGCTTCATCAATCTTCTTTGGTTCAAGTTGAGAAATGAATGCCATATTTGCAATCCATTCTAGCTGAGCTCTAGTCTGAACCCCCTTTGTCAGTTCTCCCAAAATCTGCTTTTGAGGATGATCTTTGATATCGACAAATGTTCTTTGATGATCATCTTCATTAGACTTAGCAGTGTTATCTAAAAATAAATCCGTACTTTCAACATCATCATCGTTAGTTTGCTTATAAACAGATTGATCAATAAATTCACAGAAACTAACATGCATAGATTCTTCAATAGACATAGAACTCTTATTGAAAACCCTGTATGCTTTACTATGACTTGAATATCCTAAAAATGTGCCTTCAATAGATTTAGCATCAAATTTATCTAGGCTATCTTTTGTGTTTAGGATAAAGCATTTACAACCAAAGACTTTGAAATAGTCTATTCTTGGAGTTCTGTCATAGAATAGTTCATAGGGAGTTTTATTTAATAAGGGTCTAATGAGAACTCTATTTGTTATGTAGCATGCAGTATTAACAGCTTCTGCCCAAAAAGATTTAGCAAGATTATTGTGTTGGAGCATAGTTCTAGCAGATTCCTGAAGGGTTCTATTCTTTCTTTCTACTACACCATTTTGAGGTGCAACTCTAGGAAAGGCAAAGTTATGAGAAATACCATGCAAGTTACAAAAATTTTCAAAAAGTTCATTTTCAAATTCTCCTCCATGGTCACTACGGATTTTAACAATAGAACAAGATTTTTCATTTTGTAATTTTTTACATAAAATTTCAAATTGACAAAACGTATCACTTTTGTTTTTCAAAAATATTACCCAAGTAAATCTTGAGTAGTCATCTACAATGACAAAAACGTATTTATTGTGATTAAGACTAGCTACTCTAGAAGGACCAAAGAGATCCAGGTGGAGAAGCTCTAGAGGTCTTTTGCTTGAAATGATATTTTTTGATTTAAAAGATGATTTAGACAATTTTCCTAATTAACATGCATCACAAAAATAATCCTTTTTAAAAGATATTTTGGGTAACCCACGTACTAACTTATCTTTAGCTAATTTAGACATGTACTTAGAATTGACATGACCCATTCTCATGTGCCATAAATGTTGAGAGTCATTATTAGCTATGAGGCAATGTTCTGTGATGTTTTCTAGGTATAGTTCATATATATTATTTTTTCTTATACCTTTTTGTTACGACAATGAAGCCATACATGATACTTCAAGTACAAGGTTTTGATGATGAGCAAGTGGAATCAACTGCATTTCAGCTAAGGCTATAAAGAAATTGAAGAATTCAGTGAAGAATCTTTGAAGACTAGTGTGCAAATGTTTAATTCATTAAAAGTCTTAGATTCTTGTAAGAGCCTTACTTAGAGTGCATATTTAGGTTGCATTTCACCTTAAAAGTCTTTAGAAAAACTTTTCTAAAAAGAACCCTCATGAAAATCTTTTTTGAAAACTCTTTTCTTAAATTTTCATGTTTATTAGTCGACCAATAGTCTTACCAGTCGACTAAACCTTTCGTGCCATATTTTATAAAAAGTCATTTTTGTCAAATTAGTCGACCGAAGGTTTTATCAGTCGACTGCACAATATGTCTGTTTTCTGGAAAATTAGCAGCAGTCGACTAATGGTTTTATCAGTCGACTGAACAGAACATGTGTTTTCTGAAAATTTAGCAGCAGTCGACTAATGCTTTTTATCAGTCGACCAAACAGAATGTTTGTTTTTCAGAAGATTTTAGCAGCAGTCGACTAAAAGATTTTTCAGTCTACTGATGATATTATCAGTCGACTAAGTTTCAAAAGTTCATATTTTCAAACGGCTCGATTAATAGATCAGTCGACCGACGATAACGGTCAGTCTACTAATAACTAACTATTAGTCGACTAACTGATGTTTCAGTCGACTAATTTTGCCATTTTCCTAAAACTTCAAAAAGGCGTGTCTTCATTTTTTAAACATTTTGATCGTTCGAAATGGACAGTTTTGACACCCTTTCATACCCTCAACGTATGGAAAACTTTAACTATAAATATGAGTGCATTGTACACTAAAAAACAACAAGAATTCAATCGATTTGAATCATTTACTTATTGCTTTTCACTCCTATTCATTCAAGTATTTGTTTTCTCACTCACGTGATATTTTCACTTCAGTTTTTCACTCAAATCACTTTGAGAGATAGTGAATTCGTGAGTAGAGTGTTTCAACAACCTCAAAAGCCAATTGCATCTCATTTGCATTCAAAAGGAAGGCTCATAGGTTGTATTGTAAGTTGTTATTTCTTTTCTGTAAAAAGAAGGACTCCTTGGTTTAAAGGAGTTGTTTGCTTTCAGTAGGGTTGTTACTGAAAGTGGGACCAGTTATGGTCTGTGTGATCTTGTAGTTTACAAGGTTGATAGTGGATAATCTCAAGCGGGTTTTGCTTGGGGACTGGATGTAGGTCAGGTTAGACCGAACCAGGATAAAATCTTGTGTTCTTTGTGTGTTTGCTTTGAGATTTGCAAAATCATTCTATATTCCGCAGAAAATTTTAAAAGCACTATTCACCCCCCCTCTAGTGCTCGTTGCCTCGATCCTAGTGCACTTTCACTTTTAAGATAATATTTTCGTTGGTGTCTGCTATAAGACAAGAATTATGATTAAAGCTAACATTATAACCTGTATCACACATTTGACTAATACTTAGAAGGTTATGTTTTAAGCCTTTAACCAGGAGAACGTCTTTGATAAGAGGTTTATTTATATTTCCAATATTACCAATACCTATTATCAAACCTTTGTTGTTATCTCCAAAGGTGACGGTTCCTCCTTTTTTATGAAGAACAACAAAAAGGTCTGAATGTCCAGTCATGTGTTTTGAACATCCACTGTCTAGTATCCATCTGTTCTTCTTGTTTGGAGCCTGCAAAACATTAAGTAAAATTTTTTTTTGGTACCCAGTCGGGTCCCTTTTTGTTAGACTTTGGAACCCATATCCATTTAGATTTGGGTTTGTCTACAGCCTTGGAGGAGTTCAATAAGTTAAAATTATAATGCTCCTTTTTAGGTTCAGAAGAACTTTTCACAAATGTGGTCTTTTGATTCATACAAGAAGGCTTGTTGAAATGAGAGTAGCCAATACCATTCTTGTAAAAAGACACTTTTTGAGAGGATAGGAGTTTATCCAAGTTCTCTTTTCCTTTAGTAAACTTGAAAACCGTTTTCATAAGGTTCTCAGTTTTACTTTTTAATTCTGAAATTTCTACTTGTAGATTTTTAGTCTTGGAGCTGGTAGAAGAGATTTCAGAAGTAATAAGAAGATTTTTTTTTTGTAACTCAGAGTTTTCAATACTGAGTTTTTCATTTTTCAAAATGAGCTCTAGATTCTCAGATTTCAATTGTTTATTTTTGAGAATCGTTTTCCTTGATTCTTCAAAAAGTTCCTGAAAGGCATTTTGAAGTTCTTTAAAGGAGAAATCAAGAGATTCACTTACAGAGCTTTCTGTCATGAAGCACATGTTGGCGATTTCTGCTTCATCATCATTTGACTCTTCACTGGTGGATGGTTCTGAATCATCCCATTGAGCATGCAGAGCCTTTTTCTTGAAGAACCTTTTCTTTGGTTCCTCAGTCTTGGATTTTCTTCTGAGAAGAGGACAATCACGTCTCAGGTGACCTGACTTATTACACTGGTAGCACATAGAATCTTCTTTTGGGTCTTTTCTTTCTTTGTGCTTATTTGGAATCCGGTTCCTTCTCATAAAGCGCTGGAATTTTCTGGTGAGTAGCGCAATCTCAGTTTCTTTTTCTGAGTCCTCATCCTCAGAAAGGGCTGAGAAGGCTAGAGTTTTCTTCAAAGGTTGTTCTGCTTCCTTTCTTTCCTTCATATGGACTTCATAGGCCATAAGATTGCCTATTAAATCGTCCAGAGTAAGTTTGGACAAATCTTGAGCTTCTTCAATAGCAGTAGTCTTTTTCTCCCAATCAGTTGTGAGAGATCTCTAGATTTTCTTCATCTTTTCTGTCTGAGAGTGGGTTACACCCAGAGATTTCAGATCGTTGGTGAATCTGGTGAACATCTCTGTGATGGGTTCATCTTTGTTAATTTTGAACAACTCATATTTTCTGACAAGAGATGAGATTTTGGCTTCTTTCACTTAATTGGTTCCTTTATGAATGACCTCCAAAGAATGCCAAATATCATATGCAGATTCACATATAGATATTCTATTGAATTCATTCTGATCGATGGCACAATATAAGGCATTCATAGCCTTTGCATTTAGGTTTGCCATTTTCTTTTCTTCATCAGACCATAAGTTATAGTCTGCGGAAGGAGATGTGTATGGATGCTCAACAATTTTCCATACAGCAAAATCTATGGATTTGAGAAATATAGCCATTCTGCACTTCCAGTATCCATAGTTGGAGCCGTTGAAGAAAGGAGGACGAGATGTGTGTTGACCTTCAATATCACGAGCATAAGAGGAAGATGCCATATGTGCTGGAAGACTTGTTATGTCGAAACCAGCAAACCTGCTCTGATACCAAATGAAATTCCACTAGAGGGGGGGTGAATAGTGAAATACGATGCAAGTTGATATAATAAAAAATAAAGCAATAAGGCACAACACAATAAACACAGGATTTATACTGGTTCGGTCAAAACCCTGACCTACATCCAGTCCCCAAGCAAACCACTTGAGCTTTCCACTATAACATCCGAGTCACCGGATAAATAGTACAACACCCTCTTCCTCAGAGGTCTTCTTCTCTCAACAGAGAAGGGGCACACCCTCTTCCACAGAGGTCTTCTTCTCTCAACAGAGAAGGACAACACCCTCTTACACAGAGGTCTTCTTCTCTCAACAGAGAAGGGCAACACCCTCTTTCTCAGAGGTCTACTTCTTTCAATAAAGAAGGAATACAGTGAATAACAGAAAGTTACAATACTTCCTATAGAACCTTCAGGATGATATGAATACACGAATGAAGGATTCTCAGAATGTTCTGTTTGTCACTCAGAAGATACTCTTTGTCAAAGAGTTATTTTTTACTTTTTCTCTTTCTTTTCTCTTTCTTTTTCTAGGCTCTTTTTCAAATATCGAATAGGTATTTTTCTTGTTGTAAGCTCACTTGTCTATTCCATTCCCTTCTGTTTGAATAGTTCATTTGAGTGTGTTTTTATAGCTTAAAAAAATAGTCGTTGGCTTTTTGAAATCGTAGCCTTTTTGAGATGTGAAATGTCATGTCATTTCAAAAAACATCTTTAGAGAAATTCGAGAAAGTCTTCTATCCATAAAAGTAAAATATAGGGTACACTAGTCGTTGTAATATTTTAGGTAATATATATTTTATGTAAAAAGTCTATTTCTTACAATAGTACATTGAACGTTGGATTGTAGGTTGTCATGTGGTTTTGTCTTTATCCTAATTAATGATTTGTGGTACATAGGTACTTCTTTACTTTAAATGAGTGTAAGTACAATAAATGCTTTGAGATATTTATTTGTACATAGTCATGTCAAGAGTTTTCTTTATGTTGTGTTTTTCAAAGTCTACAGAGAGAATGAAGACTACAAGTAAGTCGACATTCTTGAGAATGATATTTAACAAGGATTCTTTACAGAAGGTATTTAATGCTATACAAAGAGAATGATGACTTCAAGTAAGTCGACATTCTATGAGTTTGTAAAAAGGTAACTAGAGTCTTTTCAAAACCAATATTATATTTGTTTTCTTTGTGTAGCCGATTTCATGTTTTGTCTTTTTCCTATATTTGAAATCATTTCTTTAAAGAAGGTAACTAGAGTCTTTTCAAAACATATTATATTTGTTTTCTTTGTGTAGCCGATTTCATGTTTTGTCTTTTTCCTATATTTGAAATCATTTCTTTAAAGAAGGTAACTAGAGTCTTTTCAAAACATATTATATTTGTTTTCTTTGTGTAGCCGATTTCATGTTTTGTCTTATTCCTATATTTGAAATCATTTATTTTCATGTTGTCTTGTATATGATATAAGATACAATTATTACATTTTGAAATCATGTCAAAATACCTTTTTCATAAAGGGTTGTAAGAAGGTACAATTATTTGTTTTCAAAAAGGAGCTTTTTGAAACTATCGTATACTTTTATGAAATAGCTTTTATGAGTGAGTATGTAATATGCATCCTTCTGAAGGTTCTCTTACATGTGACTCTAAAGAAAAAAATCTTCAACTTGTGGAAGCCGATCTCTTTAGATGGTCTTTAGGAGTGCATGGCTCAACAAGCTTTTTCTTCAAGGAGTATGATTGCATCATAGTTGTACTTGAATAAGAGGTCTCCATCCTTTTTGAGTGAGATATCCTTGCATCAAATACTCGTTAGATATATGGAAAAACATATCCAGTCATTATATAACATTTTTCAAGAAGACATATTATCATATCATATGAAATCAAATAAGACAGTGTATCATATTATGTGACATCAAAACAGAGTTTCTCAACAGAATGGATTTTGGATCTATAATCTGAGATTCAAAGAGTGAAGATTTATACTTGGAAATCTGGATCCAAGATGAGATTAGGATCCATCTTTGGACTTGGAATTTTGATTTGAGATTTTGAACTCTGAATATATAAATGAATTTCAAAGTCAAATTGGACTTTGATTTTGAAAACTTGAATTTTGGAATTTAGAAGATGAATCAAGAACCTCAAAGTAAAATTGAACTTTGAATTTTATTAGAGTTTTGAATATAAAATGAATTTGGAATTTCAAAGTCAAATTGAACTTTGAAATCTGATTTGAATTTGAAAAAATGACTTTGAAATCTCAAAGTTAAATTGAACTTTGAGATTGAAAATGAAATTGAATTTGAAAAATGAAAGGATGAATTGGATTTTATAAGAATTGAAGATAGATTAAGGAAGATATTTACATCACTTGGAGTTTTTGAAAAAAAGAATTTTGAAAATATGATGCAGTTCTATCCTAAATGATGAATGAATTTAAAGAATTTAAAATTTGGGTTTTGAAAAGCTATTCCATTCTTTAAACGAATTAAAACAAAATTTAAGATATAATACATCCTTGACTATGGTCATTGAATGTATTATATAATAATCTATATTTAAATTCAGGTGAAGAATGAAACACATTTTGTGTTTTTTATAGAGTTTAAAATGAAATTAACTCTCAATATACCCTGACTATGGCCATCGGTATATGTATTGAATTAGTTTTAAGTTAAACTCTGATAAAAGGTGAAGTATTTGAAAATATGATGATTTTTGAAAAGGGTCCAGTGTGGACTTAGTGTTATTTTATAAAAGATAAAAATACTAAGTCTTGTTTACATCCCGACTATGGCCGCTGATGTAAATCATCAACTTAGGATTAATTTTCCTCTTATGAAATGGTGCACGTGCCATTCATGTTGCCATTTGTGAGATTTTGGGAAAATAATGAAAAGAATGATATGAAAACAAATAATTCTATGAAAATGGATGCTCATACATTCTATTCTAGGCTAGAGATATTGATATCTAACTATCACATTATTGAAATTGAAAAAATCTACAAGATCCCTATGTAAAGGGGAGATTAATACTTTACCTGTATTTCTTGCAAGATTAGCATAAAATAAGACACAAAAATGGAAAAAGAAAAAAAAGGAAAAACTGAAGGGGCTGTATTGAAAATAGAATACGTAGGATGATAAGAAAATGCAAATGAGTATGATGAGAAAAATGTGTATTGAACAATATATCCTAAACTAATGTTGTAATGTACATAATTGTATCCATTTATGATGCTCATATTAAATGAGAAAGGCTTATGGAAATACTTAAATATAATGCTTGTGGAAACTGAATATGTATACTTAGTGAGAGATATTTCACATATACCAAATGGGGAATGTATATGACTTACCGAACTAATTGCACATTCAACAGTAAATTGACTTCTCCTAACAGCAAATCATAATGATTCCATAATAAGTCTTGATGGTTCTTATTCAGAAAACTGGTTGTTTTCGCACAGCAGTGAAGCACACATTTTCTGAATGGAGGTTACGGAGCTTGTATTGTTTTCATTACCTCTAAGCTGCAGACTCTAGCAGCTGGAAGAGACACTGGCTGGGAAGTTTATTGTGGAGAAACAGGGTTCATACCAGACCCTATTATAGTGGGACTGATTTGCTTTCCCCCGAATTGGAATTTGATTTGGTCCCCTTCACGATCATCAAGCCTTTTCCAAAGCAAACATCCTTTTATCCATCTTTTCAATAATGTCCTTCCTGCCCAAAGCCTGTTCTTTAGCTTCCTCAATCTGATCATCCATACGCCAAAAGTTTATTCAACCAGAAACTGCACATAAGCTTACCTGCAATATACGTTTTAGCCCCAAGAATATAAATAAAACAATACTAAATAAGGAGTAACTTTCCACAAGAAAAATAGAGTATTCCAACAGGAATGGAAAAGTATGAATGGAAGCTCTAAAGAAAAATAGATAAATAAATAAAGAAGGATTGCTTTCAAACAAAATAAGAATATAGCAAATAGTGAAACTACTCAGAACCTGCAAAATTAAAAGTTGTGGAAAATAAACCAGAGAGGATATATTATTACGTAATGCAGGTAAAGAAGAGATGGAAAGCAGGAAAAACTCAATAAAATTTAGAATTTTCAAATAGAACCCATAAAATTCTACACCAGCCGTGAAATTTCAAGAAAAACACCCTGCTCATCATGACATAGGAAAATGGCGGTATGACAAGTAACGACTGGAACCATATCAGCCTCAAATCACAATAAAATAAGCAATGAAAAGTAAAGAAAAATAGGTGAGCAGTAGCCCTTATGAACTCAGATTTTGCAATTAATCAACATAAGTAAATCAAATTAAGTAGGAAAAGAAACACAAAGGTTAGCTACAAAAGGATGATAAAGAAAGGAAAAAAAATGAACTTGAATCAATTATACTAATAAGGATTTGTCTTGCAGATTCAGTATCAACATCCATATGGATACTTCTATTGATTTCTTCCAGCTCATCTCGCTTCTTTGAGATTAGCTCCTTCGTTTTGCTAACTTTCAGATCATCCAACCTCTTGACTTCAACCTCCATTTGCTCAATGGAATCAAGAGCGATACTTCACTGCTCAAGCACTTCATCAATGGAAGCAGAATTCAAGCGTGTCACATGGTCAAACTGTTTCCTCTCTTATACTGGAATGTCCATAATATTCCACAGTTCTACCAATGTACTGTCAAGACCTTGAAGCTTTTACAATCTTTCATGCTTCTCTTACCTCAACGAATGTATTGATCCAGCTTGAACGAGCGAGAGTGTCATTATCAATGCTATGTCTGACTGCTTGCAGAATCTACTAAACTTGGGTGAACCCCAGTTATTATCATTTGAGAAATTCAGGGATATGACAACTGATAGCTCATGCATGAGATGAATACAATTGATGACATTTTGTAGCCGAACACTCTTATCTTTTCAGGATTCCTCAAGTTGTGCCCTTAATTCTCCAAGCTTCTTTAAAGCCGAGTTCCATTCATTGATTTGTGGAGATATCACAGAGTTACTGAGTTGAACGTCTCCAGATATTTCTTTACAAATACGGACAATCTGGAAATGAAAAATTCCTTGATCCTCTGTCTAACAGTGAGACAAGTTGTCACTAGGCTGTCCACCTTTATTCAGCCTTGGTGACAAGAGGATTTACTAAGGCAGCCGAGCTCTTGGTTGCAAGAGTGATACTCCCCAGATTTGATCCATTCAAAGGGGCGATTACAGATGATCTTTTTAAATACCCTTCCTTCTTAGGTACTCAAGATTGAACTGGTGGAGTGAAGGAAAATCTCATACATTGATGCTCAGACAGTCTTTGTTACAGTTAACACCACAATATAGCAGGATTTCCTGCAATCCCAGGGTTCACGCTGTCGGATTTTTTTTTTATGTGTGCAGCTATCCTTTGCACTCTTATGACAATTGCCCTGAGAATCCATACGATCCACTACTTCTTCTTCAATTACTTGTCAAAACTCTACCAAACTTTAATTATACAGATAACATTCAGAAGTTGCACTTCCTATCGATAGGAGACTGGTTATACCCCCGGATTTCATAACTCATATTTATTTGCCCCACTCGATCACCTGGAAATAACACAGTTAGTCCCATTATTCACGATCTTCTCAACCACCATTCCCTCTTAGATGCCCATAACTGAATCACGGATTCATTAAACCCAGAAATGACGAGGAGTTTTATCACATTTGAAATCCAATTGCCAAAAGATAAAATGGGGTTGCAAGAATTAACGTACCAAATAGATTTAACTCCAGCATTGAGTATCTAATGTTGGCATGAATGCTCGATGCTAGGGAAATTACAGATGTTAAGGAAATATGTGACAATATGAGAATGAACAAGCGAATCAGCAGATGCAATGATATATTACAGGTAAACAAAATGTTATTGAGCCAAGGAAATCGGTGAATGAGATTAATCAAGAGCATTCTTAACAACATCTACAGTGAATAACTCGAATAAAAAAAATTGATCTAGACTACTAGATTTAACGAAATGAGTCCGACGAATGAATTAAATAAAGGGATAGAGATGTTAACATTCAGAACATAGAATATACAAGATAAGAAAGAAATATCATAACAACATATACTGAATGAAACCCGAACATATCGTCACTATACAGACAATTCCAAAATATATAGGAGGTACAATAAATTCTGCTCAGTTTCAGCAAAGATAATATTAGTTTGTAAAGCTGTGGGAGGCAATCTCACTCTCTGGGCTGGGCCTTCATATCCAGATCTTATTAAGCATACGTAGTGAAGAATCACCTTTAATTTTACAACATACTCCATTGGGACAATCGTTGGCAGTCGCCGCGACAGAGAGCATGAATGTTATAGCCATGGTGGTTATGGTAGCATAGAATCATAACAAATACATGAGTTGTTCTGACCTGGATGTCAAGGCTAAAGGGAACAGGGGATTAAAAATTTAAAACAGGAAACTAAGATCATGACAGCAAGTATAAATAAAATACATGTAAAGATGCAATTAACAAGAACATAACGAGAAGTTAATCTAATATCAGGAATGTAACAGAGCCTTAATCGAATAACCGAAATGTTAATACAGAGTGAAAGACGCTGACACCAGCAATCATATTGAAATTATATACTGGCTATAAACCTATGATAATGAAATGTTAAATCATTAGGATGGTTTTATGAAGCCAAAGTGGATAGGAGCATTGATTCTCTGTGGGACGTCTTTTAGTGGGATATACCGGGCTTTGCTGCAAATCACACGATGATCTCATAGTAAGACCGGTATCAACTTCAATCCCACTACGAGATGATTGGGGATATTCGTAGCAGACAAACAAGAACATAACACCTCAATATATCCTTCATAGGACATCGCGAAGCCCCAGAAGGATCATGTGTCATAATAAAAAAAAAATGTGCATACAGAAAGAAAGGAATCAACATCAAAGAAAATATTTCTACCACCGATCTATATCACGATACGATCATCGGCGATGCTCGGACTCGAAGACACGGCTAGATCAGAGTACCTTAACAGATTGATGTGCCAAATGAAATAGGAAATCCGATAGAAATCAGAATAAGTATGTGAAATGGATAAAAAAAAGAAAAGGAAAAGAAAAAAAAAAGGGGAAAAGGAAAACAGAATGTGTTGGAATGGGATATTCCATTGATTTGGCACGATACAGGTGGATCGGTGTTTGCTATATGCAAAACCGATGCCACGATGGTGCTCTAATGGTGTGATTTAAAACTGAAAATGCTAAGAAAAGTAAAAAAAACAACGGAAGGAAAAGGGGAATATTTACCTTGCCTTGTAGACATTCTGAAAGAGAGGGGTGGGAGAGTCTTCTCTTCAGAAGCTTTAGAAGGGGAGCACCAGAGGAACGTAGGAAACGCAAAGGGGAGGTGAAGATGATGAATGAGATTGTTGAAGTAAAGAGAGGGGTGCAGGGGTGATAACGGGTGCGTGAAGAAGAAGTGGGGAGGTGAAGAAGCGGTACATGAAAGAGCAAGAGGAGACGATGGCAGGGTGAAAACGGATGATGGCATGGAGCATCCTGCGTGCCTTTTTAAGGAGGAAAAGGGAAGGTTTAGGAAGAAGAGTGGTTGGGAGATGGGCGGAGGGTTTTCCAAAGAGGCGCCGCCCTCTTTTCTTTACAAAAGGTTTTCAAAACCCTAAAAACAGGTTTACAACAGGGCCCCTTCCATTTTCGGGTTTTTACCAAAAAGGGTTTTTGGTTTTCAAAAATAAGGGTTTTAAGAGAGGTTTTTAGCAAAGTCTTTAAAAACTACTTATTTTCCTCATAGTTTTTCCAATTTTTCAGGATTTTTCCATTTTTTTGTACTTTTGGAACAAAAATCTAAGTTTTTATACGAAAACAAAGATTAAACACTAATTTTTTTTGTATTTTTCTGAAAAATATTTACAAAAGTATCTTTCTGAGAATTTCAGACCATTTCGGGAAAATTTCTTCAGAAGAATGGGTTCGGACCCGAGTTTTGAGAAAATATTCGAGTTTCGACACTCAAATCGAGAAATACGTGATGGATCCAAACGGATGTCGGATGGACTGTTCGAGCTATTTAAAGACTATTTTTGGTATTTTTTATAATTTTAATTTAAAATTTGGACAATGAGACTCATATTTGCATCTGGACAATGGATCTGGATCCGAAATCGAGTCAAACATATAAAACAAATTTAAATTCAATAAAACTTGAGAAATAAACTGGAATTTAGGCTCAATTGCTCAGAAAATGATATCAGGGGCAAAAAGGAAATATTTACAAGATTTTGAAAAACTTGGGGTGTTCACAGATGCCCCTCTTTGCTACTAAGCCGGTTGAAAGCCGAGCTTAGTGGCAAAGAAACACTCCAAATTTTGAAAAATGCCCCAGTTAGCAGACATGAGCTGGGTGTGGAAGAATTATTTTGAAAGTGTGGCTTTTCAGGCTTAACACCTTTATCCTGAATGGTCCTGGGGGGACGAAATCCTCGACAATGATACGACTGAATGATAGAAATGAGGAAATTGTGATGGGACTTTGGATGAAGATCTCGAAGTAATGAAAGATAAGAATTTAGATCAGGTCTCGTGGGTGAGACAAAATCAGTTTTTGGAATGACTCAGGTTTAGCCCTTAACCTGGATGGGACGAAGATATCTCGAGATAACCTAAATGGGGGAAGGAATATGAGTAGACCTCGATGGGACATTTTTTGGAGAATGCCTCGTGAGATAAAGCTCAAGTAGGATCCTATCCTGGATGAATATACAAAGCACAGATTCCTCGATGGGAAGAACCATGATGGGACTGGAGGAAAACACCTCGTCGAAACGAGGGAAACTCGTTGGAACGAGATTCAGGTTTAACCAAAACCTGAAAAAGAAAGATACCTCGAGGGCGAGGTTCAGGCTTAACCCTTAACCTGAAGGGGACGACCATACAGAATCTTTTGATGAAGAAACCGTGATGGGACATGAGAGATACTTCAACTGAATGAGGTAACTCTTTTGGAAGATATAAACAATGCTAGGTTGCACCAAAATGGATATTGAATATTTATTTCATTCTTAGAATATCTAGAAAATTTTGCCAATAAGATAAATTTATAGTTGACTTCCACACTTGAAAATGTGCACATGTGTGCAAAGATATTCCCTTTTTTACTTAGAGTATTTCCTCCAACGAGGTTAACTTCTTGGTTTTAAGAGTCAAATTCAAAGTTTTTAGCGCTGATGATTTTCTTCAAGGAAGCTATCCATTTCCCTGATATGAGAAGAGAAGAAATATTCTTAATCTCATAAAAGCAAGTAGTGAAAAGATATTGATAAAAGAATTTCGCATAAGAAAAGATGACTTCTGGCATTTTTGGCAGTTTGATATCTGGGTGTTTTCCCATGATGATCTTTTTGCACTCTTTTTGAGTCATTGAACTTTTTGGGCTTTTACATCATCCTTCATTTTGGAGATGTCCTGACTTTTCTCTCTTTTTCAGGGAAGGGTACGTCACAAACTCTTTCATCTTGGAGATGCTCTGATCCTTTTTTTATCTCAGGTATTATATATGATATTGGCTCAAAAGGTCTTTAGGTGATAGCAGAAATCAAATATCTTTTAGGGTTTGTCGGTAGGTTCATCACATTCGCCTACATCTCAACGGTGATCTGAACTTTCCCTGGAAGGATCCTTCACAAACTCCTTCATCTCAGAGATGATCCAAATCTTCTTTTGCCCCGGGGGTCTGCTCGCCTATTCGTCTTCATCTTGACGACAATTGAGAGATCTCTTTTGCGAATATTTGATTTAAATGGATAAGGAGATATGAATTGAGTGGATTCTTTTTATCACTCATGATATTTCCACTGCCTGATTGCCAGAAAACCGTCTTTAAACATGCGTCATAGCCATGATCAATATCAATTCGCTTTTGGCCTTTCAACATCATTGAATATTTCTTTCGCTAATCATACCGAGGACATTTCTCACATCCTTTTGGTTGATCAACATGAAAAGATTTGAATTTTACCTCTTTCGCAAAAGGTTTCGCCCTTTTGGAAAGAAATACTAGAGATAAACAGAGGTGATTCTTTTGGTGTAATAAGAATATTGGAATCAACAAATATTTTTAGCAAATTGGCAAAGTTTTCAAGGATCCTTTGTGAAATAATCACTCAATATAGATTTTGATGCGACCTTTAGTTGCAACTTTTGGGAAGGAATATTTAGATTTTTGTTTTGACCGACCAGCTTGAAAGCAGGATTTTTTGGAAGTACCAGCTCGAAAGCAGGATTTTGATGGAAGTACCAGCTCGAAAGCAGGATTTTGAATGGAAATACCAGCTCGAAAGCAGGATTTTGAATGGAAGTACCAGCTCGAAAGCAGGATTTGATTGCCCGACCAGCTCGAAAGCAGTATTTTTTGGAAGTACCAGCTCGAAAGCAGGATTTTATTGCCTGACCAGCTCGAAAGCAGGATTTGTTTGACCGACCAGCTCGAAAGCAGGATTTTTTGGAAGTACCAGCTCGAAAGCAGGATTTGTTTTTGGTGAAATGATTGGTATTGATAGAGTTGTGACCCGAAGGCTTGGAAATGATGGATATTTGATGAAATTGTAACCCAAAGGCTTGAATTTTGATATACATTGATGAATTTGTATCCCGAAGGCTTGAAAAGGATAGATGTGGATGAATTTGTAACCCGAAGGCTTGACAGTGATAGACATGAATGAGATTGTAACCCGAAGGTTTGAGAGGTCTGCACCCTATGTGCAGACCACGTGCTGCTAGGCTGCAGCACTGGTCAAGGCCAGCGCCCATCTCACTTGGGTGCACTCGCACCCGGCTACGCGCCATGGGAGCCCCATAGTGGCTCGGCAAACCCAGGCCCAAAAGGGCCAAGCCTGGACCTCTTAGCAGGTCTGATCCAATCAAGGACCATACCTACTAATGTCGCTAGAGCGCCCTTGGACTGCACCCTAGTGGGCTCAGTCCAAAGGGCTGGACTTAGCCCGCTCCCATGGGGGTGCGGCTAGCCCAAAAGCGCAAAGCCCAAGGGGCTGGGCCAAAATGGCTTGGCCTAGACCCTGTGGGTCTAGGCTCAGCTAGGCTGACGGAGGGCTAGGGCACACCATGTGTGCCCAGCAACAGTTTCTGGTCCGTCCCGAAGGTGGGCTCGGACCAGAGCATGAGCTGCCTCACACCCGCACCAAGGGATGCGCCCAGCGCCCAAGACGGGTGGAGCCGCCCCAGGGTGACAGTCTGGACCCAGTGGGTTCAGACCAGCTGGGTCAAAAGGGGGCCCTCAATAGGGAGTCTGCACCCCCTGGTCTGACCCGTGTCTGGGTCCAGACCAGGCCGTGCTAGGGCCTGACGCACCACCATGGTGGGTGCGTTCCAAACGTACCTGGACTGACCCGCCAACGGTCAGTCCGGGGCTTGGCTGCAGCAAACCATACGGCCATGAGGCCCATCGAGCCCCACAAGAGCCTGGGCTGGCTGCGGAAAAGCCCAGCCCAGCCACCCAATGAAGAAAAGCCCCCTCAAGAGGCGTTATATAAAAAAAATTGCACATATATACATATATATATATATATATATATATTTATATTTCAAAAAGTGCAGCTGAAAGGCTGCCGTTTTCCGGCAGTTCCGGCGAAAACTCTAAACAGGAAACTCGTAGAGAGTTTTGTTAGCTTTCTACGGAGTCCAAGAACTTTGAAAATCGATATACGGTTCGGAAAATACTGTCAGAAAACTCGGTGTCACTCAAGGCATTTCTGGGTTGCTGACGGGACAACGTGTCAGACAAAGATGCTGATTTTCTTCAGCTATTCATTCCGAACCGGCAAAAATAGGTAACTACAAGACTGTAGCTTTCGGTCTGAGCTTTCCGAAATGCCCAAAAACTATCCGATCCGACGCGTATCCAGGGAGATACGCTCATTTTGCCGGAGGAATCCTAGACAACTCGGGAAAACGGGAAAGTAATGCATTCGAGCAATTTTTAGTTTTTTTTTTCGAATGCTGGGATCAAACAAAGAATGGGGAAACCAGAGGTTTCCCCAGCACCTTGTGGGTTTAACCCACCCCCAAAACCCACTGCACCAAGTGTGCAAAAGAGTGGGCTGGGCCCAAACCCCAACCTGAAAGCCAACAACCAACTAATAAAGAAAAAAAAATGCAACGTATTGGGGGGGGGAGGGGGAGAGCTCAACTTGGTGCTGGGTTGGCCCAGATGGAGCTGCTGCAAAGGGAGGGAGGAAAGGGGAAGAAGGGAGAAGAAGGAGAGAGAGGAGAAAGGTCCAGCCCTTTCTCTCTCCTCTCTTCTTCAAGTCTATATAGAGGGGAAATGGGTTAGGTGAAGATGAAGGGTGGGGAGAGGAAGAGAGGGATGGAGGGTCCTCCATAATCCCCTCTCTAGGTCCTATAGGGTCAAAGGGGAGGGTCAAGGGGCTGACCCTCAACCACTCCCCTTGATTCAAGGGGAGTGGTTGGCTTTGACTTTTCAAAGCCAACCCCTCTCAAAAGCCAAGCCACCCACGTTTTTCTCAAAAATTTTAAACTCCTTTTTTTTTAAATAGCATTGAATGGGGTTAGGGGCTACCCCCTAAGGGGTTCCCAGCCCATTTGAAATAATAATAATAAAAAATGTTGGCTCAGCCAACTACTTCCTAAAATGCCAATATGAGCCTTGAAAAGTGGCTTTTTGCAAACCTTTCAAAATGCTTTACGAAAATGCATTTTTTTGAAAACTTATTTCCATCAACTTTTAAAATGGCATGGGCTGAGGTGGAGCCCATGCCAACCATTTTATAAATGCCTAATACAATCCTTCACACAAAATATTTTTGGAAAACCTCTTTTTTTTTAAGTTTTATAATATTTCAAATTCACTTTATTATAAAACCTTATTTTGTTTTCTTAATTAAAAACTAGATTTAACTAATTCAAATGTTTTATTTCCAAATTATATGTCATGAATTTAGAACTAAATTTCGATATTAAGTATTTAGGTTTTCAATTCCAACGAATTTGGGCCTTGTAACGATTCATATTTACCGATATACCCCTTTTTCGGCAATTTCTATGAAATAACGAGAAATTTTTCTTGTTTAGGCTCCAAATTCGGAGCGAACCAATATGATTACAATATAAATATAATCCACAAGTATTGAGGCTCGATTCGTCGCGATTTGCCCTGAATCACCCCGTAGAGCAAACCTACGTGATTCAGAACCTCAGAAAGCGATAATTGCCAATTTTACGAGCAATGCTCGTGCCGAAACAAGAATTTCCCAATCGTGAAATATATATATCATTCAAAATTCTACAGAAAAATAGTGGGTCTTACAGGATTCCTTTCAAAAACCATCATATTTTTCTAAAATATTTTCCTCTTTTATCAGAGTTTAGTTTAAAATTAGCTCAATATATATATATATATATATATATATATATATATATATATATATATATATATATATATATATATATATATATTAATGGGCATAGTCAGGATATATTGAGAGCTAATTTCATTTTAAACTCTATAAAAGCACCAAAATATGTTTTGTTCTTCACCTAAATTCTAATATGATTGTTATATAATACATTCAATGACCATAGTCAAGGATGTATTATATCTTCAATCTTATTTTAATTCATTTAAAGAATGAAATATGATTTTCAAATACAATTTCAAAATTCTTTAAATTCATTCATCATTTAAGATAGAACAACATCATATTTTCAAAATTCTTTTCCAAAATCCAAGTGATCTCAAATATCTTTCTTCAATCTCTATTTCAATTCATTCTTCAAAGATTTAAATTTCGATTTCAAAGTTCAATTTGACTTTGAAATTTCAAATTCAATTTCAAAGTTCAATTTAACTTTGAAAACTTCTGATTTATCTTCTGGTTTCGAATTCAAAATTATTCTTTATCTTCAAAATGCTTCTCAATTCAAAATCAAGGTTTTGAGATTGATTATGAATCTCAAATTTGTCTCTTCCCAAATTCTAAATTCAATCTGGGTTTTAAAACCCCAGACCCATCTCCAAAAGTCCCATTTGGACTTTCAAAGTTCAAATCCAAAGTTAGAACCCAATCCATCTTGGATCCCAGACTTCGGATCCAATTCTATTTAGAATCCTACAAATCAATTTCATTTTGGATCCCAAACTTCGGATCCAATTCCACTTAGGATTCTAGAATTCAACCTCATCTTGGATCTCAGACTTCAGATCCAAATTCCATTTAGGATTCAGACTTTGGATTCAAATTCCATTTTGGATCCCAGATTTCAAATCCAATTTCATTCCCAATTCTAGATTTCAAATCCAAATCTATCTTGGTTTCCAGATTTCAAATCCAACTCCATTTTTCAGTTCCCAGCTGAACTTCTTAAATCTATTTCTATTTTTAAATTTCATTTGGATTTCTCAAATCCAAATTCCATCCTGATTCCAGACTTCAAATTTGAAATTCAATTCTATTTTCAAACTTCATCTCTTCTCCTAAATCCAGGTTTATAGTCCATTTTCTGACTTTGAAACTTCATTCCTTTTTCTTTTATCTCAGCTTCAAATCATTCTTTTCAAATTCAAAGATTCATTTTCCCAACTCTGATTATTTCAAAAACTTAGAACTTCAAATATCTTTTCAGATCTATCTCAAGTTCTAAGTTAGATTCAACTATTTATCATTTCGTCATTTCCATTATCACATTTACTTCAGAATCACTTGGAAAATCTCAAATTTCCAAAAGTATTTTCTCAAAAGCATACATTTCTGCATTTGCATTGCACAAACATGATTCTCTGTGCATTTTAAATTTAGAATAAATTCTTAGATCATATTTTAGCAAAGCAAAAAGGCATAAATTCGATCCTTGGTTTGATTACCCCTGGTAAAGGCACCAGGAACGGTCGAACCTCGTACCGGCGAGCGAGCCCCGTCTCCCAAATTTCCCGCAAACATTTCAAAAATGGAGGTGAGTAATTTTCTAAATATTTTCAAATTAAGGTCAAGTGAGACCCCGCAAAAAGAGTTTCTCTTCTCTCTTCTTTTCTGTCTTTTAATTTCTCCCCTTAAAAAGGAGAAATAGAGGTCAGAAAGGAAAAGAGAAGGAAGAGAGAGAAATACCAAGAGAGAAAAAAAAATTGCGATGATCACACTAGTCTAAATGCAGTCCATGTCAGTTGGGTTCGAGTCTAGGCTCCTAGGTTCACATGATATCAGAAAATAAAAGCTGACATTCCATAGAACACAATTTTGATAATTGAGCTAAGTCGAGCACATAGTTGATCAGACAAAGACAGGTTCCATTACGGTCGCCAAACTCCCCTCCCTCTGCGAGAGAGAAAGAAACAATCCTGCGAGTCAAACTCGACCAAAGTTTAAAAAAATCATTTTGAAAGTTACTTGCCTCCGTTTTGAAAATTTGCGAAAAAATTTTGTGGAATGGGATACCCCTGTCAGTACAAGGTTTGACCGTTCCTGGCACCTTTATGTGAACACCCCAATTTTTTTAAAGGTTTGTAAAATGACCTTTTTTGCCCCTGGTTCCATTTTCTGAGAAAACCAAAGCTAAATTTCAATCGTTCTTCAAGTTTTCTAGATTAAATTCCATATTGATATATTCGAATTCAATTCCGGATCCGAATCCAGTGTTTTAAACCCAAATCTGAGCCTCGTTGTCTGATTTTCAAATTAAAATTACAAAAATACCAAAAATGGTTTTGAATGACTCGGGTAGTTCATTCGGCGCTCTGTTGGATCCACAACCCTATATTTCTCAGTTCGAGGTTGTAGACCTCGAATATTTCCTAAAAATCCGGATATAAACCCATTTTCTGAAGAAATTTTCCCAAAATAGCCTCGAATTCTCAGAAAAACTCTCTTTTGTAAATATTTTTTGCAAAAATGCAAAAAATTAGTGTTTGATCTTTGTTTCCTCATAAAATCTTAGATTTTATTCCAAAAATACAAAAAAATGGAAAAACAACACAAAAACCAAAAGAAAAAATTGGAAAAAAAAACTATATGAAGAATGAGTGGTTTTTAAACTTTTTAAAGATGGTTTTGCTAAAAAACTCTTTTTAAAAAACCACTGTATGAAAAAATTGCTTTAAAAGGACCTCTTTTTCGAAAAAAGGAAAAAATTACAATGGCCGATTCATGCGGGCTCGCTCTCCACCATTCGATCACCGCGTTTCACCCCCGCACCCCTCTTTCACGAAGGATCACAGCAGCATCGCGTCTCTTCCCCAATCAAGACATCTGCCTTCATCTCCCCATCTGAAGGAAATCGACCCTTCCTGCAGTAATAGGAGAACAAAAGGATTCGATTGAGTCGGCAACATCATAACGAAAAGTCTCCCCTCTCTTCTTCAGAGTTCCTACAAGGTTAGATCAGAATCCCAACCATTCATCACTTTATCCCTGGATTTCTTTAATTTTCACAAAGTTTTAATGCATCCTTAGAATTCGTCTTCTTCTATTTTTCCTGTCATTACCTGTCTTCGTTTGTCTTTTTAATTTCTGATGTTTGAATTCACAATAGACTTCCATTTTTTATCCCTCCTTACGTACTGATGATCGATGATGCGTCTCAATGGCATCGCCGATTCATCTAGGTTTTGAATCTTAACTCCATTTCTGTATTTTATCTTTTACCCTTTGATCTTTCGATTTCTCTTCCATTTTTTTTCTTTTCGCTTTATTCTCATTAGTACACTGTGGAAAGCATTGGCTTGTCTATAGCAATCCCAATGCAACCTCGTGTGATATCAAAGGAATTCCCCCATTCTGACATTTTTTTTTTTGCTTCTCTTCTTAAGCTTCCTCTTCTCGTTACTGAATTTCAGTAGCTTATATGTAACGATGCTCTCAATATATTGCAGCTTCAAGGCATTTTTTTTCAACCTGTTTTAAGCTCATTCAGCATTATGCTTTACTTTTACATTCTACATTTTGTTTATGCATATCGTTATCAGTTACATTTCTGCAACAGGCTATCAATCTCAATCCTGTAAAACCGGCCCCTGTTTCATGGTTACTAGTCTGGGAATCATACCATATTAAAACTATGGATCTGTTATGATGGAATGATGTCAAAAATTTTTATTATTTATATACTGTGTAAGAATCATCTTAAATAGATACCAGAGTAGAAGTTGATCTAATGTTGGGTGTCTAATTTATTTCAAACAACATTATAATTTCTGATATTTGATCATCTTTTATCATATCTTGATTCTGTTATATTAGGTTACATTTCATAATATCATCAGGAGTTTGTTGTATTTCCTTGCTTGGATAATCCAAGCATCGTTGAGAAAGATCAAATATAAAACCTTGCTTTAAATATTGAGGATATTCATTTCTCTGTCAATACTGGTTTAAGTTTCTCATGTCAAGATGCCAAAGGTTTTTTTCCTTCCCTTCTTAAAGTTCTAATGATTTACAAATCTATGTGACCCATGCCCTTAATGTGGAGGGATTGGCGGCTATTTTTGGGGTATCAAGGAAATCCATACCGATCCTGGAAATGATCTGCATATTGTCAAAGAGCATTCAAACATCTGATAGTGGCTTCAGAGAAGGATCTCCAAGACACTGGACTTCCATTTCTTTTCAGAAATTTGACATACTCTTCAGTCTAGCCCTTGGCATTTCCTGGATTCATTGCTAGATACGTGGATATGTTTGAAACTTATAGCAGATATACATAGAATTTGACAAAGTTTGGGCATCATTGTGGATATGCATGAGACAGAGGCTTGGTCAGGTAAGTTCGATCCTGAATTTTTTTTTTTTGCGATAAAAGCAGAAGATACAATCCATTATTTGTTGAAAGGAGAAAATACAGTGTTAAATTTCCCCAATCAGATAAGTTTTCATAGCAACCCTGCTCACGGTATGTACCCATTTTATACAAATATTTTCTGAATCTCTACATTATTATCACATTGGCATATGTTTCTGCACTCTTTCATACCCATTGCCACTTATCACTCGTCTGCTCTCCAGCACATCACCATCCCAATGTATACCTTGTTTCACCTAATGTGCATGTCATGCATTTTATTTCATTTTATTGTATGTCAGTTTTTTTTTTTTACTGATATTAGCTATTAGTCTCTTATGTCCGCATAACACAGTAGCCATCGTGTTTTCCTGCATCTTCCAGGAATTACTGCATTCTCTGTTATCTGTAAGTCACGCTACTAGCACCAGAAACACATCACCAACGTGACATGTCTTACCGGGAGCATTTCCATAGGCTGAGCAAAAGCCTCTCAAAGTCTAAAAAAAAAAAAACCAACTTGGGGGAATTGTTGTATACATGTGTATAAAAATTTGTTGTGCAATCATTTTATTGTGTTCCTAAAAAAAAAAAACCATGTTACTCCTTCATTTATGTTCACCTGATATCGTGTCAATCTCCGTTCACCATATCATACTTCCCATTAAACATATATTTCTTAGGTCTAAGCCCAGTGATCGCTGCATGGTTTCCCTTATAAACCATGTGTTTTTGATATCTGTCTTTGATGATACAACTTTGTCCTCATTAGTTTTCAAAGATGATAATAGTACATTCAGATTTGGAGATACCCAACCCATTGTAGCCATATCATTGTTGCCCTCAGCAACTTGCCATGGACTACTCTTCTAAGTCGAATAGGGGATATTATGATGGTCTGCCTCTTGAATGTTGCATCAATATTTTGATACATTGTAAGGAATGAACAGTTTCAAGTTACAAGCTCTCCCATGAATGAGCATTTGCGATTTTCTAAGCTGGCAAGTGCGATTTTTGGTTCACAATCAAGAGTTCAACAGCAGCTGCTTACAGATTTTTCCTATCCAACCTGGCGAGAAAGTTAAAGGGGACATATTAATTGATCGTGTAACATTTTTTTACCCCCTGTACATTTCAGTATTCTCACCCTCACACTATGCTTTGTGCAATATTCTTTCACATGCGTTTACATTTCCAGAATCACCATGATATGCATCCCACCACCTGTGGTTATCATTTCACAGCACAACACTCTTTACTGTATGTCCACACCTTCTTATGACTTCACAAACACCTTGTATGCTTGTTGTACTTTGCGTCCAATTCATCCAATTTCACCACACCTCACTATCTACCACCAAGCTCCACCCCCTTTACAGTACCTCTAACAGTAAGTCATCACCTCCACATTTGCCATTAAATGTTGTACAACACCATCACATGCATTGTCAAATTCATCATATAGTATAACCTTCATACCCTGCAGTCCAGCTTCACCAGGCTACAACATTACTTCATTAGGCTACCATTTTCATGCTTAGTTGTACTCTTGGTTGAACTTTTGGATGTGATATTTTTAAACAATATTTTTCAATGAAATACATGGGAAAATCGTCAACCAAAGATATAAAACCGACTTTCCACCGAAGTGGCGAGTACGGATCGAATCCACAGGGAACGGGATATTTCTGAAATAATTCTAAAATAACACTTTATTAACATAAAAATTTTACAATCTATGTAAATGTTTACAAGTTACATTAAATAACATTCTAACTATGAAAATAAACTACAATAGGCGGCTAAGTCTTCAGCAGGTCTCCAGGGGCAAAATTGTCTTTTCACATCAAGTGCAGTCGCACATCATAATTGAATTGCATCTGTGAACCTGTTCTAACTTAACAACCTACATAATAAAAACACAAAGTCAGTAACTAAATCAATAATTAATCTAAATTACATCTACAACTATTTCAAAACTATTTCTAAATTAAACTACAGTTAAATTAAACATATAAAACTAAAGTTATACTAACTAAGTGAACTAACTAAGCTAAGCAACTCTAATTACTCTAAATATTGTTAATATACTAACTACAATGTTAGAAAACAATAAAACTACACGAAATCAGACAAATAGTTAAAAGACTGTTTTGTCCCTAAAGAAGGCAAAAATGGATTCTGACAGCTTTTCGCAAAATGACTGTTTGAGGGGTCAAACGAATTCCAAACTTCATCAAATCACTTCTATTCTGTAAAAGACAAATCCAAAAAACTGACACATTTTACATTTCTGAAAAATACGTTCTGGATCTCCAGAACTAAGCGTTTCAAAATCAGGATAATTTTGGAAATCGTTGGACCCGAAATTTCAAAATCCGAAAAAGCTGTTTTCATAATACGCTTAAAAACCAGACCAAATCAACTCGGATGGAGCTGAAATTTGGTCTGCAGACAGTTAACATGCAGATAAAGTGAATAGAAAAATAATTTCCAGGAAATTCGAGAAAAATCTACATATGATGACGAATGCACGATCGGGTAAAAATTAGGGTTTTGGTTCAGTGCACTATTCATCCCTTTGAATCCACTAATGCATTTATACATTAAATCACATGAACTAACAGTCCTAAATTACACCTAAGCTACTACTACACTACAGAAAATAATAACAATTAAACTAAATTATAAAATCTAAGAAATAACCTACATAACTAATATTGATTCTAAATTAAACTACTTGTTAAACCTACTCTAATCTAAACTTACTAAGTCACTAACTAACTTAATTAACTATCTAACCTAAATGACAAATCTAACTAAATCTAACATACTCTAGATAACATAATTAACTAATGAACTAATTAATCTAATGTTAATTCTAACCTACTAGAAACACATATGACCTAATGTTAATCTCACTAGGGTTAGGTAACTACCTAGAATTAACTATGATTAGTATTAATTAGGGTTAGTACTAACTAAGATTAACTAAATCTAATGATAATTAACTATATAGGGTTAGTATAACTAGGACTAGGGTACGGTTAGGGTTAGTTAATTAACTAGACTAACTACCTAAGGTTAGATACTAACTACAGTTAGAATTAACTATGGGCTGGTTAATGAGGGTCGGTTAGGATAACTAACTAAGGTTGATTAAGGCTTTAACTAGGGTTAACGACCTAGGGTCAAGCACTAACTAGAGTTAGCTAAAGTCGGTTAGTGTTAAACTAGGGCTAAGCAAGGATTAACTATAGTTAGTAGGGGTGGTTTAAGATAGGGAGTTGAATAAGGTTTTAACTAAGGTCGACTAGGTTTGGGTAAGGGTTAACTATGGTTAACTATGGTTCGGTTAAGGTTACTAGGATTAACTAAGGGTATGGTGATTAAATATGGTTAACTAACTAGGGTTAGCTAACTATGGTTACTAATGTTAGATAGACTCTTTTAGAAAATCCTTTGGAAATCGAAAGGGTTTCCATTTTGGAAAAGGTAGCTCTCCTTAAATGCAATCCACGGATTTGAATGAGGATCATCTCTATTATTAATTTCCTTAAGTGCACATATGGAAACTTGATGTTTCAAAAACCGTCCAACTAATGGACCATCCGTTTTTCCTGCTTTGCATTAAAAGCATTAACTTCTTTTTTTTTTTGAAAATCTTTCCCACAGCACACTACACGATTTTGACTGGTCTTGAATGAAGAGATAGCATTTAATATATAGTGTAACATAGCTATCTAATTTAGGTTCTATACGAAAATTAAAAATACTAGTTTAACCAAACGAAATTCAAGAAAATAATCATGCTAAGTAACCTATGCCTAAATCTAACACTAACTACATCAAAGATTAGACTAACAACCTATTATATCAAAATATTAAATGAAATTAAAAATTAACAAGATACTACATGCATTTACAAACTAAGTAAACTGAAAATGAATTGCATCTATTTTAAACCATATACACAAAATCGACCTTACATGAATTACTAATAAAACCTAATGTACTTAATTCAGACAGTAACTAGAATGGAAAATAGAATTAATGACAATAACACCTAACTAATGAAATTTATTACCATGCTAGACCTCTAATGACCGCCCTACCTATGGGGAAGAAGAAGACACTCACACGCAAACATGGAAAATCTAATCTTAAGCTAATAACACAACGACAAATATAATTCTAAATTAAATTAAACTAACAAACGATTATGACTAACTAATTAAACTAAAATTACATAGACTAAACTCACGAATCATGCTGGAAATGAAACCAAACAGAAAACATGCTATGGCTAATTACACTATACACGACTAAGGTCAAAACGCGAAACAGGAATTATCACGATTATCTAAACTAACTATCATGCTAACATAACTGAAATATACTTAATAATTTAACTAAATACATCTTCTATCTACAACAAACTACATAGGAAACATGCTATAACTGATTCTAATCAAATAACCTAAACTACATAAATCGCTAATTATAAAAACCAATAAATTGACCAAGAAATAAAAACATCATTGACTATGAAAGAACCTCTATGATCTACTGCTAATAAAACGTATTTAGACCTAACTAATGCTGGGATACATGATAAAAACGCAGACACACAGAAATATATTTTGATTACACACACACACTCCAAAACATGCCTAAAAACTCCCAACGTTGGATTCAAAAAAACATACAAGTAAATGACCCAAACACCTAAACATTCTACGTGCTGGCCTTTGCACGAACAAAAGCTATACTATGGCTGACGAAAATACAGAAAAACACACAACACATTACACACGCACACGATAGGTTTTAGCTAGAAGAAAAGATAGAAGAAGACCTACCTCAAGGGCGATCCGAAGACTGAGGGGAAGAAGAAGAGCGGACTTTGCTTGGCTTCGCATCGTTCGGAACCTCGTTGATGCTGGAAATACACCATGGTACCATGTCCTACAACTGCAACACGTTGGAAATCCACCGAAGATGAAATGTGAACCGATTCTCGATCGGAGGGCGTAGAAGACCAGATGGAGGTAGAGTCGGCCCTTCTCGTTGGAGTGTTTTGCACTTCCAAACGAAAATAGATGTTTCCCACCTCTACTGCACCTGCAAAACACAGCACACATGGAGATTATCCAACATGGAAGCTAAAGAAATGAAAAGATTTGAAAGGGAGACAAAGTAGAAGGCTTGGATCTCAAGCTTTTCGCCATGTCTTCAATGGAGATGGAAGGAGGTGAGGGTTGAGAAGGGGGTTGGAGTTAGAATCGTGCCCCTAGGGCACGAAATCCAAAGAAAAGACAAGCTGGAATGGGCGCCCCCTCTCCCTTTTCACAATTTTGGTTATTTTGGCTATTTTACAAAAACAGGTTTAAAAACAAAATATTTACTGGGCGCCTCTTTCTACAGGGGGGTTTTGGAAAATATTTTATGAAAAACTCATATGGGCTGGAGCTGGGTTGAATCCATGTAATTTGACCCAAAACCAGGATCCAAATGGGCGGCTGGATCCAAATCTCTCAAATCGGCTCCGAGGTTTGATCCGCTACACTGTAAATGCCATAATTCCTTCGTTTTAAGTCCGATTTCAATGAAATTCAAACCCAAGCTCTATAATAATATTATGCACCTAATTATATGCTTTTAACCTATAGATGATGCATTTATGCAGTGAAAACATGTTAATAAAACGTATATTTTATGCATCCTCAAATACCCCCATGCTAGAATAATTGCTAGTCTCTAGCAATATACTCTACCATGCAATGAAAATATGGACTACCCAATTAACATGAAAGCTCTTATTAAATAAAATAAAAAAAATTAACTCACTTTCGTAGGAATCACGGTTGCATTTAGCTTATGCAACAAGCCCTTTAAACCCCTGGGTTACCCCAGTGGACGAGTAAGGTCTCGTGAGGGTTTGCAGAGATGCTACCCACAAACACCAAAATCATGCATGAATAATTTTTCAGAAATACTAGGCGATTAAGACCTCATTGCAAACAAATATTTCATGTAATCTACATTCTCAAAACAAATTCAGAAATTTCTATGCCACCACAGTAAAAATTATTTTTCTTTCACTTCTCTACACTTGTAATTATTTATGAATTTTCTCATAAAGTCAAGTACTATCATGTTTTACTCATTTATCCTCACCTGTATATTTTCTGCACAGTAGTTAACACTTATTCACAAACAATGCAATTTTTCTTAGTAAGCTCATTCTTTTTTTCTTTTGATATTCAATTTTTTTCACTCTTTTTCATTCTTCTAAATTGAGCACTATTTCGAATATCAAATCTTGTAACCCATGTAATGAGCTTTGGGTCAGTGACTCCCAGGCCGGCCGACCTTAGGGCACTAGATACAAAGTATCCCTTGGACTTAATTACTCGAGTCACTAAACCTTCTATTCTAATAGTTTACGTATACTTTTCCTCTCATCATGTGAAATGTCTCTATCCCTTAGGCTTTCTATGCAGTCCATGTAACAAGTTTTCGAATCGGTGGCTCCCAAACCATCTGGCTTTAGGGCACCAGGTGTAAAACACCCTTCAGACTCTACTTACTCGAACCACAAAGGCCACAGATATCGACTAGATAAGAAGATGATCTCCTTCGTTATCCTTTTCGTAAGAGATTCAAACATTTCAACTCGTGTCTGAAGTCCACTACTAGGATTCACGAAGAAATCAACAACTAAACGTAGCTCTATTCTATTAAGCTCATTTTTCAAAAACATAATTCAATTGCTCACTTTTCTCATAAAACACATTGTGCATACTTATACTAAAGTGAATCAAAACTTTCTAACATATCAAGTACTATCTTTTCTTTAACTATTTCATAAACAACTACTCTATTTAAATCAGATAAGAAAAAAAAAATTCACATGGGGCTTATACATTTCTACATTGTCAGATCATGCAAAAATACAACCATAAATGCTACAAATTATTCTTAAAGACCTACTTTTATGAGTTTTAAGCTATCAGACATAAAGAAATTTTTTTAAAAAAAAAAAAAATTGTGCATCTAAACCAGCCCCCCATGCTTGAATGACACTGTCCCTAGTGGCATACAGAATAATGCAAACATGCAATGCAGATGCACACTTCAGAACAATAAAATGAATAAGGAGAAAGGATTGATACAACCTGGCATACTCGACCCTCTGGAGTTGTTGATTGACTGGACTCTGCACTACCACTATGCATGTACAAATGCATAGTTTTTTGCTCATTTGGTCAATGTTCTACTCTTGAAGGCTTCTTCATATCCAATTACTTGAACTCATACATTGATGGATCAATTTTCATACATGTAAACAATGAAATCCGAAATGAAATTAAAACAAAATTCAGAATAAAACACGAAAACAACTAACTACTTTATTTTAATTTACATATGATACATCATACACTATAGTTAATAACATAAGAACACTAATACATAAAACGACTAGACTATGTCAGAATAATCTATCAATGCAATTAGTAAACCTAAATCTAGGTCTAAATCAGTAAAACAATGAACAAAATAGTAGCTAACCTATGTTAGAATTAAACTATGAAGATTAAGCTAATCTAAATCAGCAAGTTAGCAACTATTCTATTTTAAACTATGTTAAACTAATCTAATTAATCTATGAAATAAAAACATCTACTCTAAATCAAAGAGTTAAACAACTAAACTATTTTAAACTATGTTAAAGCTATCTAATTAAACTATGCAAACTATGTTAACAATGTTAAACTAAGCTGATTAATCTATGAAATAAAAGACAATCTAATCTAAAACACAATATCAGTAAATACAGGAATTCACAACTATTTTATCTAAGACTCACCTGTTTAATAAATCATTGAAGCATGGAATTCAGTGAATCTTTAAGAAAAACAGCAAATGAACCCTATATTTTTCTAACAATGTTAAATCTACAAACTAAAACAATTAAATAAACTAAGCTAAACTAAACACATATTAATAAAATGATATCTCAGAAATAATCAGAATAAATCGCCGTTCCTCGGCAACGGCGCCAAAATTTGGTTGAACTTTTGGATGTGATATTTTTAAACAATATTTTTCAATGAAATACATGGGAAAATCGTCAACCAAAGATATAAAACTGACTTTCCACCGAAGTGGCGAGTACGGATCGAATCCACAGGGAACGGGATATTTCTGAAATAATTCTAAAATAACACTTTATTAACATAAAAATTTTACAATCTATGTCAATGTTTACAAGTTACATTAAATAACATTTTAACTATGAAAATAAACTACAATAAGCGGCTAAGTCTTCAGCAGGTCTCCAGGGGCAAAATTGTCTTTTCACATCAAGTGCAGTCGCACATCACAATTGAATTGCATCTGTGAACCTGTTCTAACTTAACAACCTACATAATAAAAACACAAAGTCAGTAACTAAATCAATAATTAATCTAAATTACATCTACAACTATTTCTAAACTATTTCTAAATTAAACTACAGTTAAATTAAACATATAAAACTAAAGTTATACTAAGTAAGTGAACTAACTAAGCTAAGCAACTCTAATTACTCTAAATACTGTTAATATACTAACTACAATGTTAGAAAACAGTAAAACTACACGAAATCAGACAAATAGTTAAAAGACTGTTTTGTCCTTAAAGAAGGCAAAAATGGATTCTGACAGCTTTTCGCAAAATGACTGTTTGAGGGGTCAAAAAAATTCCAAAATTCATCAAATTACTTCTATTCTGTAAAACACAGATTCAAAAAACTGACACATTTTACAGAAGTGAAAAATACATTCTGGATCTCCAGAACTAAGCGTTTCAAAATCAGGATAATTTTGGAAATCGCTGGACCCAAAATTTCAAAATCCGAAAAAGCTGTTTTCATAATATGCTTAAAAACCAGACCAAATCAACTCAGATCGAGCTGAAATTTGGTCTGCAGACAGTTAACATGCAGATAAAGTGAATAGAAAAATAATTTTCTGGAATATCGAGAAAAATCCACATATGATGACGAATGCACGATCGGATAAAAATTAGGGTTTTGGTTCAGTGCACTATTCATCTCTTTGAATCCACTAATGCATTTATACATTAAATCACATGAACTAACAGTCCTAAATTACACCTAAGCTACTGCTAAACTACAGAAAATAATAACAATTAAACTAAATTTTAAAATCTAAGAAATAACCTACATAACTAATATTGATTCTAAATTAAACTACTTGTTAAACCTACTCTAATCTAAACTTACTAACTCACTAACTAACTTAATTAACTATCTAACCTAAATGACAAATCTAACTAAATCTAACATACTCTAGCTAACATAATTAACTAATGAACTAATTAATCTAATGTTAATTCTAACCTACTAGAAACACATACGACCTAATGTTAATCTCACTAGGGTTAGGTAACTACCTAGAATTAACTATGATTAGTATTAATTAGGGTTAGTACTAACTAAGATTAACTAAATCTAATGATAATTAACTATATAGGGTTAGTCTAACTAGGACTAGGGTACGGTTAGGGTTAGTTAATTAACTAGACTAACTACCTAAGGTTAGATACTAACTACAGTTAGAATTAACTATGGGCTGGTTAATGAGGGTCGGTTAGGATAACTAACTAAGGTTGATTAAGGCTTTAACTAGGGTTAACGATCTAGGGTCAAGCACTAACTAGAGTTAGCTAAAGTCGGTTAGTGTTAAACTAGGGCTAAGCAATGATTAACTATAGTTAGTAGGGGTGGTTTAAGATAGGGAGTTGAATAAGGTTTTAACTAAGGTCGACTAGGTTTGGGTAAGGGTTAACTATGGTTCGGTTAAGGTTACTAGGATTAACTAAGGGTATGGTGATTAAATATGGTTAACTAACTAGGGTTAGCTAACTATGGTTACTAATGTTAGATAGGGGTGGTCACTTGGGTTAGTCAAACTAACTAGAGTTAGCTATAGGGTTGGTTAATGAGGGTAGGGGACGGTTTAAGGTATTACATTGACTAGGGTCCACATCACCTCGGTTAACTATGGCAATTAACTACCTAGAGTCGACTAGGGTTAAACTAAGTATGATGAGGTTTAACTAACTACGGTTATTAACTAACTAGGGTTAGCTAACGTCGACCAAGGTATTTGGGTTCTAACTAAGGGAGTTAGGTTCTAATTGAGGTTTGACTAGGATTAGACTAAGGTTAAATGCTATAATAATTAATGGTTATTTCTTAAAACACTAAATTCAATCTAAATTAACTACTACATTAAATTTACACTATAATTAGCATCTACCTAATTAGACCTACAGGAATTTACAACCCTACTCTTAATCACTAACTTACCCTAATTAAATACACACGATTTTCTAAAATCTAATTCTAATGCTACATTACTAATTTAATTAACACCTAATTAATGCTAAGTCAAAAACTAGGAATGAATTAATTAGGGCTAGTAAATATGAGCAACACGATTTTGGTAGTAGCAAATTCCTCCTCTTCTTGCCTTAATTACACTTTGGGAAAGCTCATCATCAAAAACTGTCCAGCTATTAAGACCCACACGTTTTTCCATATTTGCATTAAAAGCCATTGAACCCATTTTGAAAACCTTCCAAAATAACATTCCACGAATTTGGAATGAATGCAATAAATAGCATTCTTAAAATCCTTCCCAATTCGTGTGAACCATTTTAGAAAACCTTTTGAAATTCCAAACATTAAATCCTCTTTGAAAACATTTCCCAAAACCCTCTACACGTTTTTGGGTTAGCTTTAATTGCACATTTAGAATTTCAAGTCTTTCCCTAAAACGTGTAGACTCTTTTAGAAAATCCTTTGGAAATCGAAAGGGTTTCCATTTTGGAAAAGGTAGCTCTCTTTAAATGCAATCCACGGATTCGAATGAGGATCATCTCTATTATTAATTTCCTTAAGTGCACATATGGAAACTTGATGTTTCAAAAACCGTCCAACTAATGGACCATCCGTTTTTCCTTCTTTGCATTAAAAGCATTAACTTCTTTTTTTTTTTGAAAATCTTTCCCACAGCACACTACACGATTTTGACTGGTCTTAAAAGAAGAGATAGCATTTAATTTTTTGCCAAAATCGTGTAAACCATTTTGGAACTCTCTTGAAAATCCAAGCATTAAATCCTCTTTTTGAAAATCTTTCCCAAAGCATCCCACACGATTTTTGGGGTTGCTTTAAATGAAAATTGGAAATTCAAAACTTGCCCCAAAACTCGTGTAAACACTTTTAGAAAGACCTTTGGAATTCCAAAGATTTTCCAAAAATCGTGTAACCCTATTTAAAGAGACCTTTGGAATTCCAAAGGGTTTCCACATTGGAAAGGAGAAGTCATTTATGACTTGGCTGGAAATTCGAATTTTCCTTAAATGCACTTCACGATTTTGGAGGGATTGGCCTTATACCAAAAACGGATATTCAATCACAAAGACCCATGTGCCCTTTGACTAAAATACAAGTTAAATAAACAACTAATATATCCTAAAGTTATCCTAGCTAAGTTACACTATATATTAATCACTACAAGGGTAGAAAAGAATTACTAAAAATCGAGAACATAGCTATCTAATTTAGGTTCTATATGAAAATTAAAAATACTAGTTTAACCAAACGAAATTCAAGAAAATAATCATGCTAAGTAACCTATGCCTAAATCTAACACTAACTACATCAAAGATTAGACTAACAACCTATTATATCAAAATATTGAACGAAATTAAAAATTAACAAGATACTACATGCATTTACAAACTAAGTAAACTGAAAATGAATTGCATCTATTTTAAACCATATACACAAAATTGACCTTACATGAATTACAAATAAAACCTAATGTACATAATTCAGACACTAACTAGAATGGAAAATAGCATTAATGACAAAAACACCTAACTAATGAAATTTATTACCTTGCTGGACCTCTAATGGCCACCCTACCTATGGGGAAGAAGAAGACACTCACACGCAAACATGGAAAATCTAATCTTAAGCTAATAACACAACGACAAATATAATTCTAAATTAAATTAAACTAACAAACGATTATGACTAACTAATTAAACTAAAATTACATAGACTAAACTCACGAATCATGCTGGAAATGAAACCAAACAGAAAACATGCTATGGCTAATTACACTACACACGACTAAGGTCAAAACGCGAAACAGGAATTATCACGATTATCTAAACTAACTATCATGCTAACATAACTGAAATATACTTAATAATTTAACTAAATACATCTTCTATCTACAACAAACTACATAGGAAACATGCTATAACTTATTCTAATCAAATAACCTAAACTACATAAATCGCTAATTATAAAAACCAATAAATTGACCAAGAAATAAAAACATCATTGACTATGAAAGAACCTCTATGATCTACTGCTAATAAAACGTATTTAGACCTAACTAATGCTGGGATACATGATAAAAACGCAGACACACAGAAATATATTTTGATTACACACACACACTCCAAAACATGCCTAAAAACTCCCAACGTTGGATTCAAAAAAACATACAAGTAAATGACCCAAACACCTAAACATTCTACGTGCTGGCCTTTGCACGAACAAAAGCTATACTATGGCTGACGAAAATACAGAAAAACACACAACACATTACACACGCACATGATAGGTTTTAGCTAGAAGAAAAGATAGAAGAAGACCTACCTCAAGGGCGATCCGAAGACTGAGGGGAAGAAGAAGAGCGGACTTTGCTTGGCTTCGCATCGTTCGGAACCTCGTTGATGCTGGAAATACACCATGGTACCATGTCCTACAACTGCAACACGTTGGAAATCCACCGAAGATGAAATGTGAACCGATTCTCGATCGGGGGGCGTAGAAGACCGGATGGAGGTAGAGCCGGCCCTTCTCGTTGAAGTGTTTTGCACTTCCAAACGAAAATAGATGTTTCCCACCTCTACTGCACCTGCAAAACATAGCACACATGGAGATTAGCCAACATGGAAGCTAAAGAAATGAAAAGATTTGAAAGGGAGACAAAGTAGAAGGCTTGGATCTCAAGCTTTTCGCCATGTCTTCAATGGAGATGGAAGGAGGTGAGGGTTGAGAAGGGGGTTGGAGTTAGAATCGTGCCCCTAGGGCACGAAATCCAAAGAAAAGACAAGCTGGAATGGGCGCCCCCTCTCCCTTTTCATGATTTTGGTTATTTTGGCTATTTTACAAAAACAGGTTTAAAAACAAAATATTTACTGGGTGCCTCTTTCTACAGAGGTTTTTTGGAAAATATTTTATGAAAAACTCAAATGGGCTGAATCTGGGTTGAATCCATGTAATTTGACCCAAATCCAGGATCCAAATGGGCGGTTGGATCCAAATCTCTCAAATCGGCTCCGAGGTTTGATCCGCTACACTGTAAATGCCATAATTCCTTCGTTTTAAGTCCGATTTTGATGAAATTCAAACCCAAGCTCTATAATAATATTATGCACCTAATTGTATGCTTTTAATCTATAGATGATGCCTTTATGCAGTGAAAACATGTTAATAAAACGTATATTTTATGCATCATCAACTCTTATTCTTGCAAAATGCAGCATTCCCCTTTCTGTCAATACTCACTTGTACACCATATCCATACCTGCAGATTAACTAGTCATTTGTAGATTAGTTAGGCATAGACATTTTCAGTTGTATAATATATAGCATTTTATATTCACTCTTTTCACAGCCACCTGTTGTATCATATCTACAGCCCCATGACTTCTAGTGCAATAAGCTGAGGTTCTGCTGAAAAGAAGTTAGCAAGTGTCTGGATTACAAGGCAGCCGAAATAATGTTGATAATTCATGTATGAAATGGAGCAAAATTCTGCTCCCCTTTGCCAATAAGATTAAAGTCAGCATAGTCATATTTTTATCATGTAATTACCTAACTGAAAAGGTAATGTCTAGAGTCTTATACATGTAGCCCAAATATCCATTTTCAGCATATCACACATGCATCTTTGGACATGCATTTCTTTATTCAATTCATTTCAATATATGTGTTTTCCCATTCATGATATGTTAAAATTTCATTAATTCAGAGCATAGACATAACATTCTATCATCCTGCATCTTAAATACAATAAGATGTTTCCATTATATATACATATATTCTCTTGCTTGTGCTAACTCTGCTTTTTGCAGGAAATACATGAAAAATGCAATTCTCTTCTTAGCTTAGAAATTCTTTATTTTTAATGTGATAGTTAGATGATCACGAGAAATTTCACATTTCCAGTTTTTAGATTAAATGTATGAGCATACAAATATCATTTGTTACATCATTTTCCTTTATCTCAAAATTTCACAAGTGGGAATACGAATGGCACATGCACCATTTCCTAAAAGGTAATTAATCCTAAGTTGATGATTTACATCAATGGCCATAGTCAGGATGTAAACAAAACTTAGGATTTTTATCTTTTATAAAATAACACTAGATCCACACTGGATCCTTTTCAAAATTCATCATATTTTCTTCAAATATTTTCCTCTTTTATGAGAGTTTAATTTAAAAATTAATTCAATATATATACCAATGGCCATAGTCAGGGTATATTGAGAGTTAATTTCATTTTAAACTCTATAAAAGCACTAAAAACGTATTTTATTCATCACTTGAATTTAAATGTGGTTATTATATAATACATTCAATGACCATAGTCAGGGATGTATTATATCTTCAATCTCATTCTTAATTCATTTAAAGAATGAAATATGATTTTCAAAATCCAATTTCAAAATTATTTAGATTCATTCACCATTTAGGATAGAATTGCATCATATTTTCAAAATTCCCTTTTCAAAATTTCGAGTGATTCTTTTTTCCCATTTCTCAGATCAAATCTTATTTATAGATCCAAATTCAATTCTATCTCATTTCAAGATTCAAAAATTAAATTTCAAAGTCCAATTTGACTTTGAAAATTCAAAATCATTTTATATTCAAATTTCAAACTTCCAATTCAATTCAAAATTCAATTTCAAAGTTCAGTTTAAACTTTGAAGTTTCTGATTCATCTTCTTATTCAAAATCTAGTTTATTTTCTTATATTTAAATTCAAAATCACAGTTTGAGATTGATTATGAATCTCAAAGCTTGACCCTTCCTAAATTTTAAATTCAATCTGGGTTTTCAAAACCTAGATCCATCTTCGAAAGTCCCATTTGGACTTTTAGAATCTAAATCCAAAGTTAGATCCAAATTACATCTGGGATTCCAGATGTCGGATCTAATTCTCACTTAGGATTCTAGATCTAGAATCCAACTCCACCTTGGATCTTAGACTCCAGATCCAAAATCTATTTCAGGATCCAGAGTCTAACTCCACCTTAGATCTTAGACTCCAGATCCCAAATCCATTTCAGGATCCAGAGTTCAACTTCACCTTGGATCTCAGACTTTAGATCCAAATTCCATTCCGAAATTTGGATTCAATTATACCTTAGATCTCAAGCTTCAGATCCAAAAGCCTATCTTAGGACCCAGAACCCAATTTCACCTTGGATCTCAGACTTCAGATCTAAAATCCATTTTTAGGATTCAGAATCCAATTCCATATTAGATCTCAGGTCCAAAATCCCTTTAGGATCCAGAATTCAATTTTACCTTGGATCTCAGACTTCAGATCCGAATCCCATCTTGGATTTTAGATGCTGGATCCAATTCCATTCTAGATCCAGAATTCAATTTCATCTTGGATTTCAAATCTATTTTAGATTCAGACCTTGGATTCAATCCTTTCAAATCCAACTCCATGTCATTCTAGATTTCAAAAACCAAGTTTATCTTGATTTCTAAAAATTCCAAAAGCCAAATCCATTTCCCAGTCTTATTTGGATCTCTCAGAACTCATTCTGATTTCAAAACTTCAAAATTAGAATTCAATCACATTCCAAATTTCATCTCTATCCTAATTCAAAATTCTAAACTCAAAGTCCATTCATGACTTTGAGATTTTATTTCTTCTCCTTTTTATCTCATCTTCAAATCATTCCTTTCAAAGTCCAGATTATTTTCCCAAGCTCTGATTATCCCAAAAGCTTAGAACTTTAAATCTTAAAGTTCTAAGTTAGAAACCATTTCTTCACTCTATTCATCAGAAACACTTGGAAATTTTCAAATCATTTTTTTTAAAAGAGCATACATCTTTGCATTTACACAAGCATGATTCTTTGTGCATTTAGATTTAGAATAAATTCTTAGACAATCTTTTAGCAAAGCAAAAAGGCATGAATTCGACCCTTGGTTCGATTACCCCTGGTAAAGGCGCCAGGAACTGTCGAACCTCGTACCGAGGAGCGAATCCCGTCTCCCAATTTTTCCGCAAATATTTCAAAACGAAGGCGAGTAAATTTCTAAATATTTTCAAATTTAAGGTCAAGTGAGACCCCGCAAAAAGAGTTCCTCTTTCTCTTCTTTTCTCTTCTTTTCTCTTCTTTTCTCTTCTTCTCTCTTCTCTCTTTCTTTCTGTCTTTTATTTTCTCCCTTCAAAAGGAGGAAATAGAGGTTGGAAAGGAAAAGAGAAGGAAGAGAGAGAAATATTATGAGAGGAAATTTTTTTGCGATGATCACACTTTACCAAGGGTAATCAAACCAAGGATCAAATATGTGCTTTAACTTGACTCAAATATCCAATTCATGTTCTATTTTCCTAGAATGCACAGAGAATCAGGCATGTGCTAGGGAATTTTGAAAAGAAGCAAGTTTGAGAAATATGATGTTTGCTTTAGAAAATTGAAATGTACTTGAAAAATGATTGGAAAAGTGCTTGAAAATGGAATTCCTGGGAAAACCATTGAATTTCATTGGAAATCAGAAATTGTATTGGAAAATGGATTCTCAGGAAAACTTGAACTTTGAGAAAATCAATTTTGAGATTTGGATTGCTTTTCTGAGGAAATGGATTTGAGAATTCTGAGAAAATTAGGAAGCTCATTGAAAAATGACTTTTGAAATGGAAAACGGATTCTTAGGAAAATGGGAACTTTGAGAAAATCGATTTTGAATTACTTTTCCTGGGAAAATCGATTTCTAAAGAGGATTTGAGAATTCTGGGAAAACCAGTTTCAGAAATAATTCAAGGATTTGAGAAAATTGATTTCTCTGAAATGGAATTGGGAAATGAGTTTGAAAATGATGCAAATTGAATGAATGAATATGAATTTGAAAGAGAATTATTTGAGGAATTGGGAAAATCCTTTTGAAATTATGAGAAATGTTGTGCATTTTTGAAGTTAGCCTAAGAGTGTAGGATGAATATGGCTAATACGAACATCACAAATCTGGGTTTCCTTCGTATTCTGATTATGGCCAAAAATACAATTTCCACCAAGTTTGTCAACTCCCTAAGAGCTTGTGCACGTGCCATTCGTGTCAACCATAGTAGATTTGAAAAAATGTGCAGGAATGATACATCAGATATTGAAATTTGCAGAAATTAAACTATATGCAATGTAGTCCTATTCTAAGCAGAAAATGTAAATCTTATTTCAAATATTACAACTTTGATATTACATTGAATTGAATAAAATAAATAAATAAAAGCCTTCTTTCTGGATATTCCTGTAAAATTAGAAAACATGTTAGCATAGAAATGTAGGTTTATCTAGATTTATCCGAAAATATTAGAAATTATCGGATATTATCCAGATATAAACCCTATTCCATATCCCCTTTGATATAAACATGAAAAATAAATAATAAAATTTGAAAATAAACTTGGAAATTTGAAATTGGAGTAAAAATGACCAAAATACCCCTCATGACCTTGAGATCAGGGTTTTCTAAAAGAATTCTTGTAAAATTTAAAATCAAGTGAAATAAAATGAAATACAATATGATGCAATATGATGATATGCATGAAAATTTAGAGAATTAAAGATTGGAATTTCGAAATTAAGGTCAAAATGACAAAAATGCCCCTGATAACAAGACTATGGCCTTGAAACCAGGGTTTTCTAAAATAATTTTTGCAAAAAGTTGAAATATGAAATGCAAATGATATTGAAATTAACCCTAATATGATATGATATGCTTATTCACATGATAAAAACCCTAAAATGGCAAAAATATCACAAAACATCAAATTTAACTTGATTTTCGCCTTTCAATTTAAAGATTAACTAACACACAAGGAAAATGAGCTTGTAATTAGCTCAAATTTAGTATGGACATCTAGACTAACCCTAAAAATAGAATGAAACTCAAAAATCTATTTTTTGTTATTTTTTAATATGGAAATTAGCTAAAAATCAAGATTTTGCCTAAAACTCTAAATCTAGATTGAATTTTGGGTACTAAAATACCATAGAAATTCCCCAAATTTTATGGGATGACATAGGACAGTTAGGCAAAGATTTTTGCCTTTTACAGATTCTGGTTTTGACCTATGGTCGGAGCTTGACATCTCCAGCAAGTTCCCCTCCATTGGCGCCTCTTCTTTACTTTGGCAGCACGCCCCCATCTCCTTCACTTGTCGCAACAAGGCCCTAAGGTAAGACTTTGCCCCCCTTGCTATTGCAATTTCTTCCGTGATTCTAGCATGAATCTGGTTCAAAAACTGGATTCACCTAGTTACAAAGGTGATTTTATGAGATTATAGCATTGATTAAGGCTGTACCGAATAGAGGGATCCATTAGATTGATGGATCGACTCCCTCTACCACCAATAGCCAACATCAAGTTTGAATCATACCCCTTGTTGATTCTCATTTTTTTTATGTTATCATGTAGATTTTATTCTTAATATTGCATTTAGAATAGTTCTGTTATTTTATAAGCATTTAATATTGCATTTATTAGTGTTTAACTTAAGTTTTGATTTTAGGAAAATTCCAGTCATCATTTCATGTAAGCATTTTCGTTTAAAAATCTTAGAAAATTCATGATAGCTATGATTGCTTAGCTTTGATTTATTTTTAAAATTTTGGATTGATTTGAATTTTGAAACCCTCTCTAGCAAATCAAACCCTAATTCGGGTTTTAAACCTTCTGGAAATTCCAGACTTCCTTTTAGCAGACTTGTTGGTCTGAGATCTCCTAGATGGACGATCTGATTCATCCCCAAAAATAATACAGTGGATCTCTTTTAGAACCTATTGTTTTTCAGTGTTTTGCTAGATTTTTCTAAGGAGATTTGGTTCCTGCCAAAAATCAAATTTTCTAGACTCCTGTGAAAATCTTGATTTCTTCTGGTCAGGGTCTAGACCAACCCTAATCCACTGTGATGCTTCAATCTGTAGGTTGGATGTCAAAACTTTCAACAAAGGAATTGTTCCTCATTATTCCCTCTATCATTCCCTAAAATTTGAGAATTTTAAGAGCATTATAGGTATTTTCCCCAGAATTAAGCTCCTTGTCTGTCAAATTCCAGTGTCTGAGAATTATAGAGCTTTAGATCTCTGATAATCATCTGCTCCTATGCAGAACATAGCTTGAATCCCAATATTGTAAAAATAGGAATTTTTCCTCTATTTGTCAGGGACATTCTACCAAAATTTCAGTGATTTTCTCCACTGTCTGCTATTTTTCCCATAATGTTTCCCGAAACCTGTCAGTCTGCCCTAAGTTCTAGAGTCGCCGGATTCCGATCCGACCATAGGTCAAAACCAGAATCTATAAAAGGAAAAAATCTTTGCCTAACTTTTCTCTATAATCCCATAAAATTTGGGGAATTTCTATGGTAGTTTAGTACCCGAAATTTAGTCTAAACTTAAAGTTTTAGGCAAAATCTTGATTTTTAGGATTTTTAGCTAATTTTTATATTAAAAAAATACCAAAAAAATAGATTTTAGAGTTCTATTCTGTTTTTAGGGTTAGTCTAGATGTCCATACAAATTTGAGCTAATTCCAAGCTCATTTGCCTTGTGTGTTAGTTAATCTTTAAATTCAAAGGCGAAAATCAAGCAAAAATCAAGCGAAAATCAAGTTAAATTCGATGTTTTGTGATATTTTTGCCATTTTAGGGTTTTTATCATGTGAATAAGCATATCATATCATATCATATTAGGGTTAATTTCAATATCATTTGCATTTCATATTTCAACTTTTTGCCAAATTTATTTTAGAAAACCCTGGTTTCAAGGCCATAGTCTTGTTATTAGGGGCATTTTGGTCATTTTGATCTCAATTTCAAAATTCCAATCTTTAATTCTCTAAATTTTCATGCATATCATCATATTGCATCATATTGTATTTCATTTGAATTTCAAATTTCCAAATTTCCAAATTTTACAAGAATTCAATTCTTTTAGAAAACCCTGATCTCAAGGTCATCAAGGGTATTTTGGTCATTTTTACTCCAATTTCGAATTTCCAAGTTTAGTTTGGAATTTTATTATTTATTTCTCATGTTTATATCAAAGGAGATATGGATTAGGATTTATATCTGGATAATATCTGATAATTTCCAATATTTTTATATAAATCCAGATAAACCTACATTTCTGTGCTACCATGTTTTCTAGTTTTGCAGGAATATCCAGGAAGAAGGCTTTTATTTATTTATTTTATTCAATTCAATGTAATATCAAAGTTGTAATATTTGGAATAAGATTTACATTTTCTGCTTAGAATATGACTGCATTGCATATAGTTTAATTTCTGCAAATTTCAATATCTGATGTATCATTCATGCACATTTTCCCAAATCCACTATGGTTGACACGAATGGTACGTGCACAAGCTCTTAGGGAGTTGACAAACTTGGTGGAATTCATATTTTTGGTCATAGTCAGAATACGAAGGAAACCCAGATTTGTGATCTTCGTATTAGCCACATTCAGCCTACACTCTTAGGCTAACTTCAAAAATGCACTATATTTTTCAAAATTTATTTTCCCAATTCCTCAAAGAATTCTCTTTTAAATTCATATTTATTCATTCAATTTGCATCATTTTCAAACTCATTTCCCAATTCCATTTCAGAGAAATCGATTTTCTCAAAATCTTTAAATTATTTCTGAAACTAGTTTTCCCAGAATTCTCAAATCCTCTTTAGAAATTGATTTTCCCAAGAAAAGTAATTCAAAATTGATTTTCTGAAAGTTTCCATTTTTCTGAGTCTGTTTTCCATTTTAAAAGTAATTTTCTAATGAGCTTCCTGATTTTCTCAGAATTCTCAATTCCATTTCCTCAGAAAAGCAATCCAAATCTCAAAATCGATTTTCTCAAAGTCTAAGTTTTCCTGAGAATCTATTTTCCAATACAATTTCTGATTTCCAATAAAATTCAATGATTTTCCCAGGAATTCCATTTTCAAGCACTTTTCCAAACATTTTTCAAGTACATTTCAATTTTCCAAAGCAAACATCATATTTCTTAAACTTGCATCTTTTCAAAATTTTATAGCACATGCCTGATTCTCTGTGCATTCTAGGAAAATTGAACATGATTTGGATATTTGAGTCAAGTTAAATCACACATTTGATCCCTGGTTCGATTACACCTGGTAAAGGTGTCAAGAATGGTCGAACCTCGTACCGACAAGCGGAACCCATTCTACAGAATTTTCCCGTAAATTTTCAAAATAAAGGAGTGTAACTTTCAAAACCAATTTTTAAAACTTTGGTCGAGTTTGACTCGCAGAATCATTTCTCTCGCTCGCAGAAGGAGGGGGAAAATTTTGCGATCATAACAAACACATATATTCACGATTGAATCACCATAAATTTTTTTGATAGACTTAGAAAACATATATGCATGATTGAAAAACTATGAAATTTTTTTACAGCCTTAGAATACATATATGCAAGATTGAATCTCAATCAATTTTTTGGATAGCATTAGAACACATATATGCATGATTGAATCACAATGAAATTTTATTGACAGCCTTAGAACACATATAAGTATGATTGAATCACTGTGATTTTTTTTTACAGCCTTAGAACACATATATGCAACATTGAATCACTATGTAATTTTTTTGACAGGCTTAGAACATATACACGCATGATTGAATCACTATGAAAATTTTTTGACAGCCTTAGAATATATATATGCATGATTGAATCACTATAAAATTTTTGTGACAGCCTTAGAACACATATATGCAAGATTGACTCACTAAAATTTTTTTTGACAACACTAGAACATCGATATGCATGATTCAGTCACTATGATTTTTTTTAGATAGCCTTACAACACATATATACATGATTGAATCACTATGAATTTTTTTTACAGCATTAGAACACATATATGCATGATTGAATCACTATATATTTTTTTTGACAGCCTTATAACACATATATGCATGATTGAATCACTATAAAAAATTTTTGACAACCATAGGATACATATATGCTTGATTGAATCACTATGAAAATTTTTTGACAGCCTTAGAACACATATATGCATGATTGAATCACTATATAATTGTTTGACAACCTTAGGACACACATATGCATGATTGAATCACTATGAATTTTCTTTTACTGCCTTAGAACACATATATGAATGATTGAATCACTATGAATTTTTTTTGACAGCCTTAGAACACATATATGCATCAATGAATTGTTATGAAATTTTTTTGAGAGCGTAGACCACATATATGCATGATTCAATCACTATGAATTTTTTTTGATAGCCTAGGAATACATATATGAATGATAAAATCACTATGAAAGTTTTTTGACAGACTTACAACACATATATGAATGATTGAATCACTATGAACTTTTTTTGACAGCCTTAGAACACATGTTTGCAAGATTGAATCGCTATGAAAATTTTTTGACAGCCTTAGAACACATATATGCATGATTGAATCATTATAATTTTTTTTTTATAGCCTTAGAACACATATATGCGTTATTGAATCATTATGAAATTTTTTTGACAGCCTTATAACACATATATGCAAGATTGAATCACTATGAAATTTTTTTGACTGACTTAGAACACATATATGCATGATGAAATCATTATAATTTTTTTTAACAAACTTAGAACACATATATGCAAGATTGAATTATTATGATTGTTTTTTGACATCCTTAGAACACATATATCCATGATTGAATCTCTATCAAATCTGTTTGACAGCATTAGAACACATATATGCATGATTGAATCACCATGAATTTTTTTTGACAACCTTAGAACACATATATGCATGTTTTAATCACTACAAAAAAATTTTGACAGCATTAGAACTCATATATGTGTGATTGAATCACTATGAATTTTTTTTGTTAGCCTTAGAACACATAAATGCATGATTAAATCACTATATAATTTTTTTGACAGACTTAGAACACATATATGCATGATTGAATCTCTATCTAATTTTTTTGAAAGCAATAGAACACATATATGCATGATTGAATCAGTATGATTTTTTTTTGAAAGCATTAGAACACATATATGCAAGATTGAATCTCTATGAATTTTTTTTTACAGCCTTAGAACTCATATATGCGTGATTGAATCATTATAAATTTTTTTTGATAGCCTTAGAACACATATATGCGTGATTGAATCATTATAAATTTTTTTTGATAGCCTTAGAACACATATATGCATGATTGAATCACTATGAAATTTTTTTGACAGACTTAGAACACATATATGTATGATTAAATCACTATAAATTTTTTTAACAGACTTAGAACACATATATGCAAGATTGAATTACTATGATTTTTTTTTGACATCCTTAGAACACATATATGAATGATTGAATCTCTATCAAATTTGTTTGACAGCATTAGAAAACATATATGCATGATTGAATCACTATGAAATTTTTTTGACAACCTTACAACATATATATGCAAGATTGAATCACTATATAATTTTTTGACAGCCTTATAACACATATATGCATGTCTTAATCACTACAAAAAAAATTTGACAGCATTAGAACTCATATATGCGTGATTGAATTACTAAGAGTTTTTTTTTACAGCCTTAGATCACATATATGCAAGATTGAATCACTGTGATTTGTTTTGACAGCCTTAGAACACATATATGTAAGATTAAATCACTATGTAATTTTTTTGACACGCTTAGAACATATACACGCATGATTGAATCTCTATGAAATTTTTTTGACAGCCTTAGAACATATATATGCATGATTGAATCACTATAAAATTCTTGTTACAGCCTTAGAACACATATATGCATGATTGAATCACTAAATTTTTTTTTGACAGCATTAGAGCACAGATATGCATGATTCAGTCGCTATGAATTTTTTTTTACCGCCTTACAACACATATATCCATGATTGAATCACTATGAATTTTTTTTTACAGCATTAGAACACATATATGCATGATTGAATCACTATGAATTTTTTTGGACAGCCTTAGAACACATATATGCATGATTGAATCACTATAAATTTTTTTTGACAACGTTAGGACACATATATGCTTGATTGAATCACTATGAAATTTTTTTGACAGCCTTAGAATACATATATGCATGATTGAATCACTATAAAGTTTTTTTGACAACCTTAGGACACACATATGCATGATTGAATCACTATGATTTTTTTTTTACTGCCTTAGAACACATATATGAATGATTGAATCACTATGATTTTTTTTTGACAGCCTTAGAACACATATATGCATCATTGAATTGTTATGGATTTTTTTTGTGAGCGTAGACCACATATATACATGATTCAATCATTATGAAATTTTTTGGATAGCCTTAGAATACATATACGAATGATAGAATCACTATGAAAGTTTTTTGACAGACTTAGAACACATATATGAATGATTGAATCGCTATGAAATTTATTTGACAGCCTTAGAACACATATATGCAAAATTGAATCGCTATGAAATTTTTGTGACAGCCTTAGAACACATATATGCGTGATTGAATCATTATAATTTGTTTTTGACAGCCTTAGAACACATATATGAATAATTATGAGTTTTTTTTGACAACTTAGAATACATATATGAATGATTGAGTCACTATGAATTTTTTTTGACAGACTTAGAACACATATATGCATGATTAAATCACTATAATTTTTTTTAACACACTTAGAACACATATATGCAAGAATTAATTACTATGAATTTTTTTTGACATCCTTAAAACACATATATGCATTATTGAATTTCTATCAAATTTGTTTGACAGCATTAGAACACATATATGCATGATTGAATCACTAAGAATTTTTTTTGACAACTTTACCACACATATATGCATGATTGAATCACTATATAATTTTTTGACAGCCATAGAACACATATATGCATGTTTTAATCACTACAAAAAAAATTTGTCAGCATTAGAACTCATATATGCGTGATTGAATCACTATGATTTTTTTTTACAGCCTTAGTACACATATATGCACGATTAAATCACTATATAATTTTTTTGACAAACTTAGAACACATATATGCATGATTGAATCTCTATCTATTTTTTTTGAAAGCAATAGAACACATATATGCATGATTGAATCAGTATGAATTTTTTTTGAAAGCATTAGAACACATATATGCAAAATTGAATCGCTATGAAAATTTTTTGACAGCCTTAGAACACATATATGCGTGATTGAATCATTATAATTTTTTTTTTTACAGCCTTAGAACACATATATGCGTTATTGAATCATTATGAAAATTTTTTGACTGCCTTAGAACACATATATGCATGATTGAATCACTATGAATTTTTTTTGACAGACTTAGAACACATATATGCATGATTAAATCACTATAAATTTTTTTTAACAGACTTAGAACACATATATGCAAGATTGAATTACTATGATTTTTTTTTTACATCCTTAGAATACATATATGCATGATTAAATCTCTATCAAATTTGTTTCACAGCATTAGAACACATATATGCATGATTGAATCACTATAAAATTTTTTTGGCAACTCTACAACACATATATGCATGATTGTGTCACAATATAATTTTTTGACAGCCTTACAACACATATATGCATGTTTTAATCACTATAAATTTTTTTTGACAGCATTAGAACTCATATATGCATGATTGAATCACTATGAATTTTTTTGACAGCCTTAGAACACATATATGCACGGTTAAATCACTATATAATTTTTTTTACAGACTTAGAACACATATATGCATGATTGAATCTCTATCTAATTTTTTTGAAAGCATTAGAACAGATATATGCATGATTGAATCAATATGAAATTTTTTTGGATAGCCTTGAAACACATATATGCAAGATTGAATCACTATGAATTTTTTTTTACCACCTTAGAGCACATATATGATTGATTGAATCTCTATGAATTTTTTTTTACAGACTTAGAACACATATATGCATGATTGAATAACTATGAAACTTTTGTGACATCTTTAGAACAAATATATGCGTGATTGAATCACTACAAAAAAAATTGACAGCATTAGAACACATATATGTGTGATTGAATCACTATGAATTTTTTTTTACAGCATTACAACACATATATTCATGATTGACAGACCTTGATCTTTTTTTTAGAGACTTAGAACACATATATGCATGATTGAATAACTATGATTTTTGACAACGGTAGAACACATATATGCATTATTGAGTCACTCTAAAATTTTTTTACAACCTTAAGACACATATATGCTTGATTGAATCACTATAAAAAAATTTGACAGCCTTAGAACACGTATATGCTTGATTGAATCACTATATATTTTTTTGATAACCTTAGAAAACATATATGCATTATTAAATCACTATGATTTTTTTTTAACAGCCTTAGAACACATATATGCTTGATTGAATCACTATTAAGTTTTTTTGACAGCCTTAGAACACATATATGCATGGTTGAATCGCTCTAAAAGTTTTTTTACAACATTAGAACACATGTATGCGTGATTGAATCACAATGGAAGTATTTTGACTGCCTTAGAACACATATATCCATGATTGAATCACTATTAAAAATTTTTTTACAGCCATAGAACACATATATGCATAATTGAATCACTATGAAATTTTTTTGACAGCCTTAGAACACATATATGTATGATTGAATCACTATGAAATTTTTTTGACAGCCTTAAAACGTATATATGCATGATTGAATCTCTATATTAAAAAATTGAAAGCATTAGAACACATATATGCTTGATTGAGTTACTATAAAAAAAATTTGATTGTGTAGAACACATATATGCATGATTGAATCACTATGAAATTTTTTTGATAGCCTTAGAACACATATATTCATGATTGAATCTCTATCAAATTTTTTTGACATCATTAGAACACATATATGCATGATTGAATCACTTTGAATTTTTTTGACAGCCTTAGAACACATATATACATGATTGAATCACTATGAACTTTTTTGACAGCCTTAGAACACATATATGCATGATTGAATCACTATATAATTTTTTTGATAACCTTAGAACACATATATGCATGATTGAATCACTATGAATTTTTTTTTACAGCCTTACAACAACAACAAACAACAACAACTATGCCTTCATCCCAAAACAATTGGGGTCGGCGATATGAACCAAAAAAGAAAATCATTTTGGATCTTCCACATGAATCCTTCTCATCCAATCATTTCTATCCAATGTCGTGTCCTCGGTGAGGTTCAAAGCATTCATATCCTTTCCTAACATCCCCATCCAAGTCTTCTTAGGCCTACCCCATCCTCTTTTAACTAATATATTTTCCCATTTCTCCATCCTTCTAACTGAAGCATCATTAGGCCTTCACCGAATATGTCCAAACCACCGTAAACGATTCTCTCTCATCTTATTTTAAATGGATGCAACGCCTACCTTCTTACGTATCGCCTCATTTGGAATCTTATCTTTTATTATATTTCCACACATCCATCTAAGCATACACATCTCAGCTACACTCATTTTTTGAATATGATGTGTCTTGGCAGCCCAATATTTCGTACCATATAGTAAAGCGGGCCTAATTGTCGTCCTATAAAACTTTCTCTTCAACCACAATGGCATTCTACGATCGCACAACACTCCAGTTGCTCTTTTCTATTTCATCCACCCAATCTTTATCCTATGATTTACATCTCCATCAATTTCTTCATACTTTTGAATGATAGATCCCAAATATTTGAAACAGTCATCCACTGGTATTTCTTACCCACCAAGCTTCACTACACTCCCATCACTACTTCGTTGCTTACTAAACTTACATTTTATATATTTTGTCTAACTCTTACTCAACTTAAAACCTCTTGCTTCCAATGTCTGTCTCCATAATTCAAACTTAGCATTAACCCCAACTCTAGACTCATTAATCAAAATAATATCATCAGCAAACAACATACACCACGACACATTTTCTTGAATTGATCTCGTAAGCTCATCTATCACTATAGCAAATAGGAAAGGGCTTAATGCAGATCCTTGATGTAACCCAACTGTTAAAGGAAAATTGGTTGTCATCCCGCCACAAGTGCAGACATTGGTTACAACCTTCGTACATATCTTTAATTATACTAATGTACTTCAGAGAAATACATTTCTTCATCATTGTCCACCAGAGAACATCCCTAGGTACTCTATCGTATGCCTTCTCCAAATTAATAAAAACCATATGCAAATCTTTGTTCCTCTCTCTACATCCCTCAATAAGTTGTCTAAGAAGATATATAGCTTTCATAGTTGATCTTCAAGGCATAAAACCAAATTGATTCTCCGATATCATGACAACCTTCCTCAACCTATACTCAATCACTCTCTCCCAAAGTTTCATAGTATGACTCATGAGTTTTATACTACGATGGTTTGTGCAATCTTGTATATCACCCTTATTCTTATATAGAGACACCAAAGTACTCTTCCTCCACTCATTAAACATCTTATTTGTCTGCCAAATCTTGTTAAAAAGATTTGTCAACCATTCTAAACCTTTCTCACCCAAGCATTTCCAAGCCTCGATACGTATACCATCTGGGCCAACTGCCCTTCATGATTTCATTTTCTTCAAGGCCTTTGCAATTTCTATCTTTTGAATCTTGCGCATGAAGTCACGATTCATCTCATGAAAGGAATTGAGAAGTCTCCAAGATCCTGAGCATGACTTCCATTAAATAGCTTATCAAAATAATCTTTTCATCTCTCCTTAATCTCCTCATCTTTGACTAAAACCCTTGGCGTTTCATCTTTGATACATCAAACCATACCTAGATCCCTCAATTTCCTATCTCTCATCTTTGCAAGCCTACAATTATCCTCATGGCCTCTTTGGTATCCATCTTGTCATAAACATCTTTATATACCTTATCTCTCACATTTCAAACTACTTTTTTATAGCGTTAGAACACTTATATACGCGATTGAATCAAAATGATTTTTTTGTGACAACAATAGAACACATGTATGCATGATTGAGTCACTGTAAAAAAATTTTGACTGTATTAGAACACATATATGCATGATTGAATCACTATGAATTTTTTTTTACAGCCTTAGATCACATATATGCATGATTGAATCACTATGAAATTTTTGTGACAGCATAAGAACATATATATGCACGATTATACCACTATGAAATTTGTTTGGCAACCTTAGAACACATATATGCATTGCTGAATATCTAAGAAATTTTTTTGATAGTAATAGAACACATATATACATGATTTAGTCACTATGATTTTTTTTTACAGCCTTAGAACACAAATATGCATTATTTAGTCACTATGATTTTTTTTTTGACAGCCGTAGAACACATATGCATGATTGAATCACTGTGAAATTTTTTTGACAGCCTTAGAACACATATATGCATGATTTAATCACTATGAATTTTTTTTGACAATTGTAGAACATATATATGCATTATTGAATCGCTATACAATATTTTTCACAACCTTAGGACACATATGTTCATGATTAAAACACTATGAATTTTTTTTGACACCTTAAAACACATATATGCATGATTGAATCACCCTAGATTTTTTTGATAGCCTAGAACACATATATGCATGATTGAATCACTATGAAATGTTTTTGACAGCCTTAGAACACATATATGCATGATTGAATCTCGATCAAATTTTTTTGATAGCACTAGAACACATATATGCATGAATGAATCACTATGAATTTTTTTTAACAGCCTTAGAACACATATATGCATGACTCAATCACAATATAATTCTTTTTGACAGCCTTAGAACACATATATGCATGATTGAATCACTATGAAACTTTTGTGACACCCTTAGAACACATATATGCGAGATTGAATCTCTACAATTTTTTTTTTACAGCATTAAAACACATATATGCATGATTAAGTCACTATGAATTTTTTTTGACAGCCTTAAACCGCATATATACATGATTGAATCACTATGATTTTTTTTAAGAGCATTAGAACACATATATGCATGATTGAATCATTATGAATTTTTTTTGACAGTGTTAGAACACATATATGCATGATTGAATCTCTATTAAATTTTTTTGACAAAATTAGAACACATATATGCATGACTGAATCACCATAAATTTTTTTTGACAACTTTAGAACACATATATGCATGATTGAATCTCTATTAATTTTTTTTAACAGCAATACAACACATATACGCATGATTGAATCACTATGATTTTTTTTTTTCACCTTAGAACACATATATGCATGATTGAATCTCTATGAATTTTTTTTTACAGCATTAGAACACATATATGAAAGAATGAATCACTATGAAATTTTTTTGATAGCCTTAGAACACATATATGCATGATTGAATCACCATAAAATTTTCTTGACAACTTTAGAACACATACATGCAAGATTGAATCTCTATTAAATTTTTTTGACAATAATAGAACACATATACGCAAGATTGAATCACTATGAAATTTTTTTGACAACCTTAGAACACATATATGCATGATTGAATCTCTATGAAGTTTTTTTGACAGCACTAGAACACGTATATACATGAATGAATCACTATGAAATTTTTTTGATAGCCTTAGAACACATATATGCAGGATTGAATCACTATAATTTTTTTTTACTGCCTTAGAACACGTGTGAACGATTGAATCACTTTAAAAAAAAATTGAAAGCCTTAGAACACATATGTGCAAAATTGAATCACTAAGAATTTTTTTTGGTAGCCTAGAACACACTTATCCATGATTGAATTAATATGATTTTTTTTTTACAGCCTTAGAACATATTTATGCATGATTGAATCACTACAAATTTTTTTCGACATCATTAGAATACATATATGCATGATTAAATCACCATAATTTTTTTTTGACAGCCTTAGAACACATACATCCTTGATTGAGTCACAATGAAATTTTTTTGACAGCCTTAGAGCACTTATATGCAAGAATGAATCATTACGAATTTTTTGTGACAGCCTTGGAACATATATATGTATGATTGAATCACTACAAATTTTTTTACAACATTAGAACACATATATGCATGATTGAATCACTATGAATTTTTTTTGACAGCCTTAGAACACATATATGCTTGACCGAATCACTGTAATTTGTTTTTACAACCGTTGAACACATATATGGATTACTGAATCACTTTGATTTTTTTTTCCTTAAAACACATATATGCATGATTGAGTAACTATGATTTTTTTTTACAGCCGTAGAGCACATACATGCATGATTGAATCACTATGAATTTTTTTTATAGCCTTAGAACAATATGTCCATGATTGAATCACTTTGAAAATTTTTTGACAGCCGTAGAACACATACATGATTGATTGAACACAATGTATTTTTTTTATAGCCTTAGAGCACATATATGCATAATTGAATCACTATGAAAGTTTTTTGACAGCCTTAGAACATATATATGAATGATTGAATCACTATGAAATTTTTTGACAATTGTAGAACACATATATGCATGATTGAATCACTATAAAAATTTTTTGACAGCCTAGAACAAATATATACAATATTGAATTACTGTGAATTTTTTTTTACAACCTTACAACACTTATATGCCTGATTATTTTTTTTGAAAGCATTAGAACACATATATGCATGATTAAATCTCTATGAATTTTTTTTTGATAGCCTTAGAACACATATATGCAAGATTAAATCACTATGAAAATTTTTTGACAGCCTTAGAGCACATATATGATTGATTGAATGACTCTGAAATGTTTTTGACAGACTTAGAACACGTGCATGCATGATTGAATCACTACAAAATTTTTGTGTATGCATGATTGATTCACTATAATTTTTTTTACAGCATTACAACACATATATTTATGATTGAATCACTATAAAAAATTTTCTACAGGATTAGAACACATATATGTATGATTGAGTCACTATGAATTTTTTCTGACAGCCTTAGAACACGTACATGCATGATTGAATATCTATGAAATTTTTTTGACAGCATTAGAACTCATATATGCATGATTGAATGACCATGAGATTTTTTTGATTGTTTTAGAAGTCATATATGCATGATTGAATCAGTATGAAATTTTTTTGATAGTCTTGGAACACATGCACGACTGAATCACTATGAAACTTTTTTGACAACCATAGAAAAAATATATGCTTAATTGAATCACTAAGAATTTTTTTGACAACCTTAGGCCACATATATGCTTGATTATATCACTATTAAATTTTTTGACAACCTTAGAACTCAATTCTGCATGATTGAATTACTATGAATTTTTTTTTACAGCCTTAAAACTCATAAATGCATCATTAAATCACTATGTTATTTTTTTGACAGCCATAGAACACATATATCTAGGATAGAATCACTATGAAATTTTTTTGATAGCCTTAGAACACATATATGCATGATGGAATCACTATGATTTTTTTTTGATAGCCTTGGAACACATATATGCATGATTGAATCACTATAAAAAAAATTTGATAACCGTAGAACACATATATGCATTTTTGTATCACTATGAATTTTTTTTAACAACCTTAGGGCACATATATGGATGATTGAATCACCTTAAAAAAAAATTTGACAGACTTAAAACACATATATGCATGATTGAATCACTATGAAAAAATTTTGACAGCCTTAGAACACATAAATGCTTGATTGAATCACTATAATTTTTTTTTGACAGCCTTCGAACACATATGTGCATGATTGAATCTCTATAAAAACAATTTGACAGCAATGGAACACATATATGCATGATTAGTCACTATTAATTTTTTTTACAGCATTAGAACACATGTTTGCATGATTGAATCACAATGAAATTTGTTTGACAGCCTTAAAACACATATATGCATGATTGAATCACTATGAGCTTTTTTTGACAGCCATAGAACACATATATGCATGATAGATCACTATTAAAAAATTTTGACAGCCTTAGAACACATACATGCATGATTGAATCACAATTAATTTTTTTTTACAGCCCTAGAACATATATATACATCATTGAATCTGTATAAAAAATTTTTGACATAATTATAATAAGTATATATGCATGATTGAATCACTATAAAAAATTTTAGACAGCCTTAGAACACATATCTGCATGATTGAATCAATTCAATTTTTTTTTTACAGCTATAAAACACATATATGCATGATTGAATCACTATGAATTTTTTTTGATAGCCCTATTACACATATATGCATGATTGAATCACTATAATTTTTTTTTGAAAGCCTTAGAACAAATATATGCCCGATTGAATGACTATGAAATTTTTTTGACAACGTTAGGACACATATATGCATGATTGAATCACTATGAAATATTTTTTATGCCCTTAAAACACATATATGCATGATTGAATCACTATAAGATTTTTTTTACTGGCTTAGAACACATATATGCATGATTGAATCACTGTGCAAATTTTTTGACAGCCTTAGTACACATATATACATGATTGAATCACTATGAATTTTTTTGACAGCCTTAAAACACATATATGCATGACTAAATCGCTGTAAATTTTTTTTGACAGCCTTAGAACACATATATGCATTTTTGAATCACCATAAAAGTTTTTTTACAGCATTAGAACACATATATGCATGATTAAATCACTATAAAAATTTATTGACAATGTTAGATCACATATCCGTATGATTGAGTCACTATAATTTTTTTTAACAGCCTTAGATCACATATCTGCAATATTGAACCACTACAAAAGTTTTTTGACAGCATTAGAACACATATATGAATGATAAAATCACTATAAAATTTTATTGACAACGTTAGAACACATATCCGCACGATTGAATCACTATGAAATTTGTTTGACAACCTTTGAACATGTATATGCATGATTGAATCTCTATCAAAGTTTTGTGACAGCATTAGAACACATATATGCATGATTGAATCACTATGATTTTTTTTTGACAGCCTTAGAACACATATATACATGATTGAATCACTAAGAAAATTTTTTGACACCCTAGAACACATATATGCATGATTGAATCACTATGAAATTTTGTTAATTTCTTTAGAACACATATATGCATGATTGAATCTCTATACATTTTTTTTTACATCATTAGAACACATATATGCATGATTGAATCACTATAAAATTTTTTGACAACCTTAGAACACATATGCATGGTTGAATCAATATAAAAAATTCTTGATTGCCTTAGAACAAATATATGCATGATTGAATCAATATGAAATTTTTTTGACAGTCTTATAACACATATATGAATGATTGAATCACAATAAAATATTTTTGACAGTCTTAGAACACATATATGCATGATTGAATCACTATGATTTTTTTTTGACCGCCTTAGAACATATATATGCATGATTGAATCAGTATGAATTCTTTTTGATAGCCTTAGTACACATATATGCACGATTGAATCACTATGAAATATTTTTGACAGTCTTAGAACACATATATGCATGATTGAATCACTATGATTTTTTTTTTTACAGCCTTAGAACATATATATGCATGATTAAATCAGTATGAATTTTTTTTTACAACCATAGAACACATATATAAATGATTGAATCACTACAAAAGTTTTTTGACATAATTAGAGCACATATATGCAAGATTAAATCTCTATAATTTTTTTTTGACAACATTAGAACACATATCTGCATGATTGAATCACTATGAATTTTTTTTTGACATCCGTAGAACACATATATGCATGATTCAATCCCTATGAAATTTTTTTGACAACCTTAGGACACATATATGCTTGATTGAATCACCTTGGCAATTTTTTGACAGCTTTAGAACACGTATATGCATGATTGAATCACAACAATTTTTTTGACAACCTTAGAACACGTAGCTGAATGATTGAATCACTATGAAATTTTTTTGACAGACTTAGAACACATTTATGCAAGATTGAATATCTATGAAATTTTTTTGACAGCCTTACCGCACATACACATATATGCCTGATTGAATCACTATGAATTTTTTTTTATAGCCTTAGAACATATATATGCATGTTTGAATCACTAAAAAAAATTTGACAATAGTTGAACACATTTAAGCTTTATTGAATCACTATGAAATTTTTTGGACAACCTTTGGACACATATGCATGATAGAATCACTATAATTGTTTTTTACAGCCTTAGAATATATAAGTGCATGATTAAATCACAATAATTTTTTTTTGACAGCCTTTAAAAACATATATGCATGATTAAATCACTATGAACCTTTTTTTGATAGCCTTAGAACACATATGTGCTTGATTAAATCACAATAAATTTTTTTTGACAGCCTTAAAACACATATATGCATGATTGAATCACTATGAAATTTTTTTTGACAGCCGTAGAATACATATATGCATGATTGAATCACTATAAATTTTTTTTGACAGCCTAGAACACATATAAGCATGATTGAATCACTATGAAATTTTTTTGATAGTCTTAGAACACAAATATGCATGATTGAATCTCTATCAAAAATTTTTGACAGCTTTAGAACACATATATGCATGATTGAATCACTATGAATTTTTTTTAACAGCCTTATAACACATATATTTTTGATTGAATCACTATATAATTTTTTTGACAGCCTTAGAACACATATATGCATTATTAAATCACTTTGAATTTTTTTTGATAGCCTTAGAACACATATATGCATGATTGAATCCCTCCAAAATTTTTGTGACATCCTTAGAACACATATATGCGAGATTGAACCACTACAAATGTTTTTTTACAGCATTAGAACCCATATATGTAAGATTTAGTCACTATGAAATTTTTTGACAGCCTTAGAGCACTTATATTCATGATTGAATCACTATGAATTTTTTTTAACGGCATTAGAACACATATATGCATGATTGAATCACTAAATTTTTTTTTTGACAGTGTTAGAACACATATATGCAGGATTGAATCTCAATTAATTTTTTTTGGCAAAATTAGAACACGTGTATATGCTTGATTGAATCACCATGAAACTTTTTTGACAGCCCTAGAACACATATTTGCATGATTGAATCTCTATTGAATTTTTTTGACAGCGAACACAAGTACGCATGATTGAGTCACTATGAAATTTTTTTGACTGCCTCAGATTGCATATATGCATGATTGCATGGCTATGAAATATTTTTGATAGCCTTAGAACACATATATGCATGATTGAATTCCTATGAAATTTTTTTCAGAGCCTTAGAACACGTATGATTGATTGAATCACTGTGAAATTTTTTTGACAGCCTTAGAACGCATATTTGCAAGATTGAATCACTGTGAATTTTTTTAGATAGCCTAAAACGCATATATGAATGATTGAATCACTTTGAATTTTTTTTGACAGCCTTAGGACATATTTAAGCATGATTAAATCACTACAATTTTTTTTACATCATTATAACACATATATGCGTGCTTCAATCACTATGATACTTTTTTGACAGCCTTAGTAGACATATATGCATGATTGTATCACTTTGATTTTTTTTTAACAACCTTAGAACACATATATGCATGATAGGATCTATATCAATTTTTTTTTACAGCATTAGAACACATATATGCATGACTGAATCATTATGAATTTTTTTTGACAACCATAGAACACATATATGCATGATTGAATCACTATGAAATTTTTTTGATAGCCTTAGAACAAATATACGCATAATTGAATCACTATGAATTTTTTTAACAATCTTAGGACACATATATGCATGATTGAATCAATATGAAATATTTTTGACAGCCTTAGAACACATATATGCATGATTGAATCATTATGCAATTTATTTGATAGCCTACAACACATATATGGATGATTGAATCACTATGAAATTGTTTTAATAGCCTTAGAACATATATATGCATGATTGAATCTCTATCATTTTTTTTTACAACATTAGAACACATATATGCATGATTGAATCCTTATGATTTTTTTTCACAGCCTTAGAACACATATATGCCTGATTAATTCACTGTGTAATTTTTTTCACATCCTTAGAACACATATATGTATGATTGAATCACTATAAAAAAATTTTGATAGCCCTAGAACACATATATGTAAGATTAAATCACTATAAAATTTTTTTGACAGCCTTAGAACATATATATGCAAGATTGAACCCCTATAAACAAATTTTAACAACATTAGAACAAATATATGCATGATTGAATCACTATATAATTTTTTTGACAGTCTTAGAACACAAATATGCCAGATTAAATCACTATGAATTTTTTTTAACAGCGTTAGAACACATATCTGCATGATTGAGTCACTATGAATTTTTTTTTATAGCCTTAGAACAAATATATGCAAAATTGAATTACTATAAAAAAAATTTTGCTAGCCTTAGAACAAATATAGGCATGATTGAATCACTATGAAATATTTTTGACAGACTTAGAACAAATATATGTATGATTGAATCACTATGATTTTTTTTTAACAGGCTTAGAACACATATATGCATGATTGAATCACTATAAATTTTTTTTGACAGCCTTAGAACACATACATGCATCATTGAATCACTAAGAAATTTTTTTGACAGCCTTAGAACACATATATGCATGACTGAATCACTATGAAACTTTTTTGATAGCCTTAGAACACATATGTGCATGATTGAATCACTATAAAAGTTTTTTGACAGCATTAGAACACATATATGCATGATTAAAACACTATAATTTTTTTTTGTCAACTTTGGAACACATATCTGCATGATTGAATCAGTATAAAATTTATATGACAGACTTAAAACACATATATTCATGATTGATTGAATCACTATGATTTTTTTTTTATTGACATAGAACACATATATGCCTGATTGAATCAATATGATTTTTTTTTTGCAGCCTTAGAACACATATGAATGATTGAATCACTACAAAATATTTTTGACAGCCTTAGAACATATATATGCATGATTGATTCACTATGAAATTTTTTTGACAGCCAAGAACACGTATATGCATGAATGAATCACTATGATTTTTTTTTCAAATCCTTAAAACACATATATGCACAATTTAATCACAATGAATTTTTTTTTACAACCTTTGGACACATATATGCATTATAGAATCACTATAAAAAAATTTTGACAGCCTTAGAACACATAAATGCAAGATTCAATCACAATGAAATTTTTTTGACAGCCTTCGAACACATATATGCATGAATAATCACTATGATTTTTTTTTACAGCAATAGAACACATATGTGCATGATTGAATCACTATGAAATTTTTTTGACAGCCTTAGAACATATATATTCATGATTGAATCTCTATAAAATTTCTTTTACAGCATTAGAACACATATATACAAGATTGAATCACAATGAAATTTTTTTGACAGCCTTAGAACACATATCTGCATGATTGAATCACTATAAATTTTTTTTTATTGCCTTAGTACACATATATGTGTAATTGAATCTGTAAACAATTTTTTTTTATGGCCTTAGAACACATGTTTGCATGATTGAATCACTATAAGTTTTTTTTGACAATCTTAGGACACATATATGCATGATTGAATCACTACAAAAAGATTTTGATAGCCTTAGAACACATATATGCTTCATTGAATCACAATAAATTTTTTTTGACAACCTTAGAAAATCTATATGCCTGATTGAATCACTATGCATTTTTTTTATATCCTTAGAACACATATATGCATTGTTGAATCTCTAAAAAATTGTTTTGACACCTTTAGAACACATATATGCTTAATTGAATCACTATGAAATTTTTTTGACAACCTTAGAGATCATATATGCATGATTGAATCTCTATGAATATTTTGTGACGGCATTATAACACATATATGCGGGGTTGAATCACCATAGAATTTTTTTGATAGCCTTAGAACACATATATGCATGATTGAATCACTATGATTTTTTTTTTACAGCCTTAGAACACATCTATGAAATTTTTTAACAGCCCTAGAAAACATATATGCATCATTTAATCACTAAGAAATTTTTTTGACAGCCTTTGAAAATATACATGCATCATTAAATCACTAAGAATTTTTTTTGACATCCTATAACAGATATATGCATTATTGAATCACTATCAATTTTTTTTGACAGACTCAGAATGCCTATATGCAAGATTGAATCACTATGAAACTTTTTTTACAGTTTGAGAACACATATATGCATGATTGAATAACTATGAAATTTTTTTGACAGCCTTAGAAGACATATAGACATGATTAAATTACTATAAGTTTTTTTTGACAGCATTAAAACACATATATGCATGATTAAGTCACTATGATTTTTTTTTTACAGCCTTAAACCACATATATACATGATTGAATCACTATGATTTTTTTTAAGAGCATTAGAACACATATATGCATGATTGAATCATTATGAATTTTTTTTGACAGTGTTAGAACACATATATGCATGATTGAATCTCTATTAAATTTTTTTGACAAAATTAGAACACATATATGCATGACAGAATCACCATAAATTTTTTTTGACAACTTTAGAACACATATATGCATGATTGAATCTCTATTAATTTTTTTTGACAGCAATAGAACACATATACGCATGATTGAATCACTATGATTTTTTTTTGCCAACCTTAGAACACATATATGCATGATTGAATCTCTATGAAATTTTTTTGACAGCATTAGAACACATATATGAAAGAATGAATCACTATGAAAATTTTTTGATAGCCTTAGAACACATATATGCATGATTGAATCACCATAAAATTTTCTTGACAACTTTAGAACACATACATGCAATATTGAATCGCTATTAAATTTTTTTGACAATAATAGAACACATATACGCAAGATTGAATCACTATGAATTTTTTTTGACAACCTTAGAACACATATATGCATGATTGAATCTCTATGAAGTTTTTTTGACAGCACTAGAACACGTATATACATGAATGAATCACTATGAAATTTTTTTGATAGCCTTAGAACACATATATGCATGATTGAATCACTATAATTTTTTTTACTGCCTTAGAACACGTGTGAACGATTGAATCACTTTAAAAAAAAATTGAAAGCCTTAGAACACATATGTGCAAGATTGAATCACTAAGAATTTTTTTTGGTAGCCCAGAACACATATATCCATGATTGAATTAATATGATTTTTTTTTGACAGCCTTAGAACATATTAATGCATGATTGAATCACTACAAATTTTTTTCGACAACATTAGAATACATATATGCATGATTAAATCACCATAATTTTTTTTTGACAGCCTTAGAACACATACATCCTTGATTGAGTCACAATGAAATTTTTTTGACAGCCTTAGAGCACTTATATGCAGGAATGAATCATTACGATTTTTTTGTGACAGCCTTGGAACATATATATGTATGATTGAATCACTATAATTTTTTTTACAACATTAGAACACATATATGCATGATTGAATCACTATGAAATTTTTTTGACAGCCTTAGAACACATATATGCTTGACCGAATCACTATAATTTGTTTTTTCAACCGTTGAACACATATATGGATTACTGAATCACTTTGAATTTTTTTTCCTTAGAACACATATATGCATGATTGAGTAACTATGAATTTTTTTTTACATCCGTAGAGCACATACATGCATGATTGAATCACTAAGAATTTTTTTTTATAGCCTTAGAACAATATGTCCATGATTGAATCACTTTGAAATTTTTTTGACAGCCGTAGAACACATACATGATTGATTGAACACAATGTATTTTTTTTATAGCCTTAGAGCACATATATGCATAATTGAATCACTATGAAAGTTTTTTGACAGCCTTAGAACATATATATGAATGATTGAAGTACTATGAAACTTTTTGACAATCGTAGAACACATATATGCATGATTGAATCACTATAAAAATTTTTTGGCAGCCTAGAACAAATATATACAATATTGAATTACTGTGAATTTTTTTTTACATCCTTACAACACTTATATGCATGATTAATTTTTTTGAAAGCCTTAGAACACATATATGCAAGATTGAATCACTATGAAATTTTTTTGACAGCCTTAGAGCACATATATGATTGATTGAATGACTCTGAAAGTTTTTTGACAGACTTAGAACACGTACATGCATGATTGAATCACTACAAAATTTTTGTGTATGCATGATTGATTCTCTATAATTTTTTTTACAGCATTACAACACATATATTTATGATTGAATCACTATAAAAAAAATTCTACAGGCTTAGAACACATATATGCATGATTGAGTCACTATGAATTTTTTCTGACAGCCTTAGAACACGTATATGCATGATTGAATATCTATGAAATTTTTTTGACAGCATTAGAACTCATATATGCATGATGGAATGACCATGAGATTTTTTTGATAGTTTTAGAAGTCATATATGCATGATTGAATCAATATGATTTTTTTTTTATAGTCTTGGAACACATATATGCACGAATGAATCACTATGAAATTTTTTTGACAACCGTAGAAAAAATATATGCTTAATTGAATCAGTAAGATTTTTTTTGACAACCTTAGGCCACATATATGCTTGATTATATCACTATTAAATTTTTTGACAACCTTAAAACTCAATTCTGCATGATTGAATTACTATGAATTTTTTTTTACAGCCTTAAAACTCATAAATGCATCATTAAATCACTATGTTATTTTTTTGACAGCCATAGAACACATATATCTAGGATAGAATCACTATGAATTTTTTTTGATAGCCTTAGAACACATATATGCATGATGGAATCACTATGAATTTTTTTTGATAGCCTTGGAACACATATATGCATGATTGAATCACTATAAAAAAAATTTGATAAGCGTAGAACACATATATGCATTTTTGTATCACTATGAATTTTTTTTAACAACCTTAGGGCACATATATGGATGATTGAATCACCTTAAAAAAAAATTTGACAGACTTAAAACACATATATGCATGATTGAATCACTATGAAATTTTTTTGACAGCCTTAAAACACATAAATGCGTGATTAAATCACTATAATTTTTGTTTGACAGCCTTCGAACACATATGTGCATGATTGAATCTCTATAAAAAAAATTTGACAGCAATGGAACACATATATGCATGATTTAATCACTATTAATTTTTTTTACAGCATTAGAACACATATTTGCATGATTGAATAACAATGAAATTTGTTTGACAACCATAAAACACATATATGCATGATTGAATCACTATGAGCTTTTTTTGACAGCCATAGAACACATATATGCATGATAGATCACTCTTAAATTTTTTTGACAGCCTTAGAACACATATATGCATGATAGATCACTCTTAAATTTTTTTGACAGCCTTAGAACACATACATGCATGATTGAATCACAATTAATATTTTTTTACAGCCCTAGAACATATATACACATCATTGAATCTGTATAAAAAAAATTTGACATAATTATAATAAGTATATATGCATGATTGAATCACTATAAAAAAATTTTGACAGCCTTAGAACACATATCTGCATGATTGAATCACTTCAATTTTTTTTTTTACAGCTATAAAACACATATATGCAAGATTGAATCACTATGAATTTTTTTTATAGCCCTATTACACATATATGCATGATTGAATCACTATAAAATTTTTTTGAAAGCCTTAGAACAAATATATGCCTGGTTGAATGACTATGAAATTTTTTTGACAACGTTAGGACAGATATATGCATGATTGAATCACTATGAAATATTTTTTATGGCCTTAAAACACATATATGCATGATTGAATCACTATAAGATTTTTTTTACTGGCTTAGAACACATATATGCATGATTGAATCACTATGCAAATTTTTTGACAGCCTTAGTACACATATATACATGATTGAATCACTATGAATTTTTTTGACAGCCTTAAAACACAAATATGCATGACTAAATCGCTGTAAAATTTTTTTGACAGCCTTAGAACACATATATGCATTTTTGAATCACCATAAAAGTTTTTTGACAGCATTAGAACACATATATGCATGATTAAATCAATATAAAAATTTATTGACAATGTTAGATCACATATCCATATGATTGAATCACTATAATTTTTTTTAACAGCCTTAGATCACATATCTGCAATATTGAACCACTACAAAAGTTTTTTGACAGCATTAGAACACATATATGAATGATTAAATCACTATAAAATTTTATTGACAACGTTAGAACACATATCCGCACGATTGAATCACTATGAAATTTGTTTGACAACCCTAGAACACGTATATTCATGATTGAATCTCTATCAAAGTTTTGTGACAGCATTAGAACACATATATGCATGATTGAATCACTATGAATTTTTTTTGACAGCCTTAGAACACATATATGCACGATTGAATCACTAAGAAAATTTTTTGACACCCTAGAACACATATATGCATGATTGAATCACTATGAAATTTTGTTAATTTCTTTAGAACACATATATGCATGATTGAATCTCTATAAATTTTTTTTACATCATTAGAACACATATATGCATGATTGAATCACTATAAATTTATTTGACAACCTTAGAACACATATATGCATGGTTGAATCACTATAAAAAAATCTTGATTGCCTTAGAACAAATATATGCATTATTGAATCAATATGAATTTTTTTTGACAGTCTTATAACACATATATGAATGATTGAATCACAATAAAATATTTTTGACAGTCTTAGAACACATATATGCATGATTGAATCACTATGAATTTTTTTTTACCGCCTTAGAACATATATATGCATGATTGAATCAGTATGAATTCTTTTTGACAGCCTTAGTACAAATATATGCATGATTGAATCACTATGAAATATTTTTGACAGTCTTAGAACACATATATGCATGATTGAATCACTATGATTTTTTTTTTACAGCCTTAGAACATATATATGCATGATTGAATCAGTATGAATTTTTTTTGACAGCCATAGAACACATATAAATGATTGAATCACTACAAAAGTTTTTTGACATCATTAGAGCATATATATGCAAGATTAAATCACTATAATTTTTTTTTGACAACGTTAGAACACATATCTGCATGATTGAATCACTATGAAATTTGTTTGACAGCCTTAAAAAACATATATGCATGATTGAATCACTATGAAATTTTTTTGACATCCTTAGAACACATATATGCATGATTCAATCCCTATGAAAGTTTTTTGACAACCTTAGGACACATAAATGCTTGATTGAATCACCTTGGCAATTTTTTGACAGCTTTAGAACACATATATGCATGATTGAACCACAACAATTTTTTTGACAACCTTAGAACACGTAGCTGAATGATTGAATCACTATGGAATTTTTTTGACAGACTTAGAACACATTTATGCAAGATTGAATCTCTATGAAATTTTTTTGACAGCCTTACAACACATACACATATATGTCTGATTGAATCACTATGAATTTTTTTTATAGCCTTAGAACATATATATGCATGTTTGAATCACTAAAAAAAATTTGACAATAGTTGAACACATTTACGCTTTATTGAATCACTATGAATTTTTTTGGACAACCTTTGGACACATATGCATGATAGAATCACTATAATTGTTTTTTACGGCCTTAGAATACATAAGTGCATGATTAAATCACAATAAAAATTTTTTGACAGGCTTTAAACACATATATGCATGATTAAATCACTATGAACATTTTTTTGACAGCCTTAGAACACATATATGCTTGATTAAATCACTATAAATTTTTTTTGACAGCCTTAAAACACATATATGCATGATTGAATCAATATGAATTTTTTTTTGACAGCCTTAGAATACATATATGCATGATTGAATCACTATGATTTTTTTTTTTACAGCCTTAGAACATATATATGCATGATTGAATCAGTATGATTTTTTTTTGACAGCCATAGAACACATATATAAATGATTGAATCACTACAAAAGTTTTTTGACATCATTAGAGCATATATATGCAAGATTAAATAACTATAAAATTTTTTTGACAACGTTAGAACACATATCTGCATGATTGAATCACTATGAAATTTGTTTGACAGCCTTAGAACACATATATGCATGATTGAATCACTATGAATTTTTTTTGACATCCTTAGAACACATATATGCATGATTCAATCCCTATGAAAGTTTTTTGACAACCTTAGGACACATATATGCTTGATTGAATCACCTTGGCAATTTTTTGACAGCTTTAGAACACATATATGCATGATTGAATCACAACAATTTTTTTGACAACCTTAGAACACGTAGCTGAATGATTGAATCACTATGGAAATTTTTTGACAGACTTAGAACACATTTATGCAAGATTGAATCTCTATGAAATTTTTTTGACAGCCTTACAACACATACACATATATGTCTGATTGAATCACTATGAATTTTTTTTATAGCCTTAGAACATATATATGCATGTTTGAATCACTAAAAAAAATTTGACAATAGTTGAACACATTTACGCTTTATTGAATCACTATGAATTTTTTTGGACAACCTTTGGACACATATGCATGATAGAATCACTATAATTGTTTTTTACGGCCTTAGAATACATAAGTGCATGATTAAATCACAATAAAAATTTTTTGACAGGCTTTAAACACATATATGCATGATTAAATCACTATGAACATTTTTTTGACAGCCTTAGAACACATATATGCTTGATTAAATCACTATAAATTTTTTTTGACAGCCTTAAAACACATATATGCATGATTGAATCAATATGAATTTTTTTTTGACAGCCTTAGAATACATATATGCATGATTGAATCACTATGATTTTTTTTTTACAGCCTTAGAACATATATATGCATGATTGAATCAGTATGATTTTTTTTTGACAGCCATAGAACACATATATAAATGATTGAATCACTACAAAAGTTTTTTGACATCATTAGAGCATATATATGCAAGATTAAATAACTATAAAATTTTTTTGACAACGTTAGAACACATATCTGCATGATTGAATCACTATGAAATTTGTTTGACAGCCTTAGAACACATATATGCATGATTGAATCACTATGAATTTTTTTTGACATCCTTAGAACACATATATGCATGATTCAATCCCTATGAAAGTTTTTTGACAACCTTAGGACACATATATGCTTGATTGAATCACCTTGGCAATTTTTTGACAGCTTTAGAACACATATATGCATGATTGAATCACAACAATTTTTTTGACAACCTTAGAACACGTAGCTGAATGATTGAATCACTATGGAAATTTTTTGACAGACTTAGAACACATTTATGCAAGATTGAATCTCTATGAAATTTTTTTGACAGCCTTACAACACATACACATATATGTCTGATTGAATCACTATGAATTTTTTTTATAGCCTTAGAACATATATATGCATGTTTGAATCACTAAAAAAAATTGACAATAGTTGAACACATTTACGCTTTATTGAATCACTATGAATTTTTTTGGACAACCTTTGGACACATATGCATGATAGAATCACTATAATTGTTTTTTACGGCCTTAGAATACATAAGTGCATGATTAAATCACAATAAAAATTTTTTGACAGGCTTTAAACACATATATGCATGATTAAATCACTATGAACATTTTTTTGACAGCCTTAGAACACATATATGCTTGATTAAATCACTATAAATTTTTTTTGACAGCCTTAAAACACATATATGCATGATTGAATCAATATGAATTTTTTTTTGACAGCCTTAGAATACATATATGCATGATTGAATCACTATGATTTTTTTTTTTACAGCCTTAGAACATATATATGCATGATTGAATCAGTATGATTTTTTTTTGACAGCCATAGAACACATATATAAATGATTGAATCACTACAAAAGTTTTTTGACATCATTAGAGCATATATATGCAAGATTAAATAACTATAAAATTTTTTTGACAACGTTAGAACACATATCTGCATGATTGAATCACTATGAAATTTGTTTGACAGCCTTAGAACACATATATGCATGATTGAATCACTATGAATTTTTTTTGACATCCTTAGAACACATATATGCATGATTCAATCCCTATGAAAGTTTTTTGACAACCTTAGGACACATATATGCTTGATTGAATCACCTTGGCAATTTTTTGACAGCTTTAGAACACATATATGCATGATTGAATCACAACAATTTTTTTGACAACCTTAGAACACGTAGCTGAATGATTGAATCACTATGGAAATTTTTTGACAGACTTAGAACACATTTATGCAAGATTGAATCTCTATGAAATTTTTTTGACAGCCTTACAGCACATACACATATATGTCTGATTGAATCACTATGAATTTTTTTTATAGCCTTAGAACATATATATGCATGTTTGAATCACTAAAAAAAATTGACAATAGTTGAACACATTTACGCTTTATTGAATCACTATGAAATTTTTTGGACAACCTTTGGACACATATGCATGATAGAATCACTATAATTGTTTTTTACGGCCTTAGAATACATAAGTGCATGATTAAATCACAATAAAATTTTTTTGACAGGCTTTAAACACATATATGCATGATTAAATCACTATGAACATTTTTTTGACAGCCTTAGAACACATATATGCTTGATTAAATCACTATAAATTTTTTTTGACAGCCTTAAAACACATATATGCATGATTGAATCAATATGAATTTTTTTTTGACAGCCTTAGAATACATATATGCATGATTGAATCACTATGATTTTTTTTTTTACAGCCTTAGAACATATATATGCATGATTGAATCAGTATGATTTTTTTTTGACAGCCATAGAACACATATATAAATGATTGAATCACTACAAAAGTTTTTTGACATCATTAGAGCATATATATGCAAGATTAAATAACTATAAAATTTTTTTGACAACGTTAGAACACATATCTGCATGATTGAATCACTATGAAATTTGTTTGACAGCCTTAGAACACATATATGCATGATTGAATCACTATGAATTTTTTTTGACATCCTTAGAACACATATATGCATGATTCAATCCCTATGAAAGTTTTTTGACAACCTTAGGACACATATATGCTTGATTGAATCACCTTGGCAATTTTTTGACAGCTTTAGAACACATATATGCATGATTGAATCACAACAATTTTTTTGACAACCTTAGAACACGTAGCTGAATGATTGAATCACTATGGAAATTTTTTGACAGACTTAGAACACATTTATGCAAGATTGAATCTCTATGAAATTTTTTTGACAGCCTTACAGCACATACACATATATGTCTGATTGAATCACTATGAATTTTTTTTATAGCCTTAGAACATATATATGCATGTTTGAATCACTAAAAAAAATTGACAATAGTTGAACACATTTACGCTTTATTGAATCACTATGAAATTTTTTGGACAACCTTTGGACACATATGCATGATAGAATCACTATAATTGTTTTTTACGGCCTTAGAATACATAAGTGCATGATTAAATCACAATAAAATTTTTTTGACAGGCTTTAAACACATATATGCATGATTAAATCACTATGAACATTTTTTTGACAGCCTTAGAACACATATATGCTTGATTAAATCACTATAAATTTTTTTTGACAGCCTTAAAACACATATATGCATGATTGAATCAATATGAATTTTTTTTTGACAGCCTTAGAATACATATATGCATGATTGAATCACTATGATTTTTTTTTTTACAGCCTTAGAACATATATATGCATGATTGAATCAGTATGATTTTTTTTTGACAGCCATAGAACACATATATAAATGATTGAATCACTACAAAAGTTTTTTGACATCATTAGAGCATATATATGCAAGATTAAATAACTATAAAATTTTTTTGACAACGTTAGAACACATATCTGCATGATTGAATCACTATGAAATTTGTTTGACAGCCTTAGAACACATATATGCATGATTGAATCACTATGAATTTTTTTTGACATCCTTAGAACACATATATGCATGATTCAATCCCTATGAAAGTTTTTTGACAACCTTAGGACACATATATGCTTGATTGAATCACCTTGGCAATTTTTTGACAGCTTTAGAACACATATATGCATGATTGAATCACAACAATTTTTTTGACAACCTTAGAACACGTAGCTGAATGATTGAATCACTATGGAAATTTTTTGACAGACTTAGAACACATTTATGCAAGATTGAATCTCTATGAAATTTTTTTGACAGCCTTACAGCACATACACATATATGTCTGATTGAATCACTATGAATTTTTTTTATAGCCTTAAAACATATATATGCATGTTTGAATCACTAAAAAAAATTGACAATAGTTGAACACATTTACGCTTTATTGAATCACTATGAAATTTTTTGGACAACCTTTGGACACATATGCATGATAGAATCACTATAATTGTTTTTTACGGCCTTAGAATACATAAGTGCATGATTAAATCACAATAAATTTTTTTTGACAGGCTTTAAACACATATATGCATGATTAAATCACTATGAACCTTTTTTTGACAGCCTTAGAACACATATATGCTTGATTAAATCACTATAAATTTTTTTTGACAGCCTTAAAACACATATATGCATGATTGAATCACTATGAAATTTTTTTTGAGAGCCTTAGAATACATATATGCATGATTGAATCACTATAAATTTTTTTTGACAGCCTAGGACACATATAAGCATGATTGAATCACTATGAATTTTTTTTGATATCTATAGAACACAAATATGCATGATTGAATCTCTATCAAATTTTTTTGACAGTTTAGAACACATATATGCATGATTGAATCACTATGAATTTTTTTTAACAGCCTTATAACACATATATTTTTGATTGAATCACTATATAATTTTTTTGACAGCCTTAGAACACATATATGCATTATTAAATCACTTTGAATTTTTTTTGATAGCCTTAGAACACATATATGCATGATTGAATCCCTACAAAATTTTTGTGACATCCTTAGAACACATATATGGGAGATTGAACCACTACAATTTTTTTTGACAGCATTAGAACCCATATATGTAAGATTTAGTCACTATGAAATTTTTTGACAGCCTTAGAACACTTATATTCATGATTGAATCACTATGAATTTTTTTTAACGGCATTTGAACACATATATGCATGATTGAATCACTAAAATTTTTTTTTGACAGTGTTAGAACACATATATGCATGATTGAATCTCAATTAAATTTTTTTGGCAAAATTAGAACACGTATATGCATGATTGAATCACCATGAAACTTTTTTGACAGCCCTAGAACACATATTTGCATGATTGAATCTCTATTGAATTTTTTTGACAGCGAACACAAGTACGCATGATTGAGTCACTATGAAATTTTTTTGACTGCCTCAGATTGCATATATGCATGATTGCATGGCTATGAAATATTTTTGATAGCCTTAGAACACATATATTCATGATTGAATCCCTATGAAATTTTTTTCAGAGCCTTAGAACACGTATGATTGATTAAATCACTGTGAAATTTTTTTGATAGCCTTAGAACGCATATTTGCAAGATTGAATCACTGTGAATTTTTTTAGATAGCCTAAAACACATATATGAATGATTGAATCACTTTGAATTTTTTTTGACAGCCTTAGGACAAATTTAAGCATGATTAAATCACTACAATTTTTTTTACAGCATTATAACACATATATGCGTGCTTCAATCACTATGATACTTTTTTGACAGCGTTAGTAGACATATATGCATGATTGTATCACTTTGAATTTTTTGTAACAACGTTAGAACACATATATGCATGATAGGATCTATATCAAATTTTTTTGACAGCATTAGAACACATATATGCATGACTGAATCACTATGAATTTTTTTTTACAACCATAGAACACATATATGCATGATTGAATCACTATGAAATTTTTTTGATAGCCTTAGAACAAATATACGCATAATTGAATCACTATGAATTTTTTTAACAATCTTAGGACACATATATGCATGATTGAATCAATATGAAATATTTTTGACAGCCTTAGAACACATATATGCATGATTGATAACTTCGAAATTTTTTTGACATCCTTAGAACACATATATGCATGATTGAATCACTATGAATATTTTTTGACAGCCTTGGAACACATATATACATGACTAAATGACTATAATTTTTTTTTTGCAGCCTTAGAACATACATATAAATGATCAAATCACTATAAAAGATTTTTGAAAGCATTAGAACACATATATGCATGATTAAGTCACAATAATTTTTTTTTGACAATGTTAGAACACATATCTGCATGATTGAATCTCTATGAAATTTGTTTGATAGCCTTAGAACACATATATGATTGATTGAATCTCTATGAAATTTTTGTGAGGGCATTACAACACATATATGTGTGATTGAATCATTATGATTTTTTTTTATAGCCTTAGAACACATATATGCATGATTGAATCACTATGAAAGTATTTTGACAGCCTTATAACACATATATGCTTGATTGAATCAATATGAAGTTTTTTTCATAGACTTAGAACACATATATGCAAGATTGAATCACTATGAAATTTTTTTGACAGCCTTAGAGCACATATATGCATGATTGAATCATTATGCAATTTCTTTGATAGCCTACAACACATATATGGATGATTGAATCACTATGAAATTGTTTTAATAGCCTTAGAACATATATATGCATGATTGAATCTCTATTAATTTTTTTTACAACTTTAGAACACATATATGCATGATTGAATCACTATGATTTTTTTTCACAGCCTTAGAACACATATATGCATGATTAATTCACTGTGTAATTTTTTTCACAACCTTAGAACACATATATGTATGATTGAATCACTATAAATTTTTTTTGATAGCCCTAGAACACATATATGTAAGATTAAATCACTATAAAAATTTTTTGACAGCCTTAGAACATATATATGCAAGATTGAACCCCTATAAACAAATTTTAACAGCATTAGAATAAATATATGCATGATTGAATCACTATGAATTTTTTTTGATAGCCTTAGAACAAATATATGCAAAATTGAATTACTATAAAAAAATTTTTGCTAGCCTTAGAACAAATATATGCATGATTGAATCACTACGAAATATTTTTGACAGACTTAGAACAAATATATGTATGATTGAATCACTATGATTTTTTTTTAACAGGCTTAGAACACATATATGCATGATAGAATCACTATAAATTTTTTTTGACAGCCTTAGAACACATACATGTATCATTGAATCACTAAGAAATTTTTTTGACAGCCTTAGAACACATATATGCATGACTGAATCACTATGAAATTTTTTTGATAGCCTTATAACACATATGTGCTTGATTGAATCACTACAAAAGTTTTTTGACAGCATTGGAACACATATATGCATGATTAAAACACTATAAAATTTTTTTGTCAACTGTGGAACACATATCTGCATGATTGAATCAGTATAAAATTTATATGACAGACTTAAAACACATATATTCATGATTGATTGAATCACTATGATTTTTTTTTTATTGACATAGAACACATATATGCCTTATTGAATCAATATGATTTTTTTTTTTGCAGCCTTAGAACACATATGAATGATTGAATCACTACAAAATATTTTTGACAGCCTTAGAACACATATATGCATGATTGAATCACTATGAAATTTTTTTGACAGCCAAGAACACATATATGCATGAATGAATCACTATGATTTTTTTTTCAAATCCTTAAAACACATATATGCACAATTTAATCACAATGAATTTTTTTTGACAACCTTAGGACACATATATGCATGATAGAATCACTATAAAAAAAATTTGACAGCCTTAGTACACATAAATGCAAGATTCAATCACAATGAAATGTTTTTGACAGCCTTCGAACACATATATGCATGAATAATCACTATGAATTTTTTTTTACAGCAATAGAACACATATGTGCATGATTGAATCACTATGAATTTTTTTTGACAGCCTTAGGACATATATATTCATGATTGAATCTCCATAAAATTTCTTTTACAGCATTAGAACACATATATACAAGATTGAATCACAATGAAATTTTTTTGACAGCCTTAGAACACATATCTGCATGATTGAATCACTATAAAATTTTTTTTATTGCCTTAGAACACATATATGTGTAATTGAATCTATAAACAAATTTTTTTGATGGCCTTAGAACACATGTTTGCATGATTGATACACTATAAGTTTTTTTTGACAATCTTAGGACACATGTATGCATGATTGAATCACTACAAAAAAATTTTGACAGCCTTAGAACACATATATGCTTCATTGAATCACAATAAAATTTTTTTGACAACCTTAGAAAATCTATATGCCTGATTGAATCACTATGCATTTTTTTTATATCCTTAGAACACATATGCATTGTTGAATCTCTAGAAAATTGTTTTGACACCTTTAGAACACATATATGCTTGATTGAATCACTATGAATTTTTTTTGACAACCTTAGAACACAATATGCATGATTGAATCTCTATGAATATTTTGTGACAGCATTATAACACATATATGCAGGGTTGAATCACCATAAATTTTTTTTTATTGCCTTAGAACACATATATGCATGATTGAATCACTATGATTTTTTTTTTACAGCCTTAGAACACATCTATGAAATTTTTTGACAGCCCTAGAAAACATATATGCATCATTTAATCACTAAGAAATTTTTTTGACAGCCTTTGAAAATATACATGCATCATTGAATCACTAAGAAATTTTTTTGACATCCTAGAACAGATATATGCATTATTGAATCACTATCAATTTTTTTTGACATCAGAATGCCTATATGCAAGATTGAATCACTATGAAACTTTTTTTACAGTTTGAGAACACATATATGCATGATTGAATAACTATGAAATTTTTTTGACAGCCTTAGAAGACATATAGACATGATTGAATCACTATGAAATTTTTTTGACAGTGTAGAACACATATTTGCATGATATAATCACTATGAATTTTTTTTGACAGCCTAGAACACATATATGCATGATTGAATCACTATAAATTTTTTCGACAACCTTACAACATATGCATGCATGATTGAATCACTGTGAATTTTTTTTGACAGCCTTAGAACACATATATGCATGATTGAATCACTATGAATTTTTTTTGATAGCCTTAAAACACACATATGCGTCATTGAATCACTACAAAAGTTTTTTGACAACATTAGAACACATATATGCATGATTAAAACACTATAAATTTTTTTTGACAACTTTGTAACACATATCTGCATGATTGAATCAGTTTAAAATTTGTTTGATAGCCTTAGAACAAATATATTCATGATTGATTGAGTCACTACAATTTTGTTTTGATAGCCTTAGAACACATATATGCCTGATTGAATTAATATGAAATTTTTTTGATAGCCTTTGATTGAATCACTATGAATTTTTTTTGACAGCCTTAGACCACATATATACATGATTGAATCAATATAAAAAAACTTTGACAACCTAAACACATGTATGCATGATTGAATCACTATGATTTTTTTTAAAAATCTTAGAACACATATATACACGATTGAATCATAATGAATTTTTTTTTACAACCTTAGGACACATATATGCATGATAGATTCACTATAAGAAAACTTTGACCGCCTTAGTACACATAAATGCAAGATTCAGTCATAATGAAATTTTTTTGAGAGCCTTCGAACACATATATGCATGATTAAATCACTATGACTTTTTTTTTACAGCAATAGAACACATATGTGCATGATTGAATCACTATGACATTTTTTTGACATTCTTAGAACATATATATGCATGATTGAATCTCCATAAAATTTTTTTTACAGCATTAGAACACATATATACATGATTGAATCACTATGAAATTTTTTTAACAGCCTTGGAACAGATATCTGCTTGATCGAATCACTATGATTTTTTTTTGACAGCCTTAGAACACATATCTGCATGACTGAATCACAATGATTTTTTTTTATAGCCTTAGAACACATATACGTGTAATTGAATCGCTATACATTTTTTTTGATGGACTTAGAACACATATTTGCCTGATTGAGTCACTATAATTTTTTTTGACAATCTTAGGACACATATATGCATGATTGAATCACTAAAAAAAAATTTTGACAGCCTTAGAACACATATATGCTTCATTGAATCACAATAAATTTTTTTTGACAACCTTAGAAAAACTATATGCATGATTGAATCACTATGCATTTTTTTATAGTTTTAGAACACATATATGCATGATTGAATCTCTAGGAAATTGTTTTGACAACATTAGAACACATTTATGCTTGATTGAATCACTATGAATTTTTTTTACAACCTTAGAACACATATATGCATGATTGAATCTCTATGAATATTTTGTGATATCATTATAACACATGTATTAAGGATTGAATCACTATAAAAAAAATTTGATAGCCTTAGAACACATATATGCATGATTGAATCACTATGAAAATTTTTTTACTGCCTTAGAACACATTTGAATGGTTCAATCACTATGGACTTTATTTTACAGCATTGGAACACATATATGCTTGATAGAATCACTATGAATTTTTTTTATTGCCTTAGAACTCATATATGCTGATTGAATCACTATGAATTTTTTTTGACAGCCTTAGAACACATCTATGAAATTTTTTGACAGCCGTAGAAAACATATATGCATCATTGAATCACTATGAAATTTTTTTGACAGCCATAGAAAATATACATGCATCAGTGAATCACTAAGATTTTTTTTTGACATCCTAGAACAGATATATGCATGATTGAATCAGTATCAATTTTTTTTGACAGTCTTAGAATCCATATTTGCATGATTGAATCACTCTCAAACTTTTTTTATAGTTTGAGAACACATATATGCATGATTAATTTACTATGAATTTTTTTTTACAGCCTTAGAACACATATATACATGATTGAATCACTATGAAATTTTTTTGAGAGCCTAGAACACATATATGCATGATATGATCACTATGTAATTTTTTTGACAGCCTAGAACACATATATGCATGAATGAATCACTATGAAACTTTTTTGATAGCCTTAGAACACATATATGAATGATTGAATCACTATGAAATTTTTTTGACAGCGTTAGAACACGTATATGAATGATTGAATCACTATAAAAAAATTTTGACAACCTATAACACATATATGCACAACGGAATCACTTTGAAATTTTTTTCTCAACCTAGAACACATATCTGCATGATTAAATCACAATGAAGTTGTTTTGATGTTCTTAAAACACATATATGCTTGATTGAATCTCTATCAAATTTTTTTGACAACATTAAAACACATATATACATGATAGAATCACTGAAATTTTTTTGACAGCCTTACAACACATATATATAAGATTGAATCGCTATATAATTTTTTGACAGCCTTTGAACATAAATACGCATGATTGAACTCCTATAAAAAAAATTTAACAACTTTAGAACACATATATGCAGGATTGAATCACTATGAATTTTCTTAACAGCTTTAGAACACATATCTGCATGATTAAATCACTATGATTTTTTTTTCACAAACTTAGAACACATATCTGCATGATTGAATCGCTACAACTTTTTTTTGATAGCCTTAGAACACATATATGCATGATTGAATGACAATAAAATTTCTTTGATAGCCTACAACACATATATGGATAACTGAATCTCTATGAAATTGTTTTGATAGCCTTAGAACACATATTTGCATGATTGAATCTCCATTAAATTTTTTTGACAGCATTAGAACACATATATGCATGATTGAATTACTATGATTTTTTTTAGCAGCCTTAGAACACATATATGCCTGATTGAATCACTGTGAATTTTTTTTCACATCCTTAGAACACATATATGCATGATTGAAACACTATGAATTTTTTTTTACAGCCTTAGAACACATATCTGCATGATTAAATCACTATGATTTTTTTATAGCCTTAGAACACATATATGCATAATTGAATCACTATAAAATTTTTTTTATAGCCTTAGAACACATATATGCATGATTAAATCCCTATGAATTTTTTTTTACAATCTTTGGACACATATATGCGTGATTGAATCCCTATAATTTTTTTTTACAACATTGGAACATATATATGCATGGCTGAATCTTTATGAATTTTTTTAACAGCCATAGAATATATATATTCATGATTGAGTTACTGTGAAATTTTTTTGACAGCCTTAGAACACATATATGCATGATTGATTCACTATGAAATATTTTTGACAACCTTACAACGGATATATGTATGATTGAATCACTATGATTTTTTTTTTAATGACTTAGAACACATATATGCTTGATTGAATCACTATGAAATTTTTTTGACAGCCTTAGAACACATACATGCTTGATTGAATCACTTAAATTTTTTTTGACAGCCTTAGAGCACATATATGCATGACTTAATCACTATGAAATTTTTTTTGACAGCCTTAAAACACATATATGCATGATTGAATCACTACAAAAGTTTTTTGACAACATTAGAACACATATATGCATGATTAAAACAGTATAAATTTTTTTTGACAAATTTGGAACACATATCTGCATGATTGAATCAGTATAAATTTTTTTTAACAGCCTTAGAACACATATATTCATGATTGATTGAATCACTATGATTTTTTTTATAGCCTTAGAACACATATATGTATGATTGAATCAATATGAATTTTTTTGATAGCCTTAATACACATATATGAATGATTGAATCACTATGAAATTTTTGTGACAGCCTTAGAACACATATATGCATGATTGAATCACTATGATTTTTTTTTGCCAACCTTAGGACACATATATGCATGATAGAATCACTATAAGCAATTTTGACAGCCTTAGAACACATAAATACATGATTAAATCACAATAAAAAAATTTTGACAGCGTTTGAACACATATATGCATGATTAAATCACTATGAATTTTTTTTGACAGCCATAGAACACATATGTGCATGATTGAATCACCATGAATTTTTTTTGACAACCTTAGAATATATATATGCATGATTGAATCTATAGAAATTTTTGACAATCTTAGAACACATATATGCTTGATTGAATCACAATAAATTTTTTTTGGCAACCTTAGAAAACATATATGCATGATTGAATAACTATGAATTTTTCTTTATAGCCTTAGAACACATATATGTATGATTGAATCTCTATCAATTTTTTTTTACAGCATTAGAACACATATATGCATGATTGAATCACTTTGAAATTTTTTGACAACCTTAGAACATATATATGCAAGATTGAATCACTATGAATCTTTTTTGACGACCTTAGAACAAATATATGCAATATAGAATCACTATGAAATTTTTATGACAGACTTAGAATACATATATGCATGATTGAGTCACTACAAAAAGTTTTTGACATCATTAGAACACATATCTACATGATGGTAGATAAACAAAAATGGCGTACTGATGCAAAAGGATAATCTGTGAAATGATCGTGAATACTTCAAAGTGTAATGAACACTTAGGTGTAATGAAATTTTATAAAAAACGAATAAAACATATCAAATTAAAAGGTAATCAGATGAGAAATCAAAAGCAAGAAAAGGAAGAGAAATCAAAATAAAACCGTACATAAATTGAAATCCCCATATACATGATGATAAAGAAAGCATAAAATTATTGAAATTCAACAACCAAAAAGAAGATAAAACAAAAGAAGGAGAATGAAATGTGGGAACGAGACCATTTCGTTAATGTCGCAATGGGTAGGGCGCACCTACTACATGCAGGTCGACCCTAACACCAATGCTTTATATATAAAAAAAATGAAAAGAAAATCGAAACAAAGCACCATTAAAACTGAAAGATATAATAAGTCTCGAAAAGGGATTTTCACAGGAAGTTGAAGGAGGAAGGAGGTCATCGCTTACCTCTGATTGCCGTTGATTTCCTTTCATTGCTTAGGGAGAGAAAGTACCAGGGAGAGAGGAGAAGCGTCGAGAAGAATCACAAGTGGGGAGGTAAAGACGGATCAAGAGATCGTGAAGAGGGATGCTGGGGTGAAACGCGATTGCGAAAGAGGGGAGATGCGCCTCCTATTTTATAACAGGAGGCTGTTAGGTTTCTTTCGAAGGAGGTCCCTCTTGGATTTGAAAATTTCAAAAAGCTTGCCCTTCATGTTTTCAAAATTTCCAAACAGGGGTTCTCTTACCATCTTTTTCAAAAAAAGGGTATTTAAAAACTATTTTTTTCGAATTTTTTTATTTTTGATTTTTTATTTCTTTTCTTTGCATTTTCTGTATTTTTGAAAACAAAACTCTAAAACTATGGGATTTCTAAACTATTTTTGCAAAATTTTGGAAATATTTACAAAAGAGGGGTTTTCTGAGAATTCGGGTTTGATTTCTTCAGAAAATGAGTTTGGATTCAAAATTTTAGAAGATTTTTGAGTTTTTAACCTCGAATTGAGGAATATCAAGTAATGAATCCAAACGGATGCCGGATGGATTGTCCGAGCCATTCAAAATCTATTTTTGGTATTTTTGTGATTTCAATTTGAAAATTGGACAACGAGGCTCATATTTAGATTTGGACCATGGATCTGAATCTGAAATCGAGTCAGATATATAAAATGAATTTAATTTCAGTAAAATTTGAGAAATAAACTGGAATTTAGAATTAAGAGTGACTCAATTACTCAGAAAATGGAATAGGGGTAAAAAGAGAATACTTATAAGATTTTTGAAAATTTTGGGGTGTTCACAACTAGGCATGGTTTGGTAGGACCATATTGAGGAGAATTATCCATGCTCACATAGACTTAGGTCTGAAATATAACCCTCATCAATCTAGGATTTATATGAAAACAATGTTTGCTTCTTCAAAATTTTCAAAAATCTATCTCTTTAGGACTTAGAGCCCTCTGTTTGCTTGCATGTACTCACTTTTCAAAAACCACCCCACCTATTTCTACCCAGTCTTCATGTTGATGGGCTTTCTTCTAGAACCATAGTCCAGGACAAAGCCTTACAACTGGGCCACTTATTTGTGCAGACGCCCCCCTGCCACGTACCAAGGGCCATAGTCCAACGTATATCAGCAGACGCTCAAGGATGTTGGTTTAACATAAGCCTAGAACCAGAGATAAATCTTTTATGCCATGTACTTCGGGTCTCGACTCGAGTATATCGGCATAACATGATTGGACACAGGTAATCTGAGCCTAGAGTCAGGGTTAGGGTCCTAAAGCTCTTTCAAAATTGATGCATTTAGAGTCAGCTTCTTAGGGAATGTTGTATATGCATAATTGTTTGTGCAGAATACGATTGAATTCATTTTCCTCTTTATTTTCCCATATTTTCCCATTTTTTTCAAAATATTGGACGATTTTCCAAAATACCTCATTTTTTAATTTCTTGCTATTTTCTCAAAACCCTCGACGATTTTTCCAAATTATCCACTTTTTCTTTAAAAAAACTCCAAGTGATTTTCCATCCTTTCGTTCTTCTGGATCTCGAATTTCCAGCTTTATCCTGCCTGCAATTTTTCAAATGTTTAAATTTTGTCTTTCAAATTTTATCCAAAATTTCTATCTCTTTCATCATCCTCAATATCTCCTTCCTCATTTACCTTTCTCCCAAAAAAATCTTCAGTCTAAACCATTCCTTCATTCTACAGAAAGCATTGGCATTTCACCATGGTTCAAACAAGGTGAGGGAAGAGAACAACACCAAGCAGTGTAGAAGAAATGAGTTCCCCGAGACCAGTTGTAACTGGTTGATTTTTTTATGAATGCTCTTTTTAAAAGATAATTTTTTTTAATAAAATCTTTGGAAAATCGTCAACCAAAAGTAAATAACCAACTTTCCACTAAAGTGGTAAGCACGGGTCGAATCCACAGGGAACGAGAATTACTCAATTATTTCTAAGGAATTCAATTTATTAATCACAAATACCAGTCTACAAGTACAATGCTAATAACAACTACAAATTAACACTAAAATAAATAGAAAAGCCTTTCAATCTTCTGTTGCAAGTCAAGGGTATTTCTGTCTTGTCACCACTTCTCATTTTTCACACTTGGACAAGAATCTCCTGGAACTCTTAATATGCTTTTCAACCTGATAACATAGAAAAATGCAAAGTCAGTAAATTATTCAATGAAAATAACTAAAAATGACACTGAACCTAATTCTGATGAACTTACACAAGCACAACCTGATTAATACTAAAATAACAAATAAAAAATCAAACTAATTCTAAAATCAACTAATCTAAGTCTAACAAGGCTGTATGATGCACATGCATCAATTAAAATGCAGAAAATAATGAAAATAGACCGAAAATGACTAAACTAGTGAAATTACGATCTTACCCCTAAATAGTGTAAAAATGACTTCTGATAGATTTTCGTAAATTGACTGTTTGACAAAGCAAACGAAGTCCAAATTTCCCAAAATTTGTTCTATTCTTTAACTAACAGATTAAAAAATTTGACAGTTTTTACAGAATTAAAAAATGATATCTGGAACTCTAGATATAAGCGTTTCAAAACCAGGGAAAATCTAGAAATCGCAGGTCCCAAAATTTTAAAATCCGAAAAAGCTGTTTTCACAAAACGCTTAAAAATCCAACACAATCAACTCGGAATGAGTTGAAATTTGGTCTGAAGACAGTTAACACGCAGATAAAGAGAATAGAAAAAGAATTTTTAGAAAACCCGAAAATTTTGCACATAAACTAACGAGGGTGCGACAAGGCAAAAATCGAGTTTCGAGTTCAATTCACAATTCACTTTAGAAGTCTATCATAAACACTATGAATGCAATCTAAATGCAATTACAGTTCTAAATGCTGCTAAATGACAGTAACTATGCAACCAATGAATACAATTATGTGAAATGCATGAAAAATTAACTAATATATGTAATGCACGACTAAAGCTAATCTAACTAATGCATCAAATGAAACTATCTTAACTAAGGATGCAATCCTAACTATATAAAACAAAGGATGCAATTAATTAATACTAAACAAGACTAACTAGATGAAATACACAAATCAAACACTCACTAAACAATTACACATTAAGTAAACACTTACTTCTAAAGTATAACTCTATCAAACAAAAGACCAACTAAAATAACTTACCCTATATCTAATATCACTTCAAACTAAAGTCAAATAAACACCTAAACATTAATGGGGTGCGGGTATAGGGTTGACTTGAAAGAGGTTCACGCCCCACACAGATGGCTCAACTAGGTTGACCCACTTCGACAATGCCTAAATTAGAAATCTAAAAATTAAAACCTATATAATTAAAAATAACAATTAACACTAATGACTCTATACCTTACACGCCTAATGTATTAAACCCTAGTTAAGACTTACCTAAATAAAGACTCAATCATTAACCTAAAGTTAATTAACACTTAACCAAAATAATTAGTCCTAAATATAGAGGATGCTAATAAGTAAAGATAGGTAAATGTGAGTGAATGATCAAATACAAATTTGGAAACTGGGGCTATCCAAAAATCGTCCAAATCAAAGGGAATTCTTCTCCTTAATTGTTTTGTCAATCAAATTGGAAAGTGGAAAAATGTGAAACCGTCCAGCCAAAAGAGTAGTTATTGCCTTTTTTTAAATGCATTGAAAAACAAATTTGAAAATCAAGAAAACCGTCCAGCTCAACAAGAGACCACACATTTTAGACTTTCTAAAAATGTTTGTAAAATATTTGACTTTCTTTCTCAAAACCGTGGTCACACTATTTGTCAATTCAATTTACTTTCAAAATATATTTCCAAATCTAAACAAGTAACTCCCTTTACCTTGGTTGAACAATTAATCTCAAATCCTTTCTTTAAATGCTCCGTACGAATTTAGGGGACCTCAAGGTTGCCAAAATAGTTTTCAAAACACAATTACTCACATACCCTCTTCCTAAGATTCGATATACTCTAGATAATGAAATCAAACTATATCTAAACTAATTAAACCAAAATTTAACTAATGTAAAGAGAGGTTAGAATTGGAAAACACGACTATCTAAAATTAAGGAAAGAGACTCTAATTCAAAACTTACCAAAGAATTCAAAAAACGTCTAAAACAAACCAACTCCTAAAGCAATGAACCTAGACAGCCTAATGAACTTTCCTTATTCAATTGAACCTACCAATTGCAGCCTAGAGCTCTAATGGAGCTCTAACCAAAATAATTAGTCCTAAATATAGAGGATGCTAATAAGATAGGTAAATGTGAGTGAATGATCAAATACAAATTTGGAAACTAGGGCTATCCAAAAATCGTCCAAATCAAAGGGAATTCTTCTCCTTAATTGTTTTGTCAATCAAATTGGAAAGTGGAAAAATGTGAAACCGTCCAGCCAAAAGAGTAGTTATTGCCTTTCCTTAAATGCTTTGAAAAACAAATTTGAAAATCAAGAAAACCGTCCAGCTCAACAAGAGACCACACATTTTAGACTTTCTAAAAATGTTTGTAAAATATTTGACTTTCTTTCTCAAAACCGTGGTCACACTATTTGTCAATTCAATTTACTTTCAAAATATATTTCCAAATCTAAACAAGTAACTCCCTTTACCTTGGTTGAACAATTAATCTCAAATCCTTTCTTTAAATGCTCCGTACGAATTTAGGGGACCTCAAGGTTGCCAAAATAGTTTTCAAAACACAATTACTCACATACCCTCTTCCTAAGATTCGATATACTCTAGATAATGAAATCAAACTATATCTAAACTAATTAAACCAAAATTTAACTAATGTAAAGAGAGGTTAGAATTGGAAAACACGACTATCTAGCTCCTACTTGGGGAAGACGACTAAAAAAATTTGACTTTATCTGAACTAAAACAATCAATTCTAACGAAATTAAGAAAAGCTAAATTAACTACTAATTAAATCAAATGACATGCTGGAACGTGGACTCTTGAACTTGCAACACAAAGAAACAAATTCTAAATTGAAACAAACATAAACTTTTTAACAATGACACGATATACTCTCACAAATGGAACTTAACTCGACAAACTTAAACTATGGCCCAACGAAAAACCACAATAGATTTCTGGACTTAATTGAATAAAATAACTGCTTCAACAAACACTATTGTTGACGAACTACAAAAAAACTAAAATGAAAAAATTAATAAAATCGGCTAGACTAAATCTAGCCAATTGAACTCTAACTACACGACTTCTCAAACACAAATCACACGACACCTCTAGGACCAAACCAACCTAGACCTTTAATTAAATCAAATGGGATATAACCTGAACGAGGTCTGCTAACCATGTTCTAACTGCAGAAACAATCAAAGGATACACACAAAAAGGACCAAGATCGGCTAGAATGGCTCTAGCCAATTTTTGGTTCTCAAATGAAACACCCTTTTTGTCTACACCCAACGCTAAATGTGCCTCAAAATTAACTTTTTCAACACATTTTTCTGTAGAATTAATACAACAAAAAACGCTGGACAAAAAGAGAAAATCGGCTAGAATAAAATCTAGCCGATTTACACGTTTGGCTGAAAACGGTTGGAAATCAAGACTTTAATACTTAAAAATGAAAAGAAGCAACCTATATCTACGTGCTGGTCTATGCACGAAAGCTACACTATGGCTGGAAAGAGGAAACACAACACACAAACAGAAAATAAAACAAGAAAAATAACACACACGATTTGGGTTTTAACTAGAAGAAAGGGAAGAAGAAGACCTACCTCCAGGGCGATCCGATGATTGTGGGGAAGAAGAGAGCGGAAGATGGCGTTGAAATGGCATCCCAGATTGTTCAATGATGCTAGAACGTCACCTTGAGCAGGGGGTTTTGCAGCTGCACTACGTTGGAGATCCACCGAGGATGGGAAATGAGCCAATTCGCGATCGGAGGGCTTAGAAAACCGGATGGAGGTAGGGCCGGCTCATCTTGTTAGAGTGTCTCGCACTTCCACGCAAGATAGATGTTCTCCACCTCTGCTACACCTGCAAAAACACAACAAACAATGGTGAGTAACAACAAGGAAGATGAAGAAATGAAAGATATGAATAAGGGAGATAAGGCGATGCTTGGTTCTCCAAGCCTAGATTTGATCTTGAATGACAATGGTGTGAGATGGGAGGTTGGAAGGAGGGCTGGAGCAAGATTCACAAAGGGGGGCGTCAATTCCAATGCCAAAGACGTCTAGGGCTGAGAGAAAAAGTATATTTATACTTTTGGTAATTTTCAGAAACAATGTTATAAAAGAAATATTTTCTCTGCGCCACTTTCTGAGGGGTTTTCTGAAAATATTTTCTAAATGGGTATGGATATGCGTGTGGGGTGGATTTTGGCTTTCTAAAGGTTGATCCAAGGTCCAAAACAGCCTAATTGGGTCGGATATGTATCCGATTCACCTCGAAATACGTGCCCAAACACTAAAATAGTCATAACTCTCATTTTAACTCTGATTTTTCTGAAATTCGAACCACAACCGCTTGACATCCAAATACATCTAAACATGGGTTTTAAACTTTAAACTCACTACAAAATGCATGAATAACTAGCTAACATGATGTGCATTTCATGCATCATCAAATACCCCCATGCTTAAATGTTTGTTAGTCCCTTAACAAACCACTAACTATGTTATGCAACAAAAACAAGAAATGCTAGACCTGTATGCATGAAAAACTAACTCACTTTCATAGGAATCACGGTTGCATTTAGCTTATGCAACAACCCATTTAAACCCATGGGTTACCCCAGTGAACGAGTAAGGTCTCGTGAGGGTTTGCAGAGATGCTACCCACAAACATCAATGGTATGCAAGAGTAATTTTTCAAAAATAGCAGGCAATTAAGAAATCAGTTAGCGCAAATATTTCATGTAATGGACACTCTCAAAACAAATTCAGAAATCTCATGCCACCACAATAAAAATCTTTTTCTTTCACTTTTCTAAAAGTGTAGCTATCTATGATTTTTCTCAGAAAGTCAAGTATTCTCATGTATTACTCATTTATCCTCACCTGTATATTTTCTGCACAGTAATTCACACATATTCCTAAGCAATGAATTTTTTTTTCATTCAGCTCCTTTTTCTTTTTGATTTTCAATTTTTCACCATTTTTCATTCTCTCACTTGAGCATTCTTTTCCTTTGAGCACTATTTTGAATATCGAGTTTTGTGACCCGTGTAGCAAGCTTTGGGTCAGTGACTCCCAGGCCAGACGACCTTAGTGCACTAGATACAGAGTATCCCTCAGACTTAATTGCTCGAGTCACTAGACCTTCTATTCTAATAGTTTACGTATAGTCCTCCTCTCGTCATGTGCAATGTCTCTATCTCTTAGGCTTTTTATGCAGTTCATGTAACAAGCTTTCGAACCGGTGGCTCCCAAACCAGATGGCTTTAGGTTACCAGGTGTAAAACACCTTTCAGATTCTACTTACTCGAACTACAAAGGCCACAAATATTGACTAGACAAGAGAATGATCTCCTTCGTTATCCTTTTTGTCAAGAGACACAAACACTTCATCTTGTGCCTGAGTTCCACTACTAGGATTCACGAAATCATCAACAACTAAACATAGCTCTATTCTTTTAAGCTCATTTCTCAAAAACACCTTTCCATTGATTATTTTTTCCACAAAACATACTGTGCATACTTATACTAAAGTGATTCAAAACTTTCTAACAATCAAATACTATCTTTTCTTTGAATTTTCTCATAAATACTACTCTATTTGAATCAGTTCAGAGAAAAAAATATTTTTCATGGGGCTTAAAAATTTCTAAACTGTTAGATTATGCCGAAGACAATCATATATGCTACAAACTTATTCTCAAAAGCCTACTTTAGCTACCAGACATAAAAAAATTTTTAGTATGCCTCTAAACCACCCCCCCATGCTTGAATGACACTGTCCCTAGTGGCATACAAAATATGTAAAATGTAATGCAAATGCATACTAAAAGACAAGAAAATGAATATGGGAGAAAGGATAGATACAACCTGATCTTTGTTGGGCTTCTGAAATTGATTGACTTGACTTTGCAACATCATATGCATATCTGATTGCATACTTTTTTGCTCATCTGATCAATGTATTCTTTGAAAGCTCTACCCTGTACCTGGTAACTAATTCTCATACACTAACTGCTAGATTTATCCTGCATAAACCAACAACAAATGTCAGCACATATGAAATGGAATACTGAATAAAAGAAAGTACTGAAATGAAAAACAAAACTACTCTACTATGTACATATGATACATCCCTCTGGTCGAATCCTCATGCCTTCGTGAGATGCACTATCTCACACTCACCATTCTGCAAGGAATCTGAAATGTAGGGCTTCAGTCTTTGCCCATTAACCTTGAATGTACCTTGGGTCTTAGGATCAAATAATGTAATTGCTCCATGTGGAAACACTTCTTTCACAATGTACGGTCCCTCCCATCTCGATCTCAATTTGCCTGGGAATAAATGCAAATGAGAATTGTATAACCACACTCTCTGCTCAGGCTCAAACACTTTTCTGACAATGTGCTTATCATGAAATGCTTTAGTGCGAGCTTTGTATAACTTGGCATTCTCATATGCATCATTCCTGAGTTCCTCTAATTCTGAGAGCTGCAATGCTCTCACTTTGCCAGCCTGGGTGAGGTCAAAATTCAATTTCTTGATAGCCCAATACGCTCTATGCTCCAGATCGACAGACATATGGCATCTTTTCCGAATACAAGGCGATATGGGGACATGCCAATGGGAGTCTTAAATGCAGTCCTATATGCCCAAAGTGCATCATCTAAGCGCTGAGACCAATCCTTGCGGTCCAGGCGAACTGTCTTCTCTAGAATTCGCTTTATCTCCCTATTCGAAACCTCTACCTGTCCACTGGTCTGCGGATGATACGGAGTGGTGAATCTATGATTGAAAGGATATCTTCTCAGCAGAGAAGCTATCTGTACATTCCTAAAATGCTTGCCACCATCACTGATCATCACACGCGGCACCCCAAAATGACTGAAAATGTTGTGCTTAATGAACTTAAGCACCACTCTATGATTATTGGTCTTGGTTGCCACAGCCTCGACCCACTTGGACACATAATCAACCGCCACTAAAATGTACAAATTTCCAAATGATGGCGGAAATGGGCCCATAAAATCTATGCCCCAAACGTCAAAAATCTCGACTATCAAAATCGGGAGCAAGGGCATCATGTCCCTCTTGGACATGTTCCCAATCTGCTGACATCTAATACATCTCCTACAGAACTCATGCGCATCTCTGTGGAGTGTGGACCAATAAAATCCAGACTGCAAAACCTTTGCAGCTGTCTTCCTACTGCTAAAATGCCCTCCACAGGCTAAAGAATGGGAAAAACTCAAAATGGACTCGTACTCTTCCTCCGGCACACATCTCCTAATGATCTGGTCTGCGCAATATTTGAACAATTCTGGTTCATCCCAATAATAGTGCCTCACCTGAGATAGGAATCTATTGCGCTCATTCTTATTTCAATGCTCAAGGATCTGTCTCAAAACCAAATAGTTCACAATATCAGCAAACCAGGGTAACTGCGATGTCCTGACTGACATGATCTGCTCATCGGGGAAAGAATCACTGATCGACCTTTGATTCTGCGTGGTCTCCACGATCAGTCTAGACAGATGGTCTGCTACTACATTCTCGCTATCCTTCTTATCTCAAATCTCGAGATCAAACTCCTGTAGCAACAGCACCCAACGAATGAGTCTCAGTTTGGTGTCTTTCTTGTTCAACAGATACTTAAATGCAACATGATCAGAATAGACAACCACCTTTGAACCGAGCAAGTAGAACCTAAACTTGTCCAATGCAAATACTACAGCAAGTAGCTCCTTCTCTGTCGTGGTATAATTCATCTAAGCATCAGACAGAGTTCTACTTGCATAGGAAGTCACATAGGGCTTCCTGTCAATCCACTGTCCTAAAATGGGCCCCATAGCATAGTCAAAAGCATCGCACATAATCTCAAACAGGAGCATCCAATCCGGAGGTCTCAGAATGGGTGCAGTAATCAAGGCCTCTTTGAGAATCTCAAAGGCCTTCATGCAATCCTCGCTAAAATCAAAGGGCTGATCCTTCTCCAATAAAGTACAAAGCGGTCGAGAGATTTTGCTGAAATCTTTTATGAACCGCCTATAAAATCCTGCATGCCCTATAAATGACCTAATCTGCCTCACAGTGGTAGGTGGAGTCAAACGAGAAATGGATTCCACCTTCGCTCTGTCAACCTCAATGCCTCTCTTAGACACAATGTGTCCAAGCACAATCCCCTCCTGAACCATAAAATGGCTCTTTTCCCAACTCAGAACAAGATTTGTCTCCGCACACCTACTCAGTACTCGATTAAGTTTTTGGAGGCAATCTTCCAATGAAGAGCCATATACCGAAAAATCATCCATGAACACCTCCATGACATCGTCTATCATATCGGAGAAGATATGTAAGACCCACAATTTTTCAGAAAATATCTGAATAAAATTCATGAGGCATTTACCGGTAAAAATAGCATTTCTTCTCAGAATGCGAAACGAATCAATTCCTGCGAGCCAGTTATACTTAGGATATTCGTCGAATTGCGAATATATGCTCAAATACTCGGAAAGCCATAACTTCCTAACTAAACGAAATCAATAGATTCGTACGAGCCAACTTTCTTAGTTACGTCAATACGAAGAAAATGGCGTACTCAGAATTTTTCGGAAAAAATCGCCGGAAACCCGAAATTCTTGCGGGACCCACGGAAATATTGGTGGGACCCACAGAAATATTCCTCAGAAAATATCTGGTGGGACCCACAAAAATATCCCATGGAATATCCAAGTGGGCCCCACACCAAGGAACCTCTTGGAATTAAAAAGAAGCCAAGGGGGTAGTTTGGGCATGGAAAAACCCAAGAGGAGGTGGGCTTGGGCTATAAATAGCCCTCCCCACTCTCTCTCTTCTCATAAAAATCGACCCCCTCTCTCTCTCTCTTGCCTTCTCTCTCTCTCCTAAACCTCCCCTACCTAGCCTAGCCCACCTGAGCCCACCTGACCTGGTCTGAGCCTGCCTGACTTAGCCTGAGCCTGCCTGACCTGGTCCTAACCCACCTGACCTGGGTCTGAACCCACTTGACCTGGTCCAAACCCAGTTGACTTGACTTGAACCTAGTTGGGTTTAAAGTCAAAGTCAAAGTCATTTTTGGTCCAGATTCCGGTTTGGATTTCTGAACCCAGACTTAGCCTACTTGAGCTGAGTTCGAACCTGCTGAACCCAGTTGACTTGGATTGAACCCTGTTAGGTTCAAACCACTTAGGTTGAGTAGCTTGACCTGCTCTACCTCTTTCTCAACTAAGTCAGCTTCATCTGACTTAGTCTGACCTCTCGAAGGAAGGCTCGAAGCCAAAGAAGCAACCCGGAGCCGTTTCTTCCACGATTTGAAGTAAGTTCGCTTCGTTGATCCATCTCTCTCAAGTATTTGACTGTTTGTATATAGAATATACTTTCTGAAGTAGTATCTTGCTTTAGTTCTTGGTTGAGCCCTCTAGGACACTTCGGTGTTCACGCGCTCGCCTCGTAACTATCGTCGGATATATATGTTCGAATACGCAGTATATGCGTTCTTCAAAATAGTATCTCACCCTAGTTCTTGGTTGAGCCCTCTAGGACACTTCGGTGTTCACTCGCTCGCCTCGTAACTATCGTTGGATACAGATCTAGGTGTATATCTGCTGATACTGCCGACGCGTCTTATATCGCACAGGCCATGTAATTTACCTTTGCCGTCGCGTCGTATGATGCCAAGGCTCCCTGCTTTCTGTACTTCCGATTACTGCACTTCCGATTATGCATTTACTTACGCCGTCGCGTCGAACGATGCCAAGGCTCCTGCTTTCTGCAATGTATTTACTTACGCCGTCGCGTCGAACGATGCCAAGGCTTCTGCTTTGTTATATATGTAGAATATTTCGTTCAGTTACACACCCTGAACAATAGTATATGCATTTCTTTACGCCGCCGCTGTATAAAGCACAGGCTTCTGCTTATGTTACATATATGGCGCGTAAGTGAGCGTTCAAACGGAGATCAACTCCAAAATCGCCCATGCGATTCCCTTACCGCTCCTCGTACAAGATTCTGCTTGACGAATGAAGCCCCTATTGGAAAGGCTTCGCCTTTTGGCAAAATGCTCTTTACGTAAATACTAAATCAATTACGTATGGCCTAGCTATGGCCCAAGGTTCCTGCAACCTTGATGGATGCAAAGTACGCACAACGGTGTGCGTCCATTTCCCGAGTTAAGCGTAGCGATTTCCCACCAAAGAGGGGAGATGCCGCTGAAATGGATAAAAGAAACGCACGCTTTCTCCGTAAAAGAGAGGAAGTGCTGCTGAAATTCCTGAAGGAGCTAAGAATGGCTCAGAAAGAACGTAGCAGAAGTGCTACCCAGTTATGAAACGCCTTCTACAATGTAGAAAGGTTCGTCGCACCACTGCCGGTAGAACAGAGAAGGTGTTGACAGAATGGTTGGCAGAAGAGCTGCCAAACCAGTTAAGTGAAACAATGATGTCCTTTGTTGGAACGATGTCAGAATGACTCGTCTCCCTGACACCTGCAAGGGCATCATACTTGTAAGAGCCGTTGCGCCAAAGTAGTGGTAGCGCCTTGACGAGGTCCTGAGCTCGTTGCGTAAAAATACGCCGAGTAGCCGATCCGTAGAGATCGAGTCATGTGCATGCTCATTGAGAATTATCAGACAACCAGACTCGTAAGGGCCGCTGAGCCGGAGTGTGTTGTTTCCACCGAAAGAGGTGAAGTGCTCGTCAAGGCCAAAGTGCCGAGAGCAGAGTTAAGCATGCATATGAATAAAACCTTTGTTCCACGGTGAAAACCGTGTGGTTGATTGGGGTCGGGTACATACTTCTCAAAGGCTGCCCTATAGGCATGCAATGTTCGTCAAGTAATTGTAAGACCGGCAGGCCCCTTTCAGAATTTCTCACCGAGGAAGACGGTGATGGCGCAGCCTTGAGTGACATATATTTCACCCGAACCTGATAGAGTTCATTGATGGCCTTCGTCACTCAGAGGTATGGAGGTCGTGGTTATCCTTAAATATCTAAGGATTGAACCCAACTACTGCAGTAGCAGAATGCATTCGGATACCTAGTAAGGATCTCTTCCGGTATGCTGTACCGTCCTACTAGGGGGATGGGGTCAACAGGCCTCTGGGGTATCTAAAATACATAGAATAATCAACCCCCAGATCGTCGCGTTGTCGCCCAGATATGAGTCCCCTAAGCCCAGGGGGAGGTGCAATTATCGAAACAAAGCATTAGCTTAGGTACAGCGCTACTTTGAATGTATGAGTGGATGACGTTGTTGAGTCAGTCCTGCATAACCTTTGTGAAGGTGTCATGGTCGGTATACTACTGGACCGATTGGGAAAGAACCCCATTAATATCCGTACGACTAAGTGAAGCTCGGAGAGCTGTCCTTAGATTCGTAGGATACGGATGTGCCAAGCATAAAGGCTTGAGCTAGACATCCATTCGTGACTCTGAGTCCAACGACCCCCACCTAGAGTAGGAATGCCGGATCTGCCGGACCCTCTCAACAAATACCACAACGAACACTAGTCCAACGACCCCCACCTAGAGTAGAACAAAGGCCTGCTGCAGGTCGTGTATACGCTGTAACGACTGAACAAGTCGAAAATGGTGACCTGATTGAAGGCACCGTACCTGTTAATGGACATGCAGCTTACGTCTTGTTTGATTGTGGTGCTACTCATACGTTTATCTCTGACGATTTCACCGAACAACTCCACGCTTCGGTGCAACCGATTGATAAAATGATCGAAGTATATAACCCGTTGGGTTCACGCACCAAATGTATACGGTGTGTGAAAAATTTGGATATTGAGATAGCAGGGCAACACTTGCCTACTGATGCCATCCTGATCGATATGATACAGTACGATGTCATTCTGGGAATGAATTGGTTGGCTCAGAATAATGCCAAGATTCTGTGCCGCGAGGGCAGAGTGATTCTATCTCGACCCGGATTACCTAAGATGGAATACCGGTTATCCAAACCAGTTCCACAGAAAAGGCTCATATCAGCACTTAAGGTACAAAAATACCTTAGGAAGGGTTGTGTGGCCTTCCTGTTGAGTCTCTCGGTGGAAAAATCCAACGACCAACCCCTTGAGAGTTTGGAAGTAGTGCGGGAGTTTCCCGATGTGTTTCCTGAGGAATTGCCAGGACTTCCGCCACTTCGTGAGGTTGAATTTGGAATTCAATCCTTACCTGGAACAGCGCCGATATCCAAAGCCCCGTATCGAATGGCGCCAGCTGAACTCAGTGAGTTGAAGTGTCAGTTGGAAGAACTGATGGAACAAGGGTTCATCCGACCAAGTATGTCACCATGGGGAGCCCCGGTACTATTTGTAAAGAAGAAGGATGGATCCCTTCGGTTATGCATCGATTATCGGATGCTTAACCAGGCAACCATTAAAAATAAGTACCCATTGCCTCGGATTGAGGACTTATTCGATCAGCTCAGAACAGCGAGAGTGTTCTCCAAGATCGACCTCAGGTCTGGATACCATCAGCTCAGAGTAAAGGAAGAGGATATACCCAAGACAACCTTCAGAACGAGATACGGCCATTATGAGTTCGTAGTAATGCCCTTCGGACTCACTAATGCGCCTGCTGCCTTTATGGATCTAATGAACCGGATATTCAGACCATATTTGGATAGCTTTGTCATCGTCTTTATTGATGACATTCTCGTATATTCTGAGAACAAGGAACAACACGTGGAGCACTTGAAAATCGTCTTGAAAACCCTTCAAGATAACCAACTCTATGCTAAGTTTTCAAAATGTGAATTCTGGCTAGATAAAGTGATGTTCCTTGGTCATGTGATCTCAAAAGATGGAATCGCAGTGGATCCTGCGAAGGTGGAAGCTGTGATGGACTGGAAGCAGCCAGAAAATATCACTGAGGTTCGTAGCTTCCTTGGACTTGCCGGATATTATCGGAAGTTCATACAAGACTTCTCCCGAATCGCCGTACCGATGACGAAATTACTTAAAAAGGGAGTCAAGTTTGAATGGACTGACCAGTGTAAGGAGTGCTTTGAGGTTCTCAAACAGAGGCTTACCACTGCCCCTGTCCTTACCTTACCTTCTGGTCAGGGAGGCTTCGTGGCATATACCGATGCCTCAGGAACAGGTCTGGGTTGTGTGTTGATGCAGCATGGCAAAGTAATCGCCTATGCATCACGACAGTTGAGGGTCCATGAGAAAAACTATCCAACCCACGACTTGGAGCTTGCCGCGGTAGTGTTCGCGCTTAAAATCTGGCGACACTACCTGTATGGAGAGAAATTTGAGGTCATGTCGGACCATAAAAGCCTAAAATACCTCTTTTCTCAAAAAGAACTCAATATGCGGCAACGGCGATGGCTGGAATTCCTCAAAGATTATGAATTCACGCTTTCCTATCACCCTGGAAAGGCGAATGTTGTAGCAGATGCCCTTAGTCGCAAGACTGTTGGCACTCTGGCCAGCCTAACCGGACAATGGAAGTTGATGGAGGATTTCGTCAAGTGGAAGCCATTTTTGGCTGATTCAGGTAGAATCAAAATGTCATGTTTGACGATCCACATTGAGTTCCTCGATCGCATCGTAGCCGAACAGTTCAAGGATCCCCAGTACTTGGAATTGAAAGCTCGTGCTGAAAAAGATAACACTTTCTTCCATTTGAAAGAAGATGGAGGAATATGGATGGAAGAAAGAATTTGGGTTCCAAATAACCCTGAGCTAAGACAGGAAGTACTCCAGGAGGCCCATAGTAGCAAATATACTATCCACCCTGGGGGTACAAAGATGTTCCGAGATTTGCAGAGAAAGTACTGGTGGAAGGGTATGAAGCGTGATGTGGCTACGTTTGTCTCGAAGTGTTTGATCTGCCAGCAAGTTAAGATCGAACATCAGCGACCTGGTGGAAAGATGCAACGGATCGAGATTCCAGAATGGAAATGGGAAGGCATTACGATGGATTTCATCGTTGGATTGCCTCGATCCAAGAAACAACATGATTCGATATGGGTGATCGTGGACAGACTCACCAAGTCGGCTCACTTCCTGCCAATCAACACTCGATACTCAACTGAACGATTGGCGGAGATCTACATTCGGGAAATCGTTAGACTCCATGGAGTGCCGATTTCGATCATATCTGATCGTGACCCGAAGTTCACCTCTCACTTTTGGGAGCAGCTTCAGAGAGCCCTGGGGACGAAACTCAAGTTCAGTACAGCATTCCATCCCCAAACAGATGGGCAATCAGAACGAACCATACAGACTCTTGAAGATATGCTAAGAGCCTGTATGCTAGAATGGAAAGGTGATTGGGATTCCCACCTAGCGTTGGCTGAATTTGCTTATAATAATAGCCACCACGCTAGCATTGGGATGGCGCCGTATGAAGCCTTGTATGGACGACCCTGTAGATCACCGATCCATTGGGGTGAGGTGGGTGAGCGAACCTTGGACTCGCCCATTGTGTTGCAGCATTATACTGAGCAAGTCCACATGATCAGAAAGAAGCTACTGACTGCTCAGAGTCGACAGAAGAGCTACGCCGATCAGCGGCGTAGGGAACTCACTTTTGCGGTTGGAGATAAGGTTTTTATCAAGGTCTCTCCAACCAAGAGTGTGTTTCGTTTTGGAAAGAAGGGGAAGCTCAGCCCCAGATTCGTTGGTCCCTTCGAAGTTTTGAGCCGGATCGGAGAGACTGCCTACCGAGTAGCATTGCCACCACAATACGCGCAAATACATGATGTATTTCACGTATCAATGCTTAGAAAGTACGTTCATGATCCTTCTCACGTTATTCAACATGAAGACATTGACATCCGAGAAGATATGACGGTAGAAGAAAGGCCAGTGGAGATCATGGACCGACGGGAGCAAGTGCTAAGAACGAAGGTCATTCCACTTGTTAAAGTGAGGTGGCAGCATCATGGAATCGATGATTGCACTTGGGAGCCCGAATCGGATATGCGGGATAAATATCCTGAACTCTTCACCTTGTACTCTTAACTGAATTTCGCGGACGAAATTCCTTTAAGGGGGTAATGATGTAAGACCCGCAATTTTTCAGAAAATATCTGAATAAAATTCATGAGGCATTTACCGGTAAAAATAGCATTTCTTCTCAGAATGCGAAACGAATCAATTCCTGCGAGCCAGTTATACTTAGGATATTCGTCGAATTGCGAATATATGCTCAAATACTCGGGAAGCCATAACTTCCTAACTAAACGAAATCAATAGATTCGTACGAGCCAACTTTCTTAGTTACGTCAATACGAAGAAAATGGCGTACTCAGAATTTTTCGGAAAAAATCGCCGGAAACCCGAAATTCTTGCGGGACCCACGGAAATATTGGTGGGACCCACAGAAATATTCCTCAGAAAATATCTGGTGGGACCCACAAAAATATCCCATGGAATATCCAAGTGGGCCCCACACCAAGGAACCTCTTGGAATTAAAAAGAAGCCAAGGGGGTAGTTTGGGCATGGAAAAACCCAAGAGGAGGTGGGCTTGGGCTATAAATAGCCCTCCCCACTCTCTCTCTTCTCATAAAAATCGACCCCCTCTCTCTCTCTCTTGCCTTCTCTCTCTCTCCTAAACCTCCCCTACCTAGCCTAGCCCACCTGAGCCCACCTGACCTGGTCTGAGCCTGCCTGACTTAGCCTGAGCCTGCCTGACCTGGTCCTAACCCACCTGACCTGGGTCTGAACCCACTTGACCTGGTCCAAACCCAGTTGACTTGACTTGAACCTAGTTGGGTTTAAAGTCAAAGTCAAAGTCCTTTTTGGTCCAGATTCCGGTTTGGATTTCTGAACCCAGACTTAGCCTACTTGAGCTGAGTTCGAACCTGCTGAACCCAGTTGACTTGGATTGAACCCTGTTAGGTTCAAACCACTTAGGTTGAGTAGCTTGACCTGCTCTACCTCTTTCTCAACTAAGTCAGCTTCATCTGACTTAGTCTGACCTCTCGAAGGAAGGCTCGAAGCCAAAGAAGCAACCCGGAGCCGTTTCTTCCACGATTTGAAGTAAGTTCGCTTCGTTGATCCATCTCTCTCAAGTATTTGACTGTTTGTATATAGAATATACTTTCTGAAGTAGTATCTTGCTTTAGTTCTTGGTTGAGCCCTCTAGGACACTTCGGTGTTCACGCGCTCGCCTCGTAACTATCGTCGGATATATATGTTCGAATACGCAGTATATGCGTTCTTCAAAATAGTATCTCACCCTAGTTCTTGGTTGAGCCCTCTAGGACACTTCGGTGTTCACTCGCTCGCCTCGTAACTATCGTTGGATACAGATCTAGGTGTATATCTGCTGATACTGCCGACGCGTCTTATATCGCACAGGCCATGTAATTTACCTTTGCCGTCGCGTCGTATGATGCCAAGGCTCCCTGCTTTCTGTACTTCCGATTACTGCACTTCCGATTATGCATTTACTTACGCCGTCGCGTCGAACGATGCCAAGGCTCCTGCTTTCTGCAATGTATTTACTTACGCCGTCGCGTCGAACGATGCCAAGGCTTCTGCTTTGTTATATATGTAGAATATTTCGTTCAGTTACACACCCTGAACAATAGTATATGCATTTCTTTACGCCGCCGCTGTATAAAGCACAGGCTTCTGCTTATGTTACATATATGGCGCGTAAGTGAGCGTTCAAACGGAGATCAACTCCAAAATCGCCCATGCGATTCCCTTACCGCTCCTCGTACAAGATTCTGCTTGACGAATGAAGCCCCTATTGGAAAGGCTTCGCCTTTTGGCAAAATGCTCTTTACGTAAATACTAAATCAATTACGTATGGCCTAGCTATGGCCCAAGGTTCCTGCAACCTTGATGGATGCAAAGTACGCACAACGGTGCGCGTCCATTTCCCGAGTTAAGCGTAGCGATTTCCCACCAAAGAGGGGAGATGCCGCTGAAATGGATAAAAGAAACGCACGCTTTCTCCGTAAAAGAGAGGAAGTGCTGCTGAAATTCCTGAAGGAGCTAAGAATGGCTCAGAAAGAACGTAGCAGAAGTGCTACCCAGTTATGAAACGCCTTCTACAATGTAGAAAGGTTCGTCGCACCACTGCCGGTAGAACAGAGAAGGTGTTGACAGAATGGTTGGCAGAAGAGCTGCCAAAACCAGTTAAGTGGCACAATGATGTCCTTTGTTGGAACGATGTCAGAATGACTCGTCTCCCTGACACCTGCAAGGGCATCATACTTGTAAGAGCCGTTGCGCCAAAGTAGTGGTAGCGCCTTGACGAGGTCCTGAGCTCGTTGCGTAAAAATACGCCGAGTAGCCGATCCGTAGAGATCGAGTCATGTGCATGCTCATTGAGAATTATCAGACAACCAGACTCGTAAGGGCCGCTGAGCCGGAGTGTGTTGTTTCCACCGAAAGAGGTGAAGTGCTCGTCAAGGCCGAAGTGCCGAGAGCAGAGTTAAGCATGCATATGAATAAAACCTTTGTTCCACGGTGAAAACCGTGTGGTTGATTGGGGTCGGGTACATACTTCTCAAAGGCTGCCCTATAGGCATGCAATGTTCGTCAAGTAATTGTAAGACCGGCAGGCCCCTTTCAGAATTTCTCACCGAGGAAGACGGTGATGGCGCAGCCTTGAGTGACATATATTTCACCCGAACCTGATAGAGTTCATTGATGGCCTTCGTCACTCAGAGGTATGGAGGTCGTGGTTATCCTTAAATATCTAAGGATTGAACCCAACTACTGCAGTAGCAGAATGCATTCGGATACCTAGTAAGGATCTCTTCCGGTATGCTGTACCGTCCTACTAGGGGGATGGGGTCAACAGGCCTCTGGGGTATCTAAAATACATAGAATAATCAACCCCCAGATCGTCGCGTTGTCGCCCAGATATGAGTCCCCTAAGCCCAGGGGGAGGTGCAATTATCGAAACAAAGCATTAGCTTAGGTACAGCGCTACTTTGAATGTATGAGTGGATGACGTTGTTGAGTCAGTCCTGCATAACCTTTGTGAAGGTGTCATGGTCGGTATACTACTGGACCGATTGGGAAAGAACCCCATTAATATCCGTACGACTAAGTGAAGCTCGGAGAGCTGTCCTTAGATTCGTAGGATACGGATGTGCCAAGCATAAAGGCTTGAGCTAGACATCCATTCGTGACTCTGAGGAAGTCAAGGCTAAGTCGTAGAGACTTGAGAGGTTATTCTAACTCACAGCCCTGAAGAGGCTTATGCGAAGTCATGACGACTTGCGTGGATGTTCAACTCATAGCCCTGATGAGGCTTGTGCGATATACGCTAAGTCATGGAGGCTTGAGCGTCGTATTACGAACTGCGACCCTGAGTGGTCTATGCATTTACTTGAGTTGAATAGATAGGTGTTTGCCTACTTACCAGACCATCAGTGGTTCTGACCCCGTTTAATGGGGATTTCAGGTGTTGAACCTGCGTGGCGATATGCGGAGCAAGGCGGCATCAAGTTCCAGGGTTTCTCTAGACAGAGTTGTACTGCTTCCTTTTTATTGAACCTACACTACTTTCCTAAGCAGTAGTGTTGTAATAAACATATGTTTTCGATAAAATGGAACACTTTGGTGGTCAATGAGTTGCTTGGCCACATACCTGCAACGTGCTCGGAGTTTTCTAAAACTGACGACTCATTATCGTCTTATTCCGCTGCTAAAAGCTTTTCTAAAGTTCCGCTGCAATGAAAAAAAAAAAAAAAAGAAATTCATGAAAATTTTAACTTAGCTTTGTTTTGGAAATCCGGGGCGTTACAGAATTGGTATCAGAGCATGAGTCTGAGAAACCTGGTTCAAGATCCGTCATGGTACCGATATCGCACTGTAAGTATATGTTTTTATACTTTTGTTCTGATCTGGGTGCATCTTTGTATAGATGGCAACTCATGACTCGCGTGGATATTGCTATCGCTGCAAGGTCATGCACGATGAGTGGATATGCCCGTATGAAGTCCAAGACTGCCAATATTGTGGCGAAGATGGGCATTCCGCCAACGAATGCCAAAGAAAATATACCGCCGATATGGGTCGGCGGGCTTCAAAGGGTCTCAGGGATGAGACTTCGCGTGTCAGTGGACCGCATCACTCTAGTGTTGGGAGCAACCATACCCCAACATCTTTTGATGAATTACCAAGGCTAAGGGATTTTGATTTGAACTTCCCTGCAGAAGTCTATCACTCGCCAAGCTACCATCCGGCATCACATATGCCGAGCTTAAATGGCAGGAACAAAAGAGGAGATTCTTTCTGTTCGCCAATCATTATTCCAGACTCCCAGAGTCTTGATCTTGCTGACTGGGAAAGTGGACTGGAGTCTCTCATATATCCCCAGTATTCGCTTGCTAGTGTGGAAGTGCCGCCCAAGCCGAAGCTAGTAGTGCCTGCACCAAGGCCATGTGGCAATAGATGGACCTTTTGGAGTTCGTCTTCATCAAAGAAATCCAAGTCTTAAAGAGACTGGTGATGTTTTGGAGTCAGTAGACTCATGTATATAGTTTCTCATTGCCTAAAGTCTGCCAGTGCGGCATGACGTTTTGTTTAGGGCAATGCTTGTGTAAATGTGATGTATATTAAGTAAATAAAGCTTTTACTTCCTCATATACATCGAGAAACTAAAAACAAGTGCTTGTGTGTGCATAGATAAATGGCTCCTACAACGAGGAGAACCATACCAAGTGAGGAGTCCCATACGCAAGGATTCCTGTTGGAGACACTCAACAACCTGGTTACCGCCATCCGTGAAACGAGGCCAGAACCAGTCGCACCACGAAACGAGCACCTGGGAGGAGTGACTTATGAGAAGTTCCTCAAGCTTGACCCGCCAGTTTTCATTGGCAGAGCCGATCCTGAGCTCGCAGAAAGTTGGGTCGAAGAAACCGAACGTGCCTTCCTGGTGCTGGGAGTACCAGAAGAAAAGAAGACCAACTTTGGCACGTACAGGCTGAAAGACAACGCACGGAAGTGGTGGGATACCACTAAGATTATCCAGTTCTCGGAAGTTGAAGTCATTCCTTGGACTGACTTCCGGAGAGCTTTCATGGATAATTACTTTCCATTACACTCCAGAAACAAGAAGAAGATGGAGTTTCTGGAATTGGAGCAGAGTGGCATGAATCTGATTGACTATACCACCAAATTTCAAAATCTTGAACGGTACTGCTCCCGGTTATTTGAGACCGACCAAGAAAGGGCCGACAAGTACATCAATGGACTGCGAGAAGGGCTAAGGTCACGGGTTATCACCAGCATGCCCCAAACGTTTCAAACGGCTGTGGCAGCAGCTTCAAAAATACAAGTGGATTGGGAGCGATCAAAAGTGATCATAGCAAAAAGGCCCATAGTTGATGGTGGGAACAAGAAGAGAATGTTTCCAAGTGGCCAGGGTTCACGACAACCCTTTCAGAAGAAAAGGTTCCAAGGTGGGAACAACACTCAACAAGTTGTAAGGCCAAGGCAGAACATGGCTCCAAACAACCTGCAGTCCAACCCAAACTGCCCAAAATGCCATGTTAATCACGCAAGAGGACCATGTCCACGTGACACAGGTGGATGCTTCTACTGTGGCAAAGTGGGCCACATTGCAAGACAATGCAGGAAGAAGCTTATTGATGAGCAGAGGAGGAATGCCGGATCTGCCGGACCCTCTCAACAAATACCACAACGAACACTAGTCCAACGACCCCCACCTAGAGTAGAACAAAGGCCTGCTGCAGGTCGTGTATACGCTGTAACGACTGAACAAGTCGAAAATGGTGACCTGATTGAAGGCACCGTACCTGTTAATGGACATGCAGCTTACGTCTTGTTTGATTGTGGTGCTACTCATACGTTTATCTCTGACGATTTCACCGAACAACTCCACGCTTCGGTGCAACCGATTGATAAAATGATCGAAGTATATAACCCGTTGGGTTCACGCACCAAATGTATACGGTGTGTGAAAAATTTGGATATTGAGATAGCAGGGCAACACTTGCCTACTGATGCCATCCTGATCGATATGATACAGTACGATGTCATTCTGGGAATGAATTGGTTGGCTCAGAATAATGCCAAGATTCTGTGCCGCGAGGGCAGAGTGATTCTATCTCGACCCGGATTACCTAAGATGGAATACCGGTTATCCAAACCAGTTCCACAGAAAAGGCTCATATCAGCACTTAAGGTACAAAAATACCTTAGGAAGGGTTGTGTGGCCTTCCTGTTGAGTCTCTCGGTGGAAAAATCCAACGACCAACCCCTTGAGAGTTTGGAAGTAGTGCGGGAGTTTCCCGATGTGTTTCCTGAGGAATTGCCAGGACTTCCGCCACTTCGTGAGGTTGAATTTGGAATTCAATCCTTACCTGGAACAGCGCCGATATCCAAAGCCCCGTATCGAATGGCGCCAGCTGAACTCAGTGAGTTGAAGTGTCAGTTGGAAGAACTGATGGAACAAGGGTTCATCCGACCAAGTATGTCACCATGGGGAGCCCCGGTACTATTTGTAAAGAAGAAGGATGGATCCCTTCGGTTATGCATCGATTATCGGATGCTTAACCAGGCAACCATTAAAAATAAGTACCCATTGCCTCGGATTGAGGACTTATTCGATCAGCTCAGAACAGCGAGAGTGTTCTCCAAGATCGACCTCAGGTCTGGATACCATCAGCTCAGAGTAAAGGAAGAGGATATACCCAAGACAGCCTTCAGAACGAGATACGGCCATTATGAGTTCGTAGTAATGCCCTTCGGACTCACTAATGCGCCTGCTGCCTTTATGGATCTAATGAACCGGATATTCAGACCATATTTGGATAGCTTTGTCATCGTCTTTATTGATGACATTCTCGTATATTCTGAGAACAAGGAACAACACGTGGAGCACTTGAAAATCGTCTTGAAAACCCTTCAAGATAACCAACTCTATGCTAAGTTTTCAAAATGTGAATTCTGGCTAGATAAAGTGATGTTCCTTGGTCATGTGATCTCAAAAGATGGAATCGCAGTGGATCCTGCGAAGGTGGAAGCTGTGATGGACTGGAAGCAGCCAGAAAATATCACTGAGGTTCGTAGCTTCCTTGGACTTGCCGGATATTATCGGAAGTTCATACAAGACTTCTCCCGAATCGCCGTACCGATGACGAAATTACTTAAAAAGGGAGTCAAGTTTGAATGGACTGACCAGTGTAAGGAGTGCTTTGAGGTTCTCAAACAGAGGCTTACCACTGCCCCTGTCCTTACCTTACCTTCTGGTCAGGGAGGCTTCGTGGCATATACCGATGCCTCAGGAACAGGTCTGGGTTGTGTGTTGATGCAGCATGGCAAAGTAATCGCCTATGCATCACGACAGTTGAGGGTCCATGAGAAAAACTATCCAACCCACGACTTGGAGCTTGCCGCGGTAGTGTTCGCGCTTAAAATCTGGCGACACTACCTGTATGGAGAGAAATTTGAGGTCATGTCGGACCATAAAAGCCTAAAATACCTCTTTTCTCAAAAAGAACTCAATATGCGGCAACGGCGATGGCTGGAATTCCTCAAAGATTATGAATTCACGCTTTCCTATCACCCTGGAAAGGCGAATGTTGTAGCAGATGCCCTTAGTCGCAAGACTGTTGGCACTCTGGCCAGCCTAACCGGACAATGGAAGTTGATGGAGGATTTCGTCAAGTGGAAGCCATTTTTGGCTGATTCAGGTAGAATCAAAATGTCATGTTTGACGATCCACATTGAGTTCCTCGATCGCATCGTAGCCGAACAGTTCAAGGATCCCCAGTACTTGGAATTGAAAGCTCGTGCTGAAAAAGATAACACTTTCTTCCATTTGAAAGAAGATGGAGGAATATGGATGAAAGAAAGAATTTGGGTTCCAAATAACCCTGAGCTAAGACAGGAAGTACTCCAGGAGGCCCATAGTAGCAAATATACTATCCACCCTGGGGGTACAAAGATGTTCCGAGATTTGCAGAGAAAGTACTGGTGGAAGGGTATGAAGCGTGATGTGGCTACGTTTGTCTCGAAGTGTTTGATCTGCCAGCAAGTTAAGATCGAACATCAGCGACCTGGTGGAAAGATGCAACGGATCGAGATTCCAGAATGGAAATGGGAAGGCATTACGATGGATTTCATCGTTGGATTGCCTCGATCCAAGAAACAACATGATTCGATATGGGTGATCGTGGACAGACTCACCAAGTCGGCTCACTTCCTGCCAATCAACACTCGATACTCAACTGAACGATTGGCGGAGATCTACATTCGGGAAATCGTTAGACTCCATGGAGTGCCGATTTCGATCATATCTGATCGTGACCCGAAGTTCACCTCTCACTTTTGGGAGCAGCTTCAGAGAGCCCTGGGGACGAAACTCAAGTTCAGTACAGCATTCCATCCCCAAACAGATGGGCAATCAGAACGAACCATACAGACTCTTGAAGATATGCTAAGAGCCTGTATGCTAGAATGGAAAGGTGATTGGGATTCCCACCTAGCGTTGGCTGAATTTGCTTATAATAATAGCCACCACGCTAGCATTGGGATGGCGCCGTATGAAGCCTTGTATGGACGACCCTGTAGATCACCGATCCATTGGGGTGAGGTGGGTGAGCGAACCTTGGACTCGCCCATTGTGTTGCAGCATTATACTGAGCAAGTCCACATGATCAGAAAGAAGCTACTGACTGCTCAGAGTCGACAGAAGAGCTACGCCGATCAGCGGCGTAGGGAACTCACTTTTGCGGTTGGAGATAAGGTTTTTATCAAGGTCTCTCCAACCAAGAGTGTGTTTCGTTTTGGAAAGAAGGGGAAGCTCAGCCCCAGATTCGTTGGTCCCTTCGAAGTTTTAAGCCGGATCGGAGAGACTGCCTACCGAGTAGCATTGCCACCACAATACGCGCAAATACATGATGTATTTCACGTATCAATGCTTAGAAAGTACGTTCATGATCCTTCTCACGTTATTCAACATGAAGACATTGACATCCGAGAAGATATGACGGTAGAAGAAAGGCCAGTGGAGATCATGGACCGACGGGAGCAAGTGCTAAGAACGAAGGTCATTCCACTTGTTAAAGTGAGGTGGCAGCATCATGGAATCGATGATTGCACTTGGGAGCCCGAATCGGATATGCGGGATAAATATCCTGAACTCTTCACCTTGTACTCTTAACTGAATTTCGCGGACGAAATTCCTTTAAGGGGGTAATGATGTAAGACCCGCAATTTTTCAGAAAATATCTGAATAAAATTCATGAGGCATTTACCGGTAAAAATAGCATTTCTTCTCAGAATGCGAAACGAATCAATTCCTGCGAGCCAGTTATACTTAGGATATTCGTCGAATTGCGAATATATGCTCAAATACTCGGGAAGCCATAACTTCCTAACTAAACGAAATCAATAGATTCGTACGAGCCAACTTTCTTAGTTACGTCAATACGAAGAAAATGGCGTACTCAGAATTTTTCGGAAAAAATCGCCGGAAACCCGAAATTCTTGCGGGACCCACGGAAATATTGGTGGGACCCACAGAAATATTCCTCAGAAAATATCTGGTGGGACCCACAAAAATATCCCATGGAATATCCAAGTGGGCCCCACACCAAGGAACCTCTTGGAATTAAAAAGAAGCCAAGGGGGTAGTTTGGGCATGGAAAAACCCAAGAGGAGGTGGGCTTGGGCTATAAATAGCCCTCCCCACTCTCTCTCTTCTCATAAAAATCGACCCCCTCTCTCTCTCTCTTGCCTTCTCTCTCTCTCCTAAACCTCCCCTACCTAGCCTAGCCCACCTGAGCCCACCTGACCTGGTCTGAGCCTGCCTGACTTAGCCTGAGCCTGCCTGACCTGGTCCTAACCCACCTGACCTGGGTCTGAACCCACTTGACCTGGTCCAAACCCAGTTGACTTGACTTGAACCTAGTTGGGTTTAAAGTCAAAGTCAAAGTCCTTTTTGGTCCAGATTCCGGTTTGGATTTCTGAACCCAGACTTAGCCTACTTGAGCTGAGTTCGAACCTGCTGAACCCAGTTGACTTGGATTGAACCCTGTTAGGTTCAAACCACTTAGGTTGAGTAGCTTGACCTGCTCTACCTCTTTCTCAACTAAGTCAGCTTCATCTGACTTAGTCTGACCTCTCGAAGGAAGGCTCGAAGCCAAAGAATCAACCCGGAGCCGTTTCTTCCACGATTTGAAGTAAGTTCGCTTCGTTGATCCATCTCTCTCAAGTATTTGACTGTTTGTATATAGAATATACTTTCTGAAGTAGTATCTTGCTTTAGTTCTTGGTTGAGCCCTCTAGGACACTTCGGTGTTCACGCGCTCGCCTCGTAACTATCGTCGGATATATATGTTCGAATACGCAGTATATGCGTTCTTCAAAATAGTATCTCACCCTAGTTCTTGGTTGAGCCCTCTAGGACACTTCGGTGTTCACTCGCTCGCCTCGTAACTATCGTTGGATACAGATCTAGGTGTATATCTGCTGATACTGCCGACGCGTCTTATATCGCACAGGCCATGTAATTTACCTTTGCCGTCGCGTCGTATGATGCCAAGGCTCCCTGCTTTCTGTACTTCCGATTACTGCACTTCCGATTATGCATTTACTTACGCCGTCGCGTCGAACGATGCCAAGGCTCCTGCTTTCTGCAATGTATTTACTTACGCCGTCGCGTCGAACGATGCCAAGGCTTCTGCTTTGTTATATATGTAGAATATTTCGTTCAGTTACACACCCTGAACAATAGTATATGCATTTCTTTACGCCGCCGCTGTATAAAGCACAGGCTTCTGCTTATGTTACATATATGGCGCGTAAGTGAGCGTTCAAACGGAGATCAACTCCAAAATCGCCCATGCGATTCCCTTACCGCTCCTCGTACAAGATTCTGCTTGACGAATGAAGCCCCTATTGGAAAGGCTTCGCCTTTTGGCAAAATGCTCTTTACGTAAATACTAAATCAATTACGTATGGCCTAGCTATGGCCCAAGGTTCCTGCAACCTTGATGGATGCAAAGTACGCACAACGGTGCGCGTCCATTTCCCGAGTTAAGCGTAGCGATTTCCCACCAAAGAGGGGAGATGCCGCTGAAATGGATAAAAGAAACGCACGCTTTCTCCGTAAAAGAGAGGAAGTGCTGCTGAAATTCCTGAAGGAGCTAAGAATGGCTCAGAAAGAACGTAGCAGAAGTGCTACCCAGTTATGAAACGCCTTCTACAATGTAGAAAGGTTCGTCGCACCACTGCCGGTAGAACAGAGAAGGTGTTGACAGAATGGTTGGCAGAAGAGCTGCCAAAACCAGTTAAGTGGCACAATGATGTCCTTTGTTGGAACGATGTCAGAATGACTCGTCTCCCTGACACCTGCAAGGGCATCATACTTGTAAGAGCCGTTGCCGCAAAGTAGTGGTAGCGCCTTGACGAGGTTCTGAGCTCGTTGCGTAAAAATACGCCGAGTAGCCGATCCGTAGAGATCGAGTCATGTGCATGCTCATTGAGAATTATCAGACAACCAGACTCGTAAGGGCCGCTGAGCCGGAGTGTGTTGTTTCCACCGAAAGAGGTGAAGTGCTCGTCAAGGCCGAAGTGCCGAGAGCAGAGTTAAGCATGCATATGAATAAAACCTTTGTTCCACGGTGAAAACCGTGTGGTTGATTGGGGTCGGGTACATACTTCTCAAAGGCTGCCCTATAGGCATGCAATGTTCGTCAAGTAATTGTAAGACCGGCAGGCCCCTTTCAGAATTTCTCACCGAGGAAGACGGTGATGGCGCAGCCTTGAGTGACATATATTTCACCCGAACCTGATAGAGTTCATTGATGGCCTTCGTCACTCAGAGGTATGGAGGTCGTGGTTATCCTTAAATATCTAAGGATTGAACCCAACTACTGCAGTAGCAGAATGCATTCGGATACCTAGTAAGGATCTCTTCCGGTATGCTGTACCGTCCTACTAGGGGGATGGGGTCAACAGGCCTCTGGGGTATCTAAAATACATAGAATAATCAACCCCCAGATCGTCGCGTTGTCGCCCAGATATGAGTCCCCTAAGCCCAGGGGGAGGTGCAATTATCGAAACAAAGCATTAGCTTAGGTACAGCGCTACTTTGAATGTATGAGTGGATGACGTTGTTGAGTCAATCCTGCATAACCTTTGTGAAGGTGTCATGGTCGGTATACTACTGGACCGATTGGGAAAGAACCCCATTAATATCCGTACGACTAAGTGAAGCTCGGAGAGCTGTCCTTAGATTCGTAGGATACGGATGTGCCAAGCATAAAGGCTTGAGCTAGACATCCATTCGTGACTCTGAGGAAGTCAAGGCTAAGTCGTAGAGACTTGAGAGGTTATTCTAACTCACAGCCCTGAAGAGGCTTATGCGAAGTCATGACGACTTGCGTGGATGTTCAACTCATAGCCCTGATGAGGCTTGTGCGATATACGCTAAGTCATGGAGGCTTGAGCGTCGTATTACGAACTGCGACCCTGAGTGGTCTATGCATTTACTTGAGTTGAATAGATAGGTGTTTGCCTACTTACCAGACCATCAGTGGTTCTGACCCCGTTTAATGGGGATTTCAGGTGTTGAACCTGCGTGGCGATATGCGGAGCAAGGCGGCATCAAGTTACAGGGTTTCTCTAGACAGAGTTGTACTGCTTCCTTTTTATTGAACCTACACTGCTTTCCTAAGCAGTAGTGTTGTAATAAACATATGTTTTCGATAAAATGGAACACTTTGGTGGTCAATGAGTTGCTTGGCCACATACCTGCAACGTGCTCGGAGTTTTCTAAAACTGACGACTCATTATCGTCTTATTCCGCTGCTAAAAGCTTTTCTAAAGTTCCGCTGCAATGAAAAAAAAAAAAAAAAAAGAAATTCATGAAAATTTTAACTTAGCTTTGTTTTGGAAATCCGGGGCGTTACAAAATGTTTATGCAATGCTATGAAAAGACATATTTCCTGAAATGTCCCTCTGAATTTGAATTTGAAAATTTTGACTTCTGGTTAAGCATGAGATTTTGAAAATTTGCAGTTTGAAGATGTCTCTGAGTTTAAATAGAGAAGTTTTGATGCTCGAGAATAAAATTTAGGACTTTCTGCAAGGTTCAATCTTCGAAAATGACCATTTTGCCCTTCATTGCTTTCGGAGAACCAAAATGTGATGATTGATGGATATATCAGGAAGGTGAGTGAAAATTTTGGGTGTTTACAGATGCCCCTCTTTGCTACTAAGCCGACTCATGGTCGAGCTTAGTGGCAAAGAAAAACACTCCAAATTTGGGCTATATAAAAAAAATGCCCTAGTTAAAAGGATCTGACTGGGTATGAAGAAATTAGCCCGAGGAAGATGGTAGATATGAACTTGAGAATGAAGAGAAATAGATTTGCTTTATGAGAGTAAAGTTCAGGTTTTTGCCCTTAATCTGGATGAGACAAAAAATGCTTCGTATGGAATGAAGCTCAGGTTTGACCCTTAACCTGATTGGGGAATAAAATATCTCAAAGAAATGAGACTCAGGTTTGTACCCTTAACCTAATCGGGCGAAAAATGGAATACCTCTTTGAATGAGGCTCAGGTTTGTACCCTTATCCTGATCGGGAGGAAAATGAAATAGCTCATCAAAGGAGGCTCAGGTTTGTACCCTTAACCTGATCGTGCGGAAGATGAAATACCTCATCAAAGGAGGCTCAGGTTTGTACCCTTATCCTGATCGGGCGAAAGATGAAATACCTCATCAAAGGAGGCTCAGGTTTGTACCCTTATCCTGATCGGGCGAAAGATGAAATACCTCATTAAAGGAGGCTCAGGTTTATACCCTTATCCTAATCGGGCGGAAAAATGGATACCTTTTTTTACTGAGGCTCAGGTTTGTACCCTTATCCTGATTGGGCGGAAAATGGATGGAATCCTCGAAAGAAGAGACCATGATAGAACCTTCGAATTTTGCATAATAAATCCGATAGGGGTTTTACAAAAGGAAGGAAAATGGGGTCCCTAAAGCTTGAAAAGGGGTTGATTTTGGGGCGTCTCATTGCTGAGACTAAATAGCTTTTGAAATTGCCTTTTGCGAGAAATGATTGGTGGTTCGACCTCGAACCGAAATGGGACTGTCTATGGTGCGACAGTGGGGACACAGGGAAGTGTGCGAATCTGAGAGCTCACGCTCTCAAAGAAGGGAAGGAATCAAGTCCTTAAGAGGGATTGAAAATTGGTGTCAAAATGTATAAAAAACGGACATCAAGCTCTCACTTCACGTCAGGATAACTAGAAAGCATTGTCAAAATGTTGAGAATTTTGTTGTTGATTTCAAAATATTTTGAGAGTGATGCACATTGTTGCAAAATTATCCTCCTTTTCTACCTGAAGTGTTACCTCCAAACGAGCTTCACTTCGTATATTCAAGATTGGGAATCCAAATTGCTTGCGATTGACCTTCTTCAAGGAAGTTATCAATTTCCTTGACATGAACAGGAAAGAGAATTTGATATTATGAAAGCAATTGATGAAAGGATATTGATAATAAAATTTCACAAGTTTAAAGAAGATTCTTGATAGATTTGGCAGTTTGATATCCTGGGAGCTTCTCTTATTATAATCTTTCTGCACTCTTTTGGGCTTTTTTGGCCTTCGAGAGAGTTTATTACATCATCCTTTATTTTGGATAGATGTCCTGACTTTTTCTCTCTTTCTTTTTCCTCTCTCTTTTTTTTGGAAGGGTACGTCACAAACTCCTTCAACTTGGAGATGTTTCGATCCTTCTTTGACGACATTGGCTCATGGGTTGGAGATCTTTAGATGATAGCTGAAATTAAATATCTTTTAGGGATTGTCAGGAGGTTCATCGCATTTGCCTTCATCTCGACAGTGCTTTGGACTTTCCCTGGAAGGATCCGTCACAAACTCCGTCATCTTGGAGATGTTTCAAATCTTCTTTGGCCCCGGGGGTCTACTCGCTTAATTCGCCTTCATCTTGACGACAATTGAGAGATCCCTTTTGCGGATATTTAATTGCAGCTTAGGTGATTTTGAGGAGATAGGGTTTAGGTAAATGCTCTCTTTTCTAGCACTGAGGATATTTCCACTGCCTTGTCTTTTAAGAATAATCTTTAGAGATGTGCCATAACTGCGATCAATATCAATCTTCTATGGATTTGCAATAACATTGAATCTTCTTTTCTGGCCATATCGAGGATTTATCTTTCATCCTTTTGGTTGGCCAATAAAAGGAATTTGAATTTTGAATATCTTTTCGCAAAAGCTTCACTTTTTTGGAAGTAATGCTAAAGGTAAATTGAGGTAAAGATTTGTATAATGAAGTTTTTGAAATCAACAAGTAATTTGATTGACAGATTGACAAAATTTTCTTGAAATCCTGGGTGAAGGAGATCGTTTGAGGTCCGGCTCAACACATCCATGACGAAAATTCTCCTCTCTTTTTCCCCAAAAAGAGAGACTCAGGCTTAGCCCTTACCTGAATGAGAAATGGGAAATACTCCTCTCTTCCCTGAAGAGGAGGTGTTTGCAAAACGAACTTTCGAAGAGAAATTGAGCTTTCGTCAAAGCTCCCTAACATTAGGCTTCTCTTATAGAAAGGGGGCCGATAATAGTGAGGTCTGAAAATTGGGTCATGAAAGGAACGAGTCCATCACACTCTCCCTGAAAAGAGGGTCCTTCATGACGAAAATGACCTAGTATGAAATTGGGGGGTCACAAGAAAAGCGAGTTTCCGTCGAGTCTCTCCCTGTGAAAGGGTTCATTGTGTGAAATTGGAAATTGTTTTGCAAACGGTTCACAAAGACGCAAGTCCCTTCAAACTCTCCCTGAAAAGGGGCTAAGTGAACGAATTGGATAGCATGCGAAAAGAACGAGCTCCCTTGAACTCTCCCTAAAAGGGTCTCTCGCAAGAGAAAATTATTGAAATTGGATATTGAGCCAATAGGCGGAATGAACACGACCTAGGTTGGCAAAGGTGACCCACAGGTCGAAAATGATTGAAATAGACTTGGTAACCCGAAGGTTTGAATTTAGATGATCTAACGATCGGAATTTAGAATTGGTTGACCCGGAGGTCGAAATTGTGTGACTCGGAGGTCAAAATTGGATGACCTAGTGGTCAAAATTGGAACTTGATGACCTGGAGGTCGAAATTGGCAATTTGAGTGACCTGAAGGTCGAATGTTTGAAATTGGACGACCCAGAGGTCAAAATTGGAAATTGAGTGACCTGACGATCGAGATTTAGAATTTGGTAATTGGAATTGAGGATTGGAATTTGAAATTGGAAATTGGGTGATCCAGGGGTCAAGATTGAATGATCCGAAGATTTGAATTGAAAATTGGCAGACAAAATATCAAATTTGAGCAATTGACAGACCCTGAGGATCGAAATGACTTGGATTAACAAAGGAGAATGATGAGTTTGAGTCAGAGCTCAAACAAAATACAGAGATCACGAGTCGGAACCCAGGTCTATAAAGGAAAAGGGCTCGAGTCAGGGCTCGAATAAATAAAGAGATCTCGAGTCGGAACCCGGATCAACAAAGAAATGAAGAGCTCGAATCTGAGCTTGAATAAGATAGAGAGGTCTCGAGTCGGAACCCAAATCAACATAAGAAAATGAAGAGCTCGAATCAGAGCTTGAATAAGGTAAAGAGATCATGAGTCGGAACTCGGGTCAACAAAAGAAAATGATTTGAGGGGAAAACCCAAGTTGGAACTCGATTTTTCAAAAGGAAAAATAATTTGAAGGGAAACCCGAGTCGGAACTCGGTTTTTCAAAAGGAAAAATAATTTGAAGGGAAACCCGAGTCGGAACTCGGTTTTCAAAGAAAATAATTTGAAAAAAAACCCGAGTCGGAACTCGGTTTTCAAAGACCGACTTAAAAGATGGATTTTGAAAATGTACCAGTTTGAGCACTGGGTTTTGGTTCAGTACTGGTGATTATCTTTCAGTTTTGAATCATTAGGAATTGTAATGGGACTGTTTGTTGAAATCCCAATACTGACCAGATTGTTATTAATGCAGTTTAAATGCAAACGAATGCAAATTGATGCATATGAATGCACAAGTGCGTGAAATGAGAGATTTGCTTATCCTGCCTGCATACAGAATGAAATTTTAAAAATGCCTTAGTGTGACTGGGAAAAGAAAGTTTGATCATTATTTGAAGAAAATGGGAGGATTACAAGAGGAGAATAAATGTTTCAAGTATAGAACTTTTTCAAGTGTCAAGCATTAATGGGATCCGGCAATTCTACCCCATCGGCGTTGATGAGTCGATATGAGTTGCGGGGTAATGCTTCTTTGATGACATATGGACCTTCTCAATTTGGTGACCATTTCCCGTCGGGATGATGCTTGAGATAAGCTGTGGATCCAAGTACTAAATCATTGACTTTGAATCTTCTTTCGATGACAGACTTCGCATACTGCCTGGCTACTCTCTGGCGATAGGATTGAGCATGCTCTGCTGCTTTTAGCCTTCTCTCATCGAGTAAGTCTAGCTGTACTAGTTGTTGCTGCTGGTATTGATCAAGAGGTAATTCTAAAAGTGATGCAAATTTCAAAGCGGGCTTCTGAACGTGTAGCGGCAATACTACTTCTGTTCTATAGACCAATTCTGATGGAGTAGCATTCGTTGGAGTGCGAATGGTGGTCCGATAGGCCCATAGTGCATCATGGATCTTCTCATGTCAGTCACGGCCTGTTTCTATAGTTCGTTCCAAGATACAAATTAAAATCTTGTTGGTAGCTTCTGCCTGACCATTCCCTTGGGGATAATATGGAGCAGAGAATTGATGATAGATTTTGAACTTTGAGCAGAATGTCTTCATCTTTTCATTCTTAAAATGACTGTCATTATCTGACATGATGTCATGCAGGATGCCGAAACGACAAAGGATGCTTTTGTGGATAAATGAGACCACGTGCCGGCCTTCTACTGTGCGAAGGGTGATGGCTTCTACCCACTTGGTGAAATATTCTGTTGTGGTGACGAAGTATTTGTGGTCATTTGAAGCAGAAGGAGTGATGGGACCTACGACATCGAAAGCCCACGTAGAGAACGACCATGGAGAGACAACATATTGTAAATAAGTTGCCAGAGTATGAATAGAAGGTGCGTGTATCTAGCATTGAATACACTTCTTCACATAATGATGACAATCTTACTGCATAGTCTTCCAGTAGTAACCTTCTCTGACGATCTTCTTGACAAGGGTTTGGTAGCCGACGTGGCCACCACAAATGCCTTCGTGTGCTTCTCGTACGACTTCTTTGGCTTCGTCTTCATCTAAACATCTGGAATATTCTGAACAGAATCCACGATGATAGAGGACATCGGCCAGAATGAAATATCGGGTAGACATACGCTGGATTGCTCGTTACTCTTTCTTTGAGAGTTCTGGAGGAAATTCACCGGTTTCTATGAAGTTCTTGATGTTGTAATACCAAGGCTTCTTCTTTTGCTCAGCTTGGTGTACTTGTTCTGTTGGAAGGAAAGCAGGTTGGTCGAGTCTGCCAATTTCGAAGGAGCGACAAGATTCTCCATTTTTGAATGCCATAATGGAGCCTAGGCTGGCTAGGCTATCAGCCACCTGATTGAAATCTCTCCTGATATGGAATAGCTAAAATTCTTCAAACTTGCTGACAAGAGCTGAAACAATTTTCTGATAAGGAAATAGCTTCTGATCTTTCACTTGCCATTCGGCTCAGACTTGATTGACAACGAGTAATGAGTCGCCGTAAGCATGCACTCTCTTGACATTGAAGTCTAGTAGAATCTTTATACCTTGAATCAGGGCTTCATACTCGGCCATATTGTGGGTGCATTGAAAATCTAACTTGAGAGAAAATGGAATCATCTCCTTCTCAAGAGTGATTAATAAGATTCCGATGCCTATTCCAGCCATATTCTTGGAACCGTCGAAAAATAAATTCCGGATTGGAGATTGCTGGATATTGCATATTTGTTCATCAGGGAAGTCATCTTCGGCTTTTACTTCTTCTGCCAAAGGGAAGTCAGCCAACTGATCTGCAATTGCTTGACCTTTAATTGATTGTTGCGAGACATATTCCAGGTCATACTGCATCAGTAAGACTTGCCATTTGGTGATCCGTCCGCTGAGGAAAGGTTGCTCCAAAATGTATTTGAGAGGATTGAGTTTGGACAAGATTTTGACTTCAGATGCCAACAGGTAGTGTCTTAGCTTCTGACACATCCATACCAGAGCTAGGCAGGTCTTCTCTATGTGAGAGTATTTCTTTTCATAGTCTATGAAAGTTTTACTCACATAATAAATGGTGTGCTCTATCAAGCTGCCTTCTTTAAACTACGCCAAGAATCCGCCGCATGCGACTTGATTGACTGAACTGTATAATAAAAGGGGTTTCCGTAATTCTGGCTGTGACGCCCCAAACCCCGGCCATGGAAAAAAAGCTTGGGATTTCTGTGAAATATTTTTTTTTGAAAGGTTTAAGTAGAAAACCAGCGAAAAGCAAGCGTGGGAAAACAACAAAGCCGCGAGTCTGAGCGGCCGCCACAGATAAGTGCAACAAGTGGAAACAATGTAACCAACGATATGTACAAAAGTGTAACTGTGAAGTAAGAAGGGGAAACACACCTACAGTTTAAAGAGTTTACAAAATGTAGGTACAAAAGTACAAAACAGGGAATTTATATATCCAGACAACAACCAGAACCCAAAAACCACCGGGTACAGGATTTGCAGATCAAGTGTGTGTGTGGGTCCTCAGAGCCTCCACCGTGTATCACCGCATCCGCACTACACCTGTTCATCACCTACATCCCCATAAAACGGGGTCAGTCCTCTTACGAGGTGGTGAAGAAACAACCATAAGCATGTATAGATATACCTTCTACACAGGAAAAACAGAAAAAGCTAACAAGTGTAAGTGCCTGTGTCAGGTGAGTGCAAAGTGACAAGTACTAGTCAACGGCTACAGTAGTAGGGTAAACAAGTAGCTAAAACAACGAACTGAGCAGCAAGTAACTAAAGAAGCAACAATAACTGTAAGTCAAGAGCTCAAGGTAGTAACAACTCTAACAAGTGTTGAGCAGCAAAGTAACCAAGTAACAGCTGAACAAGAAAAAACAACTGGAGTAAAGTCCACAACACAAGCATCTATAGTAAGTCAGCTGATTGGTTAGTCTTTAAGTTCTTCTGATTACTCCTTTGGGTACGCGAAGGAAACCTCGCATTCTGTGAGACATGTACCCCGACGTCTGTTATTAATTGTCTAGGGTGGTAACCGGGGAAGCTACAGACCGAGTCAACCTCATGCGAGCAGCACATGGCTAGGAGAAAACACTTGCATAGGCAAGGATTGCAATCCATACTACTTTAGTAGTGAGGTCCTAAGAAGGCAACCTCGACCTCCCTGACTCTGAGTGACTAGAGGCCAAAGGACGCTACAGCTCCTGTTTAACACGTGTCGTAGTAACGACAAGTCACTCAAGGTTGTACCATCCACCCTCTCCCAAGGTGAACCATTTTATGAATGGGGCAAAGCAGGTTTATCTTTCTTAAGGCTCATGTTCAATCATACCTCACAATGAGGAATCTGCCTCATGGTCCCCGCAGGGTACGCAAAAACGAGGACTTGGCCTGCCCATCCACGTGCTCAGCCTCACACGGCCAACGGAGCACACTGCTCGTGAAAGCAGTCAAAACACCATATTATTTTGTTTCTGTTTAGGGTATATCACACAAGAGTCCACACAACACAAAGGCCACTGCCCGGAGACTCCAACTGAGCCCACAACAAGACATTTCAATATTCATACCCTATGGTGTTCAATTTTCTTTCCTTTCGTTTCATAAGGTAAGTGCACCTAATGTGCTTACCGATGCCTTAAGCAATGTACCTCCTCAGGGTACACTCTACTCAGTAACAGTGTTAGGATGTGCCAAGTGCAAAGTGTAAGCGTATCACATGTTTCTATCTTTTGCACAAGTATAAATAACAGAGGCAGTTGCATAATATGCGATAATTAAAAAGCACTAACTTGCATACTTCAGTGTGAAGATTGCATTTAACTATGCTTTCATACGTGGTTCAACTCACATATATGTTTATGGTGAAATCTGGGATATTCCCGTCTTATGGGAACAACATTAGCTATTTCCACGGTATGGGGTGTCGCGCCTGCGGACCCGAAACAAAGATAATTAAACAACACTTGTAATTCAACGTAGTTTCCAAGTATGTGGATTTGCAATAGTGTTCGTTTGTATACTTAACTAGGTCGTTGCACGTAAATCAAGCCATAAGGATTTTCCTTACGCAGTACGACACACTTACGTGTCGAAGATGATTTCTGAACTTAACCAATCTAATGGGTATAACATTGGCATTACCACGATTTGGGGTGCCGCGCCCGCGGACCCTAAACAAACCGTCTGTCCAAAACGAACGTAGGACAACACTATGGAATTCATACTTAGCTCAGAGTATGGAATCATCTGAGGAAATACTTGGACGGGACAAGAGAGTCATGTGTTTTAATACACTTACATATATTCATATGTACATATATATATATATCAACACTTTCAAACATACTCGATGAGGCACATACATATATGTATACGTATATACATATATATATACATTCACATTTACATATATATATGAAAAGCTTACTCTAACCCGGTGCATCCCAAGGCATGCACTCATGCCAAACTTAACCGAAGTGCGAGGAGGGTGCGGGGCAATACAAAGGCTAGCTTGAACCTAATAGGGTTTGGCTCGAAGTAGGTGCGATCTGGTTTTGATAGAAACGTGTTGACAACCACAATAGTGGCATTACGGGGCTGCAAGTGTGCCAACACAAGGATCCACACACTTGCTGCCAAAAGAGCTCCAACTCAACATTGGTCTGTTCCTTTGGACCATACTGGTGTGCACACTAAACAGGGTCTGGTTCGACTATGGTTCGAACCAAGTCACCAAAGGGTTCGGTTGGGGCTGGTTCAAGCCCCCGACAAGGGTCAATCAACTAACATAGTGAAAGAGGTGCCAAGAGCGGATCGAGGTGTCTGGTCCCTAGGACCAGACAGCTGCTAAAACGGATTAGGGTCTAAACCTTTTCAGTTCAGACCCGAGCCTAAGGTGGCTCAACCGAAAGAGAGACCCGGGGTGTCCAACACTAAGTGGCTGGCACCCGGCTCCATCAAGGTGGAGCCGCGGCTAGCACTAGGTGCTAGCTGGGCTGCCAAAGGGTTCTGGTATGAACCTTGGTTCAGACCTTCACCCACTAGGTGCTAACCGAATGCCATGGGTGCACAACACCCAAGTGGTGCGCACCCAGCTCCAACTAAGGAGAAAACGGGATGGGCTAGGTTTGCACCCAAAAATGGTCAAACCGGCTATAGTGCAGATCTGAACCCCTGGTTCGAACCGGCACCCTAGCCCAAGCCAAAAAACCAACAATAAATGAGGCCTTAAAATATATATGTGACACCGAAATATACATATATTATACATAAAATTTCTTTTGAAAGCTTTTGCTGGGCGCGCGGGCCATCCGCATGGCACCCAGCTCAAACCAAAGTGCAGATGGTTGGACAAAGGGTCTGGTCCGCTGGACCAGGTCGTGCCATCACTAGGGCCAAGGACCAGAGCCTATGGCTCACATCCAAACGGATGGAAGGAGTTGGGCGCCTGCCATGGGCCAGCCCCAACCCACAAGCAGAACCCGGTTGGTCATGCGCCAACCGTGAAAACCCCAAAAAAAAAAAAAAGCAAAATTGGTGGAGCCACGGTTTCCCTCAGCAAACAGAGCTGGGTCACTCTATGACACAAGCCAACCCCCATGGCTAAAGCACCAGTCCCAATGACTTGGGACTGGGCTGAGCCCATCACTACCAAGCACGGGAGTCCAAGGTAAGGGCGTCGGCTACAATGCACGATTGGGCCTGCATGCACACTAAATAGGCTCTAAAAGAGCTGGGTGCGTGCTGGACGGGCCCAGCTCAGTCCAGCTCACCCAGTCTTGACTGCAATGTTCAAGAACAAACCAAAACCGAAGGAAGAAAGAGTAAACCATTCATTACAGCATACTAATCAGAAATTACATGCTTTGGCAAAGAAAGGCTGAAAACGCACTTAGAAGAAAAAAAAAATAGAGGAAGCCTATTTCAAAACATGCAATCATTAGGGAAATAAAAACCAACATGAACACCCATAGAGAAAATACTTTTTTTTTCTAGAGCTAATCCACCTCTTTGAAGCATGCACGCATGGAGTGCATTGCATCGTGGGTTTCATATATATCGAAGTCCTTAAATCACAAAAAAAAGAAAGGTTGAAACTTCACCTTGGTTGGAGAGGGAAGGAAGTGTTAGTTGCAGCTCTCTCCTTCAAGAGACACCCACGGCTGGAAGTAGGAGACAAGAGAGGAGGTTTGGGAGAGAGAAGAGAGAGAGAGGGTCCTACGAAAAATCGCCCAACAAGAGAGCCCATTTTTTCTAAAGGGTCTTATAGGGGGTTGAGTTGGAATGGACGGCTATGATTTACCCCTCCAAGATGGAGGGCTGGGGTGCTCCACGCCCCCCCCCATAGCCAATGCATGTCATGCTTTTAAACTTTTTAGAAAGACTTTCAAAAATGCCATTTTGAAAAGCCATTAAAACTTTGAACAAATTACAAGGGGGCGCCCTTGGCTGCCACCCAACTAGCCCAATCGATTTTAAGCATTTGAAAACATTCAAAAACTTTTCAAAAATGCCATGGGGCGCCAGCCCCATGCTTCCCTTTTGGAAATGGCGCCCCTCATGATGGCCTCAAGCTCCATCATGAGGTTATGGAAATGATATATGGCCAATAGAGGTCTAAGCTTTAAATCCATGCAAAAACCTTTTCAAAATTGCCATCCAGCTGGTCAGCCTTGAACAACTGGTCAACCAAGGACATGGACGTCCACTAAATGGGTCGCCCAATGGGTTTGGGTCCTCTAGTCGCTCCGAATCCAAATCCAAAATCGCCTATTGTATATATTTCAAAACAATGCTTATTTAATGCATTAAAATAATAATTTAATTCCAACAAATTATTTTATTATCTTTATAACCTTAATTAACGTAGAATGGTTGATGCCTCTTGAGAAAATATTCTCTCGTTAGTTAAAATTAAGCGTTCTAAGATTCAGCTCCAAAATTAAGTCAAGACTCGTAATTCACATGCACTCACGAGGTCCTTTTATCGTTCGGATCTCAAATTCGGGGTGTATCACTACAACCTTATTCCAAACTTACCCTGAAAGTTTCGGAGGTTGATCCGCTCTAGATTTCTCGAAATCGCTCTATTTACATAAAATCACGCGATTTAACCCAGTTCTCAAAATAAGCAAATCTTCAGAAATTGCCAAAACATAAAAATTCATCGATTTCCATATAATTACGCAATATACATGAAAATGAAAATCGTGGATCTTACACTAGTGGCTTCAAAATAGGAGGATTGAGAAGATACTTCTTGATGCGATCGAATGATTGCTGACACTCTGGTCCCCATTCAAATTTCACTCCTTTTCTGAGCAAGTGGTTGAAGGGTTCGCATCTCATTGCCAAGTTGGAAATAAATTGCCGGATTTATTGCATGCGTTCCTGAAGGCTACGCAATTCTTTAAGATTTTTCGGGGGTGGCATATTAATGATAGCCTTTGCTTTGGCAGGATCAACTTCAATTCCCTTTTTGTTGACCAGAAAACCCAACAATTTGCCTGATTCGACTCCAAAGACACACTTTTGCGGGTTAAGCCTTAACTTATAAAGAATGAGTCGCTTAAAGACTTGATCAAGGGCTTCGAGGTGATCTTCTTCCTCTTTAGATTTCACGAGAATATCGTCAACATACGCATCCATGATTTTGCGTATCTGATTATGAAAGATAACGGTCATTGCTCGTTGATATGTTGCTCCAGCATTCTTGAGCCCAAAAGGCATGACTATATAACAGAAAGTGCCCCAAGGCGTAGTGAAGGAAGTTTTTGATTGGTCGCCGACGGCCAACTTAATCTGATTGTAACCAAAATATCCATCCATAAAAGAGAACATGACATGTTCTGCCGTGCTGTCGACTAGAAGATCGATGCTTGGAAGTGGATAGTCATCCTTCGGAGTCGCTTTATTGAGGTTTCTGAAGTCTATGCAAATCCTTATTTTGCCGCTTTTCTTTGGAACAATGACAATATTGGCTAACCAATCTGGGTAGTCAATAGTTCGGATAAATCCTCCTTTGAGTAGATCTTCGAGTCCTTCTTTGACTTGTTGTTCTATTCTGTGATCCATTTTTCTCAGCTTCTGCTTGACTAGCTTAGCATCTGGCTTCAAAACGAGGCGGTGTTCAACCAATTTGAGGTCTAAGTCCGGCATATCTTCATATGTCCATGCGAACACTTTTTCATGTTGCCTGAGAAAATTGGTGAGCCTTTCTTTCTCTTATGGGCTCAGACTGGTACCGATCTTTAGAATCTTGGGATTGTCCTCTAAACCGATATTGACATCTTCAGTAGGATCTTGTACTAGAGCAGATGGTTCATCCTGCTTCTAGACTAAGGCGAACTCTGGTAATTCCTGAAGACACTGATCATATTCTGCATAATCCTCTGACTGCTTTGCAACCTTGCCATCTTTTGTACTTGCTTTGACTCGGTGAATTGTTGTCGATTTCTGGAAAGCCTTTGGGTTGAGAACGAGCATTTTGATTGCTCGAGAAGTCATTCTGAAATTTTGGGATGAGAAACTTGATTCAGATAAGATCGCCCATCATAAGACAAACAATCATTCGAAAAGAATCATGCATAAAATGATATTGAATTATAAAATGGAGAGATAGACGGAGTGGAGACAGATGGCATCCAGATGGACAAAGAAACTTGAAATTTTATTGATTTTGAATGGATCAGAAACATTAATAAAATGAGCCATTTATTTAAAAGAATAGAAAGAAAATAATGAATGGTCTTCAATGTGCCCCTTTGACAAAAACAGTCTTCTTTGGTGTGCTTCAGCCAGAGAACCCCAGTCCTGCTCTGTGGGGACAATGCTTTTGGATCATGTTATCATCGCAAAATTTTTCCCCTCCCTTGCAAGAGAGGAACGAATTTGCGAGTCAAACTCGACCAAAGTTTTGAAAATTGTTTTGAAAATTTATTCGCCTCCGTTTTAAAAATTTGCGGGAAAATTCCATGGAATGGGATCCGCCTGTCGATACGAGGTTCAACCGTTCCTGGCGCCTTTACCAGGGGTAATTGAACCAAGGAACAATTATGTGCTTTAACTTAACTCAAATATCTAAATTATGCTCTATTTTTCCTAGAATGCACAAAGAATCAGGCTTGTGCTATGGAATTTTGAAAAATGCAAGTTTGAGAAAATATGATGTTTGCTTTGGAAAATTGAAATGCATTTAGAAAAGGACTGGAAAATGCTTGAAAATGGAATTCCTGAGAAAATCAATGAATTTTATTGGAAATCAGAAATTTGCATTGGAAAGTGATTTCTCAGGAAAATTTGAACTTTAAAAAATCGATTTTGAAATTTGGAATTGCTTTTCTGAGAAAATGGATTTGAGAATTCTGAGAAAATCTAAGAAATTCATTGGAAAATGACTTGAAATGGAAAATGAATTCGTAGGAAAACTGGAAAATATGAGAAAATCGATTTCTGAAAACTTGGGATTTTGAAATTTGAGAATTTGAAAACATAGGAAAATCTTGATTTGAACTTGGGAAATGCTTTGAAATGTCATTTGAAAACTTAGGATTTTGAGAAAATCAGATCTTGAGAAAGACTTGGAAATTCTTGAGAAAACTGATTTTTTTTTAAATTGAAATTGGAAAATGAATTTGAAAACAATGCAATTTGAATAATATGAATGAATGAATATGAATTTGAAAAGGGAATTTCATTGAGGAATTGAGAAATCCTTTTGAAGTTTTGAAAAATGCAGTGCATTTTTGAAGTTAGCCTAAGTGTGTAGGCTGAATGTGGCTAATATGAAGATCATAAATCTTGTTTTTCTTCGTATTCTGACTATGGCCATAAATACGAATCCCACCGAGTTTATAAACTCCATAAGAGCTTGTGCATGTTCCATTCGTGTAAACCATAGTGAATTTGAAATAAATATGCATGAATGATACATCACATATTGAAATTTGCATAAATTAAACTATATGCAATGCAACCCTATTCTAAGCAGAAAAGTAACTCTTATTTCAAATAATACATTGATTTTTACATTGAATTGAATAAAATAAAGAAATAAAATAACTAAGTCTTCTTCTTGAATGTTCCTGCAAAACTAGAAAACAAGGTTAGCACAAAAATGTAGGTTTTTCTGAATTTATCCGAAAATATAGGAAATTATCAGATATTATTCAGATATAAACCCAAATTCATACCCCCTTTGATATAAACATGATAAATAATGAATAAATTTCAAAACTAAACTTGAAAATTCGAAATTGGGGTCAAAATAACCAAAATACCCCTGATGACCTTGAAATCAGGGTTTTCTAAAAGAAGTTTTGTAAATTTTGGAATTTTGTAAATTTTGGAATTTTGAAAATAAAATGAAATAAATCAAATATAACATGATAAAATATGATGATATGCATGAAATTTTGGAGAATTAGAAATTGAAATTTCGAAATTCAGGTCAAAATGACCAAAATACCCCCCCGATAACAAGACTATGGCCTTGAAACCAGGGTTTTCTGAAATAGATTTTGCAAAATTGAAAAATATGAAATGCAAATGAGATTGAAATTAACCCTAATATGATTCTACATGCTTATGTACAGGATAAAAACCCTAAAATGGCGAAAATATGATAAAATATCAAATTTAACCAGATTTTCGCCTAATTTTCGCTTCTGAATTTAAAGATAAACTAACACATGGAGCAAATGAACTTAAAATTAAACCAAATTTGTCATGGACACCTAAAATAACCCTAAAAACAGAATGGAGCTCGAAAATCTATTTTTTTTGTATTTTTAAACATAGAAATTCAAATAAAAATCCTAAATTTTGTGATTTTTGCCTAAAATGTTGATTCTAAAGGAGATTTAGGATATCAAACTTCCATAAAAATTTCCCAAATTTTATGGGGTGACAGAGGACAGTAAGGCAAGGATTTTTTCTTTTTACACTTTCTGGTTTTGGCCTATGGTCGGAGCTGTACCACTCCGGCAAGTCGGATCGGAATCCGGCGACTCTAGGATTTAGGGGAAACAGACAGGTTTCGGTAGAAAACATGGGAAAAATGGAAGACAGATGGTAAAAAGGCTGCGATTGTGGGAAAATGTCCCTGAAAAACATAGAAAATTTTTATCTTTTTACACCATTGGGATTCGGGTTATGGTTTGGAAAAGGCCATACTGTTATCAGAGACCTAAATCTCTGCAATTTCTGGACATTGGAATCTGTTAGACAGAAAGGAAAAATCCGGGAAAATAATGAAACAGATTCAAAAATTTCCAAATTTTGGGAAATGATAGGAAATTATGTTAGGAACAACTTTCATGTTGAAAGTTTGTGCAGACAAGTTACATATTGGATGGACTCGGTGCATTAGGGTCTGTCTATACCCTGACGAAAGAAAATCAATATTTTCCCAAGGGTCTGAGAAATCTGATTTTTTACAGAAATCAAAACTAATTGGAAAAACCTCAAAATTTCCAGATCATCAGTATATTCAATTATAAATCCACTGTGATTTTTGGAGGATGATTCAAATCTTCCACAATGGTGGTGCAGGAGTTTAAATTCTGCTAAAGCATAAACTGGAGAATCAGAGAGACAGAAAACCCGATTTAGGGTTTTACCGATTTGGATAGGTTCCGAAACCCGAATTGAATCAAATATTTTGGCAATACATCACAGATAGACAAATTTATATACAGTAAAATTTCCAGTCTTTTTGAATCAAGACATCTACATGGAATTATAACTGGACTTAACGTAGACATGGAAACTTATGGATTTAACAATTCTACTTAACATGGACAAAACGAAAATGAAATCAATCTATAAATGACATCAAAATAACTGCATGGAATATGAAAATTAAATAAAAAAAAACACTCAAAAGGGGGCATGAATCACTCTTTTTCTTGCTTTTGACTCTCAAAGTGAGAGATCCAATCCATTAAGTGGATGGACCTCATAACTTGTTTAGTCCAAACACATAGACATATGTTTCAATTGCATAAAGAAGAGAAAGAAACTAGTGTGGGATTCCAGTTGGTGCAAAGGGGGTCTCACCTTGTATCCTAGCTACAATAAAGGTGGATGCTTCCTTCATGGGCTGGGAGCCTTGGAATCGGGGCTGGTTTGCTTCGACGAAGGTAGCTGCTTGTTGCTATGGTGAAGCCGAAACAAGAGGTGCGGGTGGTGGCATTGAAGACTATTTGCACCTTGGAGATGGTTGCTTGTTGGAGCCATGGTTGAAGAGGTGGCACCGGCTGTAGCTGCTTCCAAAAGGGGGCTGCTGGAGGAGCTGAAGGAGGCTGCTGCAAGTGGCTGTGATTGATGTAGCTTCTAAGAGGTGGTGGTGTTGTGCTGCCAAGGGGTGTAGCTGGACCGGTTGGAGGTGCTAAGCTAATGGAGGAAGCTGCTGCCACAAAGGACCGAGGCTCTTGTGATGCTGCAAAGAGAGAGAGAGAGAGAGAGAGAGAGAGAGAGAGAGAGAGAGAGAGAGAGAGACGTTGAATTCATGGGAGCCGTATGGCTTGTTCCTCTTTTTTTATTTTCTTAACTTAGGGAAGATCATCTCTTTCCCTAAGTTTTTAGTTTTATTTAGGGAAGAAAAAGGAGAAAGCCTTTACGTCAATGGCTGGGCAAGGGGGAAAGGGAAGAAGGAAAGAAAGGGAAGAAAAGAAAAGAAAGAAAGAAGAAAAAGAAAAAGGAAAGAAAGGAAGAAGAAAGGGAAAGAGAAAGGGAAAAAGAAAAAGGAAAGGAGAGGGGGCTGGAGGTTTTAGTGACCACCTTGTGGGTCCCACCTTAGGAAGAATAAAATAATAAAAAATAAATAAATAAAATAAAATAAAACAAACAACAAAAAATAAAGAAAAAGATATTTTTTTTCTTTTCTTATAAATTAAAACAAGAGAATGCAAATGGATGGGCCATCTCAGAGCGGGTTCAAATTTTGATTTTGAAATTAGTTTTGACGATTAGAGGGGTAAAATAGTCTTTTCAGAAAGTTTCCAAACGAAACGAACTATTTTTGGTAGTTTTTGAAACGAGCTCGGATTTTGAAGTTCAATACCCCGTTGCGAAGCAAATCCAGTGTAGAATTTAAAAATTCAATTTTGGAAAAAATCCAGATTGTTTTTCTTGAGAAAATATTTCCAAACGAAACGAGTTATTTTTGGCAGTTTTTGAAATGAGCTCGGATTTTGAAGTTCAATAGCTCATTGCGAAGCAAATCCAATGTAAAATTTGAAAATTTGATTTTGAAAGAAATCCAGATTATTTTTCTTGAGAAAATATTTCCAAATTTAGACTTCCGGGGTGAAAATGTCAATTTTGGAAACCTGAGGTTTGAAATTGATTTATGAAAACTTTTAAAACTCAATCTGGTTGATATCCATGCTTCAGGAGTAAATCAAATCCCTTTCTTGCCTTCATGAATTGCGGGAACAACGGATGATCTTTGATGGCACTGTAGTTGATCCGTCCTCCGATTTTGAAGAATTTGGGACCTCTCCATCAGGTCATGGCTACAATGTGCAGAGATAGTTCTGAGGATGCATGGAGTATTTCTCAATTTTCTTCGAGACTGATTTCTTCACTCTCCCTGATGCTGGATCCGTCGTGAATGATGGTCGGGGGATCATGGGCTGTGGGAGCCTTTCTTCTGGGTCTTCTCCCAGTATTGTTGTAATCATTCCACCTTTTGACCATTTTACACATTGGTGGAGAGTGGAAGGCACTGCGTTCGCATTGTGGATCCATATTCTTCTTAGCAGCAGGTTGTAGGTAGGTGGTACATTGACCACTTGAAAAAGTACTGAGTGCACCGAGTAGTTGATGAACACTTCGAGAAATATCTTGCCCTTAGTTGTTTGACCATGATTGTCAAACCCATAGATCGTGATAGGATCCGGAATGTGCTCTTCTTCCTTGATTCCTAGTGCCTTTGCTGTCATCTCGGGACATATATTGAGACTGCTGCCTCCATCAACTAGCAACATGTGGTACCGTCATTCCTCTCACTCGAACAACTATGTACAAAGCATTATTATGAAAGGAATGAGGCTTTGGAAGGTCCTCATCTGAGAAAGTGATCGGCGCATTGGTCATGGCTGAATTCACTATTTGTGCCATGTCTTCAAGAGTGGTACTGGGTTTTGTAAACACCCCAAATTTTCACTCACCTTCTTGACATCGCCCTCAATCAGCACATTTCAGTTCTCCGGAAGCAATAAAGGGCAAAATGGTCATTTTTCTGAGTTTAGACCATTACAGAAAGTCTAAAATTTCATTTTTGAGCCTCAAAATTTCTATATTTTCAGAGATATCTTCAAGCTGCAAATTTTCAAAATCCTATCCCTGACAAGAAGTTAAAATTTCCAGACTCAGAATGACATTTCATAGAACAGATCTTTGCATTGCATTGCATGAACACTTTACATCATTTCACTGCACAGCATGTCATTTTGAGGTCCAGGAACTCCTGATTTTCAAAATTGTCAGTCCAGATTTGATATTTTTAAACTTTTCAAAATTGATTTTTAAAACCCTGGGTTTTCAAAATTGCCAATATTTCCCATTTTACCCCCAGGACTTTTTAATTACAAAAGTTTTTTTTAGGAAAACAATCTGAATATTTGGATATTGATTTTAAAGATTTTATCTCAAAACTTTTTGCAAAAAAAAAAAAAAAAATTAAATCTCTTTACAAAATGTTTTACATTTACTTTATCCATATTTTTGCCCTGAAAAAACAATTTTTCCAAATTCTTGAAAATAAACAAAGTTTTATCTCGTATTATAAAAATTAAAAAAAAAGAGGTTATTTCTTATGTTTTTATTTTCCAATAAATGGAGCGGGACCCGCCTTTGAACTAGCATCATACTCAGATTCCCAGGTAAGTTTCTTATTTTCAAGCGGGACCCACCCGGAGATCGTACCAATTTGCAAATTTTTCTTTTTAATTTCTCAATATTATTTATTTATTTATTTATTTTTAGTTAGTGGGCCCACACACATGTGGCACCCCAATTGAAAATAAAAGACTTGCAAAAACAAAACAAAATTTTATTTTCAAAAGGATTTTAAAAGTGGATTGAGGTGGCATTTCCATAAAAGCCTCTCATTTATTTCACTATTCATTTTCTTTTTATTTCTTTTTATTAATTTGCTTACATAATTTTTTTTTAAGTTTTAAAGGAAACAGCTCAAATGGCGCCACAGATAATTTTCAAAAATTTTCATCTTACCTAAAACTTAGGTAAATGAAACACATTTTTTTGAAAAACATAAGGAGCGCCCTTTTGAAAAACGGCTACTTTGAATATTTCAGTTTCAAAAATCTTCAAAGAAGGTAACAGAATTTCAAAAGGGGAAAGCTCCGATCTTTTGAAAAGAGGAGCTGAAAATCTTTAAAGGGGGGAGCCTGGCCGATGGAAGAGGGGGAATTTTTTTTTATTTTTCTGGTCTTTTGGGTTTTCGCAGGAGGCTTTCTTCCCAACAACAGAGGAAGCAGCAAGTTTTCATCCAGCTGCTGCCCCTTTTTCATCCCACCAGCAGAGGTCCAACGTGAACTCCATCCAGCATTTTCAAAAGTTGCTGCCCTTTTCTTCTGCAGCTTACAAGTCATCTGACGCAGAGATCTGCAATTTCTGCTCCCTCTTTCCTTCAAGCCAGCTGCAAGAGCCAAAGTCTTCACCATCTGCATCTCTTTCAGCCCACCAGCTGCAGAGAAAATTCATCCATCAAGAAAAGAGATTTCCATCCAGCGTAAAGGGAAATTTTCAGTCCAGATCCGTTAGGTGCAGAGGAGGCAGCAGGCTTCTACCCATTCTTCTTCAGTCCAGCAGAGGAAAGCCATTGTTTTCCCTCTCTTTCTTAAGCCCAGCCGTAGGGGATCTACTCAAAATCCTGTTTGTCGTTTGTTAGCTGGAGTAAACGTGAGATGAATACCCATTTCTTGTTTTGTTTTCAGCATAATAGCAAAAAAAAAAAATTTGTTTTCTTTCTGTTGTGCATCTATCTGCACTATTTTGACATTCCATTTCTTTCTTCTTTTTTTTTTTGTTTTTTTTTGTATCTTTGGTTATCTTTAACATCTCATGATTCCAGCATTTTATGTTTTTCCAGTTTCTGCATCTTATGTTAGCATGATTTCTGCATCCTCATCTTACTGTGTGTGTGTTTATGCATCATCATATTGTTGTGTATGCTTTTTCCATCTTTGCTGCAATAGATTTGTATTCATCATATCTTACGTTGCAGTTATTGCCTTTTCATTATATTAGCATTGCAACATATTACTTCGGTACATTTAGTAGTTGTAATTTACCTATCTCTGTAATTTCCAAGTTTAGATACAGGATATCATATCAGCTCAAAATGGTCATAGGGTCACCTTGATTCATAAGGCATTCCAGCAGATGTATATAGGGTAAAATCTGTCACGCATCCACGCCCTGTTCTTGCAACGCCACATTCCTATTTCCAGCATAGATTATTGTTATATCATAACAGCCCATTTGCTGTTTCATATTTGCTTATTTGTGATTTCTTAAAATCTCTTTTTCTGCAGTAAATTAGTTTAGATATCATCCCTGTACTTTTGCAAATCTCTTGTATTCAGCATAAGTTTTGTATTTATTAGCTTATTATGATTTTATTTTTACCTATGTTAAGTTCTATTATCTACAGCCATCGATTCCTTTTGGATAATTTGTAGCACATATTGAACTCTCCATTTCCTGTTGCAGGTACCCAGTCTTGATAATTGGCCATGTTCATGAATGGATATTTTAATATCCATTCATGATTTATGGATAATCTTTTGTATGCTTGGTTATTGATATATAGGGAAGCTCCATACCCGATTTTACTGAGAAATATGTTATAATTTGGAAATTACAGCTTTGTAAAATCACCTACAGAAACTGTATATACCTGTATTTTCTGATTTTACCGATTATATATATGTAATTCTAATTACTATCTATATTTTCTCATTATATGTATATATATCTATATATATATATATCTATGTATATCTACATATATATATATATATACATGTATATATATATATATGTATATATTTATATATATATATATATATGTATTTATATATATATATATAGGGATATCTTCATGTGCATTTGTTCTCACATACAAATACTCATTTAGATATTTTTCCTTTTTTCTTTTTGTGAATACATCTTCATCCTCACATGTCATTTAGCATAAATCCAAGCATTTAGATATAACCATGTATATCTTCGTTGTACATATCATATGTATACTCATTTCCTTGGTTATTTGGTACTAACTCTCATTTTGCAGGAAAATTTGGAGGATGTTGATTCTTTCTATACTATGTATTTCATTTATTTTGATTTATGTCAGAGATGTAACAATCAAACTTGGAATAATATTTACTTTTATTGCTTAGATTAGGCTGCATCTCATATAGTTTGATTCCTGCAATATCCTGATTTTATGATTCATATATCTCAATTTTCAAAATTCACTATGGATGAACACGAATGGCACGTGCACCAACTCTTAGAGAGTTGATGAACTCGGTGGAATCCATATTTACGGCCCTAGTCGGAATATGGACGAGACTCATATCCATCATCTTTCTACCAGTCACATTAAGCCTACACTCTTAGGCTATCTTAAAAAATGCACATCATATTTTCAAAATTTTCAAAATATTGTGAATTAATTCAAATAAACTCTGAACATATTCATGGCCATAGTCAAAATATGTGAAGGATTTACTTTGGTTTAATACACATTTTCCAACCAATTTTTCAGAAATCTTTTCAAAGTGCATTCATTCATTCAAATCATCTGCATCATTTGTTTTTCTCATGATTTTCTCAAGAGATTTTCACTTCATGGAATCGATTTCTCAAGAAACTATGAAGATATTCGGAGTTGGATTTCCTAAATCAAAGTTTTTCCGTGATTTTCCCTAAAATGTTATTTTCTTAAGATCCATTTTCAAAAGGAATTTTCATCTTTCTCAAGAATCAAAGTTGACTTTCAGATACTTCAAAGACAATATTCTTAGGATTTCAACTTCCTAAGTTTTGAATTTCCTTCTCCAATGAGTTTTCCTATAAATTTTTCACCATTTTCCTAAGAAAATTCTCAAAATCCGAGTTTTCCCGACTAGCGTTTTCCTTTTCAAATGTTCATCTTTTCTCAAGAATTCCTTCCATTTTCCCGAGATTCTCATTTCTTCATGATTTTCCAAATCTTTATAAACTTTCTCGAGATTTTCCCGAAATTCTCATTTCTTCATGATTTTCCAAATCTTTATAAACTTTCTCGAGATTTTCCTGAGATTCTCATTTTTTCATGGTTTTCTAAATCTTTATAAACTTTCTAGAGATTTCAAATCTTCTTTGTCTGAGTTTCCTGAGAGATTGATTTCCATCTCTTCCTGAAAATTTTTCAACTCCAAATATTTTCTAAGCATACATCATATTTTCCAACTTGCATTTTACAAGATTGCATAGCACATGCCTGAATTATCTGTGCATTTAGGATAGAATACAATTTCGATGATTTAACTATGTCGAGCACAATTTTGGTCCTTGGTTCAATTACTCCTGTTAAAGGCGGCAGGAACGGTCGAACCTCGTACCGATAGGTCGAGCCCCATCCCATGGATTTTCCCGCGATTTTCAAAAACGGAGGCGAGTATTTCAAAACATTTTCTAAAATCCGGTCAAGTTTGAATCGCGAAAGCATTTTCCTCTCTCTTCCGCAAGGAAGGGAAGACGGGAAAATTTTTGCGACGATAACAGGTTTGGCGACCGTGATGGGACCTGTCCTTGTCTGATCAAAATTGTGTTGGACTTAGTTAAATTATCAGAACTGTGTTCACAAAATGTCATCTCTTTTACTTTTTATATCATGCGTACCTAGGAGCCTAGATTCTGACCTAGCTGACATTGACTGCATATAGCTTAGGCATGGTTTGGTTGGACCAGATTGAGGAGATATTTTCATGTTCGCATAGATTTAGGTCTGAATACAACTCTCCTCAATTTAGGATCTGAATGCAAACAATGTATGCTTCTTCAAAGATCTTCAAAATCTATCTCTCTAAGACTTAGAGCCCTCTATTTCTTGCATGTGATCATTTTTTCAAACCTCCATTACCTATCATTACCCGGTCTTCACGTTGCTGGGCTCTCTTCCAGAACCCTAGTTCGGGACAGAGCCTCACAACTGGGCCACTTATTTGGGTTAACGCCCCCCTACCACGTACCGCGGGCCACAGTCCGAAGTATATCGGTAGGCGCTCAAGGATGTTGGAATACCTTACCTTAGAACCGAAGTTGAAATTATATGCCACGTACCTCGGATTTTAATTCGAGTATATCGGCATAACTGGATTGGACAAAGATGATCTGAACCTAGAGTTAGGATTAGGGTCCTACAGCTGTTTTCAAAATGATGCATCTAAAGTCAGCCTTTTAGGGAGTGCTGTATGTGCATAAATGTTTGTGCAGGATGTGATTGTTCGTATTTTACCTCTATTTTCTTACATTCTTCCAAAAATATTTTTAAATATCCATATTTTCACCTTTCCCTTTATTTTCTCAAACCCTAGATGATTTTCCCAAATATCCAATTTCTTTCAAAACTCCAGGTGATTTTTCATTCTTCTGCATTTTTATTTTCAAAACTCCAGGATCTCGAATTTCCAGTTGCATTTTTATCCTGCCTGCAATTTTTCAAAATCATATATTTTCTCTCATTGGATTTTCAATTCTTTTGTCTATTTGCAAAATTCTTCATCTTATTTTACTCGTGCATACCTTGACTATTGCGGTGGAATTTGTTTACCCACTTGCCTTCTTCTTATTCTAAATCTGTTTGCGGATTGTTTTTCTAAGAGATATCTCTTTCCTTCAAAAATGGTGTTTTCTTCGTGGTTGACGACCTCGCCTAAGTAACAAGGCACATTTTCCATTGTTTATTTCTCTTACAAAGAATGACAACACGATTATCGTGATTTCAGCGGCGATTTCATCCCTAGTAATGGGATATTCTTCCAATTGTCTACCATATCGTCAATAATCATTTTTTCTCCCAATCCAAAGTTCCCTCAGAGTCTAATCAAGACTTCATCCTGCAGAGAGCATCCGCAACATTTGATGGTTCGAACAAGGTCAGAAACAAAAACCACAACACTCCTCAGCCTCAGAAGGAGAAATGGATCCTCCCGTGAATCAAGATCAGCAGCAAGAGGAGGATGGCATAGACCCACAGATGTATGCCATGTTCCAGAAAATGATGACCAAAATGATGGGTGAACAGGCTGGGACCAGTTCAGAAAAAAATGCATTCAGGGAGAAGTTCCACGGGCACAAGGATTAGAAGACTTCCAAGAAGCAAGTTCAGCCAGAGGAAACTTCAGATGAATCAGAATCAGCGGAAGACACCGATGAAGAATATGAGGTGCCTCCGGCATTTCAGAAACATAACCAAGAACAAAGGAGGAGTTGCAAATCAAAAGGTCAAGTTGCAGAAGAGATTTTGCAGACACAGTTCAGGGAAATGGCCAAAGTGGTTAAAGATCTGCAAGCCAGCGACAAAGGCAATAAAGTCTTCACCAGCGAAGACTTCTATGACGGTCTAGAAGGTGATGAAGATCTGGAAAATCTGCCTCGTAAATTCATCAAGTTCGATGGTTCTGGTGATCCTAAAGCCCACCTCGCCATGTTCTTTGCCGAATGCTCCAAATTCAAGAGAGACAATAGGGCCCTATTTCTCTGTTTTCCTCGTAGCCTAGAAGGCACTGCCGCCAAGTGGTACTCCGAGCATATCAATCCAATCGAGCTGCAAGAATTCGATAAGGTGGTCAATCTATTCATCGAGCGATTTTTGTTCAATATTGAAGCGCTACCAACGTTAAATCACCTCTGTAATCTGAAGCAGGGAGATAGTGAAAAAGCCAAGGACTTCATTCGCAGATGGAGAGAGACCTGCAACAAAATGAGGGATCCTATATCAGAGAAACATGCTTTATCACTAATTCTCAACAACTTTTCACAGCCTTTGAGGAGTCTCATTTCTACCTCACCATCCAAGTCTTTCGTTGAACTCATTGAACGAGCCGAATGGCTCGAGATGGGGTTGGAGAACAGTGTCTACGATGGTATCACCCTCGTCAAGAACAATCTAGATCCAAAGAAAAAGGAAAATTTCACCTCCTCCGCCAACATCAGCCGCAATGATAACAAAAGTAGTAAGGGCAACCATGCGGATCGAGAGGAAAGACAAAATAGCAAGTTATCTCAGCCCAACTTTATACAAAAGGAAAAGATAAAGCGTGAAGGTTGGAGTAATGATCGTGTGTTCACTCCTCTCAAACAAACACTCGAAGAAGCCCTTGAATTCATGCGGACTAAGGGATTAGTGAAGCTCCCAAAGTCCACAACTCCTCCCACCATCATGGGAAGATTCAAGAATCAGTTTTGCAAATTCCATCGGGCAGTGGGGCATGACATTGATCATTGTTTTGTCTTCAAAAATATTGTCTAAGATTGCATTGACAAGAGCCTCCTTGTTGAAGAAGAAGAAGAAGACGAGCTGGCCATCTTGACCAAGCCTTTCCCAGATCATTCAGAAAATTGACGATGCTAAAGTTTCCTGCTTTCTTCCTTTCGTTTTGCCAGTCACCTCGTAGGGGCAAGTCCGCCCAGTTTTTGCAACCTTTTGTCGAGTGCTTATAAATATGCAGTCTTTTGTTATCAGTTCTGCTTATCAATAAAATATTAATTTTCTTTATCCAATACTTCTTCCTTTTGCCCCATTAGGTCACCTGTTTTTGTTTTAAAAGAATCTTTTGTGCCCATTCTTTTCAAGATGAGGGGCAATCCCAACATTATTGATGAGAGAAATGAAATTACCTATGAGGGTTTTTCAAAAAAATCATGAAATTTTGAAAATTTTCTACAAACATCTTCGTTATGATCACCCAAAAGTTTAATATTTCGGTCCAATCTTTTTCAAAAATCAACCATTGTGGTGATCTTCTTTTCTTAAATTGGTTTCGAACCATTATCTTTAAAATCAACCCTGGTGTTGATTTTCTTTTCCAAAATTAGTGTTAAACCAATTCATTTTCAAAATCAACCCTCGTGTTGATCTTAACTTCCAAAATTCAATTTTGAATCATTATCTTTAAAAATCAACCCTTGTGTTGATTTTCTTTTCTAAAATTATTGTTAAACCAATTCGTTTTCAAAATCAACCCTCATGATGATCTCTCTTCAAAATCAACCCTCGTGTTGATTCTTCGTTCAAAGATCAGCTCTCACGCTGATCATTCTTCAAAATCAACCTTGCAGTTGATTTCCTTCCCAAAATGATTTCTCACTTTCAAAATAACATTTTCCTTTTATTTTAAAGATTCCATGTGCAAACACTTTATCAGGGATAATATAATTTTGTTTCCTTTCCTCGATTTTTAAGCATCAATAAAATTTGCCAATAGTTTGGCACCATTTTATTTGCGTCTCTTTCCTATTCACAATATGTCTCTTGTGAGGAACGATCTTGAGGACGTCTCTCAATTAAGAAGCCTGTCACCTTATTCCTCGATTATCCTTCTTTATATTCAAAATTTTCCTCCCTAGTTACACTAGGGCATTTTTTTGAAAAATCTATCTTTACCTCAAAAACATCCTGTATGCAGGCAGGATAAACCAATCTCTCATTTTGCATGTATATGCACCCACTTGCATTAATTTTGCATTCATTTACATTTCATGTGCATTTTCATTTCATTTTGTATTAATTCTGCATCCATTTTCTTCCCCTTCAGGTTAAGGGATAAACCTGAATCATTTTCCATGATTTTCCAATTTCTATTCATATCCCCGTTCAGGATAAGGGGTTAATCCTGAAAATCAGACCACATACATCTAAATATGATGGTCTTTTCATTGCAAGTCAAATAATCTAGTCCTCAAACTGGCCATTCTCAAAACTTTCAATCCCAGCTCTTGCACTATCGATTTTCAAAAATTCAATCTTCTGATTAAAGATTTTCCTTAAAGACTCGGGCCTTGACTCGAGCTTTCCAGCTTTCCTTTAAAGATTTGAGTTTTAACTCAAGTTTTCTTTCCTTCAAGAACTAAACTTTCCAGTTTCCTTTTGAGATTCGAGCCCCGACTCGAACTTTTCAGCCTTCCTTTGAAGATTTGAATTTTAACTCAAGTCTTCTTCCCTTCAAAATCTAAACTTTCCAGTTTCCTTTTGAGATTCGAGCCCTGACTCGAACTTACCTGCTTTCCTTCGAAGATTTGAGTTTTAACTCAAGTTTTCTTTCCTTCAAAATCTGAACTTCTCAGTTTTCCTTTGAGATTCGAGCCCCGACTCGAACTTTCCAACTTTCCTCTGAATATTTGAGTTTCGACTCAAAAATCTGAATTGGCCTAGTTTTTCCTTTTAAGATTTGGGTTTCAACCCAAACTTTATCTCCTTAGAAACCAAACTTCCTAGCTTTCCTTTGAAGGCTCGAGTTTTGACTCGAATCTTCCAGCTTTCCCTGTAAAACCTGAGTCATGATTCGGATGGTCTTTCAAAACCAATTTTTGAGTTAGGCTTACCTTCAAAATCCAGCCTTATGCTAGGACTTACCTTCGAAATTGAGTACCATCGTCATGGATGTGTCAACTCGGATGTCAAGCGATCTATTTTACTAAGGATTTCAAGAACACTTTGTCAATTTGTCAATCAATTACCTGTTGATTTCAGAAATTTATTGCATAAATTTTTACCTCAGTTTACCTTCAGTATCATTTCCAAAAAGGCAAAGCTTTTGTGAAGAAGGATTCAAAATCCAAATTCTTTCTATTGGCCAACCAAAAGGATGAAGGATAAATCCTCGATATGGCCAGAAAAGAAGATTCAATGTTTTTGCAAAGCTATAGATGATTGATATTGATCGCAGTCAATGACACATTTTTAAAGACCATTCTTTTGAATTGGTTTCGAACCATTATCTTTAAAATCAACCCTGGTGTTGATTTTCTTTTCCAAAATTAGTGTTAAACCTATTCATTTTCAAAATCAACCCTCGTGTCGATCTTAACTTCCAAAATTCAATTTTGAATCATTATCTTTAAAAATCAACCCTTGTGTTGATTTTCTTTTCTAAAATTATTGTTAAACCAATTCGTATTCAATATCAACCCTCATGATGATCTCTCTTCAAAATCAACCCTCGTGTTGATTCCCCTTTCAAAGATCAGCTCTCACGCTGATCATTCTTCAAAATCAACCTTGCAGTTGATTTCCTTCCCAAAATGATTTCTCACTTTCAAAATAACATTCTCCTTTTATTTTAAAGATTCCATGTGCAAACACTTTATCAAGGATAATATAATTTTGTTTCATTTCCTCGATTTTTAAGCATCAATAAAATTTGCCAATAGTTTGGCACCATTTTATTTGCGTCTCTTTCCTTTTCACAATATGTCTCTTGTGAGGAACGATCTTGAGGACGTCTCTCAATTAAGAAGCCTGTCACCTTATTCCTCGATTATCCTTCTTTATATTCAAAATTTTCGTCCCTAGTTACACTGGGGCATTTTTTTGAAAAATCTATCTTTACCTAAAAAACATCCTATATGCAGGCAGGATAAACCAATCTCTCATTTTACATGTATATGCACCCACTTGCATTAATTTTGCATTCATTTACATTTCATGTGCATTTGCATTTCTATTTGCATTAATTCTGCATCCATTTTCTTCCCCTTCAGGTTAAGGGATAAACCTGAATCATTTTCCATGATTTTTCAATTTCTATTCATATCCCCGTTCAGGATAAGGGGTTAATCCTGAAAATCAGACCACATACATCTAAATATGATGGTCTTTTCATTGCAAGTCAAATAATCCAGTCCTCAAACTGGCCATTCTCAAAACTTTCAATCCCAGCTCTCGCACTATCGATTTTCAAAAATTCAATCTTCTGATTAAAGATTTTCCTTAAAGACTCGGGCCTTGACTCGAACTTTCCAGCTTTCCTTTGAAGATTTGAGTTTTAACTCAAGTTTTCTTTCCTTCAAGAACTAAACTTTCCAGTTTTCTTTTGAGATTCGAGCCCCGACTCGAACTTTCCAACCTTCCTTTGAAGATTTGAATTTTAACTCAAGTCTTCTTCTTTTCAAAATCTAAACTTTCCAGTTTCCTTTTGAGATTCGAGCCCTGACTCGAACTTACCTGCTTTCCTTCGAAGATTTGAGTTTTAACTCAATTTTTCTTTCCTTCAAAATCTAAACTTCTCAGTTTTCCTTTGAGATTCGAGCCCCGACTCGAACTTTCCAACTTTCCTCTGAATATTTGAGTTTCGACTCAAAAATCTGAATTGGCCTAGTTTTTCCTTTTAAGATTTGGGTTTCGACCCAAACTTTATCTCCTTAGAAACCAAACTTCCTAGCTTTCCTTCGAAGGCTCGAGTTTTGACTCGAATCTTTCAGCTTTCCCTGTAAAACCTGAGTCCTGATTCGGATGGTCTTTCAAAACCAATTTTTGAGTTAGGCTTACCTTCAAAATCCAGCCTTATGCTTGGACTTACCTTCGAAATTGAGTACCATCGTCATGGATGTGTCAACTCGGATGTCAAGCGATCTATTTTACTAAGGATTTCAAGAACACTTTGTCAATTTGTCAATCAATTACCTGTTGATTTCAGAATTTTATTGCATAAATTTTTACCTCAGTTTACCTTCAGTATCATTTCCAAAAAGGCAAAGCTTTTGTGAAGAAGGATTCAAAATCCAAATTCTTTCTATTGGCCAACCAAAAGGATGAAGGATAAAACCTCGATATGGCCAGAAAAGAAGATTCAATGTTTTTGCAAAGCTATAGATGATTGATATTGATCGCAGTCAATGACACATTTTTAAAGACCATTCTTTTGAAAATGAGGCAGTGAAAATATCCTGAGCGCTAGAAAAAGAGAGAATTCATCCAAGCCCTGTCTCCTCAAAATCGCCTAAGTTGCAATTAAATATCCGCAAAATGGATCTCTCAATTGTCGTCAAGATGAAGGCGAATTAAGCGAGTAGACCTCCGGGGACAAAGAAAATTCGAAACATCTCCAAGATGATGGAGTTTGTGACGGATCCTTCCAGGGAAATTTCAAAGCACTGTCGAGATGAAGGCAGATGCGATGAACCTCCCGACAATCCCTAAAAGATATTTAATTTCCGCTATCATCCAAAGATCTCTAACCTATGAGCCAATATCGTCAAAGAAGGATCGAAACATCTCCAAGTTGACGGAGTTTGTGACGTACCCTTCCAAAAAGAGAGCAAGAGAGGAAAAAGAAAGAGAGAAAAGTCAGGACATCTCCAAAATAAAAGATGATGTAATAAACTCTCCCGAAGCCCAAAAGAGTGCAGAAAGATTATCATGAGAGAAGCTCCCAGGATATCAAACTGCCAAATCTATCAAGAATCTTCTTTAAATTTGTGAAATTCTATTATCAATACTCTTTCATCAATTGCTTTCATAATATCAAATTCTCTTTCCTGCTCATATCAAGGAAATTGATAACTTTTTTGAAGAAGGTCAATCGCAAGCAATTTGGATTCAAAATCTAAATTTTATGAAGTTAATCCTGTTTGAAGATAATACTTCAGGTAGAAAAGAAAGAATATTTTCACAACAATGAGCATCATTTTCAATTACTTTGAATCAACAACAAATTTTCAACATTTTGACAATATTTTCTAGCTATCCTGACATAAAGTGAGAGTTTGAGGTCCATATTGATGCATCTTGACCCCTTTGAGAGATTTTCCTTTATCATCTTTCACGTTGTTGAAAGATTAGCATTCTCTCCGAAGGGATTGCCTTTGTCATCTTTCGCATTGTCGAAAGAATCGCCTTGTTCCTTTGGATTGCCTTATCATCTTTCGTGTTGTCGAAAGAATCGCCTTGTTCCTTTGGATTGCCTTATCATCTTTCGTGTTGTCGAAAGAATCACCTTATTCCTTTGGATTGCCTTTGTCATCTTTCGCGTTGTCGAAAGAATCGCCTTATTCCTTTGGATTGCCTTTGTCATCTTTCGCGTTGTCGAAAGAATCGCCTTGTTCCTTTGGATTGCCTTTGTCATCTTTCGCGTTGTCGAAAGAATCGCCTTGTTCCTTTGGATTACCTTTGTCATCTTTCGCGTTGTTGAAAGAATCGCTTTTTTCCTTTGGATTGCCTTTGTCATCTTTCGCGTTGTCGAAAGAATCACCTTATTCCTTTGGATTGCCTTTGTCATCTTTCGCGTTGTCGAAAGAATCGCCTTGTTCCTTTGGATTGCCTTTGTCATCTTTCGCGTTGTCGAAAGAATCGCCTTGTTCCTTTGGATTACCTTTGTCATTTTTCGCGTTGTCGAAAGAATCGCCTTGTTCCTTTGGATTACCTTTGTCATTTTTCGCGTTGTCGAAAGAATCACCTTCTTCCTTTGGATTGCCTTTTGTCATCTTTCGCGTTGTCGAAAGAATCGCCTTGTTCCTTTGGATTGCCCGCGTTCATCTTTCGCATTGCCGAAAGAGTTACCTTATTCTTCGTTGGAAAAATTTTCTTATTCATCTTTTGCGTTGTCAAAAGAGTTGCCTTACTCTTCTCTGAAAGAGTTTGCCTTGTCTGTCTTTCACGTTGTCGAAAGAGTTACCTTATCAAAAGATTGTCATATCCATCTTTCGCGTTGTCGAAAGAGTCGTCTTACTTCTTACCTTATTCATATTTCACGATGATGAAAAAATCACCGAATCGTCTTGATCATCTTTCAAGATTGCCTCTTATAATTCCATTTCCATCGCCTCGTTCCTCTTCAAGAAAAGTTGTCTTATTCACCTTCCAAATATTTCATTTTCTACCCCCTCAGGTTAAGGGTATAAACCTGAGCCTTATTTGATGAGATATTTCATTTTCATTCCCCAATCAGGTTAAGGGTACAAACCTGAGTCTCATTTCGATGAGATATTCCATTCAATGATCAGGTTAAAGGGTTAAAACCTGAGCTTCGTTCCATACGAGGTATTTTTGTCCCATTCAGGTTAAAGGCAAAAACCTGAATTTCACTCTCACCAGAACAAATCTGTTCTCTTTATTCTCCATTTCATATCTATCATCTTCCTCAGGCTAATTTTCTCAAACCCAGTCAGATCCTTCTAATTGGGGCATTTTTATGTAGCCCAAATTTGGTGTGTTTTCTTTGCCACTAAGCTCGGCAACAAGCGGTCTTAGTAGCAAAGAGGGGCATCTGTAAACACACCAAATTTTCACTCACCTTCTTGACATCGCCCTCAATCGACACATTTCAGTTCTCCAGAAGCAATAAAGGGCAAAATGGTCATTTTCTGAGTTTAGACCATTGCAGAAAGTCTAAAATTTCATTCTTGAGCCTCAAAATTTCTATATTTTCAGAGACATCTTCAAGCTGCAAATTTTCAAAATCCTATCCCTGACAAGAAGTTAGAATTTCCAGACTTAGAATGACATTTCATAGAACAGATATTTGCATAGCATTGCATGAACACTTTACATCATTTCACTGCACAACATGTCATTTCGAGGTCCAGGAACTCCTGATTTTCAAAATTGTCAATCCAGATTTGATTTTTTTAAACTTTTCAAAATTGATTTTTAAAACCCTGGGTTTTCAAAATTGCCAATCTTTCCCATTTTACCCCCAGGACTTTTTAATTACAAAAGTTTTTTTTAGGAAAACAATCTCAATTATTGGATATTGATTTTAAAGATTTTATCTCAAAACTTTTTGCAAAAAAAAAAAAATTTAAATCTCTTTACAAAATGTTTTACATTTACTTTATCCATATTTTTGCCCTGAAAAACCAATTTTTCCAAATTCTTGAAAATAAACAAAGTTTTATCTCGTATTATAAAAATTCCAAAAAAAAAGAGGTTATTTCTTATGTTTTTATTTTCCAATAAATGGAGCGGGACCCGCCTTTGAACTAGCATCATACTCAGATTCCCAGGTAAGTTTCTTATTTTCAAGCGGGACCCACCCGGAGATCGTACCAATTTGCAAATTTTTCTTTTTAATTTCTCAATATTATTTATTTATTTTTAGTTAGTGGGCCCACACACATGTGGCACCCCAATTGAAAATAAAAGACTTGCAAAAACAAAACAAAACTTTATTTTCAAAAGGATTTTAAAAGTGGATTGAGGTGGCATTTCCATAAAAGCCTCTCATTTATTTCACTATTCATTTTCTTTTTATTTCTTTTTATTAATTTGCTTACATAATTTTTTTTTAAGTTTTAAAGGAAACAGCTCAAAACGACGCCACAAATAATTTCCAAAATTTTTCATCTTACCTAAAACTTAGGTAAATGAAACACATTTTTTTGAAAAACATAAGGAGCGCCCTTTTGAAAAACGGCTACTTTGAATATTTCAGTTTCAAAAATCTTCAAAGAAGGTAACAAAATTTCAAAAGGGGAAAGCTCCGATCTTTTGAAAAGAGGAGCTGAAAATCTTTAAAGGCGGGAGCCTGGCCGATGGAAGAGGGGGGAAATTTTTTTATTTTTCTGGTCTTTTGGGTTTTCGCAGGAGGCTTTCTTCCCAACAACAGAGGAAGCAGCAAGTTTTCATCCAGCTGCTGCCCCTTTTTCAGCCCACCAGCAGAGGTCCAACGTGAACTCCATCCAGCATTTTCAAAAGTTGTTGCCCTTTTCTTCTGCAGCTTACCAGTCATCTGAGGCAGAGATCTGCAATTTCTGCTCCCTCTTTCCTTCAAGCCAGCCACAAGAGCCAAAGTCTTCACCATCTTCATCTCTTTCAGCCCACCAGCTGCAGAGAAACTCCATCCAGCAAGAAAAGAGATTTCCATCCAGCGTAAAGGGAAATTTCCAGTCCAGATCCGTTAGGTGCAGAGGAGGCAGCAGGCTTCTACCCATTCTTCTTCAGTCCAGCAGAGGAAAGCCATCGTTTTCCCTCTCTTTCTTAAGCCTAGCCGTAGGGGATCTACTCAAAATCCTGTTTGTCGTTTGTTAACTGGAGTAAACGTGAGATGAATACCCATTTCTTGTTTTGTTTTCAGCATAATAGCAAAAACAAAAAATTTGTTTTCTTTCTGTTGTGCATCTATCTGCACTATTTTGACATTCCATTTCTTTCTTCTTTTTTCTGTTTTTTTTTTTTTGTATCTTTGATTATCTTTAACATCTCACGATTCCAGCATTTCATGTTTTTCTCTGCATCTTATGTTAGCATGATTTCTGCATCCTCATCTTACTGTGTGTGTTTATGCATCATCATATTGTTGTGTATGCTTTTTCCATCTTTGCTACAGTAGATTTGTATCCATCTTATCTTACGTTGCAGTTATTGCCTTTCCATTATATTAGCATTGCAACATATTACTTCGGTACATTTAGTAGTTGTAATTTACCTATCTCTGTAATTTCCAAGTTTAGATACAGGATATCATATCAGCTCAAAATGGTCATAGGGTCACCTTGATTCATAAGGCATTCCAGCAAATGTATATAGGGTAAAATCTGTCACGCATCCACGCCCTGTTCTTGCAACACCACATTCCTATTTCCAGCATAGATCATTGTTATATCATAACAGTCCATTTGCTGTTTCATATTTGCTTATTTGTGATTTCTTAAAATCTCTTTTTCTGCAGTAAATTAGTTTAGATATCATCCCTCTACTTTTGCAAATCTCTTGTATTCAGCATAAGTTTTGTATTTATTAGCTTATTATGATTTTATTTTTACCTATGTTAAGTTCCATCATCTACAGCCATCAATTCCTTTTGGATAATTTGTAGCAATTATTGCACTGTCTATTTCCTGCTGAAGGTACCCAGTCTTAATAATTGGCCATGTTCATGAATGGATATTTTAATATCCATTCATGATTTATGGATAATCTTTTGTATGCTTGGTTATTGATATATAGGGAAGCTCCATACCCGATTTTACTGAGAAATATGTTATAATTTGGAAATTACAGCTTTGTAAAATCACCTACAGAAACTGTATATACCTGTATTTTCTGATCTTACCCATTATATATGTAATTCTAATTACTATCTATATTTTCTCATTATACGTATATATATCTATATATATATATATCTATGTATATCTACATGTATATATATATACATGTATATATATATGTATATATTTATATATATATATATATATGTATTTATATATATATAGGGATATCATCATGTGCATTTGTTCTCACATACAAATACTCATTTAGATATTTTTCCTTTTTTCTTTTTGTGAATACATCTTCATCCTCACATGTCATTTAGCATAAATCCAAGCATTTAGATATAACCATGTATATCTTCGTTGTACACATCATATGTATACTCATTTCCTTGGTTATTTGGTACTAACTCTCATTTTGCAGGAAAATTTGGAGGATGCTGATTCTTTCTATACTATGTATTTCATTTATTTTGATTTATGTCAGAGATGTAACAATCAAATTTGGAATAATATTTACTTTTATTGCTTAGATTAGGCTGCATCTCATATAGTTTGATTCCTGCAATATCCTGATTCTATGATTCATATATCTCAATTTTCAAAATTCACTGTGGATGAACACGAATGGCACGTGCACCAACTCTTAGAGAGTTGATGAACTCGGTGGAGTCCATATTTATGGCCCTAGTCGAAATATGGATGAGACCCAGATCCATCATCATTCTACCAGTCACATTAAGCCTACACTCTTAGGCTATCTTAAAAAATGCACATCATATTTCCAAAATTTTTAAAATATTGTGAATTAATTCAAATAAACTCTGAACATATTCATGGCCATAGTCAGAATATGTGAAGGATTTACTTTGGTTTAATAAACCTTTTCCAACCAATTTTTCAGAAATCTTTTCAAAGTGCATTCATTCATTCAAATCATCTGCATCATCTGTTTTTCTCATGATTTTCTCAAGAGATTTTCACTTCATGGAATCGATTTCTCAAGAAACTATGAAGATATTTGGAGTTGGATTTCATAAATCAAACTTTTCCTGTGATTTTCCCTAAAATGTTATTTTCTTAAGATCCATTTTCAAAAGGAATTTTCATCTTTCTCAAGAATCAAAGTTGATTTTCAGATACTTCAAAGACAATATTCTCAGGACTTCAACTTCCTAAGTTTTGAATTTCCTTCTCCAATGAGTTTTCCTATGAATTTTCCATCATTTTCCTAAGAAAATTCTCAAAGTTCGAGTTTTCCCGACAAGCGTTATCCTTTTCAAATGTTCATCTTTTCTCAAGAATTCCTTCCATTTTCCCGAGATTCTCATTTCTTCATGATTTTCCAAATCTTTATAAACTTTCTCGAGATTTTCCCGAAATTCTCATTTCTTCATGATTTTCCAAATCTTTATAAACTTTCTCGAGATTTTCCCGAGATTCTCATTTCTTCATGGTTTTCTAAATATTTATAAACTTTCTCGAGATTTCAAATCTTCTTATTCTGAGTTTCCTGAGAGATTGATTTCCATCTTTTCCTGAAAATTTTTCAACTCCAAATATTTTCTAAGCATACATCATATTTTCCAACTTGCATTTTACAAGATTGCATAGCACATGCCTGAATTCTTTGTGGATTTAAGATAGAATACAATTTTGATGATTTAACTATGTCGAGCACAATTTTGGTCCTTGGTTCGATTACCCCTGTTAAAGGCGGCAGGAACGGTCAAACCTCGTACCGACAGGTCGAGCCCCATCCCATGGATTTTCCCGCGATTTTAAAAAACGGAGGCGAGTATTTCAAAACATTTTCTAAAATCCGGTCAAGTTTGAATCGCGAAAGCATTTTCCTCTCTCTTCCGCAAGGAAGGTGTAAACACCCCAAATTTTCACCCTCATCCAGTGTTTGTCCATTTCATATGTAATTGTATATCACTGCATACATTTTTGCATATCATTTCATCGCATTGCATAGCATTGCATGTCATTACATGTCATCCCATCTCATTTTCGAGATCCAACACTCCTGTTTTCAAAACATTCAATCCAGATTTGAATTTTAAAGCTTTATTTCAAAATCAATTTCAAAACCTGGGTTTTTATTCAATACTCTGTCATTTTCCAACCCCAGGACTTTATATTTCGAAATATTTTCTCAAGGAAACAATCTGGATTCATTTCAAATTCAAATTTTAGTCGATTTCAATTCACAGATGAGAACCATTGAGGTGGTGTCGCTTCTGAATTCCTCTATTCATCAAATTTCTCAAATTTTTGAAAGTTTCAGTCCGATCAGGACTCTGTCTCAGAGTCCTAATCCAGTCAGGAGTATGTTTTTAAGTCTGTTTTACTTCCATTTTCAGTCTTTTTTGATTATTTTCAAAATTTAGGTCATTTTACAGAGTCCAGGTAGTTCAGGACTCTATTTTAGAGTTCGGTCGAGTTAGGAGTCTAACCCTGACTGTGTTTTCTGACTTATTTCATCATTTCTTGATAAAATCTTTTGAAAATTCTTTCATTTGGCTGTTAAAATTTAAAATTTCAGAGTCCTAAGAGTTCAGGACTCTAACCCGGAGTTCCAGTTCGCATGAGACCCTATTTTCAAAAATCTTGAATTTCAAATGTCGATTTTAACCCTTTTTCAAAGCCATTTTCAGTGTTTATTTCAAAATTTCCAAAACTCGATGTGGGCCTACTCAGTTGGCACCATATCCAGAGGAATTCTAATTCAGTTAGAACCCTATGCCATTTCAAAAATTCTAATTTTAAAATTGTTTTTAAAAATCCTTTTGAAAACTCCTTCAATTTCAAGTTTTAAAATCACTTTTTGAAAAACTCAAGTAGGGCCCACTCGGGGTGGCGCCATATTTGAGTAAGTCAGGGCTAGACTAGGGTTAGTTGATGTCTTGGTTAGTGTTAGAGGTTTAGAAGAGTCATAACCATTTTGAAAAACTCATTTTGAAAGTTAGTTTTTAAAACTAGTGTTTTTAAAGGTTTTTAAAGGTGTTTTAAAAACCCAATGTGAGAAAATGCCAAGTGGCATTACATTTGGGGATTTTTTAGGAGAGTCTAGGGGTTAATTAGGTATTAAATAGGATAATTTAGACTAGGGGTAGTTAGGCAACTCCACCCCAAAATCGCCCCCCCTTAGAAGAGTCCAATTTTTTTAAAACATTTAAGTTTTAACCTAAATTTTTTTTATAAATAGAAGGCTATAGGGGGTCGATTTTCCCAATTGGCTTTCCTTTGGATTCTTGGAGCTTGTCTCTCCTCTCCAGCTCTTCCTCCATTGCAGCAACCTCAAGGTAACTATTTTCTCTAATTTTTAGTTTTTATTTAATGTTTTTCATTGTTTTAAACATGATTTAGCCATTGGTACCATCATCTTCATGGATTAAACCATGGATTCAACCTCAAGAACCATCAAGAATCAGCAAGAACGATCCAAGAAGGTGATCTAACCCTGTTTTGGATGATTTACAGAGACTTTAATCCATTAGAATTGATTTTAATATGATTCTTTGCATCATTAACCAATAAAATATATGATTTACCCTTTTTAATGGGTTAAATCTATGTTTTAAAGGTGATATCAAATTCCAGCCATTGATTCCCTGTTTTTAATTTATTTTCATGGTTTATTCATGTTTGTTTTACGTTCTATAGCATAGAAATAAGTTTTATTTACTATTTTATGGTTTATTTTATTTATTTACATTAGTTAATGCATGGTTTTTTTAAGTTTCTTAAATTTCTGTGTGTTCTAGGTTTAGAACAGTAAAGATGATGTTATTTCGGATGGAAGCACTCATTGTTTATTTCTGATTTTTTTATATGTGGTGCATGCATGAGTTATTGAGTTACTGTAGAAAAATAAGAGGTTTTGGATCTCGGGAACCTTGTCAAAAAAAATCAGACATCAAACCGAGTTTTTAAAGTTTTAAAATCGTGGTTAAAATCAAGAAGGTAACTTGCTGTTATGATATTTCTCTCATCTTATATCGGATTTTAGATCTGTAAAGTGCTATGGATTCACATTGAATAGATCTGTCTTCTGTGAAATTTTCGGATTTTTTGATCACTGTTTAGTATTTTTACCTTTTTAGAGAATCTGTTTTTAAATTTAAAACTCGTTAGGGTTTACCAAAACCCTAATCAGACTTGTGTCAGTCATAAATCCCAAACCACAGATCCGATTTTAGATCTGTAAAAGGTGAGTATTGTTATTTTTCTGTCTACTGTTCACCACTAAAAGTTAAGAGATTTGTGTTTAGGGTTGATATTTATGTCTGTATTTGCAATCTGGAATAGCTGTTTTAATCCCTGTTAAGAGTGATATATTTTAGCTCAGATTGCCGGAAGGGTTTCTCACTAACCAAAGATGATTTTTACGATCTGTAAATTGGGAAATCTCTGTTTTTCTTCTTAATTAGTCTCTGTAAAATTTCATAAATTTCCATGGAGATTTGATCCCTGGTTCAGGTCTTGGACTGAGACTGGTTGGTGAATTAGGTCAAAAATAGCATATTTTTAGGGTTTAATGCAATTTTCGGATTAATTTAATGTCAAAAAATTATTTTTATAATTCCAATTCAACATTAGGGTTATAACAAGTGAAGGTACCAATTTTTATGGATTTTGGAATCCATTTGATGGCTGAATTAAGCAAATTGCAAAACCGGGTTCCTGAAAGATCCAAAAACACTGCAAAAATCACAAAATTTGTGATATTATTGGATTTTCGTGCATAAGCATATATTTTTAGGGTTTAATCATGTTCATAATCATAATAGGATGCTTTAGGTTTAATTTTGTGCTCATTTGATTTCATTTAGTGCATAAAACCTAAGTTTTTACCAAAATCTATTTCTAAAAACCCTGATTTCAAGGCCATAGTCTTGCTATCGGGGGAAATTTGGTCATTTGACCTCAATTTCGAAATCCCTAACCCTAATTTTCACATATTTAAGCATGTCACATCATATTTAGCTTAGTTTATTCCATTCAAATTTCAAAACTTGCATTTTATCAAAATATCTTTCTAAAAACCCTAATTTCAAGGCCATAGTCTTGTCATTAGGGGTATTTTGGTCATTTTGACCACAATTTCGAAATTTCATATTTTACCTTTATTATTTCTTCATATTTTATCATTTTGATTTAAGGGAATCATGGCAAAAAGGCTTATATCTAGCAAAATCCAACAATTTCCTGATATTGCTGGATAAATCTAGAAAAGCCAACATATTTTCATTAACCAAGTTTTCTAGTTTTGCAGGTACATTGAAGACTTTATTTTTCATGTATTTAAATTTCAATAGTGATGTAACTTGTAATTAAACTTTGGAATAAGAATTTACATTTCCTGCTTAGCTTAGGTTGCATTGCATATAGTTTATTTTTATAATGTTAATGTGTGATGGATGATGATTCATGCATATTTTTACAAATTCACCATGGTCTACACGAATGGCACATGCACTAGCTTCTATGAAGTTTATAAACTTGGTGGAATTTGTATTTATGGCCATAGTCAGAATACGAATGATACTCAGATTTATAATCTTCACATTAGCCACATTCAGCCTACACTCTTAGGCTAACTTCAAAATGCACTGCATTTCTCAAAAATACAAAAAGTATTTCTCAATTCCTCAAATTCATATTCATTCATTTCATGCATTTGTCAACTCCAATTCAAAATCCAAGTCAAGGAAATTGAATTCCTCAAAATCTCCTAAGTCTTATAGCAAAAATCGATTTTCCTAAAAGCATTGAATTTCAAAGAATATTTCAAATATTTCCCAAGTCCCAAATTCAAATTTTCTAAATTAGAATTTCAATTTCAAAGTTTGAATTCAGAGAAACCAAGTCTCTCAGAATCGATTTTCACCAAATGTCAAGGATTCCTCAAAATCGATTTTTATTTCTTTCAGAAGTATATTTGAAATCCCAATTCACGATTTTTCAAGATTTACATTTTATATTTCAATCATTCAAAGCAAACATCATGTTTTCAAATGTGCATTTTTCTGAAAATTCATAGCACATGCCTGATTCTTTGTGCATTTAGAAATTAGAATATGATTTAGACAAGTTGAATAGAGTAGAGCATAAGATTGATCCTTGGTTCAATTACCCCTGTTAAAGGTGGCAGGAACGGTTGAACCTCGTACCGACAGGCGAGTCCCATTCTACGAAATTTTTCCGCATTTTAAAACGGAGGTGAGTTATTTTCAAAAACTTTTTCAAAGGTCAGTTTGATTTGCAAAAGTTAAAAATTTTGCGATGATAACAGGTTTGGCGACCGAGATGGGACCTGTCTTTGCCTGATCAATCTAATGCTCTACTTAGTTCAAATTGTCAAAACCGATTTCCATAGAATGTCAGCTTTTAATTTATGCTATCATGTGAACCTAGGAGCCTAGACTTGAACCCAGCTGACATGGAATGCATATAGACTAGGTATGGTTTGGTAGGACCATATTGAGGAAAATTATTCATGCTCACATAGACTTAGGTCTAATACAACACTCCTCAATTTAGGAATTGTATGAAAACAATGTTTGCTTCTTCAAATATTTCAAAATTCTATCCCTTTAGGACTTAGAGCCTTCTGATTTGATTGCATGTGCTCATGTTTTTCAAAAACCACCCCCACCTATATTGTCCCGGTCTTCACGTTGCTGGCTCTCTTCCAGAACCATAGTTCGGGACAGAGCCTCACAACTGGGCCACCTATTTGGGTGAAACCCCCCCTGCCACGTACCAAGGGCCATAGTCCAACGTATATCGGCAGGTGCTCAAGGATGTTGGAAAACTTGAACCTAGAACCGGAGGAATTGATTTTATGCCACGTACATCGAGCCTTGGCTTGAGTATATAGGCATAACTGGATTGGATACAGATGATCTGAGCCTTAGAGTTAGGATTAAGCTTCTACAGCCATTTCAAAATTTGTGCATCTAGAGTCAGCTTTTAGAGAATGCTGTTTGTGCATACTTGTTTGTGCAGAATGTGATTGAATATGTTATAGTCATCTCCTTTTATTTTCCATATTTTCCCCAATTTTCTAAAATACTGGACGATTTTTTTAAAAATTCCCCAGTCCATGTCCATGTACTGTCCATGTTTTAAATCCTGGACGATTTTCAAAATACTTCATTTTATAAAGTACTTCCTTATATTTCATTACACCCTGGACGATTTTCATAAAGTTCCTCCATTTTCTTCAAAACTCCAGGTGATTTCCCATCTTTCCTGTCTTCTGAATCTCGAATTTCCTGCTTTATTTTTATCCTGCCTGCATTTTCCTCAAAATTCCTGTATTTTCCAAGTCTTACTCCAATTTCCATGTCTTCCAGTCCGATGGCATCCAGTCAGCTTGATTCAGTCTTCCCTGAGGGTCACATCTCCTACGAGGTGCGACAAAGTCTTCCCGAACATCGAGTCCTCAGCACCGGATCCTTCTTTCCCCGGTGGTATTATTCATGGTTCAAGAACTTCTCTCGTATGTTTCCGGACCATCTGGACGAGTGTGGATTAGAACTGGCGTCCGCAGTGCGAAAGCAGACAGTCAACGGCAATTTGATCCATGCACTAGCAGAGCGCTGGAATCCGAGCACTTCTACCTTCTGGTTCCCGTGGGGCGAGATGACAGTACTGATAGATGAATTTTCAGAGATTATGGGATTGCCCGAGCCAGCCGGTCAGCCTGAAGATCCATTAGAGAAACAGTTTTTGATCAATGTCAAGGGTCTGGATCCCCGAGATGCTTTAGCTCGCATGACAGGACGCAAGTCTTGGCCTCTGATTGAAGAAGATGGAAATGAATATGTGGATCTGCTCGAAATCTACAGACAGCATGGGGCATTTGTGGAAGTCAGCTCGTTGTCCAGGACAGCTCGAGAGAGAATTCAGCACGCGATGGTTCTATGCACTGTGGGATTGGCTTTCTTTCCCGACGGACGAAATTACATGGATATCAGAATAGTTCAGCTTCTAAAGAGATGGGGAAGTCGACAGACCAGCCGCCTCTCAATAGCCATGGCCGCACTCGCCTTTCTATACCGAGGGTTGACTCGTTTCGCACTCGGAGAATCCATTCTAGTCGAAGGGTGCACCTATGCCTTGCAGTCTTGGTTCCTCCGACATGTGCCAGTCCGAGCCAGTTCCTTCAGATACAATGGAGAGAAGCTTCTTCCAGTTGCGCGATACCGGTTCTTGATCGACAACCTTCAGGAGGAAGAAGTCGTATGGGACTACTTTGATCGTCAGGAATCACCTCCCAGATACACTTATACTTATGGCAAGCGATTCAGACTACTTGGCCCGTTCTTCTGCGCATACTATCATCCCGAGCGGTGTGTCAGGCAGTTCTCTCATAGGCAGAAGCGCGTAGAGATTCGTCCACTAGCGGGGGTTCTGCCAGAATTCGATCTCGCATCAGATCAGTGGTCCGGAGCATACCATTCTGCCAGACATGGCTGGGATTCCTTTGTCAGTCTTACTATTTTTCCTGGTCCTCGTGTGTCTTCTGATTTTGTAGAGTGGTGGAAAATTGTTCGTCCCCCTCCCCTCTGTCAAGTGTATTATTGATAAAATCATGTTTTTCCCCTCAATAAAATTCTTTTACATTTCACTTTGGTTTGACGACCTCGCCTAGGTAACAAGGCCTATTTTCAGTTGTTTATCTTGCAAAGAATAGCAACGCAATTGTCGTAATCCCAGCGATGACTCAATCCCTAGTAATGGGATATTATTTCAATTGTCTACCAAAATTCTCAACAAATATTTTCTTCCAAACCAAATTTCCTTCAGAAGCCTAACCATCAGTTCTGCCCTGCAGAGAGCATCAACAAAATCCAAGAGAACATTTGCAATACCCGATGGTCAATACAAGATCCAGAAAGAAAACCACATCAGTTGAAGGTGTCGCATATTCAGTAGCTTCAGAAGAAGAGATGGACTCACCTCGATCAATCCAGAGTCAGGGTCAGCAGGCGGATGATGGCATCGATCCCCAAATGTATATCATGTTCAAAAAGATGATGACCAAGATGCTGGCAGAGCAAGCTGAGCCCAGTACTGAGCAAATTCAAACTAAACAGAAAGATAAGGGTCAGGCCGTCAAGAATGTGAAGATCAGCAAAAAGCAGAGTCGTCACGAGGAAATATCTGATGAGTCAGAATCAGCTGACGATGCTGACAAGGAATGTGAAAATAAATATGAATTCAGAAGGTCGACTCAGGGTCAGGGGTCAGCTTACAAATCCAAGAATCAGTCTGTTGACGACCCTACGCAGTCACAACTGAAAGATGTGATGAAAATGGTTAAGGATCTGCAGGCCCGCGACAAGGGCAAGAAAATCTTCACCAGCGAAGACTTCTATGATGGATTGGATGGGGATGATGATCTCGATAACCTCCCCAAGAAATTCATTAAGTTTGATGGTTCGGGTGACCCAAAGGCGCACCTCGCCCTTTTCTTTGCAGAGTGTTCCAAGTTCAGGAGGAATAACAGAGCCTTATTTCTTTGTTTCCCTCGCAGTTTGGAGGGTATTGCAGCAAAATGGTATTCAGAGCATATTAATCCCATAGAGCTGAAAGAGTTTGATAAAGTGGTCAATTTGTTTATTGAGCGCTTTTTATTCAACGCTGAGGCACTCCCGACCCTCAGCCACCTCTGTGGCCTGAAACAGAGAGAAAATGAAAAGGCCCGAGTTTTTATCCACCGTTGGAGATCAGCTTGTAATAAAATGAGAGATCCCATATCAGAGGGGCATGCTTTGTCCTTAATTCTAAGCAATTTCTCGCAGCCTCTGAAAGGCCTCATCTCCACCGCACCATCCAGAACCTTTATTGAATTAACAGAGCGAGTCGAATGGCTCGAATTAAGTCTGGAGAATGGCTTCTATGAAGGTTTCACTTTCACCAAGAACAGCGGCCAGAACGAGTCAAAGAAGAAGACTCACTTTACTAATTCTGTCAATAATAATAAATGGAATCATCGCAAGGGGCAGAATAGAGACTTCTGTTATGGGGCAGGAGGTTCAAACAGGAATGATCAGAAAGGGAAGTCGATCCTGCAATTCAATAAGCCGCTTCAGCTGGAGCAGGGACCAAAACCCCGAGAAAAAGTGAAGCATGAAGGATGGAGCTATGACATGAAATTCACTCCATTAGATCAATCACTCGAGACTGTGCTCGAGTACATGTTGACCAAGGAGATGGTCAAGTTGCCAAGGCTGGCCGATCCTTCCGTTCCTATGGGAAAATTCAAAGACCAATTCTGCAAGTTCCACAGAACAGTGGGGCACAATACTGAGAACTGCTTTGTTCTGAAGAATATTGTTCAGGACCTTATTGATAAAAATCTTCTGGTAGAAGGCGCGGAAGATGAAAATATAGATATTCTAAAAGAGCCATTTCCTCGTCATTCTACAGTAGTCATCACCGAACAGTCGTTTCAACCACAAAAGCCATGCTCTGAAAATGACATGCAAGCTCAGCATCAAGTCCTGGTATTGCAACAGGCTCGGTCCAAGGCCCAGAAGATGGACCTTATTTCAGCTTTCGGCAAATTGAAAGTATCTGACAAGTCCGCTGGGATATCTCCCGAGGTAGCCAGAAGTATGCCATGGCTCCCTAAGCATCTCATTAAGTCCACCACAAAGAAAAGCGAGACATCAACTCTAAAGCCTATTACAGCATTATCAAATGTCTCAATTTTGGACTGAACTCAAGCCTCCGCCAAGCATCAGCAGGTGTTGAATGATCTGCTACAAAAGATCAAGGTGAAACCAAGCACAACTCCTGAAGACATGGCCCATATAGTCAATCAGACCATGACTAATGCACCAGTTACTTTCTCCGATGAGGATCTCCCTAAACCTCATGTATTTCACAACAATGCCTTGTATGTCGTAGTTCGAACCAGAGGGATGACAGTTCCTCATGTGCTGATCGATGGAGGCAGCAGCCTCAATATATGTCCGGAAATGACCGCTAAAGCTTTGGGCATAAAAGAAAAAGAATACATTCCAGATCCAATCACCATTTATGGGTTTGACAATCATGGCCAAACAGCGAAAGGAAAAATATTCCTAGAGATCTTCATTGACTACTCGGTCCATTCAATTCTCTTTCACGTGGTCAATGTGCCGCCCACTTATAATCTACTTCTCGGGAGACCATGGATCCACAACACAAACGCAGTACCGTCTACTCTGCATCAATGCATCAAGTTGTCAAAAGGTGGTATGATCACGACAATCTTAGGCGAAGATCCGGAGCAGAGGCTAGCACAGCCCATGGTTCCCAGGCCCTCTTTCACTACTGATATCCCTAGCATTAGGGGTATTGAAGAGGTCAGCTTCGAAGAGGATTCAGGAATAATGCAGACGGCATAGCAGCCCGAGCATACAGTGGCTGCGACCCGATGGGGAGGTCCACAGTTCTTCAAGATTGGAGGACGAATTGATTACAGCACTCTTAAGGGTCATCCCCTATTCTCCCAATTTATGAAGGCTAAAAAAGGATTTGATTTACTAGTAAAGCATGGCTACCAGCCTTTTCGAGGCCTAGGCAAAAATGAAGATGGTCGTCTTGAACCAGTGATTCCTCAGCACTGCCCTAAAAGGGCCGGATTGGGCTTTAATGGTCGAAGGTCTCAGAAAGGGACTGTTTTCATTAAGGGAGCACATTAGAAGAATTCCTTTGTCTTTCTTTTTCTATTCTGTTATCGGGATGATATCCCATTTCATTTTCATCATTGTCATTTTGATTAATTCTATCTTTCAATAAAGTTGCCAGTTTCTTTTGTCTATCTTGGTGCCATTTGTCTCTTTGTTCCTCAGTATTAAATCTTCACAAGATTGAAATCATTTTGCTCTTTTATCTTTCCAATTATTTTCAATAAAAGCAATTTATTTCATGATGAGCAATTTCCCTAAATCAATTTATCCTCCAATTTTCAGAATGTCTTCCCGATCTATCAAGAAGCTCGTCTTTAATCCAAAAGCTTGTTCGAAATCAGCAATAATTCATCAGGTCAGAATAAGAGCAGAATGTAGTCAAACTGCAAAGCAGTCAAAAGAACCCGCAGAGTTCGATTCAGCTCTTCAGGAACTGCCAGAATTTGCATCGATTCAGAGGCAAGATGAGCCATCATCCTTGGTTCAAGATCCGACTGAGGATATCAATATCGGATCAGAAGACGATCCTAGAATTCTCAAAATTGGTAGTGGTTTGAGCCCAGGAGAGAAAGAAAGGCTCACTAATTTCCTCAAGCAGCATGAAGAAGTATTCGCATGGACTTATGAGGATATGCCAGGTTTAGATTCATGACGCATTATGGGCATACAGAACCACCATTCGAACTCCAACGAATGCTACTCCGCCAGAACTTGTCTACGTAACTGAAGTAGTACTGCCTCTACATGTTCAGAAACCTGCTCTGAAATTTGCATCACTTTTAGAATTACCTCTTGATCAGTATCAGCAATAGCGACTGGTACAGCTTGATTTGCTTGATGAAAGAAGGCTCAGAGCAGCAGAGCATGCTCAATCCTATAGCCAGAGGATAGCCCGACAATATGCAAAATCTGTCATTGAGAGAAAATTTCGGGTCAATGATCTAGTGCTCAGATCAACAACTTATCTCAGGCATCGCCTGGGTGGCAAATGGTCGCCAAATTGGGAAGGTCCTTATGTTGTCAAAGAGGCACTACCTCGCAATTCATATCGACTCATCAATGCTGATGGAATAGAATTACCAGATCCCATCAATGCTCGACATTTGAAAAAATTCTATACTTGAACAATTCTCTATTCTTTGTAATCCTTCCAAATTTTCTTCAATAATGATCAAAATTCTTTTCCCAGTTACACTGGGGCATTTTAAAATTTTGTTTTTATCTACAAATATTCCGTATGCAGGCAGGATAAACAAATCTCTCATTTCACGCACTTGTGCACGCCTGTGCACCCATTTACATTCATTTGCATTTGCGTGCATTCATTCGCATTCGTCTGCATCAATTTGCATTAGCATCGATTACCCATTCAGGATAAGGGATAAATCCTAAGACCCCGACAGTTGTCCGAGTCGTCGTGAGGGTGAAGACTGAAAATTTTCCATCAAAATCAATTAGTAATTCTTCAGGATCCAGTGTTCGTGCTGGTAATTTTTCAAAAATTCAGTGTTCAGACTGGTAAACTTTCAAAAATCCAGTGTTCGTGTTCGTGTTCGTGTTCGTGCTGGTAAACTTTCAAAAATCCAGTGTTCGTGCTGGTAAACTTTCAAAAATCCAGTGTTCGTGCTGGTAAACTTTCAAAAATCCAGTGTTCGTGCTGGTAAACTTTCAAAAAATCTAGTGTTCGTGCTGGTAAACTTTCAAAATCCAGTGTTCGTGTTGGTAAATTTCCAAAACCCAGCGCTCGTACTGGTAACCATTTAAAATCCAGTGCTCGCACAGGTAACCATTTAAAACCCAGCGCTCGTACTGGTAACCATTTAAAATCCAGCACTCGTACTGGTAACCATTTAAAATCCAGCGCTCGTACTGGTAACCTTTTAAAATCCAACGCTCGTACTGGAAATCTTTCAAAATCCAGCGCTCGTACTGGTAATCTTCCAAAATCCAGTATCCAAACTGGTACATTTTTAAACCAGTATGCATACAGGTATCTTTTCAAAATCGAGCACTCGTGTCATGTCAGTCGACCTCTTGAGTTCAGTCCTCGTGCTGATCACTCATCAAATTCCCAATTTCCAAATTTCCAATTTTCCAATTTCCAATTTCCAATTATCAATTTCCAAATTTCCAAATTTCTAATTTCTAATTTCCAATTTTCCAATTTCAAATATCAAATTTCAAAATTCCAATTTCCAAAATTTGACCCTTTTGAGTCACCCAATACCAATTTCAATCATTTTCTCTTGCGAGAGACCCTTTGTATAGGGAGAGTTCGAGGGAGCTCGCTCTTTTCGCATGCTATCCAATTCGTTCACTTAGCCCCTTTTCAGGGAGAGTTTGAAGGGACTCGTGTCTCTGTGAACCGTTTGCAAAACAAAATTCCAAATTTCACACAAGGAACCCTTTTTATAGGGAGAGACTCGACGGAGACTTGCTTTCCTTGTGGCCCCATAATTTCAGACTAGGCCATTTCATCATGAAGGACCCTCTTTTCAGGGAGAGTGTGATGAACTCGTTCCTTCATGACCAATTTACCAACCTCACCAATTCCGGCCCCCTTTCCATAAGAGAAGCCTAATGTTAGGAAGTTTTGACGAAAGCTTAATTTCTCTTCGAAAGTTCGTTTTGCAAACACCTCCTCTTCAGGGAAGAGAGGAGTAATTCCCAATTCCAATTTCTGAATCTTCTCCTTTGGGGAAAGGAGAAGAGAATTTTTGTCATGGATGTGTTGCGTTGTGCTTCAAATGCTCGATTTCATAAAAGGATTTCAAGAAAGTTTTGCCAATTTGTCCTTAAATATTTGTTGATTTCAAAAATCTTTATTGCACAAAATTATTACCTCAGAATACCCTCAGTATTACTTCCGAAAGGACAAAGCTTTCGCGAAAAAGGATTCAAAATTCAAAATCTTTCTATTGGCCAACCAAAAGGATGAAAAATAAATCCTCGATATGGCCAGCAAAGAGAATTCAATGTTGTTGCAAAGCCATGAGTGATTGATATTGATCGCAGTCAATGGCACATTTTTAAAGACCATCCTTGAAAAATAAAGTAGTCAAAATATCCTGGGTGATACAGAAAAATCCACTCAATTTTCATATCTCCTCAATCACCTAAGCTGCAATTAAATATCTGCAAAAGGGATCTCTCAATTGTCGTCAAGATGAAGGCGAATTAAGCGAGTCGACCCCCGGGGCCAAAGAAGATTTGGATCATCTCCAAGATGACGGAGTTTGTGACGGATCCTTCCAGGGAAAGTTCAGATCACCGTCGAGATGAAGGCGAGTGTGATGAGCCTACCGACAAACCCTAAAAGATATTTGATTACAGCTATCATCAAGAGATTCCCAACCAATGAGCCAATAACTATCAAGATAATCCCTGAGAGAAAAGAAGGATCGGAACATCTCTGAGATGAAGGAGTTTGTGACGTACCCTTCCTAAGAAAAAAAGAGAGAAAAGTCAGGACATCTCCAGAATGAAGGATGATGTAATTCCCGAAAAATCCAAGAGAGCTCCAATCTGCTAAAGATCATCATGAGAAAAGAATCCCAGGATATCAGACTGCCAAATTTATCAAGAATTTTCTTTAATTTTGTGAAATTCTTTTATCAATATTCTTTCACCAATAGCTCTCGCAATATCAAGAATATTTTCTTTCTCGTCCATATCAAGGAAATTGATAGCTTCCTTGAAAGAAAGCCAATCGCAAGCAATTTGAATTCGAATCTTGATTCTACGGAGTTAATACTTCAGGTAGAAAAGAGGGAATACTTTCAAAACAAAGTGCATCATTTTCAATTATTTTGAATCAACAACAATTTTCAACAATTTGACAATATTTTCTGGCTATCCTGGCGTGAAGCGAGAGCTTGAGGTTCATCTTTGGCACATCCTGACATCAGTTGTTATCCCTTTTAGGACTTGATAACGGGAGTTGTCAAGATTCCTTCCCTTCTTTGGTATAATCTGAGCGCACGGGCTCCAGATTCGCACACTTCCCTGTGTCCCCACTGTCCCACCATAGACAGTCCAATTTCGGCTTGAGGTTAAGCCACCAATTTCAGCAAAAGGCAATTTCAAAAGCTATTTAGTCTCAGCAATGAGACGCCCAAAATCAATCCCTTTTCAAACTTTAGGGACCCCAATTTCCTTCCTTTTGCAAAACCCCTATCGGATTCATTGTGCGGAAATCCGAAGGTTCCATCACGGTCTCTTCTTTCGAGGATTCCGTTCATTTTCATTACCCAATCAGGTTAAGGGTATAAACCTGCGCCTCCTTTGATGAGGTATTTCATTTTCCGCCCGATCAGGTTAAGGGTATAAACCTGGGCCTCCTTTGATGAGGTATTTCATTTTTCGCCCGATCAGGTTAAGGGTATAAACCTGGGCCTCCTTTGATGAGGTATTCTATTTTCAGCCCAATCAGGTCAAGGGTACAAACCTGAGCTTCACTTTGATGAAGTATTTCATTTCCCGATCAGGTTAAGGGTCAAACCTGAGCTTCGTTTCTACTCGAGGTATTCTCTGTCCCATCCAGGTTAAGGGCAAAACCTGAATCTCACTTCATTTTGAAGTAAAATTTTCTCCTTATTCTCCATTTCATATCTATCATCATTACTTGGATTAATTCCTTCATACCCAGTCAGATTTATGTAACTGGGGCATTTTTATGGTTCAAATTTGGCATGTTTTCTTTGCCACTAAGCTCGGTTTTCAACCGGCTTAGCAGCAAAGAGGGGCATCTGTAAACACCCCAAATTTTCAACCTCATCCAGTGTTTGTCCATTTCATATGTAATTGCATATCACTGCATACATTTTTGCAAAACATTCAAAACATTCAATCCAGATTTGAATTTTAAAGTTTTATTTCAAAACCAATTTCAAAACCTAGGTTTTTATTCAATACTCTGTCATTTTCCAACCCCAGGACTTTATATTTCGAAATATTTTCTCAAGGAAACAATCTGGATTCATTTCAAATTCAAATTTTAGTCGATTTCAATTCACAGATGAGATCCATTGAGGTGGTGTCGCTTCTAAATTCCTCTATTCATCAAATTTCTCAAATTTTTGAAAGTTTCAGTTCGATCAGGACTCTGTCTCAGAGTCCTAATCCAGTCAGGAGTCTGTTTTTAAGTCTGTTTTACTTCCATTTTCAGTCTTTTTCGATTATTTTCAAAATTTAGGTCATTTTACAGAGTCCAGGTAGTTCAGGACTCTATTTTAGAGTTCGGTCGAGTTAGGAGTCTAACCCTGACTGTGTTTTCTGACTTATTTCATCATTTCTTGATAAAATCTTTTGAAAATTCTTTCATTTGGCTGTTAAAATTTAAAATTTCAGAGTCCTAAGAGTTCAGGACTCTAACCCGGAGTTCCAGTTCGCATGAGACCCTATTTTCAAAAATCTTGAATTTCAAATGTCGATTTTAACCCTTTTTCAAAGCCATTTTCAGTGTTTATTTCAAAATTTCCAAAACTCGATGTGGGCCTACTCAGTTGGCACCATATCCAGAGGAATTCTAATTCTGTTAGAACCCTATGCCATTTCAAAAATTCTAATTTTAAAATTGCTTTTAAAAATCCTTTTGAAAACTCCTTCAATTTCAAGTTTTAAAATCACTTTTTGAAAAACTCAAGTAGGGCCCACTCGGGGTGGCGCCATATTTGAGTAAGTCAGGGCTAGACTAGGGTTAGTTGATGTCTTGGTTAGTGTTAGAGGTTTAGAAGAGTCAAAACCATTTTGAAAAACTCATTTTGAAAGTTAGTTTTTAAAACTAGTGTTTTTAAAGGTTTTTAAAGGTGTTTTAAAAACCCAATGTGAGAAAATGCCAAGTGGCATTACATTTGGGGATTTTTTAGGAGAGTCTAGGGGTTAATTAGGTATTAAATAGGATAATTTAGACTAGGGGTAGTTAGGCAACTCCACCCCAAAATCGCCCGCCCTTAGAAGAGTCCAATTTTTTTAAAACATTTAAGTTTTAACCTAAATTTTTTTTATAAATAGAAGGCTATAGGGGGTCGATTTTCCCAATTGGCTTTCCTTTGGATTCTTGGAGCTTCTCTCTCCTCTCCAGCCCTTCCTCCATTGCAGCAACCTCAAGGTAACTATTTTCTCTAATTTTTAGTTTTTATTTAATGTTTTTCATTGTTTTAAACATGATTTAGCCATTGGTACCATCATCTTCATGGATTAAACCATGGATTCAACCTCAAGAACCATCAAGAATCAGCAAGAACGATCCAAGAAGGTGATCTAACCCTGTTTTGGATGATTTACAGAGATTTTAATCCATTAGAGTTGATTTTAATATGATTCTTAGCATCATTAACCAATAAAATATATGATTTACCCTTTTTAATGGGTTAAATCTATGTTTTAAAGGTGATATCAAATTCCAGCCATTGATTCCCTGTTTTTAATTTATTTTCATGGTTTATTCATGTTTGTTTTACGTTCTATAGTATAGAAATAAGTTTTATTTACTATTTTATGGTTTATTTTATTTATTTACATTAGTTAATGCATGGTTTTTTTAAGTTTCTTAAATTTCTGTGTGTTCTAGGTTTAGAACAGTAAAGATGATGTTATTTCGGATGGAAGCACTCATTGTTTATTTCTGATTTTTTTATATGTGGTGCATGCATGAGTTATTGAGTTACTGTAGAAAAATAAGAGGTTTTGGATCTCGGGAACCTTGTCAAAAAAAATCAGACATCAAACCGAGTTTTTAAAATTTTAAAATCGTGGTTAAAATCAAGAAGGTAACTTGCTGTTATGATATTTCTCTCATCTTATATCCGATTTTAGATCTGTAAAATGCTATGGATTCACATTGAATAGATCTGTCTTCTGTGAAATTTTCGGATTTTTTTATCACAGTTTAGTATTTTTACCTTTTTAGAGAATCTGTTTTTAAATTTAAAACTCGTTAGGGTTTACCAAAACCCTAATCAGACTTGTGTCAGTCATAAATCCCAAACCACAGATCCGATTTTAGATCTGTAAAAAGTGAGTATTGTTATTTTTCTGTCTACTGTTCACCACTAAAAGTTAAGAGATTTTTGTTTAGGATTGATATTTATGTCTGTATTTTCAATCTGGAATAGCTGTTTTAATCCCTGTTAAGAGTGATATATTTTAGCTCAGATTGCCGGAAGGGTTTCTCACTAACCAAAGATGATTTTTACGATCTGTAAATTGGGAAATCTCTGTTTTTCTTCTTAGTTAGTCTCTGTAAAATTTCATAAATTTCCATGGAGATTTGATCCCTGGTTCAGGTCTTGGACTGAGACTGGTTGGTGAATTAGGTCAAAAATAGCATATTTTTAGGGTTTAATGCAATTTTCGGATTAATTTAATGTCAAAAAATTATTTTTATAATTCCAATTCGACATTAGGGTTATAACAAGTGAAGGTACTAATTTTTATGGATTTTGGAATCCATTTGATGGCTGAATTAAGCAAATTGCAAAACCGGGTTCCTGAAAGATCCAAAAACACTGCAAAAATCACAAAATTTGTGATATTATTGGATTTTCGTGCAAAAGCATATATTTTTAGGGTTTAATCATGTTCATAATCATAATAGGATGCTTTAGGTTTAATTTTGTGCTCATTTGATTTCATTTAGTGCATAAAACCTAAGTTTTTACCAAAATCTATTTCTAAAAACCCTGATTTCAAGGCCATAGTCTTGCTATCGGGGGGAATTTGGTCATTTGACCTCAATTTCGAAATCCCTAGCCCTAATTTTCACATATTTAAGCATGTCACATCATATTTAGCTTAGTTTATTCCATTCAAATTTCAAAACTTGCATTTTATCAAAATATCTTTCTAAAAACCGTAATTTCAAGGCCATAGTCTTGTCATTAGGGGTATTTTGGTCATTTTGACCACAATTTCGAAATTTCATATTTTACCTTTATTATTTCTTCATATTTTATCATTTTGATTTAAGGGAATCATGGCAAAAAGGCTTATATCTAGCAAAATCCAACAATTTCCTGATATTGCTGGATAAATCTAGAAAAGCCAACATATTTTCATTAACCAAGTTTTCTAGTTTTGCAGGTACATTGAAGACTTTATTTTTCATGTATTTAAATTTCAATAGTGATGTAACTTATAATTAAACTTTGGAATAAGAATTTACATTTCCTGCTTAGCTTAGGTTGCATTGCATATAGTTTATTTTTATAATGTTAATGTGTGATGGATGATGATTCATGCATATTTTTACAAATTCACCATGGTCTACACGAATGGCACATGCACTAGATTCTATGAAGTTTATAAACTTGGTGGAATTTGTATTTATGGCCATAGTCAGAATACGAATGATACTCAGATTTATAATATTCACATTAGCCACATTCAGCCTACACTCTTAGGCTAACTTCAAAATGCACTGCATTTCTCAAAAATACAAAAAGTATTTCTCAATTCCTCAAATCCATATTCATTCATTTCATGCATTTGTCAACTCCAATTCCAAATCCAAGTCAAGGAAATTGAATTCCTCAAAATCTCCTAAGTCTTATAGCAAAAATCGATTTTCCTAAAAGCATTGAATTTCAAAGAATATTTCAAATATTTCCCAAGTCCCAAATTCAAATTTTCTAAGTTAGAATTTCAATTTCAAAGTTTGAATTCAGAGAAACCAAGTCTCTCAGAATCGATTTTCACCAAATGTCAAGGATTCCTCAAAATCGATTTTTATTTCTTTCAGAAGTATATTTGAAATCCCAATTCACGATTTTCCAAGATTTACATTTTATATTTCAATCATTCAAAGCAAACATCATGTTTTCAAATGTGCATTTTTCTGAAAATTCATAGCACATGCCTGATTCTTTGTGCATTTAGAAATTAGAATATGATTTAGACAAGTTGAATAGAGTAGAGCATAAGATTGATCCTTGGTTCAATTATCCCTGTTAAAGGTGGCAGGAACGGTTGAACCTCGTACCGACAGGCGAGTCCCATTCTACGGAATTTTCCCGCATTTTAAAACGGAGGTGAGTTATTTTCAAAAACTTTTTCAAAGGTCAGTTTGATTTGCAAAAGTTAAAAATTTTGCGATGATAACAGGTTTGGCGACCGAGATGGGACCTGTCTTTGCCTGATCAATCTAATGCTCTACTTAGTTCAAATTGTCAAAACCGATTTCCATGGAATGTCAGCTTTTAATTTATGCTATCATGTGAACCTAGGAGCCTAGACTTGAACCCAGCTGACATGCAATGCATATAGACTAGGTATGGTTTGGTAGGACCATATTGAGGAAAATTATTCATGCTCACATAGACTTAGGTCTAATACAACACTCCTCAATTTAGGAATTGTATGAAAACAATGTTTGCTTCTTCAAATATTTCAAAATTCTATCTCTTTAGGACTTAGAGCCTTCTGATTTGATTGCATGTGCTCATGTTTTTCAAAAACCACCCCCACCTATATTGTCCCGGTCTTCACGTTGCTGGGCTCTCTTCCAGAACCATAGTTCGGGACAGAGCCTCACAACTGGGCCACCTATTTGGGTGAAAACCCCCCTGCCACGTACCAAGGGCCATAGTCCAACGTATATCGGCAGGTGCTCAAGGATGTTGGAAAACTTGAACCTAGAACCGGAGGAATTGATTTTATGCCACGTACATCGAGCCTTGGCTTGAGTATATAGGCATAACTGGATTGGATACAGATGATCTGAGCCTTAGAGTTAGGATTAAGCTTCTACAGCCATTTCAAAATTTGTGCATCTAGAGTCAGCTTTTAGAGAATGCTGTTTGTGTATACTTGTTTGTGCAGAATGTGATTGAATATGTTATAGTCATCTCCTTTTATTTTCCATATTTTCCCCAATTTTCTAAAATACTGGACGATTTTTTTAAAAATTCCCCAGTCCATGTCCATGTACTGTCCATGTTTTAAATCCTGGACGATTTTCAAAATACTTCATTTTATAAAGTACTTCCTTATATTTCATTAAACCCTGGACGATTTTCATAAAGTTCCTCCATTTTCTTCAAAACTCCAGGTGATTTCCCATCTTTCCTGTCTTCTGAATCTCGAATTTCCTGCTTTATTTTTATCCTGCATGCATTTTCCTCAAAATTCCTGTATTTTTCAAGTCTTACTCCAATTTCCATGTCTTCCAGTCCGATGGCATCCAGTCAGCTTGATTCAGTCTTCCCTGAGGGTCACATCTCCTACGAGGTGCGACAAAGTCTTCCCGAACATCGAGTCCTCAGCACCGGATCCTTCTTTCCCCGGTGGTATTATTCATGGTTCAAGAACTTCTCTCGTATGTTTCCGGACCATCTGGACGAGTGTGGATTAGAACTGGCGTCCGCAGTGGGAAAGCAGACAGTCAACGGCAATTTGATCCATGCACTAGCAGAGCGGTGGAATCCGAGCACTTCTACCTTTTGGTTCCCATGGGGCGAGATGACAGTACTGATAGATGAATTTTCAGAGATTATGGGATTGCCCGAGCCAGCTGGTCAGCCTGGAGATCCATTAGAGAAACAGTTTTTGATCAATGTCAAGGGTCTGGATCCCCGAGATGCTTTAGCTCGCATGACAGGACGCAAGTCTTGTCCTCTGATTGAAGAAGATGAAAATGAATATGTGGATCTGCTCGAAATCTACAGACAGCATGGGGCATTTGTGGAAGTCAGCTCGTTGTCCAGGACAGCTCGAGAGAGAATTCAGCACGCGATGGTTCTATGCACTGTGGGATTGGCTTTCTTTCCCGACGGACGAAATTACATGGATATCAGAATAGTTCAGCTTCTAAAGAGATTGGGAAGTCGACAGACCAGCCGCCTCTCAATAGCCATGGCCGCACTCGCCTTTCTATACCGAGGGTTGACTCGTTTCGCACTCGGAGAATCCATTCTAGTCGAAGGGTGCACCTATGCCTTGCAGTCTTGGTTCCTCCGACATGTGCCAGTCCGAGCCAGTTCCTTCAGATACAATGGAGAGAAGCTTCTTCCAGTTGCGCGATACCGGTTCTTGATCGACAACCTTCAGGAGGAAGAAGTCGTATGGGACTACTTTGATCGTCAGGAATCACCTCCCAGATACACTTATACTTATGGCAAGCGATTCAGACTACTTGGCCCGTTCTTCTGCGCATACTATCATCCCGAGCGGTGTGTCAGGCAGTTCTCTCAGAGGCAGAAGCGCGTAGAGATTCGTCCACTAGCGGGGGTTCTGCCAGAATTCGATCTCGCATCAGATCAGTGGTCCGGAGCATACCATTCTGCCAGACATGGCTGGGATTCCTTTGTCAGTCTTACTATTTTTCCTGGTCCTCGTGTGTCTTCTGATTTTGTAGAGTGGTGGAAAATTGTTCGTCCCCCTCCCCTCTGTCAAGTGTATTATTGATAAAATCATGTTTTTCCCCTCTATAAAATTCTTTTATATTTCACTTTGGTTTGACGACCTCGCCTAGGTAACAAGGCCTATTTTCAGTTGTTTATCTTGCAAAGAATAGCAACGCAATTGTCGTAATCCCAGCGACGACTCAATCCCTAGTAATGGGATATTATTTCAATTGTCTACCAAAATTCTCAACAAATATTTTCTTCCAAACCAAATTTCCTTCAGAAGCCTAACCATCAGTTCTGCCCTGCAGAGAGCATCAACAAAATCCAAGAGAACATTTGCAATACCCGATGGTCAATACAAGATCCAGAAAGAAAACCACATCAGTTGAAGGTGTCGCATATTCAGTAGCTTCAGAAGAAGAGATGGACTCACCTCGATCAATCCAGAGTCAGGGTCAGCAGGCGGATGATGGCATCGATCCCCAAATGTATATTATGTTCAAAAAGATGATGACCAAGATGCTGGCAGAGCAAGCTGAGCCCAGTACTGAGCAAATTCAAACTAAACAGAAAGATAAGGGTCAGGCCGTCAAGAATGTGAAGATCAGCAAAAAGCAGAGTCGTCACGAGGAAATATCTGATGAGTCAGAATCAGCTGACGATGCTGACAAGGAATGTGAAAATAAATATGAATTCAGAAGGTCGACTCAGGGTCAGGGGTCAGCTTACAAATCCAAGAATCAGTCTGTTGACGACCCTACGCAGTCACAACTGAAAGATGTGATAAAAATGGTTAAGGATCTGCAGGCCCGCGACAAGGGCAAGAAAATCTTCACCAGCGAAGACTTCTATGATGGATTGGATGGGGATGATGATCTCGATAACCTCTCCAAGAAATTCATTAAGTTTGATGGTTCGGGTGACCCAAAGGCGCACCTCGCCCTTTTCTTTGCAGAGTGTTCCAAGTTCAGGAGGAATAACAGGGCCTTATTTCTTTGTTTCCCTCGCAGTTTGGAGGGTATTGCAGCAAAATGGTATTCAGAGCATATTAATCCCATAGAGCTGAAAGAGTTTGATAAAGTGGTCAATTTGTTTATTGAGCGCTTTTTATTCAACGCTGAGGCACTCCCGACCCTCAGCCACCTCTGTGGCCTGAAACAGAGAGAAAATGAAAAGGCCCGAGTTTTTATCCACCGTTGGAGATCAGCTTGTAATAAAATGAGAGATCCCATATCAGAGGGGCATGCTTTGTCCTTAATTGTAAGCAATTTCTCGCAGCCTCTGAAAGGCCTCATCTCCACCGCACCATCCAGAACCTTTATTGAATTAACAGAGCGAGTCGAATGGCTCGAATTAAGTCTGGAGAATGGCTTTTATGAAGGTTTCACTTTCACCAAGAACAACGGCCAGAACGAGTCAAAGAAGAAGACTCACTTTACTAATTCTGTCAATAATAATAAATGGAATCATCGCAAGGGGCAGAATAGAGACTTCTGTTATGGGGCAGGAGGTTCAAACAGGAATGATCAGAAAGGGAAGTCGATCCTGCAATTCAATAAGCCGCTTCAGCTTGAGCAGGGACCAAAACCCCGAGAAAAAGTGAAGCATGAAGGATGGAGCTATGACAGGAAATTCACTCCATTAGATCAATCACTCGAGACTGTGCTCGAGTACATGTTGACCAAGGAGATGGTCAAGTTGCCAAGGCTGGCCGATCCTTCCGTTCCTATGGGAAAATTCAAAGACCAATTCTGCAAGTTCCACAGAACAGTGGGGCACAATACTGAGAACTGCTTTGTTCTGAAGAATATTGTTCAGGACCTTATTGATAAAAATCTTCTGGTAGAAGGCGCGGAAGATGAAAATATAGATATTCTAAAAGAGCCATTTCCTCGTCATTCTACAGTAGTCATCACCGAACAGTCGTTTCAACCACAGAAGCCATGCTCTGAAAATGACATGCAAGCTCAGCATCAAGTCCTGGTATTGCAGCAGGCTCGGTCCAAGGCCCAGAAGATGGACCTTATTTCAGCTTTCGGCAAATTGAAAGTATCTGACAAGTCCGCTGGGATATCTCCCGAGGTAGCCAGAAGTATGCCATGGCTCCCTAAGCATCTCATTAAGTCCACCACAAAGAAAAGTGAGACATCAACTCTAAAGCCTATTACAGCATTATCAAATGTCTCAATTTTGGACTGAACTCAAGCCTCCGCCAAGCATCAGCAGGTGTTGAATGATCTGCTACAAAAGATCAAGGTGAAACCAAGCACAACTCCTGAAGACATGGCCCATATAGTCAATCAGACCATGACTAATGCTCCAGTTACTTTCTCCGATGAGGATCTCCCTAAACCTCATGTATTTCACAACAATGCCTTGTATGTCGTAGTTCGAACCAGAGGGATGACAGTTCCTCATGTGCTGATCGATGGAGGCAGCAGCCTCAATATATGTCCGGAAATGACCGCTAAAGCTTTGGGCATAAAAGAAAAAGAATACATTCCAGATCCAATCACCATTTATGGGTTTGACAATCATGGCCAAACAGCGAAAGGAAAAATATTCCTAGAGATCTTCATTGACTACTCGGTCCATTCAATTCTCTTTCACGTGGTCAATGTGCCGCCCACTTATAATCTACTTCTCGGGAGACCATGGATCCACAACACAAACGCAGTACCGTCTACTCTGCATCAATGCATCAAGTTGTCAAAAGGTGGTATGATCACGACAATCTTAGGCGAAGATCCGGAGCAGAGGCTAGCACAGCCCATGGTTCCCAGGCCCTCTTTCACTACTGATATCCCTAGCATTAGGGGTATTGAAGAGGTCAGCTTCGAAGAGGATTCAGGAATAATGCAGACGGCATAGCAGCCCGAGCATACAGTGGCTGCGACCCGATGGGGAGGTCCACAGTTCTTCAAGATTGGAGGACGAATTGATTACAGCACTCTTAAGGGTCATCCCCTATTCTCCCAATTTATGAAGGCTAAAAAAGGATTTGATTTACTAGTAAAGCATGGCTACCAGCCTTTTCGAGGCCTAGGCAAAAATGAAGATGGTCGTCTTGAACCAGTGATTCCTCAGCACTGCCCTAAAAGAGCCGGATTGGGCTTTAATGGTCGAAGGTCTCAGAAAGGGACTGTTTTCATTAAGGGAGCACATTAGAAGAATTCCTTTGTCTTTCTTTTTCTATTCTGTTATCGGGATGATATCCCATTTCATTTTCATCATTGTCATTTTGATTAATTCTATCTTTCAATAAAGTTGCCAGTTTCCTTTGTCTATCTTGGTGCCATTTGTCTCTTTGTTCCTCAGTATTAAATCTTCACAAAATTGAAATCATTTTGCTCTTTTATCTTTCCAATTATTTTCAATAAAAGCAATTTATTTCATGATGAGCAATTTCCCTAAATCAATTTATCCTCCAATTTTCAGAATGTCTTCCCGATCTATCAAGAAGCTCGTCTTTAATCCAAAAGCTTGTTCGAAATCAGCAATAATTCATCAGGTCAGAATAAGAGCAGAATGTAGTCAAACTGCAAAGCAGTCAGAAGAACCCGCAGAGTTCGATTCAGCTCTTCAGGAACTGCCAGAATTTGCATCGATTCAGAGGCAAGATGAGCCATCATCCTTGGTTCAAGATCCGACTGAGGATATCAATATCGGATCAGAAGACGATCCTAGCATTCTCAAAATTGGTAGTGGTTTGAGCCCAGGAGAGAAAGAAAGGCTCACTAATTTCCTCAAGCAGCATGAAGAAGTATTTGCATGGACTTATGAGGATATGCCAGGTTTAGATCCAAAATTGGTGGAACATCGCCTCGTTTTGAAGCCTGAGGCAAAACCAGTCAAGCAGAAGTTGAGAAAAATGGATCCTCGAATCAAGCAACAGGTCAAGGAAGGACTTGAGGATCTGCTTAAAGAAGGATTCATTCGAGCAATTGATTACCCGGATTGGTTGGCGAATATCGTAGCAGTTCCTAAGAAGAATGGGAAAGTGCGAATCTGTATCGACTTCCGTGATCTCAATAAAGCCACTCCGAAGGATGACTATCCGCTCCCAAACATTGATCTCCTAGTCGATAGCACAGTCGGGCATGCTATGTTTTCCTTTATGGACGGATACTCCGGATATAATCAAATCAAGTTGGCCGCTCGTGACCAATCCAAAACATCCTTTACCACGCCATGGGGCACTTTCTGTTATACAATCATGCCTTTTGGGCTCAAGAATGCTGGAGCCACTTATCAGCGCGCTATGGCCGTTATATTCCATGATCAGATGCACAAAATCATGGATGCATATGTTGATGGTATTCTAGTAAAATCCAAAGAAGAGGAAGATCACATCGAAGCTCTCAATCAAGTTTTCAAGCGGCTCATTCTTTACAAGCTAAGACTCAATCCACAAAAATGTGTTTTTGGAGTCGAATCTGACAAGTTGCTAGGCTTCTTGGTCAGCAAGAAGGGGATAGAAATGGATCCCGCTAAGGCCAAAGCTATCATTGGCATGCCGCCCCCGACTAATCTCAAAGAATTGCGTAGCCTTCAAGGGCGCATGCAATCAATTCGGCGATTCATTTCTAATTTGGCCATGAGATGTGAGCCTTTCAATCATTTGCTCAGAAAAGGAATGAAGTTTGAATGGGGACCAGAGTGTCAGCAATCGTTCGAACGCATCAAGAAATATCTTCTCAATCCTCCTGTTTTAAAGCCGCCAGAATCAGGGAAACCCCTATTGCTATACATTTCAGTTAATCAAGTTGCTTGCGGCGGATTCTTGGCACAATACGAAGAAGGCAGCTTGATAGAACATGCCATTTACTATGTGAGCAAGACCTTTATTGATTACGAGAAGAAATACTCTCAGATAGAGAAGACATGTTTAGCTCTGGTATGGATGTGTCAGAAATTGAGACATTATCTATTGGCGTCTGAAGTCAAGATTCTATCTAAATTAAATCCTCTCAAGTATATTCTTGAACAACCATTTCTCAGCGGACGAATTGCCAAATGGCAAGTCCTATTAATACAATACGACTTGCAATATGTCTCTCAGCAATCTATCAAAGGCTAAGCAATTGCAGACCAATTAGCAGATTTTCCTCTAGCAGAGGATGTTAAAGCTGAGGATGATTTCTCCGATGAGCGGATCTGCAATATTCAACAATCCCCAATTTGGAATTTATTCTTCGACGGTTCCAAGAATATGGCAGGCATAGGAATCAGAATTTTGCTAATTACACCAGAGAAGGAGATGATTTCCTTTTCTCTTAAACTGGATTTTCAGTGCACTCATAATATGGCTGAGTATGAAGCTTTGATACAAGGTTTGAAAATTCTACAGGACTTCAATGTCAAAAGAGTGCATGCTTATGGTGATTCTTTGTTAATCGTCAATCAAGTTCTGGCCGAATGGCAAGTGAAAGATCAGAAACTACTTCCTTACCAGAAGATTGTCTCAGCTCTTGCCAACAAATTCGAAGAATTCCAACTTTTTCATATCAAAAGAGATTTCAACCAAGTTGCAGACAGTTTAGCCAATCTGGGATCCATCATGTCTTTCAGGAGTGGAGAATCTTGTCGCTCATTTGAAATTGACAGACTTGATCAACCCGCTTTCGTTCCAGTAGAGCAGATAAACCAGGCTGAGCAGAAGAAGAAGCCATGGTATCATGATATCAAAAATTTCATTAAAACTGGCGAATTTCCTCCAGAATTATCAAAGAGAGAGCAGCGAGCAATTCAACGCATGTCTGCTCGATATTTTATTCTTGCCGACGTCCTTTATCGTCGTGGATTCAGTTCTGAATATTCCAGATGTTTGGACGAAGAAGAAGCCAAAGAAGTCGTGCAAGAAGCACATGAAGGCATTTGCGGTGGCCATGTTGGCTATCAGACTCTCGTCAAACAAATCATCCGAGCAGGATATTATTGGAGAACTATGCAACAAGATTGCTATCGTTTTGTAAAGAAGTGCGTTCAATGTCAGATGCATGCGCCTTCTATTCATGCGCCAGCGACATACTTGCAATCTGTCGTCTCGCCATGGCCATTTTCCATGTGGGCTTTCAATGTTGTAGGCCCCATCACTCCTTCAGCCTCCAATGGTCATAAATATTTTCTTGCCGCAACAGAATATTTTACTAAATGGGTAGAAGCAGTCACTCTACGCACAGTAGAAGGTCGACACATGGTTTCTTTCATCCATAAGAATATCCTTTGCCGCTTCGGTATAGCGCATGATATTGTGTCGGATAATGGCAGTCATTTCAAGAATGAGAGAATGAGGACATTCTGCTCAAAATTCAGAATTCATCATCATTTTTCCGCTCCTTATTATCCTCAAGGGAATGGTCAGGCAGAGGCCACCAACAAGATTCTGATTCGAATCCTGGAGCGAACTTTAGAAACGGGTCGTGACTGGCATGAAAAGATTCATGACGCATTATGGGCATACAGAACCACCATTCGAACTCCAACGAATGCTACTCCGTCAGAACTTGTCTACGTAACTGAAGTAGTACTGCCTCTACATGTTTAGAAACCTGCTCTGAAATTTGCATCACTTTTAGAATTACCTCTTGATCAGTATCAGCAACAGCGACTGGTACAGCTTGATTTGCTTGATGAAAGAAGGCTCAGAGCAGCAGAGCATGCTCAATCCTATAGCCAGAGGATAGCCCGACAATATGCAAAATCTGTCATTGAGAGAAAATTTCGGGTCAATGATCTAGTGCTCAGATCAACAACTTATCTCAGGCATCGCCTGGGTGGCAAATGGTCGCCAAATTGGGAAGGTCCTTATGTTGTCAAAGAGGCACTACCTCGCAATTCATATCGACTCATCAATGCTGATGGAATAGAATTACCAGATCCCATCAATGCTCGACATTTGAAAAAATTCTATACTTGAACAATTCTCTATTCTTTGTAATCCTTCCAAATTTTCTTCAATAATGATCAAAATTCTTTTCCCAGTTACACTGGGGCATTTTAAAATTTTGTTTTTATCTACAAATATTCCGTATGCAGGCAGGATAAACAAATCTCTCATTTCACGCACTTGTGCACGCCTGTGCACCCATTTACATTCATTTGCATTTGCGTGCATTCATTCGCATTCGTCTGCATCAATTTTCATTAGCATCGATTACCCATTCAGGATAAGGGATAAATCCTGAGACCCCGACAGTTGTCCGAGTCGTCGTGAGGGTGAAGACTGAAAATTTTCCATCAAAATCAATTAGTAATTCTTCAGGATCCAGTGTTCGTGCTGGTAATTTTTCAAAAATCCAGTGTTCAGACTGGTAAACTTTCAAAAATCCAGTGTTCGTGTTCGTGTTCGTGCTGGTAAACTTTCAAAAATCCAGTGTTCGTGCTGGTAAACTTTCAAAAATCCAGTGTTCGTGCTGGTAAACTTTCAAAAATCCAGTGTTCGTGCTGGTAAACTTTCAAAAAATCCAGTGTTCGTGCTGGTAAACTTTCAAAATCCAGTGTTCGTGTTGGTAAATTTCCAAAACCCAGCGCTCGTACTGGTAACCATTTAAAATCCAGCGCTCGCACTGGTAACCATTTAAAACCCAGCACTCGTACTGGTAACCATTTAAAATCCAGCGCTCGTACTGGTAACCATTTAAAATCCAGCGCTCGTACTGGTAACCTTTTAAAATCCAACGCTCGTACTGGAAATCTTTCAAAATCCAGCGCTCGTACTGGTAATCTTCCAAAATCCAGTATCCAAACTGGTACATTTTTAAACCAGTATGCATACAAGTATCTTTTCAAAATCGAGCACTCGTGTCATGTCAGTCGACCTCTTAAGTTCAATCCTCGTGCTGATCACTCATCAAATTCCCAATTTCCAAATTCCCAATTTCCAATTTTCCAATTTCCAATTTCCAATTATCAATTTCCAAATTTCCAAATTTCTAATTTCCAATTTTCCAATTTCAAATATCAAATTTCAAAATTCCAATTTCCAAAATTTGACCCTTTTGAGTCACCCAATACCAATTTCAATCATTTTCTCTTGCGAGAGACCCTTTGTATAGGGAGAGTTCGAGGGAGCTCGCTCTTTTCGCATGCTATCCAATTCGTTCACTTAGCCCCTTTTCAGGGAGAGTTTGAAGGGACTCGTGTCTCTGTGAACCGTTTGCAAAACAAAATTCCAAATTTCACACAAGGAACCCTTTTTATAGGGAGAGACTCGACGGAGACTTGCTTTCCTTGTGGCCCCATAATTTCAGACTAGGCCATTTCATCATGAAGGACCCTCTTTTCAGGGAGAGTGTGATGAACTCGTTCCTTCATGACCAATTTACCAACCTCACCAATTCCGGCCCCCTTTCCATAAGAGAAGCCTAATGTTAGGAAGTTTTGACGAAAGCTTAATTTCTCTTCGAAAGTTCGTTTTGCAAACACCTCCTCTTCAGGGAAGAGAGGAGTAATTCCCAATTCCAATTTCTGAATCTTCTCCTTTGGGGAAAGGAGAAGAGAATTTTTGTCATGGATGTGTTGCGTTGTGCTTCAAATGCTCGATTTCACAAAAGGATTTCAAGAAAGTTTTGCCAATTTGTCCTTAAATATTTGTTGATTTCAAAAATCTTTATTGCACAAAATTATTACCTCAGAATACCCTCAGTATTACTTCCGAAAGGACAAAGCTTTCGCGAAAAAGGATTCAAAATTCAAAATCTTTCTATTGGCCAACCAAAAGGATGAAAAATAAATCCTCGATATGGCGAGCAAAGAGAATTCAATGTTGTTGCAAAGCCATGAGTGATTGATATTGATCGCAGTCAATGACACATTTTTAAAGACCATCCTTGAAAAATAAAGTAGTCGAAATATCCTGGGTGATACAGAAAAATCCACTCAATTTTCATATCTCCTCAATCACCTAAGCTGCAATTAAATATCTGCAAAAGGGATCTCTTAATTGTCGTCAAGATGAAGGCGAATTAAGCGAGTCGACCCCCGGGGCCAAAGAAGATTTGGATCATCTCCAAGATGACGGAGTTTGTGACGGATCCTTCCAGGGAAAGTTCAGATCACCGTCGAGATGAAGGCGAGTGTGATGAGCCTACCGACAAACTCTAAAAGATATTTGATTCCAGCTATCATCAAGAGATTCCCAACCAATGAGCCAATAACTATCAAGATAATCCCTGAGAGAAAAGAAGGATCGGAACATCTCTGAGATGAAGGAGTTTGTGATGTACCCTTCCTAAGAAAAAAAGAGAGAAAAGTCAGGACATCTCCAGAATGAAGGATGATGTAATTCCCGAAAAATCCAAGAGAGCTCCAATCTGCTAAAGATCATCATGAGAAAAGAATCCCAGGATATCAGACTGCCAAATTTATCAAGAATTTTTTTTAATTTTGTGAAATTCTTTTATCAATATTCTTTCACCAATAGCTCTCGCAATATCAAGAATATTTTCTTTCTCGTCCATATCAAGGAAATTGATAGCTTCCTTGAAAGAAAGCCAATCGCAAACAATTTGAATTCGAATCTTGATTCTACGGAGTTAATACTTCAGGTAGAAAAGAGGGAATACTTTCAAAACAAAGTGCATCATTTTCAATTATTTTGAATCAACAACAATTTTCAACAATTTGACAATATTTTCTGGCTATCCTGGCGTGAAGCGAGAGCTTGAGGTTCATCTTTGGCACATCCTGACCTCAATTGTTATCCCTTTTAGGACTTGATAACGGGAGTTGTCAAGATTCCTTCCCTTCTTTGGTATAATTTGAGCGCACGGGCTCTCAGATTCGCACACTTCCCTGTGTCCCCACTGTCCCACCATAGACAGTCCAATTTCGGCTTGAGGTTAAGCCACAAATTTCAGCAAAAGGCAATTTCAAAAGCTATTTAGTCTCAGCAATGAGACGCCCAAAATCAATCCCTTTTCAAACTTTAGGGACCCCAATTTCCTTCCTTTTGCAAAACCCCTATCGGATTCATTGTGCGGAAATCCGAAGGTTCCATCACGGTCTCTTCTTTCGAGCATTCCGTTCATTTTCATTACCCAATCAGGTTAAGGGTATAAACCTGGGCCTCCTTTGATGAGGTATTTCATTTTCCGCCCGATCAGGTTAAGGGTATAAACCTGAGCCTCCTTTGATGAGGTATTTCATTTTCCGCCCGATCAGGTTAAGGGTATAAACCTGGGCCTCCTTTGATGAGGTATTTCATTTTCTTCCCGATCAGGATAAGGGTATAAACCTGGGCCTCCTTTGATGAGGTATTCCATTTTCAGCCCAATCATGTCAAGGGTACAAACCTGAGCTTCACTTTGATGAAGTATTTCATTTCCCGGTCAGGTTAAGGGTCAAACCTGAGCTTCGTTTCTACACGAGGTATTCTCTGTCCCATCCAGGTTAAGGGCAAAACCTGAATCTCACTTCATTTTGAAGTAAAATTTTCTCCTTATTCTCTATTTCATATCTATCATCATTACTTGGATTAATTCCTTCATACCCAGTCAGATTTATCTAACTGGGGCATTTTTATGGTTCAAATTTGGCGTGTTTTCTTTGCCACTAAGCTCGGCTTTCAACCGGCTTAGCAGCAAAGAGGGGCATCTGTAAACACCCCAAATTTTCACCCTCATCCAGTGTTTGTCCATTTCATATGTAATTGCATATCACTGCATACATTTTTGCATATCATTTCATCGCATTGCATAACATTGCATGTCATTACATGTCATCCCATCTCATTTTCGAGATCCAACACTCCTGTTTTCAAAACATTCAATCCAGATTTGAATTTTAAAGCTTTATTTGAAAATCAATTTCAAAACCTAGGTTTTTATTCAATACTCTGTCATTTTCCAACCCCAGGACTTTATATTTCGAAATATTTTCTCAAGGAAACAATCTGGATTCATTTCAAATTCAAATTTTAGTCGATTTCAATTCACAGATGAGACCCATTGAGGTGGTGTCGCTTCTGAATTCCTCTATTCATCAAATTTCTCAAATTTTTGAAAGTTTCAGTCCGATCAGGACTCTGTCTCAGAGTCCTAATCCAGTCAGGAGTCTGTTTTTAAGTCTGTTTTACTTCCATTTTCAGTCTTTTTCGATTATTTTCAAAATTTAGGTCATTTTACAGAGTCCAGGTAGTTCAGGACTCTATTTTAGAGTTCGGTCGAGTTAGGAGTCTAACCCTGACTGTGTTTTCTGACTTATTTCATCATTTCTTGATAAAATCTTTTGAAAATTCTTTCATTTGGCTGTTAAAATTTAAAATTTCAGAGTCCTAAGAGTTCAGGATTCTAACCCGGAGTTCCAGTTCGCATGAGACCCTATTTTCAAAAATCTTGAATTTCAAATGTCGATTTTAACCCTTTTTCAAAGCCATTTTCAGTGTTTATTTCAAAATTTCCAAAACTCGATGTGGGCCTACTCAGTTGGCACCATATCCAGAGGAATTCTAATTCAGTTAGAACCCTATGCCATTTCAAAAATTCTAATTTTAAAATTGCTTTTAAAAATCCTTTTGAAAACTCCTTCAATTTCAAGTTTTAAAATCACTTTTTGAAAAACTCAAGTAGGGCCCACTCGGGGTGGCGCCATATTTGAGTAAGTCAGGGCTAGACTAGGGTTAGTTGATGTCTTGGTTAGTGTTAGAGGTTTAGAAGAGTCAAAACCATTTTGAAAAACTCATTTTGAAAGTTAGTTTTTAAAACTAGTGTTTTTAAAGGTTTTTAAAGGTGTTTTAAAAACACAATGTGAGAAAATGCCAAGTGGCATTACATTTGGGGATTTTTTAGGAGAGTCTAGGGGTTAATTAGGTATTAAATAGGATAATTTAGACTAGGGGTAGTTAGGCAACTCCACCCCAAAATCGCCCCCCCTTAGAAGAGTCCAATTTTTTTAAAACATTTAAGTTTTAACCTAAATTTTTTTTATAAATAGAAGGCTATAGGGGGTCGATTTTCCCAATTGGCTTTCCTTTGGATTCTTGGAGCTTCTCTCTCCTCTCCAGCCCTTCCTCCATTGCAGCAACCTCAAGGTAACTATTTTCTCTAACTTTTAGTTTTTATTTAATGTTTTTCATTGTTTTAAACATGATTTAGCCATTGGTACCATCATCTTCATGGATTAAACCATGGATTCAACCTCAAGAACCATCAAGAATCAGCAAGAACGATCCAAGAAGGTGATCTAACCCTGTTTTGGATGATTTACAGAGATTTTAATCCATTAGAATTGATTTTAATATGATTCTTTGCATCATTAACCAATAAAATATATGATTTACCCTTTTTAATGGGTTAAATATATGTTTTAAAGGTGATATCAAATTCCAGCCATTGATTCCCTGTTTTTAATTTATTTTCATGGTTTATTCATGTTTGTTTTACGTTCTATAGCATAGAAATAAGTTTTATTTACTATTTTATGGTTTATTTTATTTATTTACATTAGTTAATGCATGGTTTTTTTAAGTTTCTTAAATTTCTGTGTGTTCTAGGTTTAGAACAGTAAAGATGATGTTATTTCGGATGAAAGCACTCATTGTTTATTTCTGATTTTTTTATATGTGGTGAATGCATGAGTTATTGAGTTACTGTAGAAAAATCAGAGGTTTTGGATCTCGAGAACCCTGTCAAAAAAAATCAGACATCAAACCGAGTTTTTAAAGTTTTAAAATCGTGGTTAAAATCAAGAAGGTAACTTGCTGTTATGATATTTCTCTCATCTTATATCCGATTTTAGATCTGTAAAGTGATATGGATTCACATTGAAAAGATCTGTCTTCTGTGAAATTTTCGGATTTTTTGATCACTGTTTAGTATTTTTACCTTTTTAGAGAATCTGTTTTTAAATTTAAAACTCGTTAGGGTTTACCAAAACTCTAATCAGACTTGTGTCAGTCATAAATCCCAAACCACAGATCCGATTTTAGATCTGTAAAAAGTGAGTATTGTTATTTTTATGTCTACTGTTTACCACTAAAATTTCAAAGATTTTTGTTTAGGATTGATATTTATGTCTGTATTTTCAATCTGGAATAGCTGTTTTAATCCCTGTTAAGAGTGATATATTTTAGCTCAGATTGCCGGAAGGGTTTCTCACTAACCGAAGATGATTTTTACGATCTGTAAATTGGGAAATCTCTGTTTTTCTTCTTAGTTAGTCTCTGTAAAATTTCATAAATTTCCATGGAGATTTGATCCCTGGTTCAGGTCTTGGACTGAGACTGGTTGGTGAATTAGGTCAAAAATAGCATATTTTTAGGGTTTAATGCAATTTTCGGATTAATTTAATGTCAAAAAATTATTTTTATAATTCCAATTCGACATTAGGGTTATAACAAGTGAAGGTACTAATTTTTATGGATTTTGGAATCCATTTGATGGCTGAATTAAGCAAATTGCAAAACCGGGTTCCTGAAAGATCCAAAAACACTGCAAAAATCACAAAATTTGTGATATTATTGGATTTTCGTGCATAAGCATATATTTTTAGGGTTTAATCATGTTCATAATCATAATAGGATGCTTTAGGTTTAATGTTGTGCTCATTTGATTTCATTTAGTGCATAAAACCTAAGTTTTTACCAAAATCTATTTCTAAAAACCCTGATTTCAAGGCCATAGTCTTGCTATCGGGGGGAATTTGGTCATTTGACCTCAATTTCGAAATCCCTAACCCTAATTTTCACATATTTAAGCATGTCACATCATATTTAGCTTAGTTTATTCCATTCAAATTTCAAAACTTGCATTTTATCAAAATATCTTTCTAAAAACCGTAATTTCAAGGCCATAGTCTTGTCATTAGGGGTATTTTGGTCATTTTGACCACAATTTCGAAATTTCATATTTTACCTTTATTATTTCTTCATATTTTATCATTTTGATTTAAGGGAATCATGGCAAAAAGGCTTATATCTAGCAAAATCCAACAATTTCCTGATATTGCTGGATAAATCTAGAAAAGCCAACATATTTTCATTAACCAAGTTTTCTAGTTTTGCAGGTACATTGAAGACTTTATTTTTCATGTATTTAAATTTCAATAGCGATGTAACTTGTAATTAAACTTTGGAATAAGAATTTACATTTCCTGCTTAGCTTAGGTTGCATTGCATATAGTTTATTTTTATAATGTTAATGTGTGATGGATGATGATTCATGCATATTTTTACAAATTCACCATGGTCTACACGAATGGCACATGCACTAGCTTCTATGAAGTTTATAAACTTGGTGGAATTTGTATTTATGGCCATAGTCAGAATACGAATGATACTCAGATTTATAATCTTCACATTAGCCACATTCAGCCTACACTCTTAGGCTAACTTCAAAATGCACTGCATTTCTCAAAAATACAAAAAGTATTTCTCAATTCCTCAAATCCATATTCATTCATTTCATGCATTTGTCAACTCCAATTCAAAATCCAAGTCAAGGAAATTGAATTCCTCAAAATCTCCTAAGTCTTATAGCAAAAATCGATTTTCCTAAAAGCATTGAATTTCAAAGAATATTTCAAATATTTCTCAAGTCCCAAATTCAAATTTTCTAAGTTAGAATTTCAATTTCAAAGTTTGAATTTAGAGAAACCAAGTCTCTCAGAATCGATTTTCACCAAATGTCAAGGATTCCTCAAAATCGATTTTTATTTCTTTCAGAAGTATATTTGAAATCCCAATTCACGATTTTCCAAGATTTACATTTTATATTTCAATCATTCAAAGCAAACATCATGTTTTCAAATATGCATTTTTCTGAAAATTCATAGCACATGCCTGATTCTTTGTGCATTTAGAAATTAGAATATGATTTAGACAAGTTGAATAGAGTAGAGCATAAGATTGATCCTTGGTTCAATTACCCCTGTTAAAGGTGGCAGGAACGGTTGAACCTCGTACCGACAGGCGAGCCCATTCTACGGAATTTTCCCGCATTTTAAAATGGAGGTGAGTTATTTTCAAAAACTTTTTCAAAGGTCAGTTTGATTTGCAAAAGTTAAAAATTTTGCGATGATAACAGAAGGGAAGACAGGAAAAATTTTGCGATGATAACAGGTTTGAGTTTGATTTTTCTGAGCAAATCATCCAGTACTTGTTGGTGCTTGCGGGAATTCTTGGCTAAGTCCAAAATTGAAACATTGGACAGAGCAGTTAAAGGCTTCTGAGTTGAAGTTTCTCTTTTTTTTGAAAGGGATTTGAGAAAATGCTTTGGGAACCCTGGAATTTTACTGGCTGCTGTAGGAAATATTTCAGCTGGTTCCGCTGATACTTTTAGCTTATCAAAAGCTGAAATTATGTCTACCTTCTTGGTGGCTGGTGCTGCTTGTCACAGTACTAAAACCTGGTGCTGAACTCGGAGATCTTGTGCAGAACATGGCTTGATGTGTTCGTGAGGCAAGAATGGCTGTGCAGACACTACTCTCGTGGGTGTGTGAAGAAAAGGGCTGCTTTAGAATATCCATTTTTTCTTCTTCTTCTCCTTCCACTAAAAGATTTTTATTAATAAGATCTTGCACAATGTTTTTGAGAACAAAGCAGTTCTCAGTGTTGTGTCGCATTGTCCTGTGGAACTTGCAAAACTGATCTTTCTATTTCCCCATGGGCACAGGGGGGTCAGCCAATCTTGGCAACTTGACCATCTCTTTTGACAGCATATACTCGAGCACATCTTCGAGTGATTGGTCTAAAGGAGTAAATTTTCTATCATAACTCCATCCTTCATGTTTAGTCTTCTCGCGCAGTTTCGGCCCTTGATCCTGCTGAGGAGGCTTGCTATATTGAGGAGCAGTCTTTCCTTTCTGATCCCCTTTGTTGTTTACATTGCCTGCACCATAGAAATAATCTTTCTTCTGCCCTTTATACTGATTTCAGCTATTGTTGTTGTTGTTGGCAGAATAGGTGAAATGTGCTTTCTTCTTCTGTTCACCTTGAGGGTTGTTTTTGGAAAAAGTGAAGCCTTCGTAGACTCCATTCTCCACACTCAGCTCGAGCCATTCGGCTCTCTCGGTCAGCTCAATAAAGGTACATGATGGTGCAGTAGAGATTAATCCTCTTAATGGTTGTGAGAAATTGTTGAGGATCAATGATAAGGCATGCCTTTCTGAAATAGGGTCTCTCATTTTGTTACAGGCTGACCTCCATCTATGAATAAAGTCTCGCGCCTTTTCATTCTCATTCTGCCTTAGATTGCAGAGATGACTCAATGTAGGAAATGCCTCTGTGTTGAACAAGAAGCATTCAATAAACAGATTTACAACTTTGTCGAACTCCTTGAGCTCGATGGGGTTGATATGCTCAACATACCACTTAGTTGCAACTCCTTCCAAGCTGCGGGGGAAACATAGAAACAGTGCTTTGTTATCTCTCTTGAACCTTGAGCACTCAACAAAGAAAGTGGCGAGATGAGCTTTCGGGTCGCCAGAACCGTCAAACTTGATGAATTTACGAGGAAGATTCTTGAGATTATCATCCCCCTCTAAGCCGTCATAGAAGTCCTCACTGGTGAAGACTTTCCTGCCCTTGTCGCGGACTTGCAGATCCTTAACAACTCTGGACATTTCTTTGAATTGCGCTTGCAGAGACACTTCTGTGACTTGACTCTTTGATTTGCGGCTTTTTTTTTGTTCTTGGCCTCGCTTCTGAAATGCCGGAGGCACTTCATACTCTTTATCGGTATCTCCAATTGAGTCTGTTCCGTCTGAGATCTCTTCTGGCTGGACTTGCTTCTTGAAAGCCTTCTTATCCCTGTGACTATGGAACTTCTCTCTGAATGAATTTCTTTCTGAGCTGGTCTTGGGCTGCTCATTCATCATCTTATTCATCATTTTTCGAAACATGGCATACATTTGCAGGTCTATGCCATCATCCTCTTGTTGCTGCTCTTGACTCCTCTTGGATCGCGGGGAGCCCATCTCTTCTTCTGAGGCCGACGAGTACTGAGATGCAGTTGTTCTTTTACCTGATCTTGTTCGAACCATCAAATGTTATAGATGCTCTCTGCAGGGCAAAGACCTGATTAGATTCTGAAGCAATTGGCTTTTGGAAGAAATATTTATTGAAAATATGGTAGACAATTTGAAAAAGATATCCCATTACTAGGGACTGAGTCATCGCGGGAATCACGACAACTGTGTTGTCATTCTTTTTGCAAGAGAAATAAACAACGAAAATATGCCTTGTTACCTAGGCGAGGTCGTCAAACCACAATAGAGAGAGAAAATTTTATTGGAATGAGAAAATTGAACTTTTATTGATCTTGACAAAGAGGTGGAGGACAAACAATTTGCCACCATTCACGATAGTCGGCAGACACTCTAGGACCTGGAAAAATTTTAAGAGAAACAAAAGAATCCCAGTTATAGCAGGCAAAATGATATGCCCCAGACCATTGTGCGGAAGTGAGATCGAGTTCTGCCATAGCTCCTGATAGCAATCTGGCTTCGACGTACTGCTGCCTCTGGGAGAACTGCCGAACACATCGCTTCGGTTGGTAGTAAGTGCAGAAGAATGGTCCCAACAACTTGAACCGCTTGCCATAAGCGTATGTATATCTGGGAGGAGACAATTGTCGATCAAACTAATCCCAGACTACGTCATCTTTTTGAATGTTGTCAATCATCGATCGATATTGTGCCACTGGAAGAAGTTCTTGACCATTGTATCTGAAAGAGCTTGCTCGGGCTGGAATGTGCTGGAAGAACCAGGATTGAAGCGCGTAGATGCAACCTTCGACGAGAATGGACTCTCCAAGTGAGAAACGAGTCAGACCACGATATAGGAAAGCAAGCGCTGCCATGGCTATGGAGAGACGATTGGTCTGCCGACTTCCCCATCTTCTCATAAGCTGAATTATTCTGATATTCATATAGTTTTGTCCATCTGGGAAGAGAGCTAATCCTACAGTGCACAGAACCATTGCATTCTGGATCCTTTCTTTAGCTGTCCTTGATAGCGAGCTGACTTCAACAAAGGTTCCGTACTGGCGGTACAACTCGAGCAGGTTGACATATTCATTTCTGTCCAACTGGATCAGGGGCCAAGATCGATGGCCTGTCATATGAGTTAAGGAGTCTCGGGGGTCCAAACCCTTGACATTAATCAGGAATTGATGCTCTAATGGATTGCTTGGTTGACCGGCTGGTTTTGGTAATCCCATAATTTCTGAAAATTCATCCATTAAAAGGGTCATTTCTCCCCATGGGAACCAGAAGGTGCATGTCCGCGGATTCCATCGTTCTGCCATTGCATGGATCAGGTTGCCGTTGATGGTCTGCTTTCCGACTGTTGACATCAATTCTAATCCGCACTCGCTTAAATGGTCCGGGAACATTCGAGAAAAGCTTTTGAGCCAAGAATAGTACCACCAGGGAATGAAAGTTTCGGTGCTAAGGGCTCGGTGTTCAGGACGACCTTGTCGCACCTCGTAGGAGATGTGACCTTCTGGAAAGATAGGATCGACTTGACTGGATGCCATCGAACTGAAAACAGAGAAAGACTCAGAATGAGACTTAGGAAAATATGGGAAATTTTGAAAAATTTTGCAGGTAGGATATAAAATGCAGCTGGAAATTCGAGATCCAGTAGAAAGGTAGAATGGAAAATCACCTGGAGTTTTGAAAGAAATGGGATATTTGAGAAAATTATCCAGCGTTTGAGAAAATAAAAGGAAAAGATGAGAATATGGGTATTTGAAAATATTTTTGGAAAAATGTATGAAAATAGAGGTAATATACAAACAATCACATCCTGCACAAACATTTATGCACATTCAACACTCCCTAAAAGGCTGACTCTAGATGCATCATTTTGAAAAACAGCTGTAGGACCCTAATCCTAACTCTAGGTTCAGATCATCTTTGTCCAATCCAGTTATGCCGATATACCCGAATTGAAATCCGAGGTACGTGGCATATAATTTCAACTCTGGTTCTAAGGTAAGATTTTCGAACATCCTTGAGCGCCTACCGATATACTTCGGACTGTGGCCCGCAGTACATGGTAGGGGGGTGTTAACCCAAATAAGTGGCCCAGTTGTGAGGCTCTGTTCCGAACTAGGGTTCTGGAAGAGATCCCAACAACGTGAAGACCGGGTAATGATAGGTAATTGAGGTTTGAAAAAATAATCACATGCAAGAAATAGATGGCTCTAAAACCTAAAGAGATAGACTTTTGAAAATCTTTGAAGAAGCATACATTGTTTGCATTCAGATCCTAAATCGAGGAGAGTTGTGTTTAGACCTAAGTCTATGTGAGCATGAAAATATCTCCTCAATCTGGTCCTACCAAACCATGCCTAGTCTATATGCAATCAATGTCAGCTAGGTCAAAATCTAGGCTCCTAGGTTCGCATGATATCAGAAAGTAATGAGCTGACATTTTGTGAACACAGTTTTGATGATTGAACTAAGTCAAGCACACTTTTGATCAGACAAGGACAGGTCCCATCTCGGTTGCCAAACTTGTTATCGTCGCAAATTTTTTCCCGTTTTCCCTTCCTTGCGGGAGAGAGAGGAAAATGTTTTCGCGATTCAAACTTGACCGGATTTTGAAAATTGTTTTGAAATACTCACCTCCGTTTTGAAAATTTGCGGGAAAATACATGGGATGGGGCTCGACCTGTCGATACGAGGTTCGATCGTTCCTGCCGCCTTCAACAGGGGTAATCGAACCAAGGACCAAAATTGTACTTGACTTAGTGAAATTATCAAAATTGTGTTCTATCCTAAATGCACAGAGAATTCAGGCATGTGCTATGAGGTTTTGTAAAATACAAGTTGGAAAAATATGATGTATGCTTGGAAAACATTTGGAGTTGAAAAGCATTTCTCAAGAAAAAGAATGGAAATCAACCTCTTAGGAAACTCAGATGAAAGAATTGGGAATCACCATAAAGTTTATGCAGTTTTGGGAAAATTGTGAATGGATGATAGTCCTGGGAAAATGGAGAATTGAGAAAAGATGAATATTTGAAAAAAAATATTTATCAGGAAAACTCTGACTTTGAAAATTTTCTTAGGAAAACGATTGAAATTCATTGGAAAACTCTTTGGAGAAAGAAATTCAAAATTTGGGAAACTGAAATCCTGAGAATATTGTCTTTGCAGTATTTGGAAATAGATTTTTGATTCTTGAGAAAGATGAGAAATTCTCTTTTGAAAAGAATCTTAATAAAATAACATTTTCAGGGAAAAACACTGGAAAACTTGACTTGAGAAATCCGACTTCGGGAATCTTCATAGTTTCTTGAGGAATTGATTTCCAAAGCGTGAAAATTTCTTAAGAAAATCATGAGAAAAGCAGATGATGCCATGATGCAGATGATTTGAATGAATGAATGCATTTTGAAAAGTTTTTTTTTTTTTTGAGAAATTTGTTGGAAAATGTGTATTAAGTCAAAATAAATCCTTCACATATTCTGACTGTGGCCATGAACATGTTCAGAGTTTAATTGATTTAATTCACAATATTTTGAAAATTTGGAAATATGATGTGCATTTTTAAGATAGCCTAAGAGTGTAGGCTCAATGTGACTGGTAGAGAGATGATGGATCTGGGTCTCGTCCATATTCTGACTAGGGCCGTAAATATGGACTCCACCGAGTTCATCGACTCTCTAAGAGTTGGTGCACGTGCCATTCGTGTACATCCATGGTGATTTTGCAAACTGAGATATATGAATCATAGAATCAGGATATTGCAGGAATTAAACTACATGAGATGCACTCTAATCTAAGCAGTAAAAGTAAATATTATTCCAAGTTTGATTATTACAACTCTAACGGAAAGCAAAAAAAAAAAAAAATATACAGAGTTAAAAGAGTCAGCAATCCTTCAGATTTCCCTACAAAAAGTGAATTAGCACAATAAATGGAACTACAAGATATACAGAGAAATTGAAAACACCACATTTAAGCTAGAATGCATATGACTGGGCATATGCTAATGATGAAAGGTATATGCCATGCTTGAAACTTGTGCCTATACTAGATGACGACTGTCTAAGATTATGCCTTATGAGAAACATGAATAAGATGGGCCAGGTTAGGAAGTGTATAGGGTATATATGAAATAAAACTGCTTATGGCCTATGCGGAATACGGAATACATATGAAATACCCCGAAGAGTTGCAACAGTTTAAAGGAGTGCTATGAATATGAATTATAACATGCCATAAATATACGAGGTTGTAACAATTTAGAAACTGCTATGAGCCTTCATAACAAGGTGTTATGAAACACTTAATAGCTCATTGAAACCCATCCAACCGACCTTGATCCTGATAGCACTTGAGAGCCTATATGCTTAATGACAAACACATCTGATATGCATTCCAAATGTAGACTAAGAAACTCATTATTCAATTCCCTATATTCAGAGCAATGCGAATTGGAACATCAAAACCAAGTTATATAGATGGCTCAGACACTGGGGCTATGCCACCAAGCTAAGGGGAACACTGGCTGTGCAATATATATATATATATATATATATATATATATATATATACTGAATGATAATAAAACTATCATACTATAACAAAGTACCACCAATCTTTATATGGCTGATATGTAAGTATAGTGTTGACTACATTTATGCAATGGGTGATGGTACAGTAGATTAATACAGATGTGACAGGGGAACGTGAGTATGAATAGACCACAGGGAATGAAAATGAATGTAAAGATGGCATTATGTTGATGGATATGCAGCAGAGGATGTACATGCAAATGTTACTGATAGTGCGAAATAAAATGTCAATATACAGATGTGATAAGATAGATACAACAATAGAGCATATGTATAGTGACATACAAATATTGAAATTGCAGGAAATGCAGGAAATAACAGATGATATGCAGTAATGGAGTTGTTGATCACTAGGGAATGCACAGATGGCTGATGGGTAACAACGAGTGTATCTAGGCTATGTAAGGAGATGTACCAAGTGATAGGGTGTAATGGATATATGCATATTCTGGAGTATGCGACATAGGTTAATATGCAAAGGCTAATCACACAAAAAACTGACATTAAAGAAAGAAAATTTGCAAGTGTGACAATAAATATGCTGCAGGTAAAAAAAAACTATGGCTAAATGTTACAACTGTAACTGATGGTATGGAATACTGAGGTGGGTATATTGATGATGATGGTGGTCGGTTGACTAGACATTCAATAAACCAGACCGAATATATATCACAGTTGGACAATGCTACACCATGGCATTTTAAATCTTACTAATGTTTGCAATAGAACCCATATTCTCTCATGATCATCATGCCATTAAATTAGCACTCACGTTACATATCAATTACAATACTTGTGCCACTTGAATTATTGTAACTCCCATTTACACCTTGAACCAACACTGCCAGTTAGGGATGTTGATAAATGTCTGCCAAAATATTGCTAAAGTACCTGAAATAAATGTAAATTTGGTACAGGCCTCTTAAGATCTTACAATTACAGAAACCATAGATGATATCTTTAAGAATAGCCGTGCTCCAGAGAGACCATAATGCATGAACTATACAATGAGTACAACAAATCGAGTGTGTAGTAGAATGAAAATATGCACAGTGGCCATATGAAAATATAGGTATAGGTGGGTTACAGAGACTGAACATGCAAAGATAATATACAGGTTACAATGCTAATGTGGTATAATGAAAATATAGCAAATGCAAGATAAGTTATGATACATTAAAACAAATTTATTGCAGAAAAAATTGAGAAAGCATAAACAGAGACATGGAATTACAAAGGGACTATTATGATATCCTGGTGAGGTATTGGAAATGAGAATGGGTGGTTGTAAGAACAGGGGCTGTGAAACTGATAAAATGTTGTATGATAAAAAAAAAATTTAAGAATATGAGCACATTGCAGGGCACTTCATTACACAGTAAATAGAATATGACGTTAACAGTGAACGAGAAACAAAGGGGAAAACAACGTGGAATCACCTTACTGTGGGATTTTCTGCACCAACGAAATCCGTAACCAGCAACAAAAGGGCTGGTTCTGCTTGGCTGAAGCAGAGAAAAGTGCTTCTGTCAATGGTGGATAGAGTCTTCAGAGGGAAAGGAGATTTCAGACGATAGAAGGTCTGGAGCCGTGGATCTCCCTTTTGCTGGAAGGAAGGAAGCAGATTAGTAACAGGTGATTCCAACGAAAAGAGGGAGAAGCGGTAGTCGGCCTCCTGCTGGCTGATGGGATGGCTCGAAATGGGCTTCGCCTTCTGCTAAGGAAGGGGGGAAAGAGCTGATGAGGGAGAGATTCTGAGCGATAGCTTTCAAAAAAAATGACGTCCCCTTCTTCGTTGGCCCTTCCTCCTTCTTAATAGCCAGCTTCCCCTCTTTTTCTCCTCTTTAGCCGACCTTGATAACCCTTAAAACAGACTTTTAAAATTTTTTGAAATCTTTTTGAAAAAGAGAACTCGCCGTTTTGAGAGGGGACGACTCCCTTTCTCCGGAGAAATTTTGAAACTTAGGTAAAGTAAAAGTTTTGGGTTTGAAAAGTAATAATAATAAATAAAAATAAATGAAACAAAACAAAATGATAAAACGAATTTTGTTTGTTTGTTTTTTTCTTTCTTTTTTTATCTTTTTTTTTTTAAAGTGGTGCCACCTCAACTGAACTTGAAAACTTTTTGAAGTATATATAAAAAAAAATTGTTTTTCTTGGCAAAGAGTCTTAGTGGGGTGCCACCTACGTGGGCCCACTAACTATTTTATTAAAATTCAGTTAAATAAAAAAAAAATTATAAATCGGTGCCACTCCCGAATGGGCACTGTTTTGAAAATAAGAGAATTTTTTGAGCATTTGAGTGTGACACCCCCTCGAGGCGGGTCCCACGTCACTTGTTTGAGATACAAGCCAGATGAGATATTTTGGAATTTTCACAGTAGTAGGCTAGTTTAGAAAACACGAGGTGAATTTTGGTTTGATTTCAAAACTTGGAAGAAAATGGTTCTTCAGAGCAAAATTTAGAAAGATGCGGGGAAATTCGAAGCCCTTTTTGTAAAAGTTTGAAATAAGGTCTTATGAATTTTGAAATTGTGCCCCCCTCTTTTCAACTGACGAAATCTTTAAAATCAATGTCCAAAACTATCCAAATCGTTTTCTTGAGAAAAACTTTTGTAATTCGAAGCCCTGGGGGTAAAATGGGAAGAATTTGGCAATTTTAAAAACCCAGGGTTTTGAAAATCAATTTTGAAATATTTAAAACTCGAATCTGGATTGATATTTTTGAAAATCAGGAGTTTTGGATCTCAAAATGACATGTTGTGCATTGAAATGGTATGAAATGTTTATGCAATGCTATGAAAAGACATATTTCCTGAAATGTCCCTCTGAATTTGAATTTGAAAATTCTGACTTCTGGTTAAGCAAGAGATTTTGAAAATTTGCAATTTGAAGATGTCTCTGAGTTTAAATAGAGAAGTTTTGATGCTCAAGAATGGAATTTAGGACTTTCTGCAAGGTTCAATCTCAGAAAATGACCATTTTGCCCTTCATTGCTTCCGGAGAACCGAAATGTGATGATTGATGGATATATCAAGAAGGTGAGTGAAAATTTGGGGTGTTTACACTCCCCTTGTATAACAACACCTTTAAGATCTCTAGCAGCTCCCTTTACCTCACTCACACTCCTTCACGCCCAACAGGGTCTTCAAGTGTCCAGCCTTCACCCACACCACGGTTCGGCCACCAGCTTCACAACACCTTTAGCGTTCTTTGAAGTACCCACCTTCAGCCTTACTTGAAGCAGCCTCCTCCACTTTGTTGCAGTTACCATCACCAGCAAACCTCCATCAGCAGTAGCTTCCACATCAAGGTAGCAGCCGACTTCCAAGGACATCTCCAGTCGTTGCTTTCAACCTTGTTGTCGCCCCTTACTTACTCCATCCCAACCAGTACCACCCAAGGTAAGTCGTCCATTTTTCAAAGACAACCTCCATTGTCGGTGGAATTTTCAAGCATGGCCTCCATAAAAAAAATACAGTAGAACCAAATCAAAGTCTGGAACCACAGTGATGAAAGAGGCCCCTTTACGGTATGAAATGGGGAAAAATTAGAAAACACACATTGCATGTGCGTGGGCTAAATGAATGGTGAGATCCATCCCTTCGATGGACTGGATCTCCCATTTATGATAGCTAGGTTTACTTCTCTGTGATATTCTGCCAAAATTTCAGATCCATTCGGGTTTTATAACCCCATCAAAAAAATCAAACACTAAACTGAATTTTTAACCCCCTGGAATTTCCAGATCTCATTTTAGCAGGGTTTTTTGTCTGAGATCTCCTCCATGGGAGATCCAAACTCTCCTCTAAAAAATGCTTTAGATTGCCTTTAGAACCTAGTATTTTTCTAAAAATTTCCAGTCTTTGATAAAAATTGAATTTTCCAGACCCCTGTGAAAATCTTGATTTCTGCTTGTCAGGGTCTAGACTGACCCTAATCGGCTGTGATGCTTCAATCTATAGGTCGGATGTCAAAACTTTCAACAGTGAACTCCTCTGTCAGTTCATAGAATTTCAGAATTTTTAGGGTTCGTATTCCTAGTTTTCCAGATTTTACAAATTCACTAGCTAAATCCCTGTTAGTTAGATTTTATCAGAATTAGAGGTCTGATAAACCTCTATGCCCATCCAATCCGTAAGTCCAATATAGAAACTGTCAAAAGAAGAATTGTTCCTATGTTTGTCAGGGCCATTCTCTCAAAAGTTTAGTCATTTTATGCACTGTTTGATATTTTTCCCATAATTTTTCCCGAAACCTGTCAGTCTGCCCTAAGCTCTAGAGTCGCCGGATTTCGATCGGACTTGCCAAAGCTGTCAAGCTCTGATCATGGATCAAAATTAAAATCTGTAAAAGGCAAAAATCTTTGTCTAACTGTCCTCTACACCCCATAAAATTTGGGGAATTTCTATGGTAGGTTAGTACCCGAAATTCAGTTTTCATTAGGTTAAATTTAGAATTTTAGGCAAAAATCTTGATTTTTAGGATTTTAGTTAATTTTCATATTAAAAAAATATCAAAAAATAGATTTTCGAGTTCTATTCTGTTTTTAGTGTTAGTCTAGGTGTCCATGCTAAATTTGAGCCAATTCCAAGCTTATTTGCCTTTTGGGTTAGTTCATTTTTAAAATTAAAGGCAAAAATCAAGTTAAATTCAGTAATTTGTGATATTTTCATAATTTTAGGGTTTTTATCATGTGAATAAGCATATAGTATTATATTAGGGCTAGTTTTAATCTCATTTGCATTTTAATTTCCCATTTTTGCAAAAATTATTTCAGAAAACCCTGATTTCAAGGCCATATTCTTGCTATCAAGGGCATTTTGGTCATTTAACCTCAATTTCGAAATTCTAAACTTTGATTTTCATATTTTCGATCATATCATATCATATTGTGTTTGATTCATTTTCATTTGTATTTCAAAATCCCATTTTTACAAAATATCTTTCTGAAAAACCCTAATTTCAAGGCCATAGTCTTGTTATGAGGGGCATTTTGGTCATTTTGACCCTAATTTTGAATTTCCAAATATCATTTTTGTATTTCCAATCCAATTTCATCATTTATGTTTATATCAGGGAGGTATGAATTGGGTTTACATTAGAATAATATCTGATAAATTTGAATATTTTCAGATAAATCCAGATAAACCTACATTTCTGTGTTAACATGTTTTCTAGTTTTGCAGGAATATTCAAGAAGAAGACTTTCATTTATTTACTTTCTTTAATTTAATATAATATCAAAATTGTAATATTTGGAATAAGATTTACATTTTGTGGCGCCCCAAACCCCGACCTTGGAAAACTTAGAATTTTCAATGATTTTTTTTTTGAAACGTTTACGTAGAAAACTAGCGGAAAGCAGGTGTGGGAAAACAACAAAGCCGCAAGTCTGGGCAGCCACCACTGATAAGTGCAACAAGTGGAAACAGTGTAACCAACGGTGTGTACAAAAGTGTAACTATGAAGTAATAAGGGGAAACACTCCAACAGTTTAAAGAGTTTACAAAATGTAAGTACGAAAAGTACAAAACAGAGAATATATCCCAACAACAACCAAAACCCAAAAACCACCAGGTATAGGAACTGTAGGTCAAGTGTGTTCGCATCCGCACTATACCTGTTCGTCACCTACATCCCCATAAACGGGGCCAGTCCTCTTGCGAGGTGGTGAAGAAACAACCACAGGCATATATAAATATATATCATGTATACAGGAAAGCAGAAAATAAACTAACAAGTGTAAGTGCCTGTGTCAGGTAAGTGCAAAGTGACAGGCACTAGTCAACAAGCTATAGTGACATGAAAAATAAGTAGCTAAAGCAACGAACTGAGCAGCAAGTTACTAAAGAAGCAACAATAACTGTAAAGCAAGTGCTCAAAGTAGTAACAACTATAACAAGTGCTGAGCAACAAAGTAACCAAGTAACAGCTGAAGCAAGTAAAGCAACTGGAGTAAAGTCCACAACACAAGTGAGGTAGCAACTACAGTAAGTCAGCTGATTGGTTAGTCTTTAAGTTCTTCTGATTACTCCTTCGGGTATGCAAAGGAAACCTCGCATTCTGTGAGACACGCACCCGGCGTCTGTTATTAAAAGTCTAGTGTGGTAACCGGGGAAGCTACAGACCGAGTCAACCTCATGCGAAGCACACGGCTAGGAGAAAACACTTGCATGGGCAAGGATAGCAATCCATACTACTTGATGTCTTCTTTTAAATCGTTGTAATTTTGAAAAGACTTTTATATGTAAAACATGTGAAAACCAGACATCAAATAATAAAAACCGGTTCTCACTAGTGGATGAGACCGGGTCGAACTCAGGGAACAGGAATATTTCGTATTCAAATACACAAATCTAAACTATCTACTAAGGATTGTGAAATTATCCAAACAACCTAACGCATGCTCTTTTTCACTTTTTGAGCTCTTTTTTACGCTTTTGTTCATTTGCTTAGTTTTTTAAAAATAGAACTGTGCATATTCATATTTATGATTCAAAATAAATTCTAACATGTATTTATCATCATTTCTTCGAAATCCGCATAAACAAGCATAATTTTTAGATCTATGTCAGAAAAAAATTTCGTGGGGCTTAAAAATCCTCTAAAAACATCAGATTTGAAATAACATTCATATAAGTTCAAACTCTTTCTTTAAAAATCTACTTTTCATGAGATATGTGTAAACATGTGCAAGAACGTAAATAGAAATATCAAGGTGTGCAAACTACACCCTCCCCCATGCTTGAATGACACTGTCCCAGTGGCACTCCCCCATGCTTATATGAAACTAAGTGAATGCACATGAGAGGAAATAAATGAGGGAAAAGAGTAGAATGACCTGACATGAATTAAAACTACACGTTCTATGAATGTAATGAATGCAATGTATACATGACAAAACATGAAACTCATAAAAAGAGATAGAAAACGAAAAACCAAAGAAAATCTATAATAAAACTCATAGAAAGAGATAGAAAACAAAAAATAAAACCAAAGAAAATCTACAAATCCTAATAACGAATGTAATACTATACAAAATATGGGTTGCCTCCCATAAAGCGCTAAGTTTCACGTCCCCAGCCAGACGGATCCCTGGAAAAACCTTCATCGTCCATGAGATCAATGGACATGAAGTCAGGCTCAATCGAGCTCTATGAAGAAAAGAGTGTCATCTGTGACACTACGCACTGTGTTCCCATCCCGTCTACCTCTAAATGGCTCGAAGTGCCCGATCCAACTCAACTCACCTATCTGGTTTTCAAGTAATCCTCGATGATCCTCTTCGAGTGATTCATTATCTTCCTCCTGTGGTGGTGGATCACTCAACAACAAAGCATATTCTGCTTCTACGAGGTCTTGACCGACATCAACCTCGAAAGAAGCCTCCTCAACAGCAGGCCCCATAGCAGCACGAAAAATGTTCAGCCTCATCTTCCTATTTCCGAATGACACATCCATCGCACGTGTTGGCGGTAGCTAGGAAGGGGCGACCAAGAATAATAGGTGTTTGTTGTAGGTTATTAGCTCCCTCCATATCTAATATCACGAAGTCGACAGGGAAATAACAATCCTCCACCTTGACTAAAACATCTTCAAGTATCCCTCTTGGGACCTTGATCGATCTATCTACAAGCTGAAGAGTCATAGGTGTAGGTTTCATCTCTTTCAATCCAAATTGGTCATAGAAGAAACTCGTCAAGATGTTAACACTTGCCCCAAGGTCGAGCAATGCATGCCCAACAGTGATGTTTCCTATGACACATGAGATGATAGGAGTCCCTGGGTCCTTCAGCTTAGGTGGGGTTTGGTGTTGCAATATTGCACTCACTTGCCCATTCAAATAAATCTTTTTCTGCACATGGGACCTCGACTTCCTTTTCTGCGTACAAAGCGCTTTGAGGAACTTTGCATATGCAGGGACTTGTTGGATAGAATCTAGTAAGGGGATGTTTATCTGGACGTGCTTGAATATCTCAAGCATCTCTTGCATGTTCACTCCGGACTTACCTAGTGCTCTCGGTCTCTCTAACGCCTCAGGAAAGGGGGCTTTGGAAATGTAGGATGGTGAAGGCTCAGATTGAAGAACCTTCTTGCTTTCCTGAGGTAAAACACTAGGGACAGACTGCTTCTTACTTATCTTCTCTCTTTCTTCTGCAGCCTCCCTCGCTTGGTACTGCTTCCCACTCCTAAGGGTTACTACTTGAGCCTGCTCTTGATGTGTATCTGTCAGATGCAAGCTACGCATGGGTTCCTTTCCCCTAGGGTTGACAATAGGCTGGCTAGGCAGTGTCCCCTCACTTCGTCTGCTAAGCGCCTCGGCTAGCTGCCCCATTTGAGTCTCTAATTTTGCAATAGACTGATTATGCGAGCTCAAATTCGCCTTAATATCAGAAAATGATTGTAGCATCTTGTCCTCCAAGGACTGACTATGCGAAGGCTCATGAGACTAAGGATGAGTATAAATAGGTTGGGCTGGGGGATAACTGGATCTCTGAAATCCAGGCGCATAACCGCCTTGACTGGGTTGACTCTATGAAGGGTTAGGGGGTTGGATCTGTGAGTTGCGCCATGAAAAATTGGGATGGTTTCGCCAGCCCAGGTTATAAGTGTTGGCAAATGGATTGGGTACGGGTCTAGCGAAGTTTTGAGCCATCTGAGCTTGCTCTTGGACAAACTCATGGTACTGCGGCGCAACTGGGCACTCGAGGACATGGTGTGCAGGACTCGCACACAACGCGCACACCTGCAGGGCAGGAGAGGGACCCAACAAAAACTGATCTAATTTCTGGGACAGTTGGTCTACCTTGTTGCTCAACTCAAGGTTTATCCCTATTTCAAAAATACCTGCCTTCTTAGTACTATCCTGTGCAGGTGCAGCCCTATCGAACCGTGAAGTTGTCGCATGGTGCATCGAATTTTCGTTCAATGTCTCAAAAAGCAACCACGCTTCATCCTCACTTTTTAGCATAAAAGAGCCCCCACATGACAAATCCACTATTTTCCTGTCCTTCTCGGTCAGGCCATCGTAAAAATACTGCACCAGTTGCCAGCGATGCACCTGATGGTGGGGACACTTGCGAAGAAGATCTTTCGTCCTCTTCCAAGTCTCGTAGAATTGTTCTCCCTCAATCTACGAGAAACTGATTATGGCTTTACGAAAATGATTCGTTATACCAATTGGGAAGTACTTTTTAAGGAACTCATGCTGCATTCCTTCCCAAGTGGTAATCTAAACTGTATCGAGAGCCTTTAGCCAATGTTTAGCTTTATCTTTGAGAGAGAATGAAAACAACGTCAACCTCAATGCGTCATCTCCAAAGTTGTTGATCCACACTGTCGAGCAGATCTCTAGAAAATCATCAAGATGACTATATGGGTCTTCGTTGCTAAGGCCATGAAAGGATGGTAGCATTTGAATGATACTGGCCTTTATTTCAAATTGATTGGCTCCTACATCAGGTCTCGTGATGCAGGAGGTGGGAGTGTATATGGTGGGCATGAAGTACTCCTTAAGGGTACGGAACAACGATCGATTTTCAGCCATGGTGATAGGATGAGGAGTTCTCCTAACAAGAAACTCGGGACTCAATTAGCTCGGGTCAAGTGATCGTTGCCTGTGTATACACCTTGAAGTAGACCAGTGTAGCACACGTCCTACTTTTGGGTTTTCTACCTAACTAACGCGCTAGCGGCCAAACCACACAAACCACAAAGCGAGTAAACTAAAACAACGAAACAAACACCACGCAGTTGCACACAGCAGGGATTATGCAAAAGAAATATGAAATCTATGTGTACGGTACCAATCATACACAGTCACCCCTAAGGGGATCCTAGTAGGTAGGTTATGCAGAAAAGTAAGCTTGTCTCTACGATATGCACATACGTGGTTCTAAACCTAAATGCAAACAAACACTAGGCAATAAAGTGAATACTAATATTACGCCGTTCCCCGGCAACGGTGCCAAAAATTTGATGTCTTCTTTTAAATCGTTGTAATTTTGAAAAGATTTTTATATGTAAAACATGTGAAAACTAGACATCAAATAATAAAAACCGGTTCTCACTAGTGGATGAGACCGGGTCGAACTTAGAGAACAGGAATATTTCGTATTCAAATACACAAATCTAAACTAATCTTTATTGCCGTACTATTAAAATGTAAAATGTTCAAGAAAGGTAAAAACAACTAACTATTACAACAAATGAATACCCTTCGCAGAGGGCATAAAGTGCAATATTTACAAACCCAATTAAATTCCTAATTCTAAACTGAGAAGTAAAAAAAAGCTCTACTCTTCGTACTTCGTGTCATGTATGCGCTTCAACTCCACTCATGTGCTATCCTGCACAAGTCAACTGAACACAAGCAGTACCAGAGATAGACGTAAAACTATACAAAAAAAATTACTAATTAAATGCTAGAAATATGAAAGAAATCAGAAAAGACATCTAAATGACTAATTACAATTGAAAACTAATTCTAATTATATCTAATAACAACTAACTAATTAGAAAACAATTAGCTAACAGTTACTTAACTAATAACTAATGCTTACTTAACAAAAGCAATAAAATGAACTGAATTTACACTCAACAGAAAATCAAAAGAAACTTAAACAAAACATGAATTTACACTAAATTGAAAGCAAACTGAAATAGGAAAGATAGGAAAATTAAAATTTCAGAAATAGTAGTTAAAAGAATTAAAAGAAAACAGGAAAAATGAGTGAATTGTAAAACAGGAAATCGTGTAAAAACCAAACTTAAAAAGAACTAGAATGTAAGAAAGCAAAACATGAAATCAAGATATGATAAAAACAACTGAAAACTGGAAATTAAAACAAAAGTTACATTGAGTAAACACAAGAAAATAAAAAATGAAATCAGGTGCTCATCCTTGAAATGAAATCACAATCTGCTGTAAAATAAACTTCAAGTGTCGTGAGTAACTCAGGTGAGACTGTCGGATAAGGTGAATCACATTCTTCAAGTAGATTGATTCACGGCAACAAGATGTCGATGAAGATGAATTTCCATTTGCTGATTAATCCAGATATTTAAGATGCCTTCCAGTGGATGCATACTCAAATCCGACAGAAACAAATACAGATGATTCTAGAACAGTAGATCGAGTATGTTCTGCCGATGAACATAGAATGCCGGTAAATAGTAAAATTCCGGCAGCTATAATACAAATCCGACAGCTCAGGAAATGCAGATTCACAATCCGATGAGTTCAATCATGCACAAATATTCAGATGTAAGGAAATTCATGAATGATGCTAGATCAAGATAGAATTTCACACATGGATGAAAATAGAATCTGGACTAATCTTACTTTGAAACTAAAAAAAAAACAGAAATTGAAATTAACAATGAACCAGAAATCCTTACGGTAAATCGAACAAATCTGGAAAAAAAAAACTATAGGTAGAAATCAGGAAAAAGTTGCAGAGATTACACATTTTTTTTCGTTTTTCTGAAATAAGCACATCACCGATTGAAGAAACAACGAAGAAAAAGAATGAAGAAGTTGAAAAAGAAGAAGAAGAAGAAGAAGAAGATGATGAAGATCAGAAGACTTATCGTGAACAGAGGGGTTAGAAAAGAGTGGCAGCCTCCACCACCAAGCCGTCACCGGATTGAGGATCCACCACCACCACCGGATGGATATTGAACAGAGAAAGAGGGAGAAGGGGAATAAGGAGGTAAGAAACCACCGGCGATGGTGGAGGATGGTGAGAAGAGAGGGAAGATAGGGAAAGAGGGGAAAGGAGCAAGGCTTCAGCGTAAATGGAGAGAGACCCCTTGATTTTTTCGTTTTTGGGTTTTTAAGAACCCCAAACCGGCTTGAACCGGTTTGTAACAGATTTTTTTTTCAGTTTTCAAAATCACAAACCATGTAAACCGGTTTTTTTAGAAAATTTTTAAAAGTTAAAAACTTTGAAAACAAAACTTATTTATTTACAAAGAAACTCATTTTAAAAAAATAAAACTATTCTAACTATTTATATTTATATTTAATTTTTTTCTTCTTTTCTAAAAAAACAAACAATTAAAATGATTTTATTAGCAATATAAAACTATTTTTCTCCATTTTTTATTTTTTTTATTTTTATTGAAAACTAAAACTAAACTACTATGTTAATATCAAACATTAAAATATGTACTAAAATATACAAATAAAGCTATTTTTCATACATTTTCTGTTTTGAATTCATTTTAGCTCATTTAACGAAAACTTGCATAAACTTGGGTTTTTAAAACATTTTTTTCATAAAATCATGCATATTTTAATGTTAATTCACCTTGAAATATATGCATGATCACTACTGCAGTAGTGAGGCCCTAAAAAGGCAACCTCGACCTCCCTGACTCTGAGTGACTGGAGGCCAAAGGACGCTACAGCTCCTGTCAAAAACAAGTGTCGTAGTAACGACAAGTCACTCAGGGTTGTACCATCCACCCTCTCCCAAGGTGAACCATTTTGTGAATGGGGCGAAGCAGGTCTATCTTTCTTAGGCTCATGTTCAATTATACCTCTCTACGAGGAGTTTGCCTCGTGGTCCCTGTAGGGTACGCAAAATGAGGACTTGGCCTGCCCATTCACGTGCTCAGCCTCACGCGGCCAACGGAGCACACCGCTCGTGAAAGCAGTCAAAACACCATGTTATTTATTTTCTGTTTATGGTATGTCACACAAGAGTCCACTATAACACAAGGGCCACTGCCCGAGGACTCCAACTGAGCCCCCAACAAGTCATATTAGTATTTATACCCTATGGTGTTCAATCTTCTATCTTTTCATTTTATTGAAGTAAGGGCACATGGTGCACTTACCAATGCCTCAGCGATGTACCTCCTCCGGGTACGCACTACTTAGTAACAGTGTTAGGATGTGCCAAGTGCAAAGTGTAAACGTAACATAAGCTTTCCATCATTTGCACAATAAGGTTATCAGAGGCATTGCAAGATATGAAAATGCACTATATTGCATACTTCAGTGTTAAGATTGCATTTCACAATATTCTCATACGTATGGGAATTATATTCGCATTCTCAGAGGTTTGAAATTGAATTTAACCAATCATCCCGTCTAATGGGAATAACATTGGTTTTCCCAAGGTGGATCGTCGCTCTTGTAGGGAAGATGCAATTGCGACCCAAAAGACCATTACACGTGGTTCAACACACTATGTGTTTGAAGTGAATCTTGGATATTCCGTCTTATGGGAATAACATTTGCTATTTCCACGGCATGGGGTGCCGCGCCTGCGGACCCGAAGCCCTAAGTTTGAACAACACATATGATCCTAAATCAATGAAGTCTCTACGTTTGTGACTTTACAATAACGTTAAACTACATACTTTCCTAACCTGTCGGATGTGGTTTAAAGCATAAGGATTTTTCCTTACGCGGTACAACACACTTACGTGTCGAAGGTGAATTTGAAATAACCCGTCTAATGGGTATTACATTGGCATTACCACGGTTCGGGGTGTCGTGCCCATGGATCCGAAACAAACCGTTTGTCAAAACGAACGTAGGACAACACTATTTGATTCGAAGTGTAACGTCATCTTGGAGAAATATTTGGACAGGACACCGGAGTGTCGCATGTCCTTTCGGTCATACCGAAGCAATCGTTTATGGGTTAGAATATATATATATATAAAGTTTTACGAGGCTCTCTGTTATCAACATATGTTTATTTTTACATATATATATATATATATATATATTTATGCTTACATGTATGTATGCAACTATATCTAGGCATAGGCACATTAATACCTAATTACCTGATACAGAAGTGATCATGCATATATTTTAGGGATATTTCATATAAAAATATGCATGATTTCATGAGAAAATGATTTAAAAACCCAATTTTATGTTAGTTTCGAGTAAATGTGCTAAAATGATTTAAAAATAGAAAATGCATGAAAAATAGTTTTATTTTACATTTTAATGCTTATTTTAGTTTTTGTCATAATTGTAGTTGTTTAGTTTTTGAAAATCATAAAAAAATTAGATTTCAAATAGACTTAGTTTTATAATTTCTAGAACATAGTCACTTTGAGTTGTTTTGCAAATACTTTTTGAAGAGAGGTTTTGAAATGGAATTCTTTGAAATAAGATGGACTTATGGAAAAACTTTCAAAATTATAAATACCATACGTAGGGGGAAGAGAGGCTTGTCTTCTCTCTTATGCTTTTGCCTTCTTTTCTAACCCTTCCCCTTCACCTTGTTTCTTTCCTCCTTCTTCTCCTTCTCCCTTGATCTCTCTTCTTTCTCAATCCGGTGGAGGTATCCAGCTACGGTAATGGCATATAGGAGGATTTCACTTCTCTTCTAATCCCTACGGTGAGTTCTTATCATCTTATCTTCTTCTTCTTCTTCTTCTTCTTCTTCTTCTTCTTCTTCTTCTTCTTCTTCTTTTTCTTTTTCTAAATTTTCATTTTAATTTCTGTTAAGCATTCATAACTCATATTAAAAGAAATGTGTTTTGATTTACTGTTTTTGTTTCAGAAATTTTTAGAATAGATTTTAGTTGTAGTTATATGCATTGTTCGTGAATTGTTTCTGCAATTAAAATATATATATATATATATAATAAAAAGAAAAAAAATAGAGAAAAAATTAAATCAGATACTGCTGGATATATGCAACAAATATGATTTGAAATTTTTAATCGGATTCAAAGATTTCAATAGATGATTTGAAATTCAGTTTGCAGTGATCTGAAGTGTTACCGGAGCATCTAGATCATCTGGATCTAGATCCATTAAAAAAGTTTTACAAAAATTCAATCGATCATCTGGATCGATTCTGTTTTTTTCCGGCGATCAATTTTTTCTTCAAAGCTTTGTGAAAGATAGTTTTAATGCCGATTGGAGCTTTGGATTGCTGTAAAAAGCCTGCCGGAATCCGGATACATTGAAACTTCTAATTCCTCCAGTCATTTGAACGGAAGAAATCAACCTGCGGATTGAACTAATGCCGATTGGAATTATGGTCGGTATCTGCCGGAATCCGACAGCTATTAGAGGCATCTGAAGCACAGTATTACGGTAGCCAGGTGAATAAAATTGAAATTTTAGCAGAGTCAAGTGAATAGAAATCAAATACTTTGTTGTATCCTGTGATTATAAATCAGAATCGTGTTTTTTTTACTGGATCCATCGACAATTGAAAGTACCTCTGGCCGTGGGTTTTGTTTGCTGTTTTCCGACAATTGAAGGTGAAAATCCGATCGATTGATTAATTGAATGCCTGATTCTAATCAACCGAATGATTAGATAGAATCCAGTTTGTTTAGATTATGTGATGCCTGATCTAACTGAAGATCATTGTAATTCCGATTGATTGAATTTAAATAATCGAGTATATGAGTTTGTTCACAGATCTCCGGTAAGTATGTTTTCTTTAATAATCTCTGGTGAATATTATTTGAACAATAATGGATCGGATGTTTGTTCTTGATTAAGCCATTGATTTCTGAGAACTGGCTAATTTGAATATCGATTGAAGGTGAGAATTCTGAACCATCAGAGTTGAGTTCTGAAGGATTAATGCCTGATGATGTTAGTTTGAGTATTGTTAAAGAGTACTTGGTAGAATGAATAATTGCTCTGTCTAAGCTACTGATTTCTTGATTATCATATTATCGGCATCTTCATATGTTACTAGTTAATTAGTAAATACTTTTACTTAGTTGTTTTAAATTTAGGTTTAATTAGTTGATTTGAATTAAGTAGCAATGGTAATTGCTTTGTAGTTAGAATACTTAGCTAATCAGTAATTAGTTTACTTAGTAAAGAAATATGATGTTAGTTAGTTTTTTTATTATTTTTAGTCTTAGAATTAATTAGCTAGTTGTTATTAGTTTAATATAGTCTGAATTGTCATTAGCTTCCTTTCATGATATCTTTCAGAATTTTTTAGTGTACTTTGTTTAGTATAATTTTTACTTTTATCTCGTGTACTGCTCGTGTCTTTTGACTTGTGCAGGATAGCACAGGAGTGGAGCAGAAGCAATTATATCACACGAAGTACAAAGATAGAAGATTTTTACTTTTCAGTTTAGAATTAGGAATTTAATTGGGTTTGTAAATATTGCACTTTACGCCCTCTGCGAAGGGTATTCATTTGTTGTAATAGTTAGTTGTGTTTACATTTCTTGAACATTTTACATTTCAATAATTCGGCAATAAAGAATAGTTTAGATTTGTGTACTTGAATACAAAATATTCCCGTTCCCTGAGTTCGACCCGGTCTCATCCACTAGTGAGAACCGGTTTTTATTATTTGATGTCTGGTTTTCACATGTTTTACATATAAAAATCTTTTCAAAATTACAACGATTTATAAAGAAGACATCAAATTTTTGGCGCCGTTGCCGGGGAACGGCGTAATATTAGTATTCACTTTATTGCCTACTGTTTGTGTGCATTTAGGTTTAGCACCACGTATGTGCATATCTTAGAGACGAGCTTACTTTTCTGCACAGCCCACCTACTAGGACCCCCTTAGAGGTGACTGTGTACGATTGGTACCGTACACATAGATTTCATATTTCTTTGCATAATCTCTGTTATGTGTAACTGCGTGGTGTTTGTTTAGTTTTTGTTGTTTTTTGTTCACTCGCTTTGTGGTTTGCGTGGTTTGTCCGCTTAGTGCGTTAGTTAGGTAGAAAACCTAAAGTTAGGACGTGTGCTACACCGGTCTACTCCAAGGTGTACGCAATGGCTGACGATCATCAATTGATCCATCCTTTGAGGGAGTACTTCATGCCAAATACGTATACTCCCACCTCCTGCATCACGAGACCTGATGTAGGAGCGAGCCATTTTGAGATTAAGGCCAGTGTGATTCAAATGTTACCTTCGTTTTATGGCCTTAGCAATGAGGACCCATATCGTCATCTCGACGAATTGCTTGAGATTTGCTCGACTGTGAGAATCAATAACTTTGGAGATGATGCTATGCGGTTGACTTAGTTTCCGTTCTCTCTCAAAGATAAAGCCAAGCACTGGCTAAAATCTCTTGAGACGGTTCATATTACTACTTGGGAAGGAATGCAAAGAGAATTTTTAAAAAAATATTTCCCAATTGGTAAGACGAACCAGTTTCGTAAAGCTATAACCAGTTTTTCTCAAATTGAGGGAGAACAGTTTCACGAGTCTTGGGAGAGATTGAAAGATCTTCTCCGCAAGTGTCTCCATCACCAGGTGCCTCGTTGGCAGTTGGTGCAGTATTTTTATGACGGGCTTACTGAGAAGCATCGTCAAATGGTTGATTCGTCTTATGGGGGCACTTTTATGCTCAAGAGTAAGGACGAGGCGTGGTCTCTATTCGAGACCTTGAGTGAAAACACGATGCATCATACCTTGTCTTCACGGCTCGATAGGACTACACCTGTGTCTAGTGGTCCTAGGAAAATAGGGATTTCTGAAGTTGGGTCTGAGTTAGAATTACGTACCAAGGTTGACAAGTTGACTAGGAAGTTAGATCAATTCCTAGCCAATTCTTTGAGAAATCCAGTAGAAAGAGTGTGCGAGCTATGTGCTAGCCCTGCACACTGTGTTGCGGATTGTCCGGCAGCATCATTATATCCTGAATTCGTTCAGGAGCAGGTGAATGTTGCCCAAGGTTTCGCTAGACCCATGCCGGATTCATTTACATCATCATATAACCCAGGTTGGCGAAACCAGTCTATTTCCCCATCCCATCAGCCCTCCCAGACACAGTATAGATCCAGTAACCCTTCACAAGGTTACTCGCATCCTATATTTCCACAGGTTCATCCCCAGTATTGTCTACCTTCTCCTCAGGAGCCCATTCCAAGTTCATCATTTTAAGAGAAGATGTTAGTAGCCTTTTCTGATATCAAGGTCACTCTTTGTTCCCATACGCAGTCAATAGCCAAGCTAGAGACTCAAATGGAACAGTTAGCTCAGACATTGAGTAGGCAAAGCCAGAGGAACCTTCATAGTTAGTCTGTTGTCTCAAAGGGAGAGGATTCCATGTCATTTGACTTGCAACCCACTGATTCACATCATGAGCAAGTCAAATCTGTTACATCCCTTCATAGTGGGAAGGCGTATCACTCCACTCAGGAATCGACTCATGAACCTCATATCATTTCTACTGACGAGTCGATCTCCATGATACCTCAACAAAAGGGGCCTGACCCACATCATGCATTATCATCATATAGAGCCTCATTTTCTCAGTCTTTAGGATCACCAATTTTTAGTAAGCAAGAGGTACAAATGCAGAAAGTGCTTGACCAAGTCAAGCCTGATCATATTCACCACTTGTCTGAAGTAGCATTCATTGATACTCGGTTGGTCCTAGACTCTCATTTCCTGACCAGTCTCTCACATGAGACTAATCTCCGTTCTTCATGTCAAGAGAGTTATGATCCTACAGTTAGAGGTAGACGGGATGGAAACACAGTGCGTAGTGTCACAGATGACACTCTTTTCTTCATAGAACCCGGTTGAGTCTGACTTCATGTCCATTGATCTCATGGACGATGAAGGATTTTCCAGGGATCTGTCTGGCTGGGGACGTGAAACTTAGCGCTTTATGGGAGGCAACCCATATCTTGTATATTATTAGATTTGCTTAGAATTTATAGATTTTATTTTGTTTTTACTTTTTCATGAGTTTTTCATGTTCTTTTTGTTTTATTCATGAGTTTTGTGTTTTGTCATGTATACATTGCATTCATTACATTCATAGAACGTATATTTTTAATTCATGTCAGGTCATTCTACTCTTTTCCCTCATTTATTTCTCTCATGTGCATTCACGTAGTTTCATATAAGCATGGGGGAGTGCCACTGAGACAGTGTCATTCAAGCATGGGGGAGGGTGTAGTTTGCACACCTTGATATTTTTGTTTACGTTCTTTCACATGTTTACACATCTCTCATGAAAAGTAGATTTTTAAAGAAAGAGTTTGAACTTATATGAATGTTATTTCAACTCTGATGTTTTTAGAGGATTTTTAAGCCCCACGAAATTTTTTTCTGACATAGATCTAAAAATTATGGTTGTTTATGTGGATTTCAAAGAAATGATGATAGATACATGTTAGAATTTATTTTGAATTGCAAATATGAATATGCACAGTTTTATTTTTTAAAAAAACTAAGCAAATGAACAAAAGTGTAAAAAAAAAGCTCAAAAGAGAAAAAAAATAGCATGTGTTAGGTTGTTTGGATAATTCCATAATCCTTAGTAGATGGAACTTAGATGTAAGTTGCAATTTTTAATTTCATTTTCGAAAAGGAGAGTGGAAAACTTCGTGATCCTAAGTAACTGAGAACAGATACAAGTTGAAATGTTTGACTCTCATGTTATAAAGGTGAATGAAGGAAGTCACTTTTATGTCTTAGTTAATATCTTTTGGTATGCATTGAAAAAGTATAGAAGATATTGACATTGCACAAGGCATAAAAGCAGACCACACACACGCTATAAGAGAAGAATAAGTGCACAAAAAGATATAAGAGAAGAATAAGTGCGCAAAAAGAAAAAGCGTGAAAAGAAAAAAAAGAGAGAAAAGAGCTTAAAAAGAAAGATAAGTTCAGTGCTTAGAAGTGCGATTGAGAAAACCTGTGCAGAAAACATATGAGTGAGGATAAGTAAATAATAATATGTTTTTATTGGATTTTCTAAGAATAAAACATAAAAAATTGTGATATTTAGAAAAGTGAAAGAATTTTTTTTTCTGTGGTGGTATATAAAAGACTAATTATGTTTGATTTTTTTTTTTGTAACATGAAATATTTGTGAAAACAAAGTCTTTAATTACTTACTGATTGTGAGGATGTGTAATATTATGCATACATGACAGAGATGTTTGTGGGTAGCATCACTGCAAACCCTCACGAGACCTTACTCGTCCACTGGGGTAACCCAGGGGTTGAAAGGGCTTGTTGCATGAGATAAATGCAACCGTGATTCCTAAGAAAGTGAGTTAGGTGATAGTTTGATTTCTTGCATTTTTCTAATTTGCTCGAGGACTAGCAAAACAAAAGCATGGGGGTATTTGATCATGCATATATTTTAGGGATATTTCATATAAAAATATGCATGATTTCATGATAAAATGATTTAAAAACCCAATTTTATGTTAGTTTCGAGTAAATGTGCTAAAATGATTTAAAAATAGAAAATGCATGAAAAATAGTTTTATTTTACATTTTAATGCTTATTTTAGTTTTTGTCATAATTGTAGTTGTTTAGTTTTTGAAAATCATAAAAAAATTAGATTTCAAATAGACTTAGTTTTATAATTTCTAGAACATAGTCACTTTGAGTTGTTTTGCAAATATTTTTTGAAGAGAGGTTTTGAAAAGGAATTCTTTGAAATAAGATGGACTTATGGAAAAACTTTCAAAAATATAAATACCATACGTAGGGGGAAGAGAGGCTTGTCTTCTCTCTTATGCTTTTGCCTTCTTTTCTAACCCTTCCCCTTCACCTTGTTTCTTTCCTCCTTCTTCTCCTTCTCCCTTGATCTCTCTTCTTTCTCAATCCAGTGGAGGTATCCAGCTACGGTAATGGCATATAGGCGGATTCCACTTCTCTTCTAATCCCTCCGATGAGTTCTTATCATCTTATCTTCTTCTTCTTCTTCTTCTTCTTCTTCTTCTTCTTCTTCTTCTTCTTCTTCTTTTTCTTTTTCTGAATTTTCATTTTAATTTTTGTTAAGCATTCATAACTCATATTAAAAGAAATGTGTTTTGATTTACTGTTTTTGTTTCAGAAATTTTTAGAATAGATTTTAGTTGTAGTTATATGCATTGTTCGTGAATTGTTTCTGCAATTAAAAATATATATATATATATATAATAAAAAGAAAAAAAACAGAGAAAAAATCAAATCAGATACTGCTGGATATATACAACGAATATGATTTGAAATTTTTAATCGGATTCAAAGATTTCAATAGATGATTTGAAATTCAGTTTGCAGTGATCTGAAGTGTTACTGGAGCATCTAGATCATTTGGATCTAGATCCATTAATAAAGTTTTACAAAAATTCAATCGATCATCTGGATCGATTCTGTTTTTTTCCGACGATCAATTTTTTCTTCAAAGCTTCATGAAAGATAGTTTTAATGCCGATTGGAGCTTTGGATTGCTGTAAAAAGCCTGCCGGAATCCGGATACATTGAATCTTCTAATTCCTCCAGTCATTTGAACGGAAGAAATCAACCTGCGGATTGAACTAATGCCGATTGGAATTATGGTCGGTATCTGCCGGAATCCGGCAGCTATTAGAGGCATCTGAAGCACAGTATTACGGTAGCCAGGTGAATAAAATTGAAATTTTAGCAGAGTCAAGTGAATAGAAATCAAATACTTTGTTGTATCCTATGATTATAAACCAAAATCGTGTTTTTTTTACTGGATCCATCGACAATTGAAAGTACCTCTGGCCGTGGGTTTTGTTTGCTGTTTTCCGGCAATTGAAGGTGAAAATCCGATCGATTGATTAATTGAATGCCTGATTCTAATCAACCGAATGATTAGATAGAATCCAGTTTGTTGAGATTATGTGATGCCTGATCTAACTGAAGATCATTGTAATTCCGATTGATTGAATTTAAATAATCGAGTATATGAGTTTGTTCACAGATCTTCGATAAGTATGTTTTCTTTAATAATCTCTGGTGAATATTATTTGAACAATAATGGATCGGATGTTTGTTCTTGATTAAGCCATTGATTTCTGAGAACTGGCTAATTTGAATATCGATTGAAGGTGAGAATTCTGAACCATCAGAGTTGAGTTCTGAAGGATTAATGCCTGATGATGTTAGTTTGAGTATTGTTAAAGAGTACTTGGTAGAATGAATAATTGCTCTGTCTAAGCTACTGGTTTCTTGATTATCATATTATCGGCATCTTCATATGTTACTAGTTAATTAGTAAATACTTTTACTTAGTTGTTTTAAATTTAGGTTTAATTAGTTGATTTGAATTAAGTAGCAATGGTAATTGCTTTGTAGTTAGAATACTTAGCTAATCAGTAATTAGTTTACTTAGTAAAGAAATATGATGTTAGTTAGTTTTTTTATTATTTTTAGTCTTAGAATTAATTAGCTAGTTGTTATTAGTTTAATATAGTTTGAATTGTCATTAGCTTCCTTTCATGATATCTTTCAGAATTTTTTAGTGTACTTTGTTTAGTATAATTTTTACTTTTATCTCGTGTACTGCTCGTGTCTTTTGACTTGTGCAGGATAGCACAGGAGTGGAGCAGAAGCAATTATATGACACGAAGTACGAAGATAGAAGATTTTTACTTTTCAGTTTAGAATTAGGAATTTAATTGGGTTTGTAAATATTGCACTTTACGCCCTCTGCGAAGGGTATTCATTTGTTGTAATAGTTAGTTGTGTTTACATTTCTTGAACATTTTACATTTCAATAATTTGACAATAAAGAATAGTTTAGATTTGTGTACTTGAATACAAAATATTCCCGTTCCCTGAGTTCGACCCGGTCTCATCCACTAGTGAGAACCGGTTTTTATTATTTGATGTCTGGTTTTCACATGTTTTACATATAAAAATCTTTTCAAGATTACAACGATTTATAAAGAAGACATCAAGAAGCATCCCAAGGCATGTGCTCGCATGCCAATGCCCTAACCGAGGTGCGAAAGGGTGCAGGGCTAACTAAACCTGGATTTGCAGTCATCAAGGACCAGCTAAAGGTACAGTTGTAAATCTGGTTATATATAAAAACAAACATCATTCCTAACAGCCAATTTCTAGGGTGTTTTAGTCTTCATAGGTTTTGGCATAGAGGTCGTGCACATGCTGCCAAGAGGCCTATGCACAAACGTAGGTCTGGTCCTCCGGACCAGACCACTAAGCACAACCATGAGAATCGGATTTGATTCTCTGCTTGGACCAGACTGCTAAATTGGATCGGATGGGGCTGAAACAAGCCGCCAATAGGGCAACCGCGAGTACCCCATGAACTAGGTACCAAGGGGCCTGGACACTGTGCGTCTGGTCAACAGGACCAAACTGCTGTCAACCATATACGGGTCTGAACCATTTGGTTCAGGCCTGGACCCACAAGGGTTGACTTCGACAGCCCGGGTGCCCAGCACCATGCGGCTGGCACCCGGCACCAACAATACGCGAAACAAGGTTGGCACCATGTGCCAACCCACACAGTCAACCCGATTAGGTCTGACGTTGGTTCAGACCTGAGTGGAAAGGAGGCTAGCTGATTAGGGTCTAGATGCTCAGCATTAAGCAGAGCACACCCGGCCTGAACAAGGTGAAAAATCGGGTTGGGTCAAGGCTCACTAAAAGTCGATCAAAACCAGACTGTAGTGCTGGTCTGAACCCATGGTTCAGACTGGCACTTCAGTCCAAGACGAAAGAATGAATAAAGAGAAGAAACAAGAAGACTTACCACAGAAAAGAAAAATATCTAGAAAGCCTGTGCTGGGCGCGCGGGCCACCCGCACGGCGCCCAGCTCCAACTATGGCAAAACCGGTTTGCCAAAGGGTCTGGTCCGCTGGACCAGACCATGCCATCTCCCAACCACATGAACCAGAGCCCAGAGGCTCAGTTTGCAGCTTGCTAAAGAGGTGTTGGGCGCCTGTACAAGGTCGGCCCCAACGGTTACACCCCTTTGGTTGACCCCAAAACACCCAACACGCTGAACTGAAATGGAAAAAGAAGAAGGGTCAAGCATAACGATGGGGCCTGGGGCCCCTTCTTTCTAATGAGGTCTGGTCACACAGTGACCCAGGTCCAACAGGGCTGTAACGCCAATCCCAACTCGCTGGGGCTGGGTTGAGCCCCAAAGCACACACAAAGAAGAAAAAAAAGAAAGAAGAGTTTCGAGCTGGATGGCCGCAGCTGCTCAAACATGCAAGTAGGTACTAAAGGGGGGGGTGCTGGGTGTAGGCTGGACGAGCCCAGCTTGGTCCAGCACACCCCAGCAAGCTCCCCATAGCCATGGATGCCCCAAGATATCACTACAACCCTATTCCAAACTTACCCTAAAAGTTTCGGAGGTTGATTCGTTCTAGATTTCCCGAAATTGCTCTTTTTACATAAAATTACGCGATTTACCCAGTTCTCAAAATAAGCAAAATCTTAGAAATTGCCAAAACATATAAATTCATCGATTTTCCATATAATTACACAATATACACCAAAATTAGAATCGTGGATCTTACATTTTCTACTTAGAATATGACTGCATTACATATAGTTTAATTCTACAAATTTCAATATCTGATGTATCATTCATGCACATTTTTTCAAATCTACTATGGTTGACACGAATGGCACGTGCACAAGCTCTTAGGGAGTTCACAAACTTGGTGAAATTCGTATTTTTGGCCATAGTCAGAATATGAAGGAAATCGAGATTTGTGATCTTCGTATTAGCCACATTCAGCCTACACTCTTAGGCTAACTTAAAAAATGCACTGCATTTCTCAAAATTTCAAAAGGATTTCCCCAATTCCTCAAAGAATTCTCTTTCAAATTCATATTCATTCATTCAATTTGCATCATTTTTAAACTCATTTCCCAATTCAATTCAGAGAAATCGATTTTCTCAGAATTTTCTAAGTCTTTCTCAGAAATTGTGTTTCTCAAAAACTCTGAGTTTTCAAATGGTATTTCAAGTATTTCACAAGTTAAAATTATGAATTTCCAATATTTTAATATTCTCAATTTCAAGTTTCAAAGCTCCAAAATTGATTTTCTCAAAAACTTTGAATTACTTTTGAAATTGGTTTCTCAGAATTCTCAAATCCTCTTCAGAAATTGATTTTCATTTCAAATCCAAATTTCAAAAATCGATTTTCTCAATCCTAAGAATCAATTTTCCTTTCAAGATTCATTTTCTAATACAAATTCCTTATTTCCAATGAAATTCAATGATTTTCCCAGAATCATCTCTTTTCCCAAGTATTTTTCAAGCATTTTTCCAAGTATATTTCCAATATTCCAAGCAAACATCATATTTCTCAAACTTGCATCTTTTTCAAAATTCCATAGCACATGCTTGATTCTTTGTGCATTTTAGGAAAATAGAGAATAATTTGGATATTTGAACTTAGTTAAAGCACACTTTTGATCCTTGGTTCAACTACCCATGGTAAAGGCGCCAGGAACGGTTGAACGTCATACCGACAGGCGGATCTCATTCCACAGAATTTACACACAAATTTTCAAAACGGAGGCGAGTAATTTTCAAAACCAATTTTCAAAACTTTGGTCCAGTTTGACTCACAGAATCGTTTCTCTCTCTTGCAGAGGGGGGGGGATTTTGCGATGATAACAGTGTTCTAATGCTCTAAAAAAAAAATTCATAGAGATTCAATCATGCATATACGTGTTCAAAGGCTCTCAACACTTTTTTATAGTGATTCAATCATGCATATATGTGTTCCAAGTCTGTTAAAAAAAATTCAAATTCAATCATGCATATATGTGTTCTAAGGTTGTCAAAAAAATTTCATTGTGATTCAATCACGCATATATGTGTTCTAATGTTGTCGAAAAAGTTTTATAGCGATTCAATCATTTAAATATGTGTTTCAAGGGTGTGAAAAAACTTTCATAGTGATTCGATCATTCACATATGTGTTCTAAGGCTATAAAAAAAATTCATAGTGATTCAATCAAGCATATATGTGTTCTAGGCTCTCAACAAATATTCATAGTCATTCAAAGATGCATATATGTGTTCTAAGGCTGTAAAAAAAATTCATGGGGATTCAATCATTCATATATGTATGTGTTCTAAGGCTGTCAAAAAAATTTCATAGGGATTCAATCATGTATATGTGTCAACTAAGGTTGTCAAAAAAAAATTCTAGTGATTCAATGACTCATATACGTGTTCTACGGTTGTCAAAAAAAATTCTTAGTGATTCAATCAAGCATATATGTGTTCTAATGTTGTCAAAAAAGTTTTATAGCGATTCAATCATTCAAATATGTGTTCTAAGGCTGTGAAAAAACTTTCATAGTGATTCAATCATCCATAAATGTGTTCTAAGGCTATCAAAAAAAAATTCATAGTGATTCAATCATGCATATATGAGTTCTAGGCTCTCAAAAAAATCTCAAAGGCATTCAATGATGCATATATGTGTTCTAAGGCTGTAAAAAAAATACATGGTGATTCAATCATTCATATATGTGTTCTAAGGCTATAAAAAAAAATCATAGGGATTCAATCATGCATATGTGTGAACTAAGGTTGTCAAAAAAATTCCTAGTGATTCAATGATGCATATACGTGTTCTACGGTTGTCAAAAAAATTTCATAGTGATTCAATCAATCATATATGTCTCCTAAGGTTATCAAAAAAAAATATTTTGATTAAATCATGCATATTTGTGTACTAAGGTTGTCAAAAAAATTTCATAGTGATTCAATCAAGCATATATGTGTCCCAAGGTTGTCAAAAAAATTTTGTAGTGACTTAATAATGCATATATGTGTTCTACGGTTGTCAAAAAAATTTCACAGTGATTTAATCATGCATATATGTGTTCTAGGCTCTCAAAAAAAAAATCGTAGTGATTCAATGATGCATATATGTGTTGTAAGGCTGTCAAAAAAAAATCATAGTTATTCAATCATTCATATATGTGTTCTAAGGCTGTAAAAAAAATCCATAGTGATTCAATCATGCATATACGTGTCCTAAGGTTGTCAAAAAAAAATCCTAGTGATTCAATAATGCATATATGTATTCTACGGTTGTCAAAAAAATTTATAGTGATTCAATCAAGCATATATGTGTGCTAAGGCTGTCAAAAAAATTTCAATGTGATTCAATTAAGCATATATATGTACTAAGTCTATAAAAAAAAATTCATAATGATTCAATCATGCATATATGTGTTCTAAGGATGTCAAAAAAATTATATAGTTATTCAATCATGCAAATATGTGTTCTATAACTGTCAAAAAAATTATATAGTGATTCAATCTTGCATATTTGTGTTCTAAGGCTGTCAAAAAAATTTCATGGGGATTCAATCATGCATATATGTGTTCGAAGGCCGTCAAAAAAAATTCATAGTGATTCAATCATGGATATATGTGTTCTAAGGCTGTCAAAAAAAAATTATAGTGATTTAATCATACATATGTGTTGTAAGAATGTCAAAAAAAATTCATAGTATTCAATCATGCATATATTTATACTAAGTCTGTCAAAATAAAATCATAGTGATTCAATCATGCATATATGTGTCCTACTGCCATAAAAAAAATTATATAGTGATTCAATCTTACATGTATGTGTTCTAACGTTGTAAAAAAAAATCATAGTGATTCAATCATGCATATATATGTCCTAAGGCAATAAAAAAAAATTGATAAAGATTCAATCATGCATATATGTGTTCTATGGCTATCAAAAAAATTTCATAGTAATTCAATAAAGCATATTTGTGTTCTAGGTCGACAAAAAAATTTCATAGTGATTCAATCATGCATATATGTGTTCTAGGCTGACAAAATTTTTTTATAGTGATTTAATCATGCATATATGTGTTCTAAGGATGTCAAACAAAATTCATAGTTATTCAATCTTTCATATATGTGTTTTAAGGCTGTGAAAAAACTTTCACAGTGATTCAATCATTCATGTACTAAGGCTATCAAAAATATTGCATAGTTATTCAATCATGCATATATGTGTTCTAAGGCAATAAAAAAAAATTCATGGCCATTCAATCTTGCCTATATGTGTTCTAATGCTGTAAAACAAATTCATAGAGATCCAATAATGCATATACGTATTGTAAGGCTGCCAAGAAATTTTCATAGTGATTCAATCATGCATTTATTTGTTCTAAGGCTGTCAAAAAAAATTCAAATTCATTCATGCATATTTGTGTTATAAGGCTGTCAAAAAAAATTCATAGTGATTCAATCACGCATATATGTGTTCTAATGATGTCAATAGTTTTTTGTAGAGTTTCAAGCATGCATATAGGTATTCTAAGGCTATCAAAAAAAATTCATAGTGATTCAATTATGCATATTTGTGTTCTAAGTCTGTCAAAAAAATATCATTGTGATTCAATCATGCATATCTGTGTTCTAATGCTGTCAAAAAAATTTCATAGTGATTCAATAATGTATATATGTGTTCTAAGCCTGTCAAAAAAATATCATAGTGATTCAATCATGCATATATGTGTTCTACGTCTGTCAAAAAAATATCATAGTGATTCAATCATGCATATATGTGTTGTAAGGCTGTCAAAAAAAATTCATAGTGATTCAATCATTCATATATGTGTTCAAAGGCTGTCAAAAAAAATCATAGTGATTTAACCATGCATATATGTGTCCTAACGTTGTCAAAAAAAATTTCTAATGATTCTATAATGCATATATGTGTTCTAGGGTTGTCAAAAAATTATATAGTTATTGAATCAAGCATATATGTGTTCTAAGGTTGTCAAAAAAAATTCATAGTGATTCAACCAAGTATATATGTGTCATAAGGTTGTGAAAAAAATTTCATATTCAATCACGCATATTTGTATTTATAGTTGTCAAAAAAATTTTGTAGTGATTCAAGCATGCAGATATGTATTCTATGGCTGTGCATGCAGATATGTATTCTAAGGCTGTCAAAAAAATATCATAGTGATTCAATCATGCATATATGAATTCTAAGTCTATCAAAAAAAGATCATAGTGATTCAATCATGCATATATGTGTTCTAAGATTGTCAAAAAAAATTCATAGTGATTAAATCATGCATATATGTGTTCTAAGTCTGTCAAAAAAAAATCATAATGATTCAATCTTGCATATGTGTTCTAAGGCTGTCAAAAAAAATTCATAGTGATTCAATCTTGCATTAATGTGTTCTAAGGCTGTCAAAAAAAAATCATAGTGATTCAATCATGCATATATGTTCTAAGGCTATCAAAACAATTTCATAGTGATTCAATCATGCATATATGAATTCTAAGTCTATCAAAAAAATATCATAGTGATTCAATCATGCATATATGTGTTCTAAGATTGTCAAAAAAATTTCATAGTGATTGAATCATGCATATATGTGTTCTAAGTCTGTCAAAAAAAAATCATAATGATTCAATCTTGCATATATGTGTTCTAAGGCTGTCAAGAAAATTTCATAGTGATTCAATCTTGCATTAATGTGTTCTAAGGCTGTAAAAAAAAATTCATAGTGATTCAATCATGCATATATGTTCTAAGGCAATCAAAAAAATTTCAATGTGATTCAATCTTGCATATATGTGTTCTAAGGCTGCCAACAAAATTTCATATTGATTCAATCTTGCATATATGTGTCCTAAGTCTGTCGAAAAAAAATCCAAGTGATTCAATAATACATATATGTGTTCTACGCTTGTAAAAAAAAATTCAAAGTTATTCAATGAATCATATATGTGTTTTAAAGCTGTGAAAAAAAATTCCAAGTGATTCAATCAAGCATATATGTGTTCTAAGTCTGTCAAAAAAAATTCATAATGATTCAATCATGCATATATGTGTTCTAAGGCTGTCAAAAAAATCATATGGTGATTCAATCAAGCATATATGTTCTAAGGCTCTGAAAAAAAATGCATAGTGATTCAATCATGCATATATGTTCTAAGGCTATCAAAAAAATGCATAGTTATTCAATCATGTATATATGTGTTCTAAGGCTATCAAAAAATTTTCATGGTGATTCAATCATGCATATATGAGTTCTAATGCTGTAAAAAAAAATCATAGAGATTCAATCATGCATATACGTGTTCTAATGCTGTCAAGAAAATTTCATAGTGATTCAATCATGCATATATGTGTTTGAAGGCTGTCAAAAAAAATTAATAGTGATTCAATCACGCATATATGTGTTCTAATGCTGTCGAAATTTTATTGGAGTGATTCAATCATGTATGTATTCTAAGGCAGTAAAAAAATCCTAGTGATTCAATCATGCATATATGTGTTCTAAGTCTGTCAAAAAAAATCCTAGTGATTCAATCATGCATATATGTGTTCTAAGGCATTAAATAATGCATATATGTGTCGTAAGGCTATAAAAAAAAAATTCATAGTGATTCAATCATTCATATATATGTTCTAAGGCTGTCAAAAAAAATTCATAGTGATTCAATCATGCATATATGTATCCTAACATTGTCAAAAAAAAATCCTAGTGATTCAATAATGCATATATGTGTTGTACGATTGTCAAAAAAATTTATAGTTATTCAATTGAGCATGTATGTGTTCTAAGGCTGTCAAAAATTTTTTATAGTGATTCAATCAAGTATATATGTGTCCTATGGTTGTCAAAAAAAATTCAAATTCAATAATGCATATATGTGTTCCACGGATTAAAAAAAAAATCATAGTGATTCAATCACGCATATATGTGTTCTAATGCTTTCAATTTTTTTTTGTAGTGATTCAAGCATTCATATATGTATTCTAAGCCTGTCAAAAAAATATCATAGTGATTCAATCTTGCATATATGTATTCTAAGTCTGTCAAAAAACTGTCATAGTGACTCAATTATGCACATATGTTTTAAGGCTATAAAAAAAAAGTCAAAGTGATTCGATCTTGCATACATATGTTGTAAGTCTGTCAAAATTTTTTTATAGTGATTCAATCATGCATATATGTCTTCTAAGGCTATAAAAAAAAAATCATAGTGATTCAATCTTGCATAGATGTGTTCTAAGGCAATAAAATTTTTTTTATAGAGATTCAATCATGCATATATGTGTTCTAAAGCAGTCCCAAAAATTTCATAGTGATTCAATCATGCATATATGTGTTTGAAGGCTGTCAAAAAAATTTCATAGTGAATCAATCATGCATATATTTGTTCTAAGGTTGTGAAAAAAAAATCACATCGATTCAATCATGAATATATGTGTTCTAAGGCTGTAAAAAAAATTCATAGTGATTGAATCATGCATATATATGTTCTAAGGGTGTCAAACAATTTCATAGTGATTCAATTTTCCATATAAATGTTCTAAGGCTGTAAAAAAAAAATCATAGTGATTCAATCATGCATATATGTGTCCTAAGTTTGTCAAAAACAATTGATGGTGATTCAATAATGCATATATTTGTTCTACGGTTGTCAAAAAAAATTAATAGTGATTCAATCATGGATATATATGTTCTATGGCTATCAAAAAAATTTCATAGTGATTCAATCATGCATATATGTTTTTTAAGGTTTTCAAAAAAATTTCAAAGTGATTCAATCATAGATATATGTGTTCTAATGCTGTAAAAAAAAAATCATAGAGATTAAATCATTCATGTATGTGTTCTAAGGCCGTCAAAAAAAATCATAGTGATTCAATCATGCGTAGATGTGTTCTAAGGTTGTGAATTTTTTTATAGTGATTCAATCATGCATATATGTGTTTTAATGGTGTCAAATTTTTTTTATAGAGATTAAATCATGTAAATAGATGTTATAAGGCTGTAAAAAAAATATAATAGTAATTTAATCATGTATATGTGTGTTCTAAGGTTATCAAAAAAATTTCATAGTGATTCAATCATGCATATATGTGTTCTATGGTTGTAGAAAAGAATTCATAGTGATTCAATCTTGCATATGTGTTCTAATGCTATAAAAAAAAATTCATAGTGATTCAATCATGTATATATGTGTACTATTGCTGTAAAAAAAATTTCATAGAAATTCAATAATGCATATATGTGTTCTAAGGCTCTCAACAAAGTTTCATAGTGATTAAATCATGTGTATATGTGTTCAAAGGCTGTCAAAAACTTTCATAGTGATTCAATAATGCATATATGTGTTCTAAGCCTGTTAAAAAAAAATCATAATGATTCAATTATGCATATAAGTGTTCTAAGGCTGTCAAAATTTTGTTATAGTGATTCAATCAAGAATATATCTGTTCTAATGGTGTCTAAAATATTTTGTCGTGATTCAATCATGCATATATGTGTTATAATGCTGTCAAAAAAGTTGTGTAGTGATTCAAGCATACATATATGTTTTCTAAGGCTGTCAAAAAAATATTATAATGATTCAATCATGCGCATATGTATCCTAAGGCTGTCAAAAAAATTCAAAGTGATTCAATCATGCATATATGTGTTCTAATACTGTCAAAAAAAATTCATAGACCTTCAATCATGCATAAATGTGTTCTAAGGCTGTCAAAAAAATTTCATAGTGACTCAATCATGAATATATGTGTTCTAGGCAATCAAAAAAAAATTATAGTGATTCAATCATGCATATATATGTTCTAAAGTTGTCAAATTTTTTTTATAGTGATTCAATCATTCATATGTGTTCTAAGGTGATCCAAAAGAATTACATGGTGATTCAATCATGCATATATGTGTTCTAAGTCTATCAAAAAAAATTCATACTAATGCAATCATGCATATATGTGTTTTAAGTCTGTTAAAAAAAATTCATACTGATGCAATCATGCATATATGTGTTCCAAGGCTATCAAAAAAATTTCAAAGTGATTCAGTCATGTATATATGTGTTCTAAGGCTGTCAAAAAAATTATATAGTGATTCAATCTTGCATATATATGTGTTCTAACACTGTAAAAAAATTTCATAGTGATTCAATCATGCATATACCTGTTCTAAGGTTGTCAACAAAAATTTATAGTGATTAAATCATGTATATATGTGTTCTAAAGCTGTCAAAAAAAATTAATAGAGATTCAATCATGCATATATATGTTCTAAGGCTGTCAAATTTTTTTTATAGTGATTCAATCACGCATATATGTGTTCTATGGCTGTCAAAAAAATTTCATAACGATTCAATCATGCATATATATGTTCTAAGGCTGTCAAAAAACTTTCATAGTGCTGCAATCATTCATATATGTGTACTAAGGCTATCCAAAACATTTCATAGTGATGCAATCATGCATATATGTGTTTTAGGCTCTAAAAAAAAATCCTATTGATTCAATGTCGTATATATGTTTTGTAAGGCTGTCAAAAAAATTTCATAGTGATTCAATCTTGCATATATGTGTCCTAAGGTTGTCAAAAAAATTTCATAGTGATATAAACATGCATATATGTGTTTTAACTTTCTCAAAACAAATTCTTAGTGATTCAATCAAGCATATATGTGTTCTAAGGTGATAAAACAAATTCGTAGTGATTCAATCTTGCATATATTTGTTCTAAGGCAGTCAAAAAAATTTCATAGTGATTTTGTCATGCATATATCTGTTCTAAGGCTGTCAAAAAAAAATTATAGTGATTCAATCAAGCATATATGTGTTCTAAGGCTGTCAAAAAAATTTCATAGTGATTTAATCATGCATATATGTGTTCTAAGGCTGTCAAAAAAAATTATATTGATTCAATCATACATATATGTGTTCTAAGGCTGTCAAAAAAATTTCATAGTGATTCAACCATGCATATATTTGTGCAAAGGTAGTCAAAAAAATTTCTTAGTGATTCAATCTTGCATATATTTGTTCTAAGGCTCTCAAAAAAATTTCATAGTGCTTCAATCATGCATATTTGCGTTCTAAGTCTATAAAAAAAATCACAGTGATTCAATAATGCATATATATGTTAACCGATTGTCAAAAAAAATTCATAGAGATTCAATCATGCATATATGTATTCTAAAGCAGTCAAAACAATTTCATAGTGATTCAATCATGCATATATGTGTTCTATGGCTGTCAAAAAAAATTCATAGTGATTCAATTAACCATATATATTTTTTAAGGTTGTCAAAAATAATTCATAGTTATTCAATCATGCATATATATGTTCTAAGGCTGTCAAAAAAAAATTAGTGATTCAATCATGCACATATGTGATCTAAGGCTGTCAAAAAAAAATCATAGTGATTCAATCATGCATATATGTGTCCTAAGGTTTCAAAGAAATTCACAGTGATTCAATAATGCATATATTTGTTCTACGATTGTAAAAAAAAGTTCACAGTGATTTAATCGTGCATATATGTGTTTAAAAAAAATCATAGAGATTCAATAATGCATATATTTGTTAAACGATTGTCAAAAAAAATTCATAAAGATTCAATCATGCATATATGTGTTCTAAAGCAGTCAAAAAAATTTCATAGTGATTCAATCATGCATATATGTGTTCTAAGGCTGTCAAAAAAAATTCATAGTGATTCGATCATGCATATATGTGTTCTAAGGTTATAAAAAAAATTTAATAGTGATTCAATCATGCATATATATGTTCTAAGGCTGTCAAACAAATTTCATAGTGATTCAATCATTAATATATGTGTCCTAAGGTTGTCAAAAAAATTTGATAGTGACTCAATAACTCATATATCTATTCTACGGCTGTCAAATTTTTTTATAGTGATTCAATGATGCATATATGTGTTTTAAGGCTTTCAAAAAAATTGCATAGTTATTCAATCTTGTATATTTGTGTTCTAAGGCAGTCAAAAAAATTTCATAGTGATTCAATCGTGCGTATATGTGGTCTAAGGATGTCAAAAAAAATTTATATTGATTCAATCACGCATATATGTGTTCTATGGCTGTCAAAAAAAATTTGTAGTGATTCAATCATGCATATATATGTGCTAAGGTAGTCAAAAAAATTTCGTTGTGATTCAATCTAGCATATATATGTTCTAAGGCTCTCAAAAAAATCATAGTGATTCAATCATGCAGATATGCATTCTAAGGCTATCAAAAAAAATTCATAGAGATTCAATAATGCATATATTTGTTCTACGATTGTCAAAAAAAATTCACAGAGATTCAATCATGCATATATGTGTTCTAAGGCAGTAAAAAAAAACGCATAGTGATTCAATCATACATATATGTGTTCTAAGGCTGTCAAAAAAATTTCATAGTCATTCAATTAACCATATATGTGTTTTAAGGCTGTCAAAAAAATTTCATAGTGATTCAATCTTGCATATATATGTTCTAGGGCTGTAAAAAAAAATTCATAGTGATTCCATCATGCATATATGTGATCTAAGACTGTAAAAAAACTCATAGTGATTCAATCATGCATATATTTGTTCTATGATTGTCAAAAAAATTTCATAGTGACTTTATCATGCATAAATGTGTTCTAAGGCTGTCAAAAAATTTTCATAGTGATTTAAACATGCATATATGTGTTTTAAGGTTGTCAAAAAAATTTCATAGTAATTCAATCATGCATATATGTGTTCTAAGGCTGTCAAAAAAATTTAATAGTGATTCAATCATACAGACATGTTTTCTAAGGTTGTCAAAAAAAATTTATTGTGGTTCAATCTTGCATATTTGTGTTCTAATGCAGTAAAAAAAAAATCATTGTGATTCATTCATGCATAGATTTTTTCTAAGGCTGTGAAAAAAAATTCATAGTGATTCAATCATGCATATATCAGTTCTAAGGCTGTCAAAAAAAATTCATAGCGATTCAATCATTCATATATGTGTCCTAAGGTTGTCAAAAAAATTTCATAGTGATTCAATAATGCATATATGTGTTCTATAGTTGTCAAAAAAATTTCATAGTGATTCAATCATGCATATATGTGTTCTAAGGCTGTTATTTTTTTTATTGTGATTCAATTTTTCATATATGTGTTCTAAGGATGTCAAAAAAATTTCATAGTGATTCAATCATGCATATGTGTGTCCTAAGGCTGTCAAAAAAAATTCATAGTGATTAAATCATGCATATATGTGTTCTAAGGCTGTCAAAAAAAATTTAGAGTGATTCAATCATGCATATATGTGTTCTAAGGCTGTTAATTTTTTTTTATTGTGATTCAATTTTGCATATATGTGTTCTAAGGATGTCAAAAAAAATTCATAGTGATTCAATCATGCATATATGTGTCCTAAGGATGTCAAAAAAATTTCATAGTGATTCAATCATGCATATATGTGTCCTAAGGCTGTCAAAAAAAAATCATAGTGATTCAATCATGTATATATGTGTTCTAAGGCTGTCAAAAAAAATTTAGAGTGATTCAATCATGCATATATGTGTCCTAAGGTTGTAAAAAAAAAATCATAGTGATTCAAACAAGCATATATGTGTTTTATGTTTATAAAAAAAAAATCATAGTGATTCAATGATGCATATATGTGTTCTAAGGCTATCAAAATAATTTCATAGTGATTCAATCTTGCATATAGGGGTTATAAGGTTGTCAAAAATTTTTTATAGTGATTCAATTTTGCATATATGTGTTCTAAGAATGTCAATTTTTTTTTAGTGATTCAATCATGCATATATTTGTTCTAAGGCTGTCAAAAAAATTTAATAGTGATTCAATCATGCATATTTGTGTTCTAAGGACGTCAAAAAAATTTCATATTGATTTAATCATGCATATATGTGTTATCATTGCAAAATTTTTCCACTCCCTTGCGAGAAATAAACGAATTTCGCGAGTCAAACTCGACCAAAGTTTTCAAAATTGTTTTGAAAATTACTCGCCTCCGTTTTGAAAATTTGCGGGAAAATTCCATGGAATGGGATCCGCCTGTCGGTACGAGATTCAACCGTTCCTGACGCCTTTACCACAGGGGTAATTGAACCAAGGATCAATTATGTGCTTTAACTTGACTCAAATATCTAAATTATGCTCTATTTTTCCTAAAACACACAAAGAATCAGGCTTGTGCTATGGAATTTTGAAAAATGCAAGTTTAAGAAAATATGATGTTTGCTTTGGAAAATTGAAATGCATTTAGAAAAGGATTGGAAAAGTTCTTGAAATTGGTGTTTTTCGGAAAATCATTGAATTTCATTGGAAATCAGAAATTTGCATTGGAAAGTGATTTTTCTGGAAAATTTAAAAATCTGAGAAAATTGGTTTTGAGATTGGAAACTTGGAATTGATTTTATGAGAAAATGGATTTGAGAATTCTGAGAAAATCAAGAAATTCATTGGAAATGACTTTTGAAATGGAAAATGGATTCTCAGGAAAACGGGAATTCTGAGAAGATGGATTTCTGAAAACTTGGGATTTTGAAATTTTAGAATTTTAAAGCATAGGAAAATCTTGATTTGAACTTGGGAAATGCTTTAAAATGTCATTTGAAAACTTAGGATTTTGAGAAAATCAGATCCTGAGAAAGACTTGGAAATTCTTGAGAAAACTGAATTTTTTGAAATTGAAATTAGAAAATGAATTTGAAAACAATGCAATTTGAATAATATGAATGAATATGAATTTGAAAAGGGAACTTCATTGAGGAATTGGGAAATCCTTTTAAAACTTTGAGAAATGCAGTGCATTTTTGAAGTTAGCCTAAGAGTGTAGGCTGAATGTGGCTAATATGATGATCATAAATCTTGGTTTTCTTCGTATTCTGACTATGACCATAAATACGAATCCCACCGAGTTTATAAACTCCATAAGAGCTTGTGCATGTGCCATTCGTGTAAACCATAGTGAATTTGAAATAATGTGCATGAATCATACATCACATATTGAAAATTTGCATAAATTAAACTATATGCAATGCAACCTTATTCTAAGCAGAAAAGTAACTCTTATTCCAAATATTTCATTGATTTTTACATTGAACTGAAATAAAAGAAATAAAAGCTAAATCTTCTTCTTGAATGTTCCTGCAAAACTAGAAAACAAGATTAGCACAAAAATGTAGGTTTTTCTGAATTTATCCGAAAATATAGGAAATTATCGGATATTATTCAGATATAAACCCAAAATCATATCCCCTTTGATATAAACATGATAAATAATGAATAAATTTTGAAAATAAACTTGAAAATTCAAAATTATGGTCAAAATGACCAAAATACCCCTGATGACCTTGAAATCAGGGTTTTCTGAAAGAATTTTTATAAATTTTGGAAATTTGAAAATCAAACAAAATAAATCAAACACAATATGATGAAATATGATGATATGCATGAAATTTTGGAGAATTAGAAATTGAAATTTCGAAATTTATGTCAAAATGACCAAAATACCCCCGATAACAAGACTATGGCCTTGAAACTAGGGTTTTCTGAAATAAATTTTGCAAAATTGAAAAATATGAAATGCAAAGGAGATTGAAATTAACCCTAATATGATTCTACATGCTTATATACATGATAAAAACCCTAAAATGGCAAAAATATCATAAATATCAAATTTAACCTGATTTTCGCCTGATTTTCGCTTCTGAATTTAAAGATAAACTAACACATGGAGCAAATGAACTTGGAATTAAACCAAATTTGGCATGGACACCTACAATAACCCTAGAAACATAATGGAGCTCTAAAATCTATTTTTTTTGTATTTTTAAATATGGAAATTCAAATAAAAACCCTATATTTTGTGATTTTTGCCTAAAATGTTGATTCTAAAGGAGATTTAGGATATCAAATTTCCATAAAAATTTCCCAAATTTTATGGGGTGACAGAGGACAGTAAGGGAAGGATTTTTTATTTTTTCACTTTCTGGTTTTGACCTATTGTCGGAGCTGTGCCACTCCGGCAAGTTGGATCGGAATCCGGCGACTAGGATTTAGGGGAAACAGACAGGTTTTGGTAGAAAACATGGGAAAAATGGAAGACAGATGGGGAAAATGCTGTTATTATGGGAAAATGTCCCTGACAAACAGAGGAAAATTTGATCTTTTGACACCATTAGGATTCGGGTTATGGTTTGGAAAAGGCCGTACTGTTATCAGTGACCTAAGTCTCTGAGAATTCTGGACATTGGAATCTGTTAGACAGAAAGGGAAAATCCGGGAAAAATAATGAAACAGATCAAAAAATTCCCAAATTTTGTGAAATGACAGGAAATTATGTTAGGAATAACTTTCATGTTGAAAGTTTTTGCCGAAAGGCTACGGATTGGGCGGATATGATGCATTAGGGTCTGTCTATACCCTGATGAAGGAAAATTGAGATTTTCTCAGGGGTCTGAAAAATCCGATTTTTGACAGAGATCAAAACTATTTGGAAAAACTTCAAAATATCCAGATCCTTAGTAGATTTGATTATAAATACACTGTGATTTTTTGCGGATAATTCGAGTCTCCCACAAGGGTGGTACCGGAGGTTCTTTTCTGCTGAGACAGAAATTGAAATTTTTGAAGGGTTCAAAACCCGATTTAGGTTTTGATCGGTTTAGATAGGTTCCAAAACCAGAACAAACCTGGGTTTTTTAAAGGGAAACACAGACACATAACCATGACTATAATAATATTTTTAGGATTTTTGAACAGGAAACTTCACATAAAATCATAACTGGACTTGGTGCCTAAATGAAACTAAATTAAAAATCAATAAAAGTTATATTACATGCTTATGAAATAGGGAAAACGTTCTAAATACCATGACAAAAAATGAAAAAAATACATGATAATCACGAAAATAAACTAGGAAATGACAGGGATATATGCTTGATATTTGATGTTGGCCATCGAAGCGAGGGATCCAGCTCATCCATCGAATGGATCCTCTCACCTACGTGGCCTCAACATGAAGAATGAACATTTTCGATCATATAATCCCAATTCTAAACTATTCTCTCTCTTTTTTCTATTGAATTCATCACCTTAAAGAGGGCATACTTTTTTCAAGGAAATCGGTACAGCACAAAGAGGAGTCTGGGCTTACCTTGGATCGGCTAAAGGAGGGCGGATGTGATGGCTGCAGTGGAGATGGTGGCTTCCACCGTTGAATGGACTGGAGGTAGTAGCCTCCACGGTTGGGAGGAGCTGAAGAAGAGGACTGAAGGGAAGCCGCCTGCTGGGGTGCTGGGCTGGGGCGTCCAAGGAAGTAGATGCTGGCTGCTGGGCGTGGATCCTTGGTGGAGCTGGTTGAGGGATGCAGCAAAGTGGGCTATGGTGCAGCTGCTGGCTGAAGGAAGAAGCAACTGATAAGTTGCTGGAAAAGAGAAACCGGCTGGTGCTGCTGGGTGTGGAGGAGGAGCCTGCTGTGGTGGCTGAAGGTTGAAGATGGTCTGCAGCTGCTAAGGAGAGAAGAAGGGAGGTGAAGAGAGAGAGAGAGAGAGATCAAGGGGACTCTTGGGCAGCCGTATGAATCTCCTCCTCTCTTTCTTTTGTTGTTTCTTTTTTTTAACTTAGGAACTCATAAGATTTTCCTAAGTTTTTTATGTCAATAAGTTTTTTTGAAAGGGAAGAAAAAAAGGTTTACGTGAATGGATGGGTAAGAGGGAAAGGAAGGGAGGAAAGAAGGGAAGAAGGAAAGAAGGAAGGGAAGGAAAAAAGAAAGAAAAGGGAAAAAGAAAGGAAAGAAAGAAAAGGAGGGAAAAAGGAAAAGGAAAAGAAAAAATGAGAAAAATAATGGAAAGTGCGGCTGGAGGTTTGGGTGACCACCTTGTGGGTCCCACCTCCTCTCTAAAATAAAATAAAATAAAAAAATAAAAATCAATAAAAACAAAAACAAACAAATAAAAAGAAACAATTTTTTTTTAATAAAGTAGAAATGTAAATGAATGGGCCATCTCAAAGCGGGTCCAAATTCCTATTTTGAAATTCATTTTGACGATTAGAGGGGTAAAATAGTCTTTTCAAAAAAATTTCCGACGAAATGAGTTATTTTTGGCAGTTTTTGAAACGAGCTCGGATTTCGAAGTTCAATACCCCATTGCGAAGCAAATCCAATGTAGAATTTAAAAATGTAATTTTGAAAGAAATCCAGATTGTTTTTCTCAAGAAAATGCTTTCAAGTCTATTTTTAGACAAAACGAGCTATTTTTGGCAGTTTTTTAAACGATCTCAGATTTTGAAGTTCAATACCCCGTTGCGAAGCAAATCTAGTGTAGAATTTGAAAATTTGAGTTTGAAATAAATCCAGATTGTTTTTCTCAAGAAAAAATATTTTCAAAATGAAATGAGCTATTTTTGGCAGTTTTTGAAACGAGCTCAGATTTTGAAGTTCAATAGCTCATTGCGAAGCAAATCCAGTGTAAAATTTGAAAATTTAATTTTGAAAGAAATTCAGATTATTTTTCTTGAGAAAATATTTCCAAATTTAGACTCCCGGGGTAAAAATGTCAATTTTGGAAACCCGTGGTTTGAAATTGATTTCTTAAAACTTTTAAAACTCAATCTGGATTGAAATTTATAAAACTGGAGTTCTGGACTTCGAAAATGAAATGAAATGTGATGAAATGTTATGAAATGCTAAGAAATGATATGAAATGATGAGAAATGACATGCAAAATGCAGACCCTGAATGAAGAATTTTAGATGTTAGACCCCGATTGGCAGTTGTACCAGTTTAAAAAGCATTAAAATTGACAAAATTTGCAAAATAGATCAAGAAATGGTTTCCAAGACTCTACTGGGTTAGAGTGACACTGGAAATTGGTGTTCGAGCTGGATTGAACTGAGATGAGCTGGATTGAGCTGGGTTTTAGAGTTTCAGAACTCTAATGAGCTAACAATGATACTGACTCAACTGACCTTTCCGACTGAATTTTCAAGAAAAGCTGCCATTTTTAGAGAAATGGTATGGAATGATCACTGGAATGAAATGAATTAGGAACCTGAACTGGGTTTGAGCTGAAACAAAGGTCAGTAATACTGAGATGAACTAAAATCGAGGCTCAAACACTAGCTCAACTAACTGAACTCGGCTCAATTTCAGCTGAAAGAGCTGAAATGGACTAAAATGAGCTCCTGGACACTTAGAAATGATTTTGAACTGAAATGGGAGCACTCAAACTCCTGGTGAGCTCAAGTTAGACTCTGGGGAGTATGACTGACTATGAATGACTGACTCAGGGACAATTGACTCGGATTTGAGCAAGAAATGAGCTTATTTCTGAAGAAATGATCACATTTTGCCTGGAATTGTCAGAAATGAAAATGGTTTTCTCACTGTGAGCTCAGATGAGCTTGGAATGACTGATATTCTAAATGTTCTGAACTGACCATTGATCTTGGTTGACTCTGACTGATTGGTGTCTGGGATGACCTGTTGAGAAACTATGTTTTGATGATACATGATAAATATGATATGCTTTCATGATGCATATATATGATACATGATATGCTTTCATGAGATATGATAAATATGATATGCTTTCATATGTGAAACTGAATATGTTATATTATGACTGGATATGATGTGCTAAGTATTTAACGAGTATTTGATGCAAGGTTATTTCACTTAAGAAGAGTGAAGACAACTTGATCAAGTGCAACTATTTGATGCAATCATACTACTTTGAAGAAAAAGCTTGATAGGCCATACATTCATAAAGATTATCCAAGAAGATCGGCTTCCTCAAGATGAAGACTTTTTTCTTCTTTAGAGTCATATGTAACAGAACCTTCAGAAGCATGCATATTTCATATTAGACTATATGCTTTGAAATCATACAAGCCATTTATTTACAAAAAGTTAAGCTTTCATAAAAGGATACGTTATGTATATTGTAGCATTTTAAAAACACCTTTTTGAAACAAATCATTGTACTTCCTACAAGTATTTATGAAAAAGACATTTTGACAAGATATAATAGCTCATGATTTCAAAAGCATTAATTGTACTTTCTTACAAGCATTTATGAAAAAGACATTTTGACAAGATATAATAGCTCATGATTTCAAAAGCATTAATTGTACCTTCTAACATGCATTTATGAAAAAGCCAACTTGAAAAGATATAAAAGCTAATGATTTCAAATATGAAAGAAAAAGACAAAATGAATTAATTCATAATACACAAACATTTACGTAAGAAATTTTGGTTCATAATACATAAGCATTTATGTAAGAAAAGACAAAATGTGAAAAGATGTATTGGTTCATAATACATAAGCATTTATGTAAGAAAAGACAAAATGCATTAGTTCATAATACACAAATTTTTACGTAAGAAATTTGGTTCATAATACATAAACATTTATGTAAGAAAAGACAAATTATGAAAAGATAATACACAAGCATTTATTTGAGAAATGACTATTTGTAATATAAGTATTACTCAAGCATTTAGTGTACTTCACAACCATTCATTTTAGAATTGACGATTTGAGAAAATAAATATTATTTTATTAAAATAAGAAATGACCATTTATTTCTTTAAGCATTAAATGTCACCTCAAAAAGCATTTGAGAAATGACTATTTATTTATAAATAAAACCCACACTCAAGAATGTCGACTTACTTAAATTCATCATTCCTTCTCTAAACATTAAATGCTATTCCAAAAAGCTTTTAAGAAATAACCATTTATAAATAAAGTACTCAACAAACATTTATCACACTTACATACATTTATTATAAGTGACGACTTGTAAGAAAAATATTAATATACTAATATTCATTAAATTGAGTAAAGACAAAATTACATGATAGAATATATTCCAACGTTCAATGAACTACAAACCATTAAATTGAGTAAAGACAAAACTACATGATAAACTACACTTCAACGTTCAAAAATACTACAGAACATTTATTATGAGAAAAGACCTAATACAAAGAATAACTCATTTAAAATACACCAACGAATAGTGTACTACAAAAATGCTTCGTATGGAAAGAAGACTTTTTGAAAAAGCAATATAGTACACTTATCTTTTTCACAGTAAGTTGTTTTTTAAATGACCTGACTTCTCATATCCCAAAAGGACAATCATTTCAAAAAGACAACGACTAGTTTTCTAAAGACTATATATATACAAACACAACAGTGTGAAAAGACAAGCAAGCTTTCAACAAGAAAAAAATTCCTTCTCGACACTCTGAGAAAAGAGCTTAGAAAAAGAAAGAGAAAAAGTCAAGAAAAGCTCTCAGAAAAATACAAGAGTGTGTAAGAAAAGAAAAAGATCATTCTGAGAATCTTCATACGTGCATTCATACTTTGCATATCATTCTGAAGGTTCTATAGGAAAGTGTTGTAACTTTCTGATTTCTGATTGTATCCCTTCTCTGTTGAGAGAAGTAGACCTCTGTGAAAGAGGGTGTTTTCTTTCTCTGTTGAGAGAAGTAGACCTCTGAGGAAGGGTGTTTTCCCTTCTCTGTTGAGAGAAGTAGACCTCTGAGGAAGAGGGTGTTTCCCTTCTCTGTTGAGAGAAGTAGACCTCTGAGGAAGAGGGTGTTGTACTATTTATCCGGTGACTTGGATGTTATAGTGGAAGGCTCAAGTGTTTTACTTGGGGACTGGATGTAGGTCAGTAACTCGTTCGAACCAGTATAAATCCTGTGTTTATTGTGTTGTGCCTTATTGCCTTATTTTTTATTTTATCGATCTGCATCGTATTTCACTATTCACCCCCCCTCTAGTGGAATTTCATTTGGTATCAGAGCAGGTTCTGCTGGTTTCGACATAACAAGTCTTCCACCACAAAAATGGCATCAACTTCTTATGCTCGTGATATTGAAGGTCAACACTCATCTCGCCCTCCTTTTTTTAATGGCACTAACTATGGCTACTGGAAATGTAGAATGACCATATTTCTCAAGTCTGTAGATTTTGCTGTATGGAAAATTGTAGAATGTCCATATTCTTCTCCTACAACAGACTATTCTTCATGGACTGATGAAGAAAGAAAAATGGCAAACCTAAATGCAAAAGCCATGAATGCATTATATTGTGCCATAGATCAAAATGAATTTAACTGGATATCTATTTGTGATTCGGCTTATGATATTTGGCACTCTCTGAAAGTTATTTATGAAGGAACAAACAGAGTAAAAGAAGCCAAGATCTCATCTTTGGTTCGTAAATATGAACTATTCAGAATGATCAAAGATGAAACCATTACTGAAATGTTCACAAGATTCACCAACATCACAAATGATATTAAATCACTGGGAGAAATTTATTCCCAGACTGACAAGGTAAAAAAGGTGTTGAGATCTCTTACTTCAGATTGGGAGAAAAAGACTACGGCCATTGAAGAAGCCCAAGACCTATCCAAACTCACCTTGGATGACTTAATAGGAAATCTTATGGCCTATGAAGTCTATATGAAAGAAAAAAGGGAAGAAGAACATCCTACACAGAAAAATCTTGCCTTCCCAACTCTCTCAGAGGATGATGATTCAGAAAAAGATTCTGAAAATGCTCTTCTTACCCGAAGATTCCAACGCTTCATGAGAAAGGACAAGTTTTCCAAAAAGCTCAAAGAAAAGCAAGATAAAAAAGAAGAGACTATGTGCTATCAATGCAACAAGCCAGCTCACGTAAGACGTGACTGTCCTCTCCTAAAAAGAAAATCCAAAATCGAGGAACCAAAGAAGAGGTTATTCAAGAAAAAGGCTCTACATGCTCAATGGGATGATTCAGAACCATCCACCAGTGAAGAGTCAAGTGATGATAAAACTGAAACTGTAAACATGTGCTTCATGGTAGAAAAAAACTCTGTAAGTGAAACTTCTAACTTTTCTTTTGAAGAACTTCAAAATTCTTTTCAAGAACTTTTTGAAGAATCCAGAAAAATAATTCTCAAAAACAAAGTTTTAAAATCCGAGAATTTAGAGCTTTCCCAGAAAAATGAAAAACTCAGTATTGAAAATTCTGAGTTGAAAAAGAAAAATTTTATGCTCACTTCTGAAATCACTTCTACTAGCTTCAAGACTAAAAATCTTCAAGTAGAAATTTCAGAATTAAAAAGTAAAACTAAAAACCTTATGAAAACAGTTTTCAAGTTTACCAAAGGAAAAGAGAACCTGGACAAACTTCTTTCCTCTCAAAAATTCTCTTTTTACAAGAATGGTATTAGTTACTCTCATTATAGTAAACCTTCTTGTACGAATCAAAATACCACTTTTGTCAAAGGTTCTATTGAACCTAAGCAAAAGTATTATAATTTCAATTCCATGCACTCCTCTAAGATTATAGATAAACCCAAATCAAAGTGGATATGGGTTCCAAAATCTAACAAAAAAGGACCCGATCGGGTACCAAAAAGAGTTTTTACTTGATCTATTGCAGGCTTTGAAAAAGAAGAACAGATGGATATAAGACAGGGGATGTTCAAAACATATGACAGGACATCCAGATCTTTTTGCTGTTCTTCATCATAAAGAAGGAGGAACCGTCACCTTTGGAGATAACAACAAAGGTTTGATAATTGGTATTGGCAATATTGGTAATATCGATAAACCTCTTATCAAAGACGTTCTCCTTGTTAAAGGTTTAAAACACAATCTCTTAAGCATCAGTCAAATGTGTGACATAGGATATAATGTCAGTTTTAAACATGATGCATGCCTCATAGTGGACACAAACGAAAATATTGTTTTAAAAAGTATAAAGAAAAATAATGTATATGAATTATACTTAGATAATATTACTGAACATTGTCTCATAAGTAAATAATGACTCTCAAAATTTATGGCATATGAGAATGTGACATGTTAACTTTAAATATATCTCTAAAATGGCTAAAAATAACTTGGTTCGTGGGTTACCTAAAATACCATTTAAAAGAGACTATTTTTGTGATGCATGTCAATTAGGAAAATTGTCAAAATCATCTTTCAAATCAAAAAATGTTGTTTCAAGTAAAAGACCTTTAGAGCTTCTCCACCTGGATCTTTTTTGTCCTTCTAGGGTAGCTAGTCTTAATCATAATAAATATGCTTTTGTCATTGTAGATCATTACTCAAGATTTACTTGGGTAATATTTTTGAAAAACAAAAGTGATACATTTTGTGAATTTGAAATTTTATGTAAAAAGTTACAAAATGAAAAATCTTCCACTATTATCAAAATTCGTAGTGACCATGGAGGAGAATTTGATAATGAACTGTTTGTAAATTTTTTAACTTTCATGGTATTTCTCATAACTTTACCTTTCCTAGAGCTGCACCTCAAAATGGTGTAGTAGAAAGAAAGAATAAAAGCCTACAGGAATCTGCTAGAACTATGCTCCAACATAATAATCTTGTTAAATCTTTTTGGGCAGAAGCTGTTAATACTGCATGCTATATAACAAATAGAGTTCTTATCAGACCCTTATTAAATAAGAGTTCATATACTATTGAAGAATCTATGCATGTCAGTTTTTGTGAATCTATTGATCAATCTGTTCTTAAGCAAACTAACAATGATGATATTGAAAGTACAGATTTGTTCCTAGATAACACAGCTAAATTTAATGAAGATGATCATCAAAGAACATTTGTTGAAACCAGAGATCATCCTCAAAAGCAGATTTTGGGAGACCTGACCAAGGGGGTTCAAACAAGAGCTCAGTTGGAACATATTGCAAATATGGCCTTCATTTCTCAACTTGAAGCTAAAAAGATTGATGAAGCCATCATAGATGAGTTCTGGATGCTAGCAATGACTGAAGAACTTAACCAGTTCCAAAGAAATGATGTGTGGGATCTTGTACCAAAACCAAAAGATCATCAAATCATTGAGACAAGATGGATCTTCAGAAATAAGCTGGATGAATCAGGTAATGTTGTAAGAAACAAGGCAAGGCTAGTGGCTCAAGGATATAATCAGGAGGAAGGTATTGACTTTGATAAAACATTTGCTCCTGTTGCTAAACTTGAATCTATAAGAATGTTTTTAGCATATGCAAGCTATATGGATTTTAAACTATATCAAAAGAATGTTAAAAGTGTTTTTCTAAATGGTTTTATAAATGAACAAGTTTATGTAAAACAACCTCCAGGTTTTGAAAATGAACAATTTCTTGATCATGTTTTTAAACTAAAATGTGCTTTATATGGATTAAAACAAGCACCTCGTGCGTGGTACGAGACTTAAAACTTTTCTATTTTACACTCGAACTAAACACATTCAAATTAGACACCACTTTTTAAGAGAACAAGTTCTAAACAATATAATCAAACTGGAATTTATACCCACTAATCAACAATTAGCAGACATCTTCACTAAACCTTTGAAACATGAAGACTTTACACGAATTAGAAGAGAATTAGGAATATGCAAACTAAGTGACTTATAATTAATCACATTTATTAAGACTAAAACTTCTTATGAGTTCTATTAAAATCTTATTATCAATGTTTTTTTTATGTATTTTTTTTACTATTCAAAGTCAAACTATATTCACGTATACTCTAAACACTCATAAAAACACATTCATCATGACACATTCTTTATGTCTTTCAACTTGTCATCTTTCAAGTACACATCAATAATAACTCCTTGTCCTATTTCCTTTTTCACTCATATCCATAAGAAAAATTAATATTAAGTAAAACTATCATGACTCTGTTCACATCACTCATCTCATAACACCTTTTATCACTTTTGTCTTCTTGTGAAAACCTCTCTTACGATAAGCTATCCGAGATTCAACATGATATTGTGTTCCTCACTTATGTTATTTTTTCAAGTGATATATCCCTTTTCATGACTTCCTTTCCTCCTATTAAGACACTTCACTAAACTTTATGTTAAATAAATCGAGTGTTTATCCTTCTTATTTTCTTCACCACCTTTTTCAAAATCAAGCTGTCAGATTTCACGTAAAATCTTACTACATCATCTGTTATATCATATCCTAAGTACAATCTATTATCGTCCTTTCATCCTTCACACCTTTTATGAAAAATTATTCGAAAAACTTGTCCTTCATTTTTTTTATTCTCATAAGTACTATTAGTACCACTTTTTTCTCTCTCTATCTCATACGAAGTGAGACTCCATCTGTGATCTTTGACCTCTTACAATTTATCTTTTTCAAAAACTATGTCCTTCAAGCAAAACATCAATTCCTATCAATCATAACTTTACTTTATGTCATACATCAAGTGTTTGTTGTCCTTTATGACCACTCTTATCTCTCTACAAATTCGTATCACCCTTCTTTATGTCTACTTTTACTCCTTCCACGCATATCCATAAAAATACTTCTTATATAAGCAATTATTACTCTTCACTCATGAATATCTTTTGTCTCCTCATTTCATCTCTCGAATACATTTTTTATTATATATTTTAGATTTTTGAATCCGACTCCTCCATGTCTATTCTTATTTTTTAATCTATCATTTATCAATTCTTATTTTTTTCGAATATATTTCTGACTCTTTCTCTTTTTGTCTCATCATCTCTCTTACCACTATTCAAAGTCAAAGTGTGTCCTTCTCATATTTACGTATACTCATAAAAATTACAAATATGAAAACACATTAATCATGACACATTTTTTAAGTCATTCTTTTCTTTCAAAAATGTCATATCTTTCAAAGTACACATCACATGATCACCCTATGACCTATTTCCTTTCACGTCTATCCATAAAAACTATTTCTATATTAAATAAGCAATCATGACATTTCTTTATCTTTTTTATCTCATATCACTCATTAATTATTTTTGTCCTCTTCTCTATCCATGTCTTATTTGAAAATCCATGTCTGTCATCACTCTCTTCATACGCCCAACTTAAAATTTCTCATTATGTCTTTTCAGCTTGACTTTATCTCTATTCATCTCTCTCACATGAATTGAGCTCACTTCATTCTTTACTCTGTCTCAAAACAATGGATCACCCCATGTATTATTTGAAATCCATTTCTTGACTTGTTGTCTTCAACTTGCTTCAACCTGGTCTATAATATTAACTCTTCGACTCTGATCCCTCCTTTTTGTCAATGACAAAGGGGGAGAGAAAACTTACCTCTCCTATGTAGGAGAAAAACGTTTAACACTTTATCTCATACACATGAAGCATACACAAACTTTTTTATGTTAATTCTGGTGTTTTTTATGATTACTATTTCTATGCATTTTTTATTTCTGATATCATATTTAAATCATCATAATATATATGGCTTAGTGACAGGGGGAGCATATATTGTCATCATCAAAAAGGGGGAGAATGTTGAGAAACTATGTTTTGATAATACATGATAAATATGATATGCTTTCATGATGCATATATATGATACATGATATGCTTTCATGAGATATGATAAATATGATATGCTTTCATATGTGAAACTGAATATGTTATATTATGACTGAATATGATGTGCTAAGTATTTAACGAGTATTTGATGCAAGGTTATTTCACTTATGAAGAGTGAAGACAACTTGATCAAGTGCAACTATTTGATGCAATCATACTACTTTGAAGAAAAAGCTTGATAGGCCATACATTCATAAAGATTATCCAAGAAGATCGGCTTCCTCAAGATGAAGACTTTTTTCTTCTTTAGAGTCATATGTAACAGAACCTTCAGAAGCATGCATATTTCATATTAGACTATATGCTTTGAAATCATACAAGCCATTTATTTACAAAAAGTTAAGCTTTCATAAAAGGATACGTTACGTATATTGTAGCATTTCAAAAACACCTTTTTGAAACAAATCATTGTACTTCCTACAAGTATTTATGAAAAAGACATTTTGACAAGATATAATAGCTCATGATTTCAAAAGCATTAATTGTACTTTCTTACAAGCATTTATGACAAAGACATTTTGACAAGATATAATAGCTCATGATTTCAAAAGCATTAATTGTACCTTCTAACATGCATTTATGAAAAAGCCAACTTGAAAAGATATAAAAGCTAATGATTTCAAATATGAAAGAAAAAGACAAAATGAATTAATTCATAATACACAAACATTTACGTAAGAAATTTTGGTTCATAATACATAAGCATTTATGTAAGAAAAGACAAAATGTGAAAAGATGTATTGGTTCATAATACATAAGCATTTATGTAAGAAAAGACAAATTGTGAAAAGATGTATTGGTTCATAATACATAAGCATTTATGAAGAAAAGACAAAATGTGAAAAGATGTATTGGTTCATAATACATAAGCATTTATGTAAGAAAAGACAAAATGCATTAGTTCATAATACACAAATTTTTACGTAAGAAATTTGGTTCATAATACATAAACATTTATGTAAGAAAAGACAAATTATGAAAAGATAATACACAAGCATTTATTTGAGAAATGACTATTTGTAATATAAGTATTACTCAAGCATTTAGTGTACTTCACAACCATTCATTTTAGAATTGACGATTTGAGAAAAAAAATATTATTTTATTAAAATAAGAAATGACCATTTATTTCTTTAAGCATTAAATGTCACCTCAAAAAGCATTTGAGAAATGACTATTTATTTATAAATAAAACCCACACTCAAGAATGTCGACTTACTTAAATTCATCATTCCTTCTGTAAACATTAAATGCTATTCCAAAAAGCTTTTAAGAAATGACCATTTATAAATAAAGTACTCAACAAACATTTATCACACTTACATACATTTATTATAAGTGACGACTTGTAAGAAAAATATTAATATACTAATATTCATTAAATTGAGTAAAAACAAAATTACATGATAGAATATATTCCAACGTTCAATGAACTACAAACCATTAAATTGAGTAAAGACAAAACTACATGATAAACTACACTTCAACGTTCAAAAATACTACAGAACATTTATTATGAGAAAAGACCTAATACAAAGAATAACTCATTTAAAATACACCAACAAATAGTGTACTACAAAAATGCTTCGTATGGAAAGACAACTTTTTGAAAAAGCAATATAGTACACTTTTCTTTTTCACACTAAGTTGTTTTTTAAATGACCTGACTTCTCATATCCCAAAAGGACAATCATTTCAAAAAGACAACGACTAGTTTTCTAAAGACTATATATATACAAACACAACAGTGTGAAAAGACAAGCAAGCTTTCAACGAGAAAAAAATTCCTGCTCGACACTCTGAGAAAAGAGCTTAGAAAAATAAAGAGAAAAAGTCAAGAAAAGCTCTCAGAAAAATACAAGAGTGTGTAAGAAAAGAAAAAGATCATTCTGAGAATCTTCATACGTGCATTCATACTTTGCATATCATTCTGAAGGTTCTATAGGAAAGTATTGTAACTTTCTGATTTCTGATTGTATCCGTTCTCTGTTGAGAGAAGTAGACCTCTGTGAAAGAGGGTGTTTTCTTTCTCTGTTGAGAGAAGTAGACCTTTGAGGAAGAGGGTGTTTTCCCTTCTCTGTTGAGAGAAGTAGACCTCTGAGGAAGAGGGTGTTTCCCTTCTCTGTTGAGAGAAGTAGACCTCTGAGGAAGAGGGTGTTTCCCTTCTCTGTTGAGAGAAGTAGACCTCTGAGAAAGAGGGTGTTTCCCTTCTTTGTTGAGAGAAGTAGACATCTGAGGAAGAGGGTGTTGTACTATTTATCCGGTGACTCGGATGTTATAGTGGAAGGCTCAAGTGTTTTACTTGGGGACTGGATGTAGGTTAGTAACTCGGCCGAACCAGTATAAATCCTGTGTTTATTGTGTTGTGCCTTATTGCCTTATTTTTTATTTTATCGATTTGCATCGTATTTCACTATTCACCCCCCCTCTAGTGGAATTTCATGACCTAGGGGTAAAATGGTAATTTTCCTAATGAAAGTTGGTAAAATGGTGATTTTCTGGAACTGACTCGAGGTTTGACTCCTACAGTGACCTAACAGGGTTGACACTGCACGAGGAGGGTTATTTGAGAATGGATAATGAAAATTTGGGGTGTTTACAATATGTTTCTTGAGGTTGTCAAAAAAATTTCACAGTGATTCAATAATACATACATGTGCTCGACGATTGTCAAAAAAAATTAGTAGTGATTCAATCATGCATATATGTGTACTAAGGCTGTCAAAAAAATTCATAGTGATTTTTTCTTGCATATATGTGTTGTAAGGATGTCAAAAAAAAATCTTAGTGATTTAATCATGCATATATGTATTCTAAGGCTGTCAAAAAAATTCATAGTGATTCAATCATGCAATTATGTGTCCTAAGGTTGTCAAAAAAATTTAATAGTGATTCAAGCATGCATATATGTGCTCTAAGTTTCTCAAAAAAAATTCTTAGTGATTCAATCAAGCATATATGTGTTCTAAGGTGATAAAACAATTTCATACTGATTCCATCTTCCATACATGTGTTCTAAGTCTGTCAAAAAAATTCTATAGTGACTCAATCATGCATATATGTTTTAAGGCTGTCAAAAAAATTTCATAGTGATTCAATCTCGCAAATATGTGTTCTAAGGCTGTCAAAAAAAATTATATTGAATCAATCATCCATATATGTGTTCTAAGGCTATCAAAAAAATTTCATAGTGATTCAATCATGCATATAAGTGTGCCAAGGCACTCAAAAAGTTTTTGTAGTGATTCAATCTTTCATATATATGTTCTAAGGCTGTAAAAAAAAAATCATAGTGATTTGATCATGCATATATGCGTTCTAAGGCTATAAAAAAAATCATAGTGATTCAATAATGCATATATTTGTTCTACGATTGTAAAAAAAAATTCATAGAGATTCTATCATGCGTATATGTGTTCTAAAGCAGTCAAAAAAATTTCTTAGTGATTCAATCACGCATATATGTGTTCTAAGGATGTCAAAAAAAATTCATAGTGATACAATCATGCATACATTTGTTCTAAGGCTGTGAAATTTTTTTTACAGCGATTCAATCATTACTATATGTATTCTAAGGCTGTTAGAAAAATTTCATAGTGATTCAATCATGCATATATATGTTCTAAGGTTGTCAAAAATTTTTTATAGTGATTCAATCATGCGTATATGTGCTCTAACGCTGTAAAAAAAAATTCATAGTGATTCAATCATTCATATATGTGTCCCAAAGTCGTTATAAAAAATTCATAGTGATTCAATCATGCATATATCTATTCTACAGTTGTAAAAAAAAATCATAGAGATTCAATCATTCATATATGTGTTCTAAGGCTGTCAAAAAAATTTCATAGTATTTCAATCATGTGTAGATATGTTCTAAGGTTGTGAATTTTTTTATAGTGATTCAGTCATGCATATATGTGTTCTAATGGTGTCAATTTTTTTTTATAGAGATTCAGTCATGCATTTATATGTTCTAACGCTGTAAAAAAAAATTAATAGTGATTCAATCATGCATATATGTGTTCTAAGGCTGTCAAAAAACTTTCAGAGTGATTCGATCATGCATATATATGTTCTATGGCAGCAAAAAAATGTTTATAGTGATTCAATCATGTATATGTGTTCTAAGGCTATCAAAAAAATTTCATAGTGTTTCAATCAAGCATATATGTGTTCAATTGCTGTGAAAAAAAATTCATAGAAATTCAATAATGCATATATGTGTTCTAAGTCTGTCAAAAAACTTTCATAGTGATTCAATCATGCATATATGTGTTCTAAGTCTGTCAAAAACTTTCATAGTAATTCAATCATGCATATATTGGTTCGAAGGTTGTTGTGAACACCTCAAATTTTTCAAAATCTTATAAATATTCCCTTTTTGCCCCTGATCCCATTTTCTGAGTAATTGAGTCACTTTTAAATCTAAATTCTATTTTATTTCTCAGGTTTTATTGAAATTAAATCCATTTTATATATCTGACTCGATCTCGGATCCAGATCCAATGTTAAAATCCAAATTTGAGCTTCACTATCCAATTCTCATATTAAATTTTACAAAAATACCAAAAATAAATTCTAAAATGCTCAGATAGTCGATCTAGTGTCCATTTGGATTCGAGACTCTATATTCCTCTGTTCGTGGTTTAAACCTCGAATATTTTTTCAAAATCCGGATGTAAACCCATTTTCTGAAGAAAATTCCAAAAGATAACATCGAACTTTCAAAAAAGCCTTCTTTTTAAAAATTTGTAAACTTTTTAGAAATCCCATAGCTTTAGAATTTTTGTTTTCAAAAATACAAAAAAATATAGAAAATTTCAAGAAAAGAACAAAAAAATAAGAAAATCGAAAAAGAAAACACAAAATAGCCTTTTTAAAGCACCTTTTTGAAAATTGAATTTTGAAAACACTTTTTAGAAAAAAAATCTTTTTAGAGCCTTCTTTTTGGAAAATTTTAAAAAAAGAAGGGACCCGATCTGAGAGGGGCCTAACGGCCACCTCTTATAAAATCTACCCTCAGCGGTCAATAAGGGCATCCATTTCCTATCCCTCCATTGGTAGGATCACGATCTCTTCATTCCCTCTCCTTCTGGTATTCTCTAATCAGCAGAAAGCTCGGTCATCCCTGCAACGCTTCCGTAAGCCCCTCTTCTCTTGGTTATCTCTGTAGTTCTGGATTTTCTCGCTCATCTGCACCTTTAATCACCTTTGGTAGCATTCGATTTGCTTGTAGCAAATCAGTCTACCTATGTGCAAATATGAAATGGAATGATCACATTCCAATATTTTCCTCTTGTTTCTGCAATTCGATTTGCTTTGGCATTATGTTTTCGATCATTCCTTAATTTTCAAGTTGTTCATTATGTATATGTATTTTTTACTTTTTTTTTATGGCATAAACGGTAGAATCGTCCTGCATATAGCAGGTTCGACCCATCTATTGCTATATTAATGGAATGTTCATTCCAACATTATCTTAGATCTCCATATTTTTCCCATTTTATTCTGATTATACGTTTCACACTTGTTTTCCTGCTTTGATAGTATTAGATTGCATCTCCTTTTTCTTCTGTTTATAATATCTCATTCAATGGCAATATATTGTATTACCTGTTATACCTTCATTTATCCATTTCTCCTCTGCGTTGATTTGTTAATTACAGTTCGTCATCATAAAGTCTAACCCATGATTTGTTCTATCGTTGATTTCCTCCACTTAATTCTCTTACTTGCATCCGATTTTTGGTCCTGTTTTGGATAATTGTATTGTATCTTGGTTTCCATTCCGTTTTGATCTTTTGTTTTCCATTTTTTTTATCTGATTTCACACCTTAATAGCATTGGATTCATCAATGCTTACTGTGCTTTATTCATTTTAATTGTGTTGTGTTCCATTACAATCAATCCCTCATGTCTCTTGTTCACCGTTGTATCGGCAGAGGCTTGCAATTCATCTCACTGTGGTGTCACATCATTAGATCTGAGTAAAGGTGTTCAACATGCATGATCTCTTCAAGTGATTTCAAGGTTATCGGCTCATCAGTAGAAACAGGACCACCTCTGTTGCTGAGTGGGACTCCTGTATAATGGAATCCCTCATGCCTCTGCATGTTGCCTTTGGCTTCACATGTTATCGTGGTATACCCTTTCAGGCTCATATCCTTGTAAAATGCATCTCATAACGCATTGAGGAGCTCTTCGAGTCCATAGGGGGCACGATGATTCCTGAAATGCAATAAATTGAGTTGTACCTGATTAAATCCGAAGCCTTTTTAAATCAAAGTTACTCAGGCTGTTTTTTTTTTCCTTTCCCTCTTTGTTCTCATATATTTTCCACTGATTGCGGTGCTAATTGTGGGGTTTATCCTGAATCATAGGTTCAGCTGATATTGTCTGCAGTGCTTTTGGGCAGGTTGAAGGCGGGAATGATGTGTTTTACCTGTTTTCTAATCATTTCGCAAATGTTCTCTGCACTTTCCATCTCTTTCTATAACCATACTATTCCATGTGTTGTATCTTATTTTATTCTATGAAGTGTCCATAAGGCCTTGGTGCTTTTCCCCACTGCGAGTAGGGTAACATCAGATAAATCCGATCTATCTAGAACAAGGCATTGCGATTGCTGGATTTCAAAATGGATAAGTGGGTAAGTCATAAAGTGGAGAGATATATGGAGATGGGGCTTGTGTTTGACTCGGAATTTGCACCAGGAAAGCAACATGTCTGGAATAAGCTTATTGGAAGAGAGGAAGGACCAGGGTGACATTAGTGAGGTGATAAAAAAAAATTCATGTCTAGCCCTATCAGATGTACTCTGAAATATTCCTGATTCAGCTAAAGCTTTTGTGCCTTTTGCTGAGTTAGAAAATTATTTTCCTGGTTTCTCTGTGGGGAAATCATTAGAGACGTTAACTCTTGAGCTTCATGGTTTTGTTCCGAGCTGTTCACTTTCTTGTTAACATTGATATGACCATGTGATATACCATACTTACCTCATTAAAAAGTCACACAGTACCATTACATTATCTCTTCAACACAATTCCCCTATTTTTTTTTTTACACTCGCACATCACCCAGCTATCTACAGTATTCACCTCCCCTACTGGGCTCATCCCCTGTATGGGTCATGTTAGAGACAATTATCAACATTTACAAGCTATTTGCAGTCATATGGTGGGAGGTAAACTTTTATTTATTTATTTTGAGTACCTTCATGCCTTCTACAGATCTGATATTAATATTTGGGAATTACAGAGTGTATGCTAAATTCATGAACTGTCATATTGCTGTGGACTCATTAGTAGTAAATTTAACCTTGTACATAACATCCTCATTATGTCTGCGAATTACATTCCTCATCCACCATTGTTTTCACAGCTCCCTTGCTAAAGGTGCTTCACTATCACTATACCATCACCTAGGAACTCTCACACTACCTGCATATTATTTCCAGTTCACAACTCTATTTCATCACCTAATGTCCACCCCTGCACATCACACACGCTTCCTGTTGTGGCTCCACTTTACCCACAACATACATACCCTGCTGCCTTATGCTACCTTCATCATTGGCCTTACAACCCAACATCCATATATTGTACCCCTGTGTGCTCACTAACAGACTTGCTGCAACTCACCTGTTATGCATTACTGTAGGTTACCCCTCCAGCCCAAACCTCATTAGTAAGACCTCTTAGCATTTACCCCAGCGCATCACATGCATTTCTCCATGCTGGATTAACATCCACTACATTCTTCAACCATCACAGCCCCTCACCACTTATCACCTTCCACTTCACTCCCCTGTACCTACTATAGCACCTGCCTATCAGCTATCACCATCCGTTATGCTCACACAACCCATTAGCCTTGCATCATTAGTCATACCACCTACTACCCACAACATCCACCTTCTAGCATATAACACCTTCTAGGCTCCCAGTTGCACCTCTTGCAGCAGCACGCTGCACGACCAGTTGCATCTCAGCACTTGTGCTCTTTTGCATAGTGCTTCACCTATCACATTTTAACCTCCATCGCACTTGCCCATTGCATACATCCCACTGTGCACAATATGCACAGCAGCATAGCCTACCATATCACTGCCACGACTGGCAATATCTTCAATCATTACACTTTTCTCAGCATTTTCGTTGTGCACAACTCTTGCACTTCCTTCATATATATCATTGCTCCCATGCACTTAATATCCATTTTTTTTTTTTAGATTAGGGTATCACATGTATAGATTAGCATTCATTTTTTTTTCTTTTTCTCAATAGTTAGTGTATTACACCTGCATTTTCAGGCAGATATCCCTCATCAGCATATAGGCATCATCATATGCACTTTAGCTTCGATGCAATCTCTTAGTTTCTTCCATATTTTGTATACTAACCCTATTTTGCAGTGTTACGACAATGAAGTCATACATGATACTTCAAGTACAAGGTTTTGATGATGAGCAAGTGAATCAACTGCATTTCAGCTAAGGCAATGAAGAAATATGACAAGCATTGAAGAATTTGATGAAGAATCTTTGAAGACTAGTGTGCAATTGTTAAATTCATTAAAAGTCTTATATTCTTGTAAGAGCCTTACTTAGAGTGCATATTTTGGTTGTATTTCAGCTAAAAGGTCTTTAGAAAAACTTTTCTAAAAGAACCCTTTTTGAAAATCTTTTTAGAAAACTCTTTTCTTAAATTTTTGTGTTTATTAGTCGACCAATAGACTCACCAGTCGACTAATTCTTTCGTGCCAAATTTTCTAAACAAAATGTCATTTTTGTCAAATTAGTCGACTAATGATTTTATTAGTCGATCGGACAGAATGTCTGTTTTCTGGAAAATTTAGCAGCAATCGACTAATGACTTTATCAGTCGACCGGACAGAGCATGTGTTTTCTGGAAATTTAGCAACAGTCGACTAATGCTTTTATCAGTCGACCGAACAGAACTTGTGCTTTTCAGAAAATTTTAGCAACAGTCGACTGAAAGGTTTTTCAGTTTACTGATGTTATTATCAGTCGACTAACTTTTCTCTAGTCGACTAAGTTTCAAATCTTTAGTTTTTCAAACGGCTCGATTAACAGATCAATCGACCGACGATAACTGTCAGTCTACTAATCGCTAATTGTTAGTCGACTAACTACTGTTCTAGTCGACTAATATTGCCGTTTTTTCTGAAACTTTAAAAAAGTCTTTTCATTTTTCAAACATTTTGATCATTCAAAATGGACTATTTTGACACCCTTTCATACCCTCAACGTATGAAATGTTTCAACTATAAATATGAGTGCATATTATACTCAAAAGCACTGCAATTCAATCAATTTGAATCAATTACTCTGCTTTTCACTCATATTCATTTTCTTACTCACGTGATACTTTTCACTTCAGTTTTTCATTCAAATTCCTTTGAGAGATAGTGAATTCGTAAGTAGAGTATTTCAATAACCTCAAAATCCAATTGCATATCATTTGCATTCAAAAGAAGGGCTCATAGGTTGTATTGTAAGTTGTTGTTTCAATTTTCTATAAAAGGAAGGACTCCTTGGTTTAAAGGAGTCGTTTGCTTTCAGTAGGTGTGTTACTGAAAGTGGGACCAGATTTGGTCTGTATGATCTTGTAGTTACACAAGGTTGATAGTGAAAATCTCAAGCGGGTTTTGCTTGGGGACTGGATGTAGGTCGGAAAAGACCGAACTAGGATAAATTATTGTGTTTTTTGTGTGTTTGCTTTGTGAATTGCAAAATCCGTCAAAAATTCCGCAGATGATATTTAAAAGCACTATTCACCCCCCCCCCCTTTAGTGCCCGTTGCCTCGATCCTACTGCACTTTCATTTGGTATCAGAGCAGGTTTGTTATTATTTTGATTTGACCATCTAGCATGGCAACAACATCATCTCATCACAAAGAAGGATGCTCCTGTGTTCGTCCTCCTCTCTTTGACGGAACAAACTATGGATACTGAAAAGTGAGAATGACAATATTCTTACAATCCATGGATCTCAAAATTTGGAGTTGCTTCAGAAAAGTACCAAATGCCATCAACTGATTTCAGTCAATGGATCGATGAAGAAAAGAAGATTGCTTCACTTAATTCCAAGGCTATGATTGCATTGTATTGTGCCGTTGACAAGGTAGAGTTCAATCGTATCTCTCAATGCTCTACAGCAAATGAAATATGGCATACTCTTCTCGTGACTCACGAAGGTACGTCAAAGGTAAAGGAATCTAAAATCGCTTCTTTAGTTCATAAATTTGAATTATTTAAAATGAAGCAAAATGAATCTATATCAGACATGGTAACAAGAATGACCGATATCACTAACACTCTGAAATCCCTTGGAAAAGAATATTCACCAGTGGATTTAGTCAGAAAAATCCTAAGGTGTTTAATTCCTGAATGGGAGAGAAAAACTACAGCTATTGAGGAAACAAATGATTTAAACACTCTCACTCTTGAAGATTTGGTTGGTAACTTAATGGCATATGAAGTTCAACTTCAAGACAGACAAGAAGAAGAACCCAAGAAGAAATCTCTTGCATTTAAGGCTACTTCTGATTCTGAAAATTCAGAAGAAGATGAAGATGAAGATGAAGATATTGCCCTTATTACAAGGCAATTCAAAAGATTCATCAAAAAGGGAAGATTTCAAAGAAAGGTAAAGAAAGCGGATTCTTCCAATCCAAATGAAGTCAAGTGCTTTAACTGCAAAAAGACAGGACATATCAAGAAAGATTGTCCTCTTCTCAAAATCAAGCCCAAGGACCAATTCAAGAATAAAAAGGCATTTCAAGCTTGTTGGGATGATAGTGACTCCTCTTCCGATGAAAAATCAAATGAAGAAGTTGCCAACATGTGCTTTGTAGCACAAGAAGATTCGGTAAGTCAATTTGACTATGATGATTTATTAAAAGCATTCAATGATTTATATGCTAAATTAAAGAGTCTAAATTCTAAAAACAAAGAGTTAAAAACTGAGAATTTAACTCTTGACTCTCAAAATAAAGTGTTATTTCAAGAGATAGAAGATCTCAAGAAGGTAAACTCTTGTCAAGCATTTGAGATAAAAGAAATTGGAATTAGAACCAATCTCTTACAAAAAGAAATAACTTGTCTAAAAGAAAAATCAAATGATCTTCTTTCTATAGTGACCAAATTCACAAATGGTCAAGAGAATCTAGAAAGACTTCTTGGTTCTCAAAGATGCTCGGTTAATAAAACCGGATTGGGATATAGCTTCTTTGATACTCAAAATAGACCAAACTATGTGGTAAAGAATCAAAGACAATATTTTCAACCATTTGTTCATAGAACTAAATTTTTTAGTTCTAATAGAAATGCATATAATCATGAAACTTATAATGCTTATAAGCCTAGACATGATTACTCTAGAAATGCTAAATCTTTTTATAGAAAGAATATTTATTATCAAAGGAAACTAAAATCTAAATGGATATGGGTTCCTAAGTCTAACTCTCATGGACCCAAAAATAGAAAGGGGTCAAATGCTTTGTCTTCTAATTTTGTTGTAGGTATACAAAATAAGGAGCAAATGGATATTGGACAGTGGTTGTTCCAAACATATGATTGGAAGGCGAGAGTTATTTTCCACCCTCCAAAATAAGGATGGAGGAACTGTCACCTTTGGTGACAATAACAAGGGAAAAGTAATAGGTATTGGTAATATTGGTAATCCAAAATTTCCCTTGATAGAAAATGTTCCTTTAGTAGATGGTTTAAATCATAATTTATTATCAATTAGTCAATTATGTGATAAAGGTTTTCATGTTTCTTTTGAACATGATTTATGCTTAATTTCTGATTTTCAATCTAAAAAGATCATTTTTAAAGGTAAAAGAAGGAACAATATGTATGAACTTTATCTAGATGAGTTACCCATTTTTAATGAAAAATGTCTTATTGTTTCAAATGAAATTCAATGGTTATAGCACAAGAGACTTGGACATGTTAACTTTAAATTTTTTTTTAGGTTATCCAAGAATGATCTTGTTAGAGGCCTACCTAGAATACCATATAAGAAGGATCACTTATGTGATGCTTGCCAAATGGGAAAACAAATCAAGAGTTCTTTTAAAGCAAAAGATATAGTTTCAACAAAATGTCCTCTTGAACTTTTACATTTAGATCTACTCGGACCATCTAGAATTCAAAGTTTGAACGGTAGCAAGTATGCTTTTGTTATAGTAGATGATTATTCTCTATTTACATGGGTGATTTTTCTAAAAAGCAAAAATGATGCTTTTTCTGAATTTTCCAAACTTTGTAGAAGAATTACAAATGAAAAATCTACATCTATTATTAAAATTTGTAGTGATCATGGTGGTGAATTTGAAAATGAATCTTTTCTAAAGTATTGTGATCTCACAACTTTGCTTTTTCTAGAGCGGCTCCACAAAATAGAGTTGTTGAAAGAAAGAATAGAACTTTGCAAGAATGTGCTAGAACCATGCTTCAAGATAAAAATTTACCAAAATACTTTTGGGCTGAAGCAATAAATACAACATGTTATGTTTTAAACCGTGTTCTTATTTGACCAATTTTACATAAAACATGTTTTGAATTGTATTATAATCGTATACCAAAGATCTCATATTTCAAAATTTTTGGTAGTAAATGCTTCTTGTTAAATACCAAAGATAATCTTGATAAGTTTGATTCAGAATCAGATGAATCAATATTTCTTGGATATTCTTCTAGAAGTAAAGCTTATCGTGTTTTTAATAAAAGAACATCTTGCATTGAAGAATCTTTACATGTTGCATTTGATGAGAATTGTGAGCAGGTTATACCTTTAAACGAAGGAGAAGAAGTAATACTTCAAGAAGAACCTTTGATAAAGAGTACTTCTCAAGAAAATGTTCATCTTCAACTTGTTTGGAAAGAAGTTCCCAATCATCCACATGAACAAGTTATTGGAGAAATAAAGTGTGGTGTCCAAACTAGAAGGCAACTGCAATATATTGCAAATATTGCTTTCATATCTAAAATAGGAGAGAACTAGGCATTTGCTCATTTTTAGATTTATAAAATACTGATTTTTTGAACAAAATCTCAAAATCGCACCATATTAGTCGACCGATAAATTTCTAGTCGACTGATGCTTTAAAATTTTTTTTTTGAATGAGTCGCACCTTATTAGTCGACCGATAAAATTTTAGTCGACTAAATTTTTTTTTAAATTTCAACTGAAGGGACCCGATACCCCTTGGATTTTTTTTTTCACCTGATTTTTTTAAAAGGGCACCGTTTTATTTTTTTTACGCACCTTTTCGTTTTTCAAAAATGAAACCCTCTCTCTCTCTCTTCTCTCTCTCTTCCAAAAAACCCTTGGAGTGCCGTTCGAACCTCTCCTCGCTGGAATCTTCTGGCCGTGACAGGGAGTTGCCGGAATCCTCTTGCCGTGACCGGTGCATCTTCAGTTCTCGCCGAAATTTGTGGCAGCCTCCTCTCACCGTCATCCACCGCGGAATCCTCCTCGTCTCTTCCCTCTTGCCTAAAATCTGTGGAGAATCAACATCCCTCTTCAGTGGGTTGTTACTGTTGATTTATTTGGCCACTACCAATGAATTTGAAGGCACATTGTTCACTTTGCACAAAGTGTTTCTGTTGCACGACGACAGATATCTTCCTCCCGCCGGACATCTTTTGGAAGCCGGCATCAACACCATCTTCAACTGTTCCTCTCAACAATTGTGTTGATCAATCATTCTCTGCAACTAAAAAAAAATTTGTGAATTTGTTTCAACCATGCCTCGTCAGAAGACTGCGTCAGCACAAGGTTCTCCTCCTCCTACACATCCAACAAGACATGGATTTTCTCTCAGATTACTCTGAAATCCTCTTTTATATGATACTTTTGGATCAATTTCTGCACTTCCTATTTTACCAGGCCAAAATGTCCTCTTTCATCTGTTTTCTCGTTACAAAATCAGAGAATTATTTCCAGGTATTTCACATCTTTTTTATGCCAGTGCAGACCTCCTTCATTATCCTTTTCTGATCCACTTGTTTTACACAAATTTACAAATTGATCATGAAACTGGAGTTCTTTCCTCTCTTGTTCACGATGTTGAAATTGAGTTTGATTCTAAAATGCTTGGACAAATCCTAGAAATTCCACCTTCAGACACTCTTTTCAATACTATTGAACTTAATGATGAAAGAATTTTTGAACAAATTTTTCTTCCTGATGCACCTCATTGTCCTCCTTTCAAAAATACTAATCTTCAAACTCGTGCACGCATTGCTGGACGAATCCTTGCCCATAATGTTCTACCTAAAACTGTTTCTTTTGATTATTATTCCATAGATCTTTCTACGACTCTTTATGTCTTATTTGGAAATATTTCTGTAAATTGGGCCAATGTGTATTTTACTAATTTGTGGAAACAAAAACCATTTCTTCCTTATGGATGTCTTCTTACTCGTATTTTCAGACATTTCAAAGTACCCTTAACCAATGAAAAATATATTGAGCAAAAGGAGTTCTTTGATCAAACTATTTTTAAATGAATGAAAATCAAATATCTGCCTCATTTAAACGTTGATAAAACTGAACCATCGATTTCTGAACCCTCACCATCTTCTGTGACACCTTCATCTCAAGCAAAATGAAAGAAATTTTCTACTAGTCAAGACAATGATGAAGTTTTGCAGCGACTAGAAGCTTTGGAGCTGCATCAACACACTTTTCGTGAAGATGTGACTCAACAACTTTCTTCGAGTCAGAAAGATATTACTGCAATCAAGGACTTGCTCAACTCACTTTTCTGACCTTTGTTTTCTGTCTTTACTAAACTTTGATACTTTATGGGTTGTAATATTTTGAACTTGAATTTCAATTTTGCTTATGCTATTTCTGCCCTTACTCTTTTTTATTATGCCAAAGGGGGAGAAAAAGATAGAAAAAGATAGAATTTGGTAGACACATGCATGGAAATTGCTAAAAGTGAGAAATTAAGAGAAAAAGATAGAAATTGAATATTGCATTATGACATGGAAATTACATCATGAGAAAGCATTGAAAATTACATTTATAAAAAGTTTTAAAAATGCATGAAGTAATGATGGAAATGCAAACCAATCAATATGTGATATATGTGCTTTGAATATACTAACTTTTAATGATTTGTAGCATATTGATAGGGGGAGTAAAATCTCCATCTATGTATCTAAATGCTTCATCTTTGATTAAGTTTGTCATCATCAAAAAGAGGGAGATTGTTACGACAATGAAGTCGTACATGATATTTCAAGTACAAGGTTTTGATGATGTGCAAGTGAATCAACTGCATTTCAGCTAAGGCAATGAAGAAATATGATAAACATTGAAGAATTTGATGAAGAATCTTTGAAGACTAGTGTGCAATTGTTAAATTCATTAAAAGTCTTATATTCTTGTAAGAGCCTTACTTAGAGTGCATATTTCGGTTGCATTTCAGCTAAAAGGTCTTTAGAAAAACTTTTCTAAAAGAACCCTTCATGAAAATCTTTTTAGAAAACTCTTTTCTTAAATTTTCGTTTTTATTAGTCGACCAATAGACTCACCAGTCGACTAATTCTTTTGCGACAAAGTTTTTAAATAAAATGTCATTTTTGTCAAATTAGTCGACTAATGATTTTATTAGTCGACCGGACAGAATGTCTGTTTTCTGGAAAATTTAGCAGCAATCGACTAATGACTTTATCAGTCGACCGGACAGAACTTGTGTTTTTCAGAAAATTTTAGCAACAGTCGACTAATACATTTTTTAGTCTACTGATGATATTATCAGTCGACTAACTTTTCTCTAGTCGACTAAGTTTCAAATCTTTAGTTTTTCAAACTGCTCGATTAACAGATCAGTCGACCGACGATAACTGTCAGTCTACTAATAGCTAATTATTAGTCGACTAACTACCGCTCCAGTCGACTAATTTGCCATTTTTCCTGAAACTTTAAAAAAGGCGTGTCTTTTCATTTTTCAAACGTTTTGATCGTTCAAAATGGAATGTTTTGACACCCTTTCATATCCTCAACATATGAAATGTTTCAACTATAAATGAGTGCATTTTACACTCAAAAGCACTGCAATTCAATCAATTTGAATCAATTACTCTTTGCTTTTCACTCATATTCATTTTCTTACTCACATGATATTTTTCATATAAGTTTTTCACTCAAATTCCTTTGAGAGATAGTGAATTTGTGAGTAGAGTATTTCAATAACCTCAAAAGCCAATTGCATCTCATTTGCATTCAAAAGAAGGGCTCATAGGTTGTATTGTAAGTTGTTACTTGTTTCAATTTTCTGTAAAAGGAAGGACTCCTTGGTTTAAAGGAGTTGTTTGCTTTCAGTAGGTATGTTACTGAAAGTGAGACCGAATTTGGTCTGTATGATCTTGTAGTTACACAAGGTTGATAGTGAAAATCTCAAGCAGGTTTTGCTTGGGGACTGGATGTAGGTCGGAAAAGACCGAACCAGGATAAATTATTGTGTTCTTTGTGTGTTTGCTTTGTGAATTGCAAAATCCGTCAAAAATTCCGTAGACGATATTTAAAAGCACTATTCACCCCCTCTAGTACTCATTGCTTCGATCCTACTGCACTTTCATGCAGAAGATATAGGAAAATGTTATTTTCTTCTTAGATTAGGGATTTCCAACTTCAAATTCAATTCAAAATTGTAATAGTTAGGTATTAATGAGAATTCTATGTTTCTTGCATTAGATTAGAATGTATGAGCATACATACCTTAAGATTTGCTTGTTTTCATATCATATTCTCTCTTTTATTGCAAAATTTCACGAATGGGAACACAAATGGCATGTGCACCATTCTAATAAAAGGTGATTAAATCCTAAGTTGATGATTTACATCAATGGCCATAGTCAGAATGTAAACAAAACTTAGGATTTTCATCTTTTATGGGATAACACTGGATCCCTCTTCAAAAATCATCATATTCTTAAATATTTTCTTCTTTTATCAGGGTTTAACTTAAAATTAACTCAAGATATATATCAATGACCATAGTCAGGATATATTGAGAGTTAATTTTATTTTAAACTCTATAAAAACACTAAAATGTGTTCCATTATTCACCTGAATTTAAATATGATTATTATATGATACATTCAATGACCATAGTCAATGATGTATCATATCCTCAATCTTATTTTAATTCACTTAAAGAATGAAATAAGATTTTCAAAATCCAATTTTAAATTCTTTAAATTCATTCATCATTTAGGAAAGAATTGCATCATACTTTCAAAATTCTTTTTCAAAATCCAAGTGATCTCAAAATATCTTTCTTCAATCTCTATTTCAATCTTATTTCAAAGATTTAAATTTCAAATTCAAAGCCCAATTTGACTTTGAAATTTCAAATTCAAAATTTCATTTCCAAATTCAAGTCCAATTTCAAAGTTCAATTTAAACTTTGAAAATCTCTCATTCATCTTCTGATCTCAAAAACTCAAGTTTTAAAATCAAATTCATCCTTTATTTCTCATTAAGTCTTGATTCTCAAAATTCAAATCAAAGTTTTAAGATTGACTCTGAATTGCAAAAATCGATTATTCTCCAAAGTCTTAAAATTCAATCTGGGTCTTCAAAACCCAGATCCATCTTCAAAAGTCCCATTTGGACTTTCAAAATCCAAATCCAGACTTCAGATCCAAATTTCATCTTGGATTTCAGATCCTAGATCCAATTCCATTTAGATCCAGAATTCAACTTCATCTTGAATCTCTGACTTCAGATCCAATCCCATTTAGGATTCCAGAATTCGAATCCAACTTCATTTTGGATCCCAAACTTCAAATTCAAATTCCATCTTGGATTCCAGATCTTGAATCCAATTCCATTTAGGATCCAGAATTCAACTTCGTCTTGGATCTCAGACTTCATATCCCAATTCCATCTTGGATCTCAGATTTCAGATCCAAATTCAATTTAGGATCTCAGATTTCAGATCCAAATTCCATTTAGGATCTCAGACTTCAGATCCAATTTCCATTTAAGATTCAGAATTCAACTTCATTTTTGGATCCCAGACTTCGAATCCAATTCCATTTTCAGGATTTAGACTTTGGATTCAAATTCTATCTTGATTTCCGAATTTCAAATCCAATTCCATTTTCCAGATCCCATCCAGACTTCTTAAATTCATTTCTATTTTGATTTCTTAAATTCAAAATTTCATTCTAATTTCAAACTTTAAATCTAGAATTCAATTCCACTCCAAATTTCATCTCCTCTCCTAAATCCAGGTTCAAAATTCAAATTCAAAGTCCATTTCTGACTTTGAAATTTCATTTCTTTTCTCTCATCTTCAAAATCATTCTCCCAACTCTGATTATTTCTTAGAACTTCAAACATCTTTTTCAGATCTATCTCAAGTTCTAAGTTAGATTCAACTATTTATCATTTCTTCGCTTCCATCATCACATTCACTTCATTTTCACTTGGAAAAATCCAGATTTCCAAAAGTGTTTTCTCAAAAGCATACATTTCTGCATTTGCATTGCACAAGCATGATTCCATGTGCATTTTTGACTTAAAATAAATTCTTAGATAATCTTTTAGCAAAGCAAAGAGACATAAATTCGATCCTTGGTTCGATTACTCCTAGTAAAGGCGCCAGGAACGGTCGAACCTCATACCGACGAGCGAATCCCGTCTCCCAATTTTTCCTGCAAATATTTCAAAACGGAGGCGAGTTATTTTTCTAAATATTTTTCAAATCAAGGTCAAGTGATACCTTCGCAAAAAGAGTTCATCTTTCTCTTCTTTTCTTCCTTTTCTCTTCTCTCTTCTTTTTTGTCTTTTTATTTCTCCCTTCAAAAAAGAGAAATAAGGATTACAAAGGAAAAATAGAAGGAAGAGAGAGAAAAGCCATAAGAGAGGAAAATTTTTGTGATGATCACAGTTTTGGCGACCGTGATGGGACCTGTCTTTGTCCGATTGGATCTATGCCTTTTGCTTTGCTTTGATATTTTCTAAGTCTTTATTCTTCAAATGTCAGCTTCATTTTCATGCAAACCTTAGGAGCCTAGACTTTGTCCTAAGCTGACATCATTGCATATAGGATCTAAGTATGGTTTGGTAGGACCATATTGAGGAGATTATTCCATGTTCACATTAGACTTAGGTCTGAAATACAACTCTCCTTAATTCTAGGGATTGAATGCAAACAATATATGCAAGTGTGTGCTTCTTTTCATTTAAATCTATCTCTTTAGGACTTGCATTAGAGCTTTCTGGTTTTATCTGCATGTTGAACATGTTTTTGAAAACATCCGTACCTATATTGTCCCGGTCTTCACGTTGCTGGGCTGTCTCACTGAACCATAGTTCAGGAGAGAGCCTCACAACTGGACCACTTATTTGGGTTCACACCCCCTACCACCTACCTAAGGGCCATAGTCCGAGGTATATCGGTAGGTGCTCAAGGATGTTGGGAAGCCATTAAATTAGAATCGGAGAAATATTTTTTTATGCCACGTACTTCAAGCTTCGGCTTGAGTATATCGGCGTACCTTGATTGGAATCAGAGAATCTGAACCATAGAGTTAGGATTAAGGTCCTACAAGCCATTTCAAATATTGCATTTAGAGTCAGCTTTAGGGAGTGTTATTTATGCATCCTTGTTTGTTCATCTGTGATTGTGTGATATTTTATATTTTCCAAAACCCTGGATACATATTGATGATGCATGAAATGCACATCATGTTAGCTATTTATTCATGCATTTTGTGGTGAGTTTAAGGTTTAGAACCTTTAGATGTATTTTCATATCAAGGGGTTGTGGTTCGAATTTCAAAAAAATCAGAGTTAAAATGAGAGAGTTATGGCTATTTTAGTGTTCGGACATGGATTTCGAGGTGGATCGGATCCATATCCGACCCAATTAGGCTGTTTTGGACCTTGGATCAATCTTTAGAAAGCCCAAATCCAACCCACACGCATATCCATACCCATTTAGAAAATATTTTCAGAAAACCCCCTCAGAAAGTGGCGTAGGGTAAAATATTTTTATTTAAACCCTTTTCTGAAAAAGTCAAAAAGTATAAATAGAACTTTTTAGCAAACCCTACACATTTTTGGCATTGGAGTTTGTGCCCCCCTTGTGAATCTTGTTCCAGCCTCTCTTCCAACCTCCCATCTCACACATTTTCCATTGAAGATCAAGTCTATGCTTGAAAATCAAGCATTGCTTTATCTCCCTTTTCATTTCTTTCAATTCTTTATCTTCCTTGCTGGTACTCACATTGATTTGTTGTGTTTTTGCAGGTGTAGCAGAGGTGAAAAACACCTATCTTGTGTGGAAGTGCGAGACACTCCAACAAGAAGAACCGACTCTACCTCCATCCGGTTTTCTAAGCCCTCCGATCGTGAATCGGCTCCTTTCCCATCCTCGGTGAATTTCCAACGTGGTGCAGCTGCAAAACCCTCTCTCATGGTGACGTTCCAGCATCATTGAATAATCCGGGACACGAATCCAAAGGCATCTTCCGCTCTCTCCTTCCCCTCAATCGTCGGATCACCCTGGAGGTAGGTCTTCTTATTCCCTTTCTTCTAGTTAAAACCCAAATCGTGTGTGATAATTTTTTCTTGTTTTTTTTTCTGTTTGTGTGTGGTGTTTTATATTTCCAGCCTTAGTGTAGACTTTGTGCATAGACCAGCACGTTAGATCTAGGTTGTTTCTCGTTTCTATGTGTTAGATTCTTAATTTCTAGTCATTTTAGCCCAAAACGTGAAAACCGACTAGATTTTATTCTAGTCGATTTTCTCTTTCTGCCCATTTTGAATTATTGTGTTATTTTTGTAGAAAAACATATTTCAAAAAGTTAATTTAGATCTAGGTGTGTCATTGAGTCTGTTTGCCATTTCATTTTGTCTAAAAAACCCAAAATCGGCTAGATCTACTCTAGCCGATTCTATCATTTTTATCTTTGTTGTTTTCTCAGGTTTGTTTTAGTCTTCAGCTATGTCAAAAAGGTTTTCTAGTTAAATTCCTAATTGGGTCGTGGTCATGTCTTAAAAGGATCATTGAGTCTTGGTCTATATTTTAGTTTATTCAAGAAAATTAAAATCGGCTAGATTTAGTCTAGCCGATTTCATGTTTTATTATCTGTCGATTTCTGAAAGTTCTCAGCAGTAAACGCTGTTAAAAGAGGTCTGTTTCCAGTGGTGTTAGGTGTGCATTCATTTGATTTTGTAGGAATTTATGGTGGAGTTTCATAGTGTCAATCGTCTAGTGCGTTGATTTTAGATTTAGCGAATTTTTAGTTTAAGTAATAGCTTTTTGATTTGCTGTAATTTCAGTGGTTCAGATTTTAGTAGTTTGATAGTGAGTGCATTTAATTTGAATTATGTTTGTAGTTTGTCTAAAGTGAAGCAGAAAAAGAAATAAAAAAATTTGTCATTTGTTTTTTAGTTTAGTTAAAAATTTGATTTTGGTGTGTAGGGTCATCTTCCCCAAGTAGGGGCGTCAGCCATTAGAGCTCTATGCTTCATTTGGTAGGATTCATTTGCATGTAGAAAGCTCATTAGAGTGTCCAGGTTCATTGGTGTTAGCTTAGGAAACGTTTTTGTGTGTTAGGTAAGTTTGATTTTAGGATTATTTCAATTAGCATGTTTGAAAATGTTTGTTTTATAGTATTAATCTTTTCATTGTTGTAGGTAGATATTAGTTAATTGGATTAGAATAGCATAATTGAATTAGTTACGTGTTACCATCTTTGGAAGGAGAGCAAAGAGGCAATTGGGGTGGAAAACGGTTTTTGATAAGAGTGAAGACATCCAAATTCATGGACCTCATTTTTGGAATGTTTTGAATATTTAATTCAGCCAAGAGAGATTTTGGAAGTTTTGTTTTTCAAACAAGCCAGTAAGAATCAAGCTTCTCAAGATTGGAATTAAATTTCAATTTCAAAATTCATGTGCTAAAAGTGTTTACACGACTTTTGGAAATGATTTCATTGCTAGATAATTTTTAGAAAGTCCAAAACGTGTAGATTCTTGTTGGGTTGGACGGTTTTCTTACTTTCCAATTTGACTTACAAATCAATTAAAGAAAAGATTCTCTGTTGGTTGGACGATTTTTGTATGATCCAAGTTTTCCAAACATATCTTTGAGCATTTACTTATCATTGTCTAGCTTTCCATAGTAGCATAGTATAGATTTAGTATTAATTATTTTAGTTAATTATTAATTAGGTTAATGATTGAGTCCTTAGTTAGGTAGGTCTTAATTAGGGTTTGATATATTAGTCGTGTAGGATAGATTTATTAACTCCCTTTATTTCATTATTTTTGGTTTTAATTAAATAGCTTTTAAGCCTTAGGTTTCTATCTTAATTAGGTTGACTAACCGAGTCAACTTAGTTGACCTAGCTAGGTGGGGCGTGAACCTAATCCAATTCAAATCCTAAAACCGCATCCCATTGGTCTTTAGTTGTTTATTTGACTTTAGTTTTGATTAATATTAGATATAGGGTAAGTTAACTTAGTTGGTCATTTTCTTGATCTAATTATACTTTAGAAATAGGTGTTTATTTAACTTATAATTGGTTATTGCGTGTTTGACTTTTACATTTCATTTACTTCATTGTAATCAGCATTAAGTAACTTCATCCTTTAGTTAATATAGTTAGGATTGCATTTTTAGTTAAATTAGTTGCATTTGATGTATTAGTTAGATTAGCTCTAATCGTGCATTGCATATTTGATTTAATTTTCCGTGTAGTTAGTTAATTGCATTCATTCTCTGTGTTTTAATAGTCATTTAACAGCATTTAGGTCTGTGTTAGTGTTTGATTTACATTCTTAGTGCTAAAAATAGATTGCTAAAGTGAATAGTGAATTGAACTTGAAACCCGATTTTTGCCCTGTCGTACACTCGTCATTTTATGTGCAAAATTTTCGAGTTTTCTAAAAATTCTTTTTCTATTCTTTTTAGTGGTGTGTTCGCTGTCTTCAAACCAAATTTCAGCTCATTCCGATTTGGTTTGGTCTGGTTTTTAAGCGTTTTGTGAAAACAACTTTTTCGGGTTTTCAAATTTCGGGACCTGCGATATCCATATTTTCCCTGGTTTTGAAACGCTTATATCTGAAGTTCCAGGTATCATTTTTTAATTCTGTAAAACTGTCAGATTCTTGAATCTGTTAGTTACAGAATAGAAGAAATTACAGGATTTTTGGACTTGGTTTTCCCTGTCAAACAGTCGGTTTACAAAAAAGCTGTCAGAAGTCATTTTTGCACTATTTAGGGGTAAGATAGTCATTTCACTAGTTTAGTCATTTTCGGTCAATTTTCATTATTTTCTGCATTTTAGTTGCTGCATCTGCATCATTCAGCATAGTTAGACCTAGATTGCTTAATTTTATAATTATTTTGATAGTTTATTTGTTATTTTAGTTTTAATTAGGTTTTGCTTGTGTTAAGTTCTTCAGAATTAGGTTTAGTTTAAGTTTGAATTTATTTTCATTGAATTATTTACTAACTTTGCATTTTCCTGTGTTATTAGGTTGAAAAGCATATTAAAAATTCCAGGAGATTCTTGTCCAAGTGCAAAAACTCGAAAAGTGGCGAAAAGACAGAAATACCCTTGACGTGCACCAGAAGATTGAAGTGCTTTTCTAGTTAGCTTTAGTGTTAATTTGTAATTGTTACTAGCAGTGTATTTTTTGACTGGTATTTGTTGATTAATAAATTAAATTTCTTAGAAATAATTGAGTAATTCTCGTTCCCTGTGGATTCGACCCGTGCTTACCACTTTTGTGAAAAGTCAGTTATTTACTTTTGGTTGACGATTTTTCAAAGATTTTATTGAAAAATTATCCTTTAAAAAGAGCATTTATAAAAAGATCAACCAAATTTTGGTGCCGTTGCTGGGGAACGGCGAATCTATTCTTTTATTTCTTAGATTTAAACTTATTAATCTGTGTTAGCTATTTAGTTAAGTAGTTGTTTTATTTTCTAGTTAGTAGGATTAGTAAGTGAATATAGGTTTAATATAGTTAGTACATATAGGTTCCAGGTACTATTTTCTAGGATTCACTGGATATCCATTCTGCAAGGAGCGATTAGACAGGTGGGTTTTAGAAAACATAGTTTGTGATTTCCTGTATTTTTCCTTTTTAGTAAATCAGAATAGTTTACTTGTTATTTCATTTATTTAGTTAGCTAGTTCTGACATAGATAATTTAGAATATTTTTATTAGTTACTTTTATTTGTGTTAGTTGCATTTTAGTATTTGTTTTAGTTTAGATTTAGATTTAGGTCGTGTGCTTACATCTGGTCTTAGTACCAGTGTATGCAGGGGCGAAGAGCTCTAGGAACCCCATTACATCTATTTGTTGACAACCCAGAGAGAATTTTACATTCTCCTCGAAGTTCGACAACAATAGGCGATATGGATCCTCCAGCTCCACCTTCAGTTCCTCCACATACTCTGAGGGAATACTTCATTCCCACATACTATGTCCAGGCATCCTGCATTCGGAGACCCGATGTAGGAGCACACCACTATGAGATTAAGGCCAACATTATTCAGATGCTTCCATCTTTTTATGGCCTTAGTCACGAGGATCCCTACAGGCATTTAGACGAATTTCTCGAAATATGTTCTACTGTCAAGATACAGAATTTCGATGATGATGCTTTGATATTGACCTTATTCTCGTTTTCATTGAAGGACAAGGCCAAGTATTGGCTAAAGTCCTTATATTCATTAGAGATAGGGTCATGGGATCAGTTACAGCAGGAGTTCCTTAGGAAGTACTTTCCCATTAGTCGTACGAACCAGTACCGGAGAGCCATCACTAGCTTATCAGAGCGAGATGGTGAGCAATTTCATGAGACCTGGGAGAGAATGAAGGATCTCCTTAGAAAGTGTCCTCATCATCAGGTGCTGAGATGGCAGCTGGTGCAGAGCTTTTACGATGAATTGTCTGACAGGAATCGTTAGATGATCAACTCTTTATGTGGGGCGACCTTCATGTTGAAGAGCGAGGATAAAGCATGAAGGTTATTTGATACATTGGCAGAGAATTCCCTCCACCATGCTTCTAGCTCTCATTCGGATAGAGCCACACCCAGTATTCAGAAGAAAAGGGGTGTCCTCGAGATTGGTCCATCTACTGCACTATAGTGTAAGGTAGACATGATTGCTCAAAAGTTGGACCAGCTTCTCTCGGGACCATCCATTACTCAGCAGGTGTGCACTCTTTGTGCCAGCCTGGCACATGAGATTACTGAGTGCCCTTCGGCAGCTCAGTACCCTGAATTTGTTCAAGAACAAGTTCAGGCAGCTCAGGGTTACGCAAGACCTCAGAACAACCCATTTTCATCTACTTATAATCCGAGTTGGTATAACCATCCCAATTTCTCATGGAAGAATCCACAGTCTTCCATTCAGATGCCTACATCCTTTCAGCCAGCTCGGCCACCAGCATTCACTCAGACATTTCAGAGGTCAAGCTATCCTCAGACTTCATCCTCGTTTTCTCCTCCGATTCCGCAAGAGTCTACCCCACAGACATCTTTTGAGGAGAGACTTCTCCAAGCATTCCAAGAGGTGAAATCCTCTAACCAGAATGCTTTTGAGAAGTGTAGCCCTATATATATATGTATATCTATGTATATCTATCTATATGTATACGTATATATATATATATATATATATATATATATATATGTATATATATATATATACATATATATATACCTATATATATATATATATCCCTTCATGTGCACTTATTTCCATATATGAGCATCCATGTATCTATTTTCTCATATAAATATATCTCCATTGTTACATGTCATTTAGTACCAATTTTAGCATTTTGACACATATATATATATATATATATTCGTTGTATATATTATATATATATATATCCATTTTCTTGGTTATCTGGTACTAACTCTCATTTTGCAGGAAAATTTGGAGGATGTTGATTCTTTCTACACTATGTATTTCATTTATTTTGATTTATGTCAGAGATGTAATAATCAAACTTGGAATAATATTTACTTTTACTGCTTAGATTAGGCTGCATCTCATATAGTTTGATTTCAGTAATATCCTGATTCTATGATACATATATCTCAATTTTCAAAATTCACCGTGGATGAACACGAATGGCACGTGCACCAACTCTTAGAGAGTTGATGAACTCGGTGGAGTCCATATTTACGGCCCTAGTCGGAATATGGATGAGACCCAGATCCATCATCTCTCTACCAGTCACATTGAGCCTACACTCTTAGGCTATTTTAAAAATGCACATCATATTTCCAATTTTTCAAAATGTTGTGAATTAACTCAAGTAAACTCTTAACATATTCATGGCCACAGTCAGAATATGTGAAGGATTTACTTTGTCTTAATCCACATTTTTCCAACCAATTTTTCAGAAATCTTTTCAAAGTGCATTCATTCATTCAAATCATCTGCATCATCTGTTTTTCTCATGATTTTCTCAAGAGATTTTCACTTCATGGAATCGATTTCTCAAGAAACTATGAAGATATTCGGAGTTGGATTTCCCAAATCAAAGTTTTCCGGTGATTTTCCTTAAAATGTTATTTTCTTAAGATCCATTTTCAAAAAAGAATTTTCATCTTTCTCAAGAATCAAAAATCATTTTTCAGATATTTCAAAGATAATACTCTCAGGATTTCAATTTCCTAAGTTTGAATTTCCTTCTCCAATGAGCTTTCTTATAAAATTTTCATCATTTTCCTAAGAAAATTCTCAAAAACCGAGTTTCTCCTGACAAATGTTTTCCTCTTCAAGTGTTCATCTTTCCTCAAAATTTCTTCCATTTTCTCGAGATTCTCATTTCTTCATGATTTTCCAAATCTTTATGAACTTTCTCAAGATTTTCCCGAGATTCTCATTTCTTCATGGTTTTCTAAATCTTTATAAACTTTCTCGAGATTTCAAATCTTCTTCGTCTGAGTTTCCTGAGAGATCGATTTTCCTAAGAAATGCTTTTCAATTCCAAATGTTTTCTAAGCATACATCATATTTTCCAACTTGCATTTTACAAAACCTCATAGCATATGCCTGAATTCTCTGTGCATTTAGAATAGAACACAATTTCAATAATTTCACTAAGTCAAGCACAATTTTGGTCTTTGGTTCGATTACCCCTGTTAAAGGCGGCAGGAACGGTCGAACCTCGTACCAATAGGTCGAGCCCCATCCCATGGATTTTCCCGCTATTTTCAAAATGGAGGCGAGTATTTCAAAACATTTTCCAAAATCCGGTCAAGTTTGAATTGCGAAAGCATTTGCCTCTCTCTTCCGCAAGGAAGGGAAGACGGGAAAAATTTTGCGACGATAACAGTTATTTTGAGATATCTTCGTCTCATCCAGGTTAAGGGTTAAACATGAGTCATTCCAAAAAGTTGATCTTGTCTCACCCATGAGACTTGATTAAAATTATTATCTTTCATCATTTCGGGATTTTCATCCAAAGTCCCATCACGATTTCTTCACTTATGTTATTCAATCATATCATTTTTCGTGGATTTCGTCTCCCCAAAGTCATTCAGGATAAGGTATTAAGCCTGAAAAGTCATGTTTTCAAAATAATTCTTCCACACCCAGTTCAGATCTGTTGACTGGGGCATTTTCAAAATTTGGAGTATTATCTTTGCCACTAAGCTCGGCTTTCAACCGGCTTAGTAGCAAAGAGGGGCATCTGTGAACACCCCAATTTTTTTAAAATCTTATAAATATTCCATTTTTGCCCGTGATCCCATTTTCTGAGTAATTGAGTCACTTTTAAATCTAAATTCCATTTTATTTCTCAGGTTTTATTGAAATTAAATCCATTTTATATATCTGACTCGATCTCGGATCCAGATCCAATGTTAAAATCCAAATCTGAGCTTCACTATCCAATTTTCATATTAAATTTTACAAAAATACCAAAAATAAATTCTAAAATGCTCAGATAGTCGATCCAGTGTCCATTTGGATTCAAGACTCTATATTTCTCGGTTTGAGGTTTAAACCTCAAATATTTCTTCAAAATCCAGATATAAACCCATTTTCTAAAGAAAATTCCAAAAGATAACATCGAACTTTCAAAAAAGCCTTCTTTTGTAAATATTTGTAAACTTTTTAGAAATCCCATAGCTTTAGAATATTTGTTTTCAAAAGTACAAAAAAATATAGAAAATTTTAAGAAAAGAACAAAAAAATAAGAAAATCGAAAAAGAAAACACAAAATAGCCTTTTTAAAGCACCTTTTTGAAAACCAAGTTTTGAAAACACTTTTTAGAAAAAAAAATCTTTTTAGAGCCTCCTTTTTGGAAAATTTAATAAAAAGAAGGGACCCGATCTGAGAGGGGCCTAACGGCCACCTCTTATAAAATCGACCCTTAGGGGGGTCGATAAGGGCATCCATTTCCTATCCCTCCATTGGTAGAATCACGATCTCTTCATTCCCTCTCCTTGTTCCCCTCTCCTTCTGGTATTCTCTAATCAGCAGAAAGCTCGGTCATCCCTGCAACGCTTCGGTAAGCCCCTCTTCTCTTGGTTATCTTTGTGGTTCTGGATTTTCTCGCTCATTTGCCCCTTTAAGCACCTTCGGTAGCATTCGATTTGCTTGTATCAAATCAGTCTCCTATGTGCAAATATGAAATGGAATGATCACATTCCAATATTTTCCTCCTGTTTCTGCAATTCGATTTGCTTTGGCATTATGTTTTCGATCATTCCTTAATTTTCAAGTTGTTCTTTATGTATATGTATTTTTTGCCTTTTTTTTTATGGCATAAACGATGGAATCGTCCTGCATATAGCAGGTTCGACCCATCTATTCCTATATTAATGGAATGTTCATTCCAACATTGTCTTAGATCTCCATATTTTTCCCATTTTATTCTGATTATACGTTTCACACTTGTTTTCCTGCTTTGATAGTATTAGATTGCGTCTCCTTTTTCTTCTGTTTATAATATCTCATTTAATGGAAATATATTGTATTACCTGTTATACCTTCATTTATCCATTTCTCCTCTGCGTTGATTTGTTAATTACAGTTCGTCATCATAAAGTCTAATCCATGATTTTTTCTATCGTTGATTTCCTCCTCTTAATTCTCTTACTTGCATCCGATTTCTGGTCCTGTTTTGGATAATTGTATTGTATCTTGGTTTCCCTTCTGTTTTGATCTTTTGTTTTCCATTTTTTTTATCTGATTTCACACCTTTATAGCATTGGATTCATCAATGCTTATTGTGCTTTGTTCATTTTAATTGTGTTGTGTTCCATTACAATCAATCCCTCCTGTCTCTTGTTTACCGTTGTATTGTTAGATCTGAGTAAAGGTGTTCAACATGCATGATCTCTTCAAGTGATTTCAAGGTTATCGGCTCATCAGTAGAAACAGGACCACCTCTGTTGCTGAGTGGGACTCCTGTATAATGGAATCCCTCATGCCTCTGCATGTTGCCTTTGGCTTCACATGTTATCGTGGTATACCCTTTCAGGCTCATATCCTTGTAAAATGCATCTCATAACGCATTGAGGAGCTCTTCGAGTCCATAGGGGGCACGATGATTCCTGAAATGCAATAAATTGAGTTGTACCTGATTAAATCCGAAGCCTTTTTAAATCAAAGTTACTCAGGCTGTTTTTTTTTTCCTTTCCCTCTTTGTTCTCATATATTTTCCACTGATTGCGGTGCTAATTGTGGGGTTTCTCCTGAATCATAGGTTCAGCTGATATTGTCTGCAGTGCTTTTGGGCAGGTTGAAGGCGGGAATGATGTGTTTTACCTGTTTTCTAATCATTTCGCAAATGTTCTCTGCACTTTCCATCTCTTTCTATAACCATACTATTCCATGTGTTGTATCTTATTTTATTCTATGAAGTGTCCATAAGGCCTTGGTGCTTTTCCCCAGTGCGAGTAGGTAACATCAGATAAATCCGATCTATCTAGAACAAGGCATTGCGATTGCTGGATTTCAAAATGGATTAGTGGGTAAGTCATAAAGTGGAGAGATATTTGGAGATGGGGCTTGTGTTTGACTCAGAATTTGCACCAGGAAAGCAACATGTCTGGAATAAGCCTATTGGAAGAGAGGAAGGACCAGGGTGACATTAGTCAGGTGATAAAAAAAAAAAATCATGTCTAGCCCTATCAGATGTACTATGAAATATTCCTGATTCAGCTAAAGCTTTTGTGCCTTTTGCTGAGTTAGAAAATTATTTTCCTGGTTTCTCTGTGGGGAAATCATTAAAAACGTTAACTCTTGAGCTTCATGGTTTTGTTCCAAGCTGTTCACTTTCTTGTTAACATTGATATGACCATGTGATATACCATACTTACCTCATTAAAAAGTCACACAGTACCATTACATTATCCCTTCAGCATAATTCCCCTAATTTTTTTTTTACACTAGCACATCACCCAGCTATCTACAGTATTCACCTCCCCTACTGAGCTCATCCTCTGTATGGGTCATGTTAGAGACAATTATCAACATTTACAAGCTATTTGCAGTCATATGGTGGGAGGTAAACTTTTTATTTTATTTTTTATTTTATTTTGAGTACCTTCATGCCTTCTACAGATCTGATATTGATATTTGGGAATTACAGATAGTGTATGCTAAATTTATGAACTGTCATATTGTTGTGGACTCATTAGTAGTTCATTACACCTTGTACATTACATCCTCATTATGTCTGCGAATTACATTCCTCATCCACCATTGTTTTCACAACTCCCTTGCTAAATGTGCTTCACTATCAGTATACCATCACCTAGGAACTCTCACACTACCTGCATATTATTTCCAGCTCACAACTCCATTTCATCACCTAATGTCCACCCCTGCACATCACACACGCTTCCTGTTGTGGCTCCACTTTACCCACAACATACATACCCTGCTGCCATATGCCACCTTCATCATTGGCCTTCCAACCCAGCATCCATATACTGTACCCCTGTGTGCTCACTAACAGACTTGTTGCAACTCACCTGTTATGCATTACTGTAGGTTACCCCTCCAGCCCAAACCTCATTAGTAAGACCCCTTAGCATTTACCCCAGCGCATCACATGCATTTCTCCATGCTGGATTAACATCCACTGCATTCTTCAACCATCACAGCCCCTCACCACTTATCACATTCCACTTCACTTTCGTGTACCTACTATAGCACTTGCCTATCAGCTATCACCATCCGTTATGCTCACACAACCCATTAGCCTTGCATCATTAGTCATACCACCTACTACCCACAGCATCCACCTTCTAGCATATAACACCTTCTAGGCTCCCAGTTGCACCTCTTGCAGCAGCACGCTGCACGACCGGTTGCATCTCAGCACTTGTGCTCTTTTGCATAGTGCTTCACCTATCACATTTTAACCTCCATCGCACTTGCCCATTGCATATATCCCACTGTGCACAATATGCACAACATAGCCTACCATATCACTGCCACGACTGGCAATATCTTCAATCATTACACTTTTCTCATCATTTCCATTGTGCACAGCTCCTGCACTTCCTTCATATATATCATTGCTCCCATGCACTTAATATCCATTTTTTTTTTTAGATTAGGGTACCACATGTATAGATTAGCATTCATTTTTTTTTTCTTTTTTTCAATAGTTAGTGTATTACACCTGCATTTTCAAGCAGATATAGGAATCATCATATGCACTTTAGCTTTGATGCAATCTCTTAGTTTCTTCCATATTTTGTATACTAACCCTGTTTTGCAGGAGATATGGGGAAATGTTATTTTCTTCTTAGATTAGGGATTTCCAACTTCAAATTCAATTCAAAATTGTAATAGTTAGGTATTAATGAGAATTCTATATTTCTTGCATTAGATTAGAATGTATGAGCATACATACCTTAAGGTTTGCTTGTTTTCATATCATATTCTCTCTTTTATTGTAAAATTTCACGAATGGGAACACAAATGGCACGTGCACCATTCTAATAAAAGGTGATTAAATCCTAAGTTGATGATTTACATCAATGGCCATAGTCAGGATGTGAACAAAACTTAGGATTTTCATCTTTTATGGGATAACACTGGATCCACACTGGATCCCTCTTCAAAAATCATCATATTCTTAAATATTTTCTTCTTTTATCAGGGTTTAACTTAAAATTAACTCAAGATATATATCAATGGCCATAGTCAGGATATATTGAGAGTTAATTTTATTTTAAACTCTATAAAAGCACCAAAATGTGTTCCATTCTTCACCTGAATTTAAATATGATCATTATATGATATATTCAATGACCATAGTCAAGGATATATCATATCTTCAATCTTATTTTAATTCACTTAAAGAATGAAATAAGATTTTCAAAATCCAATTTTAAATTCTTTAAATTCATTCATCATTTAAGATAGAATTGTATCATACTTTCAAAATTCTTTTTCAAAATCCAAGTGATCTCAAAATATCTTTCTTCAATCTCTATTTCAATCTTATTTCAAATATTTAAAATTCAAATTCAAAGCCCAATTTGACTTTGAAATTTCAAATTCAAATTTTATATTCAAAATTTCATTTCCAAATTCAAGTCCAATTTCAAAGTTCAATTTAAACTTTGAAAATCTCTGATTCATCTTCTGATCTCAAAAACTCACGTTTTAAAATCAAATTCATCCTTTATTTCTCATTAAGTCTTGATTCTCAAAATTCAAATCAAAGTTTTAAGATTGACCAGAAATTGCAAAAATCGATTATTCTCCAAAGTCTTAAAATTCAATCTGGGTCTTCAAAACCCAGATCCATCTTCAAAAGTCCCATTTGGACTTTCAAAATCCAAATCCAGACTTCAGATCCAAATTTCATCTTGGATTTCAGATCCTAGATCCAATTCCATTTAGATCCAGAATTCAACTTCATCTTGAATCTCTGACTTCAGATCCAATCCCATTTAGGATTCCAGAATTCGAATCCAACTTCATTTTGGATCCCAAACTTCAAATTCAAATTCCATCTTGGATTCCAGATCTTGAATCCAATTCCATTTAGGATCCAGAATTCAACTTCGTCTTGGATCTCAGACTTCATATCCCAATTCCATCTTGGATCTCAGATTTCAGATCCAAATTCAATTTAGGATCTCAGATTTCAGATCCAAATTCCATTTAGGATCTCAGACTTTGGATCCAATTTCCATTTAAGATTCAGAATTCAACTTCATTTTTGGATCCCAGACTTCGAATCCAATTCCATTTTCAGGATTCAAACTTTGGATTCAAATTCTATCTTGATTTTCGAATTTCAAATCCAATTCCATTTTCCAGATCACATCCAGACTTCTTAAATTCATTTCTATTTTGATTTCTTAAATTCAAAATTTTATTCTGATTTCAAACTTTAAATCTAGAATTCAATTCCACTCCAAATTACATCTCCTCTCCTAAATCCAGGTTCAAAATTCAAATTCAAAGTCCATTTCTGACTTTGAAATTTCATTTCTTTTCTCTCATCTTCAAAATCATTCTCCCAACTTTGATTATTTCTTAGAACTTCAAACATCTTTTTCAGATCTATCTCAAGTTCTAAGTTAGATTCAACTATTTATCATTTCTTCGCTTCCATCATCACATTCACTTCATTTTCACTTGGAAAAATCCAGATTTCCAAAAGTGTTTTCTCAAAAGCATACATTTCTACATTTGCATTGCACAAGCATGATTTTCTATGCATTTTTGACTTAGAATAAATTCTTAGATAATCTTTTAGCAAAGCAAAGAGGCATAAATTCAATCCTTGGTTTGATTACCCCTGGTAAAGGTGCCAGAAACGGTCGAACCTCGTACCGACGAGCGAATCCCGTCTCCCAATTTTTCCTGCAAATATTTCAAAACGGAAGCGAGTTATTTTTCTAAATATTTTTTAAATCAAGGTCAAGTGAGACCTTTGCAAAAAGAGTTCCTCTCTCTCTTCTTTTCTTCCTTTTCTCTTCTCTCTTTTCTGTTTTTTTATTTCTCCCTTTAAAAAGGAGAAATAGGGATTAGAAAGGAAAAAGAGATGGAAGAGACAGAAAAGCCATAAGAGAGGAAAAATTTTGCGATGATCACAGCTTCGAAAAAAAATTCAAATTGAATCATGCATATATGAGTTGTAAGGCTGTCAATTTTTTTTTATAGTGATTCAATCATGAATATATCTGTTCTAATGTTGTCAAAAAAAATTGTCTTGATTCAATCATGCAAATATATGTTATAACACTGTCAAAAAAAATTTATAGTGATTGAATCTCGCATATATGTGTTTTAAGGCTATCAAAAAAAATTCATAGTGAATGACTCATGCATATATGAGTTCTAAGGCAGTAAAAAAAATTTCATAATGATTAAATCATGCAAATATGTGTTCAGGCTGTCAAAAATATTTCAAATTCAATCATGCAATATGTGTTCTATGGCTGTCAAAATCTTTTTTATAGTGAGTCAATCATGCATATATCTGTTCTAATGCTGTCAAAAAACTTTTGTCGTGATTCAATCAAGCATATATGTGTTCTAAGGCTGAAAAAAAAATCATAGTGATTCAATCTTGCATATATATGTTCTAAGGCTTGCAAAAAAATTTCATAGTGATTTAATCATGCATATATGTGTTCTAAGGCTGGCTAAAAAAATTCAAGTTCAATCATGCATATATTGTTCTAAGGCTATTAAAAAAATTTCATAGTGATTCAATCATGCATATATGTGTTCTAAGGCTGTCAAAAAATTTTTATTGTGATTCAATCACGCATATTTTTGTTTGAAAGCTGTCAAAAAAGTTTCATAGGGATTCAATCATGCATATATATGTTCTAAGGGTATCAAAAAAATTTCATAGTGATTCAATCATCCATATATATGTTCTAAGGCTGTCAAAAAAATTAGATAGTGATTCAATCATGCATATATGTGTTCTAAGGCAGTCAAAATTTTTTTATAGTGATTCAATCATGCATGTATGTGTTGTAAGGCTGTCAAATAAAATTCATAGTGATGCAATCATTCAGATATGTGTTCTAAGGTTGTCAAAAAAAAAATTATAGTGATTCAATCATGCGTATATGTGTTCTAAAGCTGTCAAAAAGTTTTCATAGTGATTCAATATTGTATATATGTGTTCTAATGCTGTCAAAAATAATTTATAGTGATTCAATCATGTATATATGTGTTCTATGGCTGTAAAAAAAAAATCATCGTAATTCAATCATGAATATATGTTTTTTACAAATTTCAAAAAAAATTCATAGTGATTCAATCATGCATATGATTGTTCTAAGGCTGTCAAAAAAATTCCAAGGCTGTTAAAAATTTTTTATAGTGATTCAATCATGCATATATGTGTTCTAAGGAGGTCAAAAAAAATTCATAGTGATCCATTCGTGCAGATATGAGTTCTAACGCTGTCAAAAATATTTCATAGTGATTCAATCATGCATATATTTGATCTAAAGCTATAAAAAAAAAGTCATAGTGATTCAATGTTACATATATGTGTTCTAATGCTGTGAAACAATTTTTTTAGTGATTCAATCTTGCATATATGTGTTTTAATGTTGTCAAACAAATTTTATAGTGATTCAATCATCTAGACATGTGTTCTAAGGTTGTCTAAAAAATTTCATACAGATTCAATCATATAGATATGTGGAATAGGGTTGTATAAAAAATTTATAGTGATTCAATCATGCATATATGTGTTTTAAGGCTGTAAAAAAAATTCAAATTAAATCATGCATAAATGTATTCTAAGCTGTCAAAAAAAAATCATAGTGAATCAATTATGCAGATATTTATTCTAAGGTTGTCCAAAATTTTTTGTAGTGATTCAATCAAGCATATATGGGTTATAAGGCAGTCAAAAAAAATTTATATTGACTCAATCATGCATATTTGAGTTCTAATCCTATCAAAAAAATTCATAGTGATTCAATCTTGTAAATATGTGTTCTAAGGCTGTCAAAAAAAAATTATAAAGATTCAGTGATGCATATATGAGTTCTAAGGTTGTCAAAAAATTTCATAGTGATTCAATCATGCAGATATGTGTTCTAAGAATGTCAAATTTTTTTTATAGTGATTGAATAATGCATATGTGTTCTAACGCTGTAAAAAAAATTTCATAGTGATTCAATCTTGCATATATGTGTTCTAAGGCTGACAAAAAAATTTCATAGCGATTCAATCATTCATATATGTGTTCTAACACTATAAAAAAAATCATAGTGATTCAATCAAGCATATATGTGTTCTAAGGTGGTAAAAAAAATTTCATAGTGATTCAATCTAGCATATATGTGTTCTAAGGCTCCCAAAAAAAATTCATAGTGATTCAATGATGCATATACGTTCTAAGGCTGTCAAATAATCTGCATAGTGATTCAATCTTGCAAATATGTGTTCTAACGATGTCAAAAAAACTTCATAGTGATTTAATCATGTACATATGTGTTCTAAGGCTATAAATTTTTTTTTATAGTGATTCAATCATGCAGATATGTGTAATAAGGTTGTCAAAAAAAAACTTATAGTGATTAAATAATGCATATATGTTTTCTAAAGCTGTCAAAAAAATTTCTTAGTGATTCAATCATGCATATATGTTTTCTAATACTGCCAAAAAAATTTGTAGTGTTTAAATCATGCATATATGTGTTGGATGGCTGTAAAAAAAAATTCAGAGTTTTTCAATCATGCATATACGTGTTCTAAGGCTCTCAAAAAAAATTCTTAGTGATTCAATCATGCATATATGTGTTCTAAGAATGTCAAAAAAAATTTAGAGTGATTCAGTCATGCATATATGTGTTCTAAGGCTGTTAAAAAAAGTTCATAGAGAATCAATCATACAAACATGTTTTCTAAGGGTGTCAAATTTTTTTTATAGTGATTCAATCAGGCATATATGTGTTCTAATGCTGTAAAAAAAATTACATAGTGATTCAATCATGCATATATTTTTTCTAAGGCTGTCAAAAAAATTTCATAGAAAAAAAATTCATAATGATTCAATCATGTATATATGTGTTCTAAGGCTGTCAAAAAAAATTTATAGTGATTTAATCACGCAGATATGTGTTCTAATGCTGTAAAACAAATTTTATAGTGCAATCATTCATATATGTGTTCAAAGGCTATCAGAAAAATTTCATAGTGATTCAATCATGCAAATATGCATTCTACGGTTTTAAAACGAAAATCATAGTGATTCCATCATGCATATTTGTGTTCTAAGGATGTCAAAATATATCCATAGTGATTCAATCATGCATATATATGGTCTAAGGCTGTAAAAAAAAATCATAATGATTTAATCTTGGATATATGTGTTCTAAGGCCGTCAAAAAAAAATTATAGTGATTCAATCATGCATATATTTTTTCTAATGCTGTCAAACAAATTTTATAATGATTCAACCATGCATATATGTGTTCTAAGGTTGTCGAAAAAAAATCATAGTCATTCAATCAAGGATATATATGTTCTAAGGCTGTCAAAATTTTTTTATAGTGGTTCAATCATGCATGTATATGTTGTAAGGCTGTCAAAAAAATTTTATAGTGATCCAATCATGCAGATATGTGTTCTAAGGATGTCAAAAAAATTTCATAGTGATTCAATCATGTTTATATGTGTTCTAAGGCAGTCAAAAAAAAATTCATAGTGATTCAATCATTCATATATATGTTCTAAGGCTATCAAAAACTTTTTATAATGATTCAAGCATGCTTGTATATGTTCAAAGGCCATAAAAAAAAAATCATATTGATTCACTCATTCATATATGTGTTCTAAGGCTGTCAAAAAAAATTCATAGTGATTCTATAACGCATATATGCGTTCTAAGGCTCTCAAAAAAATTTCATAGTGATTCAATCATGCATATATATGTTCTAATGGTCTCAGAAAAAAAATTCTAGTGAATCAATCTTGCATATATGTGTTGTAAGGCTGTCAAACCACTTTCATAGTGATTCAAGCATGCATATATGTGTTCTAAGGTTGTAAAAAAAAATTATAGTGACTCAATCATTCATATGTGTCCTAAGGCTGTAAATATAATTTCATAGTGATTCAATCATGGAGATATGTGTTCTAAGCCTGTCAAAAAAAATTTATAGTGATTTAATCATGCTCATAAATGTTCTAAGGGTGTCCAAAAATTTTCATAGTGATTCAATAATGCAGATATATGTTCTAGGGTTGTCAAAAAAAAATATAATGATTCAATCAAGCATATAAGTGTTCTAACGCTCTCAAAAAATAGTTTGTAGTGATTCAATCATGCATGTATATGTTCTAGGGCTGTAAAAAAAAATTCAAAGTGATTCAATCATGCATATATGTGTTCTAAGGCTGCAAAAAAAAATCATAGTGATTCAATCATGTATATATGTGTTTTAGGCTTGTCAAAAAAAATTTATAGTCATTAAATCATGAGCATAGGTGTTCTATGAGTGTCAAAATTAATTAATAGTGATTGAATCATGCATATATGTGTTCTAAGGCTGTCAAAAAGTTTTATAGTGATTCAATAATGCAGATATGTGTTCTAAGGTTGTCAAAAAAATTGTAAAGTGATTCAGTCAAGCATATAAGTGTTTTGATGCTCTAAAAAATAAATTGTAGTGATTCAATCATGCATATATTTGCTCTAAGGCTAAGAAATTTTTTTCATAATTATTCAATCATGGATATATGTGTTTCAAGGCTGCAAAAAAAATCATAGTGATTCTGAGACTGTCATGCCCCTGGTCCGCACTACTATGTAAAGTGCGTTGTTGTGAAACGAATGAGGTTTTGAACACCAAGATCGGCTAAAATTAATCTAGCCGATTTTTTTTCTTTTTAATTGAAACAATAAATAATCAGACCCAACGACTAAAATGAATCAAAATGAACTTTTTTGAAAATGATTTTTCAATAAAGAGACATAACAAAACATGCTGGACAGAATGGAAAAATTGGCTAGAAGGTGTTCTAGCCGATTTACACGTTTTAGGTGAAAACGAGAGAAAAACACGATTCGCATACAAAAACAACCAAATAAAACCTAATCTATCGTGCTGGTCTGTGCACGAGATCTATACTATGGCTAAAACAATAAAAATAAAACAAACACACAGAAAATAATAAAAGAAAAACACACACACGATTTTGGGCTTTATCTAGAAGAAAAGAGAGGAGAAGACCTCCCTCAAGGGCGATCCGACGATTGTGGGGAAGAAGAGAGCGGACAATGGCCTTGATTTGACGTCCCAAACGGTTTGAGAATGCTGGAATATCACGACGAACAGGGTTTCCACAGCTGCAACACGTTGGAGATCCACCGAAGATGGAACGGGTGCCGATTCATAATCGAAGGGCTCAGAAAACTTGATGGAGGTAGGGTCGGCTCATCTCGTTGGAGTGTTTCGCACTTCCAAACAAGATTAATGGTCTCCACCTCTGCTACACCTGCAAAAACACAGCAAATGGTGAGTAAACACAGCAAGAAAGAAGAAGAAATGGATAGAAATGACAAGAGAGAGAGAATTTTGCTTGATTTCAAGAAAAAACCCAATCTTCAATGCACAGATGGGATGGAATGAGAGGTTGGAAGGGGCTGGAGTTAGATTCACTGTAGGCGTCAATATCAATGCCAAAGACGTCTAGGGCACTTTTAAAAAGTATATTTATACTTTTTGAAATTTCAGAAACAAGGTTATAAAAAAATATTTCACTAGGTGCCACTTTCTGAGGGTTTTTCTGCAAAACTTTTTGAAATGGATATGGATATGCGTGTGGGTTAGATTTTGGGCTTTCTAAAGGTTGATCCAAGGTCCAAATAGCCTAATTGGGTCGGATATGGATCCGATCCACCTCGAAATCTATGCCCGAACACTGCAATAGCCATAACTCTTTCATTTTAACTCTGATTTCTCTGAAATTCGAACCACAACCCCTTACTATAAAAATGCATCTAAACATGGGTTTAAAACCTTAATTTCACTACAAAATGCATGAATAACTTGTTAATATGATGTGCATTTCATGCATCATCAAATACCCCCATGCTTGAATGTTTGTTAGTCCCTTAACAAACCCTAACTAAGCTATGCAACAGAACGAGAAATGCTAGACATGAATGCATAAAAACTAACTCACTTTTGTAGGAATCACGGTTGCATTTAGCGTATGCAACGAGCCCTTTAAACCCCTGGCTTACACCAGTGGACGAGTAAGGTCTCGTGAGGGTTTGCAGAGATGCTATCCACAAACATCAATGAAATGCATGGATGATTTTTCAAAAATATTAGGCAGTTGAGAAAATAGTTGGTACAAATATTTTATGTAATAGACATTCTCAAAACACATTCAGAAATCTCATGCCACCACAGTAAAAATCTTTTTCCTTCACTTTTCCAAAATTGTAGGTATCTATGATTTTTCTCAAAAAGTCAAGTACTATCATGTTTTACTCATTTTTCCTCACTTGTATATTTTCTGCACAGTAATGCACACATATTCCTAAGCAATGAAATTTTTCTCATTCAGCACATTTTTTTTCTTTCTTTAGATTTTCAATTTTTTACCCTTTTTTTGAATTTTCTCTCTTGAGCATTCTTCTCACATGAGCACTATTTCGAATATTCAGTTTTCGTGACCCATGTAACGAGCTTTGGTCCAGTGACTCCCAGGCCGGCCGACATTAGGGCACTAGATACAAAGTATCCCTCGAACTTAATTGCTCGAGTCACTAGACCTTCTATTCTAATAGTTTCCGTATAGTCTTCCTCTCGTCATGTGCAATGTCTCTATCTCTTAGGCTTTCTATGCAGTCCATGTAACAAGCTTTCGAACCGGTGGCTCCCAAACCAGCTGGCTTTGGGGCACCAGGTGTAAAACACCCTTCAGATTCTACTTACTCGAACTACAAAGGCCACAAATATCGACTAGACAAGAGGATGATCTCCTTCGTTATCCTTTTCGTCAAGAGACCCAAACACTTTATCTCATGTCTAAGTTTCACTACTAGAATTCACGAAGACATCAACAATTAAACGTAGCTCTATTCTTTTAAACTCATTTTTCAAAAACATCTTTCCATTGCTTATTTCTTTCACAAAACATACTGTGCATACTTATACTAAAGTGATTCAAAATTTTCTAACAATCAAACACTATCTTTTTTTTGAATTTTCTCATAAATCACTACTCTATTTGAATCAGTTCAGAAAAAAAAATTCATGGGGCTTAAAATTTCTAAATTGCTAGATTATGCCAAAAACAATCATATATGCTACAACTTGTTCTCAAATGCCTACCTTAGCTACCAGACATAAAAAAAAAAATTTAGTGTGCATCTAAACCACCCCCCCATGCTTGAATGACACTGTCTCTAGTGGCATGCAAAATATATAAAAATGCAATGCAAATGCACACTAAAAGACTGGAAAATAAATATGGGAGAAAGGATAGATACAACCTGATCTGCTCTGGGCTTCTGAAGTTTATAATTGCCTTTTGAAACCTTTCCAATATAACAAGGAACGATTTTGGGTTGAATACAATAAATGTCATTTAAAGCCACCAAAAAACGTGTAGAGGGCTTTGAGAAAGGTTTTCAAGAAGATTTAATGCTCGAAATTTCAAAAGGCTTTCTAAAATGATTCATACAAATTGGGAAGGATTTTAAGAATGCTATTTATTGTATTCAACCCAAAATCGTGCCTTGTTTTATTGGAAAGGTTTTCAAAAATAAATGACTTGCTTTTAATGCAAATATGGAAATACGTGTGAATCTATAGGCAGGACGGTTTTTGAAGATTACACTTTCCCAAGGTTTAATTAAGGCAAGAAGAGGAGGAGTTGGCTTCTACCAAATGCATGTTCTACCTTTTATAAGCCTTAGTTATGACTTGCTTAGTTAGGAGTTAGCATTAATTAGGTGTTAGTGAATTAATTTAGTAAGAATTAGAATTAGATTTTAGAAAATCGTGTATGTTTAGGTGTTAACATTAGGTTACATTTAATTTATGAATTAATTAGTAGATTAACCCTAGTTAACTAACTCTAGTTAGTTATTAACCTAGTTAGCTAACCTAGGTGGCGTGAACCTAAGTTAATGCACTATTCTAAAACCGCCACACTAGTTAATTTTAATTAGCCTAACCCTAGTTAGTGTATTAACCTTAGTTAGGTATTAACTTTAGTTAGAAGCTAACTACCTTAGTATAATCCTAGTTAAGTAAGATCCTTAACCGCCCTTAATTAACCTAAGTTAGTAAACCTATTTAATCCTAACCAAACCCTAGTCAACCTTAGTTAGGAACTAACCCTAACCTTAGTTAAACCCTCTTAACCTTAACCGACCCCTAGTTAAACCTTAGCCATCTTAGTTAGTTAATCCAGCCCTTAGTTAGTTAGTCGACTCACCCTTAGATAATCATTATTAGTTAGTTCCTAACTATAGTTAATCTAACCGTAGGTTGTTAGTGGTTTTAATTAGGTTTTAGAACTAGCCATAGATTAAGCAGTCATTAGTTAATTATATTAGTTAGAGTACATTAGACTTAGTAGATTTGTTTTTCAATTAGATAGATTAGCATTAGAGTTAGTTAGTTAGTGAGTTTAAATTAGATTAGGTTTAACAAGTAGTTTAGATTAGACTTAATGTTAGTTGTTTATGTAATTTATTAGATTTTAGATATGTAGTTTAATTGTTATTATTTACTGTAGTCAGCAGTAGATTAGATGTAGTTTAGGACTGTTATTTCATGTGATTTAACGTGCAAATGCATTTTTGGATTCAAAGAGATGAATAGTGCACTGAACCAAAACCCTAATTTTTACCCGATCGTGCACTCATCATCGTATGTGGATTTTTCTCGAATTTCCTGAAAATTATTTTTCTATTCACTTTATTGGTGTGTTAACTGTCTGCAGACCAAATTTCAGCTCGATCCGAATTGATTTGATCTGTGTTTTAAACATTTTATCAAAACAACTTTTTCGGATTTTCAAATTTCGAGTCCTGCGATTTCCCAGATTATCCTGATTTTGAAACGCTTAGATCTGGAGATCCAGAACTCGAAATTTGAAAATCCGAAAAAGTTGTTTTCATAAAACGCTTAAAACACAGACCAAATCAATTCGGATTGAGCTGAAATTTGGTCTAGAGACAGTTGACACACCAATAAAGTGAATATTAAAAATAAAAAATAAAAATAAATGTAGAAGTGCAAAAATAAATTAAAAAAAATGAAAGTGTGCTTTATTTTAATCACACCATTCTTTATTTTTTATTTCACTACACTTCTACATTTATTTTTATTTTTTATTTTTAAATTGTTAGGTAAGTATATAAAGAAATGTGATGTAATGTAATGTGAGAGGTGGTAGGTTAATGTTGATATGGTATGGATGGGTATAAGGTAGGTGTAATAGTGTATGTGATGTTAACAATGGTTAAAGTGATGAATGATGAAATGGATATATAATGGTAGTATGTTAGAAGAGGGTGATGTATAAGTGGTAAAGTTAATATATAATAAAAATGTGTGAAAATGGTGCATAGGTATACATTTTATTAACATGTTTTCACTATATAAATGCATCATCTATAAGTTAAAAGCATATACTTAGGTGCATAATGATATTATAGAGCTCTGGTTCGAATTTCATCGAAATTGGAGTTAATTTGAGGAAATTAATGCATTTACAGTGTAGCGGGTCAAACTTCGGAGCAGAATCAGAAGATTTGGATCCAAACATCCAAATGGACCTTGGATCTGGACTAAATTACATAGTTTAAACCCAACTCCAGCCCACTTAAGTTTTGTAAAAACATTTTCTAAAAACCCCCTGCAGAAAGAGGCGCCCAGGAATTATTTTTATTTTAACACTCTTTTTGTAAAAATGCCCAAATAGCCAAAATCGTCAAAAGAGGGGGAGACGCCCAGCCATTCCTTGTCTTTGCTTTGGATTTCGTGCCCTAGGGGCACGATTCTAACTCCAGCCTCCTTCTCAACCCTCACCTCCTTCCATCTCCATTGAAGCCATGAATCAAAGCTTGAGATCCAAGCTTTCGTTCTTGACTCTCTTTCAAACCTTTTTAGTTCTTAATCTCCCTTGTTGGCTAATCATTTTGTGGCTGTGTTTTGCAGGTGCAGCAGAGATGGGAAACATCTTTTCTCGTGTGGAAGTGTGAAACACTCCAATGAGAAGGGTCGGCTCTACCTCCATCCGGTCTTCTACGCCCCCCGATCGAGAATTGGTTCACATTTCATCTTCGGTGGATTTCCAACGTGTTGCGGCTGTAGGACATGGTACCATGGTGTATTTCCAGCATCAACGGAGGCCCAAACGGTGTGAAGCCAAGCAAAGTCCGCTCTAACACCTCCATCTTAATTTATACATATATTTACTCACACATATCTATCAAAATAGAGAAGAAAAAGAAAAATAAAATACCCTCACAACCTTATTCATTACACCTCTAACATTTCCCTCTACCTATGGAGAAGATGACTACACTTACACGCAAAAATAAAATATCTAGTTTTAAGCTAAAAACACAATGATAATTACAAAGCTAAATTAAACTAAGCTAAACATCCGAATATTACTAACTAAGTAAACTAAAAGCACACAAACTGAAATGACTAATCATGCTGGAGATTTAAACCAAAACAGAAAACGATTTCTAGACTCTCACTACACTCGATCATCCTAAAAACGCAAACTGAAATTCTTTAACACTAAATCTATTATCAAATTAAACTACTTGATTCTACACGTATGATTAACTAAATAAACTTAATTTAACAAAATATACAGTTGCAGAAAATGCTACTACTAAACAAAATTTAAACTAAATTACAAGAACCGATATTTACATTGATCAAAATCTATCAATAACACTACAAAACAAAATTAACTAAGGAATTATCTAAATAAACTAATGATGATAAGAACACATTCAGACTGCTGGACGTCCTACCTAAAAATCAGAAAACCACATTCGACTAGACAATCTACACAAACATGAACCACACATAACTCAACTTTTCAATTTCACAAGATCTAAAAACGCACACAACATGAAATCACATAGACACTTTTCCTAAGGTAATAAACTCGAACAAAACAAGAAAGAGTAGATTGAGAAAGACTGAAAAGACGCAGACACATAGATACAAAACTCAAAACACACGCACACACCCAAAACATGCCAACGTTGGATTAAAAAGATGATTTTCAATAACACAAAACCTAAACACACTACGTGCTGGTTTATGCACGAACATTTTCTACACTATAGCTGACGAAAAATACAGAAAAATGCAGCACATAACACACACACAACATTGGTTCTATCTAGAAGAGAGGGATGAGAGAACCAACCTCTAGGGCGGTCCGACGACTGAGGGGGAGAAAAGAGCGGACTTTGATTGACTTCGCGCCACGAGGAACCTCGATGATGCTGTCTAACATCTCTTTGTTGTACTACAAGGATTCACAGGTGGTGGTGTTTCGGGACGAGGAAGAAGATGATGCAGTGGTGAAATGCGTAGAGGGCCGTACGGGGGTAGAGACGACCGGCTATGGAGAAGTAGACGGCACCCCTACCATGGCTAGAACAGTCCAATGCTGCAAATACCTGCAAAAGACAACCTCAATGATTAGTTTCAGCAGGGGGAGAAGAAAGACAAGATGTGAAAAGAAAAGAATGGAAGAAGAGGATGGCGTCTCCATTGAAGATGAGCTTCATGGATGAGGAAGAAGATGGATGAGAGGGGCGGCTGGGTGGAAGTGGAGGTGAGCTAGAATCGTGCCCCTAGGGCACGAAAATAAAAGCAAAGACAAACTGGAATGGGCGCCCCCTCACCCTTTTCACGATTTTGGCTATTTGGGCGTTTTTACAAAAAGAGTGTTAAAATAAAAATAATTCCTGGGTGCCTCTTTCTGCAGGGGGGTTTTAGAAAATGTTTTTACAAAACTTAAGTGGGCTGGAGTTGGGTTAAAACTATGTAATTTAGTCCAGATCCAAGGTCCATTTGGACGTTTGGATCCAAATCTTCCGATTCTGCTCCGAAGTTTGACCCGCTACACTGTAAATGCATTAATTTTCTCAAATTAACTCCAATTTCGATGAAATTCGAACCAGAGCTCTATAATATCATTATGCACCTAAGTATATGCTCTTAATCTATAGATGACACATTTATGCAGTGAAAACATGTTAATAAAACGTATATTTTATGCATCATCAAATACCCCCATGCTAGAATAATTGCTAGTCCCTAGCAATACACTCTACCATGCAATGAAAATATGGACTACCCAATAACATGAAAGCTCTTATTAAAATAATAATAAAAAAAAAACTAACTCACTTTCGTAAGAATTACGGTTGCATTTAGCACATGCAACAAGCCCTTTAAACCCCTGAGTTACCCCAGTGGACGAGTAAGGTCTCGTGAGGGTTTGTAGAGATGCTACCCACAAACATCAATAACAAGCATGGATAATTTTTCAGAAATAATAGGCAATTAAGAACTCATTGTAAACAAATATTTCATGTAATCTACATTCTCAAAACCAATTTAGAAATTTCTATGCCACCACAATAAAAATCATTTTTCTTTCACTTCTCTAAACTTGTAATTATTTATGAATTTTCTCAGAAAGTCAAGTACTATCATGTTTTACTCATTTATCCTCACCTGTATGTTTTCTGCACAGTCATTCACAATTATTTTTAGCACTGAAATATTCTCATTCAGCTCATTCTTTTTCTTTTGATATTCAACTTTCACTCTTTTTCATTCTTCTAACGTGAGCACTATTTCGAATATCCAGTTTCATGACCCGTGTAGCGAGCTTTAGGTTAGTGACTCCCAGGTCAGACAACCTTAGGGCACCAGATACAGAGTATCCCTCGGACTTAATTGCTCGAGTCACTAAACCTTCTATTCTAATAGTTTACGTATAGTTTTCCTCTCATCATGTGCAATGTCTCTATCTCTTAGGCTTTCTATGCAGTCCATGCAACAAGTTTTCGAATCGGTGTCTCCCAAACCAGATGGCTTTAGGGCACCAGGTGTAAAACACCCTTCAGACTCTACTTACTCGAACCACAAAGGCCACAGATATCGACTAGATAAGAAGATGATCTCCTTTGTTATCCTTTTCGTAAGAGACTCAAACATTTCAACTCGTGTCTGAGTTCTACTACTAGGATTCACAAAGAAATCAACCACTAAACGTAGCTCTATTCTATTAAGCTCACAAATAACACTTCAAAAACATCTTTCAATTGCTCGCTTTTCTCATAAAACACACTGTGCATACTTATACTAAAGTGAATCAAAACTTTCTAACAATCAAATACTATCTTTTCTTTAACTATTTCATAAACAACTACTCTATTCAGATCAGATAAGAGAAAAAAATTTCACATGGGGCTTACACTATCCTAAATTGTCAGATTATGCAGATAAACATTCATAAATGCAACAAATAATTCTTAAAGACCTACTTTTATGAGTTTCAAGCTATCAGACATAAAGAATTTTTTTTTTAAATTTGTGCATCTAAACCATCCCCCCATGCTTGAATGACACTGTCCCTAGTGGCATACAAAATAATGCAATCATGCAATGCAGATGCACACTACAGAACAATAAAATGAATAAGGAGAAAGGATTGATACAACCTGATATGTTCGAGCCTCTGAAGTTGTCGATTGACTGGACTCTGCACCACCACTATGCATGTACAAATACATAGTTTTCTGCTCATCTTGTCAATGTTCCACTTCTGAAGACTTCTTCATGACTGGTGACTTGAACTCATACATTGATGGATCGGATGTTCATATATGTAAACAATGAAATTCTAAATGAAATTAAAATAAAATTCAGAACAAAACAAAACACATAAACAAATACTACTTTATTTTTAATGTACATATGATACATCCTAAATTACAGTTAATACAATAAGATACTAATACATAAAACAATTAGACTATGATAATCTAAATCAGTTAATCTATGTTAGAATTATTCTATAAAAACAAGTCTACATCTAAATCAGTAAAACAATGAACAAAGTATCAGCTAACCTATGTTAGAATTAAACTAAGATAATCAATCTAATCTAAAACAACAAGTTAGCAATTACTCTATGTTAGACTATGTTAAAATAATCTAATTACTTTACGAAATAAAAAGACAATTCTACTCTAAATCAGAAAGTTAAACAACTAAACTATTTTGAACTATGTTAAAACAATCTAATTAATCTATCAAATAAAAACAATTCTAATCTAAAGCACCATATCAGTAAATACAGAAACACACGACTATTTTTAACTAAGACTCACCTGTTTAAGTAATCATTAAAGCATGGAATTCAGTGAATCATAAGAAAAATAGTGTATGTATCCTATATTTTTCTAACTATGTTAATTCTACAAACTAAAACAAATAACTAAACTAAACTAAAACAAATAACTAAACTGAACACATATTAATAAAATGATATCTCAGAACTATTCAGAATATAATCGCCGTTCCCCGGCAACGACGCCAAATTTTGGTTTGACTTTTGGAGATGCTTTTTTTAAAAGATATTTTTCAATGAAAACACGGAAAAATCGTCAACCAAAGATATAAAAATCCAGCTTTCCACAGAGTGGCGAGTACGGGTCGAATCCACAGGGAACGGGTTATTTCTGAATTAATTCTAAAATAACACTTTATTAATAAAACAAAGTTTACAATCTATGTTAATATTACAATTTAACATTAAAGAACAGTCTAAACTATGAAAATAACTAAAGCAGGAGGGTAAGTCTTCAGCAAGTCTCTAGGGGCAAAACTGTCTTTTCACCACAAGTGCAGTCGCACGTTATAATTGAATTACACCTGTGAACCTGTTCTAACTTATCAACCTACACAACGAAAATACAAAGTTAGTACACCAATGATATTTAAATCTAAATTACATATTTAACTAATTCTAAACTATTTCAGAAATTAAATTACAGTTAATTGAATAAAGAAAACTAGAATTAGAACTTCTAACTAAACTAATTAAGAAAATCAATGCTAACTACTCTAACTACTGTTAATTAACTAACTACAATGCTAGAAAACACAAAAAATACATTAAACTAACCAAATACCTAAATGACTATTCTGTCCCTAAAGAATGCAAACAGGGACTCTAACAGCTTTTCGCAAAACACAGTTTTGAGGGGTCAAATGATTTCCAAAATTCATGAAACCACTTCTATTCTGTAAAAGACAGATCCAAGAAACTGACACATTTTACAGAGTTGAAAAATACGTTCTGGATCTCCAGATCTAAGGTTGATATTTTGGAAATGGTATTTTTAAAACAATATTTTTTTCAATAAACTCTTTGGAAAATCGTCAACCAAAAGTAAATAACCGACTTTCCACGAAGTGGTAAGTACGGGTCGAATCCACAGGGAACAGGAATTACTCAAATATTTCTAAGAAATTTAATTTATTTATTCAATAAATACTAGTTACAATTACAAAGCTAATACAATTACAATTAATCACTAAAAAAAAATGAAAAAGCAATTCAATCTTTTGTTGCACGCCAAGGGTATTTCGATCCTTTCGCCAATTACCAATTCTTCGAACTTGGACAAAAAACCCTGGATAATGATTATGTTTTTCAACCTAAGAACACAGGAAAATAAAAATTTAGTAACTAGTTCTAATAAATCAAGCTAGAAATGAACTTAAACCTAATTTTCAAGAATTTAATAAAACCAATCCTAATTACGAGAAAATAATCAAATAAAATATCTAAATAATTCTAAAATCAACTAACCTAAGTCTATAAATGCTGAATGATGCAGATGAAACATTTAGAATGCAGAAAATACTGAAAACAGTATGAAAATACCAAAAAGAATGAAATTACGAATATGCCCCTAACTAGTGTAAAATAGACTTTTGACAGCTCTTCGGAAAATTATTGTTTGACAGAGAAAACAGAATCCGATTTTCTTGAAATTTGTTATATTCTGTAACTAACAGATTAAAAAATCTGACAGTTTTTACAGAATTAAAAAATGATATCTGGAACTCCAGATATAAGTGTTTCAAAACTGGGAAAAATCAGGATATCGCAGGTCCCGAAATTTTCAAATCCGAAAAAGCGGTTTTCACAAAACGCTTAAAAATTAGACCAAACCAACTCGGATCGAGCTGAAATTTGGTCTGCAGACAGTTAACACGCCATCAAAGTGAATAGAAAAATAATATTTGGAAAACTCGAAATTTTTCATATGAAATGACGATAGTGCGACAGGGCAAAAATTGGGTGTTGATTTCAAAGCACTATTCACTTTATAAATCTATTTTAAACACTAAAAATGCAATTTAACCCTAATGCAATCCTAAATGGTACTGAATGACAGTGTATATGCAGATGATGATTACACTTATGTTAAATGCATTAAGAACGAAATACGATATGCAAATTATGACTAAAGCTAAGCGAACTACCGATGCAAATGCAACTAAGATAATCAAAGAGATGCAAACCTAGTTACATAAACTAAAAGCTGCAGTTATTACCAACTAACTACAAATGAAATAAATGAACAACAAAAATCAAACACAATAAGCAATTACACCTTGAACAAACACTTCTACAATCTAACTAGATCGATTAAGTGATTAACTAAACTACTTATACTAAAGCTAATAAAAAATTAAAGACAAACAAACCACTAACGACCAATGAGGGTAATTGTAAGATAGGACTAGAGTTAGGTTCACTAGGTTCACTAGGTGGACTCGACTTGGCTTAGACTAGGGACACAACTCACCTAATTGGGTCAACTAGTTTGACTAGGTTAGGTTAACTACCTTAGATAATGACTACTTTAGACACTTAGAAATTAATACCTAATTAATTAAAAATACTAAGTAACACAAAGGACTCCAGACCTTACACGCCTAATGAATTAAACCCTAGTTAAGACCTTCATCAATAATAACCTAATTACTAACCTAAGATTAACACCATTAACTAATTTATTTAATCCTAATTTATGCTAGTTCACTAGGGACGGTTATAGAAAGGGCCCTTTAATGACTAGGCACAGATTTGGGAAAACCAATACCCTCCTTAATGGCAATTAAGAATTGATTTAGAAAGTTGAAGGGGCAAAAATCGTCCAACCTAGAGAGGAGTTGATCTCTTTAATGACATTTTAAACCGACTTGGGTAATTGGAGAAAGTAAATCCGTCCAACACAAAGGATTTAATACGTTTTCCTTTATGGCTTTACAATTCAACTTGGGAAGTAAAAAAATCCAGCCTAGAGACTCACACGGTTGTAGCTTTCCAAAAAAAACTTAAATAGCATTTACTTCTTTCTCAAAACCGTGTTCACCTCTTTTAGAAGGAAATTTGAAACTTCAAATTTTGTTTCCCAACTATAATTACCTACTTACCCTCCTTTAAAAAAAAAACGTCAACACCTAATTAAGACTATTCTAATCTAAGTAAATTAATGGCTACCCAGGGTAATGAAAGGGTAGTAATTGAATGAAAAATGCAACTTTCTAAGAAAACTAAATGAGCTACACCTAATTCAAATCTTTTCTAAACAAATTTCAACAAAAAACGTTTAAGACATTCAAGCCTAATGCATTGAACATAGACACCATAATAGACTTACCTAATTTCTAAGACCTACCCAAAAACAGCCTAGAGCTCGACTGGAGCTCTAATGGCTGCCGCTCCACCTTGGGGAAGACGACTAACTAAATTATTAAATTCGGAATAAAACAATTAAACTAAATGACAATTAATTTCATAAAACTAAAGTAATATATGATCAAAAACTCCTAATTACACGAATAAAAACATGAACAACACTATGCTGGAAATCATAAAACACCTAAAACACCCAACTATCTAAACGACTATTCTAATAAACAAATCATGGAAAATTCAAACTACTAAACCTATTTCAAAAACAACATCTAAGCTAACATAATATGCAGAGCTGGAATGACATGAATTTCGGATAAGCTATGAAAGACCCTACAGCCGACTAGACAATGCTATAAAACAAAGAAAGCAATAAAACTCGATTTTTATATTTTTCTCAATATGACTAAACACCAAAAACACTAAAACATCAAAAACAAAATTTAGAAAGACCCAAATACAATAAACTTGAATCACACACCCTTACAAGACTGTTAAACTGCAAACAAATAGCAAACTATACGGCTTCCCCAATGGGCTCACATGCACTTACCCAACTTCAATTTTGATTCATCGATTTCTTCAAAACCAATCACACGATGTGCATAGAATCAAAACAACATAATTCTTTAACAAAAACAAATCTCGATCACCCAGGACACAGACAAATAATACTCAACTTACACAAAAACCCACAGAAAAATTGCAGCAACTAAACTTGTAGAACACCAAGATCGGCTAGAATTAATCTAGCCGATTTTTTTTCTTTTTAATTGAAACAATAAATAATCAGACCCAACGACTAAAGTGAATCAAAATGAACTTTTTTGAAAATGATTTTTCAATAAAGAGACATAACAAAACATGCTGGACAGAATGGAAAAATTGGCTAGAAGGTGTTCTAGCCGATTTACACGTTTTAGGTGAAAACGAGAGAAAAACACGATTCGCATACAAAAACAACCAAATAAAACCTAATCTATCGTGCTGGTCTGTGCACGAGCTCTATACTATGGCTAAAACAATAAAAATAAAACAAACACACAGAAAATAATAAAAGAAAAACACACACACGATTTTGGGCTTTATCTAGAAGAAAAGAGAGGAGAAGACCTCCCTCAAGGGCGATCCGACGATTGTGGGGAAGAAGAGAGCGGACAATGGCCTTGATTTGACGTCCCAAACGGTTTGAGAATGCTGGAATATCATGACGAACAGGGTTTCCACAGCTGCAACACGTTGGAGATCCACCGAAGATGGAACGGGTGCCGATTCACAATCGAAGGGCTCAGAAAACTTGATGGAGGTAGGGCCGGCTCATCTCGTTGGAGTGTTTCGCACTTCCAAACAAGATTAATGGTCTCCACCTCTGCTACACCTGCAAAAACACAGCAAATGGTGAGTAAACACAGCAAGAAAGAAGAAGAAATGGATAGAAATGACAAGAGAGATAGAATTTTGCTTGATTTCAAGCAAAAACCCAATCTTCAATGCACAAATGGGATGGAATGAGAGGTTGGAAGGGGCTGGAGTTAGATTCACTGTAGGGGGCGCCAATCTCAATGCCAAAGACGTCTAGGGCACTTCTAAAAAGTATATTTATACTTTTTGGAATTTCAGAAACAAGCTTATAAAAAAATATTTCACTAGGCGCCACTTTCTGAGGGGTTTTCTGCAAAACTTTTTGAAATGGATATGGATATGCGTGTGGGTTAGATTTTGGGATTTCTAAAGGTTGATCCAAGGTCCAAATAGCCTAATTGGGTTGGATATGGATCCGATCCACCTCAAAATTCGTGCCCGAACGCTGAAATAGCCATAACTCTCTCATTTTAACTCTGATTTCTCTGAAATTCGAACCACAACCCCTTACTATCAAAATGCATCTAAACATGGGTTTAAAACCTTAATCTCACTACAAAATGCATGAATAACTTGTTAATATGATGTGTTTTTCATGCATCATCACTGAACATGTTTTCGAAAACATCCCTTACCTATATTGTCTCGGTCTTCACGTTGCTGGGCTGTCTCACTGAACCATAGTTCGGGAGAGAGCCTCACAACTGGACCACTTATTTGGGTTCGCCCCCTCCTACCACGTACCTAAGGGCTATAGTCTGAGGTATATCGGTAGGCGCTCAAGGATGTTGGGAAACCATTGCCATAGAACCGGAGAAATATTTTTATGCCACATACTTCGAGCTTCGGCTTGAGTATATCGGCGTATCTTGATTGGAATCAGATGATCTGAACCCCAGAATTAGGATTGAGGTCCTACAAGCCATTTCAAAATATTGCATTTAGAGTTAGCCTTTAGGGAGTGCTGTGTGCGCATTCTTGTTTGTGCAGCTTTGGTTGTGTGATATTTCGCTTATTTTCTCATATATATATATATATATCAAACCCTTTCAAAACCCTGGGTGTATTATTCAAAATTTCTCCTTACTTTAAAAAAACCCCAGGTGTATGTTTTCCTCTACCTACATTTTTGTTCTCTTTTTTAGATCAAATTTTCTTTAAAAGCCCTGGAAAATTTCCTTTAAAAAATTCCTCGACCTTTCAAAATTTTCCAGGTTTGATTCTTCAAGAGTCTATCCGTAAGTCCTGCATTCTATCTGATCCTCCTCGTTCTTCTTTGCCCCAGTATCATCTCGATGGCGTCTGATTCTCTAGATGTCTTTCCCAGAGATCATGTCTCCTATCAGATACAAGATGGATCCACGGATCATCGGGTCATCCAGTCTCATCCTTTCTTCCCTCGGTGGTATTATTCTTGGTTCGCCACCTTCTCGCGTATGTTCCCAGACCACTTGGATGACTGTGGATTGGAGATAGCATCTACAGCAGGCAAGCGAACTATCAATGGAGCTCTGATTCAGGCTATGGCAGAACGATGGAATCCACATACCTGCACATTCTGGTTTCCTTGGGGAGAGATGACTCTACTGATGGACGAGTTCAATCATATTATGGGATTGCCCGAACCAGCTGGTCAGCCAGATGATCCTGTCGAGCAACAGTTTTTTATCAACGTCAAAGGGGTAGATGTTCGAGAAGCCTTGGCTAGAGCAACAGGAAGCAAATCCTGGCCTCTCACTGAGATCAATGAGAATCAGTTCATTGACCTGTTCGGACTCTATCGCAAGTACAGAGCTTACGAAGAGGTAGACACTTTGTCTCAAGCAGCGAAAGACAGAATTCAGCATGCCATGATCCTATGCACAGTAGGATTAGCTTTCTTCCAAGATGGCCAAAATTTCATAGATGTCAGAGTTGCCCAGCTCTTTTGAAGATGGGGAAGCAAGCAGACCCGTCAGCTATCAGTTTCTATGGCAGCCTTGGTTTTTCTTTACAAAGGCTTGGCTCAATTTGCCCTCGGAGAGACCATTCTGGTAGAAGGATGCACTTACGCCCTGCAGTCGTGGTTCCTGCGATATATTCCCTCGAAGGCCAGCTCCTTCAGATTCAGCGGTAAGCAGCCAAAGTCTGTCATTCAGTATCGAGCCTTGATCGAGAAACTGCATCAAGAGGAGATTGTTTGGGACTTCTTCGATAGAAAAGAGACAGTTCCTTATTACATCTATGCTCACAGCAAACGCTACAGATTGCTTGGCCCCTTCTTCTGTGTTGATTATCAGCCGGAGAGATGTCTCAGACAGTTTTCGCAGCGACAGGTTCGTGTCAACACCCGCTTCCCGACGGGCAACATGCCAGAATTTAACCTGCAGTCGGATCAGTGGTCTGGGGCATACCATGTCACCAAATATACTTGGGACTCCTTTGTTTCTCTGTCTGTATTTCCTAGACAAAATGTATCGTCTGAATATCAAGAGTGGTGGCAAACTGTCTGCCCACCCTCTCTTTGTCTGTAAATATCTCTATCAATAAAAAATAACATTTTTTGCCAAAATTTTATTTCTTGTATTTTGTTTTATAGCACAAAATGGTCACAATTTTGGTGACGACCTTGTCCCGGGTAAAGAGAACATTCCTTCCATTTTTCTTCAAACATATCTTATCATGGTTGACGACCTCGCCTAGGTAACAAGGCACATTTCTCTGTTATCATCAAAATGGTAACACAATTATCAAAAATCTTGTGATGACCCAATCCCGGGTAATGGGATAATCTCTTGAAATTGTCTACCAAAATCCTTCATTCTTTTTCCTCAAAAGTTATGATTTTCAAAAACCTTTTCCATACTCTAACCTTTCTCGTATTCTACAGGAAAACTTTGGCATCTAAAGATGGTTCAGACAAGGGTCGGTAAGCAGACTGCTCAGCGGCACAGTGACAACGAACAAGAAGAGACGAATTCTCCCAGATTATCCAAAAAGCATGACTCAGGGGATGAGAGCGATGTTGATCCGGCCATGTACCGGGTCTTTCAAAAGATGATGACCAAAATGATGGCCGAGTAGGCTAAGGCTGGTCCGAAGAAAGCGGCTTCTAAGAGCAAAGTTAAAAAGAAACCCATGAAAAAGCCCGTTAAGATCAGCAAACAGAAAGTACAGCGTGACAGTACTTCTGAAGGTTCTGAGTCAGCAGCAGAAGTCTCTCAAGAAGAAGAACAACTGATTTACATTCCAACGCATCTGCGATCATCCAAAAGGCCAGTGGAAGAGCCATTGTCAGTAAACAAACCCAAGTACGGCCCCCCTGCGGAGGATTCAATCCAGGCATCGACCAAAATAGTCAAGAACCTGCAAATCCGGGACAAAGGAAAGAGGTCGTACACCAGGCAAAACTTCTACCTCGGCTTGGAAGGGGACAGCAATCTGGAAAACCTTCCTCGAAAATTTATTAAGTTTGATGGATCCGGAGATCCTAAAGTTCATTTGGCCATGTTTTTCGCAGAATGCCCCCGGTTCAGTGAAGACAACCGTGCCCTCTTCCTCTGTTTCCCCCGCAGTCTGGAGGGGATAGCTGCCAAATGGTACGCCGAGCACGTCAATCCCATCGAGCTAAGGGATTTTGACAGAGTGGTTAATATGTTTGTTGAACGCTTCCTGTTCAATATGGAAGCTCTGCCCACCCTAAACCATTTGTGCAACCTCAAGCAGGAACCCCATGAAAAGGCCAGGGATTTCATTCACAAATGGAGGAGCATTTGTAACAAAATGAGGAATCCTATTTCTGAAGAGCATGCCCTCCAAGTCATTCTCAACAACTTTTCTCAACCCCTGAAAAGTCTCCTTTTCCCATATCCATCCAAGTCGTTTATAGAACCGACGGAGCGAGCAAAATGACTCGAGATGGGAGTAGAGAATGGGATGTACGAAGGCGTCACGTTGGCCAAAAATGTCCAGGACCCAAAGAAGAAGACACACTTCACTTACTCAGCCGAGGTTCCAGGGGATGACCAGGGCAGTAGCAGCGGTAGTGGCACGAAGCCCAAACAGAGCAGAGGGAGAAAGGGAAAGTTCTTCAAGAACAATGACAAGCCTCTCCCAACCGGTCTTCAACAAAAAGGGGACCTTCAAGAAAAACCCAAGCATATAATCTAGAGCAGGGATCGGAAATTTACTCCCCTCGACCAGCCTCTAGAAAAGATTCTGGAATATTTGCTATCCCACAGAATGGTGAAGCTTCCGAAAGTTGCAAATCCGCCAGTGATCATGGGAAGATTCAAGGAACAATATTGCAAGTTCCACAGGGCAACTGGACACGATACTGAATACTGCTTCATCCTGAAGCATTTGATCCAAGACTGCATTGATAAGAGCATCCTCATCGAGGATGAAGAAGAAAGCAAAATGGATATCTTGTCCGCCCCATTCCCAAAACATTCAGCATCAACCATTTCAGAACATTATTTTCTTCCACAGAATTGTATACGTCCATGCTCCAGCGAAGATATAAGTCTTCAGCATCAGGTATTGGTTCTACATCAGGATCAGCCTGCATCTCAGAGGATGAACATCCTCTCTTTTTTAAACCTAAATAATATGTCGGTTGAGAACGAAAAAACTCAAGTTTTTCCAAAAAGATTTCTTAAGAAGAAGCCTGCATAGAGGAAGCAGAATCCTCCGAGGCAGCAGAAGAGCGGGCCAAAAGCTTTCGAAAGCCTATTACAATGCTCTCCAATATCTCTATTTTTGTGTTAACTCATGATTCTCCCAAGCATTGGGAAAAAATAGATGATCTACTTAGAAAAATCAAAGTGAAGCCGGGCACTACGCCACAAGATATGGCGCAGATTGTGAATCAGGCGATGACTAACGCGCCTATCACCTTTTCAGACGAGGACCTGCCAAAGCCTCATTCTTTCCATAACAATGCACTATATATCATGGTCAGGACCAGAGGCATGACTGTCCCGCACGTACTTGTCGATCGAAGTAGCAGTCTAAACATTTGCCCAGAAATAACAGCGAAGGCCCTAGGACTGAAAGAAGAAGAATACGTGCCTGATCCCATTACCATCTATGGCTTTGATAATCACGGGCAGACTGCAAAGGGCAAAATCTTTTTAGAAATCTTTATCAATTATTCGGTGCACACAGTATTATTCCATGTTGTCAACGTGCCGCCAACTTACAATCTTTTGTTGGGACGAACATGGATCCATAATGCTAATGTTGTTCCATCAACCCTCCACCAGTGCATAAAATGGTCCAAGGGAGGAATGATTACTACCATTCTGGGCGAAGATCCCGAAGAAAGGCTGCCACAGCCTATGATTCCCCGTCCAACATTCATAGCTGATATTCCGAGCATCAGGGAAGCAGACAAAATCAATCTCAGTGACAACTTAGAGATGTTCAAGTTGAAAGATGTCATGAAAGAAGAAAATGTTGCAGCAGTAGTCCAATGGCAGGGACCTTGTTTCTTTAAGTTAGGAGGATGCATCAATTACACCTCCTTCCAAGATCATCCTTTATTTCCACAATTTTCTAAAGCAAGAAAGGGATTCAATCTGTTGATAAAACATGAATATCAGCCATTCCAAGGCATGGGGAAAAATGAGGACGGCATAATAGAGCCTATCATTCCAGTTCAGCATGCGGACAACTCAGGGTTGGGGTTCACCGGCCAGGATTCCAGCAAAAAGACCATTTTTGTCAGAGGAAACCAATGAGAAAATGATGCCTTAGTTTTTCTGCTTTTTCTATCTTTTGTTACTCTTGTAGGGACAACACAGTCCCATCTTTTGTCGATATCTTGTAAATATTATACTTCAATCAATGAAAGATCAATCTTTTCTTCATATTCGGGCATCTATCATTCTTTCTTATATTTTGTCTATGTCATTGTTCTTTATTTTGTACAAAAATTTGTTTTGGCTCATACTTTCTCTTAAAAACCTTTCTTACATTTTCAGGACCATTAACTCCTAAATCGATGAAGAAATTCATTATCAATCCCAAATATCTAAAATTGGCAAGGTTTCCTGAGATGAAAGACAGAGCAGAGGTCAGCCAGGCAGCAGAGCAGACCGAGGAGCTAGCAAAATTTGATTCCACTATTCAACAATTGCCAAAATTTGCTCACATTCAGAAGCAGGATGAACCATCATCTTTGGTTCAAGATCCAACTGAGGATATCAACATTGGGTCAAAAGATGATTCGAAAATTCTCAAAATCGGTTCGGGTCTAAATGCAGTTGAAAAGGCTAGACTCATCCATTTCCTTAAGAAGCATCAAGAAGTATTTGCCTGGACTTATGAAGATATGCCAGAATTAGATCCCACGCTGGTTGAGCATTGACTCAAATTAAAACCAGATTCCAGACCAATCAAGCAGAAACTGAGGAAGTTAGACCCTCGAATTCAGCAGCAAGTCAAGGAAGGACTTGAAGATTTGTTGAAAGTTGGCTTCATCCGGGCCATTGATTATCCAGATTGGTTAGCAAATATCGTAGCAGTCCCTAAAAAGAATGGCAAAGTTCGAATCTGCATTGATTTCAGGGATCTTAATAAGGCTACCCCGAAAGATGATTATCCACTTCCCAATATTGACCTGTTGATCCATAGCACAGCAGGTCATGTCATGTTTTCTTTTATGGATGGATATTCAGGCTATAATCAGATCAAGATGGCCGTTCATGATCAGTCAAAGACTTCCTTTACCACACCATGGGGAACCTTCTGCTACAGTGTCATGCCATTTGGGCTCAAAAATGCCGAGGCAACTTATCAGAGGGCAATGGCCGTTATTTTCCATGATCAAATGCACAAAAATATGGATGCATATGTGGATGACATTCTAGTTAAGTCTAAAGAAGAAGAAAATCACCTCGATGCTCTTAGTCAAGTTTTTGAAAGACTTATTCTCTACAAATTGAGACTTAATTCTCAGAAATGTGTTTTTGGAGTTGAGTCTGGCAAATTGCTCGGCTTCATCATCAGCAAGAAAGGAATAGAGGTGGACCCGGCCAAGGCAAAAGCCATTATTGATATGCCACCTCCAACTAATCTCAGAGAACTGCGAAGCCTTCAGGGGCGTATTCAGTCTATTCGCATATTCATCTCCAATTTGGCTATGGAATGTGAACCTTTCAATCATTTGCTAAGAAAAGAAGTTAAATTTGAATGGGGATCAGAATGCCAGCTCTCGTTTGAGCGCATCAAGCAGTATCTCCTTAATCCACCAGTTTTGAAGCCGCCAAAATTGGGGAAGCCTCTCTTATTGTACATCTCGGTCAATCAGAATGCCTGTGGTGGATTCCTCGCACAGTATGAAGAAGGTAGCCTGATAGAGTACGCCATCTACTACGTGAGCAAAACTTTCATTGATTATGAGAAGAAATATTCTCAAATGGAAAAGACTTGTCTAGCTCTGGTTTGGATGTGCTAGAAATTAAGACATTACTTATTGGCTTCCGAAATCAAGTTTCTGTCAAAGCTCAATCCTCTGAGATATATTCTTGAGCAACCCTTTCTCACTGGACGGATTGCGAAGTGGCAAGTCCTTCTAATGCACTATGACCTAGAGTATGTCTCTCCAAAGTCAATTAAAGGCCAGGCAATCGCAGATCAGTTGGCGGATTTCCCTTTGACAGAAGAAATTAAAGCAGAGGATGATTTTCTTGATGAGCACATCTGCAATATCCAACAACCCCCAGTTTGGAAACTTTTCTTCGATGGCTCTAAAAATATGTCTGACATAGGGATTGGAGTCTTGTTAATCACTCCAGAAAAAGAAATGATCCCTTATTCTCTCAAACTTGGTTTCCAATGCACTCATAATATGGCCGAGTATGAAGCTCTAATACAAGGCCTCAAAATTCTGCATAGTTTCAATGTCAAGAGAGTGCATGACTTTGGTGATTCGCTACTTGTTGTCAGTCAAGTTAACACTGAATGGCAGGTAAAAGATTCCAAATTGATTCCCTATCAGAAGATCGTCCTAGCTCTTATGGACAACTTCGAAGAATTTCAGCTCAACCATATAAGAAGAGAGCACAATCAGATAGCCGATGGTTTAGCCAGTCTGGGCTCCATTTTATCCTTCAAAGGCAGTGAATCATGTTGTTTCTTCAAAGTTGGTAGACTTGAGCAACCTGCCTTCACTTTAACCATGCAAGTAAACCAGGTCAACCAGAAAGAGAAGCCTTGGTACCAAAATATCAAAAATTTCATTAAGACTGATAAATTTCCACCAGAAATGCCAAAAAAGGGAGCAATGTGTGATTCAGCGTATGTCTACCCGTTATTTCATTCTGGCCAATGTCCTCTACTGCCGTGGTTTCAGTTCTGAATATGCCAGATGTTTAGACAAAGAAGAAGCTATGGAAGTTATCCAAGAGGCACATGAAGGGATTTGTGGTGGCCATATTGGCTATCAAACTCTCGTCAAGCAGATCGTCCGAGCAGGTTACTATTGGAATACCATGCAGCAAGACTGTCATAGATTTGTGAAGAAGTGTGTCAAGTGCCAAATGCATGCACCTTCCATTCATGCACCGGCCACTTATCTACAATCAGTTGTTTCCCCTTGGCCATTCTCTATATGGGCTTTTGATGTCGTGGGTCCAATTACCCCTTCTGCTTCCAACGACCACAAGTACTTTCTAGCTGCGACAGAGTATTTCACCAAATGGGTTGAAGCTGTCACCCTACGCACAGTAGAAGGCCGCCATGTGATTTCTTTCATCCATAGAAACATTCTTTGCCGCTTTGGCATACCACATGACATTGTTTTAGACAATGGAAGCCATTTAAAAAATGAGAGGATGAAAACTTTCTGTTCTAAATTCAAAATTTGCCATCATTTTTCAGCTCCTTATTATCCTCAAGGGAACGGCCAAGCAGAGGCTACCAATAAGATTCTGATCCATATTTTGGAAAGGACTGTGAAAATAGGTCGAGATTGGCATGAGAAAATTCATGATGCGCTTTGGGCGTACCGAACCACCATTCGGACTCTGACTAATGCCACTTCTTCAAAACTTGTTTACTGGACTGAAGTTGTGTTACCTCTCCATGTCCAGAAGCCCGCTCTCAAATTCGCCTCACTTATAGAATTGCCACTTGATCAGTATCAGCAGCAGAGATTGGTGCAGCTGGATCTACTGGATAAGAAAAGGCTCAAGGCAGCAGAGCATGCTCAAGCTTATCGACAAAGAATAGCTTGACACTATGCCAAGTCCGTCATTAAGAGAAGATTTCGAGTTAACAATTTGGTGCTCAGATCGACGTCTCATCTCAAACATCGACCACGGGGCAAGTGGTCACCCAATTGGAAAGGCCCTTATGTGGTTAAGGAAGCTTTGCTTCACAATTCATATCGTCTAATCAATGCAGACGGGGTGAAAATGCCAAACCTTATCAACGCTCTGCATTTGAAGAAATTTTATACTTAGAATTTTCATTCTAAAGCCTTTTGTACTATTCAAAGAGTCATTTCAATAAAACAATGATCTTCTATCCATTCTTACATTCTTCTCCATGATACTGGGGCATTTTATTTTGGTCTATAATCATCTTCTTTTACCATATGCAGGTAGGATTAGACAAAAGCTCTTTTCCTCAAATTTTATTAATTCTCAATTGATCTTGTGATTCACTTTTGGTTTGATCAAATTTTCATCAGACTATTGCCAATTTCTGTCAAGTTTTAAAATTTTCGTCAATTTTATTAAATTTCATCTACCTTTATCTTTAAAAATACCCTTTCAGGCTAAGGGATAAACCTGATGCCTCCTGTCAATGAGGTATTCTTTTTGTTATTTCCCCCGTTCGGGACAAGGGGATAAATCCTGAAAATAGACCACATACAACTATGATGGTCCATTAATTTTCACCAAGAATCTTTACTTTCTAAATTCATTTTGAAGATCCAGCTTATCCTAAAAAACCAGTCCTCGCACTGGTTATTTCTCGAACTCTTCAATCATGTATTGAGCTCACTTGAAAAATCCAGTCCTCGCACTGATAACTCTCTAAATTCAGTATTCTGATCAAAGTCTTTCCTTCTACAAAATGCAAATTCTGACTTGAACTTCCCAAAATTTTATATATTTCCAAAAAAGATCCAATACCAGTTGGTCATGTATTTCCAAAAAATCCAGCATCCCGTTGGTCATGTATTTCTAAAGGATCCAACATCTCGCTGGTCATGTATTTCCAAAAGATCCAACACCAGTTGGTCATGTATTTCCAAAAGATCCAACACTCGTTGGTCATGTATTCCAAAAGATCCAGCTCCCGCTGGTCATATATTCCAAAAGATCAAACCCTTAGGGTGCGACTCCTCAATTCTATCATTTCCAAACCTTCAATATCTTCAATCTCTCAAATTCTATCAGTTTCCCAACCTCTGGTTGCAATATCTTCAAAATCTCATCATTTTCTCAACCCTCGGGTTATAATCTCCCAAATTCAATCACTTTCAATACAAGAGTTTGATCTCGAGATTCAAGATAAGAAGGGAAGCGAGAATGTAGTAGCAAACCATCTTTCCACACTGATCGTAGAGACCACGCAGGATCAGAGACTGATCAGTGATTCTTTCCCTGACGAGTAGATCATGTCAGTCAGTACACCGCAGTTACTTTGGTTTGCAGATATTGTGAACTATCTGGTTTCGAGGCAGATACCTGAGCATTGGAACAAGAATGAGCGTGAGAGATTCCTATCTCAGGTGAGGCACTATTATTGGGATGAACCAGAGTTGTTCAAATACTGTGCAGACCAGATTATTAGGAGATGTGTTCCGGAGGAGTACCAGTCCATTCTTAATTTTTCCCATTCATTAGCCTGTGGAGGGCATTTTAGCAGTAGGAAGACGGCTGCAAAGGTTTTGCAATCAAGATTTTATTGGCCCACACTCCACATGGATGCTCATGAGTTCTGTAGGCGATGTCAGCAGATTGGGAACATGTCCAAGAGGGACATGATGCCCTTGCTTCTGATTTTGATAGTCGAGATTTTTTATGTTTGGGGCATTGATTTCATGGGACCATTTCCGCCTTCATTCGGAAATTTATACATTCTTGTGGCGGTGGATTATGTGTCCAAGTGGGTCGAGGTTGTGGCAACCAAGACCAATGATCATACAGTAGTGCTTAAGCACAACATTTTCAGTCGTTTTGGTGTGCCACGTGCGATGATTAGCGATGGTGGCAACCATTTTAGGAATGTACAGATAGCTTCTCTGCTGAGAAGATATTCTGTCAATCATAGATTCACCATTTCGTATCATCCGCAGACTAGTGGACAGGTTGAGGTTTCGAATAGGGAGATTAAGCGGATTTTAGAAAAGACAGTTTGCCCAAACCGCAAGGATTGGTCCCAGCGCTTAGATGATGCACTTTGGGCATATAGAACTGCATTTAAGACTCCCATTGGCATGTTCCCGTATCGCCTAGTATTCGGGAAAGCATGCCATCTTCCTGTCGAGCTAGAGCATAGAGCGTATTGGGCTATCAAGAAGTTGAATTTTGACCTCACCCAGGCTTGCAAAGAGAGAGCACTCCAGCTCTCAGAATTAGAGGAACTGAGGAATGATGTGTATGAGAATGCCAAATTATACAAAGCTCGCACGAAAGCATTTCATGATAAGCATATTGTCAAGAAAGTGTTTGAGCTAGATCAGAAAGTGTGGCTATACAATTCTCGCTTGCATTTATTCCCAAGTAAGTTGAGATCGAGATGGATAGGTCCTTACATTGTGAAAGAAGTATTTCCCCATGGAGCAGTGACATTATTCGATCCTATGACTCAAGGTACATTCAAGGTGAATGGGCAAAGATTGAAGCCCTTTATTTCAGATTCCTTGCAGGATGGTGAGTGTGAGATAGTGCATCTCCCGAAGGCATGAGGATTCAACCAGAGGGACGTATCATATGTACACTAGTTTATTTTTCATTTCAGTATTTTTCTTTATTCAGTATTTCATTTCATATGTGCTAACATTTGTTTTGATGTATGCAGGATGAATCTAACACTTAGTATATCAAGTTACTAGGTACAGAGAAGAGCTTTCAAAGAATTCAAAGATCAGATGAAATTCAACTTCAGAAGCTCAGAGCAGATCAGGTTGTATCTATCCTTTCTCCCATATTCTTATTGTCTTTTAGTGTGCATGTGCATTATATTGTTATATATTTTGTATGCCACTAGGGACAGTGTCATTCAAGCATGGGGGGGTGGTTTAGATGCATGCACACAAAAATTTCAAATTTTTTTTTATGACTGGTAATTAAAGTAGGCATTTGAGAACAAGTTGTAGCATATATGATTGTTTTTGGCATAATCTAACAGTTTATAAATTTTTAAGCCCCATGAATTTTTTTTTCCTGAACTGAGTCAAATAGATTAGTTATTTATGAGAAAATTCAAAGAAAAGATAGTATTTGATTGTTAGAAAATTTTGAATCACTTTAGTATAAGTATGCACAGTGTGTTTTGTGAAAGAAATAAGCAATGGAAAGATGTTTTTGAAAAATGAGTTTAAAAAGAATAGAGCTACGTTTAGTTGTTGATGTCTTCGTGAATCCTAGTAGTAGAACTCAGACACGAGATGAAGTGTTTGAGTCTCTTAACGAAAAGGATAACGAAGGAAATCATCCTCTTATCTAGTTGATATCTGTGGCCTTTGTAGTTCGAGTAAGTAGAATCTGAAGGGTGTTTTACACCTGGTGCCCCAAAGCCAGCTGGTTTGGGAGCCACCGGTTCGAAAGCTTGTTACATGGACTGCATAGAAAGCCTAAGAGATAGAGACATTGCACATGACGAGAGGAAGACTATACGTAAACTATTAGAATAGAAGGTCTAGTGACTCGAGCAATTAAGTCTGAGGGATACTTTGTATCTAGTGCCCTAAGGTTGGCCAGCCTGGGAGTCACTGACCCAAAGCTCGCTACACGGGCCACGAAAACTGACTATTCAAAATAGTGCTCATGTGAGAAGAATGCTCAAGAGAACAAAAGTTAAAAAAAAAGAGTGAAAAATGAAAGAAAAAGAATGTGCTGAATGAGAAAATTTTCATTGCTTAGGCATATGTGTGTATTACTGTGCAGAAAATATACAAGTGAGAATAAATGAGTAAAACATGAGAATACTTGACTTTCTGAGAAAAATCATAAAATAGCTACAATATTAGAAAAGTGAAGGAAAAAGAATTTTTACTGTGGTGGCATGAGATTTTTAAACTTGTTTTGAGAATGTCAATTACATGAAATATTGGTTCCAACTACATTCTTAAGAGCCTCATATTTTTGAAAAAAAAAAAAATCATCCTTGCATTTCATTGATGTTTGTGGGTAGCAGCATCTCTGCAAACCCTCACGAGACCTTACTCGTCCACTAGTGTAAGCTAGGGGTTAAAAGGGCTTGTTGCATACGCTAAATGCAACCGTGATTCCTACGAAAGTGAGTTAGTTTTTATGCATTCATATTTAGCATTTCTTGTCTCTGTTGCATAGCATAATTAGGGTTTGTTAAGGGACTAACAAACATTCAAGCATGGGGGTATTTGATGATGCATGAAATGCATATCATGTAAACACGTTTTTCATGCATTTTGTAACAAGTTTAAGGTTTTATACCCATGTTTAGATGTATTTTGATAGTAAGGGGTTATGGTTCGAATTTCAGAAAAACCATAGTTGAAATAAGAGAGTTATGGTTATTTCAGTGTTTGGGCACGGATTTCGAGGTGGATCAGATCCATATCCGACCCAATTAGGTTATTTGGACTTTGGATCAACCCTTAGAAAGCCCAAAACCCAACCCACACGCCTATCCATATCCATTTCAAAAAGTTTTGCAGAAAACCCCCCAGAAAGTGGCGCCTAGCAAAATATATTTTTTTAACCTTCTTTCTGAAAAATGTCAAAATTATAAATACAAATTTTAGAGAAGCCCTAGACGTCTTTGGCTTGGAATTGATGCCCCCTGCAGTGCCTGTAGCTCCAGCACCTCCTTCCCTTCCATTCTTTCACGTTTTGACCATTGAAGACCGGTTCATGCTTGGTTTCCAAGCATATTTCGATCTCTCTTGTGGTTTCTATCTATTTCTTCCTTTTTCCTTGCTGTGTTTTCACTATTTTTCTGTGTTTTTGCAGGTGTAGCAGAGGTGGAGACTACTAACCTTGTGTGAGAGTGCGAAACACACCAACAAGGTGAGCCGGCCCTACCTCCAACCGGTTTTCTACACCCTCCGATCGAGAATCAGCGCATACTCCATCTTCGGTGGATCTCCAACGTGTAGCAGCTGCAAAAGTGCTGGTTTTGGTGAAGTTCCAGCATTCTCAAACCATTTGGGACGTCAAGATCAAGCCACGGTCCGCTCTTCTTCATCCCCCCGGTCGTCGGATCAACCAAGAGGTAGGTCTTCTTCTTCCTTTTCTTCTAGCTAAAACCGAATGGTGTGTTGATTTTCCTTTATTATTTTTCTGTGTGTTTCTTGTTTGATTTTTGGTTCAACCTTAGAGTAGCATTCGTGCATAGACCAGCATGTTAGATATCGGATTTGTTTTATTGTTTTAATGTTTGATTAACGATTTCCATTGTTTTTCAAGAAAAACGTGTAAATCGGCTAGAGTTTCTTCTAGCCGATTTGGGATTTTTTTTTTTTTTGTGTCCAGCATGTTATGTTGAGTCTTTTTACAGAAAAGTCAATTAAAAATTTTTCATTTTGAGTCACTGTAATCGTTGGATCTGTTCATGCCTTGTTTTGCTTAACAAAAGAAAAAAAAAAAAAAGAAATCGGCTAGACTATTTCTAGCCGATCTTTGGGATTGAATAAGTTAAGTGCTGCAAAATTTTTGTTTCTATGAGTACATGGCTGAAATCTGATTTGTAATAGCTATTCCAATGCCATTTATGTTTGTTTTAGGTGAGGTTCGAATCTAAGCTTGTCATGTGATGTGCGTTTACAATAATCGTTGAAGTAGATTTTGTGTTCGTAATGCGCATGTAATCTTTAACTTCATGCTGCATGTCTGCATATTTTGTGGATGTTACAATGTTGCAAAGTGTGTTGTGATCGAGTTTAGCATTTTAGGATTGGCTAAATATTGTGTTAATAATTTGGCGTTTGTGTGTTTTGTGTCTATTGAGAAAAATACAAAAATCTAATGTTCTTGTGTTCTTGATTGTATTGATTTTTCAGCTAGCTGCATGTTTGATGTTTAATTTAGTTTTTCAATCACATAAATTATTCATTCATGTTTATGGAAGTTAGATAGTATATTAGAAATAGATTTAGCATTTTTAATGTTCCATGCTTTGTTCATTAGAATAGTAGTTTACATAATTTGATGTTTTCGGTGTTTTTAGGATTTTCAGCATGTTATATATCTTGTTTATGTTGTCATTAGTTTAAATTAGTCATTTCTAGTCAAGTTTTGATTTAGATTTGTTTTTATCGTGCTGAGTCTTGTTTAATTTTTGCATTCGTTTTTCTTAGTTAGTGAAAATTTTGTTTTTAGTGTAAATCGAATTTTTTTAGGTCTTCTTCTTCCCCAAGGAGGGGCGGCAGCCATTAGAGCTCCAATTGAGCTCTAGGTCGATTTTTTTAGAAGGTATTAATTGCAATTAGGTAGGTTAGGAAGGTGTCTAGATTCAATGTATTAGGGTTTTATTGTCTTAGCCGTTTTTAGGGGTCATTTAAGTAAGTTTTGGAATTAGGGTAGCATTTAATCCTAGAAAATCGTATTTCTATTTAAGTCTTTTTATTCCCTAGGTAGTGTTAATTGCATTAACCTAGATAGTAGCTTAATTAGGGTTGGCGATTTTTGAGAAGGAAGGTAATTAAGGTAATTGAATTTGAAAAGTTTTTGGAAATAGTAGATTCTTCAAAAATCGTGTAAAGCATTTGAAGGAGCATTAAATTTTGAATGTGCATTAAAAGAAGAAGTTACTATTTAGCTTTGGAAAGTGTTTTTGAAATTAAACTAAATTTTCAATTTAGGTTCCATGATTTTCAGAAAGAAATAAATACCATTTACTTCAATCTGGGAAAGCAAAAATCGTGGGGTTTTCTAAGTTGGACTTTTCGTTTTCCAAAGTGAGCCTTTAATTATAATTAAGGAGTGTAACTCCCTCATTAAGTGGAGCGATTTTTGAGAATCCAAATCATTTCAAATTTTGAGCATTGATAATTATTACCTTATTTTTCCAACCTTCTCCATTAAAATCGTTAGCTTTGAATTAATTTTAGGATAATTAATAGGTTACTAATTTAGTCGACCTAGTTAAGTGAGTCAAACCCTAGTCTAAACCCACCTGAGTCTAGTCAAAACCGAGCCTAGCCTAAGTCAAATCATAGACCAAACCTCACCCAAACTTGAATCAACCGAACCTACCTATTGAAACCTAACCTAACCTAGTCAACCTAGTTGACTTAGTTAGGTGTGCCGTGTGCCTAACCCAACTTGAATCCTAGCCCAAGTCAAACCCTAGGTTAAGCCTAGTCAAGTCAAACCTAACCTAAGCTTAGGTCAACCGAGTCTATCTCACCCAACCTAACATAGTCAATTCCCTTGACTAAGCATAGGAACCGAGCACACCTAAACCAAACCGACCTTAGCTAAGTCAACCCGAACCTAGTTAAGTCAAGACCGATTCTTGTTGAGTCAACCGAGCCTACCGTACCCCAAGTCGAGCCTAGTTGAGTCAACCGAGTAAACCTACCCTAACCTTATCCTAAACCCGCAGCCTTTGGTCTTTAGTGGATTCATTTTATTTGGTTTTAAGTCATATTAATTGTAGAATAATTAGTTTAGTTATTTACTTCATTGATCTAGTTAGATTGTAGAAACGTTTGTTCAAGTTGTAATTGATTCTTGTGATTCATTTTTGTAATTCAATTATGTTGAGAAACTCTGTTTTGATGTCACATAATATGATACACTGTCTTATTTGATTTCATGTGATATGATAATATGTCTTCTTGAAAAATGTTATATTATGACTGGATATGCTTTGCCATATATCTAACGAGTATTTGATGCAAGTATATCTCACTCAAAAAAGATGGAGACCTCCTGTTCAAGTACAACTATGGTGCAATCATACTCCCTGAAGAAAAAGCTTGTTGAGCCATGCATTCCTAAAGACCATCTAAAGAGATCGGCTACCTCAAGTTGAAGATTCTTTCTTCTTTAGAGTCATATGTAACAGAACCTTCAGAAGCATGCATATTACATACTCATTCATAAAAGCTATTTCATAAAAGTATACGATAGTTTCAAAAAGCTCCTTTTTGAAAACAAATAATTGTACCTTCTTACAACCCTTTATGAAAAAAGTATTTTGACATGATTTCAAAATGTAATAATTGTACCTTATATCATATACAAGACAACTTGAAAAGTAATGATTTTAAAAGTAGGAAAAAGACAAAACATGAAATCGGCTACACATAGAAAAACAAATATAATATGTTTTGAAAAGACTCTAGTTACCATGTTTAAAGAAATGATTTCAAATATAGGAAAAAGACAAAACATGAAATCGGCTACACAAAGAAAAACAAATATAATATGTTTTGAAAAGACTCTAGTTACCTTCTTTAAAGAAATGATTTCAAATATAGGAAAAAGACAAAACATGAAATCGGCTACACAAAGAAAAACAAATATAATATGTTTTGAAAAGACTCTAGTTACCTTTTTACAAACCCATAAAATGTCGACTTACTTGAAGTCATCATTCTCTTTGTATAGCATTAAATACCTCCTGTAAGAAATCTTTGTTAATATCCTTCAAAAGAATGTCGACTTACTTGAAGTCTTCATTCTCTCTGTAGACTTTGAAAAACACATCATAAAGAAAACTCTTGATATGACTATGTACAAATAAATATCTCAAAGCATTTATTGTACTTACACTCATTTTAAGTAAAGAAGTACTTATGTACCACAAATCATTAATTAGGATAAAGACAAAACTACATAACAGCCTACAATCCAACGTTCAATGTACTATTGTAAGAAATAGACTTTTTACATAAAATATATATTACCTAAAATATTACAACGACTAGTGTACCCTATATTTTACTTTTATGAAAAGAAGACTTTCTCGAATTTCTCTAAAGATGTTTTTGAAATGACATGACATTTCACATCTCAAAAAGGCTACGATTTCAAAAAGTAACGACTACTTTTTTAAAGCTATATAAACACACTCAAATAAACTATTTCAACAAGGAATGGACATGTTTGCTTACAACGAGAAAAATTCCTATTCGATATTTGAAAGGGAGCCTAGAAAAAGAAAGAGAAAAGAAAGAGAAAAAATCAAGAATAACTCTTTGACAAAGAGTATCTTCTGAGTGAAAAGAACAGAACATTCTGAGAATCCTTCATTCGTGCATTCATATCATTCTGAAGGTTCTATAGGAAGTATTGTAACTTTCTGTTATTCACTGTATTCCTTCTTTGTTGAAAGAAGTAGACCTCTGAGAAAGAGGGTGTTGCCCTTCTCTGTTGAGAGAAGAAGACCTCTGTGTAAGAGGGTGTTGTCCTTCTCTGTTGAGAGAAGAAGACCTCTGTGGAAGAGGGTGCCCCTTCTCTGTTGAGAGAAGAAGACCTCTGAGGAAGAGGGTGTTGTACTATTTATTCGGTGACTCGGATGTTATAGTGGAAAGCTCAATTGGTTTGCTTGGGGACTGGATGTAGGTCAGGGTTTTGACCGAACCAGTATAAATCCTGTGTTTATTGTGTTGTGCCTTATTGCCTTATTTTTTATTTTATCAACTTGCATCGTATTTCACTATTCACCCCCCCTCTAGTGGAATTTCATTTGGTATCAGAGCAGGTTTGCTGGTTTCGACATAACAAGTCTTCCAGCACATATGGCATCTACCTCTTATGCTCGTGATATTGAAGGTCAACACGCATCTCGTCCTCCTTTCTTCAACGGCTCCAACTATGGATACTGGAAGTGCAGAATGGCTATATTTCTCAAATCCATAGATTTTGCTGTATGGAAAATTGTTGAGCATCCATACACATCTCCTTTCGCAGACTATAACTTATGGTCTGATGAAGAAAAGAAAATGGCAAACCTAAATGCAAAGGCTATGAATGCCTTATATTGTGCCATCGATCAAAATGAATTCAATAGAATATCTATATGTGAATCTGCATATGATATTTGGCATTCTTTGGAGGTTATTCATGAAGGAACCAACAAAGTGAAAGAAGCCAAAATCTCATCTCTTGTCAGAAAATATGAGTTGTTCAAAATGAACAAAGATGAACCCATCATAGAGATGTTCACCAGATTCACCAACATCACCAACGATCTGAAATCTCTGGGTGTCACCCACTCTCAGACAGAAAAGGTGAAGAAAATCTTGAGATCTCTCACAACTGATTGGGAGAAAAAGACTACTGCTATTGAAGAAGCTCAAGATTTGTCAAAACTTACCCTGGACGACTTAATAGGCAATCTTATGGTCTATGAAGTCCATATGAAGGAAAGAAGGGAAGAGGAACAACCTTTAAAGAAAACTCTAGTCTTCCCAGCCCTTTCTGAGGATGAGGACTCAGAAAAAGAAACTGAGATTGCGCTACTCACCAGAAAATTCCAGCGCTTTATGAGAAGGAACCGACTTCCAAATAAGCACAAAGAAAGAAAAGACCCAAAAGAAGATTCTATGTGCTACCAGTGTAATAAGCCAGGTCACCTGAGACGTGACTGTCCTCTTCTCAACAGAAAATCCAAGACTGAGGAACCAAAGAAAATGTTCTTCAAGAAAAAGGCTCTGCATGCTCAATGGGATGATTCAGAACCATCTACCAGTGAAGAGTCAAATGATGATGAAGCAGAAACCGCCAACATGTGCTTCATGGCAGAAAGCTTTGTAAGTGAATCCCTTGATTTCTCCTTTGAAGAACTTCAAAATGCTTTTCAGGAACTTTTTGAAGAATCAAGGAAAATGATTCTCAAAAATAGACATTTGAAATCTGAGAATCTAGAGCTCACTTTGAAAAATGAAAAACTCAGTATTGAAATTTTTGAGTTACAAAAGAAAAATCTTCTCATTACTTCTGAAATCTCTTCTACTAGCTCCAAGACTAAAAATCTGCAAGTAGAAATTTCAGAATTAAAAAGTAAAACTGAGAACCTTATGAAAACAGTTTTCAAGTTTACTAAAGGAAAAGAGAACTTGGACAAACTCCTATCCTCTCAAAAAGTGTCTTTTTACAAGAATGGTATTGGCTACTCTCATTTCAACAAGCCTTCTTGTATGAATCAAAAGACCACTTTTGTGAAAGGTTCTTCTGAACCTAAAAAGGAGTATTATAATTTTAACTTCTTGAACTCCTCTAAGGCTGTAGACAAACCCAAATCTAAATGGATATGGGTTCCAAAGTCTAACAAAAAGGGAACCAACTGGGTACCAAAAAGAAGTTTTACTTAATGTTTTGCAAGCTCCAAACAAGAAGAACAGATGGATACTAGACAGTGGATGTTCAAAACACATGACTGGACATTCAGACCTCTTTGCTGTTCTTCATAAAAAAGAAGGAGGAACCGTCACCTTTGGAGATAACAACAAAGGTTTGATAATTGGTATTGGTAATATTGGCAATATAGATAAACCTCTTATCAAAGATGTTCTCCTGGTTAAAGGCTTAAAACATGACCTACTAAGTATTAGTCAAATGTGTGATACAGGTTATAATGTTAGCTTTAATCATAATGCTTGTTTTATAGTAGACACCAACGAAAATATCATCTTAAAAGGTATAAGAAGAAATAATATATATGAACTATACCTAGAAAACATCACAGAACATTGCCTCATAGCTAATAATGACTCTCAACATTTATGGCACATGAGAATGGGTCATGTCAACTCTAAGTACATGTCTAAATTAGCTAAAGATAAGTTAGTACGTGGGTTACCCAAAATATCTTTTAAAAAAGATTATTTTTGTGATGCATGTCAATTAGGAAAACTGTCTAAATCATCTTTCAAATAAAAAAAATATCATTTCAAGCAAAAGACCTTTAGAGCTTCTCCACCTGGATCTCTTTGGTCCTTCTAGAGTAGCTAGTCTTAATCACAATAAATACGTTTTTGTCATTGTAGATGACTACTCAAGATTTACTTGGGTAATATTTTTGAAAAACAAAAGTGATACGTTTTGTCAATTTGAAATTTTATGTAAAAAATTACAAAATGAAAAATCTTGTTCTATTGTTAAAATTCGTAGTGACCATGGAGGAGAATTTGAAAATGAACTTTTTGTAAATTTTTGTAACTTGCATGGTATTTCTCATAACTTTGCCTTTCCTAGAGCTGCACCTCAAAATGGTGTAGTAGAAAGAAAGAATAGAACCCTTCAGGAATCTGCTAGAACTTTGCTCCAACACAATAATCTTGCTAAATCTTTTTGGGCAGAAGCTGTTAATACTGCATGCTACATAACAAATAGAGTTCTCATTAGACCCTTATTAAATAAAACTTCCTATGAATTATTTTATGACAGGACTCCAAGAATAGACTATTTCAAAGTCTTTGGATGTAAATGCTTTATCCTAAACACAAAAGATAACCTAGATAAATTTGATGCTAAATCTATTGAAGGCATATTTTTAGGATATTCAAGTCATAGTAAAGCATACAGAGTTTTCAATAAGAGTTCTAATTCTATTGAAGAATCTATGCATGTTAGTGTCTGTGAATCTATTGATCAATTTGTTCATAAGCAAACTAACGATGATGATGTTGAAAGTACAGATTTATTTTTAGATAACACAACTAAGTCTAATGAAGATGATCATCAAAGAACATTTGTCGATATCAAAGATCATCCTCAAAAGCAGATTTTGGGAGACCTGACAAAGGGGGTTCAGACTAGAGCTCAGCTAGAACGGATTGCAAATATGACATTCATTTCTCAATTTGAACCAAAGAAGATTGATGAAGCCATTATTGATGAGTTTTGGATGCTAGCCATGACTGAAGAACTGAATCAATTCCAAAGGAATGAAGTTTGGGATCTTGTACCAAGACCAAAGGATCATCCGATCATTGGGACAAGATGGATCTTCAGAAACAAGCTAGATGAAACAGGTAATGTTATAAGAAACAAGGCCAGACTAGTAGCTCAAGGATACAACCAGGAGGAAGGTATTGATTTTGATGAAACATTTGCTCCTGTTGCTAGACTTGAATCTATTAGAATGTTTTTAGCATATGCAAGCTATATGGATTTCAAATTATATCAAATGGATGTTAAAAGTGCCTTTTTAAATGGTTTTATAAATGAAGAAGTTTATGTAAAACAACCTCCAGGATTTGAAAATGAACAATATCCAGATCATGTTTTCAAACTAAAATGTGCTTTATATGGCTTAAAACAAGCACCTCGTGCTTGGTATGACAGACTCAAAACCTTTCTATTAAAAACCGGTTTTTCTGTAGGCAAAGCAGACTCGACATTATTTGTGAAAATAGTGAATAATCATACCCTAATTGTTCAAATATATGTAGACGATATCATCTTTGGATCTACTAACAGCACTCTCTGTGAAGAATTTTCTAAGTCCATGTAGAAGGAATTTGAAATGAGTATGATGGGAGAACTCAACTACTTTCTTGGACTGCATATTAAGCAAACCAAGGATGGAGTTTTCATCAATCAATCTAAGTATGCTCGTGAACTTCTGAAGAGGTTCAACATGAACTCAACTGCTTCAAAAACCACTTCTATGAGCACTACTACTGTTTTGGACAAAGATGAAGATGGTAAGTCTGTGGATACAAAGGTATACCGAGGTATGATAGGATCACTACTGTATTTAACTACTAGCCGTCCAGATATTATGTTCAGTGTTTGCTTGTGTGCTAGATTTCAGTCAAATCCAAAAGAATCACATCTTAAAGCTGTAAAAAGAATAATGATATATTTAAAAGACACAGTTGATTTTGGATTATTCTATTCAAAATCCTCTACATTTGATCTAATCTCATACAGCGATGCTGACTTTGCTGGAAGTAAATCTGACAGAAAAAGCACAAGTGGAACATGTCATATGCTAGGGCACTCACTAGTATCATGGTTCAGTAAGAAACAAAACTGTGTATCCTTATCAACTACTGAAGCTGAATACATTGCTGCTAGCCTAGCTTGTACACAAGTTATCTGGATGAAACAAACCTTAAAAGATTTTGGTTTAAATTTTGAAAATACAACTATTTTCTGTGATAATACTAGTGCTATAAACTTATCTAAGAATCCTATTTTACACTCACGAACTAAGCACATTCAAATAAGACACCACTTCTTAAGAGAACAAGTCTTAAACAACATAATTAAACTCGAATTCATACCCACTAATCAACAGTTAGCAGACATATTCACTAAACCATTGAAACATGAAGACTTTACACGAATTAGAAGAGAACTAGGAATATGCAAACTAAGTGACTTATAGATTAATCACACTTATTAAAATTAATACTTCTTATAAGTTATGTTAAAATCTTATTTTAAAAATGTTTTTCTTCTTATCGATTTTTTTTGTTAGTCAAACTAGGTTTCCATATTCACGTATACTCTAAACTCTTATAAGACACATTCTTTATGTCTTTCAACTTGTCATCTTTCAAGTACACATCCATAATGACTCATTGTTCTATTTCCTTTCACTCATATCCATAAGAACTAATTATATTAAAGTAAAAGTTATCATGACATTGTTCACATCACTCATCTCATAACTCCTTTATTATTTTTATCCTTTTGTGAAAACTTCCCTTACGATAAGTTGATTCACCTTCAACATTTGGTATCATATTTCACTCAACCGGCCTACATAACTTAAAATAGTATTTTATGAGAAATCTTGCTTTTCAAATTTTAGTCAAAATCGAATGATTATCTTTTTAATTCTTTTTACCTTCTTCTAAAGATCTAGTTGTTGTGTTTTTTTTACTATATCATTTGTTATATCATATATTACGTACACTCTATTTCTATCATGTCTTCCTTTCCTCCTATCGAGACACTTCTCTAAAATCTTAATGTCTTTCATGAAAAATTCAAATGATTATCCTCTCTTACCACATTTTAAGTTGTTATATTTCACGTAAATTTTTACTATATCATCTATTATATCATAGCTTAAGAACAATCTATTATCATCTCTTCATGCTTTACATCTTTTACGAAAAAGTGTTATTAAATCCTTTTTTCAAAAACTTGTACTCCACTCTTTTTTTTTACTATTATTCTCATAAGTACGATTTGTACCACCTTTATCTCTCTCTCTCTCTCTCTCTACATTATACGAAGTGACTTTCCATCCGTGATCATGACTCTCTCATATATTTTATATCTCTCTCCAATCGAGATTCATTAAAACCTTGTCCTTAAGCAAAACTTAATTTCTTGTCTATCATAACTTCACTTTATGTCATATATCTCCCATCTAACATCAAGTGATTGTTGTCCTTTATGACCACTCTCATTTCTCTACATATCTGTATCACCCTTCTTTATATCTATTCACACTACTTTCACGTATACCAAAATATACACTTCTTAAATAAGAAATTATTGCATCCCCTCATACATTCCTGTTTGTCCTATTCCAAACTCATCCTTCACGCATTTGGAATGCTTTCACATAAAGTAAATTCTTTGAAAAGTTGTTTGTTCTTATTAGGCCATTATTCACTTTATAACTTTTCTTACATGATCTTCACGAAAATCTTTAAAAACTCTTGAATCATTAAGTTTAATATGTCACTCCATACTCAATTCATGACACTTCTCACTATTCAATAAACTCGCCCATAGTAAATTTGATAGATATATAGAAAAATTATTTCGAAACTATGTCCTTCTTAACATATATACTAATATAATACACTATCTTCCAAAATTGATTTGATTTGTCATTCACAAGCTTCTTATTTTACAACTCACGCATTTCCTCTTTCAGCTAAAATCTAAAAATCCTTCACTTCCAATGTCATTCATTTCATATCACCATTATTTTTCTCCTTCTATTTATTAGATTGATTCATATCTCATTCTCCACGAATATCTCTATTCTCTTACAAACTCTTTCCAAGTTTTATTTCTCTCTTGCTCGTTCTTCCTAAGCTCTTGCCATGGCTTCCTCCTCAAACAATGTAATCACTGCCGCCGATCTAAGGTATCCCGATCTATTTCACCACTACAACTCACTTTGCTCACGACCAATTCATGAAGGTAAATTGGTTCACTACGACGACTTCGTATTATTTGACCTAGAAAGCTCTCTCCCCGAACTTAAACATTTACTAGGATCTTCATCCCAAGCTGCCTTCTACCCCGAACTCGTCCGACTCTTCTACACAATTTTTTCCTCTGATTATGAGCAAACTACCATCACCACCAAAGTACGCAGATGCCTGATGTTCTTTAATGCTTCCTCATTAGGCAGAATTCTAAACCTTCCTTCCACCGGCATAGACCTAGACAACATAGTACCACTCGACCGTTCGGTACTTCGAAAAATTCTTCTCTGTACCAACTGCACACCCCTTCCCTGGCACATGAGGAATCTCCAACCTCATGCTCAACTGCTTGCCCAGATTCTTCTCCACAATATCTATCCCAAGCCTCCACGCAAGGGATTAGTGCCAAGAAAAATCTCTCTCCTCCTCTACACAATTTTTTGTTCTACTCAGATAAATTGGTCCAACATCCTTTTCGCCCTTTTTATTCGCTATCAGAAATTCAAGCCTCTTCTTTTCAGGTGTTTTATAACTCCCATTTTAAAATACTTCAAAGTACCCCTTCAACATGAAGTTATCCTCTATCCCTCAAACATCCTCAATGCTACTTCCTTCAATCTAAGGTCCCTGCACCCTCCCGGCTCTGATGAAGAAGATCCAACATCCAACTTTGATTACTTCTCTGCATTGATGGATGTCCAGCGTTCTCAGGATCGCATACTTTGCAATCAAGCCTCGTTGCAGCAGACTCTACAGACCCTCCAGCCGGATCAAGCCACTCGTTCATATCAATCCTCACCACCTTCAGAATAAACTCATTTGTTTTTGGACTGTAATAATTTATTTTTTTTACTGTAATAACTTTAATTAATTTTGGTCTGTAATAACTCTCTTACTCTGATCCCTTCCTTTTTGTCTATGACAAAGGGGGAGAAAACCTGTCTCCATTATTGGAGAAAAATACTCGTATTTAACATTTTTCAATATTTTTATGATAAGTATTATTTCTATGCATAATGTCTTTTTGACAGGGGGAGCATATTTTGTCATCATCAAAATGGGGGAGAATGTTGAGAAACTCTGTTTTGATGTCACATAATATGATACACTGTCTTATTTGATTTCATGTGATATGATAATATGTCTTCTTGAAAAATGTTATATTATGACTGGATATGCTTTGCCATATATCTAATGAGTATTTGATGCAAGGATATCTCACTCAAAAAGGATGGAGACCTCCTGTTCAAGTACAACTATGGTGCAATCATACTCCCTGAAGAAAAAGCTTGTTGAGCCATGCATTCCTAAAGACCATCTAAAGAGATCGGCTACCTCAAGTTGAAGATTCTTTCTTCTTTAGAGTCATATGTAACAGAACCTTCAGAAGCATGCATATTACATACTCATTCATAAAAGCTATTTCATAAAAGTATACGATAGTTTCAAAAAGCTCCTTTTTGAAAACAAATAATTGTACCTTCTTACAACCCTTTATGAAAAAGGTATTTTGACATGATTTCAAAATGTAATAATTGTACCTTATATCATATACAAGACAACTTGAAAAGTAATGATTTTAAAAGTAGGAAAAAGACAAAACATGAAATCGGCTACACAAAGAAAAACAAATATAATATGTTTTGAAAAGACTCTAGTTACCTTCTTTAAAGAAATGATTTCAAATATAGGAAAAAGACAAAACATGAAATCGGCTACACAAAGAAAAACAAATATAATATGTTTTGAAAAGACTCTAGTTATCTTCTTTAAAGAAATGATTTCAAATATAGGAAAAAGACAAAACATGAAATCGGCTACACAAAGAAAAACAAATATAATATGTTTTGAAAAGACTCTAGTTACCTTTTTACAAACCCATAGAATGTCGACTTACTTGAAGTCATCATTCTCTTTGTATAGCATTAAATACCTCCTGTAAGAAATCTTTGTTAATATCCTTCTCAAGAATGTCGACTTACTTGAAGTCTTTATTCTCTTTGTAGACTTTGAAAAACACATCATAAAGAAAACTCTTGATATGACTATGTACAAATAAATATCTCAAAGCATTTATTGTACTTACACTCATTTTAAGTAAAGAAGTACTTATGTACCACAAATCATTAATTAGGATAAAGACAAAACAACATGACAGCCTACAATCCAATGTTCAATGTACTATTGTAAGAAATAGACTTTTTACATAAAATATATATTACCTAAAATATTACAACGACTAGTGTACCCTATATGTTACTTTTATGGAAAGAAGACTTTCTCGAATTTCTCTAAAGATGTTTTTGAAATGACATGACATTTCACATCTCAAAAAGGCTACGATTTCAAAAAGTAACGACTACTTTTTTAAAGCTATATAAACACACTCAAATAAACTATTCCAACAAGGAATGGACATGTGAGCTTACAACGAGAAAAATTCCTATTCGATATTTGAAAGGGAGCCTAGAAAAAGAAAGAGAAAAGAAAGAGAAAAAATCAAGAATAACTCTTTGACAAAGAGTATCTTCTGAGTGAAAAGAACAGAACATTCTGAGAATCCTTCATTCGTGCATTCATATCATTCTGAAGGTTCTATAGGAAGTATTGTAACTTTCTGTTATTCACTGTATTCCTTCTTTGTTGAAAGAAGTAGACCTCTGAGAAAGAGGGTGTTGCCCTTCTCTGTTGAGAGAAGAAGACCTCTGTGTAAGAGGGTGTTGTCCTTCTCTGTTGAGAGAAGAAGACCTCTGTGGAAGAGGGTGCCCCTTCTCTGTTGAGAGAAGAAGACCTCTGAGGAAGAGGGTGTTGTACTATTTATTCGGTGACTCGGATGTTATAGTGGAAAGCTCAATTGGTTTGCTTGGGGACTGGATGTAGGTCAGGGTTTTGACCGAACCAGTATAAATCCTGTGTTTATTGTATTGTGCCTTATTGCCTTATTTTTTATTTTATCAACTTGCATCGTATTTCACTATTCACCCCCCCTCTAGTGGAATTTTAAATTATTCCAATAATAGTTAGTTGGTAATAGCTGCATATCTTAATTTATGTAACTAGGTTTGTATCCCTTTGATTATTATAGTTGCATTTGCATCGTTAGTTAACGTAGCTTTTGTCATAATTTGCTTATCGTATTTCGTTTGTCATGCATTTAGCATAAACGTAATAATCATCTGCATATACACTATCATTCAGTGTCATTTAGATTGCATTAGGTTTAATCTGCATTTTTTAGAGTTTAAATAGATTTATAAAGTGAATAGTGTACTCAAAGAAAAAAACCGATTTTTGCCCTGTCGCACAAGCATTATTTTATGTGCAAAAAGTTTCGAGTTTTCCAAAAATTCTTTTTCTGTTCACTTTATTTACGTGTTATCTGACTGCAGACCAAATTTCATCTCTTTCGGAGTTGATTTGGTCTGATTTTTAAGCGTGTTGCGAAAACCGCTTTTTCTGGTTTTTAAATTACAGGACTTTCGATATCCTGATTTTTCCCAGTTTTGAAACGCTTATATCTGGAGTTTAAGATATTGTTTTTTCATTTTGTAAAAATTTTCATATTATTTAATCTGTCAGTTACAGAACAAAACAAGTTTCGGGAAAATCGGACCTTGTTTGCCTTGTCAAACAGTGATTTTTCGATAACCTGTCAGAAATCTATTTTACACTAGTTAGGGGCATTTTCGTAATTTCCTTAGTTTCGGCATTTTAGGACTGTTTTTAGTATTTTCTGCATATTAGGTATTGCATCTGCATCATATAGTATTGTTAGAATTAAATTAGTTGATTTTTGAATTAGTTTAATATTTTAATTAATTACTTTAGTGTAATTAGGAATTATTTTGCTAATTGCTTGAAAATTAGGTTTAGTTGCATTTTTAACTTGCATTATTAGAATAAATTGGTAACTCTGCATTTTCCTTTGTTTTTAGATTGAAAAGCATAATCATTATCCAGGGTTATTGTCCAAATGCGAAGAGTGAATAATTGGTGAAAAGACGGAAATACCCTTGGCATGGATCAGAAGACTTAGTTGCTTTTTCATTTTCATTTTAGTGATTAATTGTAGTTGTATTAGCCTTGTAAGTGTAGATTGATATTTGCAATTAATAAATTAAATTTTAAGAAATATTCTGATTAATTCCCATTCCCTGAGGATTCGACCCGTAAGATTCGTTGGTCCCTTCGAGGTTTTGAGCCGGATAGGAGAGACCGCCTACAGAGTAGCATTGCCAACGCAGTATACACAGATACACAATGTATTTCACGTGTCAATGCTTAGAAAATACGTTCACGACCCTTCCCACGTCATCCAACATGAAGATATTGACATCCAGGAGGATATGACGGTGGAAGAAAGGCCAGTAGAGATCATGGACCGACGGGAGCAAGTGCTAAGGACAAAGGTCATTCCATTTGTCAAAGTGAGATGGCAACATCACGGAGTCGATGATTGCACTTGGGAGCCCGAATCGGATATGCGGGATAAATATCCTGAACTCTTCACCTTGTACTCTTAGCTAAATTTCGCGGACGAAATTCCTTTAAGGGGGTAATGATGTAAGACCCGCAATTTTTCAGAAAATATCTGAATAAAATTCATGAGGCATTTACCGCTAAAAATGACATTTTTCTCAGAATGCGAAACGAATCAATTCCTGTGAGCCAGTTACACTTAGGATATTCGTCGAATCGCGAATATATGCTCAAACACTCTGGAAGCCATAACTTCCTATCTGAACAAAATCAAAGGATTCCTGCGAGCCAACTTTCTTAGTGGCATCAATATGAAGATAATGGCGTACTCAGAATTTTTCGGAAAAAAAAAACGCCGAAAACCCGAAATTCTTGCGGGACCCACAGAAATATGGGTGGGACCCACAGAAATATTTCTCAGAAAATATACTAGAATAATCTAGAATATTCCAGCACCTTCCAGAGCCTTCCAGCACGTTCCAGCACCTTCCATGGAAGGGATTCTCAGAAAAGCCCAAGGGTAAAGAGGGGAATCTGAAACTTAGAGCCCAAGTTTCAGAACCTATAAATAGAGGACCCCCCCTCCTTTAGAAAATCGCCAACCCCTCTCTCTCTCCTCCTTTTCCAAACCTCCCCTACCTAGCCTAGCCCACCTAAGCCCACCTGACCTGGTCTGAGCCTGCCTGACTTAGCCTGAGCCTGCTTGACCTGGTCTGAGCCTGCCTGACCTGGTCCTAACCCACCTGACCTAGGTCTGAACCTACTTGACCTAAGTCTGAACCCAGTTGACTTGACTTGAACCTGGTTTGGTTCAAAGTCAAAGTCCAAGTCCTTTTTCGTCCGAAGTTCGAAGTTGATCCTTTTTCGAAGTCGAGCCTCGTTCGAAGCGTTTGAAGCAATCGGAGTCGTTTCTTCCTCAAATTGAAGTAAGTTTGCTTCATTAAACCATCTCTCTCAAGTATTTGATTGTTTGTATATAGCATATACTTTCTGAAGTAGTATCTTGCTTTAGTTCTTGGTTGAGCCCTCTAGGACGCTTCGGTGTTCACGCGCTCGCCTCGTAACTATCGTCGGATATATATGTTCGAATACGCAGTATATGCGTTCTTCAAAATAGTATCTCACCCTAGTTCTTGGTTGAGCCCTCTAGGACACTTCGGTGTTCACTCGCTCGCCTCGTAACTATCGTTGGATACAGATCTAGGTGTATATCTGCTGATACTGCCGACGCGTCTTATATCGCACAGGCCATGTAATTTACCTTTGCCGTCGCGTCGTATGATGCCAAGGCTCCTGCTTTCTGCAATTTACGATTACTGCACTTTCGATTATGCATTTACTTACGCCGTCGCGTCGAACGATGCCAAGGCTCCTGCTTTCTGCAATGTATTTACTTACGCCGTCGCGTCGAACGATGCCAAGGCTTCTGTTTTGTTATATATGTAGAATATTTCGTTCAGTTACACACCCTGAACAATAGTATATGCATTTCCTTTACGCCGCCGCTGTATAAAGCACAGGCTTCTGCTTATATTACATATATGGCGCGTAAGTGAGCGTTCAAATGGAGATCAACTCCAAAATCGCCCATGCGATTCCCTTACCGCTCCTCGTACAAGATTCTGCTTGACGAATGAAGCCCCTATTGGAAAGGCTTCGCCTTTTGGCAAAATGCTCTTTACGTAAAGACTAAATCAATTACGTATGGCCTGGCTATGGCCCAAGGTTCCTGCAACCTTGATGGATGCAAAGTACGCACAACGGTGCGCATCCATTTCCCGAGTTAAGCATAGCGATTTCTCACCAAAGAGAGGAGATGCCGCTGAAATGGATAAAAAAAATGCACGCTTTCTCCGTAAAAGAGAGAAAGTGCTGTTGAAATTCCTGAAGGAGCTAAGAATGGCTCAGAAAGAACGTAGCAGAAGTGCTACCCAGTTTATGGAACGCCTTCTACGATGTAGAAAGGTTCGTCGCACCACTGCCGGTAGAGTAGAAAAGGTATTGACAGAATGGTTGGCAGAAGAGCTGCCAGAACCAGTTAAGTGGCACAATAATGTCCTTTGTTGGAACGATGTCAGAATGACTCGTCTCCCTGACACCTGCAAGGGCATCATACTTGTAAGAGCCGTTGCGCCAAAGTAGTGGTAGCGCCTTGACAAGGTCCTAAGCTCGTTGCGTAAAAATACATCGAGTAGCCGATCCGTAGAGATCGAGTCATGTGCATGCTCATTAAGAATTATCAGACAACCAGACTCGTAAGGGCCGCTGAGCCGGAGTTTGTTGTTTCCACCGAAAGAGGTGAAGTGCTCGTCAAGGCCGAAATGCCGAGAGCAGAGTTAAGCATGCATATGAATAAAACCTTTGTTCCACGGTGAAAACCGTGTGGTTGATTGGGGTCGGGTACATACTTCTCAAAGGCTGCCCTATAGGCATGCAATGTTCGTCAAGTAATTGTAAGACCGGCAGGCCCCTTTCAGAATTTCTCACCGAGGAAGACGGTGATGGCGCAGCCTTGAGTGACATATATTTCACCCGAACCTGATAGAGTTCATTGATGGCCTTCGTCACTCAGAGGTATGGAGGTCGTGGTTATCCTTAAATATCTAAGGATTGAACCCAACTACTGCAGTAGCAGAATGCATTCGGATACCTAGTAAGGATCTCTTCCGGTATGCTGTACCGTCCTACTAGGGGGATGGGGTCAACAGGCCTCTGGGGTATCTAAAATACATAAAATAATCAACCCCCAGATCGTCGCGTTGTCGCCCAGATATGAGTCCCCTAAGCCCAGGGGCAGGTGCAATTATCGAAACAAAGCATTAGCTTAGGTACAACGCTACTTTGAATGTATGAGTGGATGACGTTGTTGAGTCAGTCCTGCATAACCTTTGTGAAGGTGTCATGGTCGGTATACTACTGGACCGATTGGGAAAGAACCCCATTGATATCCGTACGACTAAGAGAAGCTCGGAGAGCTGTCCTTAGATTCGTAGGATACGGATGTGCCAAGCATAAAGGCTTAAGCTAGACATCCATTCGTGACTCTGAGGAAGTCAAGGCTAAGTCGTAGAGACTTAAGAGGTTATTCTAACGCACAGCCCTGAAGAGGCTTATGTGAAGTCATGACGACTTGCGTGGATGTTCAACTCATAGCCCTGATGAGGCTTTTGCGATATACGCTAAGTCATGGAGGCTTGAGCGTCGTATTACGAACTGCGACCCTGAGTGGTCTATGCATTTACTTGAGTTGAATAGATAGGTGTTTACCTACTTACCAGACCATCAGTGGTTCTGACCCCGTTTTATGGGGATTTCAGGTGTTGAACCTGCGTGGCGATATGCGGAGCAAGGCGGCATCGAGTTCAAGGGTTTCTCTAGACAGAGTTGTACTGCTTCCTTTTATTGAACCTACACTGCTTTCCTAAGCAGTAGTGTTGTAATAAACATATGTTTTCGATAAAATGGAACACTTTGGTGGTCAATGAGTTGCTTGGCCACATACCTGCAACGTGCTCGGAGTTTTCTAAAACCGACGACTCATTATCGTCTTATTCCGCTGCTAAAAGCTTTCTAAATTCCGCTGCAAAGAAAAAAAAAAGAAATTCATGAAAATTTTAACTTAGCTTTGTTTTGGAAATTCGGGGCGTTACAGAATTGGTATCAGAGCAAGAGTCTGAGAAACCTGGTTCGAGATCCGTCTTGTCCACCATATCGCACTGTAAGTATATTTTGTACTTCTTGTTCTGATCTGGGTGCATCTTTGTATAGATGGCAACTCACGACTCCCGAGGATACTGCTATCATTGCGGGATCATGCACGATGAGTAGGTATGCCCATATGAAGTCCAAGACTGTCAATATTGTGGCGAAGGAGGGCATTCCGCCAACGAATGCCAAATGAAATATACCGCCGATATGGGTCGGCGGGGATCGCTTGGTCTTAGGGATGAGACCTCGCGTGTTAGTGGGCCACATTACTCCAGTAGAGGGAGTAGCCATACCCCAGCGACTTTTGATGAACTACCATCTCTGGTAGGATTTGACTTGAACTTCCTTGAGGGATTTGGTCAATCGCAAGGCTATCAACAGGCATCATGTACGCCTAGCTTGCACAGTTGGGAGGAGGGATGCAACAACTCCTTCTATAATCCCATTATGATTTCAGATTCCTCGAATCAAAGTACTATTATATGGGGGAACAGAGCGGCTACACCAACGCCGAGTCTGAATGGCCAGGAAGAGGGATACAACCTATATCATCCCGTTATGGTCTCGGATTCTCCGAGCCATGATGCCACTGAATGGGCAAGTGGACCGGCATCACTGATCTATCCACAAGAGTCGCTTGAGAGTGCGGAAGTGCCGCCCAAGCCAAAGCTAGTTGTGCCTGCACCAAGGCAATGTGGAAGTAAACGATACTTCGGGTTCTTTGGGTCAAGAAAGAAATCCAGTTCCTAGAAGAGACTGGTAGTGTTTTCGAGTCAATCAACTCATGTACCTAGTTTCTTGACGCCTAAAAGTCTGCCAGTGCGGCATGACGTTTTGTTTAAGGCGATGCTTGTGTAAATGTGATGTATATTAAGTAAATAAAACTTTGCTTCGATATATACATTGTGAAACTAAAACACGTTGCTTGTATGTGGTAGATAAATGGCTCCTACGACGAGGAGAACCATACCAAGCGAGGAGTCCCATACTTAAGGATTTCTGCTGGAAACACTCAACAATTTGGTTACTGCCATTCGAGAAACAAGGCCAGAACCAGTCGCACCTCGAAGCGAAAACCTTGGTGGAATAACCTATGAAAAATTCCTCAAGCTCGATCCACCAGTCTTCGCTGGTAGAGCCGATCCTGAACTGGCAAAAAGTTGGGTCGAAGAGACCGAACGTGCCTTCTTGGTGCTGGGAGTACCAGAAGAAAAGAAGACCAACTTTGGCACGTACAGGCTGAAAGACAACGCACGAAAGTGGTGGGATACCACTAAGATTATCCAATTCTCGGAAGTTGAAGTCATTCCTTGGACTGACTTCCGGAGAGCTTTCATGGATAATTATTTTCCATTACACTCCAGAAACAAGAAGAAGATGGAGTTTCTGGAATTGGAGCAGGGTGGCATGAATCTGATTGACTATACCACCAAATTTCAAAATCTTGAACGGTACTGCTCCTGGTTATTTGAGACCGACCAAGAAAGGGCCGACAAGTACATCAATGGACTGCGAGAAGGGCTAAGGTCACGGGTTATCACCAGCATGCCCCAAACGTTTCAAACGGCTGTGGCAGCAGCTTCAAAAATACAAGTGGATTGGGAGCGATCAAAAGTGATCATAGCAAAAAGGCCCATAGTTGATGGTGGGAACAAGAAGAGAATGTTTTCAAGTGGCCAGGGTTCACGACAACCCTTTCAGAAGAAAAGGTTCCAAGGTGGGAACAACACTCAACAAGTTGTAAGGCCAAGGCAGAACATGGCTCCAAACAATCTGCAGTCCAACCCAAACTGCCCAAAATGCCATGTTAATCACGCAAGAGGACCATGTCCACGTGACACAGGTGGATGCTTCTACTGTGGCAAAGTGGGCCACATTGCAAGACAATGCAGGAAGAAGCTTATTGATGAGCAGAGGAGGAATGCCGGATCTGCCGGACTCTCTCAACAAGTACCACAACGAACACTAGTCCAACGACCCCCACCTAGAGTAGAACAAAGGCCTGCTGCAGGTCGTGTATACGCTGTAACGACTGAACAAGTCGAAACCGGTGACCTCATTGAAGGCACTGTACCTGTTAATGGACATGCAGCTTACGTCTTGTTTGATTGTGGTGCTACTCATACGTTTATCTCTGACGATTTCACCGAACAACTCCACGCCTCGGTGCAACCGATTGATAAAATGATCGAAGTATATAACCCGTTGGGTTCACGCACCAAATGTATCCGGTGTGTGAAAAATTTGGATATTGAGATAGCAGGGCAACACTTGCCTACTGACGCCATCCTGATCGATATGATACAGTACGATGTCATTCTGGGAATGAATTGGTTGGCTCAGAATAATACCAAGATTCTGTGCCGCGAGGGCAGAGTGATTCTATCTCGACCGGGATTGCCTAAAATGGAATACCGGTTATCCAAACCAGTTCCACAAAAAAGGCTGATATCAGCACTTAAGGTACAAAAATACCTTAGGAAGGGTTGTGTGGCCTTCCTGTTGAGTCTCTCGGTGGAAAAATCCAATGACCAACCCCTTGAGAGTTTGGAAGTAGTGCGGGAGTTTCCCGATGTGTTTCCTAAGGAATTGTCAGGACTTCCGCCACTTCGTGAGGTTGAATTTGGAATTCAATCCTTACCTTGAACAACGCCGATATCCAAAGCCCCTTATCGTATGGCACCAGCTGAACTCAGTGAGTTGAAATGTCAGTTGGAAGAATTGATGGAACAAGGGTTCATCCGACCAAGTATGTCACCATGGGGAGCCACAGTGCTGTTTGTAAAGAAGAAGGATGGATCCCTTCGGTTATGCATCGATTATCGGATGCTTAACCAGGCAACCGTTAAAAATAAGTACCCGTTGCCTCGGATTGTGGACTTATTCGATCAGCTCAGAACAGCGAGAGTGTTCTCCAAGATCGACCTCAGGTCTGGATACCATCAGCTCAGAGTTAAGGAGGAGGATATACCTAAGACTGCCTTCAGAACGAGATATGGCCATTATGAGTTCGTAGTAATGCCCTTCGGACTTACTAATGCGCCTGCTGTCTTAATGGACCTGATGAACCGAGTGTTCAAGCCATACTTAGACACTTTTGTCATCGTCTTCATTGATGACATTCTCGTGTATTCAGAGAATGAGGAACAACATAAGGAGCACTTGAGAATCGTCTTGAAAACCCTTCAAGATAATCAGTTATATGCCAAGTTTTCAAAATGTGAATTCTGGCTAGACAAAGTAATGTTCCTTGGCCATGTGATCTCCAAAGATGGAATTGCAGTAGATCCTGCGAAGGTCGAAGCTGTGATAGACTGGAAGCAGCCAGAAAATATCACTGAGGTCCGCAGCTTCTTTGGACTTGCCGGATATTATCAGAAGTTCATACAAGACTTCTCCTGAATCGTCGTACCGATGACAAAATTGTTGAAAAAGGGAGTCAAGTTCGAATGGACTGACCAGTGTAAGGAGTGCTTTGAGGTTCTCAAACAGAGGCTTACCACTGCCCCTGTCCTTACCTTACCTGCTAGTCAGGGAGGCTTCGTGGCTTATACCGATGCCTCGGGAACAGGTCTGGGTTGCGTATTGATGCAGCATGGCAAAGTAATCGCCTATGCATCCCGTCAGTTAAGAATTCATGAGAAAAACTATCCAACCCATGATCTTGAGCTTGCCGCGGTAGTGTTCGCACTTAAAATATGGCGACACTACCTTTATGGAGAGAAATTTGAGGTCATGTCGGACCATAAAAGCCTAAAATACCTCTTTTCTCAAAAGGAACTCAATATGCGGCAACGGCGATGGCTGGAATTCCTCAAAGACTATGAATTCACGCTTTCCTATCACCTTGGAAAAGCGAATGTTGTAGCAGATGCCCTTAGTCGCAAGACTGTTGGCACTCTGGCCAGCCTCACCGGACAATGGAAGCTGATGGAGGATTTTGTCAGTTGGAAGCCATTCCTGGCTGACCCAGGAAAGATTCGATTGTCATGCCTGACCGAGATCCTCGATCGCATCGTAGCCGAACAGTTCAAGGACCCCCAGTACTTGGAATTAAAAGCTCGTGCTGCAAAAGATGACACTTTCTTCCATTTAAAAGAGGATGGAGGAATATGGATGGAAGAAAGAATTTGGGTTCCAAATAACCCTGAGCTAAGACTAGAAGTACTCCAGGAGGCTCATAACAGCAAGTACACCATTCACCCTGGAGGTACAAAAATGTTTCGGGACTTACAGAGAAAGTACTGGTGGAGGGGTATGAAACGTGATGTGGCTACATTTGTCTCAAGGTGTTTAATCTGCCAGCAAGTAAAAATTGAGCATCAACGACCTGGTGGAAAAATGCAACGGATCGAGATTCCAGAATGGAAATGGGAGGGCATTACGATGGATTTCATTGTTGGATTGCCGCGGTCCAAGAGACAACATGACTCAATATGGGTGATCGTAGACAGACTCACCAAGTCTGCTCACTTCCTGCCAATCAACACTCGATACTCAACTAAACGATTGGCGGAGATCTACATTCGGGAAATCGTTAGACTCCATGGAGTGCCGATTTTGATCATATCCGATCGTGACCCGAAGTTCACCTCTCACTTTTGGGAGCAGCTTCAAAGAACCCTGGGGACGAAACTCAAGTTCAGTACAGCATTCCATCCCCAAACAGATGGGCAATCAGAACGAACCATACAGACTCTCGAAGATATGCTAAGAGCCTGTATGCTAGAATGGAAAGGTGATTGGGATTCCCACCTAGCGTTGGCTGAATTTGTTTATAATAATAGCCACCACGCTAGCATTGGGATGGCACCGTATGAAGCCTTGTACGGGCGACCCTGTCGATCACCAATCCATTGGGGTGAAGTGGGTGAACGAACCTTGGACTCGCCCATAGTATTGCAGCATTATACTGAGCAGGTCCACATGATCAGGAAGAAGCTACTGACTGCTCAGAGTCGACAGAAGAGCTACGCTGATCAGCGGCGTAGGGAACTCACTTTTGCGGTTGGAGATAAGGTTTTTATCAAGGTCTCCCCAACCAAGAGTGTGTTTCGTTTCGGAAAGAAGGGGAAGCTCAGCCCCAGATTCGTTGGTCCCTTCGAGGTTTTGAGCCGGATAGGAGAGACCGCCTACAGAGTAGCATTGCCACCGCAGTATACACAGATACACAATGTATTTCACGTGTCAATGTTTAGAAAATACGTTCACGACCCTTCCCACGTCATCCAACATGAAGATATTGACATCCAGGAGGATATGACGGTGGAAGAAAGGCCAGTAGAGATCATGGACCGACGGGAGCAAGTGCTAAGGACAAAGGTCATTGCACTTGTCAAAGTGAGATGGCAACATCACGGAGTCGATGATTGCACTTGGGAGCCCGAATCGGATATGCGGGATAAATATCCTGAACTCTTCACCTTGTACTCTTAGCTAAATTTTGCGGACGAAATTCCTTTAAGGGGGTAATAATGTAAGACCCGCAATTTTTCAGAAAATATCTGAATAAAATTCATGAGGCATTTACCGCTAAAAATGGCATTTTTCTCAGAATGCGAAACGAATCAATTCCTGCGAGCCAGTTACACTTAGGATATTCGTCGAATCGCGAATATATGCTCAAACACTCTGAAAGACATAACTTCCTATCTGAACAAAATCAAAGGATTCCTGCGAGCCAACTTTCTTAGTGGCATCAATACGAAGATAATGGCGTACTCAGAATTTTTCGGAAAAAAAACGCCGAAAACCCGAAATTCTTGCGGGACTCACAGAAATATGGGTGGGACCCACAGAAATATTTCTCAAAAAATATACTAGAATAATCTAGAATATTCCAGCACCTTCCAGCATCTTCCAGAGCCTTCCAGCATGTTCCATTACCTTCCATGGAAGGGATTCTCAGAAAAGCCCAAGGGTAAAGAGGGGAATCTGAAACTTGGGGCCCAAGTTTCAGAACCTATAAATAGAGGACCCCCCCTCCTTTAGAAAATCGCCAACCCCTCTCTCTCTCCTCCTTTTCCAAACCTCCCCTACCTAGCCTAGCCCACCTGAGCCCACCTGACCTGGTCTGAGCCTGCCTGACTTAGCCTGAGCCTGCTTGACCTGGTCTGAGCCTGCCTGACCTGGTCCTAACCCACCCGACCTAGGTCTGAACCTACTTGACCTAAGTCTGAACCCAGTTGACTTGACTTGAACCTGGTTTGGTTCAAAGTCAAAGTCCAAGTCCTTTTTCGTCCGAAGTTCGAAGTTGATCCTTTTTCGAAGTCGAGCCTCGTTCGAAGCGTTTGAAGCAATCGGAGTCGTTTCTTCCTCAAGTTGAAGTAAGTTTGCTTCATTAAACCATCTCTCTCAAGTATTTGATTGTTTGTATATAGCATATACTTTCTGAAGTAGTATCTTGCTTTAGTTCTTGGTTGAGCCCTCTAGGACGCTTCGGTGTTCACGCGCTCGCCTCGTAACTATCGCCGGATATATATGTTCGAATACGCAGTATATGCGTTCTTCAAAATAGTATCTTACCCTAGTTCTTGATTGAGCCCTCTAGGACACTTCGGTGTTCACTCGCTCGCCTCGTAACTATCGTTGGATACAGATCTAGGTGTATATCTGCTGATACTGCCGACGCGTCTTATATCGCACAGGCCATGTAATTTACCTTTGCCGTCGCGTCGTATGATGCCAAGGCTCCTGCTTTCTGCAATTTACGATTACTGCACTTTCGATTATGCATTTACTTACGCCGTCGCGTCGAACGATGCCAAGGCTCCTGCTTTCTGCAATGTATTTACTTACGCCGTCGCGTCGAACGATGCCAAGGCTTCTGCTTTGTTATATATGTAGAATATTTCGTTCAGTTACACACCCTGAACAATAGTATATGCATTTCCTTTACGCCGCCGCTATATAAAGCACAGGCTTCTGCTTATATTACATATATGGCGCGTAAGTGAGCGTTCAAATGGAGATCAACTCCAAAATCGCCCATGCGATTCCCTTACCGCTCCTCGTACAAGATTCTGCTTGACGAATGAAGCCCCTATTGGAAAGGCTTCGCCTTTTGGCAAAATGCTCTTTACGTAAAGACTAAATCAATTACGTATGGCCTGGCTATGGCCCAAGGTTCCTGCAACCTTGATAGATGCAAAGTATGCACAACGGTGCGCATCCATTTCCCGAGTTAAGCATAGCGATTTCCCACCAAAGAGGGGAGATGCCGCTGAAATGGATAAAAGAAATGCACGCTTTCTCCGTAAAAGAGAGAAAGTGCTGCTGAAATTCCTGAAGGAGCTAAGAATGGCTCAGAAAGAACGTAGCAGAAGTGCTACCCAGTTTATGGAACGCCTTCTACGATGTAGAAAGGTTCGTCGCACCACTGCCGGTAGAGTAGAAAAGGTATTGACAGAATGGTTGGCAGAAGAGCTGCCAGAACCAGTTAAGTGGCACAATAATGTCCTTTGTTGGAACGATGTCAGAATGACTCGTCTCCCTGACACCTGCAAGGGCATCATACTTGTAAGAGCCGTTGCGCCAAAGTAGTGGTAGCGCCTTGACAAGGTCCTAAGCTCGTTGCGTAAAAATACATCGAGTAGCCGATCCGTAAAGATCGAGTCATGTGCATGCTCATTAAGAATTATCAGACCACCAGACTCGTAAGGGCCGCTGAGCCAGAGTGTGTTGTTTCCACCGAAAGAGGTGAAGTGCTCGTCAAGGCCGAAATGCCGAGAGCAGAGTTAAGCATGCATATGAATAAAACCTTTGTTCCACGGTGAAAACCGTGTGGTTGATTGGGGTTGGGTACATACTTCTCAAAGGCTGCCCTATAGGCATGCAATGTTCGTCAAGTAATTGTAAGACCGGCAGGCCCCTTTCAGAATTTCTCACGGAGGAAGACGGTGATGGCGCAGCCTTGAGTGACATATATTTCACCCGAACCTGATAGAGTTCATTGATGGCCTTCGTCACTCAGAGGTATGGAGGTCGTGGTTATCCTTAAATATCTAAGATTGAACCCAACTACTGCAGTAGCAGAATGCATTCGGATACCTAGTAAGGATCTCTTCCGGTATGCTGTACCGTCCTACTAGGGGGATGGGGTCAACAGGCCTCTGGGGTATCTAAAATACATAGAATAATCAACCCCCAGATCGTTGCGTTGTCGCTCAGATATGAGTCCCCTAAGCCCAGGGGGAGGTGCAATTATCGAAACAAAGCATTAGCTTAGGTACAACACTACTTTGAATGTATGAGTGAATGACGTTGTTCAGTCAGTCCTGCATAACCTTTGTGAAGGTGTCATGGTCGGTATACTACTGGACCGATTGGGAAAGAACCCAATTGATATCCGTACGACTAAGAGAAGCTCGGAGAGCTGTCCTTAGATTCGTAGGATACGGATGTGCCAAGCATAAAGGCTTAAGCTAGACATCCATTCGTGACTCTGAGGAAGTCAAGGCTAAGTCGTAGAGACTTAAGAGGTTATTCTTACTCACAGCCCTGAAGAGGCTTATGTGAAGTCATGACGACTTGCGTGGATGTTCAACTCATAGCCCTGATGAGGCTTTTGCGATATACGCTAAGTCATGGAGGCTTGAGCGTCGTATTACGAACTGCGACCCTGAGTGGTCTATGCATTTACTTGAGTTGAATAGATAGGTGTTTACCTACTTACCAGACCATCAGTGGTTCTGACCCCGTTTTATGGGGATTTCAGGTGTTGAACCTGCGTGGCGATATGCGGAGCAAGGCGGCATCGAGTTCCAGGGTTTCTCTAGACAGAGTTGTACTGCTTCCTTTTATTGAACCTACACTGCTTTCCTAAGCAGTAGTGTTGTAATAAACATATGTTTTCGATAAAATGGAACACTTTGGTGGTCAATGAGTTGCTTGGCCACATACCTGCAACGTGCTCGGAGTTTTCTAAAACCGACGACTCATTATCGTCTTATTCCGCTGCTAAAAGCTTTCTAAATTCCGCTGCAAAGAAAAAAAAAAAGAAATTCATGAAAATTTTAACTTAGCTTTGTTTTGGAAATCCGGGGCGTTACAGAATTGGTATCAGAGCAAGAGTCTGAGAAACCTGGTTCGAGATCCGTCTTGTCCACCATATCGCACTGTAAGTATATTTTGTACTTCTTGTTCTGATCTGGGTGCATCTTTGTATAGATGGCAACTCACGACTCCCAAGGATACTGCTATCGTTGCGGGATCATGCACGATGAGTAGGTATGCCCATATGAAGTCCAAGACTGTCAATATTGTGGCGAAGGAGGGCATTCCGCCAACGAATGCCAAATGAAATATACCGCCGATATGGGTCGGCGGGGATCGCTTGGTCTTAGGGATGAGACCTCGCGTGTTAGTGGGCCACATTACTCCAGTAGAGGGAGTAGCCATACCCCAGCGACTTTTGATGAACTACCATCTCTGGTAGGATTTGACTTGAACTTCCTTGAGGGATTTGGTCAATCGCAAGGCTATCAACAGGCATCATGTACGCCTAGCTTGCACAGTTGGGAGGAGGGATGCAACAACTCCTTCTATAATCCCATTATGATTTCAGATTCCTCGAATCAAAGTACTATTATATGGGGGAACAGAGCGGCTACACCAACGCCGAGTCTGAATGGCCAGGAAGAGGGATACAACCTATATCATCCCGTTATGGTCTCGGATTCTCCGAGCCATGATGCCACTGAATGGGCAAGTGGACCGGCATCACTGATCTATCCACAAGAGTCGCTTGAGAGTGCGGAAGTGCCGCCCAAGCCAAAGCTAGTTGTGCCTGCACCAAGGCAATGTGGAAGTAAACGATACTTCGGGTTCTTTGGGTCAAGAAAGAAATCCAGTTCCTAGAAGAGACTGGTAGTGTTTTCGAGTCAATCAACTCATGTACCTAGTTTCTTGACGCCTAAAAGTCTGCCAGTGCGGCATGACGTTTTGTTTAAGGCGATGCTTGTGTAAATGTGATGTATATTAAGTAAATAAAACTTTGCTTCGATATATACATTGTGAAACTAAAACACGTTGCTTGTATGTGGTAGATAAATGGCTCCTACGACGAGGAGAACCATACCAAGCGAGGAGTCCCATACTTAAGGATTTCTGCTGGAAACACTCAACAATTTGGTTACTGTCATTCGAGAAACAAGGCCAGAACCAGTCGCACCTCGAAGCGAAAACCTTGGTGGAATAACCTATAAAAAATTCCTCAAGCTCGATCCACCAGTCTTCGCTGGTAGAGCCGATCCTGAACTGGCAAAAAGTTGGGTCGAAGAGACCGAACGTGCCTTCCTGGTGCTGGGAGTACCAGAAGAAAAGAAGATCAACTTTGGCACGTACAGGCTGAAAGACAACGCACGAAAGTGGTGGGATACCACTAAGATTATCCAGTTCTCGGAAGTTGAAGTCATTCCTTGGACTGACTTCCGGAGAGCTTTCATGGATAATTATTTTCCATTACACTCCAGAAACAAAAAGAAGATGGAGTTTCTGGAATTGGAGCAGGGTGGCATGAATCTGATTGACTATACCACCAAATTTCAAAATCTTGAACGGTACTGCTCCCGGTTATTTGAGACCGACCAAGAAAGGGCCGACAAGTACATCAATGGACTGCGAGAAGGGCTAAGGTCACGGGTTATCAGCAGCATGCCCCAAACGTTTCAAACGGCTGTGGCAGCAGCTTCAAAAATACAAGTGGATTGGGAGCGATCAAAAGTGATCATAGCAAAAAGGCCCATAGTTGATGGTGGGAACAAGAAGAGAATGTTTCCAACTGGCGAGGGTTCACGATAACCCTTTCAGAAGAAAAGGTTCCAAGGTGGGAACAACACTCAACAAGTTGTAAGGCCAAGGCAGAACATGGCTCCAAACAATCTGCAGTCCAACCCAAACTGCCCAAAATGCCATGTTAATCACGCAAGAGGACCATGTCCACGTGACACAGGTGGATGCTTCTACTGTGGCAAAGTGGGCCACATTGCAAGACAATGCATGAAGAAGCTTATTGATGAGCAGAGGAGGAATGCCGGATCTGCCGGACTCTCTCAACAAGTACCACAACGAACACTAGTCCAACGACCCCCACCTAGAGTAGAACAAAGGCCTGCTGCAGGTCGTGTATACGCTGTAACGACTGAACAAGTCGAAACCGGTGACCTCATTGAAGGCACCGTACCTGTTAGTGGACATGCAGCTTACGTCTTGTTTGATTGTGGTGCTACTCATACGTTTATCTCCGACGATTTCACCGAACAACTCCACGCCTCGGTGCAACCGATTGATAAAATGATCGAAGTATATAACCCGTTGGGTTCACGCACCAAATGTATCCGGTGTGTGAAAAATTTGGATATTGAGATAGCAGGGCAACACTTGCCTACTGACGTCATCCTGATCGATATGATACAGTACGATGTCATTCTGGGAATGAATTGGTTGGCTTAGAATAATGCCAAGATTCTGTGCCGCGAGGGCAGAGTGATTCTATCTCGACCGGGATTGCTTAAAATGGAATACCGGTTATCCAAACCAGTTCCACAAAAAAGGCTCATATCAGCACTTAAGGTACAAAAATACCTTAGGCAGGGTTGTGTGGCCTTCCTATTGAGTCTCTCGGTGGAAAAATCCAACGACCCACCCCTTGAGAGTTTGGAAGTAGTGCGGGAGTTTCCCGATCTGTTTCCTGAGGAATTGCCAGGACTTCCGCCACTTCGTGAGGTTGAATTTGGAATTCAATCCTTACCTGGAACAGCGCCGATATCCAAAGCCCCTTATCGTATGGCACCAGCTGAACTCAGTGAGTTGAAATGTCAGTTGGAAGAACTGATGGAACAAGGGTTCATCCGACCAAGTATGTCACCATGGGGAGCCCCAGTGCTGTTTATAAAGAAGAAGGATGGATCCCTTCGGTTATGCATCGATTATCGGATGCTTAACCAGGCAACCGTTAAAAATAAGTACCCGTTGCCTCGGATTGAGGACTTATTCGATCAGCTCAGAACAGCGAGAGTGTTCTCCAAGATCGACCTCAGGTCTGGATACCATCAGCTCAGAGTTAAGGAGGAGGATATACCTAAGACTGCCTTCAGAACGAGATATGGCCATTATGAGTTCGTAGTAATGCCCTTCGGACTAACTAATGCGCCTGCTGTCTTTATGGACCTGATGAACCGAGTGTTCAAGCCATACTTAGACACTTTTGTCATCGTCTTCATTGATGACATTCTCGTGTATTCAGAGAATGAGGAACAACACAAGGAGCACTTGAGAATCGTCTTGAAAACCCTTCAAGATAATCAGTTATATGCCAAGTTTTCAAAATGTGAATTCTGGCTAGACAAAGTAATGTTCCTTGGCCATGTGATCTCCAAAGATGGAATTGCAGTAGATCCTGCGAAGGTCGAAGCTGTGATAGACTGGAAGCAGCCAGAAAATATCACTGAGGTCCGCAGCTTCCTTGGACTTGCTGGATATTATCGGAAGTTCATACAAGACTTCTCCCGAATCGCCGTACCGATGACAAAATTGTTGAAAAAGGGAGTCAAGTTCGAATGGACTGACCAGTGTAAGGAGTGCTTTGAGGTTCTCAAACAGAGGCTTACCACTGCCCCTGTCCTTACCTTACCTGCTGGTCAGGGAGGCTTCGTGGCTTATACCGATGCCTCGGGAACAGGTCTGGGTTGCGTATTGATGCAGCATGGCAAAGTAATCGCCTATGCATCCCGTCAGTTAAGAATTCATGAGAAAAACTATCCAACCCATGATCTTGAGCTTGCCGCGGTAGTGTTCGCACTTAAAATATGGCGACACTACCTTTATGGAGAGAAATTTGAGGTCATGTCGGACCATAAAAGCCTAAAATACCTCTTTTCTCAAAAGGAACTCAATATGCGGCAACGGCGATGGCTGGAATTCCTCAAAGACTATGAATTCACGCTTTCCTATCACCTTGGAAAAGCGAATGTTGTAGCAGATGCCCTTAGTCGCAAGACTGTTGGCACTCTGGCCAGCCTCACCGGACAATGGAAGCTGATGGAGGATTTTGTCAGTTGGAAGCCATTCCTGGCTGACCCAGGAAAGATTCGATTGTCATGCCTGACCGAGATCCTCGATCGCATCGTAGCCGAACAGTTCAAGGACCCCCAGTACTTGGAATTAAAAGCTCGTGCTGCAAAAGATGACACTTTCTTCCATTTAAAAGAGGATGGAGGAATATGGATGGAAGAAAGAATTTGGGTTCCAAATAACCCTGAGCTAAGACTAGAAGTACTCCAGGAGGCTCATAACAGCAAGTACACCATTCACCCTGGAGGTACAAAAATGTTTCGGGACTTACAGAGAAAGTACTGGTGGAGGGGTATGAAACGTGATGTGGCTACATTTGTCTCAAGGTGTTTAATCTGCCAGCAAGTAAAAATTGAGCATCAACGACCTGGTGGAAAAATGCAACGGATCGAGATTCCAGAATGGAAATGGGAGGGCATTACGATGGATTTCATCGTTGGATTGCCGCGGTCCAAGAGACAACATGACTCAATATGGGTGATCGTAGACAGACTCACCAAGTCTGCTCACTTCCTGCCAATCAACACTCGATACTCAACTAAACGATTGGCGGAGATCTACATTCGGGAAATCGTTAGACTCCATGGAGTGCCGATTTTGATCATATCCGATCGTGACCCGAAGTTCACCTCTCACTTTTGGGAGCAGCTTCAAAGAACCCTGGGGACGAAACTCAAGTTCAGTACAGCATTCCATCCCCAAACAGATGGGCAATCAGAACGAACCATACAGACTCTCGAAGATATGCTAAGAGCCTGTATGCTAGAATGGAAAGGTGATTGGGATTCCCACCTAGCGTTGGCTGAATTTGTTTATAATAATAGCCACCACGCTAGCATTGGGATGGCACCGTATGAAGCCTTGTACGGGCGACCCTGTCGATCACCAATCCATTGGGGTGAAGTGGGTGAGCGAACCTTGGACTCGCCCATAGTATTGCAGCATTATACTGAGCAGGTCCACATGATCAGGAAGAAGCTACTGACTGCTCAGAGTCGACAGAAGAGCTACGCTGATCAGCGGCGTAGGGAACTCACTTTTGCGGTTGGAGATAAGGTTTTTATCAAGGTCTCCCCAACCAAGAGTGTGTTTCGTTTCGGAAAGAAGGGGAAGCTCAGCCCCAGGGGGAGGTGCAATTATCGAAACAAAGCATTAGCTTAGGTACAGCGCTACTTTGAATGTATGAGTGGATGACGTTGTTGAGTCAGTCCTGCATAACCTTTGTGAAGGTGTCATGGTCGGTATACTACTGGACCGATTGGGAAAGAACCCCATTGATATCCGTACGGCTAAGAGAAGCTCGGAGAGCTGTCCTTAGATTCGTAGGATACGGATGTGCCAAGCATAAAGGCTTGAGCTAGACATTCATTCGTGACTCTGAGGAAGTCAAGGCTAAGTCGTAGAGACTTAAGAGGTTATTCTAACTCACAGCCCTGAAGAGGCTTATGCGAAGTCATGAGGACTTGCGTGGATGTTCAACTCATAGCCCTGATGAGGCTTTTGCGATATACGCTAAGTCGTGGAGGCTTGAGCGTCGTATTACGAACTGCGACCTTGAGTGGTCTATGCATTTACTTGAGTTGAATAGATAGGTGTTTACCTACTTACCAGACCATCAGTGGTTCTAACCCCGTTTTATGGGGATTTCAGGTGTTGAACCTGCGTGGCGATATGCGGAGCAAGGCGGCATCGAGTTCCAGGGTTTCTTTAGACAGAGTTGTACTGCTTCCTTTTATTGAACCTACACTGCTTTCCTAAGCAGTAGTGTTGTAATAAACATATGTTTTCGATAAAATGGAACACTTTGGTGGTCAATGAGTTGCTTGGCCACATACCTGCAACGTGCTCAGAGTTTTCTAAAACCGACGACTCATTATCGTCTTATTCCGCTGCTAAAAGCTTTCTAAATTCCGCTGCAAAGAAAAAAAAAAGAAATTCATGAAAATTTTTACTTAGCTTTGTTTTGGAAATCCGGGGCGTTACAATAGCACCTGGTCTCAGATACTCACGCCTATACCTTGCATCCTTCCATGTCAAGCCCCACAGATCTACCCACTGTATGCACACTAGCTTTACTTTATTTCCTGTGTATTCACTGCCCAGCACCTACTGTATTTTACACTTCACTGTTCAAAATCCTTATGCTTTTGGTTCATGCTACACCACATGCACGAAGGTCTGAGAAGCTACTACCTACTGTCATTGTATATGTGCAAACAAGGTTATAAGATCTCTTTCCAGATAAAGTAAACTCAATGAGTGCTGCTATTAGTTGTTCAGGGACTGTTTTCAACATTCCAGTTTATTGAAGTTCTTATATGTCCTAGCATGCTTTAGATCCATTCCCTGCACTATCGAAAATTGATTGTATATCACTCCTTTGTATTGTTGTATTCACTGCAATTTGATATCCTCTCTGTATTTTCACAGCTGCCCACGGCTGCTGTGACCCCCATGCATTCGTAACAGGTTGTCACATGCATCCACAGCAGCCTGTGGCAGCTGTGACTTCTTGGCTTCATGGCACCTTGCCATAGGCATTCATAGTAGCTTGAAAAAGCTACTATAGCTTCTCGCCTTCATGGCACTCTGCCATAGGCATTCAAGCAGTCTGTGGCCGCTGTAACCTCACGTATTCATGATATTTTGTCATAGGCATTCACGGTCGTCCACAAGTTGTTGTGGCCTCTATATATTTCCGTTAGCCTAATGCATCTCACATGCATTCTCATTTTGATAGATGCATTCTCATGTGCATTTCATCAGCGGATATATGTATGGCCTTAGGCAAATACATATAGGTTTTCATTAGCTTAAGGCATTGCATATATATCTTCTCATATAAATTTTCATTAGCTTAAGGCATTGCATATATCTTCTCATATAGATTTTCATTAGCCTAAGATATTGCACATATATTCATACACATATTTTTCATCAGCATAGGGCATGCCATATGCATTTCTCATTTAGCATAAACATAGCGCCTTGCATATTCATTTCTTCTCTAGAATAGGCATATCATATGCATTTCAGTGCTAATATAGCATTTTCAATTTCTCTTTATATTTTGTATTTTTATTACCTTGTGCTAACTCAGTTTTGCAGGAGAAGCTTAGAAGATGCCATTTTTTTCCTAGATTAGGATTTTTGATATTTCAATTTCAGTTTGAGACCGTAATAATTTGATATTAATGAGAAATTCTATTTTCTATTTAGCATAGAATGTATGAGCATATAGTTCTCATGATTGCTTGTGACATCTCATTTTATTTTTATTTTCTATTTCAAAAATTCACAATGGTGAAGCACGAATGACACGTGCACCTTTCTAATAAGAGGTAAATAACCCTAAGTAAATGATTCGCATTTATGGCCATAGTCAAAATGTGAACAATACTTAGGATTTTTATCTTTTATGGAATAATATATGATTTTCCATCATATTTTTTTGAAATCATTATTTTTCTTTCTTTATCAGAATTTAAGATATAAATTAACTTGAGATATATTTATGGCCATAGTCATGGATATATTAAAAAATAATTTTATTTTAAATCCTATAAAGGCACAAAAATTTATTTTATTCTTTATTATAATTTAAATATAGATTAAATTATAATATGTTTGTGACCATAGTCATGAATGTATTATGATTTAATCTTATTTCAATTCTATTAAAAAATAAAATTTGCTTTTAAATTCTAATCTTTAAATAAATTTCAAAGCATTCATCATCCAGGATAGAATTGCATTTTTTTTCAAATTATTTCAAATCGTCTTCAAAATTCTAAGTGATTTTTGAAATAAACCTTCAAAAATACAATTTTCATTTCTAAATTCAAATTCATTTTTTTTTATTCTCAATTTTATCTTATTTTAACTATTCAATTTTTATTTCAGAATTTCACCTCTTTGAATTTCACATTTTAACTTCAAATTTCATTCAAATTCTTTATTTCCATTTCAAATCTTCAAATTTCATTTCAACACCTGAGTTTTAATTCAACTCTAAATCAAAGTTTTTAAATTCACTTTGAGATTCCAAATCAAATTTTGAGATTTACTTTGAAATTCTAAAATAAATTTCAAATTCCAAGTCTGAATTCAAATTCTATTCTCAATTTCAAAATCCAAGGTTTATGTTCTAAATTCATTCTTTGAATTTCAATTCCGATTCCAATTCCAATTTCAAAGTTCAATTCAACTTTCAAATTCTGTTCTGATTTCAAATTCCAAATCCAATTTCAAATCCTAATTTCAATTTCAAAATCCAATTTCGAATTTTATTTTCAAGATTCCAAATTTTCAATTTCTAAATTAATTCTTAAGTTCCAATTTCAATTTTAATTTCAAATTCAAAATTCTAATTCCAATTTCCAATTTCAAAGTTAAACCTCAATTCCAAAACCAATTCAAAATTCCAATTTCCAATTTCATTTCAAAGTTCAAATCTCAATTTCAGCATCAATTCCAAATTCAACTCTTATTTTCAATTTCCATTTTCAAGATTTCACTTCAAGTTTCAAATTTCACTTTTTTCCAAATTTCATTTTTGATTTCAAATCCTCCTTCAATTCAAATTTTGATCTATTTCAATCTTCAAAATTTCAAGTTTCCTTTTCAAATCTCAAATTCATTTCAGATCCAAGTTGGATTTAAAATTTCAAAACTTCCAAATCAAGTTTAATTTCTGAACCATTTCTTCAAAGATATTTTCAAACTTGTTTCAAAATCACTTGGAAAATTCAATCTTCTGAAATATTTCCAAAATATGCATCATATTTCAAATCATCATTTTTAAAGTTCATTGCACAAGCATGATTCAATGTGCATCTAGGATTTTAGAATAATCACTTAGATAAACTTAGGCAAAACAAAAGGCATTGATTTGATCCTTGGTTCAATTACCTCTGGTAAAGGTGCCAGGAACGGTTGAATCTTGTACCGATGAGCGAATCCCGTCTCTCTATTTTTCCCACAAAATTTTCAAAATGGAGGCAAGTTAATTTTTCAAAATCTTTTTCAAAGAAAGGTCAAATGAGACCTTGCAAAAGAGTTTCCTTCCTTCTTTCTTTTTCTTCTTTCTTTCTCTTCTTTCTTTTCTTTCTTTTTTCCCTTCAAAAAGGGAAAAGGGTTGGAAGGAAAAGAAGGAAAGAAAGGAAATAAATTTTTTTTTTCAACGATCACAGAAGTGGCGACCGAGATGGGACTCGTCTTCGTCTGATCGAATTAAATGCATTTGCCTTGCTTAAAGTTCTCTAAGTCATTATTCTACAAATGTCAGCTTCATTTTCATGCAAACCTTAGGGAGCCTAGACTTTGTTCTAGCTGACATAATGCATATATGATTAAGTATGGTTTGGTAGGATCATGTTGAGGAGATCTATGCATGCTCACTTAGACTTAGGTCTGAAATACAACTCTCCTCAATCTAGGGATTGAATGCAAACAATGTATGCAAGTATGTGCTTCTTTATGATTTTCAAAATTCTATCTCTTTAGGACTTTGCATTAGAGCAATCTGATTTCTTGCGTGTTGAGCATTTTTTCAAAAGCATCCCCACCTATATTGTCCCGGTCTTCACGTTGTTGGGCTGTCTCACTGAACCATAGTTCAGGAAAGAGCCCCACAACTGGACCACTTATTTGGTTTAACGCCCCTCTACCACGTACTAAGGGCCAAAGTCCAAAGTATAATGGCAGGCGCTCAAAGATGTTGGGAAAACCATTACCCTAGAATCGAAAAAAATTCTATGCACGTACTTCGAGCTTTAGCTCAAGTATATCAGCATACCATGATTGAAATCAGATGATCTTAAACCTTAGAGTTAGGATTAAGGTCCTACAAGCCTTTTCAAATATTGCATTTAGAGTCAGCTTCTAGGGAATGTTGTTTTGTGCATCATTGCTTGTATAGCTTTGCTTCTTTTGTGGATATTATCTTAAAAATCCTCATTTACTTCACCTTTTTCAAAACCCTTGATGTTTATTTAAAAAATTCCTCTATTTCTCAAAATCCAGGTATGTATTTCTCTTTCTTTTTTTCTTCAGAATAATTTTCTTAAACCCTAGATATTTATTTCAAAATTTCCTCTATTTCTCAAAATCCAGGTGTATATTTATCCTTCTCTTCTTCATAATAATTTTCTTAAACCTTGGATATTTATTTCAAAATTTCCTCTATTTCTCAAGATCCAGGTGTATATCTCTCCTTCTCTTCTTCAGAATAATTTTCTTAAACCCTGGATATTTTTTGAGATTTTCGTATATTTCTCAAAATCTAGGTACACATTTCTTTTTCTTTATTTTTTCAGAATGATTTTTAAAACCCTAGATAGTCTTTTTAAGGTTTCCCTGTATTTCTCAAAATCTAAGTATATATTTCTCTTTCCATATTTCTTCAGAATTATTTTCTAAAACCCTAGATATTTGTTTTGAAGTCTTCTTCTGTTTTTCAAAGTCCAGGCGTATATTTTCTCTTTTTCCTTATTTCTTCATAACTATTTTTTCCAAACCCTAGAAATCCTTTTTTTAGATTTTTAAAACTCCAGGTGTATTTTCTTTTCTTCTTTTGATTTCTTCAATTTTTTTCGATCCTACTTGCAATTTTTCAAATTTCAAATTGTGCCATCTATTTTTTAAACTTTTTCTTCTTCATATCTTCATATATGTCTTCCAAATTCTATTCAAAATTTTTCATTTTCTCACATAAAATCGCTTTTGATATCCTTTTCAAAAAAGCATTTGCCTTCATATTCTAGTTGTTTATTCCCTCTCACGGAGTAACAACGCAATTGTCACAATTTTTGTAATAACCTAATCCCTCATAATGGGATATCATTTTTCAAAATTGTCAATCTGATTCATTCTTTTGTCAAAATTTCTTCCAATTGTCTTGTAAGGTGTCTTCGGTGATAGGTGATTTTTTCTCAAAACTTCCCTTTTTTTATTTATTACCAATTCTAATTTTCACCTATTATTGTTATATTTTCTCAAAGAACCTTCTTCAAATATTATTCTTCCTTCCCCCATTATATTGGGGTATTTTTTTATTATTTTATAAAAAATCATTTTTTAGAAAACCTGCATGCAAGCAGGATCAAATAAAATCTTTCATCCTTCATATTTTTAATTTCCCCTTCAGGTTAAGGGATAAACCTGAGCTTCCCCTTCAGGTTAAGGGATAAACATGAGCCTTCCCCTTCAGGTTAAGGGATAAACCTGAGCTTCCCTTTCGGGTTAAGGGATATACCTTAACCTCCTTCTAACGAGGTATCTCTTCATTCTCCATTCAGGATAAGGGGATAATCTTGAAAGCAGGCCACATACAGTTAACTATGATGGTTTATTGAATTCAAAATTTTCATCAATCTTCATCAATTTTTCATGAATTTTTATCCATTTTCATCAATTTTCCTCAATTTGTATCAATCTTTCATCAATTTCTATTCTTTTTCATCAATTCTTCTCAATTTTATTCATCCCCATTCAGGATAAGGGGATAATTCTGAAAGAAGGCCACATACAGTTAACTATGATGGTCTATTGAATTCAAAATTTTCATCAATCTTCATCTATTTTTCATCAATTTTTATCCATTTTCATCAATTTTTTTCAATTTTTATCAATTTCTATCAATCTTTCATTAATTTCTATCCTTTTTCATCAAATCTCCTCAATTTTTTCATTTTCCATTCAGGATAAGAGATAATCCTGAAACCATTCATAGAAGTAACACAGTTCTCTATAATGGTTCAGTTTCATGCTTAATGCCAAATTTTTACAAACAGACCTTCGGGTCAATCAATCATTTTCAAACCTTCGGGTTACAATCTTACCAATGTCAGTCATTTTCCAGCCTTTGGGTTACAACTTTATCAATGTCAATCATTTTTAAACCTTTGAGTTACAATCTTACCAATGTTAATCATTTTCCAGCCTTTAGGTTACAACTTTATCAATATCAATCATTTTCAAACCGTCAAATTTAACCTTTCAATCAAAATCCTACTTTCGAGTTGGTCGGTCAACAAAATCCGGCTTTCAAGTTGGTCGGTCAACAAAATCCTGCTTTCGAGCTGGTCAAACAAAAAAAATCCTGCTTTCAAGTTGGTCGAACAAACAAAATCCTGCTTTTGAGCTAGTCGAACAAAAAAATCTTGCTTTCGAGCTAGTCGGTCAACAAAAAATCCTACTTTCGAGTTGGTCGAACAAACCAAATCGTGCTTTCGAGCTGATTAAACAAAAAAACCCTGCTTTCGAGTTGGTCGGTCAACAAAATCCTGCTTTTTTAGTTGGTCAAACCATCAAAATCCTGCTTTCGAGCTGGTCGAATAATCAAAATCCTGCTTTCGAGCTGGTCGGTCAACAAAATCCTACTTTTGAGCTAGTCGAACAAACAAAATCATGCTTTCAAGCTAATCGAACGAAAAAAATCTTGCTTTCGAGCTGGTCGCAAAAAAAAATCTTGCTTTCGATCTGGTCGGTCAACAAAATTATGCTTTCGAGCTGGTCAAACAAACAAAATCCTGCTTTCGAGCTGGTCGAAAAAAAAAATCCTGCTTTCAAGCTGGTCGGTCAGCAAAATCTTGATTTTGAGTTGGTCTTTTAAAAACAAAATCCTGATTTTGAGCTGGTCTTTTAAAAACAAAATTCTGCTTTCGAGCTAGTCGTACAATCAAAATCCTTCTTTCGAGCTGGTCTTTCAACAAAAAAATCCTGCTTTCGAGCTGGTCTTTCAAAAACAAAATCCTACTTTCGAGGTGGAAAACAAAATCCTGCTTTCGAGCTAGTCTTTCAAAATCAAAATCTTGCTTTCGAGCTAGTCATTCAAATCAAAATCCTGCTTTCGAGCTGGTCTTTCAAAATCAAAATCCTACTTTCGAGTTGGTCGGTAAAAACAAAATCCTGCTTTCAAGCTGGTCTTTAAAATCAAATCCTGCTTTCGAGCTGGTTAATCAAAATCAAATCCTGCTTTCGAGTTGATCCATCAAAACAAAATCCAGAGTTTTCACTGGTCAGAATTTTTAAAATTCAGTTTTACTGGTCGGGATTTTCCAAAATTTTCAACCCAAGGTCCCATCAAAATTGATATTGAGTAATTATTTCACAAAGGATTCTCGAACATTTTGCCAATTTGCCAAAAAAAAATATTTGTTGATTTCAATACTTTATCACATAAAAGAATCACCTTAAATTGTCTCTAGTATTCTTTCCTAAAAGGTGAAGCTTTCTGTGAAAAAGAGCAAAATTCAAGCCTTTTTCCCTGTTGATCAACCAAACGGATAAAAGAAATATCCTTAGTATGATTAGCGAAGAAATTTCGATGATGTTGAAAAGCCGGAAGCGAATTGATATTGATCACAGCTATGGTGCATTTTAAAAGATGATTCTTCTGGCAAGAAAGTAGTGGAAGTATTTTAAGCAATAAAGAATTCATTCAATCTTCCAAGGAAGCAAGTATAATTGATTATTTGCAAAAGGAATCTCTCTCAACTATCGTCAAGTTAAAGACTGATATGTGTGTTAGATCTCTGGGGACAAAGAAGATTCAGATCACCTCCATGATGATGGAGTGTGTGACGTATCATTCCAGGGAAAGTTCAGATCATCGCCAAGTTGAAGGCCGATGTGATGAACCTCCTGACAAGCCCTAAAAGATATTTGATTTATACTATCAAAAGATTTTCATCAAGAGTGACATCTTTATCAATCTTTGGGGATAAGGAAGACCCTGATTATCTCCAAGTTGAAGGAGTATGAAGTGTTCTTTTAGGGAAGATCAGAGCATCTCCAAGTTGAAGGTTGATGTGATGAAATTCTCGCCAAACCCCAACAAAAGAATTCATTTCTATGTCTTAGAAAGTGCAAAAAGTATATCTCGGATATCAAATTGCCAAAATTGTCAAGAATCATCTTTTCTCATGCAAAATTCTTTTATCAATATCTTTTCACTGCTTGCTTTTATGAAATTGAGAATATTTTTTTTCTTTTCATATCAAGCGAATGTATAGCTTCCTTGAAGAAAATCATCAACGTTAAAATTTGAATTTGACTCTTAAATCCATGGAGTTAACCTCATTTCAAGGAAATACTCTAGGTAAAAAAGGGGAATATCTTTTGCACACACATGCACATTCTCAAGCATTTGAATCAACTACAATTTCATCTTATTGGCAAAATTTTCTGGCTATTCAAAAATGAAATAAATACTCGATGTCTATCTTGACTCAACCTAGCATGGTTTACATCTTCAAAAGAGTTGCCTCATTCCGATGAGGTAATTCTTTTAGTCCCATCATGGTTTTCCCCATCCTGGCGAGGAATCCGTATTTTCAATATCCATTCAGAAAAGGATTGTACCTAAGCCTCGTCTCACGAGGTATTTTTCAAAAATGTCTGTGAACACCCAAAATTTTCCAAAAAAATCAAAAATTCACTTTTTGCCCCAAGCCCATCTTCTGAATAATCGAGTCAACTTCTAATTAAATTCCATTCATTTCTCGGATTCGCTGGAATACAAATTCAAATTCTATATTTGACCCATTCTCGGATCCAGATCTGATATCTGAATCTGATTCTGAGCCCAGATCTTCTTTTTTTTCCAAAAAATCAAAAAATCAATTCTCTGCATTTGGTTCAAGATACAATATCAATTCGAGGTCCAAACTCGAATATTCTCTAAAAATCCTGGATCTAGATCCATTTTGAAACCCAATTTCTGAAATTAACCTTGTATTTTCCCAAAAACCTCATTTCAGAAAATATTAAAATTCTAAAATAAATATGTTACAAAAAACATCTTCAAAAATCTTATCTGGATCCTAAAATCCCTTGTGTTTTCCTCATATTTTTAAAACATAAAAAAAAAAAAGAAATTTCAAAAAAAGTGGTTTTACCCATCTTTTGAAAACCTTTTGTTTAAAATATCGCCTTTTTGAAAAATTTCAAAAAATAGAGGACCTCTCTTGAAAATACTCTAATGGCCTACAGAGCCGAAGGATCCTTCTCTGGGATCGTGTTTCATCCCAGCACCTTCTCTCTGATCGCTTCTTCATCTCCCCTTTGCATTCTTCTAACTCTTTTTCCTGTTCCCCTCTTTCTTTTCCTAGTTTTCTCTTTTGATCGACTGTAGGAGTCAGACCCATCTTCAACCTCCGAAGCTCCACTACAGTAAGTGCCCTTCCTCTTTTTTCTTTTCCATTATTTTCTCGATTTTTCCCATTTTTTTTATCAAAGCACCCATGTAGTATCAATTTGCTTGTGGCAAAATTGATCTACATCTGTGCAACATCAACGGAATAATCCATATTCTGACAACTCTTTTCTTCTTCTACAATTCATTTTTTTTTAATTCCTTTCGGTTTACTTTTGTTCATACTATCTTTTGTTTCTTCTTTCAGTAATTCATCCAAGCATCATCATCGGCATTTCCATACATAGTCTTTACTAGATCAATTGCATCGTCTATTTCAGTTTGACTTGCACAACAGATCAACCCATTTGTGTGTTTTGATCTGGTCGTGTCATCAGATCTGAGCATTATCATCGATCATATCATGGTATTGATACAGATTGGCACTAGATGCACTTGCTTTATACTGGTGCCCCCTTACATGACGCCTGCTTCTTCTGGGGCATCACAAAATCCTATAAGAGATTCACCAAGGCATCGCACTCTTGTTCGGCTGATGTGAATATCTCTGGTGATTTCATGATGGAGACAGAAACCAACGCATGTTTTGCTGTGAGACGATTGCATATTCTGCAGTGAAACCAAATACACTCTATTGTGAGATCTTCCACTGAAAACCAGTTACTCCTGTTCATCATGAATCGGCTGTTACTCCATTCCCCTGGTTTATCTTGAGATCAATCGCCATACTAATTCATTGTGAAGTCGGCTATTGATCCATGGATGAAATCATCCCTAGGCCTTACATTCACTAGATCCAATAGATTATCGTTTTTCCATTTTCCATTTCACTTATTGGTTGTTGCATTATATTTCTCATTCCTTTTTTTTCTTCCTTTTCTTTTGTTCTATTATTTTTATTTGTGTATATATACTTTGTTAATTCCTGTACATTGGTGTTATTGGTCGTGTTATCAGACCTGAGCCTCATCTATCGTATTCACTATGATTCCACAAATACCAGCACATTAGTTCAACTTTATCCTAGCATCTTTTTCTCTTATTTACTATTCAAACCTGCTACTGTATGTTCCATTAACATCATCGTTAGTATATTACTGTGTATTTCATTGATATACTGATGAGTATTTCATTGATGCGATGATATATATGTTTTATCAATATGCTGTTGGGCATTTCATTAACAAGATGCTGTGTATTCCGTTGACATGCTATTGAGGGTCTTGTCAACTGGTTGATGTGCATTTCACCAATGTGTTAATCTACACTCTGCACCTACCATTCACATCCTCACATTACAGTTCTTCACCCCATGTTGGTGAGAGCTCTTATTGCAGGCGTGCGAATTCAGGGGATCATTGGGTGGGAAGCCAATGATTGTTTGCTATTTGCATGTTTTAGTGAGGATCCCCAGAAGGTGGGAAGAATCCAGATGGTTATTTTCCGATCATTGGACAGGAAACAAAAGAGCATTTCAGGACCATAGCATCCTAATGCTAACCGTGGGGTCTTGATTGTAGATGTTAAATCTTCCTGGAGTTCATGAAGCATGCTACCAATATCTGGATTTGTTAGGGATGAAATCATCCTCCAGGATACTTCTAATTCGCAAGCTACACTTAAGTGTGCAAGGTGGTGTGGGTTGCATGGCGAACAAAAAAAATATATAAAAAGATTGCAAAATGGTCTTTCTAAGAGATTTTTTTTGCCAAACTTCATATCTATATTTCACCCCAACATATGCTTCTGCTCTCACTTTTTTGTAGAACATGCATTAACAGTCAGTTTTCATTGTATGTTTGTCCATGCTTTAGGTATTTCTTACTATGTATCATTCACATAGCACATCTGTTGGTATATTTCACTGTTAGCATCTAGATAATATGTATATATCTAGACACCAAAACCACCAACCCCCAATAAAACTTCAGCATTGAAGCAACTCAACCTTAGGGGCTCTGACTTTACCAACTGATCCCAGTATTGCTGTAGTTCCTTCCTCCTCACAGCAGTTCATTAGATTGTTGTGATTTCATATTCCTCACAGCAGTCCAATGAATGCTGGGGTTTCCTTTCATTTCATAGCATATTGCATCACAACACTTGATTTTTGGATATTGCTTCACTCTCCAGCACCCATAACCCGTGTAACACCTGCTGCACCTGTTAGCCATCCCTCTGCATCACCTTCCCCTCCATCGGCATCCTCCACATAATCTATAACAGCATATATTTCACATTCCAGCCCTTACCACCTATACCCAACATCACTTCAGCCATCACTTCCCTGCACCACACCTTGCATTTACAACCGCACTCCCAGCATCACCATTAGCATCTTCACTTGCAGCCAGTCACGACTACCACCACACTAGCTCTTTCACCATATTACCACAACACCCACTTCATTCACCATTCTCTACACTTTGATGCACCTTATCACCCAGCTCACAACCTGTACACCCTTACACCAACACCTGCATCTCCCACAGTGTTCACACACACTGTGTGCACACCCCACCTGTTGCACCTCCACTTCCTTCACAAAAGCACAACATCTACAGCAACACTCTGTGCTTCACACACTGCTGCACTTGTTGCCTTCACTGCATCTTACATTACTTCCTGTAGCATTACTCATACCAGTCAGGCATAATTCAGCAACACCCTCATACCCTATACATAACATTACTCAGCACAGAGCAAACCTCCAGCATCCACACCCCCTGCTGCCATTGCAGCATCACTTCTACCCTTCACCACTTCAACCTCTATACCTTCACTACATATATCACCCCATTGTCACCAGTGCACAACCCTTTGTGCATTTCTCATTGACAACACTATTCCCCTTTGCACATTCATCTTCACTCAGCATTCACCCAACACCTCATCCATTCTCTGTGAGCACCACTTACCATATGTTGTAATCCCCACAGCATAGCATCCTTTCATTACCACTTACAACACCACAGCACACCCCTTTGCAATTCACACTTGTACTTCCAGCACCTACATTGCCCAGCATCTCTTTCACAACACCTACATATAGCATCCATGCATATACACTATCCATATGTCCTAAGTGCACATTCATGAAATGCATCTCATCATATGCGCACCTACTGCAGGTATATTCAACTCATCCTCGTTGCAGGCACATGCCTGCATCCGCTAAAATATTTTACTATGTATAATATTGCAGCATTGCCCATATCTCTTCCAGGCACCAAATCCATTCAGCCACTGTGATTTCAGTCCTCATGGGATCTCACCATGGTCACTCACAGTAGCTTTTCAAGCAACTGTGGTCCTTTTGCCTTCATGGCATCTTGCCATGGGCAATCACAGTAGCTTGAAAACCCACTGTGATTCCAGCCTTCATGACACCTTGCCATGGACATTCACACTAGCTTGAAAAGCTATTGTGGCTCATGCCTCTATGGCACTTTACCTTGGGCATTCACAGCACGGCTGCTGTGACTCCTTGCCTTCGTGGCATCTTACCATAAGCATTCACAACACAGGCTGCTGTGACCTCACTCATAGCATTTTGTCATTCGCAGCTACCTATAAACTGTTGTGACCTTTGTATACTTCCCTTAACCAAAATGCATGCATCACATTCTCATATGCACGTAAATAGAATAATCCTCATAGGCACTTCATCAGTGGATATACGTATGGCCCTAGGCAAATACATATAGACTTTTATTTAGCGTAAAGCATTTACATAGGCCTTCTCATATGCATTTCTTTTAGACATTGCATATGCATTCTTCACTCAAAGTAGGCATGATCATGCATTTCAGTGCTAATTTCTCTTTATATGTTGTATTTTTGTGCTCATTCAGTATTTGCAGGAAAGCATGGGAACTTTAGACTTCCTTTCTTAGATTAGAGATTTTTGATGTTCTCAATTTCAATTCAAGGTTGTAATAATTAGATATTAATGAGAATTTTTATATTTTCAGCTTAGAATAGAATGCATGAGCACATAATTCTCATAATTGTCTGTTTTATCTCATTTTATTTTTACTTTATTTCAAAATTTCACGAATGGTGAAACACAAATGGCGCGTGCACCTTTCTAATAAGAGGTAATTAATCCTAAGTAAATGATTCACATTTATGGCCATAGTCAAAATGTGAACAATACTTAGGATTTTTATCTTTTATGGAATAACACTTGACCTCTACTTAGGTCTCTTTTGAAAATCATCATATTTTTCTGAAATATCTTTTTCATCCTTTATCAGAATTTAATATGTGAATTAACTTAGGATATATTTGTGGCTATAGTCATGGATATATTAAAAGTTAATTTTATTTTAAATCCTATAAAGGCACCAAAATTTATTTTATTCTTTATTAGAATTTAAATACAGATTATATTATAATATGTTTATGACCATAGTTATGAATGTATTATGATTTAATCTTATTTCAATTCTATTAAAAAATAAAATATGCTTTTCTTTTAAATCATTCATCATTCAGGATAGAATTGCCTTCTTTTTCATATTAATTCAAATCATCTTCCAAAATTCCAAGTGATTTCGAAATAAACTTTCAAGAATACAGTTTCCATTTCTAAATTCATTTTCAACTTTCATTTGTAAATTCAGATTTATCCTGTCATTCTCAAATTCCATCTTATTTCAAAATTTCGACTTTCAATTCTCATTTTTGAATTTCACATTTTAAAATTCCTAATTTCATTCAAATTCTTTATTTCTATTTCCATTTTGAATTCTATTTCAAGTCCTGGATTTTAATTCTACTTTAAATCAAAGCTTTGAAGTACATTTTGAGATTCCAACTCAAGTTTTGAGATTGATTCTGAATTTCTAAATCGATTTTTTTTTTAATTCCATCTTGATTTCAAGGCAAAATTTCAAAATCAATTCAAAGACTTCCAAATTCAATTCAGTTTTCAAATTCCATCCTGATTTCAAATTCCAGGTCTAAATTCAAATTCTATTTTCAAAGCTTACTTCTCTAAAATTTCAATTTCTGAATTCAGTATTTGAACTGCAGAATCCCACTTCCACTTCAGAGTCTAGATTCAAAATCTAGTTTTCCAAATCAAGTTCAAAATTTTCAACCATTTCCTCAAATATGTTTTCAAACTTATTTCAAATTCACTTGGAAAATCCAAAATTTTTGAAGCATTTCTCAAAAGCATACAACTTTGCATTTTCATAGCACAAGCATGATTCTTTGTGCATTTAGGACATTTTGAATAATCACTTAGGCAAATCAAAAGGCATTTAATTCAATCATTGGTTCAATTACCCCAGGTAAAGGCTCCAGGAACGGTTAAACCTCATACCGATGAGCTAATCCCGTCTCTTCATCTTTTTCCACAAATTTTCAAAAATGGAGGTGTAAGACCCACAATTTTTCAGTATAATTTCTTAATAAAATTCATGAGGCATTTACCGGTGAAAATAACATTTATACTTGAAATGCGAAACAAATCAATTCCAACAAACCAGATATACTTAGGGTATTCATCGCTTCACGAATTTACGCTCAAACACTCTGGAAGTCATAACTTCCTACCTAAACGAAATCAAGAGATTTCCTCGAGCCAACTTTCTTAGTTACGTCAATACGAAGGGAATGGCGTACTTAGAATTTTTCAAAAAAAAATTATCGAAAACCTAAAATTTTTGCGGGACCCACGAAAATGTTGGTGGGACCCACAAAAATATTCCTCAGAAAATATCTGGTGGGACCCACAAAAATATCCTATGAAATTTTCATGTGGGCCCCACACCAAGGAACCTCTTGGAATTAAAAATAAGCCAAGGGCATAAAGGTAAAAGGGAAACTTGGGGGTCAAGTTTCATTTTCTATAAATAGAAGTGCACCTCTTTAGAAAAAATCATCCCCTCCCCCCCCCCCCCTTTCTAGCCTTCGCTCTCTCTCTCTCCTCGTTCCTAAACCTCCCCTACCTAGCCCACTTAGTCTGAGCCTGCCTGACCTGGCTTGAGCCTGCCTGATCTGGACCTAGCCTATTTGACCTGGTTTGAACCAGAGTTACCGGAAGCGCCTAAGTAAAGGGAGAAGCGTGCTTCGGAAGCACGAAATGTCGCTTCCGGTTCCGGTTCGCTTCCTACGTCGCTTACGGTTCGCTTCCTAAGTCGCTTCCGAGACGGTTCTGAATTTTCTTTTAAGTGGTCCCACGCTTCCCCGCTTCCTAAATTTTTGAAAGTGTCTCGCTTCCCGCTCCTGCTTCCCGTATCGCTTCCCGCTCCCGCTTCCTTGACTGGTAACTCTGGTTTGAACCCACTTGACCTGGTCCAAACCCAGTTGACCTGACTTGAACTTTGTTTGGTTTGAAGTCAAAGTCAAGGTCCTTTTTTGTCCCAGATTCTGGTTTGATTTTCTGAACCAGACACAGCCTACTTGGGCTAAGTCCGAACCTATTGAACCCAGTTGACTTGGACCAAACCCAGTTTGGTTCAAACCACTTGGATTAAGCAGCTTGACCTACTCTACCTCTTTCTCAACTTGGTCGACCTCATCTGACCTAGTTTGATCATTCGAAAGGAGGATCGAAGTCTTCAAAGCAGTTGGAGCCTTCCGGAGCCATTTGTTTCACAAATTGAAGTAAGTTCGCTTCGTTGATCCATCTCTTTCAAGTATTTGCTTGTTTGTATATAGCATATATTTTTTGATGTAGTATCTGACCTTAGTTTTTGGTTGAGCCCTTTGGGACACTTCGGTGTTCAACCGCTCGCCTCGTAACTATCATCAGATATATATGTTGAATACGAGTATATGTGTTCTTCAAAATAGTATCTTACCATAATTCTTGTATGAGCCCTTCGGGATACTTCAGTGTTCACCCGCTCGCCTCGTAACTCTCGTTGGATGCCGAACTTCGTGTATATCGTCTGATGACTGCCATCGTGTCTTAAATCGCCAAGGCCTTGTAATTTACCTTTACTGTCGCGTCGTATGATGCCAAGGCTCCCTGCTTTCTATAATTTCCAATTATGCATTTACATTACGTCATCGCATCGTATGATGCCAAGGCTCCCTGTTTTTTGCAATTTCCAATTATGCATTTACTTACGTTGTCGCGTTGAATGACGCCAAGGCTCCTGTTTTCTGTAAATATATATATATATAGAATATTTCATTCGGTTACACACCCTGAACAATAAGTATATGCATTTCCTTTACGTCGCCGCCATATAAGGAACAGGCTTCTGCTTATATTACATATATGGCGCGTAAATGAGCGTTCAAATGGAGATCAACTCCAAATCGCCAATGTGATTCTCTTACCGCTCCTCGTTTAAGATTTTGCTTGATGAATGAATCCTCTATTAGAAAGGCTTCGCTTTTGTGTAAAGCCCTATTTTTGTAAAGACTAAGTCATTGCGTATGGTCTGGCTATGGCCCAAGGTTCCAATCAATCTTGATGGATGCGGGTTAAGCACGACGGTGTGCATCCATCCCTGTGTTAAGCGTAGCAATTTCCCCGCCAAAGAGGGGAGATGCCACTAAAATGGTTAAAAGAAATGCACGCTTTCTCCATCAAAGAGAGGAAGTGTTGCTGGAATTTTTGAAGAAGCTAGAAATAGCTCAGAAAGAATGTAGCAGGTTACTTCATCATACAGAGGAGTTGCTACCCAGTTTATGAACACTTTCTACAAACGTAGAAAGGATCATCGCATCCCTACCGTTGGAGCAAGAGAGGTGCTCACGAAATGGTTGGCAGAAGAGCTGCCAGAACCGGTTAAATAGCATAATGATGCTCGTTGTTGGAACGATGCCAGAATGACTTGTCTTCCTGATACCTGTAAGGGCACCTTGCTCGTAAGGGCCGATGCGCCAGAGTAGTGGTTGCGCCTTGACTAGGTTAAGGGCTCGTTGCGTAAAAATACGCTGAGCATCCGATCCATTGAGATCGTATCATATGCATGCACATTGAGAGACTAATATACAACTAGACTCGTAAGGGCCGTAGAGCTAGAGTACGTTATCCACCCAAAAGAGGTGAGATGCCCGTGATGGCCGTAGTGCCAAAAGCAGAGTCAAACGTGCATATGAATAAAATGAAAAGACCCCGCGGTTGATGACCATGTTAGGGGCATACTGAATGGGGTCGTGTACATACTCTTCAACAGCTGCCCTATAGGCATGCATTAAGTAGCTTGTCAGACCGGCAGACCCCTTCAAAATTTCTCACCGAGGAAGACGGTGATGATGCAGTCTTGAGTGACTTATATTACCCTCGAACCTGATAGAGTTCATGATGGCCTCCGTCACTTAGAGGTATGGAGGTCATGGTTATCCTTAAATTCTAAGGATTGAACCCAACTACTGCAATAGCAAAATGCATTCGAATACCTAGTAGAGACTTCTTTTGGTATGATTGTACCGTCCTACTAGGGGAATGGGGTCAACAGACCTTTGGGGTATCCAAAAATACATAGAATAATCAACCCCCAGGTCATCGTGTTGATGCTCAAATATACCTCCCTTAAGCCTAGGGAGATGGGTTAATTATCAAAACAAAGCATTAGCTTAGGTTCAGCGATGCTTGAATGTATGAGTGAATGGACGTTGTTGAGTTAGTCCTCATAACCTTTGTTAAGATGTCATAATCGATATACCACTGGACCGACTGGCAAAAACTCGTATTGTATTCGCACGACTAAGCGAAGCTCGAGAAGCTGTCCTTAGATGCGTGAGATACAGATGTGCCAAGTATAAAGACTTGAGCTAGACATCCCCTTGAGACCCGGAAGAGGTCAAAGCTAAGTCATGGAGACTTGAGCAGTTATTCAAATCATAGCCCTGAGGAGGCTCTTGCAATATACGTTAAGTCATGGAGACTTGAGCGTCGTTATTGCGAATTGCAATCATGTGTGATCAATGCATTTATTTAAATTGAATGGATGCATGATTGCTTGCTTACCAGGCCATCAGTGGTTCTGACCCCATTTTATGGGGATTTCAGGTGTTAGACCTGTGTTGCGATATGCAGAGAAATGCGGCATTAAGTTTCAGGGTTTCTCTAGATAGAGTTGTACTGATTCCTTTTATTAAACCTATACTGATTTTCCAAGCAGTGATATTGTAATAAACATGTGGTTTTCGATAAAATGAAACACTTTGGTGGACAATGAGTTGCTTGGCCACATACCTGTAATGTGCCCGAAGTTTTCTAAAACTGACGACTCATTATCGTCTGGTTTCGCTGCTAAAAGCTTTTCTAAATTCCATTAAAAAGAAAAAAAATCATGAAAATTTTAACTTAGCTTTGTTTTGGAAATTTGGAGCGTTATAGAATTGGTATCAGAGCATGTGTCTGAGAAACCTGGTTCAAGATCCGTCATGTTTGCGATATCGCACTATAAGTATATTTTCTTTAAACTTGCGAATTTGAGTGCATCTTTGTATAGATGGCAACTCATGACTCGCGCGGTTATTGCTATTGTTGCAAGTTCATGCACGATGAGTGGATATGCCCGTATGAGGTTCAAGAATGCCAGTTTTGTGGTGAGGATGGATATTTCGCCAACGAATGCCAAAGAAGATATATCGCCGATATGGGTCGATGGGGATCAAACAGTCTTAAGGATGAGACCTCGCGCGTCAGTGGACCGCATCACTCAAGTATTGGGGGTAACAGTACCCCAACGACTTGTGATGGATCACCAAGTCTAAGAGACTTTGATTTGAACTTCCTTGGGGAAGTCAATCGCTCACCAAGCTACCATCCGACATCACATACGCCAAGCTTGATTGATCCGAATGAAAGAGGGGATTCCTTTTATTCACCGATCATAATTTCAGACTCTCTGAGTCTTGATACTGTTGTCTGGGAGAGTGGACCGGCATCCCTCATTTATCCTCAAGATTCGCTTGAGAGTGTGCCACCCAAGCCAACTCTAGTAGTACCTAAACCAAGGCGATGTGGCAATCAATGGACTTTTATGAGTTCATACTCATCAAATAAATCCAGTTCTTAAGAGACTGGTGATGATTTTGGAGTCAATAGACTCATGTATATAGTTTCTGGTCGCCTATGTTTGCCACTGTGGCATGACACTTGTATATGAGGCGATGTTTGTGTAATGGAATGTATATAAGTAAATAAAGTTTTACTTCCCTATATACATCAAAAAACTAAAAACAAGTGCTTATATGTGAATAGATAAATGGCTCCTACGACGAGGAAAACCATGCCGAGCGAGGAGTCCCATACACAAGGATTCCTGCTGGAGACGCTCAACAACCTGGTTACAGCCACCCGTGAGACAAGGCCAGAACCAGTCATACCTCGCAACGAGAACCTAGGAGGAATAACCTATGAGAAGTTTCTCAAACTTGACCCACCAGTTTTCATCGGTAGAGTCGCTCCAGAGCTTACAGAAAGCTGGATCGAGAAGACAAAACATGCATTCCTGGTGTTGGGAGTACCAAAAGAGAAGGTTTGAGTAGAAACTCGAATTTTTAGAGGAAAACTAGACGAATTGGATTTGGAAGAAAGTTTGAGTCAAAACTCAGATTTTCTAGACCAATTCTTGAATTTAAAAGAAAGAAAATGCGATGAATTGGATTTGGAAGAAAATTCGGGTAGAAACTCAAATTTTCTAGACCAATTCTAGAATTTGAATAAAGAAAAAAAAAACTGAGTCAAGACTCAAATCTTCAAAGGAAAATTAGACCAGTTAGGATTTAAAGGAAAGAAAATTCGAGTCAAAACTTGAATCCCGAAGGAAAGACTAAACCGAATTAAGGTTTTAAGGAAAAAAATTTGAATCAAAACTCGAATCCCAAAGAAAAATTAGAAAATTTGAGTCAAAACTCGAATGTTTGAAGGAAAACTAGACCAGTATGAACTGGGTTCAAAAACATTGACCAGTAAAAATCAGGTTTAGAGAGTTCGACCAGTGAGAACTGGACTTAGGTAATAGGCTTAACCCAAAGGTTGATTTTGACATGACTGGCCAAAATGGTTTTGATAAAAAACTCGATTTGAAAGTTAAATTTGAAAAAGACTGGTGTTTTGAAAAGTGCTTGTTGATTGTGATGGGAGATTTTCAAACTTTACCCTCACGATGACTTAAATAACTGCCAGGAGTCTCAGGATTATCCCTTATCCTGAATGGGTATAAATTCGATGTAAATGCAAATGGATGTAAACAAATGTAAATGAATGCAAATATATGTAAATGAATGCAAATAGATGTAAATGAATGATGAGAGATTTTATTTGATCCTGCCTACATACAAGAAATTTTGAAGTAAAGACAATTTTTTTTACATGCCCCAGTGTAACTGGGGAGTACGATGTTGGACAAAGGATAAGTAATTGATATTTGTCGAATGTTCTCTTAAGATAATAAGGGGAAAATTGGCTATACGCTTCTTCACAAATAGGGAGTTTAAAGGGACAGACTAAGTCTGATTCTAAGTATTTCTCTTTTGTTCTCTTTCTAGCAGAATCAAGAGTCTGTCAGACTTTACGGAATTGAAAAACTCATCCAGGAACTCCAGATACAAGTGTTTCAAGTTCTAAAAAAATTCTAGAACCGTTTGACCCGAAATCTAAAATCGCGAAAAACCTAATTTTGTAAAATGCTTAAAAGGCAACTAACAGTAGTTAGACTAGTTATAATTGGTTTACTTAGTTAGTTTAGTTAGAAATGATAGTTTTAGTTTACTTAGGGAGTATAACGAGTGTAAATCAGAGCAAAATTCTAGTTTTTACTTCAATACACTCTCCATTCATCAAACCAACTTATGCGCTATTGCTTAAAACATATGTAATTACAGACATTTACATCCTAATACTAACTAACTAACAGGAACTACATCTAATTATACAAAGAAAATAAAATCTAAATTAACCATCTCCATTATTTGCGAGAAATACAAATTTATGCTAACATAAAAGACTAATATGCATGTAACTATTAATCTTAAATTAAACTAACATACACTTCTGAATTAATTACTAAATCACTAACATTAACTAACCTAATTAACTCTCTAGCAACTTATGATTAACTGATCCTACACCCAATACTACTCACAACATAACTAAGAAGATATAATTTAATCCAAACGTCAAAATCACCCAAATGGGCTCTACATCTATACCGTGCCCAAACAGTTTAACATATTATTAAGCTATATTACCATCACCTAATAAGCTTCACTAATTAGCTCTGAAATATCTACATAACATTGTTAAAACAGAAAACATACGAAAGCTTAAATACATCAGCAACTAGAGTAACATTTAGAATTCCTAAAATCGGGTAACAAGGGAACGCAACTACTTGATTCTAAAAACCAGTTGAACTAATGATCTGAAATAGAAATAGTGAACAAACCTAGTAGCATCTGCAATTAACACTTAGGCTGCTGTTAATAACTACACATAACAGGGCTAATTAACTACTATATCAAAAATACAAAAATCGGGTAGAGACACTCTACCCGATTTTACATATTGGATTTATTCTAAAGCAAAACCATTACTCACTAACAGAAAACCAATGTACAGCCTTCAATTTGCATCCTACGCATACAGAAACAGAGTTTAACTAATACTAATTACTGCACTAAGGCCTAAAGTAGAATGCTACAGTCGGCTAGGAATACTCTAGCCGGCCATGGGCGCACAAAGGGGAAAATGATTCTAATTGGGTCAAAAACACCAAAAATGCAACCAATTAAAACTGACTATGGAATCTAGATGATGGTTCAAGCATCAATAGGTTCAAACTATGGCTGGAACAAAATAAAACACATACAAACGAAAATAAAACCACACACACATATTGGATTTTAACTAAATGAAGGGGAAAAGTAAGACTAACCGTGCATAGGTTGTCTAACGAAGGAAAGGGTAGAGAGGAGCGGAATTTGCCTTGGATGGGTGCCACAAGAACCCTCGGTGGTGCTGTCTAACATCGCTTTGCTGCCGATTGCTGGGAGCCGCAGGTGGTGGTGCTCCAAAGTGAAGAAGAAGAACCGATGGTGAAGGGGACGTAAAGAGCCGTATGGGGGGGAAGCACCGGCTGGCCACGGAGGGGCAGACAACACCCCGTCCATGGCTGGGGCACTCCATTGCTATGGCTACTTGCAAAAACACAACATGGATTGTTAGTTTCTGCAAGGAAAAAAGCATGGGAAGTTCTGAAAAGAAGGAGAATGAAGGAAAGGAGGGTGGCGGCTCCAATGGAGGCTGCATTTTTCTGCAACTCCCACGAATGAGGAAGAAGGTGAATGCAAGGGGCGGCTGAGAGAGGAGATAGAAGAGGAGAAGTTGGGCTCCTAGGGCACGCAATCCCAGGAAAAGACACCCCCCTCTTGGGCGTCCCTTCGTTTTTAACAAAAGAGTCTCTTTTCTGGAATTTCCAGAAAAGAGATTAAAATAAACTTAATTGTTGGGTGCCCTTTCTGAGGGGTTTTTTAGCAATTCTTTTGAAAACTCGAGTTTGGAGTGGAGTGTGGGTCGGATATGGTGCATTTTGTCCAGATCCAAGGCCCAAAATGGGCGTTTTGGATCCGAAATGACCCGGTTTGCCCCGAGGTTCGACCCGTTTTACTAAAAATGTGATATCTCTCGTTTTAAGTCCGATTCAAACGAAATTCGAACCGTAGCTCAATGACATCTATATGCATCTAAGTGTGGGTTCTAAACCTATAAATGATGCATTTATGTAAGAAAAATATATTATATTTATGCATAATTAATGCATCATCAAGGTGCCTTATAGAACTTCAATGAAGTAAATTCGCCTCATATCCCTAACTATGGCTACCGATATGGATTGAATATAACCCATTTGATTCTAAAAGGAGAAAAATGTTTAAAAAACTTTGAAATATGCAATAGTTTTTGAAGATAGCCTAAGAGTGTAGGCCGATTGTGGCTTAGAAAAAGATGATAAATCTGATTTTCGAACTTCGTATTCTGACTATGGCCACAAATACAAAACCCACCGAGTTTATCAACTCCTTAGAAGCTAGTGCACATGTCATTCATGTAGACCATGGTGAGTTTGAATATGCATGAATCATCATCCATCATACATTAATATTATTAAAAAATAAAACTATATACAACGCAATCCTATTCTAAGTAGGAAAAGTAAATTCTTATTCTAAATTTACAATTACAATTTACATAAAAGGAAAAATAAAATAAAATAAAATAAAATAAAATACCCTCTTGAATGTCCTTATAAAACTAGAAAACTCGTTAGTGAAAATATGTTGGCTTTTCTGGATTTATCCAGTAATATTTGAAAATTAATGGATTTATCCGGATATAAGCCTTTTCCCATATTTTCTTGAGATAAACATAATAAAATATGATGCAAAATTGAAGAAATAACAAAAATAAATAACTTTGAAATTCAGAATTTGGATAAAAATGATAGAAATATCACTGAAAATAAGACTATGACCTTGAAATGAGGGTTTTCAGAAAAGATTTTGATAAAATTTAGATTTAGTGATCAAATAGATTCAAATAAACACCAAATCGGGTGTGGAGCACCCTAGAGTGATTATAAACATGATCAAACATTCAAAACATAAAACTTTTTATAAAAAAATCGAAATATCACAAAAATAGTGATTTTTGCCAGCGTTTTACTCGAACCGAGACTCTCGGGCACCCTGTTTTCATGATTTAATCAAATAATATATCAAATGAATTCAAAAATATGTAAAAATCGACATAGATAGTTCTGATAACCTTAAAATTAAATTTCATCCAAAAAAATATATTTTGACATTATTTTAATATAAAAATTGAATAAAACCCTAAAATACATAATTTTGCTCGTGGCCACATACCTGTCACAGTGTCAGACTCAAATTAGGCATCAAATCACATGAAAATTCATAAAAATTTATAAAGAGATACTAGACAGAAAAATAGAGATTTTCCTTTTTATAGATCGGCAAAATCATCTCTGGTTAGGGAGATATTACTCCGACAATATACGATTGATTCCGGCTTATATATAACGAGTTGAAATAAATACATTTGGTTTCAGGTATAGAAAAATATAGCAAATCATGTTCAAAAATTATAAAATTTTAGTAGATGACAGTGGACACACAGAGGAAGGTTTTCCTATTTACGGATCATCAATCGGATCTCCGGTGAGGGAGATACAATTGACACAAGTTGATCTAGGGTTTAGACAATGCATAACGGTTCTGTAAAACTCATTCTACTTTTTGTCAAAGAAAAAATAGCAAATAGATGTATAAAAACCTAAAATGTATATATAAAATACTATACAAAATAGCAAAGACACTGAAACTTACGAATTGCCGATCGAATCTCTGATGAGTGAGATATCGCCTCGGCAAGTCATTCTCGAATCCACAGAGCAATTTCACGGTTTAAAAAGTAAGGTTCGGTTTTTTTTTTTTTTGACAAGGTTACAAAACCTAAAATAATCCGATTTTTTTTATGGGAGGTCACTGACATGTTCACTATTTAACCCTAAAAAAATCATATTTTTTTTGACAGGAAATCAAGCATGAGATAGCATCGTTCCCGCATACCTGAGATCGAAATCCATATATTATCGATAAAACATGAAAAACCTATTCTAAACTTGAAAAATAATAAAGAAAACTTGCAAATAACACCATGAATTTGGATTTGACATTTCAATGGCTAAAATAAGCATGAAAATGATAAATAAATAAATCAAAGAATACACGGTTAGAATTTGATTTAGCCTTTGAAAAGAGGGATTCGACCTATTGAACGGGTGAATCACAATCTTTTTTGAGCGTTTGGCAAAATAAATGTATTATAAACAATTCTAATGTATTAAAAACAAAAAAATCTCCATGGATGATCATTAGATCATCTTCTTGGGTCATGGATCATGTGGTTTCTACGACAAATATAAGAAAAGCATGATTGCAGTGGGCGATAATGGTGAAAAGCATAAAAAAGATAAAAAATAGATAAAATAAAAGAAAAGAAAAAGAAATTCTACCTTAGGGGAAGTTGTAACAATGAAGAAAGGCTGGAGAAGAAGAGGACCACAAAAATCTGGAGAGGAAAAGAAGAAAAAAAAAACCTTTGACCCCCCCCCCCCCCCTAGAGTCCCTATTTATAGGTTTTCAAGCATTAATTAGGGAGAGTCTTAATTGTTCTAAAATTTTCTTAATTAACTTAATTAGGGGGGGGGGCAGTTTTCTAGATTAGGTTTGACTATTTAACCTTCCTAATTAGGCCCTAACTAACCTAAGAGTCCTGATTCTATTAAAATGAGTCCAAATGTGGCGCCACCCTTTGTGGGCCCACACTTGTTTTTTTTTAAAGTCTAATTTATAAACTTTAAAAACCAAGGGTAAAATAAAAAGTGAAAATGAGATTTTAAAATCAATTTTGACTCTTCTAACCTAGCTAGGATACTAAGCTAACCCTAACACTCTCAAATATGGCGCCACTCAGAGTGGGCCCCACTTGATTTTTCAAAAAACTATTTTAAAAAGGCTGAAAATAAAAGGGGTTAAAATGATTTTTTTTTCAAAAACTTCAAAAAGCACCTAGATTTCTTAACATTTTTGTTTGTATTTTTGTATGGATAAAATATGAAATGAAAGATATTTGAATGAAATGGAGAATTTAGGGTTTGGACACTCCCTGCATTGTGGGCCTCGCTTTAAGAAAACTGATAAAATTGGATTTTGAAAAGATTAAAACAAAGGTTGAGAAACAGGGTTTTTAAAATGAGTAACAATGAAAATAAAAGATTAAATCACAAAAATTTAGAGTACTAATCCGACTAGGATTCTAGGACAGAGTCCTGATTCAAGTGAAACTCTGAAAATCTGGCATTTTTGAAAGATAAATAAAGGAATTTTAAAAGGTTTTCCCAGAATTTAATAAAATTAGCTAAAAAACAAAGTTTTGGTCAGAGTCCTAGTTCAACTGAAACTCTTGAAATAGAGTCCTAAGTTGACTAAAACTCTACAAAATTGGATATTTTTCGAAAAACAGGCAAAAAGGTTTTAAAAATAAGTGAAAATGGGAGTTAAAACAAAAATCAGAACAGAGTCCTGATCTGATCAGGACTATGATACATAATCCTAATTCGACTAAAACTCTAAAGATTTTGATTTTTCTGAAAACAGACGAAGATTTTGAGAGCTTTTTGCAAAAATAAGTGAAAACAAGATGAAAACTAAAATCAGAATTAGAGTCCTGATTAAACTGGGACTCTAGGACAAAGTTCTAATTTGACTAAAACTCTTAAAATTTTCAACAAACAAAGAAGTTTTAGAAGCATTTTCATAAAAATAGATGAAAACAAGGTGAAAACTAAAATCATAATTAGAGTCCTGATCCAACTGGGACTCTGAGACAGACTCCTAATTCGACTAAAACTCTTAAAATTTAGGATTTTCTAGAAAATAAATGAGAGGGTTTTAGAAAACAGGTAAAAATAAGATAGAAATTAAAGTCAGGTTCAGAGTCCTGATCCGACTAGGACTCTAAGGAAGAGTCTTAATTCGACTAAAACTCTGAGAAATTTTGGTTTTCTGAAAAGCAAATAACGGGATTTTTAAAATGACTTTTGAAAACAAGTGAAAATGAAATAAAAAAACTGAAATTAAGATAGAGTCATGATCCGATTAGAACTCTAGGGCAGAGTCCTAATTCTACTAGAACTCTGAGAAAAAGACCAAATAAGGGGAGTAAACAAGGTATAGACCCACTTTTAACTCAGAATCAATAAATGAAAGACTGAAAGGGTTAAAAATGTAAAATGATAGAGTCCTAGTTAAACTAGAATTCTGAAATAATTGGAATTATGCAAATTTTGAAAGAAATCATTGATTGAGAAGTGACACCACCTAGATGGTTCTCATCTGAGGTTTAAAATAGATTGAAAATTGGTTTGGAATGAATCCAGATTGTTTTTCTGAAGAAATGCTTTCGAAATGAAGCTCTGGGGGTTAACCAAATGGCAAATGTCAATTTAAAAACCCAAGTTTTTTAAATTGCTTTCAAAATAAAGGTTTTAAAATCGAATCCGGATTAGATGTTTAGAAAAACCAGAGTGCTGGATCTCGAAAATGAGATGAAATGCAATGAAATGATATGAAATAATGAGAAATGATAAGATATGACATGGAATGTCATGTGAAATGCAAACCCTTGATAAAGGATTTCAGGTATTGGATCCCAATCGACAGTTGTACCAGTTTAAAAAGTGATAAAATTGATAAAAATGAATAAAATGATTCAAGAAATGGTTTTTGTCCTTGCAAGGCTAAGAGTGACATTGAAAACTAGGGTTTGAACTGAGTTCTAGGGTTTCAGAACTCAAATGAACTGACAAGACACTGGCTCAACTAAACTCCTAGACTAAACGATCGAGAAATGATATCATTTCTTAGAGAAATAGTGAGAAATGATCACTGGAGTGAAGTAAGTTACTAATAAAAACTAGGTTTGAGCTGGAACAAAGATCGATAATACTGAGATGAACTAAAATGGAAGTTTAAACACTAGCTCAACTAACTAGACTTAGCCCAATTTCAGCTGAAATGGGCTAAAATAGTCTCCTAGACTGTGGGAAATAGATTTAAATTGGAACCACGCTATTTGAATTCTTGGTGAGCTCAGGTTAGACTCAGGGGAATAGGGTCTACTGGATTTGACTGACCCGGGAATATTTGACTGGGATTCAGGTTAGAAATGAGTTCATTTCTCAGGAAATGAACCCATTTTAGCAGGAATGGTCAGAAATGAACATGATCTGCTCATCGTGAGCTCAGGTGAGCTAGAAATGACTGACATTTTAACTGTTCTGAGCTTAAAAATAAGCTTGGTTGACTCTGACTGACAAGGATCTAAGGTGATCTAGGGTAAAATGGGAATTTTACTAACAGAATGGGAGTGAAATGACACCTAAAAGGGGACAGACCTAGGGTTAGACTTCTACACTGACGTACAGGTTTGGCATCTATGACAGGGGGGTGTCTGGAAGTGAACGAGAAAATTTGAAGGTGTTTACAGACTCCTAATATATTTGATAGTGACTCGACTAGATATTGTCTACTTTGTCCACATATTGAGCCAATTTATGCAAGAGCCTAGACTGCAACATTACAATGTTGTTGTTCAGGTTTTAAGGTACTTAAAATTATCTTCTGGTTATGTAATTATGTTGCCTGCCAAAAGTGAACTTAAACTATCAGCCTACTGTGACTCAGATTGGGCTAGTTGCCCGATGACTCTAAGATCCATAACTAGTTACCTCACTATGTTAGGGACCAGTCTCATTTTATGAAAAAGTAAGAAACAAGTCACCATTTCAAGATCTTTTGCTGAAGTAGAATATCAGTCCATGGCAGTGGCAACATGTGAGTTATGATTGAAGGCACTTCTAGTTGATTTTGGAGTTATCCACAAAGGCCCAATGATATTATACTGTGACAATCAATCGACAATATATTATCAATGCAAACCTGATGTTTCATGAGCAAACCAAACATATCAAATTAGATTGTCATCTTGTTTGCGAAAAAGTGCAATATGGTGTCATATGTACCAAATATCTTCCTACAAAGTTACAACTTGCAGACATCCTCACAAAGGCCCTTGGACGAGATTAGTTTCAAATTCTCATAAGCAAGATGGAAGTCACATATCTTTGCTCCTCATCTTGAGGGAGAGTGTCAAAGAGATACGGATCTCACATAATGCATGATCTCACATGATACGTGATATCAGATAGCGGATCTTCCAGATCATGCATGATCAAATTTCTATCCTTGCCTCATTTGGCAAGATTATAGGTTTGTTGTAACTGTCGTGTTTATCCCCTATTATCAAGGGATCCTCCTGAATATCGACTGTGTATAAGTATCATCTCATATTCAATAAACAGTAGATCGATTTTTATATAAATCTGCTTCCATAAAAATATTCAAGAGAAGGATATGGGTTGGATAAAATACAAATCCAAGGAAGCAAAGAAAGAAGAACGGTGGGCATGGCGCAGGGATCAATCATCATCTGCTTCGAAAAGAAGGGTAACAGGCTACTAGATGTGTTCACGTTGCAAGTACCATAAACTTCCAGCAAAGGGGCTACTGCCTTTGATGCCGGTCTTCTAGACCCACTATCCAAAGATAGAGAATTGCTACTATACAATATTCACTTGATGTTGCCACAAGCATCGATATAAATGGAATGCCCCCAAAACCTTTTTTGAATCCCCATAATCAGGAAGAGGTATTACCGAAAAATGACTTGTTTTTCATCGGTCCAAGGTTCTGCAAGTTATCAAATGTTCAAAGAGAGGAGGCATATTTTACAGGGGTTTCAAATATCAGCAGTTTGATTTTGGAGAAGGTATCGGTGCAGTTCTTGCAGGAGAGACGTCGGGCGGTGATGTTGTTCACATTGCAAGCATGGAGGTTGTTCAGAGCACGTTTGGGGAAGAGCAAAGGTCATCTCATCTGATTGGTCTTTCCACTATTCAGAATCAGAATGTGGGGCCTGCATTTAATCATGATGCCTCATGTTTGGAGAACCATGATGCTTGCCTCGTTAAGGAGCCAATCACGCCTTTGGAGATCACCAAAATCGTAACAATAGAAGCTCCTTTTAAAGTGGGAATTCAGTTTGGCCAAAACCGCCCAAGCTTCTCTATTGATTTGACATGTGGTAGGGGAGGATTTGGGGCAGCTGTTTCAGCTTCTTCCTTTCATAGTTTCTACTGGGAACAATTTGAATTTCTATAATCATGGGGTGGAGGTTAATATTGATGACGACTCAGCTCTCAACATCCATCGTGGATTGGAAAAGGCACCAGCTCTTCAGGATGGCGCCACCTCAACATTCAATGCTCTTTTTTTTTTTGACATGTTACATATCATTCCAGAACCATCTCAGGTATGCTTTTAGAACCGGTTCTATTTTTTGGATAATGGGGACCCGCGGGATGGGTCAGAACCACCCAACATATAGGATTTGGAATTGGTTCCTCAAAATCCAATGCCCATACTCGTTTCTCAGATCTAGATTGATCCTGTTGAACTTGATCACATGCAGACATCACCATCTTGTGTTGGGGTTGTCAATGAGACTTCAGCCAGCCCTGCAGGCTTCGGGGGATGCAAATTCAGAGGCAGTAGTCTTTGAGGATGATTCCACGTTAAGAGAGGTCTTGGCAGCCATAAAATTCTCTTATTACATCCTCTCACTCTAAAACAATGCATGATTTGACATGAAAGCAGAATGGGTTGCGCTAGGGTTCGGGGGTAAGGGCCTTCATCTGGTTTCATAATTCAATTCTAATGAAGATGCTTACCCAAAACATTCAAGGTCTGTGGCATTAATAAACAACTATATTTGGCTAGCATTATTAAGGAAAAATGATCGGATGTGATTTGTATCCGAGAGACAAAAAATAATGCTCTTGATAGAGGTTTCATGAACTATATATGGCCTAGGATAGGCACGGGGCATCCTAGTGGCTTGGCAGGAGGGCTTGTTTTGAAATGTGGAGCATGTTGGCCAATTCTTAATTTCTATCATATTTTTAGCAATGGCTATAATGCTAATTCTAGTGAACGCAATGTATGGACCATGTACTAGTGATCGAAAAGGAGCATTTTGGGCGAAGCTATGATCCATTCGAGAAGAGGTTTTGCCTGGTACAATGGACAACTGGCGTGTCAATGGAGATTTCATTGTTATTCTAATAATTGAAGACTCTAATAGATTTCAGCTATATTCAAGGAAAATGCAAAAATTCACCTCGTTTTTAGATTGCCTATGCAAGGGACTAAATTCACGTGGTCTAACAAGAGAACACTTCTAGTGTTGAAAAGCTTGATAGATTTAACATGAGAGCTTTGCGGATCCGATCATGGTTTCAGATCATGCGCCGATCTGGTTTTTGTGGTCCAAATCCAATGGGGCTAGAAAGAACTCGTTCAAACTAGGGTTGTAGTGGTTTATGGCCCAGACCTATTGGACCTAATAAGGCAATGGTGGGATAAAGCACCATCAAATGGAAGATGGACAACTCAACAAGTCCTATCTAAGCTCTTTCATGTACTAAAGAACCTCATTGGTTGTAATAAAGCAAACAACGAGGCTGAATTCAAAAATCTTTATGAATGGAAAAATCAACTTCCTGTGCTACAGGCTAAAGAAGCATTGGGGGGGGGGAGATCAAGGTGTACTTGGGAAAGAGGAGAAGGCAAGAAGAGAGGAGTTGGAGAAAAGTATAGGAAAACGATGAGTAAGAGAGATTATTAGATGAAAACAACGTGCTAAGACACATTGACTTCACACTACAAGAAAAATGTGTATTAGCGACTGACACTTTCTGTCGCTAATGTGTTTAGCGACGAAAAGTGTCTGTCGCATAATCCTATCGCTAAATTGCGACAGAATTTATCTGTCGCTAATTAGTGATGGATTAACGACAAATTATGTCCATCGCGAATCCATTGTTAAATAAGGACGGATTTGGTTTTGTGACGGATTTTATTTTGTCACTATAATTTAACGATAGATATGTATATGTTGCTAATGTTCGTCGCCAATTTAATGACAGAATAAATTTCATCACAAAAATCGACTGATTTGAATTGGCATTGGATATTAGCGACGAATACATATCTGTCGCTAATCCGTCGCAAAATTAAAAAAAAAAAGAGCCCTGAGGCATACGCCTCATATGCCTTGAGGCACACGCCTCAAGCCGAGGCGTACATGCCTTGAATTTTTTAATCAAATGAGGGTTAAAGTTCTCATTTGAATTATGGTTTTTTACGCAGTTTTAACTAAGCTGCTAGTAAAAATTGGGTATGATCCATAAGAAACCGGGTCTCAAACATAAGCCCAAGAAAAAGATTGGTCGGGGGCGCTACCCCCGGAGCCCCCGCCAAGGGCGGCCACCCTTGACCCCCGCCCGCTGACCGCGCAGCGGGACTCGCACCGAGGGAAACCCCCGGACCCCCCTCTTGTAAGTTTAGTGTTTTGATTTTTCTACCTGCAGATGTTTAATGGACAATTCTATTTGAATTTTGAATGAAGAAAACTAACTACTATTTGATTGTTGTAAATTTCAATGAAATTTTTTGAATTGTGTTTACAGATCACATACCCACAGAAAGATGAGTTAATGGCACACAGACCAAACAAATTTAGTGAATGTTTGATTTTTATAAGCTACATCAACCACATCCACAATTAGTATTTTAAAGGTAAATTTATAATGAATACTTGTAGATTAACATGGTTACCAGAGAATTCTCCAAGTGAAAAAGAAAAGGGGTGCACTAACAGAGTTATGGAAGAAAGTTTGAAGTATAAATGGCAACTAGCAAAAAACATGTGCTTTGTGACAAATTAGAAACAAAGCATATTCCCTATCCATCTCAAACCTAACTTCATTCAGATGAATACAGGAGACCAATAATAAAACCAAGTTAAAATTGAAATGTTACGTATTGATAACAGATTTTAAAAGAAAAGAGTGCAAGTGAATCCAAAGCTTTTCAAGTTTGTTATCATTCGGGTAGAAGTGTAAAAAGCTTATTCTTACATTTTGCAATTGCTCCCTCTTGAGTTCTTGATCCAATCGTTTATGTTTTTCTCAACTTTCCACTTGTTTTTCTCCATCTCCTGATCATTGCCTTTTCTTTCAATCTAGCTTCCTTTTCTGCCCTGAGAAATTAATATTTCAAAATTTTGGATGCTTAGGAAAGCAAGAAAAAATTAAAAGAAGCACTTGACTATCACTCACATGTTACACAAGTTGCTAGGAGTACATACACTTGGCTTTGCTTCTCATATTCAGAACATACCTCATGAACATTCACCATCACTTCCAACTCATGATCAAGCCACCATTGCAGTGATTTTTCATTACTCTAAGGCTGCAGCAAATGAATCAGCACATTTTTTCAGGTAAATGAATGTAATTCTAAATGTTAACTTTCCCTCCAAAAAAAAAGTGAATGTTAACTTCCAGATGGGAGTCCTCTGATGGAGATAAAAATTGTTTCTAAAATTCAAGTTATAGGTTATAAAGACTTGTCTATTCACCTTCCAAAATATAACTTTTTTATTATATACGCACTTAGAAGTCCAGCCTGCAAAATGTAAAAATGAAAGTTGTAAGAAATTACAGAGAGACATCCTATGATAAATTATTTCACATGCAGAATAAAGGGTAGCTGTAGTCATGCTAAATGGCATTGTGAAACTTACAACTACTCTAAGGAAAGTGCTCATCCCAAATAAATAAAGGAAGTTAAGAAGAAACTGTAGTCATGCTAAATGGCACTGTAGTCATGCTAAATGGCGTTGCAGAAAAGATTGCTCCAATCGCTGCAATTTAAAAAAAAATAGCATATAATGTAATTAGAAAAATTCTGTAAAACTAGCCTGTAATTAGTGAGATGCTTCTAGAATCCTCAACCATAACAAAAAAAATCAAATGAACAAAATACAAAGATAGCATACAAAGTTTTGAAATGCCCACAGGCCACAAGAGGGGAAAAATTCTAGAGAGAGAAAAGCAGACAAACCTAGAGCAAGTGAATATGAAAAAAGCAAAACAAATGAGCAAAATCAAATCGTCCTTCTGTAAACGCAGAGGAAAAAAATGGAGAACTTCAATGAAGAACCCACAGAAAACAAAATACAAAGATTGAGTTTTAATTTTCGTCGAAACTCTTTTAATATTTCTGAAGCACAGAAAAGATTAAAAACGTCATCCACTGCTACTGGAAGCAAGAATCAAAAGAAGACTCCAACAAATAGCAGAACTGTATTTGTAACGACCCGATCCGGGACCTCTCGAGCCCGGGTTCGTGGACGTTAGTTCCCAGAGGGAAATTACTCAATAAGCTCAAAAAATAGCTCAAAATCATGCCAGATTTTTTTTTTTTTATTCAATACTTGAAGGTCCATACATCCATTTACAATATCATAACCATCCAAAGACAAAAGCAGAATAAAAAGTAAAGGAAAACCATACTTCTGATGTGGCAGAGTCGTACTAAGTCCTGTGAGTGATGGCAGCAGTCCTTGAACCTACAGTTGCAACCAAAAGAAGGGGGTGAGTCTACAACACAGTAAAATTCCATTTACAAATAGACACGACCGTTGCAACTATAGTGAGCTCTAAGCTCCTAGTTTTAGTTTAGTTTGCTACTTATGCACACAAGTTAGTTATGAATTTTACTCCCATTACCGCATCTCTATTATCATTTTCAAATACCTCTTCTACTCTAATCGGCTATTCCGGACATAGCCTCCTCGGGCGTAGCAACCCATGTAGACAACTCAGAGTCTACAATGTTGGCCAGACTTATGAACCACTCACAAACAACGTAGTCCAAACCAGCCCAGACTACAGACACAGGTGCTGCAGCAGCTCGCCGGTTGCAAGCCGGGAGCGAAGGGACTCAAATGGTAGCTAGCCGAAGAGCCAGGGTGGCTATACCTACCCCCAAGGTGTCTCAAGGAGCTATACCTGCCCCCAAGGTTTTGTGGTTCATGCTACGTCCTACATGTGTCTAGTGGGCAATGTTTTAACCCCTAAGGGTCACCTAGAAACGTCTGAGATATTCCCAGGTTACTCACGAGGCACACACCTCAACATTACCCTAGACCATGCCTCCTAGTAGAGTTCCCATCACACACCGGGTGGTCATCCTATAGACAACTTTTACTCAACATTCACATCTTGAATTTAGTGCGTTATACAATCCTCAATGTATATCCACTAATTACTTTTAACACATGTTTACATGTCTGAACTGTTAAGGATGGCAACCCACCAAAAATTAATTCATGACACTTACAATGCCCCTCCCAAGGCATAAGTGTGACATTTCCCAAGGTAATACCTACCCTGAGACTCTGGAACTCTACCCTCAATTTTCACATAACACATCAATCTCATACATGCAATCATGTCATGCCACTTTTATTTCATAACTCAAAAAATATGCATGATCAGGTTTAAGCATCGCACTTGAACTTTATAGATTCCTAGGCATGCAAAACAATGTCTCTTTATAATAAACAAAACTAACATATTTGAAGCACATGGAATCATATATAAAGATGCCTAAACTAATTAGCATGTATTTTAATCAACTAAGGAGAAATTTTCAAATGTTCACCTACCTGGAACGCTTAAATTCCAATTCTTAGCCTCACGCAACCCTTGCTCTGAAAACAACGAATACATCGTATCATCAAAATTACCAAAACACTCTTAGACTTAACTGTCAAACTCTAACTCAATTCTTTCAGAGTTTGTTCACACATCCCCTACTAATAGATTCTACCCAAGCAGTAGAATCCATGGATTCAAGAATCACATGGATTCAAGAATCACATGGATCTGACTTCAGGCACTTAGCTATGCCTTGTATATTTTGTAGGCATATCAAGGGCAAAATGGTCTTTTTGCTCTTTCAATGACCTCTATGTCATCTTTACTTCATGTTACTTTAAGATCCACACACATAATAAAATTTGATCACTCAGGTCCTCAACTCAACTATGATTTGAATCATGTATTCGATATTCTTGATCCAAACCTACTTGAAAAGGGTTTGTTTGGATCTAAATCAGGTCGACTAACTAAATCCAACTTGAGTTTTGGGTCCAAACTAAGATCCAAACCCGAATCCAATTTGTAATGGAAAAATCGACTCTTCGCTACTTCGATTTTTTCATCGCACTCGATAAATCAATCGCGCACGCATCCAGTTTGTCTCGGTCTAGACTTAGTCGGTCTGACCCATATTGGGTCCACCTTCGGTCTGGGCCGAAACGGTCCACCATTACAAACCCAACTCGGTCTGCTAATTACTTTGGACCCGACTCGGTCTGTATTGCCCGAAACGGTCTGTCACAACGCACGTATCCACACATCATTTTTTTTCTTTTTGTTTGGCTTGGTCTGGACACGCCCAGACAGCCTACTTGGTTTGGTCGACCAATTCAGACCGGTTCACGTCTAGCCTGATGACCGACTCGGCCTGCAGAAACTGCAGACCGAGCTTGTCATCACGACGGGCAATAGTCAACTTCTACCATCGTCGAACTTGTTGCAGCTTCCTTCAAGCAGGGCAGCACTGCCAGTGCTCGCTGATCGTCAGTGGCTGTTGACCCAACGACGGTTGCAGGGGAAAACCCCTTTTCTTCTTCTTCTTCTTCTTCTTCTTCTTCTTCTTTTTTTCTGCAATGACGAGGGTAGTGGTCGGACCTCCTGCCTTCTCGCGGCAGGCGGTCCGTCCCTCCTCATTTTCAGTCACTGACGGCGGCAATAGCAGAGGGAAACCCCCCCCTCTACTTCCCCCTTAATATAGCCAGACAGAGAGGGCTCTCCCAGCTCCTGCATCTTTGCAACTCACCGGTGACACCTCTGTTCCCGACTACCACTGCTCTGAACATCAAAAGAGAGAGAGAGAGAGAGAGAGAGAGAGAGAAAGAGAGAGAGAGAGAGAAACTTACCTGGTGGTCGGCGACAAGCGGGGTTCCTCTCCCTCCACGCTCCCTCTCTGCTCGTTTAGAATGGGGAAATGAGAGGAGGGCCCCCCCATGGCTTTTATAGCCATGGGGGTTTGTCGGTTACCCCCTCCCTCCTTCTGGATTAACTGGGGGCAGCCCGCTTCCTCTCCCACGATCTGCTTCGTGGGAGAGGAAGGGGCGTCGTCCCCCTCTCCTTCCGTAACACCCCCATGATGGGGGGAGCGTTACAATATTCTAGATGATGCTACTCAGAAAAGGAATCTTGCAAAAAAAAATGTGGTTTAAGCTCATATATACCCAAACCACCCATTCATTGGAACCAACCAAATCAATGCTTACAAGAAACACACCCCTGTGTTTCCACTTATTGTAAGAAAGGACTAAAAGAAAGCATGCAAAAAGTCTCACAACAAACACCAAATGGGTAGACCCAAGAATTCTCCTCATACCATCCCAAACTATTTAAAACCAACCCTGCTAGAAGGAAAAATGAAAGGAAATTACAAACTCGCAAACATCAACTGGAAAAGGAAAGAAAGGAAAGAAAATGTGAGAACCCACATCTAATTTTGTAAAAGAGATCGAAATGGAAAAAAACTACAAATGTCACACTTCTTGCATACCATCATGGAAACCAACATTGAAACAAGAAAAGGAACACCAACGAATCCAAACTATAGAAAAGAAAAAACACACACACAATGCCAAGCTTCACATTTCACTCGTACCGTCCACTGAAACCAACAAAGAAACGAGAGGAGATGAACACCCACAAATCCAATTTTTTGGATGCACGGAGCCTGCAATGCCTCAACCTTAACATTTCTCTGATAATACCCATAAAAACCAACACTGAAACAAGAACAAAAGAAGGGGGGAAGCAGAGCCGAGGGGCATTAAAGTGCCCCTGCAAAGGAGCTCTCGACGTGGAGGGAGGGGTTGAGGGGCGTCGACTGGGCGGCAGAGTCGCCGTGGCCAGCGGCAAACAAGGAGGAGTAGCCATCCATTGTGTTGTCAAAAGGATGGCGCCTCTTGGCGCCGGAGGTGGTGGTGCCACCACCCGCCGCTCCAGCGGAGCCCTTGCACAAAGAGAGAGAGAGAGAGAGAGAGAGAGAGAGAGAGACGTGCCCGTCGATGCGTGGAGGCTGCGAGGAGAAAGGTGGGGGAGGAGGGAAGAGGGAGAGAACGTAACCTAAATGGGGCATTTTATATCGCTATTTTGCAATAGATTTAGCGCCAGAAGTTTTTTTTCTCGAAATCCGTCACTAATTTGCGATGAATTTAGCGACGGATAATTTTTGCCGCAAATCTATACCTATTATGCTACAGCTTTGGGACGAAAATTCTTTGTCATGAATCTGTCGTAAATTAGCGACGAATTTCGCAACGAAAAAATTTTGTCGTTAATTTTGTCGCAATTTTCAATTTTGGTGACAACTAATTTTCTTTATCTAATCCATCATAAATTTGCGATGAAAAAAATTCATCGCAAATTTCTTTCACTAGTTAACGTTTTTCTTGTAGTGTCAATTGGAAGAAACTAAACACCAAGTTTTTTCACTTATTTGCATTTTCTAGGCAGAGGAAGAATCACATCTTGACATTAAATATAGATGGCGAGTAGTATGATGAAAAGGAGATTCTTTTAAAAGCATCCAAATATTTCAAAATCTCTTATGGTGAGATGACAACTATCTCTTATTAATGGTTGGATCATGGGTTCAAGAAATTTAATGAAGTGGGTTGGATGGGGTTAGAAGGCGACTTCAACTTAGAGGAACTCAAGGGTGTGGCTTGGGACCTAATGGTAAGTCTTCGGGTTTGGATGGATTTTATATTGAGTTTTTTCGTTTGAATTGAAATTATGTGAAAGGCAACTTGCTTTGTATGATTCAACAGTTCCAATCTAATGGGAAGGTATTGGGCCTTATGGGGAGATCAACCCTTATTCTCCTTTCCAATGTGCCTCAAGCAGAAGATATTGATAGATTTTGCTCCATTTCCTTGGTAGGCACGTGCTTCCACTCAAAGCGCTTTCATTTCGGGGGAGGTTCCACAAGGCTTTTGTGTTGTTGCATGAAGTACTTATTCTATCTCTTTTGATTGACATTTTTTGATTGGTTGTCTAAAGAACATGGTCTTTTGAGAAAAATGAACTTCATGGATTGAGGGCTTGTTACAAGCCACCTCAATAGTGGTCTCTTCGAAAAGCAAAAGTGGAGTCCTTTTCAAGCATAAGAGGGTTCTCCGACAAGGAGATCCTTTCTCTCCCTATATATTTATCTTAGTCATGTAAGCATTATCTGTTATGATTACCATGGCCAAAGATACTTATCTCTTTGGAGGATGTTGAGTCTCGAATAGCATTTGCATTTCACATTTATTATTTTTAGATGACCTTTTGCAGACGAAAGATAATATGTGGATATTATGGACCATCTTATGATGTTTTGGTGAGATCTCGAGGCTGCGTATGAATGGTACAGAAAGTCAAGCTCTTGTTCTTAATGATGGTTAGAGTAATCTACAATCAAGGGCTTCTGGCATTTTTTATTGTGGTATGGGCGCTCTCCCATTTATATATTTGAGCATACCACTTCATTTGGGTATTTCTTGCAAGTTGCATTGGGGTAGAGTGGAGGATCGTATTAGGGCTAAGGTCCAATCTTGTACGGCTTGGGCGTATCCAATTGATAAGGCATAATATTTCTACTATGGTCAACCATTTGGCTCAAATTTTTGCTTTGCCAAAAAAGGTGGAGAAGAGGTTGGTTAATATTTGTCAAAACTTTATTTGGAATGAGAGAGAGGAAGGTAAGGATAGACCGTTGATGCATTAGAAGGTTACGAATGTTGATTTGGGGGGACTCGGGTTACACCACCTAGGTCCTTTCAACAAGGCCTTATTAGCCAAATGGATATATGGAATATGTGCTAACGAAGGTGTCTTGGCAACTACATTTTTAGAAAAGTATGACCTTCATAACTAGCCATGAAATTGGTTGGAGTCTTATAAATGAAAAAAGGGATCCGAGCTTTGGAAGGGTTGATTGATGGTCATCAATGATTTTTTTTTGCTTCTCCAAGAGTGTGGTGGGAGATAGGGCTGCCACTTGTTTTTTGGCATGACGTGCAGTTGACTGACCAACCTATAAAGCTTATTTATCCCGACCATTACTGACTTCCTAGAAAGAAGTTTTGTTATGTCAAAGAACGTTGATGGGAGGACTTACATGAATGAGACATTGTCTTGAGAAGAGACCCAGACGAGGGGGTCATCAAACAATGGTCTCTCTTTATCACAGGCGAAGGATCATTTATGTTGGTTATTAACTCCTAAGGGTGTATACTCTTCTGGCTTTCGCGTTAAGGGTTGTGGAGCAGTGGCTTGCCTCTAAGAGGATCCGTAGTAGGATGGTCTGTATGCATGGAAAAATCAAGACAGATTGCAGGCTCAATAAGTTGGGATTCCAATTTTCTAGTAGATCTTTATGTTGCCAATGTGAGAAAACATATTTTCATTTGTTTTGATACTGTCACTTTTTCATTTCTTCAGATATTTGCTGTTGCAATGATTTCTGATTGAGACAACATTGTCTTTCCTAAGCAGGTTCTTGGTAGGGGTAAGAAATGAGCGACAGGGTGTTATGTGTTCTCCCCCGAAGATACACTGTTTGCTATATTGTATGTTCTGGGTCCGAATGAACGCCACATGTATAAGCACATGGGGCTCATATTCCCATGTGTGTCAGCATCACTTAGCATCGAAGTCTAGTGCTATTGCAAAGACTTAAGTACCCTTTCTTGCTATTCTCGTCATTAAATGTCGGTTTGAGAAAATGCTAAAAAATGTCGTCCATTAAAAAAAAAAGGTAACGACAGTTCGAGAAAAGGACAAAAATGTCTTCCATCCAGAAAGTCGAGGATGATGTTAACTCTTCAAAGTCCAAACAACGAAACAAACTTGAAGCACTCTATCTTTCTTTTCCGTTTGAACTTTTTGTCGTCATCTTCTTTTTTCTTCCTTCTCTATGAAACACTATAAAACACACTCTCTCTCTATAGAGAAGAAATTAAGGGAGGCAAAGAGCCGGTGATCCGATAGCGATCGTCGTCCTCTTTCTACTTGCAGTGACCAGAATGCTGCCCTTATCCAGTGGGCAACTGACTGCAACGGCCCTTTCGTCGCCTTCGAGGGACACCTACAACAGAATCTTTATTCAGTACACCTACAATAGAGTCTTTTAAAGTACAATCTATCTACCTCTACATCAGCAATACTTTCGATCAGGGCTATGCCTTCTAGGTCACTCTGACACTACTCAACACGGGTGATGATGCATAAATATTACATTTTCTTAACACATTTTCACTGCATAAATGCATCATCTATAGGTTTAAGGTCCACACTTAGGTGCATAATGATGTTATAGAGCTATGGTTTGAATTTCATCGAAATCGGACTTAAAATGAAGAAATTATGGCATTTACAGTGTAACGGGTCAAACTTCAGAGCAAATCTGGAGATTCAAGATCCAAAAGTCCATCTGGGTCTTGGATTTGGACCAAAACACATGTAGATCCACTCCAGCCAGCCCATTCACGTTTTATCATAAATCAATTGCTAAAAACCCCCTCCTACATGAGGAGCCCAGAGAAATTTTACTTTTTAAACCCTTTTCTGAAAATACCCAAAATAAACCCCAATCGTTTAAGAGGGAGAAAACACCCAGCTGCAACCGGTCTTTGCTTTGGTTTTCGTGCCCTAGGGGCACGAATCTTTCTCCAAGCCACCTTCCACCCAGCCGCCCCTCTCACCCATCTTCTTCCTCATCCATGAAGTTGCAGAAAATCGCCATCTTCAATAAAGATGTTGTTCCTTATTCTTTCATTCTCTTCTTTTCATATCATGTCCTTCTTCTCCCCTTGTTGGAACTAATCATTGAGGTTGTATCTTTGCAGTTGCAGCTGGAGTGTATCCGTCACGGTAGAGGTTCCGCTCTTCCATGGCCGGCCCTGAACCCCGGAGCACCACCACTTGTGGATCCCTGCAAAGATGGCAGCAAAGAGATGTTAGACAGCATCACCGATGTTCCTCATGACGCGAAAGCCTAGCAAAATCCGATTTTTCCTTCCCCTTAGTCGTCGGATCGCCCTAGAGGTTAGATCTTCCCATCCACTGCTTCTAGTTAAAACCCAACGTGTGTATGTGCTGTTTTAGGTTTATTTTCTGTGACTATTTTGTGCATTTTGAGTGTATTTCCAGCCTTAGTGTAGACGTGTGGTGCTTGAGACCAACACTTTAGGGTCTAGGTATTATTGCTTTGTTTTATGCGTTTTCAGATTTGAGAAAAGTAAAATCGAGTTTTTAGTTTTCTGTTTTTCTAAGTATTGTCCAGTCATCATGTTCATATTCTGTGATGTTTGTCCAGCATAGTTGTTTAATTAGATGTCTGAAATTTTATTTAGTTTTAGCTTTCATTTTGTTGTAGGGTTGATTTAGATGTAGTTCCCATTTTGTTTATCGAGTTTTTATGAATGTCATGTTCTTTCAATTTGTTCAAAATATTTAGTTTAAGTCTAGTTAGCTGTAACGTTTTTTGTAGCTGTGTAGGTTGTTAAATTAATTTCATTTAGTTAATTAGATGATTAGAATTAAGTAGTTTTAATTTGAGAGTAGATTTTGTTATAGATAAATTTGTTGTTTTAGTTTTAATTAGTCGATTATGGTAGATTTAAGGTTCAGCGTTTTCTGTTTTATTTAGTTATTTCACAGCATATTAGTTAGGTTAATTTGTGTTATTTATTCTAAAAATGTATCCTTAATCATGTATGAGTATCATTTACTTTAGGTTTTGTGTGGCGTCATAGTGATAGATCTAATTTAGTTCTAGTGTTCTCTATTTCCTAGATTAATGTAATGTTGTGTTTCTTGATTAGTTTATGTAATTTCTGTATATTATAGCTTGTTGGGATTGATGTATGTAGATTAGATATATTATAAGGTTAATTAGTATAGTTGGATGTAGTGAAATTCGTTTTAGTAGTTTTTAGAATTTATTTGTTAATGTTGATTTTAGTATAGCATTTAGAATAGTTAGATTTTGCTAATTTGTGTACATAAGTTAATTTAGTTAGTTTAGAAATATGTTGCATTAGCCTAGTTAAGTTAATTAGTTTATAATTTAGATAAAGGGCATGGTGGTCATTGTAGTTAGAAAACGGTTTTGGTAAAGTTACAACTCCTCCAAATTCGTGGGATTACATTTTAAGAAAGTATTAATGCTTTTAGCTAGCCAAAATATAATCAATGCTTCCCTTTACATCTTTGGTAACAATTGTGAAATTCAAATCTTCTTTTAAAACGTGTTTTGGGAAAGGCTTTCAAATGGATCCCTTGCTCTTAAAGAAAGAGCGAAAACGTATGAGTCCACTAGCTGGACGGTTTTTGAAATTGAAATCTTTCTTAATAAGCTACTAAAGGTAAGAAGGGAGGAGGATGTTCTTTACTAAATTCGGTTTCTAGCATTTATAGCCCTAATTAATCCTTTCCTAGTTTGACTTAGACTAGAATTAATATTAGTTAACTTAGTAAGTTTAAAATTAGGATTAGATTAGAGAAATCATGTATGACCTAGTTAAGTAGGTATTAACATTAGTTTGTAATTCATTTAGGGGTTTTAATTAGATAGATTAATTGGTGGTTGACCCTTTTAGTAGATAGTGATATTAGTTTACTTTTCATTTAGGAATTAAATTAGGTTTGCATTATCGTTTTAGTAAGTGCTAATTAATTAGTAGAAATGCTAGTTCATAGGGTGGCGTGAACCCTAGTCAAAGCCATATCCTATAACCGCCACCCTATCTAACATTAGTAACCCCTAATCCTACTTAGTGACTAATCCTATTAACCCTAACCATACATAGCTAACTTTAGTTAGGGATTAACCTTAGCTAACTCTAACCAACCCTAGTCAACCTAATCGTAGTTAGTAAATTAACCCTAACCGTACCCTAACTACTCTAGTTAATAGTTAATCTTAGGTAGTTACTAACCTTAGTTAGACTAACATTAGGTTGTCATTGGTGTTTCACTTAGGTTTTAGGATGGTTAATTAAATACTTAGTTGATTAATTAGTTTAGGTTAGATAGAGTATATTACATTAGTTAGTTGCATTCATATAGATGTTATAAGTAGAATTGTAGCTTAGTTAGGATAGATTAACATTACTATGATTAGTTAGATTAATTTGAACATTTCTTGTGTAGTTTTATTAGATTTTTATATAAGTAATTTAATTACTGTAGTTTTCTGCATTTTAGCAGTAGTTTAGATTAGTATTGGACTATTTTTAATGTGTGCTTTAATGATAGAATGTCAATTGTGGATTTACATAAATGAATAGTGCATTGAACCTAAACCCTGATTTTTATCCTCTTGTGCACTCGTCAATTTATGTGGATATTTTTTTATTTTTCTAAAAATTCTTTTTTTATTCTCCACATCCGGGTGTTCACTGCCCGCATACCAAAATTCAGCTCATTTCGAGTTGATTTGATCTGGTTTTTAAGCGTTTTGTGAAAACAGCTTTTTCTGATTTTTCAATTTCGGGTCCTGTAATTTCCAGAATTATGCTGATTTTGAAACACTTATATCTGGAGATCCATAATGTATTTTTCAAATATGTAAAGTGTGTCAGATTCTTGAATCTGTCAGTTACAAAATAGAAGTGATTTCGTGAATTTTGGAATTCGTTTGACCTTTCAAATCACCTATTTGTGAAAAGTTGTCAGAATCCACTTTTGCATTGTTTAGGGACAAAACAGTAATTTAGTCATTTGTATGATTTAACATAGTTTTTAGTGTTTTATAGCTTATAGTTGGTAAATTAACTGTCGTTAGATTAATTAGGATTGATTTTTTTTAGTTAGTTTAGTTAGATAATGTAATTTTAGTTTTTTGTGTTTGTTTAGTGTATTTTAATTTCGTAGTTATTTTAGAAATATTTGTAGATTGTAATTTAGATTTCATTATGCATTGTTACTGACTTTTTGTTTTCCTTGTTTTAGGTTGATGAGTTAGATCTAGATTTACAGGGTATTTCACATATGAAGTGCAACTGCACAAGTGGTGAAAAGACCGATTTACCCTTGGAGCTCTGGAGGAGACTTAGATGCCTGCTTTAGTTTTTTTTCATGTATTTAGATTGCTAGTTAATTAGAATTGTAATAATGACATAGTTGTAAACTTTGTTATATTAATAAATTGTTACTTTAGAATTAATTCGGAATGTATCCCGTTCCCTGTGGTTTTGACCCGTACTCGCCACTTCTGTGGAAAGTCGGTTTTTATATCTTTGGTTGACGATTTTCCCTTGTTTTCATTGAAAATATTGTTTTAAAAATACACTATTCAAAAGTGCAACCAAATTTTAGCGCCGTTGTCAGGGAACGACGATTATATTCTGATTATTTCTGAGATTTCAGTTTGTTAATATGTGTTTAGTTATTTTTATTTGTTTTAGTGTGTAGGATTTAACATAGTGAGAAAATATAGTGTTCACTTGCTGTTTTTCTTAAAATTTGGTTTGACTTTTGGAGATGCTATTTTAATAAGATAAATTTTTAATAAAATACTTGGAAAATCGTCAACCAAAGATATAAAAACCGACTTTCTGTAGAAGTGCCGAGTACGGGTCGAATCCACAGGGAACGGGATACATTCTGAATTAAATATAAAATAACACTTTATTAATATAACAGAGTTTACAACTATGTCAATATTACAAATTAAATTAAATAACAATCTAAACTATGAAAATAAACTAAAGAAGGAAGCTAAGTCTTCGGCAGATCTCCAGGGGCAAATCGGTCTTTTCACCACATGTGCAGTTGCACTTCATATCTGAAATACACTTGTAAACCTGTTCTAACTTATCAACCTACACAATGAACACACAAAATCAGTAAACAATTAATAATTAACCTAAATTACATCTACGATTATTTCTAAACTAATGCAGAAATTAAACTACAATTAAATAACTAAAGAAAAATACAATTACAACTTCTAATTACACTAACTAAGAAAATGCATGCTAACTATTCTAAATACTGTTAATTCACCAACTACAATACTAGAAAACACTAAAACTACACTAAATCAAACAAATGATTAAATGACTATTTTGTCCCTAAAGAATGCAAAAGTGGACTCTGACAGCTTTTCACAAACTGATGATTTGAAAGGTCAAATGGATTCCAAAATTCACCAAATTACTTATGTTCTGTAACTGACAGATTCAAGAAACTGTCACATTTTACAGATTTGAAAAATACGTTATTGATATCCAGATATAAGCCTTTCAAAATCAGGATAATCTTGGAAATCACAGACAGCTAACACACGGATGTGGAGAATAGAAAAATAATTTTTAGAAAACTCTAGAAAAATCTACATAAAATGACGAGTGCACGAGAGGGTAAAAATCAGTTTTAAAAATCAGTGCACTATTCATTTATGCAAATCCATGAATCACATCTCGACATTAAACCACAAACAAAAACAGTCCTAACTAAACCTAATCTACTGTTGAAATACAAAAAAACACAACAATTAAATTACTTAAATCAAAATCTAAATAAACTACATGAGGGATGTTAATTCAAATCTAACTAAGACACTAACTCCAATCTATCTTAATCTAAATTATAGTTCTAATCTAAACAACCCATTAAGTCTAATCTAACCTAAATAAGTTCCTATTTTAATTAAAATATCTAACTGCATGAATCTAATTAATATTAATGTACTGTATCTAACCTAAACTTAATCAATTAATTAATCATCTGACTAACAACTCTAAAACCTAAGTGAACCAACTACTAACCTACGCTTATGTTAACTAAGGTTAGTTACTAATTAGGAATAACTAAAACTACGGTTAATTAAGTACCTAGGATTAATCACTAACTAGAGTTAGTTCCTAACTAAGGTCAACTAGGGTCAACTGGCTAACTATGGTTAGATAGAGGTACGGTTAGGGTTAACTAACTATAAAAAGGTGAATCTAACTAGGACTAGCTACTAACTATAGTTAGTTAGGGTGGCGACATAGAATATGGCTTTGACTAGGGTCCACGCCATCCTAAGTTAACTAACTAGGCTAACTAAGTTAAAAACCAACTAGATTAAACACCTAACAATTAAGACTCTAAACTAAAATCGGTAATTGAAATAATAAACCTAAAACCTAATCTAATCACTTTACACTAAATAGAATGCAACCTAATATTATTACCTAACAAAATAGTAATACACGATTTCTCTAATCTAAACTATTACTATATTTACTAAATTAATTAATATCCAATTAATACTAAATCAAACTAGGTAAGTAGTAAATAGGGCTCTAAAGATAAGAAGCCACGAATTTGGTAGAGGCCACCTCCTTCCCTTAATATCTTAATATCTCATTAGGAAAGCTTTAAATATAAAAAACCGTCCAGCTTATTGGGCCATACGTTTTTCTCATTTTGTATTAAAACATTACCCTTTTTCAAAACACTTCCCAAATTTATTACACGTTTTTGGTTGGCCTTAAAAGAGAATGTAGCATTTCAATCATTGCCAAAATCGTGTAAACATGTTTTGGACACTCTTTTGAAATTCAAATGGGTTTCCATCTTTTAAAATGTAATTCCCTTGTAACTTGGTTGGATAAAATTTATTACAACTTTCCTTAAGTCATTCCCACGAATTGGGAGGGATAGGCCACCTTACCAAAAACGTATTTCATTCAAGATTACTTCAATACCCCTTAACTCAAATACTAGAGTAAATAAACAACTAAGCTATTCTAATATTAACCTCTCTAAGTTAGTAAACATAATTCAAAGGGTATGAACAGGAAATATGAATTAGAAAGATTGAATTAAATCCTACACCAAAATTAAAACACTAAGTTAATGCTAAATTAATTAAAACAACTATCATGGAATTTAAATGCTCTAATTAACCTATGATAAATCCTAATATTAAACATAGCAAATATTAATCTATAAAGCTATTATATACCGAATTTGAATAAAATATGAATTATACAAAACATTATATTAAATATATCCTAAAACATTAACTAAACTATATATACTAATTATTCTAATCGAAAATCTGAATTATAATACATGAATACACGTCTAAACTGAACTATTAAAACTAAGAAACAGAAGGGACTGAACGAACTACTGCACTGAAAAGTAAAACACAAACAGAAAACGCTAACACAAAATACACTACAATCGACTATCCTAAAATGTAAAAATAGAAATTAAACACTAAACTAATTCTAATACCAGATTAATACTAACTCCTCTACACAACAATTTAACTGGATTAAAGACTAATTTAAACTCATATTATACAGAAAACGCTGCAGTAGATTTGACATTAAACAACTACTTTAAACACACCTAATGAATATGCAACTCACACTATTTTCAGGAATTGAAATGAAAACTTCACACGGAATCAAATTATAAGACACCTACACGACCTAATCTGCTATTATCAACATAACTACATCTAAAGATTACTAGAATAACATTATGAAAATGCAGACACACAGATCAGAAAATTCAAAACACACGCACAACACAATTTGGGTTTTAACTAGAAGCAGTGGATGGGAATATCTAACCTCCAGGGCGATCCGGCGACTGAGGGGAAAGGAAGAGCGGACTTTGCTTGACTTCACACCGCAAGGAACCACGGTGATGCTGTCTAACATCTCTTTGTTGTCTTCTTTGCAGGAATCTAAAAGTGGTGGTGCTCCGGGGTTCAGGGTCGGCCAGCCATGGAGGAGCGTGACCTCCACCATGACGGATACACTCCAGCTGCAGCTGCAAAGACACAACCTCAATGGTTAGTTCCAGCAGGGGGAGAAGAAAGGTATGGTCTGGAAAAGAAGAGAATGGAAGATAAAGATTCGGCATCTCCATTGGTGTTGGCATGGCTTCCATGGCCAACCATAGATGAGGAAGAAGGTGTGTGAAGTGGGCGGCTGGGAAGGAAGTGGATGTGAGCAAGATTCGTGCCCCTATGGCACAAAAATCAAAGCAAAGACAAGAGCAAGCTGGGCATGTTCTCTCTTTTAACGTTTTGGGTTATTTTGGGCGTTTTTCCAGAAAAAGGATTAGAAGATAAATTATGTCTGGGTGCCTCTTCCTACAGGAGGTTTTTAGAAAATATTCTATGAAAACTTAAGTGGCGGGAGCTGGGTTGAATCTACATGCTTTTGGTCCAGATCCAATGTCTAAATGGATGTTTGGATCCAAATCTTTCAAATCTACTTCGAGGTTTGACCCGTTACACTGTAAATGCCATAATTCCTTCGTTTTAAGTCTGATTTTGATGAAATTTGAACCAAAGCTCTATAACATCATTATGCACCTAAGTGTGGACCTTAAACCTATAGATGATGCATTTATGCAGTGAAAATGTATTAATAAAACGTAATATTTATGCATCATCAAATACCCCCATGCTAGAATAATTGCTAGTCCTTAGCAATACAATCTACCCTCGCAATGAAGATATGGACTACCCATTAACATGAAAGCTCTTTTTAAAAAAATAAAATAAACAAAACTAACTCACTTTTGTAGGAATCACGGTTGCATTTAGCACATGCAACAAGCTCTTTAAACCCCTGGGTTACCCCAGTGGACAAGTAATCGTCTCGTGAGGGTTTGCAGATATGCTACCTACAAACATCAATATCATGCATGAATGATTTTTCAGAAAGATTAGGCAATTAAGAACTCATTATAAATAAATATTTCATGTAATCTACATTCTCAAAACAAATTCAGAATTTTCATGCCACCACAGTAAAAATCTTTTTTCTTTCACTTCTCTAAAACTGTAATTATCTATGAATTTTCTCAGAAAGTCAAGTATTATCATGTATTACTCATTTATCCTCACTTGTATATTTTTTGCACAGTAATTCACAAATATTTCTAAGCAATGATTTTTTCTCATTAAGCTCATTCTTTTTCTTTTGATATTCAACTTTTCACTCTTTTTCATTCTTCTAACTTGAGCACTATTTCGAATATCCAGTCTTGTGACCCAAGTAGCGAGCTTTGGGTCTGTGACTCCCAGGTCAGACAACCTTAGGGCACCAGATACAGAGTATCCCTCAGACTTAATTGCTCGAGTCACTAGACCTTCTATTCTAATAGTTTACGTATAGTCTTCCTCTCATCATGTGCAATGTCTTTATCTCTTAGGCTTTTTATGCAGTCCATGTAACAAGCTTTCGAATCAGTGGCTCCCAAACTAGATGGCTTTAGGGCACTAGGTGTAAAACACCCTTCAGACTCTACTTACTCGAACTACAAAGGCCACAGATATCGACTAGACAAGAAGATGAACTCTTTCGTTATCCTTTTCGTCAAGAGACTCAAACATTTCAACTTGTGTCTAAGTTCTTCTACTAGGACTCACAAAGACATCGACAACTAAACGTAGCTCTATTCTATTAAGCTCATTTTTCAAAAACATCTTTCAATTGCTTTCATTTTTCCACACAACACACTGTGCATACTTATACTAAAGTGATTAAAAACTTTATAACAATCAAATACTATCTTTTCTTTGAATTTTCTCATAATTAACTACACTATTTAGATCAGATCAAAAAAAAATTTCACATGGGGCTTACAAATTTCTAACATGTCAGATCATGCAGATAAACAATCATATATGCTACAACTTATTCTTAAAGACCTACTTTTATGAGTTTTAAGCTATCAAACATAAAAAATTTTGAAAAAATTGTGCATCTAAACCATCCCCCCCATGCTTGAATGACACTGTCCCTAGTGGCATACAAAAATATGCAGTCATGCAATGCAGATGCACACTAAAGAACAATAAAATAAATTGGGAGAAAGGATAGATTGATGGATCGGATGTTCATGCATGTCAACAATGAAATTCAACATGAAATCAAAACAAAATTCAAAACAAAACACATGAATAACTAACTACTTTATTTCTGATGTACATATGATACATAAAGCAGAACAAATGAACAAACTATAAGTTCTAACATCTAAATCAGTAGCTAACATATGTTAGAATTATTCTATGAAAATCAATTTACATCTAAATCAGTAAGTTAAATAACTACTCTATTTTAAGCTATGTTAAAACAATCTAATTAATCTATAAAATAAAAGACAAATCAACTCTAAATCAGTAAATACAGGAAATCACTGCTATGTTATCTAAGACTCACCTGTCTAATTTGAACATTGAATCATGAAGTTCAGTGAATCCTAGGAAAAACAGCAAGTGAACCTACATTTTCTAACTATGTTAAATCCTACAAACTAAAACAACTAAAACAACTAACTAAACACATATTAATAAACTGAAATCTCAGAAGTAATCAACATATAATCGCCGTTCCCCGGCAACAACGCCAAAATTTGGTTTTACTTTTGGAGATGCTATTTTTAAAAGATAATTTTTCAATAAAATACTTTGAAAATCGTCAACCAAAGATATAAAAATCGATTTTCCACGGAAGTGGCGAGTATGGGTCGAATCCATAGGGAACGGGATATATTCTGAATTAAATCTAAAATAACACTTTATTAATATAACAGAGTTTACAACTATGTCAATATTACAAATTAAATTAAATAACAATCTAAACTATGAAAATAAACTAAAGAAGGAAGCTAAGTCTTTGGCAGATCTTTTGACTTTTGAAGATGCTATTTTTAAAAGATAATTTTTCAATAAAATACTTGGAAAATCATCAACCAAAGATATAAAAACCGACTTTCCACAGAAGTGGCAAGTACGGGTCGAATCCACAGGGAACAGGATACATTCTGAATTAAATCTAAAATAACACTTTATTAATATAACAGAGTTTACAACTATGTCAATATTACAAATTAAATTAAATAATAATCTAAACTATGAAAATAAACTAAAGAAGGAAGCTAAGTCTTCGGCAGATCTCCAGGGGCAAATCAGTTTTTTCACCACATGTGCAGTTGCACTTCATATCTGAAATACACTTGTAAACCTGTTCTAACTTATCAACCTACACAATGAAAACACAAAATCAGTAAACAATTAATAATTAACCTAAATTACATCTACGATTATTTCTAAACTAATGCAGAAATTAAACTACAATTAAATAACTACAGAAAAATACAATTACAACTTCTAATTACACTAACTAAGAAAATGCATGCTAACTATTCTAAATATTGTTAATTCACCAACTACAATACTAGAAAACACTAAAACTACACTAAATCAAAAAATGATTAAATGACTATTTTGTTCCTAAAGAATGCAAAAGTGGACTCTGACAGCTTTTCACAAACTGATGATTTGAAAGGTCAAACGGATTCCAAAATTCACCAAATTACTTCTGTTCTGTAACTGACAGATTCAAGAATCTGACATATTTTACAGATTTGAAAATACATTTGGATCTCCAGATATAAGCGTTTCAAAATCTGGATAATCTTGGAAATCACAGGACCCAAAATTTAAAATCCCGAAAAAGTTGTTTTCACAAAACGCTTAAAAACCAGACCAAATCAACTCGGATCGAGCTGAAATTTGGTCTGCAGACAGTTAACACACGGGATGTGGAGAATAGAAAAATAATTTCTAGAAAACTCCAGAAAAATTCACATAAAATGATGAGTGCACAAGAGGGTAAAAATCAGTTTTAAAAATCAGTGCACTATTCATTTATGCAAATCCACGAATCACATCTCGACATTAAACCACAAACAAAAACAGTCCTAATTAAACCTAATCTACTGTTAAACTACAGAAAAACACAACAATTAAATTACTTAAATCAAAATCTAAATAAACTACATGAGGGATGTTAATTCAAATCTAACTAAGACACTAACTCTAATCTATCTTAATCTAAATAATATTTCTAATCTAAACAACCCATTAAGTCTAATCTAACCTAAATAAGTTCCTATTCTAATTAAAATATCTAACTGCATGAATCTAATTAATATTAATGTACTATATCTAACCTAAACTTAATTAATTAATTAATCATCTGACTAACAACTCTAAAACCTAAGTGAACCAACTACTAACCTACGCTTATGTTAACTATGGTTAGTTACTAATTAGGAATAACTAAAACTACGGTTAATTAAGTACCTAGGATTAATCACTAACTAGGGTTAGTTCCTAACTAAGGTCGACTAGGGTCAACTGGCTAACTATGGTTAGATAGAGGTACAGTTAGGGTTAACTAACTATCTAAAGGTTAATCTAACTAGGACTAGCTACTAACTATAGTTAGTTAGGGTGGCGACATAAAATATGGCTTTGACTAGGGTCCACGCCATCCTAAGTTAACTAACTAGGCTAACTAAGTTAAAAACCAACTAGATTAAACACCTAACAATTAAGACTCTAAACTAAAATCGATAATTGAAATAATAAACCTAAAACCTAATCTAATCACTTTACACTAAATAGAATGCAACCTAATATTATTACCTAACAAAATAGTAATAAGCGATTTCTCTAATCTAAACTATTACTATATTTACTAAATTAATTAATATCCAATTAATACTAAATCATACTAGGTAAGTAGTAAATAGGGCTCTAAAGATGAGAAGCCACGAATTTGGTAGAGGCCACCTCCTTCCGTTAATATCTTAATATCTCATTAGGAAAGCTTTCAATATCAAAAACTATCCAGCTTATTGGGCCATACATTTTTCTCATTTTGCATTAAAACATTAGACCCTTTTTCAAAACACTTCCAAATTTATTACACGTTTTTGGTTGGCCATAAAAGAGAATGTAGCATTTCAATCATTGCCAAAATCGTGTAAACATGTTTTGGAAACTCTTTTGAAATTCAAATGGGTTTCCACCTTTTAAAATGTAATTCCTTTGTAACTTGGCTGGACAAAATTTATTAAGACTTTCCTTAATTCATTCCCACGAATTGGGAGGGATAGGCCACCTTACCAAAAACGTATTTCATTCAAGATTACTTCAATACCCCTTAACTCAAATACTAGAGTAAATAAACAACTAAGCTATTCTAATATTAACCTCTCTAAGTTAGTAAACATAATTCAAAGGGTATGAACAGGAAATACGAATTAGAAAGATTGAATTAAATCCTACACCAAAATTAAAACACTAAGTTAATGCTAAATTAATTAAAACAATTATCATGGAATTTAAATGCTCTAATTAACCTATGATAAATCCTAATATTAAACATAGCAAATATTAATCTATAAAGCTATTATATACCGAATTTGAATAAAATATGAATTAAGCAAAACATTATATTAAATATATCCTAAAACATCAACTAAACTATATATACTAATGACTCTAATCGAAAATCTGAATTATAATACATGAATACATGTCTAAACTGAACTATTAAAACTAAGAAACAGAAGGGACTGAACGAACTACTGCACTGAAAAGTAAAACACAAACAGAAAATGCTAAAACAAAATACACTACAATCGACTATCCTAAAACGCAAAAATAGAAATTAAGCACTAAACTAAATCTAATACCAGATTAACACTAACTCCTCTACACAGCAATTTAATTCGATTAAAGACTAATTTAAACTCATATTATACAGAATACGCTACAACAGATTTGACATTAAACAACTACTTTAAACACACCTAATGAATATGCGACTCACACTATCTTCAGGAATTAAAATGAAAACTTCACACAGAATCAAATTGTAAGACATTTACATGACCTAATCTGCTATTATCAACATAACTACATCTAAAGATTACTGGAATAACATTATGAAAACGTAGACACACAGATCAGAAAATTCAAAACACATGCACAACACAATTTGGGTTTTAACTAGAAGTAGTGGATGGGAAGATCTAACCTCCAGGGCGATCCGACGACTGAGGGGAAAGGAAGAGCGGACTTTTCTTGACTTCGCACCGGAAGGAACCTCGGTGATGCTGTCTAACATCTCTTTGCTGTCTTCTTTGCAGGAATCTACAAGTGGTGGTGCTCCGGGGTTCAGGGTCGACCGACCATGGAGGAGCGGGACCTCCACCATGACGGATACACTCCAGCTGCAGCTGCAAAGACACAACCTCAATGGTTAGTTCCAGCAAGAGGAGAAGAAAGGAATGGTCTGGAAAAGAAGAGAATGGAAGATAAAGATTCGGCATCTCCATTGGTGTTGGCATGGCTTCCATGGCCAACCATAGATGAGGAAGAAGGTGTATGAAGTGGGCGGCTGGGAAGGAAGTGGATGTGAGCAAGATTCGTGCCCCTAGGGCAGGAAAATCAAAGCAAAGACAAGAGCAAGCTGGGCGTGTTATCTCTTTTAATGTTTTGGGTTATTTTGGGCGTTTTTCCAGAAAAAGGATTAAAAGATAAACTATGTCTGGGCGCCTCTTCCTACAGAAGTTTTTTAGAAAATATTCTATGAAAACTTAAGTGGCTGGAGTTGGGTTGATTCTACATGCTTTTGGTCCAAATGGATGTTTGGATCCAAATCTTTCAAATCTACTCCGAGGTTTGACCCGTTACATTGTAAATGCCATAATTTCTTCGTTTTAAGTCCGATTTTGATGAAATTCGAACCAAAGCTCTATAGCATCATTATGCACCTAAGTGTGGACCATAAACCTATAGATGATGCATTTATTCAGTGAAAATGTATTAATAAAATGTAATATTTATGCATCATCAGAATTCACTGAACTTCATGTTTCAATGCTTAATTAGACAGGTGAGTCTTAGATAACATAGCAGTGATTTCCTGTATTTACTGATTTAGATTAGAATTGTTTTTATTTTCATAGATTAATTAGATTGTTTTAACATAGTGTAAAATAGAGTAGTTATTCAACTTGCTAATTTAGATATAGATTGATTTACATAGTGTAATTGCTAAACTTACTGATTTAGATGTAGATTACTTCTAACATAGTTCAGTTGCTTTATCTATTAGTGTTCTTATTTTATTAACTGTAATTTAGGATGTATCATATGTATAGTAGAATAAAATAATTATTTGTTTGTGTTCAGTTATGAATTTTTTTTTTATTTTTGGATTTCATTGTTGACATGCATGAACATCTGATCCATCAATGTATGAGTCCAAGTAATCATACATGAAGAAGCCTTCAGGAGTAGAACATTGACCAGATTAGCAGAAAACTATGCATTTGTACATGCATAATGGTGGTGCAAAGTTCAGTCAATCGACAACTTCAAAGGCTCGAGCATACCAGGTTGTATCTATCCTTTCTCCTGATTTATTTTATTGTTCTATAGTGTGTATCCGCATTACATGTTTGCATATCTTGTATGCCACTAGGGACAGTGTCATTCAAGCATGGGGGATGGTTTAGATGCACAAAATTTAAATTTTTTTTTAATGTCTGGTAGCTTAAAACTCATAAAAGTAGGTCTTTAAGAATTAGTTGTAGCATATATGATTGTTTTTCTGCATAATCTGACAATTTAGAAATGATTAAGCCCCATGTGAATTTTTTTTTCTTTTCTGATCTGATCAAAATAGAGTAGTTGTTTATGAAATAGTTAAAGAAAAGATAGTGTTTGATTGTTAGAAAGTTTTGAATCACTTTAGTATAATTATGCACAGTGTGTTTTGTGGAAAAAGTAAGCAATTGAATGATGTTTTTGAAAAATGAGCTTAAAAGTAGAGAGCTACGTTTAGTTGTTGATGTCTTTGTGAGTCTTAGTAGTGGAACTCAGACACAAGTTGAAGTGTTTGAGTCTCTTGACGAAAAGGATAACGAAGGAGATCATCTTCTTGTCTAGTCGATATCTGTGGCCTTTGTGGTTCGAGTAAGTAGAGTCTGCAGGGTGTTTTACACCTGGTGCCCTAAAGCCATCTGGTTTGGGAGCCACCGATTCAAAAACTTGTTACATGGGCTGCATAGAAAGCCTAAGATATAGAGACATTGCACATGATGAGAAGAAGACTATACATAAAGTATTAGAATAGAAGGTCTAGTGACTCGAGCAATTAAGTCCGAGGGATACTTTGTATCTGGTGCCCTAAGGTTGTCTGATCTGGGAGTCACTGACCCAAAGCTCGCTACACGAGTCACAAGACTGATCATTTGAAATAGTGCTCAAGTTAGAAGAATGAAAAAGAGTGAAAAATTGAATATCAAAAAGAAAAAAAAAAGAGTGAGCTTAAAGAGAAAATTTCATTGCTTAGGAATAATTGTGAATTACTGTGTAGAAAATATACAGGTGAGGATAAATGAGTAATGTATGATAATACTTGACTTTCTGAGAAAATTCATAGATAATTACAATTCTAGAAAAGTGAAGGAAAAAGATTTTTACTGTGGTGGCATAAAAAATCTAAATCTGTTATGAGGATGTAGATTACATGAAATATTTGTTTACAATGAGTTCTTAACTGCCTAATATTTCTGAAAACTCATTCATGCATGATATTGATGTTTGTGGGTAGCATCTCTGCAAACCCTCACGAGACCTTGCTCGTCCACTGGGGTAACCCAGAGGTTTAAAGGGCTTGTTGCATGTGCTAAATGCAACAATGATTCCTACGAAAGTGAGTTAGTTTTTTTAATAAGCGCTTTCATGTTATTGGGTAGTCCATATCTTCATTGCAAGGGTAGAGTGTATTGCTAGGCACTAACAATTATTCTAGCATAGGAGTATTTGATGATGCATAAATATTATGTTTTCTTAACACATTTTTACTGCATAAATGCATCATCTATAGGTTTAAGGTCCACACTAAGGTGCATAATGATGTTATAGAGATATGGTTCGAATTTCATCAAAATCAGACTTAAAATGAAGAAATTATGGCATTTACAGTGTAACAGGTCAAACTTCAGAGCAAATCTGGAGATTCAGGATCCAAAAGTCCATCTCGGTCTTGGATCTGGACCAAAACACATGTAGATCCACTCCATCCAGCCCATTCACGTTTTATCATAAATCAATTGCTAAAAAACCCCTCCTACATGAGGCGCCCAGAGAAATTTTACTTTTTAAACCCTTTTCTGAAAATACCCAAAATAAACCCCAATCGTTTAAGAGGGAGAAAACACCCAGCTGCAACCGGTCTTTGCTTTGGTTTTTGTGACCTAGGGGTACAAATCTTTCTCCAAGCCACCTTCCACCCAGCCGCCCCTCTCACCCATCTTCTTCCTCATCCATGAAGTTGCAGAAAATCGCCATCTTCAATAAAGATGTCGTTCCTTATTCTTTCATTCTCTTCTTTTCATATCATGTCTTTCTTCTCCCCTTGTTGGAACTAATCATTGAGGTTGTATCTTTGCAGCTGCAGCTGGAGTGTATCCGTCACGGTAGAGGTTCCGCTCTTCCATGGTCGGCCGGCCCTGAACCCCGGAGCACCACCACCTGTGGATCCCAGCAAAGATGACAACAAAGAGATGTTAGACAGCATCACCGAGGTTCCTCGTGGCACGAAAGCCTAGCAAAGTCCCCTCTTTCCTTCCCCTCAGTCGTCGGATCGCCCTGGAGGTTAGATCTTCCCATCCACTGCTTCTAGTTAAAACCCAACATGTGTATGTGCTATTTTAGGTTTATTTTCTGTGATTGTTGTGTGCGTTTTGAGTGTATTTCCAGCCTTAGTGTAGACGTGTGGTGCTTGAGACCAGCACTTTAGGGTCTAGGTATTATTGCTTTGTTTTATGCATTTTCAGATTTGAGAAAAGTAAAATCGAGTTTTTAGTTTTCTGTTTTTCTAAGTATCGTCCAGTCATCATGTTCATATTCTGTGATGTTCGTTCAGCATAGTGGTTTAATTAGATGTCTGAAACTTTATTTAGTTTTAGCTTTCATTTTGTTGTAGGGTTGATTTAGATGTAGTTCCCATTTTGTTTATCAAGTTTTTATGAATGTCGTGTTCTTTCAATTTGTTCAAAATATTTAGTTTAACTCTAGTTAGCTGTAACCTTTTCTGTAGCTGTGTAGGTTGTTAAATTAATTTCATTTAGTTAATTAGATGATAAAAATTAAGTAGTTTTAATTTGAGAGTAGATTTCGTTATAGATAAATTTGCTGTTTTAGTTTTAATTAGTCGATTATGGTAGATTTAAGGTTCAGCGTTTTCTGTTTTATTTAGTTATTTCACAGCATATTAGTTAGGTTAATTTGTGTTATTTATTCTAAAAATGTATCCTTAATCATGTATGAGTATCATTTACTTTAGGTTTTGTGTGGCGCATAGTGATAGATCTAATTTAGTTCTACTGTTCTTTATTTCCTAGATTAATGTAATGTTGTGTTTCTTGATTAGTTTATGTAATTTCTGTATATTATAGCTTGTTGGGTTTGATGTATGTAGATTAGATATATTATAAGGTTAATTAGTATAGTTGGATGTAGTGAAATTCGTTTTAGTAGTTTTTAGAATTTATTTGTTAATGTTGATTTTAGTATAGCATTTAGAATAGTTAGATTTTGCTAATTTGTGTACATAAGTTAATTTAGTTAGTTTAGAAATATGTTGCATTTTCCTAGTTAAGTTAATTAGTTTATAATTTAGATAAAGGGCATGATGGTCATTGTAGTTAGAAAACGGTTTTGGTAAAGTTACAACTCCTCCAAATTCGTGGGATTACATTTTAAGAAAGTATTAATGCTTTTAGCTAGCCAAAATATAATCAATGCTTCCCTTTACATCTTTGGTAACAATTGTGAAATTCAAATCTTCTTTTAAAACGTGTTTTGGGAAAGGCTTTCAAATGGATCCCTTGCTCTTAAAGAAAGAGTGAAAACGTATGAGTCCACTAGCTGGACGGTTTTTGAAATTGAAATCTTTCTTAATAAGCTACTAAAGGTAAGAAGGGAGGAGGATGTTCATTACTAAATTCGGTTTCTAGCATTTATAGCCCTAATTAATCCTTTCCTAGTTTGACTTAGACTAGAATTAATATTAGTTAACTTAGTAAGTTTAAAATTAGGATTAGATTAGAGAAATCATGTATGACCTAGTTAAGTAGGTATTAACATTAGTTTGTAATTCATTTAGGGGTTTTAATTAGATAGATTAATTGGTGGTTGACCCTTTTAGTAGATTGTGATATTAGTTTACTTTTCATTTAGGAATTAAATTAGGTTTGCATTATCGTTTTAATAAGTATTAATTAATTAGTAGAAATGCTAGTTCATAGGGTGGCGTGAACCCTAGTCAAAGCCATATCCTATAACCGCCACCCTATCTAACATTAGTAACCCCTAATCCTAGTTAGTGACTAATCCTATTAACCCTAACCATACATAGCTAACTTTAGTTAGGGATTAACCTTAGCTAACTCTAACCGACCCTAGTCATCCTAATCATAGTTAGTAAATTAACCCTAATCGTACCCTAACTACTCTAGTTAATAGTTAATCTTAGGTAGTTACTAACCTTAGTTAGACTAACATTAGGTTGTCATTGGTGTTTCACTTAGGTTTTAGGATGGTTAATTAAATACTTAGTTGATTAATTAGTTTAGGTTAGATAGAGTATATTACATTAGTTAGTTGCATTCATATAGATGTTATAAGTAGAATTGTAGCTTAGTTAGGATAGATTAACATTACTGTGATTAGTTAGATTAATTTGAACATTTCTTGTGTAGTTTTATTAGATTTTTATATAAGTAATTAATTTACGGTAGTTTTCTGCATTTTAGCAGTAGTTTAGATTAGTATTGGACTATTTTTAATGTGTGCTTTAATGATAGAATGTCAATTGTGGATTTACATAAATGAATAGTGCACTGAACCTAAACCCTGATTTTTATCCTCTCGTGCACTCGTCATTTTATGTAGATTTTTTTGAGTTTTATGAAAATTCTTTTTTTATTCTCTACATCCGGGTGTTCACTGCCCGCAGACCAAAATTCAGCTCATTTCGAGTTGATTTGATTTGGTTTTTAAGCGTTTTGTGAAAACAGCTTTTTCTGATTTTTCAATTTCGGGTCCTGCGATTTCCAGAATTATGCTGATTTTGAAACGCTTATATCTGGAGATCCATAATGTATTTTTCAAATATGTAAAATGTGTCAGATTCTTGAATCTGTCAGTTACAGAATAGAAGTGATTTCGTGAATTTTGGAATTCGTTTGACCTTTCAAATCACCTGTTTGTGAAAAGTTGTCAGAATCCACTTTTGCATTGTTTACGGACAAAACAGTAATTTAGTCATTTGTATGATTTAACATAGTTTTTAGTGTTTTATAGCTTATAGTTGGTAAATTAACTGTCGTTAGATTAATTAGGATTGATTTTTTTTTAGTTAGTTTAGTTAGATAATGTAATTTTAGTTTTTGTGTTTTTTTAGTGTATTTTAATTTCGTAGTTATTTTAGAAATATTTGTAGATTGTAATTTAGATTTCATTATGCATTGTTACTGACTTTTTGTTTTCCTTGTTTTAGGTTGATGAGTTAGATCTAGATTTACAGGGTATTTCACATATGAAGTGCAACTGCACAAGTGGTGAAAAGACCGATTTACCCTTGGAGCTCTGGAGGAGACTTAGATGCCTGCTTTAGTTTTTTTTCATGTATTTAGATTGCTAGTTAATTAGAATTGTAATAATGACATAGTTGTAAACTCTGTTATATTAATAAATTGTTATTTTAGAATTAATTTGGAATGTATCCCGTTCTCTGTGGACTCGACCTGTACTCGCCACTTCTGTGGAAAGTCGGTTTTTATATCTTTGGTTGACAATTTTCCCTTGTTTTCATTGAAAATATTGTTTTAAAAATACACTCTCCAAAAGTGCAACCAACGGGCGTTCGCACTCTCAAGTCATGGCGGACATTCGTCGGTTCTGGCACTGTGAGGTCCTCATCTCGACCTCTGGTGCTATGCTCTCCAACAGGACCTACCTCCCTGTAAACACCCCAAATTTTCACTCACCTCCCCGACATTTTCACCAAGCATCATCATTCAACCTCTGGGATCGCCAGAGGGCAAAATGGTCATTTTCTGAGCATGGAACCTGCAAAATTCAGATTGCATCTACAACTCTCAATTTTTCTCTATTTTTATCTCAGATGTTCAAAATTTTACTCCTGACAGGAGACATACATCTCCAAAGTCTTGGTTCAAGATTCTATTGCATAAGACATGACATTGCATATCATTGCATGAGCATTTCAAATCACTGCACTGCACAGCATGTCATTTTGAGGTCGAGAACTCTTGATTTCAAAATTTTCAATCCAGATTAGAATTTCAACTCTTTTCAAAATTGATTTCAAAACCCTGGGTCTTCAAAATTATCAATTCTTCCCATTTTACCCCCAGGACTCTGAATTTCAAAATATTTTCTCAGGAAAATGATCTGGATAGTTTTCAATATGGATTTCAGCCACTTCACCTCAGATTTTGCCCTTTTGACAATTTCAAATATCTCCCTTTTACAAAATTGCCCTACAGGGACCAACTCTTTCCAAAAATTCCTGTTTTACCAATTAGTCCAGATTTTATGAAAATTCCAAAAAGAAGTTGTTTTATCCTTATTTCAGTAAAGAAGCAATATGGGACCCACACTGAGGTGGTGTCACACAAGCTTTTCTTTTGAAAATTTGAATTTTGAAAAACCCAAAAATATAGGAGCCTTGTCCTCTGGATTGGTGTCACTTGTCTTTTCTCTCTCCTCCCATTTCCGTGCCAAGTGTCAGTGTGGGGCTACCCTAAGAAGTCACCACATGTCATCCCATTTATCTGCCATGTGTCACCCTATCCATCCTGCGCCATGTGTTATTTCAAGATTACCAGGAGATGCCAAGTGTCATAGGTTGTCCTGTCTAGAAAAAGTGGAGCTTGTCTCCTCTGAGGTGGCGCCACTTGAAGTGTGTCTCCTGCAGGGGACACGTGTCAACCTCTCCCTCCTTCTAGAAAAGTAGCCTGACACATGTCTCTCCCTACTTTTCTCAGAAAAGTAGGAGACACGTGTCACTCCTAGATTCCTCCAGAAAAGGTAGGCTTGTCACCTCTGAGGTGGCGCCATTTGGAGTGTGTCTCCTGCAGAGGACACATGTCAATCTCTCACTTCCTCAGAAAAAGCAAACGCCATGTGTCATCCTCTACTCTTTTCAGAAAAAGCAGGTGACATGTGTCATTCTCTGCTCTTCTCAGAAAAAGTAGATGCCATGTGTCATTCTCTGCTCTTCTCAGAAAAAGTAGAATTCAAATATTCAAATCTCCTTATAGGTGGCGCAAATCCTGAGCTCTGATTTTTCTAGATGGCCTATGAGGGCGCCACATGTCCCTTGCCTATCCCTCCTGCCACATGGCATTGTAGGAGCCACCCTGAGGTGGTGCCACATGTCCACCCCCCATTCCTCCAGGGCCAACCTCCATTTAAAATTCAAATCCCCCATGAGGTGGCGCCATCTCAAGAACCTCCTCCAGCAGGCTGACACTTGTCAGGTATGGAACCATCCTGGACTACCACATGTCCAGATCTCCTTTCATCAGAAAAAGTAGAATTCAAACTCCTCTGAGGTGGCGCCTTCTGAGCCCACTGCTCTGTTCTTCTGACATGTGTCAAACACCTTTTGAGGTGGCACCAATCCAGAGTCCCACTTGGCTTCAAATTTTATTTTTATTTTATTTTTAATAAAAGTAGCCTACCATGAGGTGGCGCCACCTGAGGACTCCCTACAAAAGGTGAGTTTGAATTTCAAATTCCAAGAGAGCACCCTCTGAGGTGGCGCCATCTGGGAGCTTCCTGCAGAGAAAATCAAGCAAACCAAATTTTGAAAAATTTCAAATCCTGCTGAGGTGTCTCACCCACAAAATTCTCATTTTTTATTTTCTCAAAAATCAAAATAAGCACCCCTGAGATGGCGCCACATGGAGGGCTCAGATTGAGCCTGTTTGAAATTCAAATTTTTTTTAGAAAGTTTATAAAAACAAGGCTCCACGCCCAGCAGAGGGAGGATTCTTTTTGGAGAGAAGACCATTTTGTGAACTTGAAAATTCGACCTATCCTCTTGAGGGTCCGAATTTGCATTTTGGAATTCACGCCCCCTGTGGCTCAGTGAAGAAGATGGTGGGTCGATTTTGGTGAACCATCCGAAGCCCAGAGCGAAGGACGAAGGAAGCTCGTGATAGCCGCCCCTTTCAAAAGCTTCAACGCTGCCTAACGAAGCAAGGTGCACTTCTTTTCCTCTTGATTTGATTTCATAATTCGATTCGGGAGTCGTTTGAAGAAAGAGCTCATCCGAGATATGGATTGAGCTATTCTCATAAAACGACATACATAAAAATATTCAATTATGCTTCCTTGATGATTTTTAACATTCATGCATTTAGCTAGGTTTAATTTGCATTTTATTTCATTCATTTAGCACATTTCATGAATTAATTAGGATTAATTTAGCATTTATTTCAATTCTGCTCATTTTCAGTAGGTCTCTGTTTTTGTCAGTCAGTCCATACGTCATTTCATGCATTTATTTTTATTTAAAAATTCTAAAAAAATCACGGAATGCGCCCTTAGGTGTCCCTAAAATTTTGCCAAAAATTCAGAGGCATTTGAATTTGTTTACTGCGGTAAACGTTCAAAATGGCAAGTCGGGTTTCGTTACCCGGGATGCGTTTTGAAAATCATTTGCCGACTTGTAAAATCGAGATATCCCTCATGGAGATCCGATTTTCACTCCGGAAAATGTTCTGAACTCGGGATAATGTGTAGTTTTTAACCTGATTTTATCAGATTTTTCTGATTTTTTTTATGTCTGACAAAAATCCAAGAGTTCGGGACACGTGTCAGAGCCTGATTTGGGCCTCTAAGATCTTGGATCGACTTAGGGCTATGGTTTTTCTTTGTGTGCTGCTCAACATCCAAAAATGTAAAATATGGAAGTTATGTCCGAGGTGTCCTCTGTTTGCATATGAAAGCCTGTGATTTTTAGAACAGTGTTGATACCTGCTTCAGATTTTTCTTGTCAGTCCCCTGCTTGGTCACATTGGTTTGTTCTGTCAACTTAGGAACACAAAGTTATACTTTTATCCATGTCTCTGTTGATCAAATGCTGAAGTCATGAACATAAAAGTTGTTCAAGTAGGTGTCGTGAGTAGCTCTGATTAACTTCATAAATTTCCATGGCTGTTTTATATTTTTTTAGCATTTTACATCAGATTAGGGTGATTTTTACCTATGTCAGAACTAAATCTCTGTTATTGAACTCACCATGGCTCAAATCCCGAGGCTGTAAAAACCAAAAATGTTCCATTTCGGGTCCTTTAACAGTCTGCAAAATATCAGAAGTTTTCATGGTGTAAATCTTGCATTATCATATTAAGCATTGCATTTGGTTCGGATCCATTGGCAAAATCCACTATTTTAGGACTTTCTTTAAATTTTTAGCATTTAAATCAAATCATTTCGTGATTTTTAGCATTCTAGGCTGTTTATCAGAGTATGTAGATGCTTCATACCGAATTCGGTGCAATTTTGAATCCATTTGAGGTTCGGATTTGCCATAATATCAAAACAGGGTCCCGCAGGACCCAGATCCAAGCGAAAAAAAAGCGAAATTCGTTATTTTGGATAAATTGCAAAATGCCAAGTTCTGATTTTATAGTCTTAATGTATTTAGCAGTGTGTCATCATGCCTTATACTGCATTTCATCATCATTGGATTCAATTTGAATTTCAAAATCTCAATTTTCTCAAGTTTTCCTTCAAAAAACCCTGATTTTAAAGGTATAACTTTATAATTAGGGGTATTTTGGTCATTTTGACCACCATTTCGAATTTCAAACTATTTTTCACTGAATTTCTTGCATTTTCAGCATTTCAAATATCAAGGAAGCATGATAATAGGGTTTATATCCAATTAAATCCAATAATTTCAGAATATTATTGGAAAATCTTGGAAAAACCCACATATTTGAGCTAACCCTATTTCAAGTTTGACAGGAACAATCAAAAGAAGGAGCTGAAGTCTGCAAATTTCTTTTATTTCCTTTATTTAGTGATGTATCAATGTAAATTTTGGAATAAGATATTTAATTTCCTGCTTAGACTAGGATGCATATCATATAGTTTGAATTTATGCAATATCCTGCTTATATGATTCATGCATTTTATTTCAAAAGCACTATGGATGTTCACGAATGGCACATGCACCAACTCTTAGGGAGTTGATGAACTCGGTGGAGTCCATATTTACGGCCCTAGTCAGAATATGGACGAGACCTGGATCCATCATCTTTCTACTAGTCACATTGAGCCTACACTCTTAGGCTATCTTAAAATGCACATCATATTTCTAATATTTTCAAAGTATTGTGAATTAAATCAATTAAACTCTGAACATATTCATGGCCACAGTCAGAATATGTGAAGGATTTATTTTGACTTAATACACATTTTCCAACAAATTTCTTAGAAAATCTTTCAAAGTGCATTCATACACTCATATCATTTGCATCATGAAATCATTGGTTTTCCCACGATTTTCTTAAGAAAACTTCATTCTCAAGAAATCGATTTCTCAAGAAACTCTGAGGATTTTCCAAAATCGGTTTTCCTAAGTCAAGTTTTTCCATAGTTTTCCCTGGAAAATGTTATTTTCTTAAGACTTTCAAAAAAAGAGTTTTCCAATCTTTCTCCAAGATCAAAATCGATTTCCAAGGATTGCAAGGGTAAAATTCCCAGGATTTCAATTTCCCAAGTTTTGAATTTCCTTCTCCAATGAGTTTTCCTATAAATTTTCCATCATTTTTTCTCAAAGTCAGAGCTTTCCTGAGAAATGTTTCCCCTTTTCAAATGTTCACCTTCTCTCAAGAATCACTTCTGTTTTCCCAGGATTTTCAACCATTCATGATTTTCCCAAGTCTTTATAAACTTTCTCGAGATTTCAAGTCTTTTCATCAGAGTTTTCCTGAGAAATCAATTTCCATCTTTCTCTTTAGAAATATTTTCCAATCCCAAATCATTTCCCAAGCATACATCATGTTTTCCAACTTACATCTTCCAAATCTCATAGCACATGCCTGAATTCTCTGTGCATTTAGGATAGAACACAATTTCGATGATTTAACTAAGTCAAGCACAATTTTGGTCCTTGGTTCGATTACCCCTGTTAAAGGCGGCAGGAACGGTCGAACCTCATACCGACAGGTCGAGCCCCATCCCATGGATTTTCCCACAATTTTCAAAACAGAGGCGAGTATTTCAAAACAATTTTCCAAAATCCGGTCAAGTTTGAAGCGCGAAATCATTTCCCTCTTTCTCTTTCGCAAGAAAGGGAAGACTGGGGAAAAATTTCGCGATGATAACATGTTTGGCGACCGTGATGGGACCTGTCCTTGTCTGACCTAAATTATGCTTGACTTAGTTTAATTATCAAAATTATGTTCACAAAATGTCAGCTCTTTTACTTTCAATATCATGTGAGCCTAGGAGCCTAGATTCTGACCTAGCTGACATTGACTGCATGTAGACTAGGCATGGTTTGGTAGGACCAGATTGAGGAGATATTTTCATGCTCACATAGACTTAGGTCTAAATATAACTCTCCTCAATTTAGGATCTGAATGCAAACAATGTATGCTTCTTCAAAGTTTTCAAAATCTATCTCTCTAGGACTTAGAGCCCTCTATTTCTTGCATGTGATCATTTTTTTCAAACCTCAATTACCTATCATTACCCGGTCTTCACGTTGCTGGGCTCTCTTCCAGAACCCTAGTTTGGGACAGAGCCTCACAACTGGGCCAACTATTTGGGTTAACACCCCCCTACCACGTACCGCGGGCCACAGTCCGAAGTATATCGGTAGGCGCTCAAGGATGTTGAAAAACCTTACCTTAGAACCGGAGTTGAAATTCTATGCCACGTACCTCGGATTTCGATTCGAGTATATCGGCATAACTGGATTGGACAAAGATGATCTGAACTTAGAGTTAGGATTAAAGTCCTACAACTGTTTTCAAATTGATGCATCTAGAGTCAGCCTTTTAGGGAGTGCTAAATGTGCATAAATGTTTGTGCAGGATGTGATTGTATGTATGATTTTCTCAATTCTTTATATTTCCCAATGTTTTTCAACTCATTAGGTCTTTTTTAAAATATCTTTATTTTCCACAAGATCTTTTTTCTCAAACCCTGGATGATTCTCTCAAATATCCAATTTCTTTTAAAACCCCAAGCGATTTTCCATTCTACCTTTCTACTGGATCTCGAATTTCTAGCTGCATTTTTATCCTGCCTGCAAAAAAAAAAAAAAAAATTCAAAAATTTCCCACATTGCCCTAAGTCTCATTCTGAGTCTTTCTCTGTTTTTAGTTCGATGGCATCCAGTCAAGTTGATCCTATCTTTCCTGAAGGTCACATCTCCTTCGAGGTGCGACAAGGTCATCCTGAACATCGAGCCCTTAGCACCGGAACTTTCATTCCCTGGTGGTATTATTCCAGGCTAAAGAGCTTTTCCCGAATGTTCCCGGACCATTTGAGCGAGTGCGGATTAGAACTGGCGTCAGCCGTCGGAAAGCAGACCATCAATGACAACCTGATCCATGCAATGGCGGAGCGATGGAATCCTCGAACATGCACCTTCTGGTTCCCATGGGGAGAAATGACCGTTTTAATGGAGGAATTTTCAGAAATCATGGGGTTGCCAGAACCAGCCGGTCGACCAAGCGATCCATTAGAACATCAATTCCTTATCAATGTCAAGGGTTTGGACCCCCGAGACTCCTTAGCTCGTATGACACGCCGTCGATCTTGGCCCCTGATCCAGTTAGAAGGAAATGAATATGTTGACCTACTTGAGTTATACCGCCAGTACGGGACCTTCGTCGAAGTCAGCTCGCTATCAAGAACAGCCAAAGAAAGGATTCAGAATTTAATGGTTCTATGCACTGTAGGATTATCCCTCTTCCCAGATGGACAAAACTACATGAACATCAGAATAATCCAGCTTATGAGAAGATGGGGAAGTCGGCAAACCAATCGCCTCTCTGTAGCCATGGCAGCGCTCGCCTTCCTATATCGAGGTTTGACTCGATTCTCACTTGGAGAATCCATTTTAGTTGAAGGATGCATCTACGCACTTCAGTCCTGGTTTTTCCAACATGTTCCAGCCCGAGCAAGCTCTTTTAGATACAATGGTCAAGAACTCCTTCCAGTGTCGCAGTACCGGTCTATGATCAACAGCATTCAAGAGGATGACGTAGTCTGGGACTATTTTGATCGGCAAATATCTCCTCCCAGATATACATACGCTTATGGCAAGCGATTCAAGTTGCTGGGACCTTTCTTCTGCACTTATTACCAACCAGAGAGATGTGTTCGACAGTTCTCTCAAAGGCAGCAGTACGTTGAAGCCCGCTTGTTATCAGGAGTTATGGCAGAGTTTGATCTCACTTCTGCACAATGGTCCGGGGCATATCATTCTGCCCGCTACAGCTGGGATTCCTTTGTCTCTCTTAAAATCTTTCCAGGTCCTAGAGTGTCTGCCGACTATCATGAATGGTGGCAAATTGTTTGTCCCCCACCTCTTTGTCAAGATCAATAAAATCATGTTTTCTCATTTCTATAAAATTGTCTCTCTTTCCATTGTGGTTTGACGACCTTGCCTAGGTAACAAGGCATATTTTCGTTGTTTATTTCTTTTGCAGAAGGAATGACAACACAATTGTCGTGATTCCCACGACGACTCAGTCCCTAGTAATGGGACATCTTTTCCAAATTGTCTACCATATTTTCAGCAAATATTTCTTCCGAAAGCTAATTCCTTCATAATCTAATCAGGTCTTTGCCCTGCAGAGAGCATCCATATCATTTGATGGTTGAGACAAGATCAGGCAAAAGAAACACGGCATCCCAGTACTCGTCAGCCTCGGAAGAAGAAATTGTTTCCCCTCGATCCGAGAAGAGTCAAGAGCAGCAGCAAGAAGATGACGGCATAGACCCTCAAATATATGCCATGTTCAGAAAAATGATGAATAAGATGATGAATGAACAACCCGGGACCAGCTCAGAAAGGGATCCATTTAGAGAAAAGTTCCATGGTCGCAGGAGTAAGAAGGCTCCCAAGAAGCGGATCCAGCCAGAGGAAATCTCAGATGAATCAGACTCCATTGAAGATACAGATGAAGAATATGAGGTGCCTCCGGCATTTCAGAAGCGTGGTGATCATGCATATAATTCAGGGTTTATTAATATTAAAATATGCATGATTTTATAAAAGAATGTTTCAAAAACCCAATTTTATGATAGTTTTCGAGTAAATGTGCTAAAATGATTTAAAAATAGAAAATGCATGAAAAATAGTTTTATTTTACATTTTTATGCATATTTTAGTTTTTGTTTTAGTTTTAGTTTTCAATAAAAATAATAAAAATAAAAATAAAAATTAAATAAAAATTAGAGTTAAAAATAGAGTTAGATATATTTTGAAATAAGGTTAGTGTAAATAAATTTTTAGAGTAGTTAGTTAGTTTGAGGTTTTTAGTAAATAGTTTGTTTTTTTTAAATACTCTTTTAAATAGTTTGTTTTTTTAGATTTTTTTTAAAAAGAAAAAAAATAATAAACCAAACCGGTTCAAACCGGTTTGTATTTGGTTTTTAAACTGAAAAAAAATATATAATAATCACAAACCGGTTTAACCGGTTTGCATTTCAAAATAAAGAAAACAATCCGGTGGAACCGGTTTGGATTTTGTTAAAACAAACAGCAAACCGGTTCAAAACCGGTTTGCTTGTTTTTAAAAACCCCAAAACAGAGAAAGAGAGGGCGCCTCCCCCATACGGCTGAAGCCCTCTTGTTTTCCCCTCTTTCCCTCTCTTTCCCTCTGTTCTCACCCTCCTCCACCAACACCGGCCACTTCTTTTCCTACCTTCCCCTTCTCCCTCTTTCTCTGTCTACATTCCAGCCGGCAGCAGTGGTGGAGCTTCAGTCCGGTGACAGCGGTGGTGGAGGAGGCCGCCACCTCTTCCTCGATTTCTTCTATTTCACGGTAAGCTCCGAATCTCTTCTTCTTCTTCCTATTTTGATTTCTTTTGCAGCTTCTTCTTCTTCTACTTCTTCTTATTCTTCTTCCTATTCCAATTCTTCCAATCCTTCTTCTTCTGCTGCTTTGTCTGATTTTTCTTCTTTTTCTGATTTTTCTGCCGATCTGTTCCTTCTTCAGCTAATCCTTCTTCTTCTTCTATTAATTCTGTCTTCTTCTTCTTCTTCTTCTTCAAATCATCTTTTGGTTATTGCTATATCTGTAAAACAGAAATAAAAAGAAAAAAAAAACTGAAAAAGAAAGAAAAAAAAAACAAAAAGGAAAAAAAAATACATTTACGAGTATGTTCTTTTGTTCATCGGCCGATCATTTTTAGTTTACAGTTTTTTTTAGATTTTGTTAATTGCTTCAGTAGTTGTATTCATTCAGTAGTAATTTTTGTTTGTTATTTGATTCAGTAGTTGTTTTCAGTAGATTTTGTTAATTGATTTAGTTTTTGTTAATTGATTTAGTAGTAATTTCTGTTTGTTAATTGATTCAGTAGTTGTTTTCAGTAGATTTTGTTAATTGATTTAGTAGTTGTTAATTGATTCAGTAGTTAGATGATGTATTTTGATATAGCATAGTTATTATTACCATTTCTTCATAGTTGTTTTCTGTTGCTATTCGGTTGTAGTAGAAATCTTTTGTTGTGACTGTTTTCTTTCCGATCTTATGTGTTTCATTCTAGTTTTTCAGTTTGTCATAGTTAGTGATTCAAAGTTTTTAATTCATGATATTTCTTGTTTTTAATTGATTGCATTCCTTGTTTTGTTTTAGTAATTAGTTTACCTTCTTGTTAGCCATCAGTTTATTGAATTAGTTGTTAGTTAAGCAAGATAATTAGCGATTATACTTAGTTTGTATTCTTTTGTCATTTAGATTTCTTGCATAAGTTGATTCACAATTTTTAGCATTTATCTAGTTTAGTATAGTCTATTTCTATTTCTGGTACTGCTCGTGTTCATTTGAATTGTGCAGGATAGCACAGGAGTGGAGCGGAAGCGATTACGTGACACGAAGTGCAAGAATAGAAGAATTTTTACTTTTTAGTTTAGAATTAGGCATTTAATTGGGTTTGTAAATATTGCACTTTACGCCCTTTGCGAAGGGTATTCATTTGTTGTAATAGCTAGTTGTTTTTAATTTTCTGAACATTTTACATTTCAATAATTCGGCAATAAAGATTAGTTTAGACTTGTGTGTTTGAATACAACATATTCCCGTTCCCTGAGTTCGACCAGGTCTCATCCACTAGTGAGAACCGGTTTTTATTATTTGATGTCTGGTTTTCACATGTTTTTCATATAAAAATCTTTTAAAAAATTACAATGATTTAAAAGAAGACATCAAATTTTTGGCGCCGTTGCCGGGGAACGGCGTAATATTAGTATTCACTTTATTGCCTAGTGTTTGTGTTGCATTTAGGTTTAGAACCACGTATGTGCATATAATAGAGACGAGCTTACTTTTCTGCACAGCCCACCTATTAGGATTCCCTTAGAGGTGACTGTGTACGATTGGTACCGTACACATAGATTTTATATTTCTCATGCATAATCTCTGTTATGTGTAACTGCGTGGTGTTTGTTTAGTTTTTGTTGTTTTTAGTTTACTCGCTTTGTGGTTTGCGTGGTTTGGCCGCTTAGTGTGTTAGTTAGGTAGAAAACCCAAAGTTAGGACGTGTGCTACACCGGTCTACTCTAAGGTGTACGCAATGGCTGACGATCATCATTTGATCCATCCTTTGAGGGAGTACTTCATGCCAAATACGTATACTCCCGCCTCCTGCATCACGAGACCTGATGTAGGAGCGAGCCAATTTGAGATTAAGGCCAGTGTGATTCAAATGTTACCTTCGTTTTATGGCCTTAGCAATGAGGACCCATATCGTCATCTCGACGAATTCCTTGAGATTTGCTCGACTGTGCGAATCAATAATTTTGGAGACGATGCTATGCGGTTGACTTTGTTTCCGTTCTCTCTCAAAGATAAAGCCAAGCACTGGTTAAAATCTCTTGAGACGGTTCGTATTACTACTTGGGAAGGAATGCAAAAAGAATTTTTAAAAAAATATTTCCCAATTAGTAAAACGAACCAGTTTCGTAAAGCTATAACCAGTTTTTCTCAAATTGAGGGAGAACAATTTCACGAGTCTTGGGAGAGATTGAAAGATCTTCTCCGCAAGTGTCCCCATCACCAGGTGCCTCGTTGGCAGTTGGTGCAGTATTTTTATGACGGGCTTACTGAAAAGCATCGTCAAATGGTTGATTCGTCTTGTGGGGGCACTTTTATGCTCAAGAGTGAAGATGAGGCGTGGTCTCTATTCGAGACCTTGAGTGAAAACACGATGCATCATAACTTGTCTTCACGGCTCGATAGGACTACATCTCTGTCTAGTGGTCCTAAGAAGGTTGGGATTTCCGAAGTTGGGTCCGAATTAGAATTGCGTACCAAGGTTGACCAATTGACTAGGAAGTTAGATCAATTCCTAGCCAATTCTTCGAGAAATCAAGTAGAAAGAGTGTGCGAGCTATGTGCTAGCCCTGCACACTGTGTTGCGGATTGTCCGGCAGCGTCATTATATCCTGAATTCGTTCAGGAGCAGGTGAATGCTGCCCAAGGTTTTGCTAGACCCATGCTTGATTCGTCTACATCATCATATAACCCAAGTTGGCGAAACCAGTTTATTTCCCCATTCCATCAGCCCTCCCAGACACAGTATAGACCCAGTAACCCTTCACAAGGTTACTCGCATCCTATATTTCCACAGGTTCATTCCCAGTATTGTTTACCTTCTCCTCAGGAGCCCATTCCAAGTTCATCATTTCAAGAGAAGATGTTAGAAGCTTTTTCTGATATCAAGGCAACTCTTTGTTCCCATACGCAGTCAATAGCTAAGCTAGAAACTCAAATGGGACAGTTAGCTCAGACATTGAGTAGACAAAGTCAGGGGAACCTTCATAATCAGTCTGTTGTCACATCCAAGGGAGAGGATTCCATGTTATTTGACTTGCAAACCACTACTTCACATCATGAGCAAGTCAAATCTGTTACATCCCTTCAGTATGGGAAGGCGTGTCACCCTACTCAGGAATCGACTCATGAATCCCATATCATTTCTACTGACGAGTCGATCTCCATGATACCTCAGCAGGAGGGGCCTTACTCACAGCATACATTTTCATCATATAAAGCCCCATTTTCTCAGCCTTTAGGATCACCAATTTTGAGTAAGCAAGAGGTGCAGATGCAGAAGGTGCTTGACCAAGTCAAGCCTGATCATATTCACCACTTGTCTGAAGTAGCATTCATTGATACTCGGTCGGTCCTAAATTCTCGATTCTTGACCAGTCTCTCAGATGAGACTAATCTTTGTTCTTCACGTCGAGAGAGTTATGATCCTACATTTGGAGGTAGAAGGGATGGAAACACAGTGCGTAGTGTCACAGATGACACTCTTTTCTTTATAGAGCCCGGTTGAGTCTGACTTCATGTCCATTGATCTCATGGACGATGAAGGTTTTTCCAGGGATCCGTCTGGCTGGGGACGTGAAACTTAGCGCTTCATGGGAGGCAACCCATATCTTGTAGATTTGTTTAGAATTTATAGATTTTATTTTTACTTTTTCATGAGTTTTTCATGTTGTTTTTGTTTCATTCATGAGTTTTATGTTTTGTCATGTATACATTGCATTCATTACATTCATAGAACGTATATTTTTAATTCATGTCAGGTTATTCTACTCTTTTCCCTCATTTATTTCTCTCATGTGCATTCACTTAGTTTCATATAAGCATGGGGGAGTGCCACTGGGACAGTGTCATTCAAGCATGGGGGAGGGTGTAGTTTGCACACCTTGATATTTCTGTTTACGTTCTTGCACATGTTTACACATCTCTCATGAAAAGTAGATTTTTTAAGAAAGAGTTTGAACTTATATGAATGTTATTTCAAATCTGATGTTTTTAGAGGATTTTTAAGCCCCACGAAATTTTTTTTCTGACATAGATCTAAAAATTATGGTTGTTTATGTGGATTTCGAGGAAATGATGATAGATACATGTTAGAGTTTATTTTGAATCATAAATATGAATGTGCACAGTTTTATTTTTGAAAAACTAAGCAAATGAACAAAAGCGTAAAAAAAAAAAAAAAAAAATCAGCTCAAAAGAAAAAAATATAGCATGCGTTAGGTTGTTTGGATAATTCCACAATCCTTAGTGGATGGAACTTAGATGTAAGTTGAAACTTTTAATTCCATTTTCGAAAAGGAGAGTGGAAAACTTCATGATCCTAAGTAACTGAGAACAGATACAAGTTGAAATGTTTGACTCTCATGTTATAAGGGTGAATGAAGGAAGTCACTTTTATGTCTTAGTTGATATCTTTTGGTATGCATTAAAAAAATATAAAAGATATTGACATTGCACAAGGCATAAAAGCAGACCACACGCAAGCTATAAGAGAAAAATAAGTGCGCAAAAAGAAAAAGAAAAAGAAAAAGCGTGAAAAAAAAAATGAAAAGAAATCGAGAAAAGAGCTGAAAAAGAGAGAAAAGTTCAGTGCTTAGAAGTGTGATTGAGAAAACCTGTGCAGAAAACATATGAGTGAGGATAAGTAAATAATAATATGTTTTTATTGGATTTTCTAAGAATAAAACATAAATAATTGTGATATTTAGAAAAGTGAAAGAAATTCTTTTCTGTGGTGGTATATGAAAGACTCTAATTATATTTTGATTTTAAAATAACAGGAAATATTTGTGAAAATAAAGTCTTTGATTATCTACTGATTGTGAGGATGTGTAATATTATGCATACATGACAGAGATGTTTGTGGGTAGCATCACTGCAAACCCTGACGAGACCTTACTCGTCCACTGGGGTAACCCAGGGGTTGAAAGGGCTTGTTGCATGAGCTAAATGCAACCGTGATTCCTACGAAAGTGAGTTAGTTGATAGTTTGATTTCGTGCATTTGTCTAGTTTGCTCGAGGACTAGCAAAACATAAGCATGGGGGTATTTGATCATGCATATAATTCAGGGTTTATTAATATTAAAATATGCATGATTTTATAAAAGAATGTTTCAAAAACCCAATTTTATGATGGTTTTCGAGTAAATGTGCTAAAATGATTTAAAAATAGAAAATGCATGAAAAATAGTTTTATTTTACATTTTTATGCATATTTTAGTTTTTGTTTTAGTTTTAGTTTTCAATAAAAATAATAAAAATAAAAATAAAAATTAAATAAAAATTAGAGTTAAAAATAGAGTTAGATATATTTTGAAATAAGGTTAGTGTAAATAAATTTTTAGAGTAGTTACTTAGTTTGAGGTTTTTAGTAAATAGTTTGTTTTTTTTAAATACTCTTTTAAATAGTTTGTTTTTTTTAGATTTTTTTTAAAAAGAAAAAAAATAATAAACCAAACCGGTTCAAACCGGTTTGTATTTGGTTTTTAAACTGAAAAAAAATATATAATAATCACAAACCGGTTTAACCGGTTTGCATTTCAAAATAAAGAAAACAATCCGGTGGAACCGGTTTGGATTTTGTTAAAACAAACAGCAAACCGGTTCAAAACCGGTTTGCTTGTTTTTAAAAACACCAAAACAGAGAAAGAGAGGGCGCCTCCCCCATACGGCTGAAGCCCTCTTGTTTTCCCCTCTTTCCCTCTCTTTCCCTCTGTTCTCACCCTCCTCCACCAACACCGACCACTTCTTTTCCTACCTTCCCCTTCTCCCTCTTTCTCTGTCTACATTCCAGCCGGCAGCAGTGGTGGAGCTTCAGTCCGGTGACAGCGGTGGTGGAGGAGGCCGCCACCTCTTCCTCGATTTCTTCCATTTCACGGTAAGCTCCGAATCTCTTCTTCTTCTTCCTATTTCAATTTCTTCTGCAGCTTCTTCTTCTTCTACTTCTTCTTATTCTTCTTCCTATTCCAATTCTTCCAATCCTTCTTCTTCTGCTGCTTTGTCTGATATTTCTTCTTTTTCTGATTTTTCTGCCGATCTGTTCCTTCTTCAGCTAATCCTTCTTCTTCTTCTATTAATTCTGTCTTCTTCTTCTTCAAATCATCTTCTGGTTATTGCTATATCTGTAAAACAGAAATAAAAAGAAAACAAAAACTGAAAAAGAAAGAAAAAAAAAACAAAAAGGAAAAAAAAATACATTTACGAGTATGTTCTTTTGTTCATCGGCCGATCATTTTTAGTTTACAGTTTTTTTTAGATTTTGTTAATTGCTTCAGTAGTTGTATTCATTCAGTAGTAATTTCTGTTTGTTAATTGATTCAGTAGTTGTTTTCAGTAGATTTTGTTAATTGATTTAGTTTTTGTTAATTGATTTAGTAGTAATTTCTGTTTGTTAATTGATTCAGTAGTTGTTTTCAGTAGATTTTGTTAATTGATTTAGTAGTTGTTAATTGATTCAGTAGTTAGATGATGTATTTTGATATAGCATAGTTATTATTACCATTTCTTCATAGTTGTTTTCTGTTGCTATTCGGTTGTAGTAGAAATCTTTTGTTGTGACTGTTTTCTTTCCGATCTTATGTGTTTCATTCTAGTTTTTCAGTTTGTCATAGTTAGTGATTCAAAGTTTTTAATTCATGATATTTCTTGTTTTTAATTGATTGCATTCCTTGTTTTGTTTTAGTAATTAGTTTACCTTCTTGTTAGCCATCAGTTTATTGAATTAGTTGTTAGTTAAGCAAGATAATTAGCGATTATACTTAGTTTGTATTCTTTTGTCATTTAGATTTCTTGCATAAGTTGATTCACAATTTTTAGCATTTATCTAGTTTAGTATAGTCTATTTCTATTTCTGGTACTGCTCGTGTTCATTTGAATTGTGCAGGATAGCACAGGAGTGGAGCGGAAGCGATTACGTGACACGAAGTGCAAGAATAGAAGAATTTTTACTTTTTAGTTTAGAATTAGGCATTTAATTGGGTTTGTAAATATTGCACTTTACGCCCTTTGCGAAGGGTATTCATTTGTTGTAATAGCTAGTTGTTTTTAATTTTCTGAACATTTTACATTTCAATAATTCGGCAATAAAGATTAGTTTAGACTTGTGTATTTGAATACAACATATTCCCGTTCCCTGAGTTCGACCCGGTCTCATCCACTAGTGAGAACCGGTTTTTATTATTTGATGTCTGGTTTTCACATGTTTTTCATATAAAAATCTTTTAAAAAATTACAATGATTTAAAAGAAGACATCAAATTTTTGGCGCCGTTGCCGGGGAACGGCGTAATATTAGTATTCACTTTATTGCCTAGTGTTTGTGTTGCATTTAGGTTTAGAACCACGTATGTGCATATAATAGAGACGAGCTTACTTTTCTGCACAGCCCACCTATTAGGATTCCCTTAGAGGTGACTGTGTACGATTGGTACCGTACACATAGATTTTATATTTCTCATGCATAATCTCTGTTATGTGTAACTGCGTGGTGTTTGTTTAGTTTTTGTTGTTTTTAGTTTACTCGCTTTGTGGTTTGCGTGGTTTGGCCGCTTAGTGTGTTAGTTAGGTAGAAAACCCAAAGTTAGGACGTGTGCTACACCGGTCTACTCTAAGGTGTACGCAATGGCTGACGATCATCATTTGATCCGTCCTTTGAGGGAGTACTTCATGCCAAATACGTATACTCCCGCCTCCTGCATCACGAGACCTGATGTAGGAGCGAGCCAATTTGAGATTAAGGCCAGTGTGATTCAAATGTTACCTTCGTTTTATGGCCTTAGCAATGAGGACCCATATCGTCATCTCGACGAATTCCTTGAGATTTGCTCGACTGTGCGAATCAATAATTTTGGAGACGATGCTATGCGGTTGACTTTGTTTCCGTTCTCTCTCAAAGATAAAGCCAAGCACTGGTTAAAATCTCTTGAGACGGTTCGTATTACTACTTGGGAAGGAATGCAAAAAGAATTTTTAAAAAAATATTTCTCAATTAGTAAAACGAACCAGTTTCGTAAAGCTATAACCAGTTTTTCTCAAATTGAGGGAGAACAATTTCACGAGTCTTGGGAGAGATTGAAAGATCTTCTCCGCAAGTGTCCCCATCACCAGGTGCCTCGTTGGCAGTTGGTGCAGTATTTTTATGACGGGCTTACTGAAAAGCATCGTCAAATGGTTGATTCGTCTTGTGGGGGCACTTTTATGCTCAAGAGTGAAGATGAGGCGTGGTCTCTATTCGAGACCTTGAGTGAAAACACGATGCATCATAACTTGTCTTCACGGCTCGATAGGACTACATCTCTGTCTAGTGGTCCTAAGAAGGTTGGGATTTCCGAAGTTTGGTCCGAATTAGAATTGCGTACCAAGGTTGACCAATTGACTAGGAAGTTAGATCAATTCCTAGCCAATTCTTCGAGAAATCAAGTAGAAAGAGTGTGCGAGCTATGTGCTAGCCCTGCACACTGTGTTGCGGATTGTCCGGCAGCGTCATTATATCCTGAATTCGTTCAGGAGCAGGTGAATGCTGCCCAAGGTTTTGCTAGACCCATGCTTGATTCGTCTACATCATCATATAACCCAAGTTGGCGAAACCAGTTTATTTCCCCATTCCATCAGCCCTCCCAGACACAGTATAGACCCAGTAACCCTTCACAAGGTTACTCGCATCCTATATTTCCACAGGTTCATTCCCAGTATTGTTTACCTTCTCCTCAGGAGCCCATTCCAAGTTCATCATTTCAAGAGAAGATGTTAGAAGCTTTTTCTGATATCAAGGCAACTCTTTGTTCCCATACGCAGTCAATAGCTAAGCTAGAAACTCAAATGGGACAGTTAGCTCAGACATTGAGTAGACAAAGTCAGGGGAACCTTCATAATCAGTCTGTTGTCACATCCAAGGGAGAGGATTCCATGTTATTTGACTTGCAAACCACTACTTCACATCATGAGCAAGTCAAATCTGTTACATCCCTTCAGTATGGGAAGGCGTGTCACCCTACTCAGGAATCGACTCATGAATCCCATATCATTTCTACTGACGAGTCGATCTCCATGATACCTCAGCAGGAGGGGCCTTACTCACAGCATACATTTTCATCATATAAAGCCCCATTTTCTCAGCCTTTAGGATCACCAATTTTGAGTAAGCAAGAGGTGCAGATGCAGAAGGTGCTTGACCAAGTCAAGCCTGATCATATTCACCACTTGTCTGAAGTAGCATTCATTGATACTCGGTCGGTCCTAAATTCTCGATTCTTGACCAGTCTCTCAGATGAGACTAATCTTTGTTCTTCACGTCGAGAGAGTTATGATCCTACATTTGGAGGTAGAAGGGATGGAAACACAGTGCGTAGTGTCACAGATGACACTCTTTTCTTTATAGAGCCCGGTTGAGTCTGACTTCATGTCCATTGATCTCATGGACGATGAAGGTTTTTCCAGGGATCCGTCTGGCTGGGGACGTGAAACTTAGCGCTTCATGGGAGGCAACCCATATCTTGTAGATTTGTTTAGAATTTATAGATTTTATTTTTACTTTTTCATGAGTTTTTCATGTTGTTTTTGTTTCATTCATGAGTTTTATGTTTTGTCATGTATACATTGCATTCATTACATTCATAGAACGTATATTTTTAATTCATGTCAGGTTATTCTACTCTTTTCCCTCATTTATTTCTCTCATGTGCATTCACTTAGTTTCATATAAGCATGGGGGAGTGCCACTGGGACAGTGTCATTCAAGCATGGGGGAGGGTGTAGTTTGCACACCTTGATATTTCTGTTTACGTTCTTGCACATGTTTACACATCTCTCATGAAAAGTAGATTTTTTAAGAAAGAGTTTGAACTTATATGAATGTTATTTCAAATCTGATGTTTTTAGAGGATTTTTAAGCCCCACGAAATTTTTTTTCTGACATAGATCTAAAAATTATGGTTGTTTATGTGGATTTCGAGGAAATGATGATAGATACATGTTAGAGTTTATTTTGAATCATAAATATGAATGTGCACAGTTTTATTTTTGAAAAACTAAGCAAATGAACAAAAGCGTAAAAAAAAAAAAAAAAAAATCAGCTCAAAAGAAAAAAATATAGCATGCGTTAGGTTGTTTGGATAATTCCACAATCCTTAGTGGATGGAACTTAGATGTAAGTTGAAACTTTTAATTCCATTTTCGAAAAGGAGAGTGGAAAACTTCATGATCCTAAGTAACTGAGAACAGATACAAGTTGAAATGTTTGACTCTCATGTTATAAGGGTGAATGAAGGAAGTCACTTTTATGTCTTAGTTGATATCTTTTGGTATGCATTAAAAAAATATAAAAGATATTGACATTGCACAAGGCATAAAAGCAGACCACACGCAAGCTATAAGAGAAAAATAAGTGCGCAAAAAGAAAAAGAAAAAGAAAAAGCGTGAAAAAAAAAATGAAAAGAAATCGAGAAAAGAGCTGAAAAAGAGAGAAAAGTTCAGTGCTTAGAAGTGTGATTGAGAAAACCTGTGCAGAAAACATATGAGTGAGGATAAGTAAATAATAATATGTTTTTATTGGATTTTCTAAGAATAAAACATAAATAATTGTGATATTTAGAAAAGTGAAAGAAATTCTTTTCTGTGGTGGTATATGAAAGACTCTAATTATATTTTGATTTTAAAATAACAGGAAATATTTGTGAAAATAAAGTCTTTGATTATCTACTGATTGTGAGGATGTGTAATATTATGCATACATGACAGAGATGTTTGTGGGTAGCATCACTGCAAACCCTGACGAGACCTTACTCGTCCACTGGGGTAACCCAGGGGTTGAAAGGGCTTGTTGCATGAGCTAAATGCAACCGTGATTCCTACGAAAGTGAGTTAGTTGATAGTTTGATTTCGTGCATTTGTCTAGTTTGCTCAAGGACTAGCAAAACATAAGCATGGGGGTATTTGATCATGCATATAATTCAGGGTTTATTAATATTAAAATATGCATGATTTTATAAAAGAATGTTTCAAAAACCCAATTTTATGATGGTTTTCGAGTAAATGTGCTAAAATGATTTAAAAATAGAAAATGCATGAAAAATAGTTTTATTTTACATTTTTATGCATATTTTAGTTTTTGTTTTAGTTTTAGTTTTCAATAAAAATAATAAAAATAAAAATAAAAATTAAATAAAAATTAGAGTTAAAAATAGAGTTAGATATATTTTGAAATAAGGTTAGTGTAAATAAATTTTTAGAGTAGTTACTTAGTTTGAGGTTTTTAGTAAATAGTTTGTTTTTTTTAAATACTCTTTTAAATAGTTTGTTTTTTTTAGATTTTTTTTAAAAAGAAAAAAAATAATAAACCAAACCGGTTCAAACCGGTTTGTATTTGGTTTTTAAACTGAAAAAAAATATATAATAATCACAAACCGGTTTAACCGGTTTGCATTTCAAAATAAAGAAAACAATCCGGTGGAACCGGTTTGGATTTTGTTAAAACAAACAGCAAACCGGTTCAAAACCGGTTTGCTTGTTTTTAAAAACACCAAAACAGAGAAAGAGAGGGCGCCTCCCCCATACGGCTGAAGCCCTCTTGTTTTCCCCTCTTTCCCTCTCTTTCCCTCTGTTCTCACCCTCCTCCACCAACACCGACCACTTCTTTTCCTACCTTCCCCTTCTCCCTCTTTCTCTGTCTACATTCCAGCCGGCAGCAGTGGTGGAGCTTCAGTCCGGTGACAGCGGTGGTGGAGGAGGCCGCCACCTCTTCCTCGATTTCTTCCATTTCACGGTAAGCTCCGAATCTCTTCTTCTTCTTCCTATTTCAATTTCTTCTGCAGCTTCTTCTTCTTCTACTTCTTCTTATTCTTCTTCCTATTCCAATTCTTCCAATCCTTCTTCTTCTGCTGCTTTGTCTGATATTTCTTCTTTTTCTGATTTTTCTGCCGATCTGTTCCTTCTTCAGCTAATCCTTCTTCTTCTTCTATTAATTCTGTCTTCTTCTTCTTCAAATCATCTTCTGGTTATTGCTATATCTGTAAAACAGAAATAAAAAGAAAACAAAAACTGAAAAAGAAAGAAAAAAAAAACAAAAAGGAAAAAAAAATACATTTACGAGTATGTTCTTTTGTTCATCGGCCGATCATTTTTAGTTTACAGTTTTTTTTAGATTTTGTTAATTGCTTCAGTAGTTGTATTCATTCAGTAGTAATTTCTGTTTGTTAATTGATTCAGTAGTTGTTTTCAGTAGATTTTGTTAATTGATTTAGTTTTTGTTAATTGATTTAGTAGTAATTTCTGTTTGTTAATTGATTCAGTAGTTGTTTTCAGTAGATTTTGTTAATTGATTTAGTAGTTGTTAATTGATTCAGTAGTTAGATGATGTATTTTGATATAGCATAGTTATTATTACCATTTCTTCATAGTTGTTTTCTGTTGCTATTCGGTTGTAGTAGAAATCTTTTGTTGTGACTGTTTTCTTTCCGATCTTATGTGTTTCATTCTAGTTTTTCAGTTTGTCATAGTTAGTGATTCAAAGTTTTTAATTCATGATATTTCTTGTTTTTAATTGATTGCATTCCTTGTTTTGTTTTAGTAATTAGTTTACCTTCTTGTTAGCCATCAGTTTATTGAATTAGTTGTTAGTTAAGCAAGATAATTAGCGATTATACTTAGTTTGTATTCTTTTGTCATTTAGATTTCTTGCATCAGTTGATTCACAATTTTTAGCATTTATCTAGTTTAGTATAGTCTATTTCTATTTCTGGTACTGCTCGTGTTCATTTGAATTGTGCAGGATAGCACAGGAGTGGAGCGGAAGCGATTACGTGACACGAAGTGCAAGAATAGAAGAATTTTTACTTTTTAGTTTAGAATTAGGCATTTAATTGGGTTTGTAAATATTGCACTTTACGCCCTTTGCGAAGGGTATTCATTTGTTGTAATAGCTAGTTGTTTTTAATTTTCTGAACATTTTACATTTCAATAATTCGGCAATAAAGATTAGTTTAGACTTGTGTGTTTGAATACAACATATTCCCGTTCCCTGAGTTCGACCCGGTCTCATCCACTAGTGAGAACCGGTTTTTATTATTTGATGTCTGGTTTTCACATGTTTTTCATATAAAAATCTTTTAAAAAATTACAATGATTTAAAAGAAGACATCAAATTTTTGGCGCCGTTGCCGGGGAACGGCGTAATATTAGTATTCACTTTATTGCCTAGTGTTTGTGTTGCATTTAGGTTTAGAACCACGTATGTGCATATAATAGAGACGAGCTTACTTTTCTGTACAGCCCACCTATTAGGATTCCCTTAGAGGTGACTGTGTACGATTGGTACCGTACACATAGATTTTATATTTCTCATGCATAATCTCTGTTATGTGTAACTGCGTGGTGTTTGTTTAGTTTTTGTTGTTTTTAGTTTACTCGCTTTGTGGTTTGCGTGGTTTGGCCGCTTAGTGTGTTAGTTAGGTAGAAAACCCAAAGTTAGGACGTGTGCTACACCGGTCTACTCTAAGGTGTACGCAATGGCTGACGATCATCATTTGATCCGTCCTTTGAGGGAGTACTTCATGCCAAATACGTATACTCCCGCCTCCTGCATCACGAGACCTGATGTAGGAGCGAGCCAATTTGAGATTAAGGCCAGTGTGATTCAAATGTTACCTTCGTTTTATGGCCTTAGCAATGAGGACCCATATCGTCATCTCGACGAATTCCTTGAGATTTGCTCGACTGTGCGAATCAATAATTTTGGAGACGATGCTATGCGGTTGACTTTGTTTCCGTTCTCTCTCAAAGATAAAGCCAAGCACTGGTTAAAATCTCTTGAGACGGTTCGTATTACTACTTGGGAAGGAATGCAAAAAGAATTTTTAAAAAAATATTTCCCAATTAGTAAAACGAACCAGTTTCGTAAAGCTATAACCAGTTTTTCTCAAATTGAGGGAGAACAATTTCACGAGTCTTGGGAGAGATTGAAAGATCTTCTCCGCAAGTGTCCCCATCACCAGGTGCCTCGTTGGCAGTTGGTGCAGTATTTTTATGACGGGCTTACTGAAAAGCATCGTCAAATGGTTGATTCGTCTTGTGGGGGCACTTTTATGCTCAAGAGTGAAGATGAGGCGTGGTCTCTATTCGAGACCTTGAGTGAAAACACGATGCATCATAACTTGTCTTCACGGCTCGATAGGACTACATCTCTGTCTAGTGGTCCTAAGAAGGTTGGGATTTCCGAAGTTGGGTCCGAATTAGAATTGCGTACCAAGGTTGACCAATTGACTAGGAAGTTAGATCAATTCCTAGCCAATTCTTCGAGAAATCAAGTAGAAAGAGTGTGCGAGCTATGTGCTAGCCCTGCACACTGTGTTGCGGATTGTCCGGCAGCGTCATTATATCCTGAATTCGTTCAGGAGCAGGTGAATGCTGCCCAAGGTTTTGCTAGACCCATGCTTGATTCGTCTACATCATCATATAACCCAAGTTGGCGAAACCAGTTTATTTCCCCATTCCATCAGCCCTCCCAGACACAGTATAGACCCAGTAACCCTTCACAAGGTTACTCGCATCCTATATTTCCACAGGTTCATTCCCAGTATTGTTTACCTTCTCCTCAGGAGCCCATTCCAAGTTCATCATTTCAAGAGAAGATGTTAGAAGCTTTTTCTGATATCAAGGCAACTCTTTGTTCCCATACGCAGTCAATAGCTAAGCTAGAAACTCAAATGGGACAGTTAGCTCAGACATTGAGTAGACAAAGTCAGGGGAACCTTCATAATCAGTCTGTTGTCACATCCAAGGGAGAGGATTCCATGTTATTTGACTTGCAAACCACTACTTCACATCATGAGCAAGTCAAATCTGTTACATCCCTTCAGTATGGGAAGGCGTGTCACCCTACTCAGGAATCGACTCATGAATCCCATATCATTTCTACTGACGAGTCGATCTCCATGATACCTCAGCAGGAGGGGCCTTACTCACAGCATACATTTTCATCATATAAAGCCCCATTTTCTCAGCCTTTAGGATCACCAATTTTGAGTAAGCAAGAGGTGCAGATGCAGAAGGTGCTTGACCAAGTCAAGCCTGATCATATTCACCACTTGTCTGAAGTAGCATTCATTGATACTCGGTCGGTCCTAAATTCTCGATTCTTGACCAGTCTCTCAGATGAGACTAATCTTTGTTCTTCACGTCGAGAGAGTTATGATCCTACATTTGGAGGTAGAAGGGATGGAAACACAGTGCGTAGTGTCACAGATGACACTCTTTTCTTCATAGAGCCCGGTTGAGTCTGACTTCATGTCCATTGATCTCATGGACGATGAAGGTTTTTCCAGGGATCCGTCTGGCTGGGGACGTGAAACTTAGCGCTTTATGGGAGGCAACCCATATCTTGTAGATTTGTTTAGAATTTATAGATTTTATTTTTACTTTTTCATGAGTTTTTCATGTTGTTTTTGTTTCATTCATGAGTTTTATGTTTTGTCATGTATACATTGCATTCATTACATTCATAGAACGTATATTTTTAATTCATGTCAGGTTATTCTACTCTTTTCCCTCATGTATTTCTCTCATGTGCATTCACTTAGTTTCATATAAGCATGGGGGAGTGCCACTGGGACAGTGTCATTCAAGCATGGGGGAGGGTGTAGTTTGCACACCTTGATATTTCTGTTTACGTTCTTGCACATGTTTACACATCTCTCATGAAAAGTAGATTTTTTAAGAAAGAGTTTGAACTTATATGAATGTTATTTCAAATCTGATGTTTTTAGAGGATTTTTAAGCCCCACGAAATTTTTTTTCTGACATAGATCTAAAAATTATGGTTGTTTATGTGGATTTCGAGGAAATGATGATAGATACATGTTAGAGTTTATTTTGAATCATAAATATGAATGTGCACAGTTTTATTTTTGAAAAACTAAGCAAATGAACAAAAGCGTAAAAAAAAAAAAAAAAAAATCAGCTCAAAAGAAAAAAATATAGCATGCGTTAGGTTGTTTGGATAATTCCACAATCCTTAGTGGATGGAACTTAGATGTAAGTTGAAACTTTTAATTCCATTTTCGAAAAGGAGAGTGGAAAACTTCATGATCCTAAGTAACTGAGAACAGATACAAGTTGAAATGTTTGACTCTCATGTTATAAGGGTGAATGAAGGAAGTCACTTTTATGTCTTAGTTGATATCTTTTGGTATGCATTAAAAAAATATAAAAGATATTGACATTGCACAAGGCATAAAAGCAGACCACACGCAAGCTATAAGAGAAAAATAAGTGCGCAAAAAGAAAAAGAAAAAGAAAAAGCGTGAAAAAAAAAATGAAAAGAAATCGAGAAAAGAGCTGAAAAAGAGAGAAAAGTTCAGTGCTTAGAAGTGTGATTGAGAAAACCTGTGCAGAAAACATATGAGTGAGGATAAGTAAATAATAATATGTTTTTATTGGATTTTCTAAGAATAAAACATAAATAATTGTGATATTTAGAAAAGTGAAAGAAATTCTTTTCTGTGGTGGTATATGAAAGACTCTAATTATATTTTGATTTTAAAATAACAGGAAATATTTGTGAAAATAAAGTCTTTGATTATCTACTGATTGTGAGGATGTGTAATATTATGCATACATGACAGAGATGTTTGTGGGTAGCATCACTGCAAACCCTGACGAGACCTTACTCGTCCACTGGGGTAACCCAGGGGTTGAAAGGGCTTGTTGCATGAGCTAAATGCAACCGTGATTCCTACGAAAGTGAGTTAGTTGATAGTTTGATTTCGTGCATTTGTCTAGTTTGCTCGAGGACTAGCAAAACATAAGCATGGGGGTATTTGATCATGCATATAATTCAGGGTTTATTAATATTAAAATATGCATGATTTTATAAAAGAATGTTTCAAAAACCCAATTTTATGATGGTTTTCGAGTAAATGTGCTAAAATGATTTAAAAATAGAAAATGCATGAAAAATAGTTTTATTTTACATTTTTATGCATATTTTAGTTTTTGTTTTAGTTTTAGTTTTCAATAAAAATAATAAAAATAAAAATAAAAATTAAATAAAAATTAGAGTTAAAAATAGAGTTAGATATATTTTGAAATAAGGTTAGTGTAAATAAATTTTTAGAGTAGTTACTTAGTTTGAGGTTTTTAGTAAATAGTTTGTTTTTTTTAAATACTCTTTTAAATAGTTTGTTTTTTTTAGATTTTTTTTAAAAAGAAAAAAAATAATAAACCAAACCGGTTCAAACCGGTTTGTATTTGGTTTTTAAACTGAAAAAAAATATATAATAATCACAAACCGGTTTGCATTTCAAAATAAAGAAAACAATCCGGTGGAACCGGTTTGGATTTTGTTAAAACAAACAGCAAACCGGTTCAAAACCGGTTTGCTTGTTTTTAAAAACCCCAAAACAGAGAAAGAGAGGGCGCCTCCCCCATACGGCTGAAGCCCTGTTGTTTTCCCCTCTTTCCCTCTCTTTCCCTCTGTTCTCACCCTCCTCCACCAACACCGGCCACTTCTTTTCCTACCTTCCCCTTCTCCCTCTTTCTCTGTCTACATTCCAGCCGGCAGCAGTGGTGGAGCTTCAGTCCGGTGACAGCGGTGGTGGAGGAGGCCGCCACCTCTTCCTCGATTTCTTCCATTTCACGGTAAGCTCCGAATCTCTTCTTCTTCTTCCTATTTCGATTTCTTCTGCAGCTTCTTCTTCTTCTACTTCTTCTTATTCTTCTTCCTATTCCAATTCTTCCAATCCTTCTTCTTCTGCTGCTTTGTCTGATTTTTCTTCTTTTTCTGATTTTTCTGCCGATCTGTTCCTTCTTCAGCTAATCCTTCTTCTTCTTCTATTAATTCTGTCTTCTTCTTCAAATCATCTTCTGGTTATTGCTATATCTGTAAAACAGAAATAAAAAGAAAAAAAAACTGAAAAAGAAAGAAAAAAAAAACAAAAAGGAAAAAAAAATACATTTACGAGTATGTTCTTTTGTTCATCGGCCGATCATTTTTAGTTTACAGTTTTTTTTAGATTTTGTTAATTGCTTCAGTAGTTGTATTCATTCAGTAGTAATTTTTGTTTGTTATTTGATTCAGTAGTTGTTTTCAGTAGATTTTGTTAATTGATTTAGTTTTTGTTAATTGATTTAGTAGTAATTTCTGTTTGTTAATTGATTCAGTAGTTGTTTTCAGTAGATTTTGTTAATTGATTTAGTAGTTGTTAATTGATTCAGTAGTTAGATGATGTATTTTGATATAGCATAGTTATTATTACCATTTCTTCATAGTTGTTTTCTGTTGCTATTCGGTTGTAGTAGAAATCTTTTGTTGTGACTGCTTTCTTTCCGATCTTATGTGTTTCATTCTAGTTTTTCAGTTTGTCATAGTTAGTGATTCAAAGTTTTTAATTCATGATATTTCTTGTTTTTAATTGATTGCATTCCTTGTTTTGTTTTAGTAATTAGTTTACCTTCTTGTTAGCCATCAGTTTATTGAATTAGTTGTTAGTTAAGCAAGATAATTAGCGATTATACTTAGTTTGTATTCTTTTGTCATTTAGATTTCTTGCATAAGTTGATTCACAATTTTTAGCATTTATCTAGTTTAGTATAGTCTATTTCTATTTCTGGTACTGCTCGTGTTCATTTGAATTGTGCAGGATAGCACAGGAGTGGAGCGGAAGCGATTACGTGACACGAAGTGCAAGAATAGAAGAATTTTTACTTTTTAGTTTAGAATTAGGCATTTAATTGGGTTTGTAGATATTGCACTTTACGCCCTCTGCGAAGGGTATTCATTTGTTGTAATAGCTAGTTGTTTTTAATTTTCTGAACATTTTACATTTCAATAATTCGGCAATAAAGATTAGTTTAGACTTGTGTGTTTGAATACAACATATTCCCGTTCCCTGAGTTCGACCCGGTCTCATCCACTAGTGAGAACCGGTTTTTATTATTTGATGTCTGGTTTTCACATGTTTTTGATATAAAAATCTTTTCAAAAATTACAATGATTTAAAAGAAGACATCACGTGGCCAAAGTAAAAGCCGCAGATCAAAGAGCAGAGATAAAGAAGAGCCTTTGCAAGCGCAATTTAAAGAAATGGCCCGAGTTGTCAAGGATCTGCAAGCCCGCGACAAGGGCAAGAAAGTCTTCACCAGTGAGGACTTCTATGACGGCTTAGAAGGGGATGATGATCTGGAGAATCTCCCCCGTAAATTCATCAAGTTCGATGGTTCTGGCGATCCAAAAGCGCATCTCGCCACGTTCTTTGCTGAATGCTCTCGGTTCAAAAGGGATAACCGAGCATTGTTTCTATGCTTCCCCCGCAGCTTGGAAGGAGTTGCAGCCAAGTGGTATGCTGAGCATATCAACCCCATCGAGCTCAAGGAGTTCGACAAAGTTGTGAATCTCTTTATTGAACGCTTCTTGTTCAACACAGAAGCGCTTCCTACACTGAGTCATCTCTGTAATTTAAGGCAGAATGAGAATGAAAAAGCACGGGACTTCATTCACAGATGGAGATCAGCCTGTAATAAGATGAGAGATCCTATCTCGGAAAGGCATGCATTGTCCATAATCCTCAACAATTTTTCGCAGCCGTTAAGAGGATTGATCTCCACAGCGCCATCCAGGACCTTCATTGAGTTGACTGAACGAGCCGAATGGCTCGAACTAAGTGTGGAAAATGGAGTCTATGAAGGCTTTACCTTTTCCAAGAACAACTCCCAAGGTGAGCAAAAAAAGAAAGCTCACTTCACTTATTCTGCCAGCAACAACAACAAAGGCCAAAATCGATACAAAGGGCAGAAGAAAGATTACTGCTACAGCACCGGCAGTTCAAACAACAAGGACCAAAAAGCAAAGCCTGCTCCTCAGTACAGCAAGCCTCCTCAACAGGATCAAGGGCCGAAACTGCGTGAGAAGACCAAACATGAAGGATGGAGTTACGACAGAAAATTTACTCCTCTTGACCAATCACTCGAGGATGTGCTCGAGTACATGCTATCAAAAGAGATGGTTAAGTTGCCCAGATTGGCCGATCCCCCTGTGCCCATGGGGAAATGGAAAGATCAGTTCTGCAAGTTCCACAGGACAGTGGGGCACAACACCGAGAACTGCTTTGTTCTCAAAAACATCGTGCAGGATCTCATTGAAAAAAATCTTTTAGTGGAAGGAGAAGAAGAAGAGAAGATGGATATTCTCAATCAGCCATTTCCTCCACACACCACAGCAGTAGTGTCGGCACAGCCATTCCTACCGCACGAGCACATCAAGCTGTGTTCTGCGCAAGATCTCCAGGTTCAGCATCAGGTGTCGGTGCTACGACAGGCAGCTCCAGCTTCTAAGAAGATGGACCTAATCTCAGCATTCGGCAAAATGAAAGTCTCTGAAGCGCCTGTAAAGTCAGACCCCAAAATTCTTCAGATCGGAACCAATCTGAGTCCGGAAGAAAAGAAAAGGCTTACAGATTTTCTCAAGCGGCATGAAGAAGTGTTTGCATGGATATATGAAGACATGCCGGGCTTAGACCCCAAATTGGTCGAACACCGTCTTGTCTTAAAGCCGGATGCTAAGCCAGTCAAGTAGAAGCTGAGAAAAATGGATCCAAGAATAGAACAACAAGTCAAGGAAGGACTTGAAGATTTGCTCAAAGCAGGATTTATTCGAGCTATTGACTACCCGGATTGGTTAGCCAATATTGTCGTTGTCCCAAAGAAAAGTGGCAAAGTAAGGATCTGCATAGACTTCAGAGACCTCAATAAGGCAACTCCGAAGGATGACTATCCACTTCCAAGCATCGATCTTCTAGTCGATAGCACGGCAGGACATGCTATGTTCTCTTTCATGGATGGATATTCCGGCTACAATCAGATTAAGTTGGCCGCCCGCGACCAATCCAAAACTTCTTTCACCATGCCTTGGGCACTTTTTGCTATACAGTTATGCCTTTTGGGCTCAAGAATGCTGGAGCAACCTATCAACGGGCAATGGCTGTCATCTTTCACGATCAGATGCGCAAAATCATGGATGCGTATGTTGACGATATTCTCGTGAAATCTAAAGAGGGAGAAGATCACCTCGAAGCCCTTGATCAAGTCTTTAAGAGACTCATTCTTTACAAGTTAAGGCTTAACCCTCAAAAATGTGTCTTTGGAGTCGAATCAGGCAAACTGTTGGGTTTTCTGGTCAGCAAAAAGGGAATTGAAGTTGGCCTAGCCAAATCAAAGGCTATCATTGATATGCGACCCCCGAAGAATCTCAAAGAACTACGTAGCCTTCAAGGACGTATGCAGTCAATCCGGCAATTCATTTCGAATTTGGCGATGAGATGTGAGCCCTTCAACCACTTACTCAGAAAAGGAGTGAAGTTCGAATGGGGGCCAGAATGCCAGCAATCGTTCGATCGAATCAACAAGTATCTTCTTAATCCTCCCATCCTGAAGCCGCCAGAATTGGGAAAACCTCTTTTATTATACATCTCAGTTAATCAAGTCGCATGCGGTGGATTCTTGGCGCAATACAAAAAGGCAGCCTGATAGAACACGCCATTTATTACGTGAGTAAGACTTTCATAGATTATGAAAAGAGATACTCTCAAATAGAGAAGACCTGCCTAGCTATGGTATGGATGTGTCAGAAGCTAAGACACTACCTGTTGGCATCAGAGGTCAAAATCCTGTCTAAACTCAATCCCCTCAAATACATCTTAGAGCAGCCTTTCCTCAGCGGACGAGTCGCAAAATGGCAAGTCTTACTGATGCAGTATGACTTAGAATATCTCTCGCAGCAATCAATCAAAGGCCAAGCAATTGCAGATCAATTGGCGGATTTTCCTCTGGCCGAAGAAGTGAAAGCCGAAGATGACTTCCCTGATGAGCAAATTTGCAATATCCAGCAATTTCCAGTCTGGAATTTATTTTTTGATGGTTCTAAGAATATGGCGGGAATAGGCATCGGAATCCTATTAATCACTCCAGAAAAAGAGATGATTCTGTTTTCTCTCAAGTTAGATTTTCAATGTACCCACAATATGGCTGAATATGAAGCCCTGATTCGAGGTCTAAAGATTCTACTAGACTTCAATGTTAAGAGAGTACATGCCTACGGTGACTCATTACTCGTTGTTAATCAAGTTCGAGCTGAATGGCAGGTCAAAGATCAGAAGTTATTTCCCTATCAGAAAATTGTTTCAGCGCTTGTCCACAATTTTAAAGAATTTCAGCTCTTCCATATCAAGAGGGATTTCAATCAAGTGGCCGATAGCCTAGCCACTTTACCCTTCCCCTCTGGTGATCCATCTTCGATTAGTGGAGGATAAATTGAACATCAGCTAAGCTACAAACTGCCCGTGAATATAATATTTTGGTCAACAAACGGCGTGATCTGTGCAAAACCCCTGCAGCTTGAAGTTACCATTGGGTAACTAAGTTACACTATCATTAGCTTATTTTGTAATGTATCATCTGAGTTCTTATTTTTTTTTTATTAATGATGCTTGTCAATTTATAGCCATTACATGTTTATAACTCAGGCACAATGTTTGTTTGAAATTTGTTGAAAGTATACTTTAGAATCAGGAAGATTTACATGATTGCTATCTTCAAATGAGTGTTATAGAATCGTAGGGGTACGTTTTCACCATCATATTATTTCAGGAGTTGTTATTGCTATTCCCCCATAGTTTCACCATACCCTTATATCACTCATTTGCACTGATTTTCGTTGCATCGATCCGTTACCTCTGAAACTAAATATTAGTTAGGTGTATCCTTTCTTTTGTGCAAATGTGTAAAAGATTGTGCTGAGAGGAACAAGCCTTGAGATTATTGTCTCGTCCCAGTAATCGAAAGCATAGTGGAGTCCAGAGGTTCAACAGTGACCTTGTGGAGATTATTATAAGGAAATTAGACCACTATATTCCATTTGGGTGGTGCATCCTAATTCGTAGCCTGGTCTCTCATGTGTTCGCTGCAGACAAATAACCAGAAATAACTGTATGCATTCCTATCCTTACTGAAGCTTTTACTGAGAAACAAATGATTCCCAATGCTTCAAGTCATCAATGTCCAAAGTCCTGGCCGAACATAAAACACCAACTGGTCATCATGTTGCCTTCTGCTACCAGGGAGGCTGGGAGTGTTGTCAGTTCTCCATATGGTTCAGAAATTCATCGAAATGAGGTTGTTACTGTGGGATCATTTTGATAAAATCATTTTCCTTGCTCAGAAATTTCAAACTTAGCAGGTCCTTATATGCAAAAGGGTTGACATAAGTGATAAAGTGGTTGCTAGTCCTTTCACCACATGACATACTCATCAATAATAGTATTTAGGTCATTCTATGATGCTTTACCCCACCTACTTGTTGCATTTCATACTTTTAACAGCTGCGAATGTCATACTCTGCATATAGCATCACCTTCATTGTGATCATCTGCCGCCACCTGTGCACATCTACTATACAACCATCATATAGCACCTATCACTTCTATCTCATTGTCAAATATACCCACTATATGCACCACCACCACACTCATATTTTCGCACCTCTTTTCCATAAAACACCTCACTACACAACACTCCCTTCCCAGCATCACCTCCATTTTTGGTATTCATTTTTCCCGTTACATCAACCATCATTGACTGCCCATCACTTCTTCATATATCACACCTTGTTTTATGTCCCTTCATCAGCATCATTCACCTGCATTTAATGTATATCAGATATGACATATATATATATATATATATATATGTGTGTGTGTGTGTGAATACATACATATATATATATATATATGTATATGTACTTGTATGTACTCATGTGAATATAGGCATGCATACATATATATATACGTACATATATAGGTATGTATGTCATTTTCCATTTTTTTATCATATATATCTTGATATATGAACATTTCACCATTGATCTCCATGTGATATGTACAATCTCTCTCTTCCTTTCATATTAATCAAGTGTTTTGCAGGGAATGTGTGGAAGATATCATCATTGGGAGTTGTAAATTTTGGTGTATTGTGATAGTTAGATCTTAATGAAAATTTACATTTTCTGGTTTAGATAGAATGAATGAGCATTGTAAGTATCATGAATTGCTTGTTTTCATACTTTTTGCCTTTATTTCTCAAAATCGTAATTGATCCTAAGTCGATGATCCACATCAATGGCCATAGTCAGGGTGTGGACAAAACTTAGGCTTTTTATCTCTTACGAAATAACACTGGATCCACACTGGATCCGTTTTTTTTAAAATTCATCATATTTCCTTAAATATTTTCTCCTTTTATTAGAATTTAATTTAAAATTGACTCAAAATATATACCAATGGCCATAGTCAGGGTATATTGAGGGTTAATTTTATTTTAAATTCTATAAAAAGCACCAAATGTATTTTATTCTTCACCTGAATTTAAATATAGATTATTATATAATACATTCAATGACCATAGTCAAGGATGTATTATATCTTCAATCTTATTTTAATTCATTTCAAAGAATAAGATAGCTTTTCAAAAACCCAATTTCAAGATTCTTTAAATTCATTCATCATATAGGATAGAATTGCATCATATCTTCAAAAATTCTTTTTCAAAAACCCAAGTGATCTTGAATATCCTTCTTCAAACTCTATTTCAATTCACCTATTCTATCTTATTTTCAGAGTCCAATCTGACTTTGAAAATTCAAATTCATTTTATATTCAAAATTCCAATCGAATTCAAAATTCAAATTAACTTTGAAATTCTTGATTCAGTTTTTAGATTTCAAATTTAAGCTTCAAATTCGAAGTCCAATTTGACTTTGAAATTCATTTTTTTTAAGTTCAGCTTCTCAAATCAATTCCAAATCCTAAAGTTAGAACCCAATCTCATCTTGGATCCCAGATCTTGGATCCAGTTCCACCTTTAGGATCCAGAACCCAATTCTACCTTGGATCTCAGACTTCAGATCCAGTTTCTCCTTAGGGTCCAGAATCCAACTCCACATTGGATCTCAGACTTCAGATCCAATTCCTCTTTAGGATCCAAACTCCAATTCCACTTTTGGATCTCAGACTTCAGATCTAAATCTATTTTAGGATCCAAAACTCAACTTCCATCTTGGATCTCAGTCCGTTTTAGGATCCGGAATCCATTCTCCACTTTTGGATCTTAGACTTCAGATCCAATTCCCCTCTAGGATCCAAAATCCAAACTTCACTTCGGATCTTAGATTTCAGATCCAATTCCATCTTAGGGTCCAGAATCCAATTCAACTTTGGGTCTCAGACTTCAGATCCAATGTCACTTCTTAAATCTCAGATCTTAAACCCATTATCCAATTCCATTTCTAAATTTCAAATCCAAGTCCATTTCCAGATCTCAATTTAAATCCCTAAATCCACTTTCTATTTTTAAATACCATTTGATTACCTCAGATCCATTCCAAATTGAAAAATCCAAATTCAATTCCATCTCAAGTATTCTAAATTCAAATCCAAATTCAAAGTTGATTGGGACTTTGAAACTTCATTCCCTTTCATTTCAAAGCTTTAAGTCATTCATTCTCATTTATTCTTCCGAATCCTAATTTACTTCAAAAACTTAGAACTCCTCTGATCTATCTCAAGTTGTAAGTTAGAATCAATCATTTCTTCATTCCTTTACCAAGTTCATCTCAGAATACTTGGAAATTTCTAAATCAATTTTCAAAAGGAGCATACATTTTGCATTGCACAAGCATGATTCTTTGTGCATTTTTAGAGTTAGAATAAATTTTTAGATTATATTTAGGCAAAGCAAAAAAGCACAGATTCGATCCTTGGTTCGATTACCCCTGGTAAAGGCGCCAGGAACGGTCGAACCTCGTACCGACGAACGAATCCCGTCTCTCCATTTTCCCACAAATTTTCAAAAACGGAGGCGAGTTAAATTTCTAAATGTTTTCAAATTAAGGTCAAGTGAGACCGCGCAAAATAGTTCCTCTTCTCTCTTTCTTTCTTTCTTTTCTCTTCTCTTTTCTCTTTTCTTTCTTTTATTTTCTTCCCTTCAAAAAGGAGGAAAATAGAGGTTAGAAAAGGAAAAAAGAAGGAAGAGAGAGAAACCACAAAGAGAGGAAAAATTTTGCGATGATCACAGTTTTGGCGACCGAGATGGGACCTCATCTTCGTCCGGTTGGATCTATGCCTTTGCTTTGCTTTTATATAATCTAAATCTTTATCCTAACATATGTCAGCTACATTTTCCATGCAAACCTTAGGAGCCAAGATTTGGTCCTAAAGCTGACATCATTGCATATAGGATCTAAGTATGGTTTGGTAGGACCATATTGAGGAGATTATATCCATGTTCACATTAGACTTAGGTCTTAAATACAACTCTCCTCAATTTTAGGGATTGAATGCAGACAATGTATGCAAGTGTATGCTTCTTCTTCTTAAAACTATCTTCTTTAGGACTTGCATTAGAGCCTTCTGATTTTATTGCATGTTGATCATATTTTGAAAACAACCTTACCTATATTGTCCCGGTCTTCACGTTGCTGGGCTGTCTCACTGAACCATAGTTCGGGAGAGAGCCTCACAACTGGACCACTTATTTGGGTTCACGCCCCCCTACCACGTACCTAAGGGCCATAGTCCGAGGTATATCGGTAGGTGCTCAAGGATGTTGGGAAGCCCTTACCTTAGAACCGGAGAAATATCTTATATGCCACGTACTTCGAGCTTCGGCTTGAGTATATCGGCATACCTCGATTGGAATCAGATGATCTGAACCATAGAGTCAGGATTAAGGTCCTATAAGCTATTTCAAATATTGCATATAGAGTCAGACTTTAGGGAGTGCTGTGTGCGCATCCTTGTTTGTGCAATTATGATTATGCGATATTTTCCTTGTGTTCTCCTATATCGACCTCTTTTAAAACCCTGGGTGTACTCTTTAAAACTTCCTCTATTTTCAAAAACCCCAGGTGCATACTTTTTCCTTTGCCTATATTCTTTTCCCCTTTTATATGTCAAAACTTTTCTTAAAAACCCTGGAAAGTCTTTTTCAAACCCCCTGTTCTTTCCAAAATTTCCAGGATTAATGTTTGACCCCTTCTTTCATCGAAAAGTCTATCCGTAAGTCCTGCATTCTATCTGACCCTTTTCCTTGTTGCCTCAGTATCACTCCGATGGCATCAGAATCTCCCGATGCTATCTTTCCTTGGGATCATGTCTTCTATCAAATAAGGGATGAAACCCCAGATCATCGGGTCATTCAGTCTCGTACCTTCTTCCCTCGGTGGTACTATTCTTGGTTCACCGCCTTCTCGCGTATGTTCCCAGACCACTTGGACGATTGTGGATTAGAGATGGCATCGGCAGTTGGCAAGCGAACCATCAACGGCAGTCTAATTGAAGCTATGGCAGAGCGATGAAATCCGCGTACCTGCACATTTTGGTTTCCGTGGGGAGAGATGACTATGCTAATGGACGAGTTCAATGATATCATGGGATTGCCAGAACCAGCTGGTCAGCCAGATGATCCAGTCGAGCAGCAATTCTTGATCAATGTCAAAGGGGTAGATGTTCGAGAAGCATTGGCCAGAGCCACAGGGAGCAGATCCTGGCCTCTCACAGAGATCAGCGGAAATCAGTTCATCGACCTATTCGAACTCTACAACAAATATGGGGCCTACGAAGAAGTCGATACCCCTATCTCGAGCAGCGAAAGAAAGAATCCAGCATGCCATGGTCCTATGCACAGTGGGGCTGGCATTCTTTCAGGATGGTCAGAATTTCATTGATATCAGAGTCGCCCAACTTTTTCGAAGATGGGGAAGCAAGCAGACCCGTCAGCTTTCAGTCTCCATGGCAGCTCTAGCTTTTCTCTACAGAGGTTTGGCTCGATTTGCCCTCGGAGAGACCATTTTGGTGGAAGGATGCACGTACGCTTTGCAGTCGTGGTTCCTGCGACATGTACCGTCAAAAGCCAGTTCTTTCAGATTCAGCAACAAGCAGCCGAAGTCAGTTATTCAGTGTCGAGCTTTGATCGAGAAACTACATCAGGAGGAAATCATTTGGGACTTCTTCGACAGAAGAGAGACCGTTCCTCGCTACACCTATGCTCGTGACAAGCGCTACAAACTGCTCGGCCCTTTCTTCTGCGTAGACTATCAGCCAGAGAGATGTCTCAGACAGTTTTCGCAGCGGCAGGTTCGCGCTAACACTCGCTTCCCGACAGGCCGCATGCCAGAGTTCGATCTACGGTCAGATCAGTGGTCTGGAGCATACCACGTCGCCAAATACACTTTGGACTCCTTTATTCCTTTGTCTATATTTCCTGGTCCTAATGTATCATCAGAGTATCGAGAATGGTGGCAAACTGTCTGCCCACCTTCTCTTTATATTTAAATTTTGTCAATCAATGAAAATGCAAGCTTTTATTTTTTTTTTTTGGCCAAATCTTATTTTATTTCATATAGTTACAGATTCATCCCCAGTGATGAGACCCATTCTGTCTATTCTTCTATCCCTCGTCATAATAGACGACCTCGCCTAGGTCATAAGGCGCATTTTGTCACCATAAAAGGATGACGCGATCATTGCAAAAATTTGTCAATTCCTTCCCTCATGTCTTTTCCTAAAAGAAATCACATTTTCAAAAATTTCCTCCGAACCCTAATTATTCTTTTCACCTTCACAGGAAATCACTGGCATTGGCATTATGGTTGTAACAAGGGCAGGAAAAGAAACAGTTTCTCAACACAGCGACAGTGTGGCCGGAGGGATGGATTCCCCCAAATCAGTCAGAGGACAGAATCAAACAGATGATATAGATCCAGCCATGTATAATCTGTTTAAAAGAATGATGACCAAAATGATGGCTGAGCAGGCCGAGGCCAGTCAGAAAGAAGCTGTTCCAAAAAGCAAGCCAAAGAAGAAGGCCGTAAAGAAGCCAGTCAGGATTGTTAGAAAGCAAGTACAGCCCGACACCACTTCTGAAGAAACAGAATCAGTTGAGGAATCAGAAGAGGAAGAGCAGCTTGTTTATCAGAATCCCCCACCGCAGTTGGTAAAAACCACTGCAGAGCCCGAATCAATCAACAAGCCCATTCCGGTTAATGACCCGATGCAGGAGCAGATGAAAGAAATGAATCGGGCTATCAAAGATATCCAGGCTAAAAGCAAGGGCAAGCAGACCTACTCTGGTGAAGATTTCTATCATGGTCTGGACGGGGATGACAATTTGGAGAATCTCCCTCGCAAGTTCCTTAAATTCGATGGAACCAGCAACCCCAAGGCTCATTTGGCCACCTTTTATGCCGAATGCGGCCGTTTCAGGAAAGACAATCGGGCTTTATTCATATGCTTTCCTCGCAGCTTAGAAGGGGTAGCAGCCAGGTGGTATGCGGACCACATTAATCCTATCGAACTAAGAAAGTTCGATAAAGTTGTGAATTTATTCATAGAACGCTTCATGTTCAATATTGAAGCCTCACCAACCCTCAATCATCTGTACAATTTAAAACAGATGGAGAATGAGAAAGCCAGTGAATTCATCCACAGGTGGAGAAGCACCTGTAACAGAATGAAGGTTCCCATCCCGAAGGAGCACGCCCTGCAGATTATTCTGAATAATTTCGCTCAGCCTTTGAGGAACCTCATTTCCACTTCGCCTGCCAAGTCATTCATCAAATTAATTGAGAGAGCCGAGTGGCTCGAGACCGGCCTGGACAATGGTCTATACGAAGGATATCCTTTTGTCAGAGGAAATCCTGATCAAAAGAAAAAGGCGCACGTCGCCTATGCCGCAGGATTGACAGATCAGAGCAGCAGTGGTTCCGGCAGAAAGAAGAACAAGAAGGGCCGCAGCAAGAACTCAGCGCCTCCTAGGGCCGAAAGAGCAAACTCAGCAGCTCCGAAGGGAAAATTTATTAAGTCGCAGCCTGTTCAGTCAGCGCCCCAGTCAGAAACAAAGCAGCCAGAAAAGCCGAAGCACGAAGGTTGGAGTTATGATCGGGAATTTTCAGCATTAGAGCAGTCCCGCGAAGACATCTTAGAATATATGATGTCGAAAGGAATGATTAAGCTCCCCAAGGTGGCGGACCCTCCCATCACTATGGGTAAATGGACTGACAAATTCTGCAAATTCCATCGGACTGTCGGACATGACACCGAGCATTGTTTTGTCCTCAAAAACATCATTCAAGATTGTATTGACAAAAACATGCTAATTGAGGACGAAGATGAGCAGCAGCCGGAAGTCTTGTCCAAACCTTTTCCTAAACATTCAGCTTCAGTCGTTACAGAGCAAGCATTCTCTCTGCAAGGCAGTATCCAACCGTGTTCTATGCAGGACATTCAGGATCAACATCAGGTCCTAGTCCTTCGCCAGGCACAGTCATCCGTCAAGAGGGCGGATGTCACCCCATTTTCCAACAAGCCAACAAAGGCAACGACGAAAGTGGTCCCCAGGATCCCGAAGCGCTTTATCAAGGCAGCTTCGAAGAAAGAAGAGGCTTCAGGGTCAGTTCAGAAGCCAATTACTGCATTATCCAACATCTCTATATTGGACCTGACTCACGCCTCATCTGAGCACCAGCAAGTGCTAGAAGATCTTCTCAGAAAGATCAAAGTCAAGCCTAGCACGACTCCGCAGGACATGGCTCAAATCGTCAATCAGGCCATGACGAATGCGCCAATCACCTTTTCGGATGAGGATCTGCCAAAACCTCATTCTTTTCATAACAATGCACTTTACATAGTAGTGCGAACCAGGGGCATGACAATCCCTCATGTGCTCGTCGATGGAGGCAGCAGCCTCAATATCTATCCTGAGATGACGGCCAAGGCATTGAGCCTAAAAGAAGAGGAATACACCCCAGATCCGATCATGATCTACGGTTTTGACAACCACGGGCAGACAGCCAAGGGGAAGATATTTCTCGAGATCTTCATCAACTATTCGGTGCATACTGTACTCTTCCATATGGTCAATGTACCGCCAACATACAATCTGTTGCTGGGGCACACCTGGATCCACAATGCCAATGCGGTCCCATCAACCCTGCACCAGTGTATCAAATGGTCGAAGGGGGGCATGATCACTACGGTCCTAGGAGAGGATCCGGAAGAACGACTCCCACAGCCGATGATTCCCCGACCCACTTTCACTGCCGACATCCCGAGCATCCGAGAAGCCGAAGAGATTGATCTGAGTGAAAGTCTGGATATGCTAAATTTGAAAGAAATCCAGCCTACGGAAAATGTCACCGCAGTAGTTCAGTGGCAGGGACCTCGCTTCTTCAAGCTAGGAGGACGCCTCGATTGCACTTCATTTAAAGATCACCCTCTGTTTCCTCAATTCTCCAAAGCTAAGAAAGGGTTTGATCTTCTGATGAAGCACGGTTATCAACCCTTCAGGGGTTTGGGCAGAAATGAAGACGGCATCTTGGAGACGATCATCCCCGATCAGCATGTCACCGGCACAGGCTTGGGTTTCACAGGTCAGTCATCAGGCAGAAAGACCATCTTCGTCAAGGGAGCTCAGTAAGGAAGACAATGCCAGTGTTTTCTGTTCTCTTTCCCTTTTGTCATCTTGTAAGGGCAAGATCCGCCCCAGTTTCTTTCTTTTCCTCAAAACAATTGCTTGTAAATATCAAAGTTTACTCAATCAATGAAAAGTTTATTTGCTCTGTTCATCTTGGTGTACACAAATCCTATGCTTATATCCTTATCTGTGTTGTCATTCTTTGTCTTTGTACAAAAGGCTATTTTTCGAACATTTTACCTTTTTCTCAAAGGGCCTCCTTTTCACTTACAGGATTGCCAGGATCATGGCTCCTAAATCGTTCAAAAAGCTCATCATCAATACCAACCTTTTTCAAAATAAACCAGCCAAAGCATGCAAAGCGAAGGCAGGGGCAGAAGTCAGCAAAATGACAGAGCAGATTGAAGAGTCGGCAGAATTCGACTCGACGATTCAAGATTTGCCAGAATTTGCCAACATTCAGAAGCAGGATAAACCATCGCCATTGGTTCAGGATCCAACAGAGGACGTCAATATTGGTTCAGAAGATGATCCAAGAATCCTCAAAATTGGTTCCATTCTAAGTTTAGATGAGAAGGAAAGGCTCATCTACTTCCTCAAACAACATCAGGAAGTCTTCGCTTGGACTTATGAAGATATGCCAGGTTTAGACTCCAAGTTAGTCGAACATCGCCTTGCGTTGAAACCGGATTGCAAACCAATCAAGCAGAAACTAAGAAAAATGGATCCTCGAGTGGCACTACAAGTTAAAGAAGGACTTGAAGAGTTATTAAAAGCAGGGTTCATTCGGACCATCGAGTACCCAGATTGGTTGGCGAACATTATGGCAGTCCCCAAAAAGAATGGCAAAGTTCGGATTTGTATTGACTTTAGAGATCTGAACAAAGCAACCCCAAAAGATGATTATCCACTCCCCAACATCGATCTTCTGATCGATAGCACGGCAGGCCATGCCATGTTCTCCTTCATGGATGGATACTCGGGCTACAATCAAATCAAATTGGCCGCTCGTGACCAATCCAAAACTTCTTTTACCACACCTTGGGGTACTTTTTGCTATACAGTCATGCCGTTTGGACTCAAGAATGCCGGGGCAACCTATCAGAGGGCTATGGCAGTGATCTTTCATGATCAGATGCACAAGAACATGGATGCCTACGTGGATGACATCCTGGTCAAATCTAAAGAAGGAGAGGATCATCTCGATGCTCTCGGCCAAGTCTTTGAAAGACTTATCCTCTACAAATTACGACTCAATCCGCAGAAATGTGTCTTCGGGGTAGAGTCAGGCAAGCTGCTTGGCTACATGATCAGCAAGAAAGGCATAGAAGTGGATCCTGCCAAGGCAAAGGCGATCATTGACTGCCGCCTCCCACCAACCTCAAAGAATTAAGGAGCCTTCAGGGGCGCATTCAGTCTATTCGACGTTTCATCTCAAATTTGGCCATGAGATGCGAGCCCTTCAATCACTTATTAAGAAAAGAAGTGAAATTTGAATGGGGATCAGAGTGCCAGCTCTCATTTGAGCGCATCAAGCAATATCTTCTCAATCCACCAGTTCTGAAGCCACCCGAACTTGGAAAGCCGCTGCTCTTATATATTTCTGTCAACCACAATGCTTGTGGCGGATTTCTTGCGCAGTATGAGGAAGGCAGCCGGATAGAGCATGCCATCTACTACATCAGCAAGACCTTCATCGATTATGAGAAGAGATATTCTCAGATGGAGAAAACATGTCTAGCCTTAGTGTGGATGTGTCAGAAACTGAGACATTATCTAATGGCGTCAGAAATCAAGATTTTGTCAAGGCTCAATCCTCTCAAGTATATCCTTGAGCAGCCTTTTCTTACAGGACGGATTGCGAAATGGCAAGTCCTCCTGATGCAGTATGACTTGGAATACGTTTCTTAGAAATCGGTCAAGGGTCAGTCCATCGCAGATCAGTTAGCAGATTTCCCGTTAACGGAAGAAATCAAGGCGGAAGATGATTTTCCTGACGATCGTATTTGCAGTATTCAAGAATCCCCAGTTTGGACTCTATTCTTTGATGGAGCCAGAAATATATCTGGTATAGGGATTGGGATCTTGTTGATCACTCCTGAAAAGAAGATGCTCCCTTATTCCCTCAAGCTCAATTTCCAATGTACTCACAACATGGCTGAGTATGAAGCTCTAATACAAGGCCTCAAGATTCTGCAAGACTTTGATGTCAAGAGAGTACATGCCTTTGGCGATTCCTTGCTTGTTGTTAACCAAGTTAATGTAGAATGGCAAGTAAAAGACTCAAAGTTAATTCCCTATCAGAAGATCGCCTTGGCTCTCATAGGCGACTTTGAAGAATTTCAGCTCAATCATGTCAAGAGGGAATACAATCACATAGCAGACGACCTAGCCTGCTTAGGCTCTATTTTGTCTTTTAAAGACAGTGAATCCTGTTGTTCCTTCGAGATCGGCAGACTTGATCAACCTGCCTATATTCCAATTGAGCAAGTGAACCAAGCCGCTCAGAGGGAAAAGCCTTGGTATCAAGACATCAAAAGCTTTATCGAAACTGGTGAATTCCCACCAGACATGCCAAGAAGGGAGCAACGTGCAATTCAACGCATGTCATTCCGCTATTTCATCCTTGCCAATACTCTCTACCGTCGTGGGTTCAGTTCTGAGTATGCTAGATGTTTAGATAAGGATGAAGCCATGGAAGTTGTCCAAGAGGCACACGAAGGAATTTGTGGTGGTCACGTCGGCTATCAAACACTCGTCAAGCAGATTATCCGCGCAGGATATTACTGGAAAACCATGCAGCAGGATTGCCATCAATTTGTAAGGAAATGCGTCAAGTGTCAAATGCACACGCCTTCCATTCACGCGCCTGCCACATACTTGCAATCCGTGGTCTCTCCTTGGCCCTTCTCAATGTGGGCCTTCGACGTAGTGGGTCCGATCACTCCTTCAGCTTCTAATGGACACCGATACTTCCTCGCAGCTACAGAATACTTCACCAAATGGGTCGAAGTTGTCACCCTGCGAACAGTAGAAGGCCGACACGTGGTTTCGTTTATTCATAAAAATCTCCTTTGTAGCTTCGGCGTCCCACATGATATTGTATCAGATAATGGCAGCCATTTCAAGAATGAGAAGATGAAGACCTTCTGCTCGAAGTTCGGGATTCATCACCACTTCTCAGCTCCTTACTATCCCCAAGGGAATGGCCAGGCTGAGGCCACCAACAAGATTTTGATCCGCATTCTGGAAAGAACAGTGGAAACAGGCCGTGATTGGCACGAGAAGATGCACGATGCACTTTGGGCATATCGAACCACCATTCGTGTAAGACCCGCAATTTTTCAGATAACTCTGAATAAATTCCTGAGGCATTTTTCCAGTGAAAAATAGCATTTTTACCGTAAAGCGAATCGAACTGATTCCTGCAATCCAAATATACTTAGGATATTCTTATCTTCACGAATATATGCTCAAACGCTCTGGAGATCATAACTTCCTCCCTGCTCGAAATCAAGAGATTCCTGCGAGCCAACTTTCTTAGTTGCATCAATACGAAGATAATGGCCTACTCAGAATTTTTCGGAAAAAAATGCCGAAAACTCAACTTTTTTGTGGGACCCACAAAAATGTTGGTGGGACCCACAAAAATATTCTTCAGAAAATATCCGGTGGGACCCACGAAAATATCTCATGGAAATATCTCAGATGGATAAGATCAAACAGTCAGATGGATAAGATCAAAGGGAATTTCTGAAAAAGCTATGGACTAAAATGGAAATTCTGAAACTTGGGGCTCAAGTTTCAGAATCTATAAATAAAGGAGCCCCCCTCCTTTGAAAAATCGTCTAGCCCTGTCTCTCTCCTCCTTTTCCAAACCTCCCCTACCTAGCCTAGCCCACCTGAGCCCACCTGACCTGGTCTGAGCCTGCCTGACTTAGACTGAGCCTGCCTGACCTGGTCCTAACCCACCTGACCTAGGTTTGAACCCACCTGACCTAGCTCAAACCCAGTTGACTTGACTTGAACCTAGTTGGGTTTGAAGTCAAAGTCAAAGTCCTTTTTGGTCCAGCTTTTGGTTTGGATTTCTGAACCCAGACTTAGCCTACTTGGGTTGAGTTCGAACCTGCTGAACCCAGTTGACTTGGACCGAACCCTGTTTGGTTCAAACCACTTAGGTTGAGTAGCTTGACCTACTCTACCTCTTTCTCAACTAAGTCAGCTTCATCTGACTTAGTCTGACCTCTCGAAGGAAGGCTCAAAGCCAACGAAGCAACCCGGAGCCGTTTCTTCCACGATTTGAAGTAAATTCGCTTCGTTGATCCATCTCTCTCAAGTATTTGATTGTTTGTATATAGAATATACTTTCTGAAGTAGTATCTTGCTTTAGTTCTTGATTGAGCCCTTTTTGGACACTTCGGTGTTCACCCGCTCATCTCGTAACTATCGTCGGATATATCTATGTTCAAACACGCAGTATATGCGTTTTTAAAATGGTATCTTGCCCTAGTTCTTGGTTGAGCCCTTCAGAACACTTCGGTGTTCACCCGCTCGCCTCGTAACTATCGTTGGATACGGATCTAGGTGTATATCTGCTGATTCTGCCGACGCGTCCTATATCGCACAGGCTATGTAATTTACCTTTGCCGTCGCGTCGTATGATGCCAAGGCTCTCTGTTTTCTGCACTTCCGATTATGCAATGTATTTACTTACGCCGTCGCGTCGAACGATGCCAAGGCTTCTGTTTTGTTATATATGTAGAATATTTCGGTCAGTTACACACTCTGAACAATAGTATATGCATTTCTTTACGCCGCCGCTGTATAAAGCACAGGCTTCTGTTTATACTACATATATAGCGCATAAATGAGCGTTCAAATAGAGATCAAACTCCAAATCGCCAATGCGATTCCCTGACCGCTCCTCGTTCAAGATTCTGCTTGACGAATGAAGCCCCTATTGGAAAGGCTTCACTTTTTGGCAAAATGCTCTTTACGTAAAAACTAAGTCAATTACGTATGGCCTGGCTATGGCCCAGGGTTCCTGCAACCTTGATAGATGCAAAGTACGCACAACAGTGCGCATCCATTTCCCGAATTAAGCGTGGCGATTTCCTACCAAAGAGGGGAGATGCCACTGAAATGGATAAAAGAAACACACGCTTTCTCCGTAAAAGAGAGGAAGTGCTGCTGAAATTTCTGAAGAAGCTAAGAATAGCTCAGAAAGAACGTAGCAGGATACTCTGACATATAGCAGAGTGCTACCCAGTTCATGGTTTGCCCTCTACAACGTAGAAGGGTTCGTCGCACCACTGCCGGTAGAGCAGGGGAGGTGCTGACGAAATGGTCGGCAGAAGAGCTGCCGGAACCAATGGAACGGCATAATGATGTTCGTTGATGGAACGATGCCAGATCGGCTCGTATCCTTGTGCCTGCAAGGGCACCTTGCTCGTAAGGGCCGCTGAGCCGGAGTAGAGGTTGCACCTTGGCTAGGTTTGGACTCGTTGCGTAAAAATACGCCGAGTAGCCGATCTATTTAGATCGAGTCATATGCATGCTCATTGAGAACGGTTACGCAACCAGACTCGTAAGGGCCGAAGAGCCAGAGTGTGTTGTTTCCACCCAAAGAGGTGTGATGCTCGCGGTGGCCGAAGTGCCAAGAGCGGTGTTCTGCATGCATATGAATAAGACTTAAGGTCGCACATACCCCGCGGTTGAAAATCGTGTTAGGGGTACCCCCTCAGTAATGACTGTGTTGGGGCAGACTGAATGGGGTCGGGTACATACTCCCGCAGTGCTAAAAGCACGGGCTGCCTAAATGGCATGCAGATTCTGTCCAAGTAATTGTAAGACTGGTAGACCCCTTCAGGAATTATGCTCATTGTGGAATGACAGTGATGGTACAGCCTTGAGTGACATGTATTTTACTTTGGACCTGATAGAGTCCACGATGGCCTCAGTCACTCATGGGTTTTGGGGTCGTGGTTATCCTTAAGATCTAAGGATTGAACCCAACTACTGCAAGTAGAGGATGCATCCGAATATGGGCCTAGTAGGGTTCTCCCAGTTGAAACACACTGCCCTACTATGGATAGGGTCAACAGGCCTCTGGGGTATCTAAAATACATAGAATAATCAACCCCCAGATCGTCGCGTTGTCGCCCAGATATGAGTCCCCTAAGCCCAGGGGGGGTGCAATTATCGAAACAAAGCATTAGCTTAGGTACAGCGCTACTTTGAATGTATGAGTGGATGATGTTGTTGAGTCAGTCCTGCATAACCTTTGTGAAGGTGTCATGGTCGGTATACTACTGTACCGATTGGGAAAGAACCCCATTGATATCCGTACGACTAAGTGAAGCTCGGAGAGCTGTCCTTAGATTCGTAGGATACAGATGTGCCAAGCATAAAGGCTTGAGCTAGACATCCATTCGTGACTCTGAGGAGGTCAAGGCTAAGTCGTAAAGACTTAAGCAGTTATTCTAACTCACAGCCCTGAAGAGGCTTATGCGAAGTCATGAAGACTTGCGTGGATGTTCAACTCATAGCCCTGATGAGGCTTTTGCGATATACGATAAGTCATGGAGGCTTGAGCGTCGTATTACGAACTGCGACCCTGAGTGGTCTATGCATTTACTTGAGTTGAATAGATAGGTGTTTGCCTACTTACCAGACCATCAGTGGTTCTGACCCCGTTTAATGGGGATTTCAAGTATTGGACCTGCGTGGCGATATGCGGAGCAAGGCGACATCGAGTTCCAGGGTTTCTCTAGACAGAGTTGTACTGCTTCCTTTTATTGAACCTATACTGCTTTTCTAAGCAGTGATGTTGTAATAAACATGTGGTTTTCGATAAGATGGAACACTTTGGTGGTCAATGAGTTGCTTGGCCACATACCTGTAACGTGCTCGGAGTTTTCTAAAACCGATGACTCAGTATCGTCTGATTCCGCTACTAAAAGCTTTTGTAAGTTATGCTGCAAAGAAAAAAAAAAAAAGAAATTCATAAAAATTGTAACTTAGCTTTGTTATGGAAATCCGGGGTGTTACAGAATTGGTATCAGAGCCTGAGTCTGAGAAACCTGGTTCAAGATCCGTCATGTTCACAATATCGCACTATAAGTATAAATCTTACACTTTTTCTGATTTGGGTATATTTGCGTGAATAGATAAATGGCTCCTAGGACAAGGAGAACCATGCCGAGCGAGGAGTCCCATACGCAGGGCTTCATGCTGGAAACACTCAACAGGCTTGTGTCTGCCATTCATGAATCAAGGCAAGCACCAGCCCCTCCTCGCAACGAGAACCTTGAAGGAATAACTTATGAGAAGTTTCTCAAACTCGACCCACCAGTTTTCGTTGGCAGAGTCGATCCAGAGCTCGCAGAAAGCTGGATCGAGGAAACAGAGCGTGCATTCATGGTATTGAGAGTACCAGAGGATAGAAAGACTAACTTCGGCACATACAGGCTGAAGGATAATGCACGAAAGTGGTGGGATACCACTAGGATTATCCATTTCTCACATCACTAAGTCATCCCTTGGAATGATTTTCGGAGAGCATTTTTGGATAACTACTTCCCGTTGCACTTCAGAAATAAGAAAAAGATGGAGTTTCTAGAATTGGAGCAAGGTGTTATGAGTCTGATGGACTATACCACTAAATTTCAAAACCTTGAACGATATTGCTCCACGTTATTCGATACTGACCAAGAAAGGGCCGATAAATATATAGATGGATTGCAAGGAGGGTTGCGATCTCGTGTGATAACAAGTATGCCCTCGACTTTTCAAGCTGCTGTGGCAGCATCTTCAAAGATTAGCGAGGATTGGGCGCGATCTAAGGTGATTATAGCAAAGAGGCCCATAGTTGATGGTCGGAACAATAAGAGTACGTTTCCCGGTGGCCAGGAATCACGACCAGCTTTTTATAAGAGGGATTTTTGGGAGAACAACTTTACTCCACCGACCGAGCAGCCATTACAGATGGTAGAAGCTAATCAGCCCTACCAACAGCCTAATTTTCGATGCTCGAGGTGTAGTTCAGATCATCCCGGAGGGGTTTGTCCTCGCGATACGGGAGGTTGCCTGTATTGCGGCAAACCAGGGCATCGTGTGAGAGAATGTCGCAAGAAGGCCTCAGATCTTCAACAGAGAAATATGGGATCTGGAGGACCCTCTCAACAAATACAACAACAACAACTGCCACTACCCAGGATAGAGCAGAAACCTGTGGCAGGTCATGTCTATGCGGTGACAGCCGAACAACTCACGAATGATGACCATATCAAGGAATCTGGATACCTTGATAGATAGAGTTGTAATGGGTAAAAAGCGATTGAAAGACAAGATCCAATGAATGCTTGAGACAAGTGGCTTATGACCTTGTGTACGGTCATCTGGATCGATATGTATCCTTGCTCTCTAAAGTAATGTTGGATTTGTTAAATTAAATCTTAAGTTCTTATGCCCAAAAGTTGATGGCTATAGACCCCATGATTGAGAAATTAAGTTTGCGTAATTAGAACGTTAAAAGTTACTTAATAAAATAAACCATCGAGGAATTCTTCCCAAGAAGAGAGTCCTGTGAGGTTTTACATATTCAAGATCAGATCGACTAGCCAGAGTGAGCCTGTGAGGGTATACGATTCCGTGCGAGTGTATATGTTCCAAAACCAGTAGCTTGGTTAGTATGATTCTGTGAGGGTGTACTGATCCAATATCAGGTAAGTCTGACGAGGGTGAACCTGTGAGGAGGTACGTTTCCAATACCAGGTAGTCTGACAGGGGACTTATTCCAATATGGTTAATCTCTAGAAGAATGATCTGTGTGTATGAAATAGTTACACAAGATGGCTATGTTGATAGCCGGTTGGAAGAACATTGATTCAATAAAACTACCGTGGTTGTAGCGTAATTTAAACTCAGATATGAGAAGCATACCTCATCGATCATGAATTATGATATGAGGTTATGATTGGAATAAATACCATGTTGAACTAAGTAAATAAAATTATGAATCTAACATATGGGAGAAATATCCCAAGTTACGCACTTAGTACTCTTAACTGAATTTCGCGGACGAAATTCCTTTAAGGGGGTAATGATGTAAGACCCGCAATTTTTCAGATAATTCTGAATAAATTCCTGAGGCATTTTTCCAGTGAAAAATAGCGTTTTTACCGTAAAGCGAATCGAACTGATTCCTGCGATCCAAATATACTTAGGATATTCGTATCTTCACGAATATATGCTCAAACGCTCTGGAGATCATAACTTCCTCCCTACTCGAAATCAAGAGATTCCTGTGAGCCAACTTTCTTAGTTGCATCAATACGAAGATAATGGCCTACTCAGAATTTTTCGGAAAAAAATGCCGAAAACTCAACTTTTTTGTGGGACCCACAAAAATGTTGGTGGGACCCACAAAAATATTCTTCAGAAAATATCCGGTGGGACCCACGAAAATATCTCATGGAAATATCTCAGATGGATAAGATCAAACAGTCAGATGGATAAGATCAAAGGGAATTTCTGAAAAAGCTATGGACTAAAATGGAAATTCTGAAACTTGGGGCTCAAGTTTCAGAATCTATAAATAAAGGAGCCCCCCTCCTTTGAAAAATCGTCTAGCCCTCTCTCTCTCCTCCTTTTCCAAACCTCCCCTACCTAGCCTAGCCCACCTGAGCCCACCTGACCTGGTCTGAGCCTGCCTGACTTAGACTGAGCCTGCCTGACCTGGTCCTAACCCACCTGACCTAGGTTTGAACCCACCTGACCTAGCTCAAACCCAGTTGACTTGACTTGAACCTAGTTGGGTTTGAAGTCAAAGTCAAAGTCCTTTTTGGTCCAGCTTTTGGTTTGGATTTCTGAACCCAGACTTAGCCTACTTGGGTTGAGTTCGAACCTGCTGAACCCAGTTGACTTGGACCGAACCCTGTTTGGTTCAAACCACTTAGGTTGAGTAGCTTGACCTACTCTACCTCTTTCTCAACTAAGTCAGCTTCATCTGACTTAGTCTGACCTCTCGAAGGAAGGCTCAAAGCCAACGAAGCAACCCGGAGCCGTTTCTTCCACGATTTGAAGTAAGTTTGCTTCGTTGATCCATCTCTCTCAAGTATTTGATTGTTTGTATATAGAATATACTTTCTGAAGTAGTATCTTGCTTTAGTTTTTGATTGAGCCCTTTTTGGACAATTCGGTGTTCACCCGCTCGTCTCGTAACTATCGTCGGATATATCTATGTTTAAACACGCAGTATATGCCTTTTTAAAATGGTATCTCGCCCTAGTTCTTGGTTGAGCCCTTCAGAACACTTCGGTGTTCACCCGCTCGCCTCGTAACTATCGTTGGATACGAATCTAGGTGTATATCTGTTGATTCTGCCGACGCGTCCTATTATGTTTTGCTATACAGTCATGTCGTTCGGGCTCAAGAATGAAGGGGCAACCTATCAGAGAGCAATGGCAGTTATCTTTCATGACCAGATGCACAAGAAATGGATGCCTATGTTGATGACATTCTGGTCAAATCCAAAGAAGGAGAGGATCATCTTGATGCTCTCGGCCAAGTCTTTGAAAGACTTATTCTCTACAAGTTGAGACTTAATCCACAGAAATGCGTCTTCGGAGTGGAGTCAGGCAAGCTGCTTGGCTACATGATCAACAAGAAAGGCATAGAGGTAGATTCTGCCAAGGCAAAGGCGATCATTGATATGCCGCCTCCCACTAATCTTAAAGAGTTGTGAAGCCTTCAGGGTCGCATTCAGTCAATTCGACGCTTCATCTCCAATTTGGCCATGAGATGCGAGCCCTTCAATCACTTGCTGAGAAAAGAAGTGAAGTTTGAGTGGGGACCAGAATGTCAGCTCTCATTTGAGCGCATCAAGCAGTATCTTCTCAATCCACCAGTTCTGAAGCCACCAGAACTTGGAAAGCCGCTTCTCTTGTATATCTCCATCAACCATAATGCTTGTGGCAGATTCCTCGCACAGTACGAGGAAGGCAGTCGGATAGAACATGCCATCTACTACATCAGCAAGACCTTCATCGATTATGAGAAAAGATACTCTCAGATGGAGAAGACATGTCTAGCCTTAGTATGGATGTGTCAGAAGCTGAGACATTATCTAATGGCCTCAGAGATCAAAATTCTGTCGAGACTTAACCCTCTCAAGTACATCCTTGAGCAACCTTTCCTCACTGGACGGATTGCAAAATGGCAAGTCCTCCTGATGCAGTACGACTTAGAATATGTTTCTCAGAAGTCAGTCAAGGGTCAGTCCATTGCCGATCAGCTGGCAGATTTCCCATTGACAGAGGAGATCAAAGCGGAAGATGATTTTCCTGACGATCGTATCTGCAATATTCAGGAATTCCCAATTTGGACTCTATTCTTTGATGGAGCCCGAAACATGTCTGGTATAGGAATTGGGATCTTGCTAATCACTCCTGAAAAGAAAATGCTCCCTTATTCCGTCAAACTCGACTTCCAATGTACTCATAATATGACTGAGTATGAAGCTCTAATACAAGGCCTCAAGATCTTGCAAGACTTTGGTGTCAAGAGAGTACACGCATTCGGTGACTCATTACTCGTTGTCAGTCAAGTTAACGCTAAATGGCAAGTCAAAGATTCAAAGTTAATCCCTTATCAAAAGATCGCCTTAGCTCTCGTAGGCAATTTTGAAGAATTTCAGCTTAATCATGTCAAGAGGGATTACAATCACATAGCAGATGGCCTAGCCTGTTTAGGCTCTATTCTGACTTTTAAAGACAGTGAGTCTTGTCACTCCTTCGAGATCGGCAGACTTAATCAACCTGCCTACATTCCAGCTGAGCAAGTGAACCAAGCCACTCAGAAGGAGAAGCCTTGGTACCAAGACATCAAGAGCTTTATTGAAACTGGTAAATTTCCAGCGGAAATGCCAAGAAAAGAGCAACATGCGGTTCAGCGCATGTCAGCCCGTTATTTCCTACTGGCCGATACTCTTTATCGCCGTGGATTCAGTTCTGAGTACGCCAGGTGCTTAGATAAAGATGAAGCCATGGAAGTTGTCCGAGAGGCACATGAGGGAATTTGTGGTGGTCACGTCGGCTACCAAACGCTCGTCAAGCAGATTATTCGGGCGGGATACTATTGGAAAACCATGCAGCAGGATTGCCATCGATTTGTAAGGAAATGCGTCAAGTGTCAAATGCACGCACCTTTCATTCATGCGCCAGCCGCATACTTGCAATCCGTGGTCTCTCCTTGGCCCTTTTCGATGTGGGCCTTCGATGTAGTTGGTCTGATCACTCCTTCAGCTTCTAATGGCCACCGATACTTCCTCGTAGCTACAGAATACTTCACCAAATGGGTCGAAGTTGTAACTCTGCGAACAGTAGAAGGCCGACACGTGGTTTCCTTTATCCATAAGAATCTTCTTTGCGGTTTTGGCATCCCGCATGATATTGTGTCAGACAATGGCAACCATTTCAAGAATGAGAAGATGAAAATCTTCTGCTCGAAGTTCGAGATTCATCACCACTTCTCAGCTCCCTACTATCCTCAAGGAAATGGCTAGGCAGAGGCCACCAACAAGAGTTTAATCCGCATTCTGGAAAGAACAGTGGAAATAGGTCGCGATTGGCATGAGAAAATGCACGATACACTTTGGGCGTACCGAACCACCATTCAGACTCCAACCAATGCTACTCCTTCAGAGCTCGTCTACGGGACCAAGGTAGTACTACCTCTCCATGTTCAGAAGCCTGCACTCAAGTTTGCGTCGCTCGTCGAACTTCCACTCGATCAGTATCAGCAGCAGAGGTTGGTACAGCTTGATCTATTAGATGAGAAAAGGCTCAAGGCAGCGGAGCACGCTCAGGCCTACCGTCAGAGGATAGCTCGGCACTACGCCAAATCAGTTATTGAGAGAAGATTCTGAGTCAATGATCTTGTGCTCAGATCGACAACTCATCTCAAGCATCGGCCGAAGGGCAAGTGGTCACCCAATTGGGAAGGCCCTTATGTGGTTAAAGAAGCGCTGCCCTGCAATTCCTATCATTTGATCAACGCAAATGGAGTGGAACTGCCAGATCCTATTAATGCTTTACATTTAAAGAGATTTTACACTTGAATTGTTCATCATAGCCTTTTGTACTCTTCAAAAGTCTTTCAATAAAGATCTTCTGTTAAGTTCTCACATCCTTCCCTGATACTGGGGCATTTTATTTTAATCTATACTTATCTTCCTTCATCATAATGCAGACAGGATCAGACAAATCCTTTTCTAAATTCTTACCAACTCGTTTTTAACTTGATCATCTTCATTGAATTGCATTCATTTCATTCTAAATCAAATTTTATTAGTTTATTGTCAACTTTATTTGTCAAGTTTCATTAGTTTTATCAAGTTTTATTCCTTTATCTTTAAGAAACCCCTTCAGGTTAAGGGATAAACCTGATGCCTCTTTTCCATGAGGTATTCTTTTATTTATTTTTCCCCTCAGGATAAGGGAAAAACCTGACCCTCGTTTTCCGAGGTGTTCCCATTCAGGATAAGAGATAATCCTGATACCCTTCATAAGAGCATCGCTGCTACCCGGGAGAATTTTTTTTCAAAATAAATTTTCAATAAATCTCTTTAAATTCTTCTCCATTTTATAAATTTTATTCTTCTTCAGGTTAAGGGATAAACCTGAATTATTTCCCATAAATTCTTCAATTCACCTCAAATTTTGTTCTATGTTCCCTCAGGATAGGGGAAGATCCTGAAGCCATCATAAATAAATTTGGATGTTAGACCACTGTGGGTTAAGGATCCCGAATGAATCTCTCATCTTCATCGTCAAAACCTATTCACGCTTTTGTCAATCCTTCGAGTTCCGACTTCCGGGTTGGAATCGTTTCCTTCCAATCCGAGTTCCGACTCAGGATTTCATTTTTCCATTTTTGTTTCTCTCTTTCTTTAAAAAAAAAAAAATGGGTTCCGACTCGGATTTTCCTTTTTGTATATTCTTATTTTTTTGAAGTCTCAAGTTCCGACTTGAACTTCCGTTTGAATCTAATGCTCGTGTTGGACAAATCGTTGTTTTGAGAATTCGAGTTTTCAAACTCAATTCTCATTTCATTTCCTTATATTTAAAAACCGGGTTCCGACTTGGATTTTCCTTTTTGTATATCCTTAATTTTTTGAAGTCTCAAGTTCCGACTTGAACTTCCTTTTGAATCCAATGCTCGTGTTGGACAAATCGTTGTTTTGACAATTCGAGTTTTCAAACTCAATTCTCATTTCATTTCCTTATATTTAAAAACCGGGTTCCGACTCGGATTTTCCTTTTTGTATATCCTTATTTTTTTGAAGTCTCAAGTTCCGACTTGAACTTCCTTTTGAATCCAATGCTCGTGTTGGACAAATCGTTGTTTTGAGAATTCGAGTTTTCAAACTCAATTCTCATTTCATTTCCTTATATTTAAAAACCGGGTTCCGACTCAGATTTTCCTTTTGTATATTTTTATTTTTGAAGGCTCAAGTTCCGACTTGAACTTCCTTTTGAATCCAATGCTCGTGTTGGACAAATGGTTGTTTTGAGAATTCGAGTTTTCAAATTCAATTCTCATTCATTTTCTTATATTTAAAAACCGGGTTCCGACTCGGATTTTTCTTTTTGTATATTCTTATTTTTGAAGTCTCAAGTTCCGACTTGAACTTCCTATTGAATCCAATGCTCATGTTGGACAAATCGTTGTTTTTTTGAGAATTCGAGCTTTCAAACTCAATTCTCATTCATTTTCTTATATTTAAAAATCGGGCTCCGACTCAGATTTTCCTTTTGTATATTCTTATTTTTGAAGTCTCAAGTTCCGACTTGAACTTTCTTTTGAATCCAATGCTCGTGTTGGACAAATCGTTGTTTTGAGAATTCGAGTTTTCAAACTCGATTCTCACTCATTTTCTTGTGTTTGGAAAAAAACGAGTTCCGACTTGGATTTTTCGCTTTTGTATATCCTTGTTTTCTCTTGAATTTTCCCTGTCAATCTAATATTCATATTTTGAACCGAAGTTTCCTTGAACTTCCCCTTCAGGATAAGGGATAATCTTGAAAACACCGGCAATCATTCTCGCTTAATTCTCAAGTATCTTTGAATGTCGGTTTCATTTTTCAATTCTCCTTTTTGAAAAACCCAGTGCTCGTGCTGGTGTGTATTTTGAAAACCCGGTGCTCGTACTGGTATGCATTTTAAAAAACCCAGCGCTCGTACTGGGGTAATTTTGAAATCCAGTGCTCGTACTGGTACATCTAGCACTCATGCTAGTGTCTGGCTGGCTGATCAGTTAGCCCTCTCGGTTCAGTCTTTGTACTAACCAATCAACATTACTCAAGTCTTAAATTCTCAATTTTAACCTCCGGGTTATCATTTTACCAAAAATCAATCTTTTCTTGCGAAGGACCCTCTTCAGGGAGAGTTCGAGAGAGCTCGTTCCTTTCGCATGCAACCATCTTCCGTTCGCAAGAAACCCTCTTCCAGGGAGAGTTTGAAGGGACTCATTTTCTTCGCGAATAGTTTGCAAAACAACAACCAGCTTTACACAAAAGAACCCTTTTTCCAGGGAGAACTTCGACGGAAGCTCGTTTCTTTTGTGGCCCCTGTTTTTCTCATCTTTGGCCAACCCCTTCACAGAGGACCCTCTTCTAGGGAGAGTGTGATGGACTCGTTCTTCTGTGATACTTTCTCAATTTTGTTTTTTGGCCGCCTTACCATAAGAGAAGCCTAGAGATAGGGAGTTTTGACGAAAGCTTAATTTCTCTTTAAAAGTTCCGTTTTGCAAACACCTCCTCTTTCAGGGAAGAGAGGAGTATTTCCAACTTCCCATTCAGGTAAGGGCTAAGCCTGAGTCTCTCTTTTTGGGGAAAAAGAGAGGAGAATTTTGTCACGGACATGTCAATTCGATATCAAGTGACCTCTTTCATCAAGGATTTTAAGAATATTTTGCCAATTTGTTATCAAGTCATTGTTGATCTCAAAATTTTCATCATATAAAAAATTACCTCAAACTACCTTTAGTATTATTTCCAAAAGGGCAAGACTTTTGCGAAATAAGAACTGAATTCAAGCTTTTTCTGTTGGTCAACCAAGAGGATGAAGAAAAATCTTCGATATGACCGGCAAAGGAAAATTCGATGATGTTGAAAAGCCATGAGCGAATGGATATTGATCATAGCTATGGCACATTCTTAAAGACCATTCTTTGGCAGTAAGACAGTGGAAATATCCTGGGTAGTAAAAAAGAACCTACCCAATCCATATCTCCCCAGTCGTTTGAGCTGCAAAGTAAATATCCGCAAAAGGGATCTCTCAATTGTCGTCAAGATGAAGGCGAATTAAGCGAGTGGACCCCTGGGGCCAAAGAAGATTTGAAACATCTCCAAGATGACGGAGTTGTGACGGATCCTTCAAGGGAACGTTCAGAGCACCGCCAAGATGAAGGCGGATGCGATGAACCTACCGACAAACCCTAAAAGATATTTGATTTCTGCTATCATCTAGAGAATTTTGACCAATGAACCTATATCATCAAGCCTAACTCCTGACAAAAACAAGGATCAGAACATCTCCAAGATGAAGGAGTTTGTGACGTACCCTTCCCCTGAAAAAAAAAGAAAAGGTCAAGACATCTCCAAAATGAAGGATGATGTAAAAACCCAAGAAAGCTCCATGACTCAAGAGAGTACAAAAAGATCATCATGGGAAATGCCCAGGATATCAGATTGCCTGAAATTGCCAAGAATCATCTTTTTTTATGTAAAATTCTTTTATCAATATCTTTTCACTCAATTGCTTTTATGAAGCTAAGAATATTCCCTCTCTTTTCATATCAAGGAAATTGATATCTTCCTTAAAGAAGCTCAACAACAACAAACTTTGAATTTGACTCTTGATTCTACAGAGTTAGCCCCCTTGGAGTTAATACTCTAAGTAGAAAGAGGTGATATTTTCACATATACACAAATTCAATCATTTCGAATCAACTACAATTTTTGGCATCTTATTGGCAATATTTTCTCATTTATACCAAAATGAAGTGTGAACTTGATGTTCGTTTTGACATATCCTGACGTCATCCCTCCTTAGGACTGAAAAGTCCTTTCCTTCCGTCTGATCTGAGCGCTCTCAGATTTGCACACTTCCCTGTGTTCCCCACTGTCCCACCATAGACAGTTCCCACTTAGGATAAGGGTTAAACCTGAACTTTTTGCAAAAGTTTTGTTATTGTCAAAAGCTATTTTCAGTCTCAGCAATGAGGCACCAAAAAACAACCCCTTTTCAAGCTTTAGGGATCCCCATTTTCATCCTTTTACAAAAACCCCTGTCAGACTTGCTGTGCAAAGTCTAGAGGTCCCATCACAGTTTTCCTCGCTCCTCGAGGATGCTGTATCCATTCAGGCTAAGGAGTAAACCTGTTACCTCGCTCCTCGAGGTATCACCCAAACCTTCTGCGAGAGGTCGTCTGTTTTTAGAAAGCTGATTTAGTCTCAGCAATGAGACGCCCCAGATCATCCCCTTTTCAAGCTTTAGGGAATCTCTTATTTTTCTCTTCTCGCAAACCCCTTCTGGATTTGTTCGTCCAAATTCCGAAGGTCCCATCATGATTTCTTCATCCAAGGATTCCGTATGGTTGCCCTTTTCAGGTTAAGGGTTAAGTCTGAGCCTCAGTCCACGAGGTATCTTTCTGTTCAGGTTAGGGTTAAACCTGAGTCTCATTTTTCGACTAGATATCCTTTCTAGTCCTTCCACGGTGTCTTCATATGAGAACTTCGTGCGATTGTCCCCCACTCAGGACAAGGGTTAAACCTGAATCTCGCTTTTGTGATGCATTTGTTGTCCCATCACGGCTTCCTCGTTCGAGGATCCTGTATGGTCGTCCCTTTTAGGATAAGGGTTAAGACTGAACCTCGTGCCTCGAGGTATTTTTCCTTTTTCAAGTTTGGGTTTAAACCTGAGTCTTGTTTCGACGAGGTGTTTTCCTCCAGTCCCATCGAGGAATCCATGCTCTGTATATCCACCCAGGAAAGGATCATGCTAGAGTTTCATCTCACGAAGCATTTCTCTCAGAAATGTCCCATCAAGGTCCTCACATATTTCTTTCCCCATTCAGGTTGTCTTGAGATATCTTCGTCCCATCCAGGTTAAGGGCTAAACCTGAGTAATTCCAAAAGGTTGATCTTGTCTCACCCATGAGACTTAATCAAAATTCTTACCTTTCACCATTTTGGGATCCTCGCCCAAAGTCCCATCACGATTTTCTCATTTCTATCATTCAGTCGTATCATTGTCGGGGATTTCGTCCCCCCCAAGACCGTTCAGGATAAGGTTTTAAGCCTGAAAAGCCATGCTTTCGAAATAATTTTTCCACGCCCAGTTCAGATCTGCTGACTGGGGCATTTTTCAAAATTTGGAATGTTTTCTTTGCCACTAAGCTCGGCTTTCAACCGGCTCAGTAGCAAAGAGGGGCATCTGTGAACACCCCAAAATTTTCAAAATGTTGTATATATTCTCGTTCTGCCCTTTGCCTCCGTTTTCTGGGTAATTGAGTCAGCTTTAAACCTAAATTCTATTTTATTTCTCAAATTCTATTGAAATCAAATTCATTTTACATATCTGACTCAATTTCGAATCCGGATCCAGATCCAGATAAAAGATTCAAATCTAAGCTTCGTTGTCCAATTTTTAAATCAAAGTCTCAAAATTTCCAAAATAACTTTTTGAAAAGCTCAGACAGTTCGTTCGATATCCGTTTGGATCCATCGAGTTGTATTTCTCAATTCGAGCTTCAAAAACTCGAATATTTTCTCAAAACTTGGGTCCCTTGTGAATATTTCTCAGAAAAATACAAAAAAAAAATAAAATTTAAATCTTTGATTTTAGGATTTTATTTCCAAAATGACAAAAAAAAATCAAAAATATGAAGAAAAAAAAATGTAAAGAAAGAAATCCAGAAAAATATAGTTCGAAAAACCTCTTTTAAAAAGCATCCTTTCAGTTAAAAACCACCTTTTTTTTTTTAGAAAAACCTTTTCGGAAAACAGCCATGGTCTTGAAAGATTTTCAAGAGGGACCCGATCTTGAAAAAAATATATATATATATATATATATTTTTAAGTAAAAGGAGATCCGCAATTTTTCGGTCTCGGGCCCTCTCTCCTTCCAGAGATTTCTCCCCTTCGCAGGCTCGAACCCTTCATGGCTGAACACCCCCATGTGCGTTCTTCCTTCCTGAACCCTCGATCGCCAACGGCTTGGCGGTCTTCATTTCCTCCGCCCTCGATCTCCAACGAGGCACAACTATCGCTCCTTCCGGAACCCTCTCCTTCTTCTATAAAAAGGGTATGCAGGGAAGAAGAAGGGGATCGGCCGACGCTCACCCTTCCCCTTCCAACATTTGCGCCCCATCTTCTCCTTCATCTGGGCTGGCGAAAGAAATCCCTCTTTTACAACAATACTCAAAGGAAATCTTCTTCGCCCGCCTCCCTAGTTCAGAATTCCAATAACCCGGTAAGAATCATGCTTTCTCCTCTTTGCTGTTTTCGATTTTTTTTTTCTTTCTTTCCTTCTTCGTTAACACATCTGTTTAGCCCCTCCGTTAGAGCACTATTGTGGTATCGGTTTGCATGTAGCAAATCCTGATCCCCATATATCGTGCAACATTAATGGAATCTTCAGATTCCTACATCCCCCTTTTTTTTTCTTTTTCTTTTCTTTGTTTTCTTTTTCTTTTTGTATCTTGCATCTTTCTTTAGTTTGCATTTCTTTACTGTTCATTGGAAGCACGATGAATAGCATCGAGTTGATTACGGCAGTTTCGATATTATACATATACAATAGTATCGTTGCATACTGAGGCTGCAATATATCGGTTTGATCATTGCTAAAACCCTTGGATTTATCACCACTGTATATTTATGTCATAATTTCTGTCGCACCATGTGAATTTTTTTTTTACTCCATCGGACCTTATTTCTTGCAATCATTTTGATTCGTTCTGATCATCCGATGCCGCACTGTATGTTCTAATCCATCGCTGTTTTATGTTTTCTGATAAGAAATTTGCATCCTTAAATATTGTGGAAATCAAATCTGGCAGAAAAAAAAATTCATCACTGAGCATGTTAGGGAAAAGATCACATTATCTGGATATTCTTTTCATCTAGAGGTTGTCCTTGTTCAATCTGTAAGTAGGTGTCGAGTCCGGGGTCCTGTCCCCGATAGGGATCAAGGCGATTTTCTGTTGCAGTGCGCAACCCCAAACTGGGGATTATGACTAACCAGTTCTGACCACAGAAGGACAACCATCAAGATTCATCCACGGATGGGTTTTCTTTTTTTTTTTGCAATGATCGACTCTGGGAAAATGCAGACGTAGTGTCGATCTGGATATCATCTACATCAGTCAGTTTTGGAACTATGCTGTTAAATGACATTGTGGATCGTGTGCAAGACGATCGTTGAAAATTCTGTTGAGCTTCCCTACAGAGGCTTCTCCCAGGCCGTTCATCTGTATTATTGTGTATTACAATTCAGAAGTATTATTGGGTGCTATTGGCATATTGAACCTATCTTGCCAACACAGCCTGTTCACGGTAACATCCACTGTGTTGCCCACCTCAGCCCCTTTGATTGAGCACAACCTTTTGCTTCTTTTTTTTTTCTCTTTTATCATTGTTACCACAGTAGCTATATTCTCTTATAGAACCACACCATTTAGCAGCATGTATTTCACTCTCTCCATAGTATCATCAGGTCCATATTGTTGTAAAGTAATGATAGCTGTGGCAAGTTGGACGAATGGTGGCCAGTTGCTGTCCCAAATAAGGATCACATGATCGGCCTCGATGGGGACTTTCTCTCCACCTCAAGTAGGTGTATCGACTGTTAAAAGGGTTTGTTTATTAAGGCTACAAAGCACCTAATGGGAAAACCCCTTGATTCATTCACTGTTAATTCATTTTTTCTAGCATTAGGTAGCACCCACATCCACCTTGACATTCCATTTATCACTTATATGCTGCTTATTTGCCGCCTTTTGTTTATACCTGTCACAATATGTTATCTTCTGTACATTAATCTTTTGTTTTCATCAATCTGTCATAATAGCATATGTCTGTTAATTGTTATACTTCTACATCTCCCTCGGAGCCTATTCGGGACTCCTGGCTAGTGTCATTCACATACCATCTCCATGCATATATACCATATTCACGAACTCAACTTCATTTTTTTTTTACCACTGTGGCACATACTCCAATTTCCATGCGTTATCAGCCATGGTTCTCACCCACATAGCAACATAACCCATAGCTATTACACTCTATATTTGTTCCCAGCACTACACCATGCACCTGTTCAACCTCTATGATTAGCCATCCACCCATATTATGCTGTATACACAGTGCTTCATCAGCACTGCCACCTGCAGCCATCACCAGCACATTTCCTGTTGCATTTCACAAGTGTACAATACCACTGCGCAACTTCCCCCCCTGTCACCGAGTTCACAGCACATACACAGCTCCCAGTAGTTGTGTGCCACCACTAATGCCAACCATCTGTTGCCTCACCTCCTTACTTTTGCACTTGTATTTTGTATGTTCATCTTGTAATGTGATTACCGATGGGGGGTTTGATTTAGTAATATTGGATTGATAGGGTCGAATTAACCCTGATGAAAAGGAAGTATATCCCTTAAAATCCATTTGCCAACCTGATGGATTTACATTTCATATCTCTTAGCGTCGGATGCAAACCATAAGTTGGGAACAGAGGGCCTCTTTCAGGATCAAAATGAAATTTTGCTGATCCTTCTATGTTTGTGAAATTTCCCCTTTTCTTTTAAAATCCCGGGAAGGCTGTGTATGTTCGGAACCAGTTTATTATGCCATATGCTACCAATCTGAAGTTTTCCTTATTCTTTTACAGGAATCACATACTATCAGGTTGTCACGAGTAGGTACGTATCGCTTATTTGGTTTATTCACTATTTGAGGTTATATATGTGTTATCATCGCAAAATTTTTTACTTTTGCAAATCAAACTGACCTTTGAAAAAGTTTTTGAAAATAACTCGCCTCCGTTTTTAAAATGCGGGAAAATTCCGAAGAATGGGACTCGCCTGTCGGTACGAGGTTCAACCGTTCATGCCACCTTTAACAGGGGTAATTGAACCAAGGATCAATCTTATGCTCTACTCTATTCAACTTTTCTAAATCATATTCTAATTTCTAAATGCACATAGAATCAGGCATGTGCTATGAATTTTCAGAAAATGCACATTTGAAAACATGATGTTTGCTTTGAATGATTGAAATATTTAGAAAATGTAAATCTTGGAAATGATATCACATGAGAAATCGTGAAATGGGATTTGAAATATACTTCTGAGAGAAATAAAAATCGATTTTGAGAAATCCTTGACATTTGGTGAAAATCGATTCTGAGACTTGGTTTCTCTGAATTCAAACTTTGAAATTGAAATTCTAACTTAGAAAATTTGAATTTGGAACTTAGGAAATATTTGAAATATTCTTTGAAATTCAATGCTTTTAGGAAAATCGATTTTGCTATAAGACTTAGGAGATTTTGAGGAATTCAATTTCCCTTGACTTAGAATTTGAATTGGAATTGGCAAATGCATGAAATGAATGAATATGAATTTGAGGAATTGAGAAATACTTTTTGTATTTTTGGGAAATGCAGTGCATTTTGAAGTTAGCCTAAGAGTGTAGGTTGAATGTGGCTAATGTGAAGATCATAAATCTGGGTATCATTCATATTCTGACTATGACCATAAATACAAATTCCACCAAGTTTATAAACTTCATAAAAGCTAGTGCATGTGCCATTCGTGTAGACCATAGTGAGTTTGAATATGCATGAATCATCATCCATCACACATTAACATTATTAAAAAAAATAAACTATATGCAATGCTGCCTAAGCTAAGCAGGAAATGTAAATTCTTATTCCAAAGTTTAATTATAAATTACATCACTATTGAAATTTAAATACATGACAAATAAAGTCTTCAATGTACCTGCAAAACTAGAAAACTTTGTTAATGAAAATATGTTGGCTTTTCTAGGTTTATCCAGTAATATCTAGAAATTACTGGATTTTGCTAGATATAAGCCTTTTCCTTGATTCCCTTAAATAAAAATGATAAAGTATGAAATAAAATGGAATAAATATGAAAGAGAAGATATGAAATTTCGAAATTGGGGTTAAAATGACCAAAATACCCCTAATAACAAGACTATGGCCTTGAAATTAGGGTTTTTAGAAAGATATTTGGTAAAATGCAAGTTTTGAAATTCAAATGCAAATAAACTAGGCTAAAATATGATATGACATACTTAAACATATGAAATTTAAGGTTAGGGATTTCGAAATTTAGGTCAAATGACCAAATTGCCCCTGATAGCAAGACTATGGCCTTGAAATCAGGGTTTTTAGAAATAGATTTTGGTAAAAACTTAGGTTTTATGCACTAAATGAAATCAAATGAGCATCAAATTAAACCTAAAGCATCCTAATATGATTATAAACATGATTAAACCCTAAAAATATATGCTTATGCACGAAAATCCAATAATATCACAAAAACTGTGATTTTAGCAGTGTTTTTGGATCTTTTAGGAACCCGGTTTTGCAATTTGCTTAATTCAGCCATCAAATGGATTCCAAAATCCATAAACATTAGTACCTGCACTTGTTATAACCCTAATGTCGAATTGGAATTATAAAAATAATTTTTTGACATTAAATTAATCCGAAATATGCATTAAACTCTAAAATATGTTATTTTTGACCTAATTCACCAACCAGTCTCAGTCCAAGACCTGAACCAGGGGTCAAATATCCATGGAAATTTATGAAATTTTACAGAGACTAACTAAGAAGAAAACAAAAGATTTCCCAATTTACAGATCGGAAAAATCATCTCCGGTTAGGGAGAAACCCTTCCGGCAATCTGAGCTAAAATATATCACTCTTAACAGGGATTAAAACAGCTATTCCAGATTGAAAATACAGACATAAATAGAAATCCTAAACAAAAATCTCTGAAATTTTAGTGGTGAACAGTAGACAGAAAAATAACAATACTCACTGTTTACAGATCTAGAATCGGATCTGTGGTTTGGGATTTATGACTAACACAAGTCTGATTAGAGTTTTGGTAAACCCTAACGAGTTTTAAATTTAAAAACAGATTCTCTAAAAGGGTAAAAATACTAAACAGTGATCAAAAAATCTGAAAATTTCACAACAGACATATTTACTCAATGTGAATCCATAGCACTTTACAGATCTAAAATCGAATATAAGATGAGAGAAATATCATAACAGCAAGTTACCTTCCTGATTTTAACCACGATTTTAAAGCTTTAAAAACCCGATTTGATGTATGATTTTTTTGACATGGTTCCCGAGGTCCAAAACCTTTGATTTTTCTACAGTAAGTCAATAACTCATGCATTCATCACATATAAAAAAATCAGAAATAAACAATGAGAACTTCAATCTGAAATAACATTATCTTTACTGTTCTAAACCTAAAACACACAGAAATTTAAGAAACTTAAAAAACCATGCATTAACTAATGTAAATAAATAAAATAAACCATAAAACAGTAAATAAAACTTATTTCTATGCTATAGAACGTAAAAAAAACATGAATAAACCATGAAAATAAAATAAAAACAGGAAATCAATGGCTAGAATTTGATGTCACCTTTAAAACATAGATTTAACCCATTAAAAAAGGGTAAATCATATATTTTATTGGTTAATAATGTAAAGAATCATATTAAAATTAATTCTAATGGATTAAAATCTCTGTAAATCATCCAAAACAGGGTTAGATCACCTTCTTGGATCGTTCTTGCTGATTCTTGATGGTTCTTGAGGTTGAATCCATGGTTTAATCCATGGAAGTGATGGTGCCAATGGCTAAATCATGCTTAAAACAATGAAAAATATTAAATAAAAACTAAAAATTAAAGAAAATAATTACCTTGAGGTTGCTGCAATGGAAGAAGGGCTGGAGAAGAGAGAGAAGCTCCAAGAATCCAATAGGAGAGAGATGAGAAAATCGCCCCCCCTTATGCATCTATTTATAATAAAAAAATTAGGTTTAAAAATTGACAATTTTGAAAATTTTGGACTCTAAAGGGGGGGCGATTTTTGGGTGGAGTTACCTATATGCCCTTGACCTAAATTATCCTAATTAATCCCTAATTAATCCCTAATTAACCCCTAACTAAACCTAAGAATCCCCCAAATGTGGCGCCACTTGGCGTTTTCTCATATTGGGTTTTTAAAGTTTTAACTAAAACCTTTAAAAACAACAATTTAAAAACCAAACTTTAAAAATGAGTTTTCAAAATAGATTTTGATTCTTCTAAACTTCTAAAACTAACCAAGACACTGACTAAGCCTAAGCTAACCCTGACTTTCTCAAATGTGGCGCCACCCCGAGTGGGCCTTACTTGATTTTTTTCAAAAAGTGATTTTAAAACTTGAAATTGAAGGAGTTTTCAAAAGGATTTTCAAAAGCAATTTTAAAATTAGAATTTTTGAAATGGCATAGGGTTCTAACTGAATTAGAATCCCTCTGGATATGGTGCCAACTGAGTGGGCCCACATCGAGTTTTAGAAATTTTGAAATAAACACTGAAAATGGCTTTGAAAAGGGGTTAAAATCGATATTTGAAATTCAAGATCTTTGAAAATAGGGTCTCAAGCGAACTGGAACTCCGAGTTAGAGTCCTGAACTCTTAGGACTCTGAGATTTTAGATTTTAAAAGCCAAATGAAAGAATTTTCAAAAGATTTTATCAAGAAATGATGAAATAAGTCAGAAAACACAGTCAGGGTTAGACTCCTAACTCGACCGAACTCTAAAATAGAATCCTGAACTAACTGGACTCTGTAAAATGACCTAAATTTTGAAAATAATCGAAAAAGGCTGAAAATGGAAGTAAAACAGACTCCTGACCGGATCAGGACCCTGAGACAGAGTCCTGATCGGACTGAAACTTTCAAAATTTTGATGAATAGAGGAATTCAGAAGCGACACCACCTCAATGGGTCTCATCTGTGAATTGAAATCGATTAAAATTTGAATTTGAAATGAATCCAGATTGTTTCCTTGAGAAAATATTTCGAAATATAAAGTCCTGGGGTTGAAAAATGACAGAGTGTTGAATAAAAACCCAGGTTTTGAAATTGATTTTGAAATAAAAGCTTTTAAAATTCAAATCTGGATTGAATGTTTTGAAAATAGGAGTGCTGGATCTCGAGAATGAGATGTAATGGCATGCAATGCTATGCAATGCGATGAAATGATATGCCGAATGCATGCAATGATATGCAATGACACATGAAATGGACAAACACTGGATGAGGGTGAAAATTTGGGGTGTTTACAATATGCTATGCAATATATTCTTTTTTTTTTCCAAATCCTGTATATTTGCCCACTTTTGGATATGTATGTTAGCGGCACAAATGATTCATGTACCAATATTAGCATAACGACACCACCTGCTGTGATTTCCAACATCACTTATGCACATTGATGTGTCTACAACATGTGCAAGCACCTCTTCCCACACTCATCTGCACCTCACTTTCTAAATACATTGTTCATCTATCACTGTCCCTACATTTTTAGCAGTTTAAGCCCCTTTCCTTCTCAATGCTCATGGTGAATTCATCATGATTTTTCAGTAAAATTCTATTGCAAATCACTGCTTAAGTTGTGTGAAAGTCTATTGGATTCATATCTGGATTTAGAATGACTTGGATTTATGTTAGTGCCACGGGTGGGTCAGTCTTGGTTAAAATAAGAAAATCTACAATTTTGTGTGAACAGTAGGGTAGCATTGGGTAAATCAGCATCCGAGCGTGGATTAATCCCCATGGTTTGATTGGATCAAAGGGTCCGTTGGTCTAGGTGATGAGTTAGTTAATGTGTGAATCAATATAGGCTATGTTAGAATATCAACAACTAGTGTGTGCATTGATAGTTGGTGTACATGTGTGTGACTAGTAGATCTGAGTTAACAGTGCATGATTTAAAGGTGTATACTACATGAGTAGTGTAGTATGTTAAAAAGTAAAATAGTATGTTTTAGGCGGTATTACTGTGTCAGCAGGGTGAGTTGGTATGTGTATTAACATTGCATATTTTAATAATCTGTATCAATGGTCTGTTGGGTGAAGTATGATAGATAGAAGTATGTTAGCAACGAAGGTCGGGTAAATGATACCATGGGGGGGGGGGGTAATAGTAATGTTATGTACATTAAACAGTTTGCTTATGTTTAATCTGATGCTTAGCACATATTACTCCTTTAGATCAAAATACTACATGGTTCGACTCTATTAGCAGTATATTAGACAGTGTGAGATCATATAGTAACATCGCGTTAGTATGGTGTGTCAGATAGTGTGGTATAGTCATCGATTCACCTCTTGATTTTCGTATCTAGGTCATGCAAGCTGAGTGGGCTGATTGGTACCTCTGAATCTTGTTGTGTTTATTGTGGAAAAGTAATTCTCAATCCCCTTTTGATTGCTGACCATCACAGTAGATTTTTTTTTTCAGTCTTTAGCATTTTCTTAATGTTTTCCCATCAAGCATACATATTATCAGTTTCAACATATTGTAACATTTGTTAACATCAGCCTTAGCATACATTTAGTCCTTCGTATTTGCCTAATATGCTTTAGCATTACCATGCATACCATAATATACACCAGTTTAGCATATCACATGTATATTTTAATATCCACCACCTACATCACATATTATGCATAGCATAGGCATCCTTTCATTAATCGTGATCATGTGTATATCACTTTTAGCCTGATTTTCTTCTATGCCTTGCAAATGTCATAAATTGTTAACCCTTTTTTTTTTAGGATTATAGATTTCTCTTTTTCAAGTTAGATATTTTCAATCCCTTCAGAAGTTATATCCATGATGTAATAATCAGATCATCAATGAGAATTTATATTTCCTATTTTAGATAGAATGAATGAGCATTGTAAATATCATAAATTACTTGCTTTTCATGCATTTTTTCACGAATGACTACACGAATGGCACGTGCACCATTTCGTAAGAGGTAGATTAATCCTAAGTTGATGATTTACATCAATGGCCATAGTCGGGATGTAAACAAGACTTAGTATTTTTATCTTTTATAAAATAACATTGGATTCACACTGGATCCTCTTCAAAATTCATCATATTTTCAAAATATTTCCTTCTTTTATCAGAGTTTAACTTAAAATTAATTCAAGATATATACCAATGGCCATAGTCAGGGTATATTGAGAGTTAATTTCATTTTTAACTCTATGAAAGCACAAAATATGTTTCATTCTTCACCTGAATTTAAATATAGATTATTATATAATACATTCAATGACCATAGTCAAGGATGTATTATATCTTCAATCTTATTTTAATTCATCTAAAGAATGAAATAGCTTTTCAAAATCCAATTTCAAAAATTTAAATTCATTCATCATTCAGGATAGAATTGCATCATATTTTCAACATTCTTTTTCATAAATCCAAGTGATTCTTTCCTTCATCAAATCCTATTCATAAATTCAAATTCAACTATATTTCTCAAAAGGATTCAAGAATTCAATTTCAAGGTCCCATTTGACTTTGAAACTTCAGAATCAGCTTATATCCAAAATTCAAATTCTAACTTCAAATTCAAAGACTAACTTGACTTTGAAATTCATTCGTATATTCAAGATTCAGTTTTTAAAATTCATTTTCCAAATTCAATTCAAACTTAGAAATTCTTGATTCATCTTCTAAATTCCAAATTCAAACTTCAAAATTCAAGGTCTAATTTGACTTTGAAATTCATTTGTATATTCAAGATTCAAATTCTAAAACTTCATTTTTTTCAAATTTGGAAGTTCTTGATTCATCTTCTGAATTTAACAAACTCCAAATTCATTTTAGGATCCAGGATTCAACACTCAAATTGGATCTCAGACTTCAGATCCAATTCCCCTTTAGGATCCAGAATCCAAATTTCACTTTGGATCTCAGACTTCAGATCCAAATCCATCTTAGGATCCAGAGTCCAATTCTACCTTGAATCTCAAACTTCAGATCCACATCCATCTTAGGATCCAGAACCCAATTCTACATTTGGATCTCAGACTTCAGATCCAAACCCATTCTAAGATCCAGAACTCAAGTCCATTTTGGATTTCAAATCTCGGATCCCATTCTGTTTAGGATCCGAAATCCAACTCCAATTCTAGATTTCAATTTCATTTTCGGATCTAATCTGAATCTCTTAAATCCATTTCTATTCCTAAATACCATTGATTTTCTCAAATCCATTGCAATTTCAAACTTTAAAAATTTAATTCCATCTCAAGTATTCATTTCCTCTCCTAAATTCAAGTTTAAAACTCAAAATTCATTTCCGATTTCGAAAGCTTCATTTCCTCTCATTTCAAAAACTTTAAATCATTCTTTCTCAAAAGTCAAGATCTATCCTTCCAAACTCTGATTCACTTTAAAAACTTGGAACTTCTCTGATCTATCTCAAGTTCTAAGTTAGATTCAATCACTCCTTACCAAGTTCATCTCAGAATACTTGGAAATTTCCAAATCAATTTTCAAAAAGGAGCATACATTCTTGCATTGCACAAGCATGATTCTTTGTGCATTTAGAGTTATAATAAATTCTTAGATTATATTTAGGCAAAGCAAAAGGCATAGATTCGATCCTTGGTTCGATTACCCCTAGTAAAGGCGCTAGGAACGGTCGAACCTCGTACCGACGAGCGAACCCCGTCTCTCCATTTTTCCCACAAATTTTCAAAACGGAGGTGAGTTAAATTTCTAAATATTTTCAAATTTAGGTCAAGTGAGACCGCGCAAAAGAGTTCCTCTTCTCTCCTTTTTCTTTTCTTTTCTCTTCTCTCTTTCTTTCTGTCTTTTATTTTCTCCCTTCAAAAAGGAGGAAATAGAGGTTGGAAAGGAAAAGAGAAGGAAGAGAGAGAAATCACCAGAGAGGAAAAAATTTGCGATGATCACAGGAGGTCGACCCCTAAGGCTTTTTCAGCAGTTTATTGGACCTTCTCTCTCCTCCCAGCTGCTCCCTCCATTGCTGCACCATCCAAGGTAGGATTCCTTAGTATTTTTTGATAGTTTTTATTATTTTTTTATGATTTTTCAATAGATTTCACCATGGGAGCCTCCCTTTACATGGTTTAAACCATGGAATCACCATCAAGAACCTCAAGTTCAATCCAATAAGATGATCTAAACCTATTCCATGCTGTTTTCCAGGATTCTAATCTGTTAGAATTGATGAAAGGTATGTTTTCTACGTTCTTAACAAAAGAGACGTGAGATTTACCCGTTAAATGGGTTAAATCCATGATTTCAAAGGTGAAAGCAATTCCAACCATGGATTCCCTGTGTTTTATTTATTTTTTTACTTATTCATGTTTATTACATGTGTTCCAGCATAGAAATTAATTTTGTTTTACTGTTTGGTTATTATTTTATTTGTTTTCATTGATTAATGCATGTTTTATTAAGTTTTATTAAATTTCTGTGTGTTTTAAGCTTAGATCAGTAAAGAGCATGTTAGTTCGTATTGAAGTGTTCATTGTAAATTTCTGATTTTTTTATATGTCATACTCGGATATGTCAGTGAACTACTGTAAAAAAATCAGGTGTTTTGGGATTCGAGAACCTTGTCAGAAAAATAAAAGATTAAACCGTGAATTTTAAATCGTTTAGAATCGTTATTGAAATTCATAGGCAACTTGCAGTTGTGTTATTTTTCTCATCTAATATTCGATTTGAGATCCGTAAAGTGCAGTGGATTTATGTTGATGTGAAATATTTACTGTGAAGTTTTGATAATTTTTTGCCTCTGTTTAGTATTCTTCCTCTGTCAGAGAGTCGAATTTTAAATTTAAAACTCGTTAGGGTTTTCCAAAACCCTAATCAGACTTGTAATGATCATAGATCTAAAACCGTAGATTCGAATCATAATATGTAAAAAAGGAAGTTTATTATTTTTATGTCTAATGTTCACTTATGAAATTTCAAGAATTTTTTATGAAGTTTGCTATTTGTTTATGTATTTTCAACCGGAAGCATCTGTTTTAACCAATGTTAGATTCGTTATATTTAAGTCCAGATTGCCGAAAGGGTTTCTCCCTCATCGGAGATGGTTTTTCAGATCTGTAAAGAGGTAAATTTTCATTTTTTTTGTCTAGTTTACCTCTATAAAAGTTCAAAAAATTTCATGGTGATTTGACCCTTGATTCATGTCTAACATTGAAACTGGTCTGTGACCAAGGGTAAAAATAGCTTATTTTAGGGTTTTAATGCAATTTTCGAGTTGGAATAATGTCAAAAATATATTTTTATAATTCCAATCTGATTATAGGGTTATAATAAGTGTATTTTCCAATTTTTATGAATTTTAAAATCCATTTGATACTTGAATGGATCAAATAGCAAAACAGAGTACTGTAGGATCCAGAAACACTGCAAAAATTGTAATTTTCATGATATTTTATGATTTTCGTGTATAAGTTCATGTTTTTAGGGTTTTTTCATGTTTAGAATCATATTAGTATGCTTCATGATTAATTTTATGCTTATTTGACTTCATTTGAACCCTAAACCCAAAGTTTTTACCAAAATTTATTTCAGAAAACCCTGATTTCAAGGCCATATTCTTGCTATCAGGGGCATTTTGGTCATTTGACCTCAATTTCGAAATTCTAAACCCTAGTTTTCATATTTTTAATCATGCTCTATCCATTTGGTTTAATTCATCCTCATTTGAATTTTAAAACTTCATTTTACAAAATATCTTTCTGAAAACCCTGGTTAAAAGGCCATAGTCTTGCTATTAGGGGTATTTTGGTCATTTTGATACCAATTTCGAATTTTCAAATCTCATCTTTATTATTTTTTTAGTTTTATTTCATATTTCATTAAGTTTATATCAGGGAATCATGGAAAAAGCTTATATCTAGCAAAATCCAGTAATTTTTAGATATTACTGGATAAATCTAGAAAAGCCAACATATCTTCACTAACAAGTTTTCTAGTTTTTCAGGGATATTGAAGACTTTACTTTCCTTTAATTTTTTGTATTTAAATTCAATTAGTGATGTAAATTGTTATTAAATTTGGAATAAGAATTTCAATTCCTGCATAGAATAGGATTTGCATTGCATATAGTTTTAAAATTTGATATATAACTGCTATGTATGCCAATTCATGCATATCTTTACAAATCCACTGTGGTTTACACGAATGGCACGTGCACTAGCTCTTATGGAGTTGACAAACTCGGTGAAATTCGTATTTATGGCCATAGTCAGAATACGAATGAGACCCAGATTTGTGATCTTCGTATTAGCCACATTCAGCCTACACTCTTAGGCTAACCTCAAAATGCACTGCATTTCTCAAAAATACAAAAGAATTTTCTCAATTCCTCAAAATCATGACTTTCAAATCCATATTCATTCATTTCATTCATTTGCAAATTCCAATTTCAATCCAGAGAAATCGATTTTCTCAAAATTTCTAAGTCTTATTCAAAAATCGATTTTCTCAAAACATTGATTTTCCAATGATATTTTAAACTATTTCTGAAGTACAAAATCCTGATTTTCCAAGTTATATACTCAATTTCAAAGATTGAATTCAGAAAGATCAATTTTTTCTAAAGTTATTTGAAATCGATTTTCACAAAACCTCTAGATTCTTCAGAAATTGATTTTCGTTTTCCTCAGAAATATTCTTTCACCATGATTCACGATTTTCCAAGTGACATTTTTTCCAAGAATTCTCCAAGTATTTCAAATCTCAAAGCAAACATCATGTCTTCAAATCTGCATTTTTCAAAAAAATCATAGCACATGCCTGATTCTTTGTGCATTTAGGAAATAGAACATGATTTAGACAAGTTGAGCAAAGCTAAGCACATAATTGATCCTTGGTTCAATTACCCCTAGTAAAGGTGCCAGGAACGGTTGAACCTCCTACCGACAGGCGAGCCCCATTCTTCGGAATTATCCCGTATTTTAAAACGGAGGCGAGTTATTTTCAAAGGTCAGTTTGACTTGCAAAAGTAAAAATTTTGTGATGACAATAGGGCTGTACCATCCACCCTCTCCAAGGAGAACCGCTTTGTGAATGGGGCGAAGCGGGTTTATCTTTCTTAGGTTCATTGTTTAGTCATACCTCTCAACGAGGATTTTGCCTCGTGATCCCTATAAGGTACGCAAAATGAGGACTTGGCCTGCCCATCCACATGCTTAGCCTCACACGGCCAACAAGAGCACCTCACTCGTGAAAGCGATCACAACACCATATTATTTCTTTTTAAATTCAGGGTAGAGTCACATATGAGTCCATTCACAAGAAAAGGGCCATTGCCCAAGGTCTCCAACTGAGTCCAAAATACATCATATTCATTCATACCCTATGGTGTTCAAGTTTCAGTCTTTTCATTTCATGAAGTAAGTGCACCTTGTGCACTCACCAATGCCTCAAGCACTGTACCAGCCAAGGTACTCACTACTCAGTACATGTGTCAGGATGTGCCACGTGCAAAGTGTAATAGTACCACATGCTTTCTATCTTTTGCACAAACATAAGGAACAGAGGCATTATACAACTTTATTTCTAAGAAAATGTGCAAGCAAGTATACAGTTTTATGCATATGAGATTTCATCAATTTTCATCATTCAAATAGCTAGAACTGAATCATAACAAGAAATCATTCTCATAGGGTAATTCATGATTTTGCATACTTAAGTGTTGAGATTGAATTTAACAATAATTCCATACGTATGGGAATTACATTCGCATTCCCAAGTGGATTGTCGCTCTTGCAGAAAGAAAGATGCAATCGCGACACGAAAGACCATGATACTTGATTTAACACACTTACGTGTTATGGTGAATCTGGGATATTCCCAACTTATGGGAATAACATTAGCATTTCAACGGTGTGAGTATTTTGCTTACGCAGTACGACACTCATACGTGTCACAAGTGAATTCTGAAAATAACCCATCTAATGGGGATTACATTGGCTTTCCACGGTTCAGGGTGCCGCGCCCGCGGACCGGAAATGAACCATTTGACAAGACAAACGTAAATTAACATTAAGGAACTCATACCCAGTTCAGAGTGTAAAATTATCTGAGGAAACACTTGGACGGGACACAAGAGTGTCACATGTCCATTCGGTCGCACTGAAACACTCAATTACGTGCATTAACCTATATATATGTAGATATGTTACGAGGCTTGCAATTATCAGCATATATATATATATATATATATATATATATATATATATATATATATATATATATATATATATATATATATATATATATATATACATTTATACATGTTCACTTAACGATGCCCAACCCTTTACATGTATATACATATACGTATATACCCATATATATATATATATATATATATATATATATATATATATATATATATATATATATATATATATATATATATATATATATATATATATATATATATATATATATATATATATATAAGGTTATCTAACACAAGTGTATCCCTGAGGCATGTGTACGCATGCCAAACACCCTAACCGAAATGCGAAAGGGTGCGGGGCAAGACAAAACATGAATTTGGACCCACTAAGGTTCAGTTATGAGTATGGTTTGTATTGGTCTTAAACAGAAAGGGGACATTATTTCTGGCAACCGACTGATGGGGTTACGAGGTTGCAAGGGTGCTGGCAAAGGGGTCGTGGATATGCTGCCACAGGGGCTTATATGCTTATGCGGGTCTGGTCCTCCGAACCAGACTACTAAGTTCACCATGCGAATCTGGTCTGATTCACAGTCCGGACCAGACCGCCAAAATGGTGCTGGTTGGGACTGGTTCAAACTGCCAAAAAAGGGCAGCCACTATTAACCTTGCAAAACTGGGTACTAATGGGGTTGGTCAGGGTGTGGACAAGACTGCTGTCAAACACGCCAAGGTCTGAACATTGTAGTTCAGACCTGAGCCAAAATGGCTCAGCCAAAGGGTGGCCTGGGTGCCCAGCACCATACGGCTGACACCCGGCTCCAACAAAGGAGAAGCCAAGGCTGGCACCATGTGCCATGCCCGGCTGACAATGCACTCAGGTCTGAACCTTGGTTCAGACCTAAATCCAACAGGAGGTTGCCAAAAGTGGCCTGGGTGCTCAGTACCCAGTGGCTCGCACCCAGCTCCATCAAAGGAGAAGCCGGGTTGGCCCCAAGTGCCAAGCCCGGGCTAGAGTCTGGCCTGTGAACCAGATGGTTCTAGCCAGCTGTAGCATTAGTCTGAACCCTCGGTTCAGACGGGTACCATAGCTCGAACCCACATGCTAAAAAAAAAGGACAAGGGTCTGGCATCCTATGCTGGGCATGCGGACCACCCGCAAGGTGCCCAGCCCAACGCATGGTAGAAAGGGGGTTGGCTGTAGGGTCTGGTCTGCTAGACCAGACCGTGCAACCTTCCACACCCACAAGCTGGAGCCTAAGGCTCAACCAGCTACTGCCAAGGTGGGTTGGGCTCCTGTCATAGGCCGGCCCAACCTACTAATTCGTCTAGTTGCTCGTCCGCCAACAATGAACCTAAAAAAAAAGGGGAACAAAAACAACGAAAGAAAAAGTTTCGCTGGAGGCCAAGGGCTTTCCTAATTCAAAGGGGGCCTGGTCACGCCGTGACCCAAGCCAAAAGCATAGCTGGGCCAGTCCCAAACATGTTGGGACTGGGCCGAACCGAAGCTAGCTCAAAAGAAAGAGGTGGCGGCTGCAGCGCACCAGCCACAACACGCCCACACCCAAGTGGGTGGAAACGGGCTGGGTGCATGCTAGACGAGCCCTGCTCAGTCCAGTGCACCCCAGCAAGGGAAACACGTCCACCATTATGCCATGAGCCCAGTTATAAGGGTGAAGGCACAACACCAAAGAAGCTGCAAAAAAATGAAAAGAAAGAAAGACAAGAAAGAAGAAAACGAAGATGATATGGTAACCAAACATCATGCACAAGACTGCAATAACCCAACAACTATGAACAAGATGAAGCCATGTTAAAACAATAAGAAAGAAGTGCTTTGGCAGCTAATCCACCGATGGAGCATGCATGCATAGATGCATCGGCTCCTCGGTTTCACAAGGTACTAAAACATGATATGATGCGTGTTGAACCTTCATCTTGGTGCTGAAGGAAGAAGGTAGGTGTTGCAGTTGCTCTTCACGTCAAGGGTGAGACACTCCCACGGCTGAGAGGAAGAGGGAGTGAGGGAAGAGAGTGGGAGAGAGAATGAGAGAGAGGGAGAGAGAGAGAAGAGAGTTTGGATTTTAGAAAAATCGCCCCTCTAATGGGGGGCTCAACTATTTCAAAGGATTAAATGTGGCTGGGTTTGAGATGAAGGGTGGAGAAGCACCCTCCAAGATGTAGGGCTGGGGTGGATCACGGTTTTCCACTGCCGCTCAGCTCTTTCATTCAACTTATGAGATTTAAATTTTACTTTTTAAAATTATAGGATTGCCATGGGGCTGCCGCCCCATGCATCCAATGGTGTTGGGTCAACCTAATGATGGAGGGAAGAGCCATTGGGATTTCCCTTGAATCCCAAGGCATGCACTCCAGCTCCACGCATTCCCCAAGAGGGAATGACGCCCTCCTCAAGCCAAGCAAGATCTCTTTCACTTCTTTAATGACATGACATTATTCTTTAGAATATTTAAAATTTCTTTTTAATGATTTGGGTAGGGCCAATCGTCGCCCTCTGTTATCGTCGCAAAATTTTTCTGTCTTCCCTTTCCGGCGGGAGAGAGAGGAAAATTGCTTTCGCGAGTCAAACTTGACCAAAGTCTTATAAATTTGTTTTGAAATACTCACCTCCGTTTTTTAAAATAGCAGGAAAATCCATTGGATGGGGCTCGACCTGTCAGTACGAGGTTCGACCGTTCCTGCCGCCTTTAACAGGGGTAATCGAACCAAGGACCAAAAAGTGTGCTTGACTTGGTTAAATAATTGAAATCGTGTTCTACCCTAGATGCACAGAGAATTCAGGCATGTGCTATGAGATTTTGTAAAATGCAAGTTGGAAAATATGATGTATGCTCAGAAAATGCTTTGGAGTTGAAAAGTATTTCTCCGGAAACTCTGATGAAAAGATTTAAAATCTCAAGAAAATTTATAAAGATTTGGGAAATCATGAATGGGTGAAAATCCTGGGAAAATGGAAGGAATTCTTGAGAAAAGATGAACAATTAAAAAGGAAAATGTTGGTCAGGAAAACTCTGACCTTGAGAATTTTCTTTGAAAAATGATTAAAATTTATGGGAAAATGTAACGCCCCGGATTTCCAAAACAAAGCTAAGTTAAAATTTTCATGAATTTTTTTTTTTTTTTTCTTTTGCAGCGGAACTTAGAAAAGCTTTTAGCAGCGAAATCAGACGATAATGAGTCGTCAGTTTTAGAAAACTCCGAGCACGTTGCAGGTATGTGGCCAAGCAACTCATTGACCACCAAAGTGTTCCATTTTATCGAAAACATATGTTTATTACAACACTACTGCTTAGGAAAGCAGTGTAGGTTCAATAAAAAGGAAGCAGTACAACTCTGTCTAGAGAAACCCTGGAACTCGATGCCGCCTTGCTCCGCATATCGCCACGCAGGTCCAACACCTGAAATCCCCATAAAACGGGGTCAGAACCACTAATGGTCTGGTAAGCATGCAGTCATACATCCATTCAACTTAAGTACGATAATGACCACTCAGGGTCGCAATGCGCAATAACGACGCTCAAGCCTCCAAGACTTAGCGTATATCGCAAGAGCCTCCTCAGGGCTATGAGTTGAACATCCGCTCGAGTCCTCATGACTTAGAGCAAGCCTTTTCAGGGCTGTGATTTGAATAGCCGCTTAAGTCTCCACGACTTAGCCATGACCTCTTTCGGGTCTCAAAGTGATGTCTAGCTCAAGTCTTCATACTTGGCACATCCGTATCCCACGCATCTAAGGACAACTCCTCGAGCTTCGCTTAGTCGTGCGGATACAACACGGGTCTTTGCCCAGTCGGTCCAGTAGTATACCGAACATGACACCTTCACAAAGGTTATGCAGGACTGACTCAACACGTCATCCACTCATACATTCAAAGCATCGCTGTACCTAGAGCTAATGCATTGTTTGATAATTAACCGCTCTCGCCTTTGGTACGCAGGTAGAGCTATTGTCCGGGCATCAACGCGACGTTCTGGGGGTTGATTATTCTATGTATTTTAGATACCCCAGAGGCCTGTTGACCCAATCCATAGTAGGGCAGTGTGTTTCAACTGGGAGAATCCTACTAGGCCCATATTCGGATGCATCCTCTACTTGCAGTAGTTGGGTTCAATCCTTAGATCTTAAGGATAACCACGACCCCAAAACCCATGAGTGACTGAGGCCATCGTGGACTCTATCAGGTCCAAAGTAAAATACATGTCACTCAAGGCTGTACCATCACTGTCATTCCACAGTGAGCATAATTCCTGAAGGGGTCTGCCAGTCTTACAATTACTTGGACAGAATCTGCATGCCATTTAGGCAGCCCGTGCTTTCAGCACTACGGGAGTATGTACCCGACCCCATTCAGTCTTCCCCAACACAGTCATTACTGAGGAGGTACCCCTAACACGATCTTCAACCGCGGGGTATGTGCGACCTTAAGTCTTATTCATATGCATGCAGAACACCGCTCTTTGGCACATCGGCCACCACGAGCATCACACCTCTTTGGATGGAAACAACACACTCTGGCTCTTCGGCCCTTACGAGTCTGGTTGTGTAACCATTCTCAATGAGCATGCATATGACTCGATCTAGATAGATCGGCTACTCGGCGTATTTTTACGCAACGAGTCCAAACCTAGCCAAGGCGCAACCTCTACTCCGGCTCAGCGGCCCTTACGAGCAAGGTGCCCTTGCAGGCACAAGGATACGAGCCGATCTGGCATCGTTCCATCAACGGACATCATTATGCTGTTCCATTGGTTCCGGCAGCTCTTCTGCCAACCATTTCGTCAGCACCTCCCCTGCTCTACCGGCAGTGGTGCGACGAACCCTTCTACGTTGTAGAGGGCAAACCATGAACTGGGTAGCACTCTGCTATATGTCAGAGTATCCTGCTACGTTCTTTCTGAGCTATTCTTAGCTTCTTCAGAAATTTCAGCAGCACCTCCTCTCTTTTACGGAGAAAGCGTGCGTTTCTTTTATCCATTTCAGCGGCATCTCCCCTCTTTGGTAGGAAATCGCCACGCTTAATTTGGGAAATGGATGCGCACCGTTGTGCGTACTTTGCATCCATCAAGGTCGCAGGAACCCTTGGCCATAGCCAGGCCATACGAAATTGACTTAGTCATTACGTAAAGAGCATTTTGCCAAAAAGCGAAGCCTTTCCAATAGGGGCTTCATTCGTCAAGCAGAATCTTGAACGAGGAGCGGTCAAGGAATCGCATGGGCGATTTGGAGTTGATCTCCATTTGAACGCTCATTTATGCGTTATATATGTAGTATAAGCAGAAGCCTGTGCTTTATACAGCGGCGGCGTAAAGAAATGCATATACTATTGTTCAGGGTGTGTAACTGAACGAAATATTCTACATATATAACAAAGCAGAAGCCTTGGCATCGTTCGACGCGACGGCGTAAGTAAATACATTGCAGAAAGCAGGAGCCTTGGCATCATACGACGCGACGGCAAAGGTAAATTACATAGCCTGTGCGATATAAGACGCGTCGGCAGAATCAGCAGATATACACCTAGATCCGCATCCAACGATAGTTACGAGGCGAGCGGGTGAACACCGAAGTGTCCTAAAGGGCTCAACCAAGAACTAAAGCGAGATACCATTTTTGAAGAACGCATATACTGCGTGTTTGAACATAGATATATCCGACGATAGTTACGAGACGAGCGGGTGAACACCGAGGTGTCCAAAAAGGGCTCAATCAAGAACTAAAGCAAGATACTACTTCAGAAAGTATATTCTATATACAAACAGTCAAATACTTGAGAGAGATGGATCAACGAAGCGAACTTACTTCAAATCGTGGAAGAAACGGCTCCGGGTTGCTTCTTTGGCTTCGAGCCTTCCTTCGAGAGGTCAGACTAAGTCAGATGAAGCTGACTTAGTTGAGAAAGAGGTAGAGTAGGTCAAGCTACTCAACCTAAGTGGTTTGAACCAAACAGGGTTCGATCCAAGTCAACTGGGTTCAGCAGGTTCGAACTCAGCTCAAGTAGGCTAAGTCTGGGTTCAGAAATCCAAACCGGAATCTGGACCAAAAATGACTTTGACTTTGACTTTAAACCCAACTAGGTTCAAGTCAAGTCAACTGGGTTTGGACCAGGTCAAGTGGGTTCAGACCCAGGTTAGGTGGGTTAGGACCAGGTCAGGCAGGCTCAGGCTAAGTCAGGCAGGCTCAGACCAGGTCAGGTGGGCTCAGGTGGGCTAGGCTAGGTAGGGGAGGTTTAGGAGAGAGAGAGAAGGCAAGAGAGAGAGGGGGTCGATTTTTATGAGAAGAGAGAGAGTGGGGAGGGCTATTTATAGCCCAAGCCCACCTCCTCTTGGATTTTCTCATGCCCCTTCTACCCCCTTGGCTTCTTTTTCATTCCAAGAGGTTCCTTGGTGTGGGGCCCACTTGGATATTCCATGGGATATTTTTGTGGGTCCCACCAGATATTTTCTGAGGAATATTTTTGTGGGTCCCACCAATATTTCCGTGGGTCCCGCAAGAATTTCGGGTTTCCGGCGATTTTTTCCGAAAAATTCTGAGTACGCCATTTTCTTCGTATTGACGTAACTAAGAAAGTTGGCTCGTACGAATCTATTGATTTCGTTTAGTTAGGAAGTTATGGCTTCCCGAGTGTTTGAGCATATATTCGCAATTCGACGAATATCCTAAGTATAACTGGCTCACAGGAATTGATTCGTTTCGCATTCTGAGAAGAAATGCTATTTTTACCGGTAAATGCCTCATGAATTTTATTCAGATATTTTCTGAAAAATTGCGGGTCTTACAGAAAACTCCTTGGAGAAGGAAAATCAAAACTCGGGAAACTAAAATCCTGAGAATATTAACCTTGGAATATTTGAAAGTCGATTTTGATTCTTGAGAAAGATTGAAAAACTCCTTTTGGAAAAGAATTTTAAGAAAATAACATTATCCAAGGAAAATCATGGGAAAACTTGACTTGGGAAATCCAACTTCAAAAATTTTTAGAGTTTCTCGAGAAATTGATTTCCATGGAATGGCATTTTCTTTGGAAAAATTTTGAGAAATGCAGGTGATTTCATGATGCCAATGTCTTGAATGGATGAATGCCATTTTGTGAAAACATCTTTTCAGAAAAATATGCAATTTTAGGATTAAACTAAGTAGAATTATCACATATTCTGACTATGACTGTAAATATGTTTATAATTTACTTAGTTAATTCTAAAATATTTTGCAAAATTGAAGGTATGCAGTGAAGTTTTGGAAGATAGCCTAAGAGTGTAGGCTTAGTGTGACTGGTAGGAAGATGTTGAATCTGGGTCTCGTCCATATTTCGACTAGGGCTGTAAATATGGACTCCACCGAGTTCATCAACTCCTTAAGAGTTGGTGCACGTGCCATTCGTGTATGTCCATGGTGATTTTGAAATGCAATGCATGAACCACCTAGTCAGGATATTGCAAAAATCAAACTACATGATATGCATCCTAATCTAAGCAGAGAAAAGTAAATACTATTCCAAATTTGATTATTACATCTCTGGCATAAAGCAAAATAAATGAAATAAAAGAAAAAGATATACAGAATTAAAAGAGTCAGCATCCTCCAGATTTTCCTGCAAAAGTGGGTTAGTACAAGGAATGGATATATAAGATATACTAGGATATATATATACATATTTATATATACATATATATTTACATGAAAATATATATACCTACATGTTCCTATAATTACAAATCTATAAAAAAAAAGATTCAATTTGCATCTATGTTGCACAGATGAGATATATACCAAAATATGGATGATTGGGAGCATGAGGGTGTGCTATGGAATGCCATAATATACAACAATGTTTGAATCGATGAAATGGATGCGTATGTGAAAATTGACAATATCTACAAATAATGGGGATAACACACATGTGCCTACATGCAGTAAGTGGGATATATATGTAGGAAAAGATGATTGATGTATAATCACCTATATGTTGTTGCCTTTCTAAACATTATAGATTGTTGATGTTAATATCAAGTACCCTCTACACTATAACCTAGGCTAACTTTATGATATGATGATTTATAGGGAAGGAAGCCTAATATGTGGAAGAGGGAGCAGGAAGGTACTACAGTAACCGAGGGCCTACACTAAATTCACTCCTTAAAAAAATATATATAAGTAAAAAATGTCCTTGATAAAGCTACATTCTGCACTGAGAAATGGTCCATTTAGCCCTCACTCGGCTGATAACTGTGATCATCGAAAAAAATTTCCTCTCTTGGTATTTCTCTCTCTTCCTTCTCTTTTTCCTTTCTAACCTCTATTTCCTCCTTTTTGAAGGGGGAAATAAAGGACAGAAAAGAAGAGAGAAGAGAAAAGAAAAGAAAGAAGAGAGAGAGAGGAACTCTTTTGCGGGGTCTCACTTGACCTTAATTTTCGAAAATATTTAAGAAAATAACTCGCCTCCGTTTTGAAATATTTGCGGGAAAAATCGGAAGACGGGATTTGCTCGTCGGTACGAGGTTCGACCATTTCTCGCACCTTTACCAGGGGTAATCGAACCAAGGGTCAAATTCATGCCTTTTGCTTTGCTAAAACCTTATCTAAGAATTTATTCTAAGTCTAAATGCACAAAGAATCATGCTTGTGCATTGCAAGGATGTATGCTTTTTTTTTAAATGATTTGGAAATCCTCAGGTGTTTTTGAGATGAATTTGATAATAGAGTGAAGAAATGGCTTCCGAATCTTAACTTAGAACTTGAGATAGATCACGAGAGATATTTAGAAGTTCTAAGTCTTTGAAAATAATCAGAGTTTTGGGAAAATAAATCTGGACTTTGAAAGGAATGATTTTGAAAGGAGAAGAAGGGAAATTTCAAAAGTCATAAATGGACTTTTGAATTAGAATTTTGAACTTGAATGAATGTTTGAAATGGAATTGAATTTTAGCTTTGAAGTTTGAGATTGGAATGAATTTTGATAAATCCAAATAGAATTGAGAAACAGAATTGGTTTTTGAGGATTTTTGGAAATCAAGATAAACTTGGATTTTTGAAATCTGGAATGAAATGGAATTGGGTTTGAGAGTTGGAATTGGGAATAGAATCCGATTTGAAATCTGGAATTCAAGATGGAATTTAAATCTAAAAGTCTGGATCCTAATTTGAAATCCAAAATGAAATTGAATTCTGGATTTAGAATCCTAAACGAAAATTGGATCTGAAATCTGAGACCCAATGATGGAATTTGGATCTGAAATCTGAGATCCAAGATGGAATTGGATCCGAATTTTGGAATGGGATTTGGATCTGAAGTATGAGATCCAAGATGGAATTGAATTCTGGATCCTAAATGGAATTTTGGATCTGAAGTCTGAGATCCAAGATGGAATTGGATTCTAGATCCTAAAATCGGTTTTGAATCTCAAGTCTGGGATCCAAGATGAAGTTGAATTCTGGATCTAGGATCCTAAATGGGAATTGGATCTGAAGTCTGAGATCCAAAGTGGAGATTGCATTTAAAAATCTGGATCCAAGTTAGGATTGGGATCTAACTTTGGATTTGGATTTTGGAAGTCCAAAATGGGACTTTTGAAGATGGGTCTGGGTTTTGAAAACCCAGAATGAATTTGAGATTCAGAATCAATCTCAAACTTTAATCTTTGATTTTGAAGATAAGAAGATAAACTTGATTTTGAATCAAAAGATAAATCAGAAACTTCAAAGTTAATTTGAACTTTGAAGTTTGAATTTTGATTGAATTAGAAATTTGAAGTTTTGAATACAAGATGATTTTGAAATTTCAAAGTCAATTTGGACTTTGAAATTAAATTTTTGAATCTTAAAATGAGATAGAATTTGAATTTGAATCTATAAATAAGATTTGATCTGAGAAATAAAGAAAATACTCAAAATCACTTGGAGTTTTTTAAAGGGAATTTTGAAAATATGATGCAATTTTATCCTGAATGATAAATGAATTAAAAGAATTTTTGAAATTGGATTTTGAAAATCATATCTCATCCTTTAAATGAATTAGAAATAAGATTAAAGATATAATACATCCCTGACTATGGTCATTGAATGTATTATATAATAATCATATTTAAATTCAAGTGAAGAATAAAATACATTTTGGTGCTTTTATAGAGTTTGAAATAAAACTAATTCTCAATATATCCTGACTATGACCATTGATATATGTATTGAATCAATTTTAAACTAAACTCTGATAAAAGAGGAAAATATTTAAAGAAAATATGATGAGTTTTGAAAAGGATCCAGTGTTATTTTATAAAAGATAAAAATCCTAAGTTTTGTTTACATCTTATGTAAGATCCGCAAATATTTCTGAGGAGTTTACTGTTTTCTTAATGTTGATATGTATGCTTACGTACAATTACGAGGTTATTTTGCATAATTAAGTATATTTTGCATGTGCCTTGTGTTTTGGCTTTGTACGTGCGACTCGAAAATCACGTAAATATACTGTGTAAGTAAGAAGTGCTTAATTCTGGATAAATTAATCTTTAAAATTTTAAGAGTTAATTTATAATATGTTTTTATAGTTTGTCCCCAAATTTGGGACCTATACGACGTAAAAACCTCGTCAGTGCATGTGAATTACGAGTTTTGGACCCGAAATCATAATACGCTTAATTCTCGCAAACGAAAGGTAATTTTCTTGAAGGGCGTTGACCATTTCGTATTAATTGAGGTTATTTAGAGCACTAAATGATTTATTGGGATTTATCTAATATTTTAATGCATAAATTAAGCATGGTTTTGAAATTTAATAAATGGCGATTTTTGGATTTGAAGCGGATCAACTAGATGAGGGCCCACATCCATTGGGCGTCCTCTCTAGTGGACATCCTTAGTCTTGGTTAACCAGCTGGTCAAGGTTTGACCAGCTGGGTGGCACATTTGAAATATTTTTGCATGGCATTTGAAAAGGAGGCCACTATTGGCCCTTGGTCTTTTCAAAACTCCATCATGAAGCATCATGAGGGGCGACTTTTTAGAAAAGGGGCATGGGGCTGGCGCCCCATTGTAGTTTTGTAACATTTTCAAATGAATTCAAATTCTGAAAAATGATTGGGCATAGCCAAGGGGCAGCCCATGTTATTTCTTCAAGTTTTAATGATTTTTCAAAGTGGTATTTTTGAAAGAGTTTGAAATAATTTCAAAAGACCTACATGCATTGGGCGTGGAGTCCTAGGAGGGGGGTGTGGAGCACCCCAGCCCTCCATCCTAGCTGGGTTAATCCCATCCATCCAATGCCTTAACCCTAGCTATTTAATGTTGTGAAGAGAGAGAAAGAGGGACCCTTAGACGATTTTTTCTTGAGGAGCATTTCTCTCCCCCTTCTTCTTCTCTAAACCGTGAGTGAGGTAAGAGAGATTGTGGCTGAACCTAGTGCAGCCCTCCAACCATGTACACCACCTCCTTCTTATCCACTAAAGCCTCGAAGGTGAGACACCTAACCCTCTTCACCTACCGTGGATTTCGAATGGGCATTTGGCTTCTTTTCTCATTGTCGATTTTCTTGAGCTAAGTAGTATGCATTTTTGAATAGGTGGATTTTACATTTTGAGAACACTTTGATAGTCTTATTGGTTCCGCGTTGATGTTTTTCCTAAGCATGGTTGCATGCATTAAAGTGGAGTTATCGATTGAACATTTTAGTTTTGATTCTTTATTCATGTGTTTTTGTGGAATGGGTTGCATGCGTTGTGAATACGCTTTTGGTTAAGCATGTTTTAGGCATTTTCCCCATGCAATGTTGGCATTGTAGCATAAGGCCATTCGGTTTTTCATTGTTTGCACGCTTATTGATACACTGGAAATCTTGTTTAAGCATCGGCATAGTGTGACCACAATAAAATGCTTTAGCCCTTGCATTTCTTTAAAGGTTTCAATGTTTTCTTCATGAATGTTAATTTGTCACAGCAAGGCTTGTCTAAAGTTTTGTTTTTGGTTGGCAAGAAGACCATGAACAGCCCCTACGCTATGCAGCTCATACTTTTGAGCCAACTCTCGTTGGATTAGCTGCGGGCCTGGGCTAGTTGGGTCGAGCCTAGTTGGTAGTGCACCAACAACTATGCTTTTATTTCCATTATTTTGCTAATTATTTTTGAGTTGTTTCGGCATGTCCAGGCTACTGGGCATGTCCAGGCTACTGGACATGTCCAGCAGCTGGTGACCCAGACCGCCCCCAGTTAGGACGTTTTCTTTTTTTTTTCCCTTAGTTCAGCGTGAACCCTAGCCGAACCCACCTAACCGAGTGGGTGTGGGTCGGTTTGTTGTTGGCCTGACATAGTATGGACCGAAATGGTCCAGACCTGTCAAAGGCCGACCCATGCAGGTTCGTTTGGGGTGTTGCCCCTCTCTCCCCTTTTCAGTTTTGGCACCCTTATTCCAACGCCCAAATCGGGTGGTTGCTGCGTTAGCGTGGGCCTAACATGGTCGGGACTGGGTTCAATCCAGACCTGTTAGAGGCCCCTAACAGAACCCAGTTTTGGTTCAGGACACATTTGTTTTGTGCCCAGCTATGAACTGGTGATTGTTTGGGTTGCCGCAGCCTGGCTGCAGTAAGTAGGTGCCGGTGGGAGCAGGCCAAGGGCCTGCGCCCCTTTTGTTTTGGTGGCAGCAGTGCCACGGTTTGGGTCTGGGTATTGGTCCAGACCCTGCCCCAGTTAGTACAACCCGTAGGTGGGTCTGGACCAGTCGGTCTAGACTTGTGCCTTTGCCCTTTTTCAGTTGTAGCTGGTACGTATGCGCGTGCGGGCTCTTTCCCCGAGCCTGGCACACTTAGCATTATTACTTCGGCCTTGCAATAGGTTAATTCGGCGTTCGGTGACAGCATAGTTGTTGTCCTCTTTTCGGTTTTGCAACGCTGCTCAAAGCGTGGCCTGCATTATGAGGGTTGTGGTGCCTCATGGCGCCGAGTGCCTAGTAAGCTGGCCGACCCATGTCCAGTCCCTTTGACGCTTTAATCCTAGACTTTTGGCAGCCTTTGTGCGTAGTTAGCAAACCTTCGGGCTGCAGCCTATGGGGCTGCAAGAACACACGTAACACGGGGTCCAATACCCCAATCACTCGACGGTTTTGACTCGTGGTGTCACAACGAATAGTGCACGCCAATCAAAAGCAAACTTATGTTATTCGGTGATGAATGCCTAAAGTAATGTTGAATTCATCGTCGGGGTGTGATGGACTCCCACTTGTGTACGTGTGTTCACTTTGCAATAGAATGCGATTTTCGTGCTAATGTCACCCTATCGAAGGTTTCTAAATAAAATAAGGGTTTTGCGTAGTTAAGGAACCATTGGCCCATGTCCATGAAATAAGTATAGCGTTGGCAATCTCCTTGTCGTACGTAATTGACATTGTGACTCTTTGTTTAGGCTTTTTGTAAAATTAAGGTTTTTACGATAGTGAGAAGTTGATAGCACTTCTCTTTCCGTAGATGGCACGGCTCAGCTACGTGTTTATATACGCAATCAGCACGAGTTGATGTTTGCCAGTTATTGTAATGAGTTACGATATACATGGATGAACCCATCAGTATGGGTATTGTGGATGCACACCTTTTGTGCATATGTTCACTATTGCACGGGAACATGAAGCACTTTTGATGCTTGCCTCATACCTTCAAGAAAAACAAGGTTTACTTAATTAGGAAATCTATGATATATTCGCATGGTCGTGCTTGTATATTTGATTTCCCGAATCACGTTGGAGATTGGATGATCTTCCCTAAGTGTGAAGGGACTCAAGGCACTTGGTATGAATTACAGTCCTTTGAGACTTATGGATCATCTGAGAAGTTTGGAACTCCCTGGCGAGTCCTGTTGTGAGCAATAGCCCCACTTAGCGAGATGAGCTCGCTTGTAGTTGCGATGCATGGTTTATGAACCTTGGCACAACCTCTGAGTCACGCCTTACCATGACAAATGTTTCTAACTGTTTCATCATAGTGTGCAATGGTTGGCATTGTCACTTGACTAGTTCTCGCACCGGTGACATGGTGCACATACGTATCCATGTGTATCTGTACACACTCTATGATATTACATCAATAACTTTATGTTCTGTGATGCATACCTCTCCTTGTTGCCACAACTATCCTTGGTGGTTCTTTCTGGGCCAAACCCATTTGGTCCAGGAGATTCAGTCCCAGTAGTGTACGAGTTGCGGGACAATGCAGTTCGTTGTCCCTCTCCGTCCCTTTCTTCAGTTAGACCCTTGTTGCAACTGGTTTGCTTTCACCTCATTGTGGGTGCTGCCGCAGTTCGGCAGCATAGCCCAAACCGGGCTTGCGTGTATGAGCTCGGTGCCTTTTTCATCAGTATAAGGTTGCCGGCCTTTTCTTTTGGGAACTATTCCAACACAGCGGTTGGATTCTCCCTTCCTTTTGTCTCGTATTCCCATTTCGATAAAGAGCTCTAGACTCCAGCTATGGGGTTGCATTTATACCTATGACTCACAACCCAATGAACCTGCTACCTAGGTCTGTGCCGTTGTCCAGACCAGCGGGCCACTTGGGCTCGCATAGCAGCATCACCTTTATAGTTGTTTTGGAGACTTCGTCCCAAGTTGTGCGGATTGCAGCACTTTGGCTGCATTCTAGTTGGATGGTGCTACGGGTTTTAGGCAAGAGTTTGGCTTTGTTACAACCAGATTGGGTTGTTGTTGCTGCGGCTTTGGGGCAGCAAGTGTTTGGGCTTCGTCCTTGTAGTTTCGCAGTCCTTTGCATGAGATAGCTAGTTGACCAGTCGTACTTTCATATTGCACGACGTAGTTGCCACTTTACCCTTTTTCACCGACTGGCTCTGTCGCCGCCTTGATAGCAATTATATATAGTTAAATATGTATTTTGTTATGCGTGCATTGTTACGTTGAATGCATCGGAGTTAGCACTCTCCGTTAGGTGTGGTTTGCCAAATGTAAAGCATGTTAACGTTTGTGTATAATGTGATTCACTGTAACCGGGTGCGTATAGGGTTGCGTGAGATTAGATTATCCGAATGCATTGGTTCGATGGTTCGAACAATGTGTCTTCTCCTATGTGTTCATGACATTTGGCTTTTGCACACCTTTTGAGGTACTTGTCCATCATTGTGTAGCTACGAGATTCACAAGATTCGAGTGTTGTTCAACAATACTCCATGTAACCACATCATAGACCTCCTTAGCAAGTCATCTTCGGGCTGTAGACCCACTTTGCGAGATGAGCTCGCTTACATTAAGAATACATGTTTTGTATGCCTGTGCACACCACTTTATCTGTTCGAAAGTTGCTCTGCCATGGACAAATGTTTCTAATTGTCTCATCGTGAAGCACGTTGTTCTGCAATGTTGCATTAGCTTGATTTTGTGTACTTGTCGTATGAAGATGCATGAAATGCATATCATGTTAACAAGTTTTTCATGCATTTTTTAACAAGTTTAAGGTTTTAAACCCATGTTTAGATGCATTTTGATAGTAAGGGGTTATGGTTCGAATTTCAGAAAAATCGGAGTTAAAATGACAGAGTTATGGCTATTTCAGTGTTCGGGCATGGATTTCGAGGTGGATCGGATCCATATCCGACCCAATTAGGCTGTTTGGACCTTGGATCAACCTTTAGAAAGTCCAAAATCCAACCCACACGCCTATCTGTAAACACCCCAAATTTTCACTCACCTTCTTGATATCGCCCTCAATCACCTCATTTCGGTTCTCCGGAACCCATGAAGGGCAAAATGGTCATTTTCCAAGATTGAACCTTGCAGAAAGTCCTAAATTTCATTCTTGAGCCTCAAAATTTCTATATTTAGGTTCAGAGACATCTTCAAATTGAAAATTTTCAAAATCCTTTTCCTGGAGAAGAAAGTAGAATTTCCACTTCCTGGTTCAGAGTAACATTTCCTGAAACATGTCTTTGCATCGCATTGCATGAACACTTTGCATCATTTCACTGCATAGCATGTCAGTTGAGATCCAGAACTCCTGATTTTCAAAATTGTCCATCCAGATTTGATTTTTTAAACTTTTTCAAATTGATTTTAAAACCCTGGGTATTTCAAAATTGCCAATCTTTCCCATTTTACCCCCAGGACTTTGAATTACAAAAATTTTCTCAAGAAAACAATCTGGATATTTGGATATTGATTTTAAAGATTTTATCTCAAAACTTTTTGCAAAGGATTTTAAATCTCCTTACAAAATTTTTTACATTTACTTTATCCATATTTTGCTCTGAAAAACCAATTTTTCCCAAATTCTTGAAAACAAATAATGTTTTATTTCGTATCTTTAAATAAACGGAGCGGGACCCGCCTTTGAACTAGCACCATATTCAGATTCCCAGGTAAGTATCTTATTCTCAAGTGGGACCCACTCGAAGGTCATACCAATTTGCAAAATTTTCTTTTTAAAATTCTTATTTATTTATTTATTTTTTTAGTGGGCCCACACACATGTGGCACCCTATTTGAAAATAAAAAGATTTTACAAAACAAAATAAAGCTTTATTTTCAAAAGGATTTTAAAAGTGGATTGAGATGGCATTTCCATAAAAGCCTCTCATTTATTTCAATACTCATTTTTTTTTTGATTTGTTTAAATAATTTTTGTTTTAAGAAGGAGGCAGCCTTAAATGGCACAACCGAACTTCCAAAAAAATAAAAAAAATAATAAATTTGATTTTTACCTAAAACTTAGGTAAATGAAACAAAGTTTTGAAAAAACCCAAGATGCGCCTCTTTTAAAAACAGCAAGTTTTCAAAATAATGAGGCATCGGTTTCACGCCGTTGCAAAATTTTCAACAAAATTTTCAAAAAAAAATTAACGGAACCTCATTAAGGGGGAAGGGGCTGCGTTTCTTTTGAAGGAGAAAGGAAAGTTTTAAAAGGGGCAGGCACTCACGAAGGAAGGGGGGATTAAAATTTGCTCTTTTGGGGGTTTTTGTAGGAGGAAGCTTTGCAGCGTGAGGGAGCACCCGATCTTCTTCAACCCAGCCACAGGAGGCTTCCACCTCCAGCAGCTGCCGCACATCCCTACTTCAACCACAACCACAAGAGAGTCACCCCAGCGCCATCCTTCATCCATTCCAGCCCAGCCGCAGGAGAGCCATCACCGTTTTCCCCATCTGCCTCCAGCCCAGCAGTAGAAAATCGATTTTTGATTTCTTTCCAGCAGTCGCAGGATAGTTGCTGGTTCAAAAGCCACAGGGAATCCAGCCGGCTCCTTTCTCTTTCCTTCAGTCTAGCAGAAGAAGATCGGCCCCTTGGCATCGTTGGCAACAGCCTCATCGGGTGCAGAGGATTTATAAGTCCAACAGCAGGAGATCGATCATTACTGGTTGGTTATTGATTCGTTTGGTGCAGGGGATTCATAAGCTGGATTAATGTATTGATATCAACTTGTTGCTAAAGAGGATCGATCACTGCAAAATCTGGTGCGTATTGTGTAATCGGATCAATCAAATTTTTTTTTTATTGAGGTTTGAACATTCAGCCACTAATTGAATTTCAGCACCGGTTAGAGGTTTGGATCCGTTCCAGCCAATTGGAATTTTGAAGGAATGTAAAAATTGGTCACGATGGGCTGTGTTTTTCTTTTTTTTTTTGTTTTTCTTTCTGTTTTTACAGAGATTTCATGCCTCTACTCTGAGCACCTGTGTCAATGCCATTAATCCCTAGGATTGGCCATGAGACACACTTGGTTCTTGCAAAATGCAGTTTTAAAAGAAGTTGTAGCCATATAATTTATTTAGGGATCCATGTTTTCTGAGTTCATGCTGTCACCAATATACAATTTTGAGATTAGTTTTGTATTTTCCCTTTTGGATTTTGGTTATAGTTTTGTTTTCCTATATGTGATATCAATAAATGCATGTTTTCCTTCGTTATTGCTCTTTTTGAATATGCCACATGATATTTGAGTGGCTACCAAATGTGCAAGTATTGTATCTACTTGGGTGCTGACCTTGACTCATTTTTTTTTTTTTAAAAAGAGTTGAACATTAGTGCATTGTAATATACCAAATCGTTTTGCCTCTTACTATGATGCCGCTCTGTATGACTTGGATTTTGCTAATGGCTAAAGGCGAAGTAGTAGTCCAAGTACATCTTTCTCATGCCATTTTTTTTTGTTGTGCTGCTTGCCATTACATGATTTGATACTGTGAAGGGTGCTGGTTGAGACAGTAATGTTAAAGGGGTGGAGATTGATAGTGGAGAGGGTGGTTGGTGAAAGTAAATTGAAGTTTTTGTAAAATGCTAGAAGTTTGTGATTGAAGTTTATGTGAAATGCTGGAACTTTGTGAAGGTGGTTGTGGATCTCTTCATCTATATTAGTTTTTAGGCATAAGTATATAGGTAGACACTTTTCTTGTAAGTACCCCTCCATTATCACATTACACTTAGCATAAATTTAAGCATTTAGAGATATATGTATATATTGCTCATTTAAGTTTAAGCATGATACCTAGATATTATCATAGGCATTTCAGTCATATTTTAGCCATTGTATTATATATTCCGGTAAGTATCGTTATTAATGTAACATTTGTAAATTTCTCTTTTGTATGCTGTACTTCTCGTACTAATTCTCACTTTTGCAGGAAAATATAGAAGATGCTGATTCCTTGGCTCCATTTCATTTTTTTTTTACTTTATGATATGCAATGTAATAATCCAATGTAAACCTTGGAATAAGATTTACTTTTACTGCTTTACTTAGGCCGCATCTCATATAGTTTGATTTCAGTAATATCCTGATGCATATATCTCAATTTTCTAAATTCACCGTGGATGAACACGAATGGCACGTGTACTAACTCTTAGAGAGTTGATGAACTCGGTGGAGTCCATATTTACGGCCCTAGTCAGAATATGGATGAGACCCAGATCCATCATCTCTCTACCAGTCACATTGAGCCTACACTCTTAGGCTATCTTGAAAATGCACCTCATATTTCCAATGTTTTCAAAATGTTGTGAATTAACTCAAATAAACCCTGAATATATTCATGGCCACAGTCAGAATATGTGAAGGATTTACTTTGGCTTAATCCACATTTTTCCAACAAATTTTTCAATCTTTTCAAACTGCATTCATTCATTCAAATCATCTGCATCATTTGTTTTCTCATGAATTTCTCAAGAAATTTTCACTTCATGGAATCGATTTTCTCAAGAAACTATGATGATATTCGGAGTTGGATTTTCCAAATCAAAGTTTTCTTGTGATTTTCCTTGAAAATATTATTTTCTTAAGATGCTTTCAAAAGGAATTTCTCATCTTTCTCAAGAATCAAAGTCGATTTTCAGACATTTCAAAGACAAGATTCTCAGGAATTCAATTTCCTAAGTTTTGAATTTCCTTCTCCAATGAGTTTTCCTACAAAATTTTCTATCCTTTTCTTAAGAAAATTCTCAAAGTCCGAGTTTTCCCAACAAGTGCTTTCCTTCTCAAATGTTCGTCTTTTCTCAAGAATTCCTTCCATTTTCCTGAGATTCTCATTTCTTCATGGTTTTCCAAGTCTTTTTAAGCTTTATCAAAATTTTTCTGAGATTCTCATTTTTCTAAGTCTTTACAAACTTTCCCAAGATTTTTCCGAGATTCTCATTTAAACTTTCTCAAGATTTTCTCGAGATTTTCCAACTCTTTATAAACTTTCTCGAGATTTCAAACCTTCTTCGTCTGAGTTTTCCTGAGAGATTGATTTCCATCTTTTCCTGAGAAATGCTTTTCAACTCTAAATGTTTTCTAAGCATACATCATATTTTCCAATTTACATTTTCCAAAATTCTTATAGCACATGCCTGAATTCTCTGTGCATCTAGGATAGAACACGATTTCGGTAATTTCACCAAGTCAAGCACAATTTTGGTCCTTGGTTCGATTACCCTTGTTAAAGGCGGCAGGAACGGTCGAACCTCGTACCGATAGGTCGAGCCCCATCCCATGGATTTTCCCGCGATTTTCAAAACGGAGGCGAGTATTTCAAAATAATTTCCACAATCCGGTCAAGTTTGAATCGCGAAAGCATTTCCCTCTCTCTTCCGCAAGGAAGGGAAGACGGGAAAAATTTTGCGACGAAAACACTATCCATATCCATTTCAAAAAGTTTTGCAGAAAACCCCTTAGAAAGTGGCGCCTAGCAAAATAGTTTTTTTTAACCTTGTTTCTAAAATTCCAAAAAAGTATAAATAGACTTTTTAGAAGAACCCTAGGCGTCTTTGGCTTTGATTTGACGCCCCCTGCAGTGCCTCTAGCTCCAGCACCTTCTCCCCTTCCATTCCCCCACGTTTTGGCCATTGAAGACCGGTTTATGCTTGAAAATCAAGCATCTTTCGTTCTCCCTTGTGATAATTTTACATTTCTTCCTATTCCTTGCTGTGTTTTTCACCTTTTTTTGTGTTTTTGCAGGTGTAGTAGAGGTGGAGACTACTAACCTTGCTTGATAGTGCGAAACACATCATCAAGGTGAGTCGGCCCTACCTCCATCCGGTTTTCTACGCCCTCCGATCGAGAATCGGTGCACATTCCATCCTCGGTGGATCTCCAATGTGTTGCAGCTGCAAAAGTGCTATTTTTGGTGAAGTTCCAGCATCCTCGAACCGTTCGGGACGTCAAGGTCAAGCCATTGTCCGCTCTTCTTCATCCCCACGATCGTCGGATCACCCGAGAGGTAGGTCTTCTTCTTCCTTCTCTTCTAGCTAAAACCGAAATTGTGTGTTTGATTTTATTTTCTTATTTTCTATGTGTTTCTTATTTTTCTTTTTGTTTCAACCTTAGAATAGATTTCGTGCACAAACCATCACGTTAGATTAGGTTTATTCGATGAATTGATTCGTTTGAATCTTGTTTTTCAAGCTTTTTCACCCAAATTGTGAAAATCGGCTAGATCTTCATCTAGCCGATTCTTCTAGTCGGTCTAGTAGGTTTGTGGGTCTGTTCTACAGAAAAACAAATTAAAAAGGGGTTCATTTTGATTCAATTTAATCATTGGGATTGTTTATTTTGTGTTTCAATTAAAGAGAAAAGAAAACACACAAATTGGCTAGACTATTTCTAGCCGATTCTTGGGTTTTATAAAAATATTCTTGTTTTGTTTTTGTTTTTTTTCTGTAGTGTTGCTGTTTGTTGTGTGTGTGTTTTGATTATTTCAGTATCATTTATTTTTCGTTTTAGGGAAAATGGATTTCTTATGTGTCGCATGAGAGGTTTTTGCCAAAATCGTGAATGAATGTTTGAAATCATGCAAGTGTATGTGATTTTCTTGTGTCATTCGTGTAATTTACTGTTTGTGTGGTAGTTGACAGTCTCGTAAAGTTGAGTGAGTCAAATTCATCATTTTAGAATCGTCTTAAGTCTTGTTTTTCTAGTGTTTTCAAGTTTTAGACATTTTCTCTATTTTGAAAGACAAAATTACAAAAATCGAGTTCTATTTTCTTTGTGTTTTTGATTGATATATTCAGTTGGCTGCATGTTTGGTACTTAGTTTAGGTTGTGTTATTGTGTTCGTGGTTGATTTTATTCGTGAAATTAGATAGTTTTAGAAAGAGATTTAGTTGTTTGCGATTTTTTTGATGTTTTGTTCATTAGAATAATGTTTAGGTAATTTAGTGTTTTTCGGATTTTATGATTTCCAGCATGGTGTCGTTCATGTTTTCATTTGTGTAATTAGGAGTTCTTGATTCTATATTACTTTAGTTTTAGCAAATTACTTGTCATTTAGGTTAATCATTTTTTTTTTGTAGTTTAGGTCTTCTTCTTCCCCAAGGTGGGGCGGCAGCCATTAGAGCTCCAATTGAGCTCTAGGTCATTTTTTTTAGAAGGTATTAATTGCAATTAGGTAGGTTAGTAAGGTGTCTAGGTGCAACGAATTAGGGTAAATGCCTTAGGTGTTTTTAGGGTTTTATTTAAGTCAACCTTGATTTAGGTGTAGCATTTAATTCTAGGAAGTTGTGTTTTCTAAATTAATCTTTTCATTCCCTAGGCAAGTTTTAAAGTCTTTAGCATAGAAAGTAGCTCAATTAGAAGTGGCGAATTTGGAGAAGGCAATTAAGGTAATTGATTTGAAAACGTTTTTGGAAATAATGGATTCTTCAAAAATCGTGTGGAGCATTTAAAGGAGAATTAAATTTTGATTGTGCATTAAAAAGGAGTTCCTATTTGGCTTTGGAAAGTGCTTTTGAAATTTAATTAAATTTCCAATTTAGGTTCCACGATTTCCAGAAAGAAATAAAGGAAAATTAATTCAATCTTGGAAAGCAAAAATCGTGGGTTTTCTAGGTTGGACTTTTCCTTTTTCCAAAGTGAGCTTTAAATTTATTTAAGAAGAGTAACTCCCTATTTAATTGGGCAATTTTTGATAATCCAATCATTCCAAAATTCGAGTATTGACATTTATTACCTTATTTTTCCAACCTTCTATATTAAATTCGTTTAGTTTTGAATTAATTTTAGGTTAATTAATAGGTTACTAATTAGATATGTCTTAAACAGGGTTCAACCTAGTTAATTTAGTTGACCTAATTAGTTGAGTCAAACCTAACCTAACCTAGTCAAAACCGAACCTAGTTGAGTCAACCGAACCCAGTTAGCTAAGTCAAACCTAGACCGAGTCAAACCTAGTCCGAGTCAAACCTAACCCCACCTTAAGTCAACCGAGCCTACCTCACCTAACCTAACATAGTCAATCTAATTGACTTAGTAGAGGAGTCGTGTTCCTAACCCAACCCGAGTCTAGTCAAACCAAACTGACCTTAGCTAAGTCAAGACCGAGTCTACCTAAGTCAACCGAGCCTAGCCGAGTCAACCCTAGTCAACCCTAGTCCTACTTCAAAATCCGCACCTCATTGTTCTTTAGTGGCCTCCTTCCCTTTAGATTTAATTCATAGTGTCTTTAGAATAGCTAGTGTAGTTATTTACTTAATCATTTTAGTTAGATTTTATCATTGGTTGATTTAACGTGTGCTTGTTAATTTTTTTATTAATAGTTTAGTTAGCATAGTTGCATTTAGTTTATATGTATTGCATGACTTATGCATATAGTTAATTGCATGTGTTAGTACTTTAGTTATATTTGCATTATTCGCTCATTTAGTTTATAGTCATAAAATGCATATCATACTTCATTTAGAATTCATTTAGCTTCATCGTAGTTAATATCAGCACATCATCTTTCATTTAGGGTCATTTAAGTCTACATTACATTTAGATTACGTTTATAGTGTTTAAAATAGAGTCATAGAGTGAATAGTGCATTGAAAGAAAAATCTGATTTTTGCCCCATCGCACTGTCATCATTTCATGTGCAAAAATTCCGAATTTATAGAAAATTCTTTTTTTATTCACTTTATCAACGTGTTAGCTAACTGCATACCAAATTTCAGCTCGATCCGAGTTCGTTTGGTCTGATTTTTAAGCGTTTTGTGAAAACCGCTTTTTCTGGTTTTTAAATTTCGGGACTTTCGATATCCTGATTTTTCCCAGTTTTGAAACGCTTATATCTAGAGTTCCAGATATTGTTTTTTCATTCTGTAAAAACTGTCAGATTATTTAATCTGTTAGTTACAGAACAGAATAAATTTCGAGAAAATCGGAGCTTGTTTTTATTGTCAAACAGTGGTTTTCCGACAACCTGTCAGAACTCTATTTTACACTAGTTAGGGGCATTCTTGTAATTTCTTTAGTTTCGGCATTTTATGACTGTTTTCAGTATTTTCTGCATTTTAGGAGCTGCATCAGCATCATACAGCATTATTAGAATTAGTTTAGCTAATTTTAGAATTAGTTTAATATTTTATTTAATTATTTTCTCATAATTAGAACTTGTTTTATTAATTTCATAAAAATTAGACTTAGATTCATTTATAGTTTTCATTCTTAGAATAAAGTACTAACTTTGCATTTTCCTTCATTTTTAGGTTGAAAAGCATATTCATTTTTTCTAGGGTTCATTGTCCAAGCGCAAAGATCGTCTAAGTGGTGAAAAGACCAACATACCCCTGGCGTGCAATTGAAGACTGGATTGCTATTTCAAAATTTTTTTACTTGTAATTTGTTTAGTTGTGTAATTGTAGTTTGACATTTGTAATTAATAAATTAAATTTTAAGAAATATTCTGATTAATTCTTGTTCCCTGAGGATTCGACTCGTACTTACCACTTTGTGGAAAGTCGGTTTTTATACTTTTGGTTGACGATTTTCTAAAGTTTTATTGAAAATTATTGTTTTAAAAATATCATCTTCAAAATATCAACCAAATTTTGGCGCCGTTGTCGGGGAACGGCGAATTAATTACTTTATTTCTTAGAGTTTGATTTATCAATTTGTTTTAGTTAGTTACTTAGTTGTTTTATTTTTTTTTAGTTAGTAGGATTAGTAAGTGAATATAGGATTAACATAGTTAGTAAATATAGGATTCACGTACTGTTCTTTCTAGGATTTACTTAATTTTCATTCTGCAAGGAGCGATTAGACAGGTGGGTTTTAGAAAAACTTAGTTTGTGATTTCCTGTATTTATCTTTTCAGTATTTTAGAATAGTTTACTTTGTTTAATTAGTTATAGAATTCTGACATAGATAGTTAGTATATCTGTTTCTTAGTTGCTGTTATTTGTTTTATTTACGTTTTAGTACCTGTGTTAGTTTAGACTTAGATTTAGGTCGTTTGCTTACATCTGGTCTTAGTACTAGTGTATGCAGGGGCGACGAGGTCTAGGAACACCATTACATCCATTTGTTGACAACCCAGAGAGAATTTTACATTCTCATCGAAGTTCGACAACAATGGCTGACATGGATCCTCCACCTCCACCCCCAGTTCATCCACGTCCTCTGCGGGAATACTTCATTCCCACAGATTATGTCCAGGCATCCTGCATTTGGAGACCCGATGTAGGAGCGCCTCATTATGAGATTAAGGCCAACATTATTCAGATGCTCCCATCTTTTTATGGCCTTAGTCACGAGGATCCCTACTGACATTTAGATGAATTCTTCGAAATCTGTTCTACGGTAAAGATATAGAATTTCGATGATGACGCTTTGAGGTTGACTCTATTCCCCTTTTCATTGAAGGACAAAGCCAAGTATTGGCTAAAGTCCTTAGATTCTGTAGAAATAGAGTCTTGGGATCAGTTACAGCAGGAGTTTCTTCGGAAATACTTTCCCATTGGTCGTACGAACCAGTATCGTCGAGCCATCACTAGTTTTGCGGAGCTAGATGGTGAGCATTTCCATGAGACCTGGGAGAGAATGAAGGATCTCCTCATGAAATGTCCCCATCATCAGGTGCCGAAATGGCAATTGGTGCAGAGCTTCTACGATGGATTGTCTGACAAGAATCGTCAGATGATCGACTCTTCATGCGGAGGGACATTCATGCTAAAGAGCGAGGATGAAGCATGGAGGTTATTTGATACATTGGCCAAAAATTCCCTCCACCATGCTTCGAGCTCTCATTCGGATAGAGCCACACCCAGCATTCAGAAGAAAGTTGGTGTTCTTGAGATTGGTCCATCTACTGCACTACAGTGCAAGGTAGACATGATTGCTCAGAAGCTGGACCAACTTCTCTCAGGACCGCCCACTACACAGCAGGTGTGTACTCTATGTGCCAGTCCGGCACACGATATTACTGAGTGCCCTTCGGCAGCTCAGTACCCTGAATTTGTTCAAGAACAAGTTCAGGCAGCTCAGAGTTACGTCAGACCGTCGAACAACCCATTCTCATCGACATATAATCCGGGTTGGCGTAACCATCCCAATTTTTCATGGAAGAATCCACAGTCTTCCATGCAGATGCCTACTTCCTCCCAGCCAGCTCGGCCGCCATCTTTTTCTCAGACATTCCAAAGGCCGAGTTATTCTTAGTCTTCTACTTCATTTCCTCCCCCGATTCAGCAGAAGTCTGCCCCGCAGACATCTTTTGAGGAGAGACTTCTCCAGGCATTCCAAGAGGTGAAAACCTCTAATCAGAACGCCTTCGAGAAGTGTAGCAAGATATTGAGCTCACATACGCAGTCCATTGCAAAGTTAGAGTCGCAAATGGGACAGTTAGCAGAGGCGATCAGTAGGAGACCCGAGGGTACATTGCCGAGTCAGGCTGTCATGAACCCGAAGGGCAAGGACCAGATGACTGGAGGCCTGTTTCAGACTGAGACACAGCAGCAGGCCAAATATGTTATGGCCCTAAGGAGTGGACGTGAGTATCACGTCGATAGCAGAGAGAGAGATAGTAGAGAGAAGATAGAGGAGCCAGCGACCATTGTTTCACCTTCGTCGGCTCAGTGATGTCTTCTTTTAAATCGTTGTAATTTTGAAAAGATTTTTAAATGTAAAACATGTGAAAACCAGACATCAAATAATAAAAACCGGTTCTCACTAGTGGATGAGACCGGGTCGAACTCAGGGAACGGGAATATTTCGTATTCAAGCACACAATTCTAAACTATTCTTTATTGCCGAACTATTGAAATGTAAAATGTTCAGAAAAGGTAAAACAACTAACTATTACAACAAATGAATACCCTTCGCAGAGGGCGTAAAGTGCAATATTTACAAACCCAATTAAAATCCGAATTCTAAAATGAAAAGTAAAAAAAAAACTTTATTCTTCGTACTTCGTGTCACGTAATCACTTCCGCTCCACTCCTGTGCTATCCTGCACAATTCAAAGGAACACGAGCAGCACAAGAGAGAAATATAGAAACTAAACAGAATACACTAACTAAATACTAGAACAATGAAAGACATGTAAAATAACATGAAATGACAATTTCATATGGAATTGATTACAACTCACTAAATCATATGCTAAACATGTAATATTACCAATTCCTAACTACTTAATCTAATGACAAAACAATTAACAATGCTAACTATTATTAAATGCAAAGTATGTTATCTAATGTTAATGCTATAAACGAATACTACTACTTCACACAGTAGATGCATCAGATTGCTGTTATCAAATATTTGTTTATTAATCAAGAACAATCATGACTCCGCCAGAGATTTAAACACAAAAGTTAATCAAGAATAGTTATTGATCAATTCAACCACATGTAAAGCTTTCACTATTTAAAACTCAGCAATTCAAACAGCTGCAACTGTAAGACATGGCTCTTACTTAAATTTCTACTAGAAACAGTAAAAATCAATGCCATCAGAAACATTAAAAAAAAATGAAGTTCAATTGAAATTCCAAATACAGTTATTTAGACAGAAATATTGATCTTTTGAAATCTATCTTCTGGAATTTCACACAGTCTCCAAAAGCAATTTTAGCAATCATGTATTAATCAGATTCAACTTTGATTAACTCTGAAAAAATATTTTCTGATTAATTTTGAGTTACTTTGATCAATACAAAACATAAAAACCTTGATTAACTCAATTCTATTCACCGAAAATCAGGTACAGCAATTTCAGAACTCTGCTATCAGAACTTTTGATTTCACTTGGCTGATTGATTTCATATGATCGATTGGAGATGCAATGTCCATCAGAGATGCAATATCCAAAACATTAATAAAACTCTTGATCGCTCAATTGCAGTGCAGGGAATCACCAGATACACAGCAAAGGCTATAGTTCACCTACGATGCAATGCTTAGAAACACTCCAAACTGCCGAATAGATGAGGCGATCTACTGCCTGTAGCAAAGATGTCAAAAATTTTGTTCACGACTGTCGGATTTCATTCAGTCTCAGCCGCCAGAGTGATATCGCCGGAAAACGTTAAAAACATCCTTGAAGTTCATCAGATTCCTTTATGAATCACGGCTGAAATTCTCAATTTTCCAGCTTACGCAGGGAATCACCGAAGATGCAATGCTTCAGGCACAATATCAAGTCGCCGGATAAAAACAGAAATCGATCCAGATGATCGATCAAAATTTTGAAGAATAGTATTGGAATCCGGCAACAGATTTTTAAATCAAAGAAACTATGGATTTCAGAATGTACTGGAATTTAGAATCAATCGTTCATCTAACTACAACATCAATTACAGAATTAAAAATCAGAAAAAAAATCAGAAACAACAATGATCGAGTTTAATTTTTTTCTTTCTGTTTTTATTTCTCTTTTTTTTTAGTTTTTCATTACACAGAAACATCACTTGAACCAGAAGAAGAAGATTACTGTGGAAAAAGAAGAAGAAGAAGATCGGATGACTTACCGTAAACCTTAGAGGGGTTAGGAAAGAATCGGTCGGCCTCCTCCCGTACGCCGCCGTTGCTGGAAATCTCTCCACCGGAAAACAGGGAAGAAGAGAGAAAGAGGGAGAAGAGGAAGAAGAGATAAGGAGAAGTGGAGAGGAAGGAGAAGAAGAGAGGGCTGTGGTGCAGGAAGGGGGAGACGGATTTGAAAATCCCCCTTCGTGGGTTTTTAAAGAGCAAACCGGTTTGTTAAACCGGTTTGTTATTTTTTTCAAAAATTAAAAGAAGAGCTTCAAGAAAAATTATTTGCTAAAAGACTCATTTGATTTAAAAATATAACTACTCTACTATTTTCATAATTCTTTTTTTTTCTTTCTATAAAGAAGACTAAAACAATTTTAGTAACAATACAAAAATGTATACTAAATTGCAAAATAAAGCTATTTTTCTCTATTTTCTCTATTTTTTTTATTTTTTATTAAAATGCTCTATCCTAGCATATAATTGGGTTTTTTAATTGATTTTAATATAAAATCATGCATGTTTTTATGTAAAATGTACCTAAATCTATGCATGATCAAATACCCCCATGCTTATGTTTTGCTAGTCCTCGAGCAAACTAGAAAAATGCAAGAAATCAAACTATCACCTAACTCACTTTCGTAGGAATCACGGTTTCATTTAGCTCATGCAACAAGCCCTTTCAACCCCTGGGTTACCCCAGTGGACGAGTAAGGTCTCGTGAGGGTTTACAGTGATGCTACCCACAAACATCTCTGTCATGTATGCATAATATTACACATCCTCACATTCAGTAGGTAATCAAAGACTTTATTTTCACAAATATTTCTTGTTTTTTCAAAATCAAAATATAATTAGAGTCTTTTATATACCACCACAGAAAAGAATTTCTTTCACTTTTCTAAATATCACAATTATTTATGTTTTATTCTTAGAAAATCCAATAAAAACAAGTTATTATTTATTTATCCTCACTCATATGTTTTCTACACAGGTTTTCTCAATCACACTTCTAAGCATTGAACTTTTCTTTCTTTTTAAGCTCTTTTCTCTTTTTCTTTTCTTTTTTTTTTTTTTTCTTTTCACGCTTTTTTTTTTGCGCACTTATTTTTCTCTTATAGCTTGTGTGTGGTCTGCTTTTATGCCTTGTGCAATGTCAATATCTTCTATACTTATTCAATACATACTAAAAGATATCAACTAAAACATAAAAGTGACTTCCTTCATTCACCTTTATAACATGAGAGTCAAACATTTCAACTTGTATCTGTTCTCAGTTACTTAGGATCACAAAGTTTTCTACTCTCCTTTTCGAAAATGGAATTAAAAGTTTCAACTTACATCTAAGTTCCATCTACTAAGGTTTGTGGAATTATCCAAACAACCTAACGCATGCTATTTTTTTCTCTTTTGAGCTCTTTTTTTACACTTTTGTTCATTTGCTTATTTTTTCAAAAATAGAACTGTGCATATTCATATTTATGATTCAAAATAAATTCTAACATGTATCTATCATCATTTCTTTGAAATCCACATAAACAACCATAATTTTTAGATTTATGTCAGAAAAAATTTTCGTGGGGCTTAAACATCCTCTAAAAACATCAGATTTGAAATAACATTCATATAAGTTCAAACTCTTTCTTTAAAAATCTACTTTTCATGAGAGATGTGTAAACATGTGCAAGAACGTAAACAGAAATATCAAGGTGTGCAAACTACACCCTCCCCTATGCTTGAATGACACTGTCCCAGTGGCACTCCCCCATGCTTATATGAAACTACTTGAATGCACATGAGAAAAATAAATGAGGGAAAAGAGTAGAATGACCTGACATGAATTAAAAATGCACGTTCTATGAATGTAATGAATGCAATGTATACATGACAAAACATGAAAACCACGAATAAAACAAAAAGAATATGAAAAACTCATGAAGAAAACTAAAAAGTAAAAACAAAATAAAATCTATAAATTCTAAGCAAATCTAATAATATACAAGATATGGGTTGCCTCCCATAAAGCGCTAAGTTTCACGTCCCCAGCCAGACGGATCCCTGGAAAAATCCTTCATCGTCCAGGAGATCAATGGACATGAAGTCAGACTCAATCGGGCTCTCTATGAAAAATAGTGTCATCTGTGACACTGCGCACTATGTTCCCATCCTGTCTACCTCTAAATGACTCGAAGTGCCCAATCCAACTCAACTCACCTATCTGATTTTCACGTAATCCTAGGTGATCCTCTTCTAGTGATTCCTTATCCTCCTCATGAGGTGGATCACTCAATAACCAAGCATATTCTGCTTCTACGAGGTCTTGAATGACATCAACCTCGAAAGAAGCCTCCTCAACAGCAGGCCCCATAGCAGCACGAAAAATGTTTAGCCGCATCTTCCTATTTCCAAATGACACATCCATCGCACCAGTGCGGCAATTAATGCACGCGTTGGCGGTAGGTAGAAAGGGGCGACCGAGAATAATAGAAGTCTGTTGTGGGCTATCAACTCTCTCCATATCTAATATCACGAAGTCGACAGGGAAATAACAATCCTCCACCTTGACTAAAACATCTTCAAGTATCCCTCTCGGGACCTTGATAGATCTATCTGCTAGCTGAAGAGTCATAGGTGTTGGTTTCATCTCTTTCAATCTAAATTGGTCATAAAAGAAACCCGGCAAGATGTTAACACTTGCCCCAAGGTCGAGTAATGCACGCCCAACAATGATGTTTCCTATGACACATGAGATGATAGGAGTCCCTGGGTCCTTGAGCTTAGGTGGGGTTTGATGTTGCAATACTGCGCTCACCTGCCCGGTTAAATAAATCTTTTTCTGCACATGGGACATCGAGTTCCTTTTCTGCGTATAAAGCTCTTTGAGAAACTTTGCATATGCAGGGACCTGTTGAATAGCATCTAGTAAGGGGAGGTTTATCTGAACGTGCTTGAATATCTCAAGCATCTCTTGCATGTTCACTCCGGACTTACCTAATACTCTCGGCCTCTCTAACGCCTCAGAAAAGGGGGCTTTGGGAATGTAGGATGGTGAAGGCTCAGATGGAAGAACCTTCTCGCTTTCCTGAGGTAAAATATTAGGGACAGACTGCTTCTCACTCATCTTTTCTCTTTCTTCTGCAGCCTCCCTCGCTTGGTACTGCTTCCCACTCCTAAGGGTTACTACTTGAGCTTGCTCTTTATGTGCATCGGTCATATGCAAGCTACGCATGGGTTCCTTTCCCTTAGGGTTGACAATAGGCTGGCTAGGCAATGTCCCCTCACTTTGTCTGCTAAGTGCCTCGGCAAGCTGCCCCATTTGAGTCTCTAATTTTGCGATAGACTGGGTATGTGAGCTCAAAGCTTGCAAAATCTTATCCTCAAAAGATTGACTATGCAAAGGCTCATGAGACTGGGGTTGAGTATAAACAGGTTGGACTGGGGGATAACTGGATCTTTGAAATCCAGGCGCATAACCACCTTGACTTGGTTCACTCTGGGAAGAGTTGGGGGGGTGGATCTGTGAGTTGCGCCATGAGAAATTGGGATGATTTCGCCAACCCGGGTTATAAGTATTGGAAAATGGATTAGGTACGGGCCTAGCGAAGTTTTGAGTCATCTGAGCTTGCTCTTGGACAAACTCAGGATATTGTGGCGCAACTGGGCACTCGAAGACATGGTGTGCAGGACTTGCACACAACGCGCACACCTGCATGGCAGGGGAGGGACCCAACAAGAACTGATCTAATTTCTGGGACAGTTGGTCTACCTTGTTGCTCAACTCAAGGTTTATCCCTAACTCGAAAATACCTGCCTTCTTAATGCTATCCTGTGCAGGTGCAGCCCTATCGAACCGTGAGGCTGTCGCATGGTGCATCGAATTTTCACTCAATGTCTCAAAAAGTGACCATGCTTCATCCTCACTTTTGAGCATAAATGTGCCCCCACACGCGGCATCCACCATTTGACGGTTCTTTTCAGTAAGACCGTCATAGAAATATTGCACCAGTTTCCAGCGACGCACCTGGTGGTGGGGACACTTGCGGAGAAGATCTTTCAATCTCTCCCATGACTCATGAAACTGTTCTCCCTCAATTTGGGAAAAACTGGTTATCGCTTTACGAAATTGGTTTGTTTTACCAATTGGGAAATATTTCTTTAAAAATTCTCTTTGCATATGTTCCCAAGTGGTAATTCGAACAGTATCTAATGATTTTAACCAACTCTTCGCTTTGTCCTTCAGAGAGAAGGGGAACAGGGTCAACCTCATCGCGTCATCTCCAAAGTTGTTGATTCGCACTGTCGAGCAAATCTCTAAAAATTCATCGAGATGACGATATGGGTCTTCATTGCTAAGGCCATAAAACGAGGGTAACATTTGGATCACACTGGCCTTTATCTCAAAATGGTTTGCTCCTACATCAGGTCTTGTGATGCAGGAGGCGGGAGTGTAAGTGTTGGGCATGAAATACTCCCTCAGAGGATGAGTAATCTGCTGATTCTCAGCCATGGTTGCAGATCTCTGGGCTCTCCTAATAAGGGACTCGGGGTCCTCAATCGGCTCTACCAGCTCAGGGTCAAGTGAGTGTCGCCCTTGCATACACCTCGTAGTAGACCGGTGTAGCTCACGTCCTAACTTTGGGTTTTCTACCTAACTAACGCACTAAGCGGCCAAACCACACAAACCACAAAGCGAGTAAACTAAAAACAACAAAAACTAAACAATCACCACGCAAGTAAACATAACATAGATTATGCAAAGAAATATAAAATCTATGTGTACGGTACCAATCGTACACAGTCACCTCTAAGGGGGTCCTAGTAGGTGGGTTATGCAGAAAAGTAAGCTCATCTCTAAGATATGCACATACGTGGTTCTAAACCTAAATGCAATACAAACACTAGGCAATAAAGTGAATACTAATATTACGCCGTTCTCCGGCAACGGTGCCAAAAATTTGATGTCTTCTTTTAAATCGTTGTAATTTTGAAAAGATTTTTAAATGTAAAACATGTGAAAACCAGACATCAAATAATAAAAACCGGTTCTCACTAGTGGATGAGACTGGGTCGAACTCAGGGAACGGGAATATTTCGTATTCAAGCACACAATTCTAAACTATTGTTTATTGTCGAATTATTGAAATGTAAAATGTTAAGAAAAGGTAAAACAACTAACTACTACAACAAATGAATACCCTTCGCAGAGGGCGTAAAGTGCAATATTTACAAACCCAATTAAAATCTTAATTCTAAACTGAAAAGTAAAAAAAAACTTTATTCTTCGTACTTCGTGTCACGTAATCACTTCCGCTCCACTCCTGTGCTATCCTGCACAATTCAAAGGAACACGAGCAGCACAAGAGAGAAATATAGAAACTAAACAGAATACACTAACTAAATACTAGAACAATGAAGGACATGTAAAATAACATGAAATGACAATTTCATATGGAATTGATTACAACTCACTAAATCATATGCTAAACATGTAATATTACCAATTCCTAACTACTTAATCTAATGACAAAACAATTAACAATGCTAACTATTATTAAATGCAAAGTATGTTATCTAATGTTAATGCTATAAACGAATACTACTACTTCACACAGTAGATGCATCAGATTGCTGTTATCAAATATTTGTTTATTAATCAAGAACAATCATGACTCCGCCAGAGATTTAAACACAAAAGTTAATCAAGAATAGTTATTGATCAATTCAACCACATGTAAAGCTTTCACTATTTAAAACTCAGCAATTCAAACAGCTGCAACTGTAAGACATGGCTCTTACTTAAATTTCTACTGGAAACAGTAAAAATCAATGCCATCAGAAACATTAAAAAAAAAATGAAGTTCAATTGAAATTCCAAATATAGTTATTTAGACAGAAATATTGATCTTTTGAAATCTATCTTCTGGAATTTCACACAGTCTCCAAAAGCAATTTTAGCAATCATGTATTAATCAGATTCAACTTTGATTAACTCTGAAAAAATATTTTCTGATTAATTTTGAGTTACTTTGATCAATACAAAACATAAAAACCTTGATTAACTCAATTCTATTCACCGAAAATCAGGTACAGCAATTTCAGAACTCTGCTATCAGAACTTTTGATTTCACTTGGCTGATTGATTTCATATGATCGATTGGAGATGCAATGTCCATCAGAGATGCAATATCCAAAACATTAATAAAACTCTTGATCGCTCAATTGCAGTGCAGGGAATCACCAGATACACAGCAAAGGCTATAGTTCACCTACGATGCAATGCTTAGAAACACTCCAAACTGCCGAATAGATGAGGCGATCTACTGCCTGTAGCAAAGATGTCAAAAATTTTGTTCACGACTGTCGGATTTCATTCAGTCTCAGCCGCCAGAGTGATATCGCCGGAAAACGTTAAAAACATCCTTGAAGTTCATCAGATTCCTTTATGAATCACGGCTGAAATTCTCAATTTTCCAGCTTACGCAGGGAATCCCCGAAGATGCAATGCTTCAGGCACAATATCAAGTTGCCGGATAAAAACAGAAATCGATCCAGATGATCGATCAAAATTTTGAAGAATAGTATTGGAATCCGGCAACAGATTTTTAAATCAAAGAAACTATGGATTTCAGAATGTACTGGAATTTAGAATCAATCGTTCATCTAACTACAACATCAAATACAGAATTAAAAATCGGGAAAAAAATCAGAAACAACAATGATCGAGTTTAATTTTTTTCTTTTTGTTTTTATTTCTCTTTTTTTTTAGTTTTTCATTACACAGAAACATCACTTGAACCAGAAGAAGAAGATTACTGTGGAAAAAGAAGAAGAAGAAGAAGAAGATCGGATGACTTACCGTAAACCTTAGAGGGGTTAGGAAAGAATCGACCGGCCTCCTCCCGTACGCCGCCGTCGTTGCTGGAAATCTCTCCACCGGAAAACAGGGAAGAAGAGAGAAAGAGGGAGAAGGGGAAGAAGAGATAAGGAGAAGTGGAGAGGAAGGAGAAGAAGAGAGGGCTGTGGTGCAGGAAGGGGGAGACGGATTTGAAAATCCCCCTTCGTGGGTTTTTAAAGAGCAAACCGGTTTGTTAAACCGGTTTGTTATTTTTTTCAAAAATTAAAAGAAGAGCTTCAAGAAAAATTATTTGCTAAAAGACTCATTTGATTTAAAAATATAACTACTCTACTATTTTCATAATTCTTTTTTTTTTCTTTCTATAAAGAAGACTAAAACAATTTTAGTAACAATATAAAAATGTATACTAAATTGCAAAATAAAGCTATTTTTCTCTATTTTCTCTATTTTTTTATTTTTTTATTAAAATGCTCTATCCTAGCATATAAATGGGTTTTTTAATTGATTTTAATATGAAATCATGCATGTTTTTATGTAAAATGTACCTAAATCTTTGCATGATCACTCAGCCATCATCACCATCGCTACCATCATCTTCAGTACCTTCATCATCATCATCTTCATCCTCAGTACAGAAGAAGGATAAGAGTGAGCCTTCTCACAAATAGAAGGAACCACCCGAGTATATTCCCCCACCACCCTATTCCAAAGCATTAGAGTCTCCTGGATTTAGATGGAAGCAAGGTGCGAAGATCCAGGACATGCTTGACATATTCAAGCATGTGCAGATCAACTTACCTTTGCTTGATGCGATTCAGCAAGTGCCGGCATATGCCAAATTCCTAAAGGAACTATGTACGCAGAAGCAGAAATCTAGAGAGAGAGAGTTCCTAACAGGGTCTATCTTACTGAGCAGGTGAGTTCAGTACTTCAGCATCAGACACCACCAAAGCTCAAGGACCCTGGAGCCCCGATCATTGCGTGTACCATAGGGAACATCCGGATAGAACGCGCATTGCTCGATATTGGAGCAAGCATGAACATTCTGCCCGGGTATTTCTTTGATTCTTTCGGGATAGGAGAGATGAGATTGACTCCTATTACACTTCAGCTGGCAGATCGTTCTGTCAAGGTACCGAGAGGTGTCTTGGAGGACGTGCTAGTTAAGGTGGATGACTTTTATTTTCCAGTCGATTTCATTATTCTGGATATGGAAGGAGTGGATAGCCAGCACCAGACTCTGATCATTTTAGGCAGACCATTCTTGGCAACTGCCAATGCGTGCATCAATTGTAGGACTGGAGCCATGGATCTCTCATTCGGCAATAGGAAAGTCAAACTGAATATTTTCAATGCCGCGATAGGACCAGCAGGAGACATGGACTGCTTTCATGTAGATATTGCACATGAGTTAGTGGAAGAGTAGCCCGAGTTGTATATTACTGAGGATTCTTTAGATTTGTGCCATGTAGAGAAGAATAATTGTATAGATAGCGTAGATGTGTCTAGAGTGGCGTCAAAGAGACCACCTTGGGGAGCTATCATTGAGACTCTTCCCCCACTTGCGGAGACCCCCGCCAAATCCTCGATCGAGTCACCTCCGAAACTCGAGTTGAAACCTATACCGGATTCACTCAAGTATGCTTACCTCGGAGAAGATAAGACTCTGCCTGTGATCATGTCATCCCTGCTCACTGAGGAGCAGGAGCAGAGATTGTTGACTATTCTTCGAGAGCACAAGGCAGCGATTGGCTGGGGAGTTGCTGATTTGAAGGGGATTGATCCTTCATTCTGCATGCATAGAATCCATTGTGATGAGGAAGTTAAGCCAGTGAGAGATATGCCGAGAAGGCTAAATCCCAACATGAAGGAAGTGGTGAAGAACGAGGTGGTGAAGTGGTTAGATGCCGGAATCATTTATCCTATTTCTGATAGCCAGTGGGTCAGTCCGATTCAGGTTGTGTCGAAGAAGTCAGGACTCACTATGGTTGAAAATGAGAAGGGTGAGAGAATTCCAATGAGGACCACTATAGGATGGCGAGTTTGTATCGATTATCGGAAGCTGAATGTGGCAACTAGGAAAGATCATTTCCCATTGCCATTCATTGATCAGATCTTAAAGAGACTCGCAGGACATAGTTACTACTGTTTTTTAGATGGATACTCAGGATACAATCAGGTAGCTGTCCATCTTGACGACCAGGAGAAGACTACATTTACATGTCCTTATGGCACCTTCGCATTCAGACGTATGTCGTTCGGGCTCTGCAATGCCCCGACAACTTTTCAGAGGTGTATGCTTGCTATCTTCTTGGACATGATAGATGATGTGATGGAAGTTTTCATGGATGACTTTTCTGTGTATGGCTCTTCATTTGAAGATTGCCTCCAAAAACTTACTCGAGTACTGAGTAGGTGTGCGGAGACAAATCTTGTTCTGAGTTGGGAAAAGAGCCATTTTATGGTTCAGGAGGGGATTGTGCTTGGACACATTGTGTCCAAGCGAGGTATTGAGGTTGACAAAGCTAATGTGGAATCCATTTCCCGTTTGACTCCACCCACCTCTGTGAGGCAGATTCGGTCATTTTTAGGGCATGCAGGCTTTTATAGGCGGTTCATAAAAGATTTCAGTAAAATCTCGCGACCGTTGTGTACATTATTAGAGAAAGACCAGCCCTTTGTGTTTAGCGAGGATTGTATGAAGGCCTTTGAGATTCTCAAAGATGCCTTGATTACTGCTCCCATTTTGAGACCTCCGGATTGGACTCTCCCATTGGAGATTATGTGCGATGCATCTGATTATGCTATGGGGGCTATTTTAGGACAACACATTGATAGGAAGCCCTATGTGATCTACTATGCGAGTAGAACTCTGTCTGATGCTCAGATGAATTATACTACGACAGAGAAGGAGCTACTCACGGTAGTCTTCGCATTGGACAAGTTTAGGTCCTATTTACTCGGTTCAAAGGTGGTTGTCTATTCTGACCATGCTGCATTGAAATATCTGTTGAATAAGAAAGACATCAAACCGAGATTGATTCGTTGGGTTCTATTACTACAGGAATTTGATCTCGAGATTTGAGATAAGAAGGGAAGCGAAAATGTAGTAGCAGACCATCTTTCCAGACTGATCGTGGAGACCACGCAGGATCAGAGGCCGATCAGTGATTCTTTCCCCAACGAGCAGATCATGTCAGTCAGTACATCGCAGTTACCTTGGTTTGCAGATATTGTGAACTACCTGGTTTTGAGACAGATCCCTGAGCATTGAAACAAGAATGAGCGTGAGAGATTCCTATCTCAGGTGAGGCACTATTATTTGGATGAACCAGAGTTGTTCAAATACTGTGCAGACCAGATCATTAGGAGATGTGTTCCGGAGGAGGAGTACTAGTCCATTCTTGATTTTTCCCATTCATTAGCCTGTGGAGGGCATTTTAGCAGTAGGAAGACGGCTGCAAAGGTTTTGCAGTCAGGATTTTATTGGCCCACACTCCACAGGGATGCTCATGAGTTCTGTAGGTGATGTCTTCGATGTCAGCAGATTGGGAACATGTCCAAGAGGGACATGATGCCCTTGCTTCCGATTTTGATAGTCGAGATTTTTGATGTTTGGGGCATTGATTTCATGGGACCATTTCTGCCTTCATTCGGAAATTTATACATTCTTGTGGCGGTTGATTATATGTCTAAGTGGGTCGAGGCTGTGGCAACCAAGACCAATGATCATAGAGTGGTGCTTAAGTTCATTAAGAACAACATTTTCAGTCATTTTGGTGTGCCACGTGCGATGATTAGCGATGGTGGCAAGCATTTTAGGAATGTACAGATAGCTTCTCTTCTGAGAAGATATTTTGTCAATCATAGATTCACCACTCCGTATCATCCGCGGACTAGTGGACAGGTTGAGGTGTCCAATAGGGAGATTAAGAGGATTTTAGAAAAGATAGTTCGTCCGGACCGCAAGGATTGGTCCCAGCGCTTAGATGATGCACTTTGGGCATATAGAACTGCATTCAAGACTCCCATTGGCATGTCCCTATATCGCCTTGTATTCGTGTAAACACCCCAAATTTTCACACTCATCTAGTGTTTGTCCATTTCATAAGTAATTGCATATCACTGCATACATTTTGCATATCATTTCATCGCATTGCATAGCATTGCATAACATTGCATCTCATTCTTGAGATCCAGCACTCCAGTTTTCAAAACATTCAATCCAGATTTGAATTTTAAAGCTTTTATTCCAAAATCAATTTCAAAACCTGGGTTTTTATTCAATACTCTGTCATTTTCCAACCCCAAGACTTTATATTTCGAAATATTTTCTCAAGGAAACAATCTGGATTCATTTCAAATTCAAATTTTAATCGATTTCAATTCACAGATGAGACCCATTGAGGTGGTGTCGCTTCTGAATTCCTCTATTCATCAAGTTTCTCAAAATTTTGAAAGTTTCAGTCCGATCAGGACTCTGTCTCAGAGTCCTGATCCGGTCAGGAGTCTGTTTTGAAGTCTGTTTTACTTCCATTTTCAGTCTTTTTTCGATTATTTTCAAAATTTAGGTCATTTTACAGAGTCCAGTTAGTTCAGGACTCTCTTTAGAGTTCGGTCGAGTTAGGAGTCTAACCCTTACTGTGTTTTCTGACTTATTTCATCATTTTTTGATAAAATCTTTTGAAAATTCTTTCATTTGCCTATTAAAATTTAAAATCTCAGAGTCCTAAGAGTTCAGGACTCTAACCCGGAGTTCCAGTTCGCTTGAGACCCTATTTTCAAAAATCTTGAATTTCAAATGTCAATTTTAACCCTTTTTCAAAGCCATTTTCAGTGTTTATTTCAAAATTTCTAAAACTCGATGTGGGCCCACTCAGTTGGCACCATATCCAGAGGAATTCTAATTCAGTTAGGATCCTATATCATTTCAAAAATCCTAATTTCAAAGTTTGCTTTTGAAAAGCTTTTGAAAACTCCTTCAATTTCAAGTTTTAAAATCGCTTTTTGAAAAACTCAAGTAGGGCCCACTCGGGTTGGCGCCATATTCGAGTAAGTCAGGGCTAGACTAGGGTTAGTTGATGTCTTGGTTAGTGTTAGAGGTTTAGAAGAGTCAAAACCATTTTGAAAACTCATTTTGAAAATTAGTTTTTAAAACTAGTGTTTTTAAATGTTTTTAAAGGTGTTTTTAAAACCCAAATGTGAAAGATGCCAAGTGGCATCACATTTGGGGGTTTTCTAGGTTTAGTTAGGGGCTAATTAGGGATTAATTAGAGTCCCACCTAGGTTAGAAAACCACAAAAAATCGTTGCCTTTAGTGGATTTATTAGAAAGAGTCCTAAAAAATGAAAAACCTCTTAATTAACCCTAATTAAGTGACTTTTTGAAAAACTATAAAAAGGGACCTAAGGGGGGCCAAAAGGAGGGCTCTTTTCTCTCAAATTTTCATGGCCTCTCTCTCCTCTCCAGCACCTCCACCTTCCTCCATTGCAGCTGCAAGCACCAAGGTAATATTTTTAATATTTTTTAGTTTTATTTAATACTTTTTTCATGTTTTAAATCAATTTTAGCCATTGGTGTCATCCCCTTCATGGATTAAACCATGGATTCAACCTCAAGAACCATCAAGAATCAGCAAGAACAATCCAAGAAGGTGATCCAACCCTGTTTTGGGTGATTTACAGAGATTTTAATCCATTAGAATTGATTTTAATATGATTCTTTGCATTAATAACCAATAAAATATATGTTTTGCCCTTTTTAATGGGTTGAATCTATGTTTTAAAGGTGATATCAAATTTCAGCCATTGATTCCCTGTTTTTATTTTATTTTCATGGTTTATTCATGTTTGTTTTACGTTCTATAGCATAGAAATAATTTTTATTTACTGTTTTATGGTTTATTTTATTTATTTACATTAGTTAATGCATGGTTTTTCAAGTTTCTTAAATTTCTGTGTGTTCTAGGTTTAGAACAGTAAAGATGATGTTATTTCGGATGAAAGCACTCATTGATTATTTCTGATTTTTTTATATGTGGTGCATGCATGAGTTATTAAGTTACTGTAGAAAAATCAGAGGTTTTGGATATCGGGAACCCTATCAAAAAAATCAGACATCAAATCGGATTTTTAAAGCTTTAAAATCGTGGTTAAAATCAAGAAGGTAACTTGCTGTTATGATATTTCTCTCATCTTATATCAGATTTTAGATCTGTAAAGTGATATGGATTCACATTGAGTAGATCTGTCTGCTGTGAAATTTTCAGATTTTTTGATCACTGTTTAGTATTTTTCCTTATTTTAGAGAATCTGTTTTTAATTTTAAAACTCGTTAGGGTTTACCAAAACCCTAATCAGACTTGTGTTAGTCATAAATCCCAAACCACAGATCCGATTTTAGATCTGTAAAAAGTGAGTATTGTTATTTTTCTATCTACTGTTCACCATTAAAATTTCAGAGACTTTTGTTTAGGATTGCTATTTATTTCTGTATTTTCAAATTGAAGTATCCGTTTTAATCCCTGTTAAAAGTGATATATTTTAGCTCAGATTGCCGGAAGGGTTTATCCCTAACCGGAGATGCTTTTCCCGATCTGTAAATTGGGAAATCTCTGTTTTTTTTTCTAATTAGTCTCTGTAAAATTTCATAAATTTCCATGGAGATTTGACCCCTGGTTCAGCTCTTGGACTGAAACTGGTTGGTGAATTAGGTCAAAAATAACATATTTTTAGGGTTTAATGCAATGTTCGGATTAATTTAATGTCAAAAAATTATTTTTATAATTCCAATTCAACATTAGGGTTATAACAAGTGCAGGTACCAATTTTTATGGATTTTGGAATCCATTTGATGGCTGAATTAAGCAAATTGCAAAACCGGGTTCCTGAAAGATCCAAAAACACTGCAAAAATCACAAAATTTGTGATATTATTGGATTTTCGTGCATAAGCATATATTCTTAGGGTTTAATCATGTTCATAATCATATTAGGATGCTTTAGGCTTAATTTTGTGCTCATTTGATTTCATTTAGTGCATAAAACCTAAGTTTTTACCAAAATCTATTTCTAAAAACCCTGATTTCAAGGCCATAGTCTTGCTATCGGGGGCAATTTGGTCATTTGACCTAAATTTCGAAATCCCTAGCCCTAATTTCATATTTTTAATCATGTCATAGCATATTTGGTTTGAGTTTATTCTATTAAAATTTCAAAATTTGCATTTTATCAAAATATCTTTCTAAAAACCCTAACTTCAAGGCCATAGTCTTGTTATTAGGGGTATTTTGGTCATTTTGACCCCAATTTCGAAATTCCATATCTTCTCTTTCATATTTATTCTATTTTATTTCATACTTTATCATTTTTATTTAAGGGAATCAAGGAAGAGGCTTATATCTAGCAAAATCCAACAATTTCCTGATATTGTTGGATAAATCTAGAAAAGCCAACATATACTCATTAACCAAGTTTTTTAGTTTTGCAGGTACATTGAAGACTTTATTTTTCATGTATTTAAATTTCAATAGTGATGTAATTTGTAATTAAACTTTGGAATAAGAATTTATATTTCCTGCTTAGCTTACGTTGCATTGCATATAGTTTATTTTTATAATTTTAATGTGTGATGGATGATGATTCATGCATATTTTTACAAATTCACCATGGTCTACACGAATGGCACATGCACCAGCTTCTATGAAGTTTATAAACTTGGTGGAATTTGTATTTATGGCCATAGTCAGAATATGAATGATACTTAGATTTATGATCTTCACATTAGCCACATTCAGCCTACACTCTTAGGCTAACTTCAAAAATGCACTGCATTTCTCAAAAATACAAAAAGTATTTCTCAATTCCTCAAAATCATATTCATTCATTTCATGCATTTGCCAATTCCAATCTCAATTCAAAGAAGTTCATTTCCTCAAAATCTCCTAAGTCTTATAGCAAAATCGATTTTCCCAAAGACATTGAATTTCAAAGGATATTTCAAGTATTTCCCAAGTTCGAAATTCAAATTTTCTAAGTTAGAATTTCAATTTCCAAGTTTGAATTCAGAGAAACCAAGTCTCTCAGAATCGATTTTCACCAAATATCAAGGATTCCTCAAAATCGATTTTTATTTCTCTCAGAAGTATATTTCAAATCCCATTTCACGATTTCTCATGTGATATCATTTCCAAGATTTACATTTTCTAAATATTTCAATCATTCAAAGCAAACATCATGTTTTCAAATGTGCATTTTCTGAAAATTCATAGCACATGCCTGATTCTATGTGCATTTAGAAATTAGAATATGATTTAGACAAGTTGAATAGAGTAGAGCATAAGATTGATCCTTGGTTCAATTACCCCTGTTAAAGGTGGCAGGAACGGTTGAACCTCGTACCGACAGGCGAGTCTCATTCTACGGAATTTTCCCGCATTTTAAAACGGAGGCGAGTTATTTTCAAAAACTTTTTCAAAGGTCAGTTTGATTTGCAAAAGTAAAAATTTTGCGATGATAACAGGTTTGGCGACCGAGATGGGACCTGTCTTTGCCTGATCAATCTAATGCTCTACTTAGTTCAAATTGTCAAAATCGATTTCCATGGAATGTCAGCTTTGCTTTATAATATCATGTGAACCTAGGAGCCTAGACTTGAACCCAGCTGACATGGAATGCATATAGACTAGGTATGGTTTGGTAGGACCATATTGAGGAGAATTATTCATGCTCACATAGACTTAGGTCTAATACAACACTCCTCAATTTAGGAATTGTATGAAAACAATGTTTGCTTCTTCAAATATTTCAAAATTCTATCTCTTTAGGACTTAGAGCCTTCTATTTGACTGCATGTGCTCATGTTTTTCAAAAACCACCCCACCTATATTGTCCCGGTCTTCACGTTGCTGGGCTCTCTTCCAGAACCATAGTTCGGGACACAGCCTCACAACTGGGCCACCTATTTGGGTGAAAACCCCCCTGCCACGTACCAAGGGCCATAGTCCAACGTATATCGGCAGGTGCTCAAGGATGTTGGAAAACTTGAACCTAGAACCGGAGAAATTGATTTTATGCCACGTACATCGAGCCTTGGCTTGAGTATATAGGCATAACTGGATTGGATACAGTTGATCTGAACCTTAGAGTTAGGATTAAGGTCCTACAGCTATTTCAAAATTTGTGCATCTAGAGTCAGCTTTTAGGGAATGCTGTATGTGCATACTTGTTTGTGCAGAATGTGATTGAATATGTTATAGTCATTTCTTTTTATTTTCCATATTTTCCCAATTTTCTAAAATACTGGACGATTTTCTCAAAATTCCCCAATCTATGTCCATGTACTGTCCATGTTTCAAGCCTTGGACGATTTTCAAATACTCCATTTTATGAAATATTAAAACCCTGGACGATTTTCATGAAATTCCTCTATTTCCTTCAAAACTCCAGGTGATTTCCCATCTTTCCTGTCTTCTGGATCTCGAATTTCCTGCTTTATTTTTATCCTGCCTGCTTTTTCCTCAAAATTCCTGTATTTTCCAAGTCTTATTCCAAATTTTCCATGTTTTCCAGTCTATTCTGATGGCATCCAGTCAGCTTGATTCAGTCTTCCCTGAGGGTCACATCTCCTACGAGGTGCGACAACGTCTTCCCGAACATCGAGTCCTCAGCACCGGATCCTTCTTTCCCCGGTGGTATTATTCATGGTTCAAGAACTTCTCTCGTATGTTTCCGGACCATCTGGATGAGTGTGGATTGGAACTGGCGTTCGCGGTGGGAAAGCAGACAGTCAACGGCAATTTGATCCATGCACTAGCAGAGCGGTGGAATCCGAGCACTTCTACCTTCTGGTTCCCGTGGTGCGAGATGACAGTACTGATAGATGAATTTTCAGAGATTATGGGATTGCCCAAGCCAGCCGGTCAGCCTGGAGATCCATTACAGAAACAGTTTTTGATCAATGTCAAGGGTCTAGATCCCCGAGATGCTTTAGCTCGCATGACAGGACGCAAGTCTTGGCCTCTGATTGAAGAAGATGGAAATGAATATGTGAATCTGCTCGAAATCTACAGACAGCATGGGGCATTTGTGGAATTCAGTTCGTTGTCTAGGACAGCTCGAGAGAGGATTCAGCACGCGATGGTTCTGTGCACGGTGGGATTAGCTTTCTTTCCCGACGGACGGAATTACATGGATATCAGAATAGTTCAACTTATGAGGAGATGGGGAAGTCGACAGACCAGCCGCCTCTCGATAGCCATGGCCGCACTCGCTTTTCTATACCGAGGGTTGACTCATTTCGCACTCGGAGAATCGATTCTAGTCGAAGGGTGCACCTATGCCTTGCAATCTTGGTTCCTCCGGCATGTGCCAGTCCAAGCCAGTTCATTCAGATACAATGGAGAGAAGCTTCTTCCAGTTGCGCGATACCGGTTCTTGATTGACAACCTTCAGGAGGAAGAAGTCGTATGGGACTACTTTGATCGTCAGGACTCTAACCCGGAGTTCCAGTTCGCTTGAGACCCCATTTTCAAAAATCTTGAATTTCAAATGTCAATTTTAACCCTTTTTCAAAGCCATTTTCAGTGTTTATTTCAAAATTTCTAAAACTCGATGTGGGCCCACTCAGTTGGCACCATATCCAGAGGAATTCTAATTCAGTTAGGATCCTATATCATTTCAAAAATCCAAATTTCAAAGTTTGCTTTTGAAAAGCTTTTGAAAACTCCTTCAATTTCAAGTTTTAAAATCGCTTTTTGAAAAACTCAAGTAGGGCCCACTCGGGTTGGCGCCATATTCGAGTAAGTCAGGGCTAGACTAGGGTTAGTTGATGTCTTGGTTAGTGTTAGAGGTTTAGAAGAGTCAAAACCATTTTGAAAACTCATTTTGAAAATTAGTTTTTAAAACTAGTGTTTTTAAATGTTTTTAAAGGTGTTTTTAAAACCCAAATGTGAAAGATGCCAAGTGGCATCACATTTGGGGGTTTTCTAGGTTTAGTTAGGGGCTAATTAGGGATTAATTAGAGTCCCACCTAGGTTAGAAAACCACAAAAAATCGTTGCCTTTAGTGGATTTATTAGAAAGAGTCCTAAAAAATGAAAAACCTCTTAATTAACCCTAATTAAGTGACTTTTTGAAAAACTATAAAAAGGGACCTAAGGGGGGCCAAAAGGAGGGCTCTTTTCTCTCAAATTTTCATGGCCTCTCTCTCCTCTCCAGCACCTCCACCTTCCTCCATTGCAGCTGCAAGCACCAAGGTAATATTTTTAATATTTTTTAGTTTTATTTAATACTTTTTTCATGTTTTAAATCAACTTTAGCCATTGGTGTCATCCCCTTCATGGATTAAACCATGGATTCAACCTCAAGAACCATCAAGAATCAGCAAGAACAATCCAAGAAGGTGATCCAACCCTGTTTTGGGTGATTTACAGAGATTTTAATCCATTAGAATTGATTTTAATATGATTCTTTGCATTAATAACCAATAAAATATATGTTTTGCCCTTTTTAATGGGTTAAATCTATGTTTTAAAGGTGATATCAAATTTCAGCCATTGATTCCCTGTTTTTATTTTATTTTCATGGTTTATTCATGTTTGTTTTACGTTCTATAGCATAAAAATAATTTTTATTTACTGTTTTATGGTTTATTTTATTTATTTACATTAGTTAATGCATGGTTTTTCAAGTTTCTTAAATTTCTGTGTGTTCTAGGTTTAGAACAGTAAAGATGATGTTATTTCGGATGAAAGCACTCATTGATTATTTCTGATTTTTTTATATGTGGTGAATGCATGAGTTATTGAGTTACTGTAGAAAAATCAGAGGTTTTGGATCTCGGGAACCCTATCAAAAAAATCAGACATCAAATCGGGTTTTTAAAGCTTTAAAATCGTGGTTAAAATCAAGAAGGTAACTTGCTGTTATGATATTTCTCTCATCTTATATCAAATTTTAGATCTGTAAAGTGATATGGATTCACATTGAGTAGATCTGTCTGCTGTAAAAGTTTCAGATTTTTTTATCACTGTTTAGTATTTTTCCTTATTTTAGAGAATCTGTTTTTAATTTTAAAACTCGTTAGGGTTTACCAAAACCCTAATCAGACTTGTGTTAGTCATAAATCCCAAACCACAGATCCGATTTTAGATCTGTAAAAAGTGAGTATTGTTATTTTTCTATATACTGTTCACCATTAAAATTTCAGAGACTTTTGTTTAGGATTGCTATTTATTTCTGTATTTTCAAATTGAAGTATCCGTTTTAATCCCTGTTAAAAGTGATATATTTTAGCTCAGATTGCCGGAAGGGTTTATCCCTAACCGGAGATGCTTTTCCCGATCTGTAAATTGGGAAATCTCTGTTTTTTTTTCTAATTAGTCTCTGTAAAATTTCATAAATTTCCATGGAGATTTGACCCCTGGTTCAGCTCTTGGACTGAAACTGGTTGGTGAATTAGGTCAAAAATAACATATTTTTAGGGTTTAATGCAATTTTCGGATTAATTTAATGTCAAAAAATTATTTTTATAATTCCAATTCAACATTAGGGTTATAACAAGTGCAGGTACCAATTTTTATGGATTTTGGAATCCATTTGATGGCTGAATTAAGCAAATTGCAAAACCGGGTTCCTGAAAGATCCAAAAACACTGCAAAAATCACAAAATTTGTGATATTATTGGATTTTCGTGCATAAGCATATATTCTTAGGGTTTAATCATGTTCATAATCATATTAGGATGCTTTAGGCTTAATTTTGTGCTCATTTGATTTCATTTAGTGCATAAAACCTAAGTTTTTACCAAAATCTATTTCTAAAAACCCTGATTTCAAGGCCATAGTCTTGCTATCGGGGGCAATTTGGTCATTTGACCTAAATTTCGAAATCCCTAGCCCTAATTTCATATTTTTAATCATGTCATAGCATATTTGGTTTGAGTTTATTCTATTAAAATTTCAAAATTTGCATTTTATCAAAATATCTTTCTAAAAACCCTAACTTCAAGGCCATAGTCTTGTTATTAGGGGTATTTTGGTCATTTTGACCCCAATTTCGAAATTCCATATCTTCTCTTTCATATTTATTCTATTTTATTTCATACTTTATCATTTTTATTTAAGGGAATCAAGGAAGAGGCTTATATCTAGCAAAATCCAACAATTTCCTGATATTGTTGGATAAATCTAGAAAAGCCAACATATACTCATTAACCAAGTTTTTTAGTTTTGCAGGTACATTGAAGACTTTATTTTTCATGTATTTAAATTTCAATAGTGATGTAATTTGTAATTAAACTTTGGAATAAGAATTTATATTTCCTGCTTAGCTTACGTTGCATTGCATATAGTTTATTTTTATAATTTTAATGTGTGATGGATGATGATTCATGCATATTTTTACAAATTCACCATGGTCTACACGAATGGCACATGCACCAGCTTCTATGAAGTTTATAAACTTGGTGGAATTTGTATTTATGGCCATAGTCAGAATATGAATGATACTTAGATTTATGATCTTCACATTAGCCACATTCAGCCTACACTCTTAGGCTAACTTCAAAAATGCACTGCATTTCTCAAAAATACAAAAAGTATTTCTCAATTCCTCAAAATCATATTCATTCATTTCATGCATTTGCCAATTCCAATCTCAATTCAAAGAAGTTCATTTCCTCAAAATCTCCTAAGTCTTATAGCAAAATCGATTTTCCCAAAGACATTGAATTTCAAAGGATATTTCAAGTATTTCCCAAGTTCCAAATTCAAATTTTCTAAGTTAGAATTTCAATTTCCAAGTTTGAATTCAGAGAAACCAAGTCTCTCAGAATCGATTTTCACCAAATATCAAGGATTCCTCAAAATCGATTTTTATTTCTCTCAGAAGTATATTTCAAATCCCATTTCACGATTTCTCATGTGATATCATTTCCAAGATTTACATTTTCTAAATATTTCAATCATTCAAAGCAAACATCATGTTTTCAAATGTGCATTTTCTGAAAATTCATAGCACATGCCTGATTCTATGTGCATTTAGAAATTAGAATATGATTTAGACAAGTTGAATAGAGTAGAGCATAAGATTGATCCTTGGTTCAATTACCCCTGTTAAAGGTGGCAGGAACGGTTGAACCTCGTACCGACAGGCGAGTCTCATTCTACGGAATTTTCCCGCATTTTAAAACGGAGGCGAGTTATTTTCAAAAACTTTTTCAAAGGTCAGTTTGATTTGCAAAAGTAAAAATTTTGCGATGATAACAGGTTTGGCGACCGAGATGGGACCTGTCTTTGCCTGATCAATCTAATGCTCTACTTAGTTCAAATTGTCAAAATCGATTTCCATGGAATGTCAGCTTTGCTTTATAATATCATGTGAACCTAGGAGCCTAGACTTGAACCCAGCTGACATGGAATGCATATAGACTAGGTATGGTTTGGTAGGACCATATTGAGGAGAATTATTCATGCTCACATAGACTTAGGTCTAATACAACACTCCTCAATTTAGGAATTGTATGAAAACAATGTTTGCTTCTTCAAATATTTCAAAATTCTATCTCTTTAGGACTTAGAGCCTTCTATTTGACTGCATGTGCTCATGTTTTTCAAAAACCACCCCACCTATATTGTCCCGGTCTTCACGTTGCTGGGCTCTCTTCCAGAACCATAGTTCGGGACACAGCCTCACAACTGGGCCACCTATTTGGGTGAAAACCCCCCTGCCACGTACCAAGGGCCATAGTCCAACGTATATCGGCAGGTGCTCAAGGATGTTGGAAAACTTGAACCTAGAACCGGAGAAATTGATTTTATGCCACGTACATCGAGCCTTGGCTTGAGTATATAGGCATAACTGGATTGGATACAGTTGATCTGAACCTTAGAGTTAGGATTAAGGTCCTACAGCTATTTCAAAATTTGTGCATCTAGAGTCAGCTTTTAGGGAATGCTGTATGTGCATACTTGTTTGTGCAGAATGTGATTGAATATGTTATAGTCATTTCTTTTTATTTTCCATATTTTCCCAATTTTCTAAAATACTGGACGATTTTCTCAAAATTCCCCAATCTATGTCCATGTACTGTCCATGTTTCAAGCCTTGGACGATTTTCAAATACTCCATTTTATGAAATATTAAAACCCTGGACGATTTTCATGAAATTCCTCTATTTCCTTCAAAACTCCAGGTGATTTCCCATCTTTCCTGTCTTCTGGATCTCGAATTTCCTGCTTTATTTTTATCCTGCCTGCTTTTTCCTCAAAATTCCTGTATTTTCCAAGTCTTATTCCAAATTTTCCATGTTTTCCAGTCTATTCTGATGGCATCCAGTCAGCTTGATTCAGTCTTCCCTGAGGGTCACATCTCCTACGAGGTGCGACAACGTCTTCCCGAACATCGAGTCCTCAGCACCGGATCCTTCTTTCCCCGGTGGTATTATTCATGGTTCAAGAACTTCTCTCGTATGTTTCCGGACCATCTGGATGAGTGTGGATTGGAACTGGCGTTCGCGGTGGGAAAGCAGACAGTCAACGGCAATTTGATCCATGCACTAGCAGAGCGGTGGAATCCGAGCACTTCTACCTTCTGGTTCCCGTGGTGCGAGATGACAGTACTGATAGATGAATTTTCAGAGATTATGGGATTGCCCAAGCCAGCCGGTCAGCCTGGAGATCCATTACAGAAACAGTTTTTGATCAATGTCAAGGGTCTAGATCCCCGAGATGCTTTAGCTCGCATGACAGGACGCAAGTCTTGGCCTCTGATTGAAGAAGATGGAAATGAATATGTGAATCTGCTCGAAATCTACAGACAGCATGGGGCATTTGTGGAATTCAGTTCGTTGTCTAGGACAGCTCGAGAGAGGATTCAGCACGCGATGGTTCTGTGCACGGTGGGATTAGCTTTCTTTCCCGACGGACGGAATTACATGGATATCAGAATAGTTCAACTTATGAGGAGATGGGGAAGTCGACAGACCAGCCGCCTCTCGATAGCCATGGCCGCACTCGCTTTTCTATACCGAGGGTTGACTCATTTCGCACTCGGAGAATCGATTCTAGTCGAAGGGTGCACCTATGCCTTGCAATCTTGGTTCCTCCGGCATGTGCCAGTCCAAGCCAGTTCATTCAGATACAATGGAGAGAAGCTTCTTCCAGTTGCGCGATACCGGTTCTTGATTGACAACCTTCAGGAGGAAGAAGTCGTATGGGACTACTTTGATCGTCAGGACTCTAACCCGGAGTTCCAGTTCGCTTGAGACCCCATTTTCAAAAATCTTGAATTTCAAATGTCAATTTTAACCCTTTTTCAAAGCCATTTTCAGTGTTTATTTCAAAATTTCTAAAACTCGATGTGGGCCCACTCAGTTGGCACCATATCCAGAGGAATTCTAATTCAGTTAGGATCCTATATCATTTCAAAAATCCTAATTTCAAAGTTTGCTTTTGAAAAGCTTTTGAAAACTCCTTCAATTTCAAGTTTTAAAATCGCTTTTTGAAAAACTCAAGTAGGGCCCACTCGGGTTGGCGCCATATTCGAGTAAGTCAGGGCTAGACTAGGGTTAGTTGATGTCTTGGTTAGTGTTAGAGGTTTAGAAGAGTCAAAACCATTTTGAAAACTCATTTTGAAAATTAGTTTTTAAAACTAGTGTTTTTAAATGTTTTTAAAGGTGTTTTTAAAACCCAAATGTGAAAGATGCCAAGTGGCATCACATTTGGGGGTTTTCTAGGTTTAGTTAGGGGCTAATTAGGGATTAATTAGAGTCCCACCTAGGTTAGAAAACCACAAAAAATCGTTGCCTTTAGTGGATTTATTAGAAAGAGTCCTAAAAAATGAAAAACCTCTTAATTAACCCTAATTAAGTGACTTTTTGAAAAACTATAAAAAGGGACCTAAGGGGGGCCAAAAGGAGGGCTCTTTTCTCTCAAATTTTCATGGCCTCTCTCTCCTCTCCAGCACCTCCACCTTCCTCCATTGCAGCTGCAAGCACCAAGGTAATATTTTTAATATTTTTTAGTTTTATTTAATACTTTTTTCATGTTTTAAATCAACTTTAGCCATTGGTGTCATCCCCTTCATGGATTAAACCATGGATTCAACCTCAAGAACCATCAAGAATCAGCAAGAACAATCCAAGAAGGTGATCCAACCCTGTTTTGGGTGATTTACAGAGATTTTAATCCATTAGAATTGATTTTAATATGATTCTTTGCATTAATAACCAATAAAATATATGTTTTGCCCTTTTTAATGGGTTAAATCTATGTTTTAAAGGTGATATCAAATTTCAGCCATTGATTCCCTGTTTTTATTTTATTTTCATGGTTTATTCATGTTTGTTTTACGTTCTATAGCATAAAAATAATTTTTATTTACTGTTTTATGGTTTATTTTATTTATTTACATTAGTTAATGCATGGTTTTTCAAGTTTCTTAAATTTCTGTGTGTTCTAGGTTTAGAACAGTAAAGATGATGTTATTTCGGATGAAAGCACTCATTGATTATTTCTGATTTTTTTATATGTGGTGAATGCATGAGTTATTGAGTTACTGTAGAAAAATCAGAGGTTTTGGATCTCGGGAACCCTATCAAAAAAATCAGACATCAAATCGGGTTTTTAAAGCTTTAAAATCGTGGTTAAAATCAAGAAGGTAACTTGCTGTTATGATATTTCTCTCATCTTATATCAAATTTTAGATCTGTAAAGTGATATGGATTCACATTGAGTAGATCTGTCTGCTGTAAAAGTTTCAGATTTTTTTATCACTGTTTAGTATTTTTCCTTATTTTAGAGAATCTGTTTTTAATTTTAAAACTCGTTAGGGTTTACCAAAACCCTAATCAGACTTGTGTTAGTCATAAATCCCAAACCACAGATCCGATTTTAGATCTGTAAAAAGTGAGTATTGTTATTTTTCTATATACTGTTCACCATTAAAATTTCAGAGACTTTTGTTTAGGATTGCTATTTATTTCTGTATTTTCAAATTGAAGTATCCGTTTTAATCCCTGTTAAAAGTGATATATTTTAGCTCAGATTGCCGGAAGGGTTTATCCCTAACCGGAGATGCTTTTCCCGATCTGTAAATTGGGAAATCTCTGTTTTTTTTTCTAATTAGTCTCTGTAAAATTTCATAAATTTCCATGGAGATTTGACCCCTGGTTCAGCTCTTGGACTGAAACTGGTTGGTGAATTAGGTCAAAAATAACATATTTTTAGGGTTTAATGCAATTTTCGGATTAATTTAATGTCAAAAAATTATTTTTATAATTCCAATTCAACATTAGGGTTATAACAAGTGCAGGTACCAATTTTTATGGATTTTGGAATCCATTTGATGGCTGAATTAAGCAAATTGCAAAACCGGGTTCCTGAAAGATCCAAAAACACTGCAAAAATCACAAAATTTGTGATATTATTGGATTTTCGTGCATAAGCATATATTCTTAGGGTTTAATCATGTTCATAATCATATTAGGATGCTTTAGGCTTAATTTTGTGCTCATTTGATTTCATTTAGTGCATAAAACCTAAGTTTTTACCAAAATCTATTTCTAAAAACCCTGATTTCAAGGCCATAGTCTTGCTATCGGGGGCAATTTGGTCATTTGACCTAAATTTCGAAATCCCTAGCCCTAATTTCATATTTTTAATCATGTCATAGCATATTTGGTTTGAGTTTATTCTATTAAAATTTCAAAATTTGCATTTTATCAAAATATCTTTCTAAAAACCCTAACTTCAAGGCCATAGTCTTGTTATTAGGGGTATTTTGGTCATTTTGACCCCAATTTCGAAATTCCATATCTTCTCTTTCATATTTATTCTATTTTATTTCATACTTTATCATTTTTATTTAAGGGAATCAAGGAAGAGGCTTATATCTAGCAAAATCCAACAATTTCCTGATATTGTTGGATAAATCTAGAAAAGCCAACATATACTCATTAACCAAGTTTTTTAGTTTTGCAGGTACATTGAAGACTTTATTTTTCATGTATTTAAATTTCAATAGTGATGTAATTTGTAATTAAACTTTGGAATAAGAATTTATATTTCCTGCTTAGCTTACGTTGCATTGCATATAGTTTATTTTTATAATTTTAATGTGTGATGGATGATGATTCATGCATATTTTTACAAATTCACCATGGTCTACACGAATGGCACATGCACCAGCTTCTATGAAGTTTATAAACTTGGTGGAATTTGTATTTATGGCCATAGTCAGAATATGAATGATACTTAGATTTATGATCTTCACATTAGCCACATTCAGCCTACACTCTTAGGCTAACTTCAAAAATGCACTGCATTTCTCAAAAATACAAAAAGTATTTCTCAATTCCTCAAAATCATATTCATTCATTTCATGCATTTGCCAATTCCAATCTCAATTCAAAGAAGTTCATTTCCTCAAAATCTCCTAAGTCTTATAGCAAAATCGATTTTCCCAAAGACATTGAATTTCAAAGGATATTTCAAGTATTTCCCAAGTTCCAAATTCAAATTTTCTAAGTTAGAATTTCAATTTCCAAGTTTGAATTCAGAGAAACCAAGTCTCTCAGAATCGATTTTCACCAAATATCAAGGATTCCTCAAAATCGATTTTTATTTCTCTCAGAAGTATATTTCAAATCCCATTTCACGATTTCTCATGTGATATCATTTCCAAGATTTACATTTTCTAAATATTTCAATCATTCAAAGCAAACATCATGTTTTCAAATGTGCATTTTCTGAAAATTCATAGCACATGCCTGATTCTATGTGCATTTAGAAATTAGAATATGATTTAGACAAGTTGAATAGAGTAGAGCATAAGATTGATCCTTGGTTCAATTACCCCTGTTAAAGGTGGCAGGAACGGTTGAACCTCGTACCGACAGGCGAGTCTCATTCTACGGAATTTTCCCGCATTTTAAAACGGAGGCGAGTTATTTTCAAAAACTTTTTCAAAGGTCAGTTTGATTTGCAAAAGTAAAAATTTTGCGATGATAACAGGTTTGGCGACCGAGATGGGACCTGTCTTTGCCTGATCAATCTAATGCTCTACTTAGTTCAAATTGTCAAAATCGATTTCCATGGAATGTCAGCTTTGCTTTATAATATCATGTGAACCTAGGAGCCTAGACTTGAACCCAGCTGACATGGAATGCATATAGACTAGGTATGGTTTGGTAGGACCATATTGAGGAGAATTATTCATGCTCACATAGACTTAGGTCTAATACAACACTCCTCAATTTAGGAATTGTATGAAAACAATGTTTGCTTCTTCAAATATTTCAAAATTCTATCTCTTTAGGACTTAGAGCCTTCTATTTGACTGCATGTGCTCATGTTTTTCAAAAACCACCCCACCTATATTGTCCCGGTCTTCACGTTGCTGGGCTCTCTTCCAGAACCATAGTTCGGGACACAGCCTCACAACTGGGCCACCTATTTGGGTGAAAACCCCCCTGCCACGTACTAAGGGCCATAGTCCAACGTATATCGGCAGGTGCTCAAGGATGTTGGAAAACTTGAACCTAGAACCGGAGAAATTGATTTTATGCCACGTACATCGAGCCTTGGCTTGAGTATATAGGCATAACTGGATTGGAAACAGTTGATCTGAACCTTAGAGTTAGGATTAAGGTCCTACAGCTATTTCAAAATTTGTGCATCTAGAGTCAGCTTTTAGGGAATGCTGTATGTGCATACTTGTTTGTGCAGAATGTGATTGAATATGTTATAGTCATTTCTTTTTATTTTCCATATTTTCCCAATTTTCTAAAATACTGGACGATTTTCTCAAAATTCCCCAATCTATGTCCATGTACTGTCCATGTTTCAAGCCTTGGACGATTTTCAAATACTCCATTTTATGAAATATTAAAACCCTGGACGATTTTCATGAAATTCCTCTATTTCCTTCAAAACTCCAGGTGATTTCCCATCTTTCCTGTCTTCTGGATCTCGAATTTCCTGCTTTATTTTTATCCTGCCTGCTTTTTCCTCAAAATTCCTGTATTTTCCAAGTCTTATTCCAAATTTTCCATGTTTTCCAGTCTATTCTGATGGCATCCAGTCAGCTTGATTCAGTCTTCCCTGAGGGTCACATCTCCTACGAGGTGCGACAACGTCTTCCCGAACATCGAGTCCTCAGCACCGGATCCTTCTTTCCCCGGTGGTATTATTCATGGTTCAAGAACTTCTCTCGTATGTTTCCGGACCATCTGGATGAGTGTGGATTGGAACTGGCGTCCGCGGTGGGAAAGCAGACAGTCAACGGCAATTTGATCCATGCACTAGCAGAGCGGTGGAATCCGAGCACTTCTACCTTCTGGTTCCCGTGGTGCGAGATGACAGTACTGATAGATGAATTTTCAGAGATTATGGGATTGCCCAAGCCAGTCGGTCAGCCTGGAGATCCATTACAGAAACAGTTTTTGATCAATGTCAAGGGTCTAGATCCCCGAGATGCTTTAGCTCGCATGACAGGACGCAAGTCTTGGCCTCTGATTGAAGAAGATGGAAATGAATATGTGAATCTGCTCGAAATCTACAGACAGCATGGGGCATTTGTGGAATTCAGTTCGTTGTCTAGGACAGCTCGAGAGAGGATTCAGCACGCGATGGTTCTGTGCACGGTGGGATTAGCTTTCTTTCCCGACGGACGGAATTACATGGATATCAGAATAGTTCAACTTATGAGGAGATGGGGAAGTCGACAGACCAGCCGCCTCTCGATAGCCATGGCCGCACTCGCTTTTCTATACCGAGGGTTGACTCATTTCGCACTCGGAGAATCGATTCTAGTCGAAGGGTGCACCTATGCCTTGCAATCTTGGTTCCTCCGGCATGTGCCAGTCCAAGCCAGTTCATTCAGATACAATGGAGAGAAGCTTCTTCCAGTTGCGCGATACCGGTTCTTGATTGACAACCTTCAGGAGGAAGAAGTCGTATGGGACTACTTTGATCGTCAGGACTCTAACCCGGAGTTCCAGTTCGCTTGAGACCCTATTTTCAAAAATCTTGAATTTCAAATGTCAATTTTAACCCTTTTTCAAAGCCATTTTCAGTGTTTATTTCAAAATTTCTAAAACTCGATGTGGGCCCACTCAGTTGGCACCATATCCAGAGGAATTCTAATTCAGTTAGGATCCTATATCATTTCAAAAATCCTAATTTCAAAGTTTGCTTTTGAAAAGCTTTTGAAAACTCCTTCAATTTCAAGTTTTAAAATCGCTTTTTGAAAAACTCAAGTAGGGCCCACTCGGGTTGGCGCCATATTCGAGTAAGTCAGGGCTAGACTAGGGTTAGTTGATGTCTTGGTTAGTGTTAGAGGTTTAGAAGAGTCAAAACCATTTTGAAAACTCATTTTGAAAATTAGTTTTTAAAACTAGTGTTTTTAAATGTTTTTAAAGGTGTTTTTAAAACCCAAATGTGAAAGATGCCAAGTGGCATCACATTTGGGGGTTTTCTAGGTTTAGTTAGGGGCTAATTAGGGATTAATTAGAGTCCCACCTAGGTTAGAAAACCACAAAAAATCGTTGCCTTTAGTGGATTTATTAGAAAGAGTCCTAAAAAATGAAAAACCTCTTAATTAACCCTAATTAAGTGACTTTTTGAAAAACTATAAAAAGGGACCTAAGGGGGGCCAAAAGGAGGGCTCTTTTCTCTCAAATTTTCATGGCCTCTCTCTCCTCTCCAGCACCTCCACCTTCCTCCATTGCAGCTGCAAGCACCAAGGTAATATTTTTAATATTTTTTAGTTTTATTTAATACTTTTTTCATGTTTTAAATCAATTTTAGCCATTGGTGTCATCCCCTTCATGGATTAAACCATGGATTCAACCTCAAGAACCATCAAGAATCAGCAAGAACAATCCAAGAAGGTGATCCAACCCTGTTTTGGGTGATTTACAGAGATTTTAATCCATTAGAATTGATTTTAATATGATTCTTTGCATTAATAACCAATAAAATATATGTTTTGCCCTTTTTAATGGGTTAAATCTATGTTTTAAAGGTGATATCAAATTTCAGCCATTGATTCCCTGTTTTTATTTTATTTTCATGGTTTATTCATGTTTGTTTTACGTTCTATAGCATAGAAATAATTTTTATTTACTGTTTTATGGTTTATTTTATTTATTTACATTAGTTAATGCATGGTTTTTCAAGTTTCTTAAATTTCTGTGTGTTCTAGGTTTAGAACAGTAAAGATGATGTTATTTCGGATGAAAGCACTCATTGATTATTTCTGATTTTTTTATATGTGGTGCATGCATGAGTTATTGAGTTACTGTAGAAAAATCAGAGGTTTTGGATATCGGGAACCCTATCAAAAAAATCAGACATCAAATCGGATTTTTAAAGCTTTAAAATCGTGGTTAAAATCAAGAAGGTAACTTGCTGTTATGATATTTCTCTCATCTTATATCAGATTTTAGATCTGTAAAGTGATATGGATTCACATTGAGTAGATCTGTCTGCTGTGAAATTTTCAGATTTTTTGATCACTGTTTAGTATTTTTCCTTATTTTAGAGAATCTGTTTTTAATTTTAAAACTCGTTAGGGTTTACCAAAACCCTAATCAGACTTGTGTTAGTCATAAATCCCAAACCACAGATCCGATTTTAGATCTGTAAAAAGTGAGTATTGTTATTTTTCTATCTACTGTTCACCATTAAAATTTCAGAGACTTTTGTTTAGGATTGCTATTTATTTCTGTATTTTCAAATTGAAGTATCCGTTTTAATCCCTGTTAAAAGTGATATATTTTAGCTCAGATTGCCGGAAGGGTTTATCCCTAACCGGAGATGCTTTTCCCGATCTGTAAATTGGGAAATCTCTGTTTTTTTTTCTAATTAGTCTCTGTAAAATTTCATAAATTTCCATGGAGATTTGACCCCTGGTTCAGCTCTTGGACTGAAACTGGTTGGTGAATTAGGTCAAAAATAACATATTTTTAGGGTTTAATGCAATGTTCGGATTAATTTAATGTCAAAAAATTATTTTTATAATTCCAATTCAACATTAGGGTTATAACAAGTGCAGGTACCAATTTTTATGGATTTTGGAATCCATTTGATGGCTGAATTAAGCAAATTGCAAAACCGGGTTCCTGAAAGATCCAAAAACACTGCAAAAATCACAAAATTTGTGATATTATTGGATTTTCGTGCATAAGCATATATTCTTAGGGTTTAATCATGTTCATAATCATATTAGGATGCTTTAGGCTTAATTTTGTGCTCATTTGATTTCATTTAGTGCATAAAACCTAAGTTTTTACCAAAATCTATTTCTAAAAACCCTGATTTCAAGGCCATAGTCTTGCTATCGGGGGCAATTTGGTCATTTGACCTAAATTTCGAAATCCCTAGCCCTAATTTCATATTTTTAATCATGTCATAGCATATTTGGTTTGAGTTTATTCTATTAAAATTTCAAAATTTGCATTTTATCAAAATATCTTTCTAAAAACCCTAACTTCAAGGCCATAGTCTTGTTATTAGGGGTATTTTGGTCATTTTGACCCCAATTTCGAAATTCCATATCTTCTCTTTCATATTTATTCTATTTTATTTCATACTTTATCATTTTTATTTAAGGGAATCAAGGAAGAGGCTTATATCTAGCAAAATCCAACAATTTCCTGATATTGTTGGATAAATCTAGAAAAGCCAACATATACTCATTAACCAAGTTTTTTAGTTTTGCAGGTACATTGAAGACTTTATTTTTCATGTATTTAAATTTCAATAGTGATGTAATTTGTAATTAAACTTTGGAATAAGAATTTATATTTCCTGCTTAGCTTACGTTGCATTGCATATAGTTTATTTTTATAATTTTAATGTGTGATGGATGATGATTCATGCATATTTTTACAAATTCACCATGGTCTACACGAATGGCACATGCACCAGCTTCTATGAAGTTTATAAACTTGGTGGAATTTGTATTTATGGCCATAGTCAGAATATGAATGATACTTAGATTTATGATCTTCACATTAGCCACATTCAGCCTACACTCTTAGGCTAACTTCAAAAATGCACTGCATTTCTCAAAAATACAAAAAGTATTTCTCAATTCCCCAAAATCATATTCATTCATTTCATGCATTTGCCAATTCCAATCTCAATTCAAAGAAGTTCATTTCCTCAAAATCTCCTAAGTCTTATAGCAAAATCGATTTTCCCAAAGACATTGAATTTCAAAGGATATTTCAAGTATTTCCCAAGTTCGAAATTCAAATTTTCTAAGTTAGAATTTCAATTTCCAAGTTTGAATTCAGAGAAACCAAGTCTCTCAGAATCGATTTTCACCAAATATCAAGGATTCCTCAAAATCGATTTTTATTTCTCTCAGAAGTATATTTCAAATCCCATTTCACGATTTCTCATGTGATATCATTTCCAAGATTTACATTTTCTAAATATTTCAATCATTCAAAGCAAACATCATGTTTTCAAATGTGCATTTTCTGAAAATTCATAGCACATGCCTGATTCTATGTGCATTTAGAAATTAGAATATGATTTAGACAAGTTGAATAGAGTAGAGCATAAGATTGATCCTTGGTTCAATTACCCCTGTTAAAGGTGGCAGGAACGGTTGAACCTCGTACCGACAGGCGAATCTCATTCTACGGAATTTTCCCGCATTTTAAAACGGAGGCGAGTTATTTTCAAAAACTTTTTCAAAGGTCAGTTTGATTTGCAAAAGTAAAAATTTTGCGATGATAACAGGTTTGGCGACCGAGATGGGACCTGTCTTTGCCTGATCAATCTAATGCTCTACTTAGTTCAAATTGTCAAAATCGATTTCCATGGAATGTCAGCTTTGCTTTATAATATCATGTGAACCTAGGAGCCTAGACTTGAACCCAGCTGACATGGAATGCATATAGACTAGGTATGGTTTGGTAGGACCATATTGAGGAGAATTATTCATGCTCACATAGACTTAGGTCTAATACAACACTCCTCAATTTAGGAATTGTATGAAAACAATGTTTGCTTCTTCAAATATTTCAAAATTCTATCTCTTTAGGACTTAGAGCCTTCTATTTGACTGCATGTGCTCATGTTTTTCAAAAACCACCGCACCTATATTGTCCCGGTCTTCACGTTGCTGGGCTCTCTTCCAGAACCATAGTTCGGGACACAGCCTCACAACTGGGCCACCTATTTGGGTGAAAACCCCCCTGCCACGTACCAAGGGCCATAGTCCAACGTATATCGGCAGGTGCTCAAGGATGTTGGAAAACTTGAACCTAGAACCGGAGAAATTGATTTTATGCCACGTACATCGAGCCTTGGCTTGAGTATATAGGCATAACTGGATTGGATACAGTTGATCTGAACCTTAGAGTTAGGATTAAGGTCCTACAGCTATTTCAAAATTTGTGCATCTAGAGTCAGCTTTTAGGGAATGCTGTATGTGCATACTTGTTTGTGCAGAATGTGATTGAATATGTTATAGTCATTTCTTTTTATTTTCCATATTTTCCCAATTTTCTAAAATACTGGACGATTTTCTCAAAATTCCCCAATCTATGTCCATGTACTGTCCATGTTTCAAGCCTTGGACGATTTTCAAATACTCCATTTTATGAAATATTAAAACCCTGGACGATTTTCATGAAATTCCTCTATTTCCTTCAAAACTCCAGGTGATTTCCCATCTTTCCTGTCTTCTGGATCTCGAATTTCCTGCTTTATTTTTATCCTGCCTGCTTTTTCCTCAAAATTCCTGTATTTTCCAAGTCTTATTCCAAATTTTCCATGTTTTCCAGTCTATTCTGATGGCATCCAGTCAGCTTGATTCAGTCTTCCCTGAGGGTCACATCTCCTATGAGGTGCGACAACGTCTTCCCGAACATCGAGTCCTCAGCACCGGATCCTTCTTTCCCCGGTGGTATTATTCATGGTTCAAGAACTTCTCTCGTATGTTTCCGGACCATCTGGATGAGTGTGGATTGGAACTGGCGTCCGCGGTGGGAAAGCAGACAGTCAACGGCAATTTGATCCATGCACTAGCAGAGCGGTGGAATCCGAGCACTTCTACCTTCTGGTTCCCGTGGTGCGAGATGACAGTACTGATAGATGAATTTTCAGAGATTATGGGATTGCCCAAGCCAGCCGGTCAGCCTGGAGATCCATTACAGAAACAGTTTTTGATCAATGTCAAGGGTCTAGATCCCCGAGATGCTTTAGCTCGCATGACAGGACGCAAGTCTTGGCCTCTGATTGAAGAAGATGGAAATGAATATGTGAATCTGCTCGAAATCTACAGACAGCATGGGGCATTTGTGGAATTCAGTTCGTTGTCTAGGACAGCTCGAGAGAGGATTCAGCACGCGATGGTTCTGTGCACGGTGGGATTAGCTTTCTTTCCCGACGGACGGAATTACATGGATATCAGAATAGTTCAACTTATGAGGAGATGGGGAAGTCGACAGACCAGCCGCCTCTCGATAGCCATGGCCGCACTCGCTTTTCTATACCGAGGGTTGACTCATTTCGCACTCGGAGAATCGATTCTAGTCGAAGGGTGCACCTATGCCTTGCAATCTTGGTTCCTCCGGCATGTGCCAGTCCAAGCCAGTTCATTCAGATACAATGGAGAGAAGCTTCTTCCAGTTGCGCGATACCGGTTCTTGATTGACAACCTTCAGGAGGAAGAAGTCGTATGGGACTACTTTGATCGTCAGGACTCTAACCCGGAGTTCCAGTTCGCTTGAGACCCTATTTTCAAAAATCTTGAATTTCAAATGTCAATTTTAACCCTTTTTCAAAGCCATTTTCAGTGTTTATTTCAAAATTTCTAAAACTCGATGTGGGCCCACTCAGTTGGCACCATATCCAGAGGAATTCTAATTCAGTTAGGATCCTATATCATTTCAAAAATCCTAATTTCAAAGTTTGCTTTTGAAAAGCTTTTGAAAACTCCTTCAATTTCAAGTTTTAAAATCGCTTTTTGAAAAACTCAAGTAGGGCCCACTCGGGTTGGCGCCATATTCGAGTAAGTCAGGGCTAGACTAGGGTTAGTTGATGTCTTGGTTAGTGTTAGAGGTTTAGAAGAGTCAAAACCATTTTGAAAACTCATTTTGAAAATTAGTTTTTAAAACTAGTGTTTTTAAATGTTTTTAAAGGTGTTTTTAAAACCCAAATGTGAAAGATGCCAAGTGGCATCACATTTGGGGGTTTTCTAGGTTTAGTTAGGGGCTAATTAGGGATTAATTAGAGTCCCACCTAGGTTAGAAAACCACAAAAAATCGTTGCCTTTAGTGGATTTATTAGAAAGAGTCCTAAAAAATGAAAAACCTCTTAATTAACCCTAATTAAGTGACTTTTTGAAAAACTATAAAAAGGGACCTAAGGGGGGCCAAAAGGAGGGCTCTTTTCTCTCAAATTTTCATGGCCTCTCTCTCCTCTCCAGCACCTCCACCTTCCTCCATTGCAGCTGCAAGCACCAAGGTAATATTTTTAATATTTTTTAGTTTTATTTAATACTTTTTTCATGTTTTAAATCAATTTTAGCCATTGGTGTCATCCCCTTCATGGATTAAACCATGGATTCAACCTCAAGAACCATCAAGAATCAGCAAGAACAATCCAAGAAGGTGATCCAACCCTGTTTTGGGTGATTTACAGAGATTTTAATCCATTAGAATTGATTTTAATATGATTCTTTGCATTAATAACCAATAAAATATATGTTTTGCCCTTTTTAATGGGTTAAATCTATGTTTTAAAGGTGATATCAAATTTCAGCCATTGATTCCCTGTTTTTATTTTATTTTCATGGTTTATTCATGTTTGTTTTACGTTCTATAGCATAGAAATAATTTTTATTTACTGTTTTATGGTTTATTTTATTTATTTACATTTGTTAATGCATGGTTTTTCAAGTTTCTTAAATTTCTGTGTGTTCTAGGTTTAGAACAGTAAAGATGATGTTATTTCGGATGAAAGCACTCATTGATTATTTCTGATTTTTTTATATGTGGTGCATGCATGAGTTATTGAGTTACTGTAGAAAAATCAGAGGTTTTGGATATCGGGAACCCTATCAAAAAAATCAGACATCAAATCGGATTTTTAAAGCTTTAAAATCGTGGTTAAAATCAAGAAGGTAACTTGCTGTTATGATATTTCTCTCATCTTATATCAGATTTTAGATCTGTAAAGTGATATGGATTCACATTGAGTAGATCTGTCTGCTGTGAAATTTTCAGATTTTTTGATCACTGTTTAGTATTTTTCCTTATTTTAGAGAATCTGTTTTTAATTTTAAAACTCGTTAGGGTTTACCAAAACCCTAATCAGACTTGTGTTAGTCATAAATCCCAAACCACAGATCCGATTTTAGATCTGTAAAAAGTGAGTATTGTTATTTTTCTATCTACTGTTCACCATTAAAATTTCAGAGACTTTTGTTTAGGATTGCTATTTATTTCTGTATTTTCAAATTGAAGTATCCGTTTTAATCCCTGTTAAAAGTGATATATTTTAGCTCAGATTGCCGGAAGGGTTTATCCCTAACCGGAGATGCTTTTCCCGATCTGTAAATTGGGAAATCTCTGTTTTTTTTTCTAATTAGTCTCTGTAAAATTTCATAAATTTCCATGGAGATTTGACCCCTGGTTCAGCTCTTGGACTGAAACTGGTTGGTGAATTAGGTCAAAAATAACATATTTTTAGGGTTTAATGCAATGTTCGGATTAATTTAATGTCAAAAAATTATTTTTATAATTCCAATTCAACATTAGGGTTATAACAAGTGCAGGTACCAATTTTTATGGATTTTGGAATCCATTTGATGGCTGAATTAAGCAAATTGCAAAACCGGGTTCCTGAAAGATCCAAAAACACTGCAAAAATCACAAAATTTGTGATATTATTGGATTTTCGTGCATAAGCATATATTCTTAGGGTTTAATCATGTTCATAATCATATTAGGATGCTTTAGGCTTAATTTTGTGCTCATTTGATTTCATTTAGTGCATAAAACCTAAGTTTTTACCAAAATCTATTTCTAAAAACCCTGATTTCAAGGCCATAGTCTTGCTATCGGGGGCAATTTGGTCATTTGACCTAAATTTCGAAATCCCTAGCCCTAATTTCATATTTTTAATCATGTCATAGCATATTTGGTTTGAGTTTATTCTATTAAAATTTCAAAATTTGCATTTTATCAAAATATCTTTCTAAAAACCCTAACTTCAAGGCCATAGTCTTGTTATTAGGGGTATTTTGGTCATTTTGACCCCAATTTCGAAATTCCATATCTTCTCTTTCATATTTATTCTATTTTATTTCATACTTTATCATTTTTATTTAAGGGAATCAAGGAAGAGGCTTATATCTAGCAAAATCCAACAATTTCCTGATATTGTTGGATAAATCTAGAAAAGCCAACATATACTCATTAACCAAGTTTTTTAGTTTTGCAGGTACATTGAAGACTTTATTTTTCATGTATTTAAATTTCAATAGTGATGTAATTTGTAATTAAACTTTGGAATAAGAATTTATATTTCCTGCTTAGCTTACGTTGCATTGCATATAGTTTATTTTTATAATTTTAATGTGTGATGGATGATGATTCATGCATATTTTTACAAATTCACCATGGTCTACACGAATGGCACATGCACCAGCTTCTATGAAGTTTATAAACTTGGTGGAATTTGTATTTATGGCCATAGTCAGAATATGAATGATACTTAGATTTATGATCTTCACATTAGCCACATTCAGCCTACACTCTTAGGCTAACTTCAAAAATGCACTGCATTTCTCAAAAATACAAAAAGTATTTCTCAATTCCCCAAAATCATATTCATTCATTTCATGCATTTGCCAATTCCAATCTCAATTCAAAGAAGTTCATTTCCTCAAAATCTCCTAAGTCTTATAGCAAAATCGATTTTCCCAAAGACATTGAATTTCAAAGGATATTTCAAGTATTTCCCAAGTTCGAAATTCAAATTTTCTAAGTTAGAATTTCAATTTCCAAGTTTGAATTCAGAGAAACCAAGTCTCTCAGAATCGATTTTCACCAAATATCAAGGATTCCTCAAAATCGATTTTTATTTCTCTCAGAAGTATATTTCAAATCCCATTTCACGATTTCTCATGTGATATCATTTCCAAGATTTACATTTTCTAAATATTTCAATCATTCAAAGCAAACATCATGTTTTCAAATGTGCATTTTCTGAAAATTCATAGCACATGCCTGATTCTATGTGCATTTAGAAATTAGAATATGATTTAGACAAGTTGAATAGAGTAGAGCATAAGATTGATCCTTGGTTCAATTACCCCTGTTAAAGGTGGCAGGAACGGTTGAACCTCGTACCGACAGGCGAGTCTCATTCTACGGAATTTTCCCGCATTTTAAAACGGAGGCGAGTTATTTTCAAAAACTTTTTCAAAGGTCAGTTTGATTTGCAAAAGTAAAAATTTTGCGATGATAACAGGTTTGGCGACCGAGATGGGACCTGTCTTTGCCTGATCAATCTAATGCTCTACTTAGTTCAAATTGTCAAAATCGATTTCCATGGAATGTCAGCTTTGCTTTATAATATCATGTGAACCTAGGAGCCTAGACTTGAACCCAGCTGACATGGAATGCATATAGACTAGGTATGGTTTGGTAGGACCATATTGAGGAGAATTATTCATGCTCACATAGACTTAGGTCTAATACAACACTCCTCAATTTAGGAATTGTATGAAAACAATGTTTGCTTCTTCAAATATTTCAAAATTCTATCTCTTTAGGACTTAGAGCCTTCTATTTGACTGCATGTGCTCATGTTTTTCAAAAACCACCCCACCTATATTGTCCCGGTCTTCACGTTGCTGGGCTCTCTTCCAGAACCATAGTTCGGGACACAGCCTCACAACTGGGCCACCTATTTGGGTGAAAACCCCCCTGCCACGTACCAAGGGCCATAGTCCAACGTATATCGGCAGGTGCTCAAGGATGTTGGAAAACTTGAACCTAGAACCGGAGAAATTGATTTTATGCCACGTACATCGAGCCTTGGCTTGAGTATATAGGCATAACTGGATTGGAAACAGTTGATCTGAACCTTAGAGTTAGGATTAAGGTCCTACAGCTATTTCAAAATTTGTGCATCTAGAGTCAGCTTTTAGGGAATGCTGTATGTGCATACTTGTTTGTGCAGAATGTGATTGAATATGTTATAGTCATTTCTTTTTATTTTCCATATTTTCCCAATTTTCTAAAATACTGGACGATTTTCTCAAAATTCCCCAATCTATGTCCATGTACTGTCCATGTTTCAAGCCTTGGACGATTTTCAAATACTCCATTTTATGAAATATTAAAACCCTGGACGATTTTCATGAAATTCCTCTATTTCCTTCAAAACTCCAGGTGATTTCCCATCTTTCCTGTCTTCTGGATCTCGAATTTCCTGCTTTATTTTTATCCTGCCTGCTTTTTCCTCAAAATTCCTGTATTTTCCAAGTCTTATTCCAAATTTTCCATGTTTTCCAGTCTATTCTGATGGCATCCAGTCAGCTTGATTCAGTCTTCCCTGAGGGTCACATCTCCTACGAGGTGCGACAACGTCTTCCCGAACATCGAGTCCTCAGCACCGGATCCTTCTTTCCCCGGTGGTATTATTCATGGTTCAAGAACTTCTCTCGTATGTTTCCGGACCATCTGGATGAGTGTGGATTGGAACTGGCGTCCGCGGTGGGAAAGCAGACAGTCAACGGCAATTTGATCCATGCACTAGCAGAGCGGTGGAATCCGAGCACTTCTACCTTCTGGTTCCCGTGGTGCGAGATGACAGTACTGATAGATGAATTTTCAGAGATTATGGGATTGCCCAAGCCAGCCGGTCAGCCTGGAGATCCATTACAGAAACAGTTTTTGATCAATGTCAAGGGTCTAGATCCCCGAGATGCTTTAGCTCGCATGACAGGACGCAAGTCTTGGCCTCTGATTGAAGAAGATGGAAATGAATATGTGAATCTGCTCGAAATCTACAGACAGCATGGGGCATTTGTGGAATTCAGTTCGTTGTCTAGGACAGCTCGAGAGAGGATTCAGCACGCGATGGTTCTGTGCACGGTGGGATTAGCTTTCTTTCCCGACGGACGGAATTACATGGATATCAGAATAGTTCAACTTATGAGGAGATGGGGAAGTCGACAGACCAGCCGCCTCTCGATAGCCATGGCCGCACTCGCTTTTCTATACCGAGGGTTGACTCATTTCGCACTCGGAGAATCGATTCTAGTCGAAGGGTGCACCTATGCCTTGCAATCTTGGTTCCTCCGGCATGTGCCAGTCCAAGCCAGTTCATTCAGATACAATGGAGAGAAGCTTCTTCCAGTTGCGCGATACCGGTTCTTGATTGACAACCTTCAGGAGGAAGAAGTCGTATGGGACTACTTTGATCGTCAGGACTCTAACCCGGAGTTCCAGTTCGCTTGAGACCCTATTTTCAAAAATCTTGAATTTCAAATGTCAATTTTAACCCTTTTTCAAAGCCATTTTCAGTGTTTATTTCAAAATTTCTAAAACTCGATGTGGGCCCACTCAGTTGGCACCATATCCAGAGGAATTCTAATTCAGTTAGGATCCTATATCATTTCAAAAATCCTAATTTCAAAGTTTGCTTTTGAAAAGCTTTTGAAAACTCCTTCAATTTCAAGTTTTAAAATCGCTTTTTGAAAAACTCAAGTAGGGCCCACTCGGGTTGGCGCCATATTCGAGTAAGTCAGGGCTAGACTAGGGTTAGTTGATGTCTTGGTTAGTGTTAGAGGTTTAGAAGAGTCAAAACCATTTTGAAAACTCATTTTGAAAATTAGTTTTTAAAACTAGTGTTTTTAAATGTTTTTAAAGGTGTTTTTAAAACCCAAATGTGAAAGATGCCAAGTGGCATCACATTTGGGGGTTTTCTAGGTTTAGTTAGGGGCTAATTAGGGATTAATTAGAGTCCCACCTAGGTTAGAAAACCACAAAAAATCGTTGCCTTTAGTGGATTTATTAGAAAGAGTCCTAAAAAATGAAAAACCTCTTAATTAACCCTAATTAAGTGACTTTTTGAAAAACTATAAAAAGGGACCTAAGGGGGGCCAAAAGGAGGGCTCTTTTCTCTCAAATTTTCATGGCCTCTCTCTCCTCTCCAGCACCTCCACCTTCCTCCATTGCAGCTGCAAGCACCAAGGTAATATTTTTAATATTTTTTAGTTTTATTTAATACTTTTTTCATGTTTTAAATCAATTTTAGCCATTGGTGTCATCCCCTTCATGGATTAAACCATGGATTCAACCTCAAGAACCATCAAGAATCAGCAAGAACAATCCAAGAAGGTGATCCAACCCTGTTTTGGGTGATTTACAGAGATTTTAATCCATTAGAATTGATTTTAATATGATTCTTTGCATTAATAACCAATAAAATATATGTTTTGCCCTTTTTAATGGGTTAAATCTATGTTTTAAAGGTGATATCAAATTTCAGCCATTGATTCCCTGTTTTTATTTTATTTTCATGGTTTATTCATGTTTGTTTTACGTTCTATAGCATAGAAATAATTTTTATTTACTGTTTTATGGTTTATTTTATTTATTTACATTAGTTAATGCATGGTTTTTCAAGTTTCTTAAATTTCTGTGTGTTCTAGGTTTAGAACAGTAAAGATGATGTTATTTCGGATGAAAGCACTCATTGATTATTTCTGATTTTTTTATATGTGGTGCATGCATGAGTTATTGAGTTACTGTAGAAAAATCAGAGGTTTTGGATATCGGGAACCCTATCAAAAAAATCAGACATCAAATCGGATTTTTAAAGCTTTAAAATCGTGGTTAAAATCAAGAAGGTAACTTGCTGTTATGATATTTCTCTCATCTTATATCAGATTTTAGATCTGTAAAGTGATATGGATTCACATTGAGTAGATCTGTCTGCTGTGAAATTTTCAGATTTTTTGATCACTGTTTAGTATTTTTCCTTATTTTAGAGAATCTGTTTTTAATTTTAAAACTCGTTAGGGTTTACCAAAACCCTAATCAGACTTGTGTTAGTCATAAATCCCAAACCACAGATCCGATTTTAGATCTGTAAAAAGTGAGTATTGTTATTTTTCTATCTACTGTTCACCATTAAAATTTCAGAGACTTTTGTTTAGGATTGCTATTTATTTCTGTATTTTCAAATTGAAGTATCCGTTTTAATCCCTGTTAAAAGTGATATATTTTAGCTCAGATTGCCGGAAGGGTTTATCCCTAACCGGAGATGCTTTTCCCGATCTGTAAATTGGGAAATCTCTGTTTTTTTTTCTAATTAGTCTCTGTAAAATTTCATAAATTTCCATGGAGATTTGACCCCTGGTTCAGCTCTTGGACTGAAACTGGTTGGTGAATTAGGTCAAAAATAACATATTTTTAGGGTTTAATGCAATTTTCGGATTAATTTAATGTCAAAAAATTATTTTTATAATTCCAATTCAACATTAGGGTTATAACAAGTGCAGGTACCAATTTTTATGGATTTTGGAATCCATTTGATGGCTGAATTAAGCAAATTGCAAAACCGGGTTCCTGAAAGATCCAAAAACACTGCAAAAATCACAAAATTTGTGATATTATTGGATTTTCGTGCATAAGCATATATTCTTAGGGTTTAATCATGTTCATAATCATATTAGGATGCTTTAGGCTTAATTTTGTGCTCATTTGATTTCATTTAGTGCATAAAACCTAAGTTTTTACCAAAATCTATTTCTAAAAACCCTGATTTCAAGGCCATAGTCTTGCTATCGGGGGCAATTTGGTCATTTGACCTAAATTTCGAAATCCCTAGCCCTAATTTCATATTTTTAATCATGTCATAGCATATTTGGTTTGAGTTTATTCTATTAAAATTTCAAAATTTGCATTTTATCAAAATATCTTTCTAAAAACCCTAACTTCAAGGCCATAGTCTTGTTATTAGGGGTATTTTGGTCATTTTGACCCCAATTTCGAAATTCCATATCTTCTCTTTCATATTTATTCTATTTTATTTCATACTTTATCATTTTTATTTAAGGGAATCAAGGAAGAGGCTTATATCTAGCAAAATCCAACAATTTCCTGATATTGTTGGATAAATCTAGAAAAGCCAACATATACTCATTAACCAAGTTTTTTAGTTTTGCAGGTACATTGAAGACTTTATTTTTCATGTATTTAAATTTCAATAGTGATGTAATTTGTAATTAAACTTTGGAATAAGAATTTATATTTCCTGCTTAGCTTACGTTGCATTGCATATAGTTTATTTTTATAATTTTAATGTGTGATGGATGATGATTCATGCATATTTTTACAAATTCACCATGGTCTACACGAATGGCACATGCACCAGCTTCTATGAAGTTTATAAACTTGGTGGAATTTGTATTTATGGCCATAGTCAGAATATGAATGATACTTAGATTTATGATCTTCACATTAGCCACATTCAGCCTACACTCTTAGGCTAACTTCAAAAATGCACTGCATTTCTCAAAAATACAAAAAGTATTTCTCAATTCCCCAAAATCATATTCATTCATTTCATGCATTTGCCAATTCCAATCTCAATTCAAAGAAGTTCATTTCCTCAAAATCTCCTAAGTCTTATAGCAAAATCGATTTTCCCAAAGACATTGAATTTCAAAGGATATTTCAAGTATTTCCCAAGTTCCAAATTCAAATTTTCTAAGTTAGAATTTCAATTTCCAAGTTTGAATTCAGAGAAACCAAGTCTCTCAGAATCGATTTTCACCAAATATCAAGGATTCCTCAAAATCGATTTTTATTTCTCTCAGAAGTATATTTCAAATCCCATTTCACGATTTCTCATGTGATATCATTTCCAAGATTTACATTTTCTAAATATTTCAATCATTCAAAGCAAACATCATGTTTTCAAATGTGCATTTTCTGAAAATTCATAGCACATGCCTGATTCTATGTGCATTTAGAAATTAGAATATGATTTAGACAAGTTGAATAGAGTAGAGCATAAGATTGATCCTTGGTTCAATTACCCCTGTTAAAGGTGGCAGGAACGGTTGAACCTCGTACCGACAGGCGAGTCTCATTCTACGGAATTTTCCCGCATTTTAAAACGGAGGCGAGTTATTTTCAAAAACTTTTTCAAAGGTCAGTTTGATTTGCAAAAGTAAAAATTTTGCGATGATAACAGGTTTGACGACCGAGATGGGACCTGTCTTTGCCTGATCAATCTAATGCTCTACTTAGTTCAAATTGTCAAAATCGATTTCCATGGAATGTCAGCTTTGCTTTATAATATCATGTGAACCTAGGAGCCTAGACTTGAACCCAGCTGACATGGAATGCATATAGACTAGGTATGGTTTGGTAGGACCATATTGAGGAGAATTATTCATGCTCACATAGACTTAGGTCTAATACAACACTCCTCAATTTAGGAATTGTATGAAAACAATGTTTGCTTCTTCAAATATTTCAAAATTCTCTCTCTTTAGGACTTAGAGCCTTCTATTTGACTGCATGTGCTCATGTTTTTCAAAAACCACCCCACCTATATTGTCCCGGTCTTCACGTTGCTGGGCTCTCTTCCAGAACCATAGTTCGGGACACAGCCTCACAACTGGGCCACCTATTTGGGTGAAAACCCCCCTGCCACGTACCAAGGGCCATAGTCCAACGTATATCGGCAGGTGCTCAAGGATGTTGGAAAACTTGAACCTAGAACCGGAGAAATTGATTTTATGCCACGTACATCGAGCCTTGGCTTGAGTATATAGGCATAACTGGATTGGATACAGTTGATCTGAACCTTAGAGTTAGGATTAAGGTCCTACAGCTATTTCAAAATTTGTGCATCTAGAGTCAGCTTTTAGGGAATGCTGTATGTGCATACTTGTTTGTGCAGAATGTGATTGAATATGTTATAGTCATTTCTTTTTATTTTCCATATTTTCCCAATTTTCTAAAATACTGGACGATTTTCTCAAAATTCCCCAATCTATGTCCATGTACTGTCCATGTTTTAAGCCTTGGACGATTTTCAAATACTCCATTTTATGAAATATTAAAACCCTGGACGATTTTCATGAAATTCCTCTATTTCCTTCAAAACTCCAGGTGATTTCCCATCTTTCCTGTCTTCTGGATCTCGAATTTCCTGCTTTATTTTTATCCTGCCTGCTTTTTCCTCAAAATTCCTGTATTTTCCAAGTCTTATTCCAAATTTTCCATGTTTTCCAGTCTATTCTGATGGCATCCAGTCAGCTTGATTCAGTCTTCCCTGAGGGTCACATCTCCTACGAGGTGCGACAACGTCTTCCCGAACATCGAGTCCTCAGCACCGGATCCTTCTTTCCCCGGTGGTATTATTCATGGTTCAAGAACTTCTCTCGTATGTTTCCGGACCATCTGGATGAGTGTGGATTGGAACTGGCGTCCGCGGTGGGAAAGCAGACAGTCAACGGCAATTTGATCCATGCACTAGCAGAGCGGTGGAATCCGAGCACTTCTACCTTCTGGTTCCCGTGGTGCGAGATGACAGTACTGATAGATGAATTTTCAGAGATTATGGGATTGCCCAAGCCAGCCGGTCAGCCTGGAGATCCATTAGAGAAACAGTTTTTGATCAATGTCAAGGGTCTGGATCCCCGAGATGCTTTAGCTCGCATGACAGGACGCAAGTCTTGGCCTCTGATTGAAGAAGATGGAAATGAATATGTGAATCTGCTCTAAATCTACAGACAGCATGGGGCATTTGTGGAAGTCAGTTCGTTGTCTAGGACAGCTCGAGAGAGGATTCAGCACGCGATGGTTCTGTGCACGGTGGGATTAGCTTTCTTTCCCGACGGACGGAATTACATGGATATCAGAATAGTTCAGCTTATGAGGAGATGGGGAAGTCGACAGACCAGCCGCCTCTCGATAGCCATGGCCGCACTCGCTTTTCTATACCGAGGGTTGACTCATTTCGCACTCGGAGAATCGATTCTAGTCGAAGGGTGCACCTATGCCTTGCAATCTTGGTTCCTCCGGCATGTGCCAGTCCAAGCCAGTTCATTCAGATACAATGGAGAGAAGCTTCTTTCAGTTGCGCGATACCGGTTCTTGATCGACAACCTTCAGGAGGAAGAAGTCGTATGGGACTACTTTGATCGTCAGGAATCACCTCCCAGATACACTTATACTTACGGCAAGCGATTCAGACTACTTGGCCCATTTTTCTGCGCATACTATCATCCCAAGCGGTGTGTCAGGCAGTTCTCTCAGAGGCAGAAGCTCGTAAAGATTCGTCCACTAGCGAGGGTTCTGCCAGAATTCGATCTCACATCAGATCAGTGGTCCGGAGCATACCATTCTGCCAGACATGGTTGGGATTCCTTTGTCAGTCTTACTATTTTTCCTGGTCCTCGTGTGTCTTCTGATTTTGTAGAGTGGTGGAAAATTGTTCGTCCCCCTCCCCTCTGTCAAGTGTATTATTGATAAAATCATGTTTTTCCCTCAATAAATTTCTTTTACATTTCACTTTGGTTTGACGACCTCGCATAGGTAACAAGGCATATTTTCAGTTGTTTATCTTGCAAAGAATAGCAACGCAATTTTCGTAATCCCAGCGACAACTCAATTCCTAGTAATGGGATATTATTTCAATTGTCTACCAAAATTCTCAACAATTTTTTTTCTCCAAACCAAATTTCCTTCAGAAGCCTAACCCTCAGTTCTGCCCTGCAGAGAGCACCAACAACATCCAAGAGAACATTTGCAATACCCGATGGTCAATACAAGATCCAGAAAGAAAACCACATTAGTTGAAGGTGTCACATATTCAGTAGCTTCAGAAGAAGAGATGGACTCACCTCGATCAATCCAGAGTCAGGGTCAGCAGGCGGATGATGGCATCAATCCCCAAATGTACGTCATGTTCAAAAAGATGATGACCAAGATGCTGGCAGAACAAGCTGAGGCCAGTACTGAGCAAATTCAGACTAAGCAGAAAGATAAGGGTCATGCCGTCAAGAATGTGAAGATCAGTAAAAAGCAGAATCGTCAAGAGGAAATGTCTGATGAGTCAGAATCAGCAGATGATACTGACAAAGAGTATGAAAACAAGCAAGAATTCAAAAGGTCGACTCAGGGGCAGGGGTCGGCCTACAAATCCAAGAATCAGTTTGTTGACGACCCTACGCAGTCACAACTCAAAGATGTGATGAAAATAGTTAAGGATCTTCAAACTCGTGACAAGGGCAAAAGAGTCTTTACAAGTGAAGACTTCTATGATGGACTGGATGGGGATGATGATCTTGATAATCTCCCCAAGAAATTTATCAAGTTTGATGGTTCGGGTGACCCAAAAGCACATCTCGCTCTATTCTTCGCAGAATGTTCCAGGTTCAAGAGGAACAATTGTGCCTCATTTCTCTGCTTCCCTCGCAGCTTGGAGGGTATTGCGGCAAAGTGGTATTCAGAGCATATCAACCCGATAGAGCTGAAAGAGTTCGATAAAGTGGTCAATTTATTTATTGAGCGCTTTCTATTCAATGCTGAAGCACTCCCGACTCTCAATCATCTTTGCGGGCTCAAGCAGAAAGAAAACGAGAAGGCCCGAGATTTTATCCGCCGATGGAGGTCAGCTTGCAATAAGATGAGAGACCCGATATCAGAAGGGCATGCATTGTCACTAATCTTGAATAATTTTTCACAACCCTTGAAAGGTCTCATTTCCATGGCACCGTCAAAAACCTTCATCGAACTGACAGAACGAGCCGAGTGGCTCGAGCTAAGCATGGAAAATAGAGTTTATGAAGGCTTTATCTTTACACAAGGTAACAATCAGAGTGAGCAGAAGAAGAAGGCTCACTTCACTCTTTCTGCCAATGATAGCAAAAGCAACAAGAAAAATTATGATCACTATTCAGAGGGATCCAAGGGCCAAAAAGGAAAGTTCTCCAACAATGATAGGCCTCTTCAATCTAGTCCTCAGCATAAAGAGAAAGATCAAGAAAAGCCAAAGCGCAAGGATTGAAGTACGGATCGAAAGTTCACCCCTCTGGACCAAACACTAGAGAGTGTTCTGGAATACATGCTTGCAAAAGATATGATCCGTTTACCTAAAGCAGCTGATCCCGCAACAATCATGGGTAGATTCAAAGAAAGATTTTGCAAATTTCATCGGACAGTAGGGCATGACACTGAGAATTGTTTCGTCTTGAAAAATATCATTCAAGATTGCATTGACAAGAATATCCTTATTGAAGATGAGGAAAATACCAGTCGACCATCCTGAGCGAGTTTTCTAAAAATTGACAATGTCGAGACTATGTCACTTTCATCATTTTGTCATTTTGAAGCGATAATGTAGTCTCAGTTCTTCTATCAATTTGTTATTTCTTTCTTCAATGCATTAATAAATTTGTCAATCTTCCTTATGGCCTGGCGTCATCTTTTATATTCTTCATTTGCAAATGTTTAAATGTCTTCTTATAAGGGGTAACCTTTTTCAAAGTGCCTCTCTGATCAACCAAGAAGCTCATTGTCAGTTTTACCTCATTATCCTCAGAGAATTCTCATCAAATATCAATTACTTATCCTTTCTTATTCCCCCATTACACTGAGGCATTACTTTGGAAATTGTCTTCAAAACATCCTGTATGCAGGCAGGATCAAACAAATCTCTCATTTTGCACGCATGTGCACCCATTTATATCATTTTACATACATTTGCATTCATTTGCATTTGCAGGCATTCATTCGCATTCATCTGCATTTGCATCAAGCTTCCTCGCTCAGGAGAAGGGGTTAATCCTGAAAACAGGCTTTGAAAAGCTAACTATGATGGTCCATTCAAATCATGAACCAAGAATTTTTATTTTCCAAATTCAAAATCCATAAGTTGAACCCTTCCTTCTTAAATTGTGATCCTTAGGTTAAATCCCTATGGAATTGATAGTTCGTAGGTCGAACCCCTACAGAGTCAATGTGATTTGTAGGTTGAACGCCTGTCAAACCAATACGACTCATAGGTTGAACCCCTTTCGAACCAATCTCGTTCTCAAAAATTTTGATCTGTAGGTTGAAGTCCTCCTGATCCAATATTCTTTACAGTCCTTAGGTCAAACTCCTTTTGGATTGGTATTTTTAGATATATGATTTGTAGGTTGAAGTCCTCCTGATCCAATATTCTTTACAGTCCTTAGGTCGAACTCCTTTTGGATTGGTATTTTTTAGATATATGATTTGTAGGTTGAAGTCCTCCTGATCCACGTTCTTAGGCTGAATCCCTATTGAACCCATGTCGTTCCTAGTGAACCAATGTCGTTCTCAATTGAACCAATGTCGTTCATAGGCTGAATACCTATCGAACCAATGCCGTTCTCAATTGAACCAATGTCGTTCGTAGGCTGAATACCTATTGAACCCATGTCGTTCCCAGTGAACCAATGTCGTTCTCAATTGAACCAATGTCGTTCTTAGGCTGAATTCCTACAGAACCCATGTCGTTCCCAGTGAACCAATGTCGTTCTCAATTGAACCAATGTCGTTCTTAGGCTGAATCCCTATTGAACCCATGTCGTTCCCAGTGAACCAATGTCGTTCTCAATTGAACCAATGTCGTTCTTAGGATGAATCCCTACAGAACCCATGTCGTTCCCAGTGAACCAATGTCGTTCTCAATTGAACCAATGCCGTTCTTAGGCTGAATACCTATCGAACTCATGTTGTTCCCAGTGAACCAATGTCATTCTCAATTGAACCAATGTCATTCTTAGGATGAATCCCTACAGAACCCATGTCGCTTCCAGTAGACCAAATCACAATTTTGATCTCCAGGTCATCCAATATCCTATTTCCAATTTCTGAGTCTCTCCTTTGGGGAAAGGAGAGAAGAATCTAGCCACGGATGTGTCATTTAGATCTCAAGTGATTTCTTTCACCAAGGATTTCAGGAATATTTTGCCAATTTGTCATGAAAAATAGTTGTTGATCTCAAAATCTTTACGGCATAAAATTGTACCTCAGAATACCTTTAGTATTACTTCCGAAAGGACAAAGCTTTTGTGAAAAAGGATTCAAAATTCAAAATCTTTCTATTGGCCAACCAAAAGGATGAAGAATAAATCCGCGATATGGCCAGCAAAGAAAATTCAATGTTATTGCAAAGCCAGAAGTGATTGATATTGATCGCAGTCAATGGCATATTTTTAAAGACCATTCTTGGAAAATAAGCAGTCAAAATATCCTGGGTGATACAGAAAAATCCACTCAATCTCCATATCTCCTTAATCACCCAAGCTGCAATTAAATATCTGCAAAAGGGATCTCTCAACTGTCGTCAAGATGAAGGCGAATTAGACGAGTCGACCCCCGGGGCCAAAGAAGATTTGGATCATCTCCAAGATGACGGAGTTTGTGACGGATCCTTCCAGGGAAAGTTCAGATCACCGTCGAGATGAAGGCGAGTGTGATGAGCCTACCGACAAACCCTAAAAGATATTTAATTTTTGCTATCATCAAGAGATTCCCAACCAATGAGCTAATAACCGTCAATATAATCCCTGAGAGAGAAGAAGGATCAGAACATCTCTGAGATGAAGGAGTTTGTGACGTACCCTTCCAAAAAAAATAAAGAGAGAAAAGCCAGGACATCTCCAAAATGAAGGATGATGTAATTCCCAAAAAATCCAAGAGAGCTCCAATTCTGTCAAAAAAAGAGTGCAGAAAGATCATCATGAGAAAAGAATCCCAGGATATCAGACTTCCAAATCTATCAAGAATCTTCTTTAACTTTGTGAAATTCTTTTATCAATATCCTTTCACCAATAGCTCTCGCAATATCAAGAATACTTTCTTTTCCGTCCATATCAAGGAAATTAATAGCTTCCTTGAAAGGAAGTCAATCGCAAGCAATTTGAATTTGAATCTTGATTCTACGGAGTTAAGCCCAGTCGGAGGTAATACTTCAGGTAGAAAAGAGGGAATGCTTTCAAAACAATGTGCATCATTTTTAATTATTTTGAATCAACAACAATTTTCAACATTTTGACAATATTTTCTAGCTATCCTGGCACGAAACGAGAGCTTGAGGTTCATCTTTGGTGCGTCCTGACATCAGTTGTTATCCCTTTTAAGGACTTGATAACGGGAGTTTTCAAGATTCCTTCCCTTCTTTGGTATAATCTGAGCGCCTGGGCTCTCAAATTCGCACACTTCCCTGTGTCCCCACTGTCCCACCATAGACAGTCCAATTTCGGCTTGAGGTTAAGCCACCCATTTTCAGCAAAAGGCAATTTCAAAAGCTATTTAATCTCAACAATGAGACGCCCAAAATCAAATCCTTTTCAAGCTTTAGGGACCCCAATTTCCTTCCTTTTGCAAAAACCCTATCGGATTCATTGTGCGAAAATCCGAAGGTTCCATCACGGTCTCTTTTTTCGAGGATTCCGTCCATTTTCTGCCCAATCAGGTTAAGGGTACAAACCTGGGCCTCCTTTGATGAGGTATTCCATTTTCTGCCCAATCAGGTTATGGGTATAAACCTGAGCCTCCTTTGATGAGGTATTCCATTTTCTGCCCGATCAGGATAAGGGTATAAACCTGAGCCTCATTTGATGAGGTATTCCATTTTCTACCCGATCAGGTTAAGGGTATAAACCTGGGCCTCCTTTGATGAGGTATTTCATTTTCCGCCCGATCAGGTTAAGGGTATAAACCTGGGCCTCCTTTGATGAGGTATTTCATTTTCCGCCCGATCAGGATAAGGGTATAAACCTGGGCCTCCTTTGATGAAGTATTCCATTTTCAGCCCAATCAGGTCAAGGGTACAAACCTGAGCTTCACTTTGATGAAGTATTTCATTTCCCGGTCAGGTTAAGGGTCAAACCTGAGCTTCGTTTCTACACGAGGTATTTTCTGTCCCATCCAGGTTAAGGGCAAAACCTGAATCTCACTTCTTTTCGAAGTAAAATTTTCTCCTTATTCTTCATTTCATATCTACCATAATCACTTGAACTAATTCTTTCATACCCAGTCAAATTCATCTAACTGGGGCATTTTTATAATCCAAATTTAGTGTGTTTTCTTTGCCACTAAGCTCGGCTTTCAACCGGCTTAGCAGCAAAGAGGGGCATCTGTAAACACCCCAAATTTTCACACTCATCTAGTGTTTGTCCATTTCATAAGTAATTGCATATCACTGCATACATTTTGCATATCATTTCATCGCATTGCATAGCATTGCATGACATTGCATCTCATTCTTGAGATCAAGCACTCCAGTTTTCAAAACATTCAATCCAGATTTGAATTTTAAACTTTTATTCCAAAATCAATTTCAAAACCTGGGTTTTTATTCAATACTCTGTCATTTTCCAACCCCAGGACTTTATATTTCGAAATATTTTCTCAAGGAAACAATCTGGATTCATTTCAAATTCAAATTTTAATCGATTTCAATTCACAGATGAGACCCATTGAGGTGGTGTCGCTTCTGAATTCCTCTATTCATCAAGTTTCTCAAAATTTTGAAAGTTTCAGTCCGATCAGGACTCTGTCTCAGAGTCCTGATCCGGTCAGGAGTCTGTTTTGAAGTCTGTTTTACTTCCATTTTCAGTCTTTTTTCGATTATTTTCAAAATTTAGGTCATTTTACAGAGTCCAGTTAGTTCAGGACTCTATTTTAGAGTTCGGTCGAGTTAGGAGTCTAACCCTTACTATGTTTTCTGACTTATTTCATCATTTTTTGATAAAATCTTTTGAAAATTCTTTCATTTGGCTGTTAAAATTTAAAATCTCAGAGTCCTAAGAGTTCAGGACTCTAACCCGGAGTTCCAGTTCGCTTGAGACCCTATTTTCAAAAATCTTGAATTTCAAATGTCAATTTTAACCCTTTTTCAAAGCCATTTTCAGTGTTTATTTCAAAATTTCTAAAACTCGATGTGGGCCCACTCAGTTGGCACCATATCCAGAGGAATTCTAATTCAGTTAGGATCCTATATCATTTCAAAAATCCTAATTTCAAAGTTTGCTTTTGAAAAGCTTTTGAAAACTCCTTCAATTTCAAGTTTTAAAATCGCTTTTTGAAAAACTCAAGTAGGGCCCACTCGGGGTGGCGCCATATTCGAGTAAGTCAGGGCTAGACTAGGGTTAGTTGATGTCTTGGTTAGTGTTAGAGGTTTAGAAGAGTCAAAACCATTTTGAAAACTCATTTTGAAATTTAGTTTTTAAAACTAGTGTTTTTAAATGTTTTTAAAGGTGTTTTAAAAACCCAAATGTGAAAGATGCCAAGTGGCATCACATTTGGGGGTTTTCTAGGTTTAGTTAGGGGCTAATTAGGGATTAATTAGAGTCCCACCTAGGTTAGAAAACCACAAAAAATCGTTGCCTTTAGTGGATTTATTAGAAAGAATCCTAAAAAATGAAAAACCTCTTAATTAACCCTAATTAAGTGACTTTTTGAAAAACTATAAAAAGGGACCTAAGGGGGGCCAAAAGGAGGGCTCTTTTCTCTCAAATTTTCATGGCCTCTCTCTCCTCTCCAGCACCTCCACCTTCCTCCATTGCAGCTGCAAGCACCAAGGTAATATTTTTAATATTTTTTAGTTTTATTTAATACTTTTTTCATGTTTTAAATCAATTTTAGCCATTGGTGTCATCCCCTTCATGGATTAAACCATGGATTCAACCTCAAGAACCATCAAGAATCAGCAAGAACAATCCAAGAAGGTGATCCAACCCTGTTTTGGGTGATTTACAGAGATTTTAATCCATTAGAATTGATTTTAATATGATTCTTTGCATTAATAACCAATAAAATATATGTTTTGCCCTTTTTAATGGGTTAAATCTATGTTTTAAAGGTGATATCAAATTTCAGCCATTGATTCCCTGTTTTTATTTTATTTTCATGGTTTATTCATGTTTGTTTTACGTTCTATAGCATAGAAATAATTTTTATTTACTGTTTTATGGTTTATTTTATTTATTTACATTAGTTAATGCATGGTTTTTCAAGTTTCTTAAATTCCTGTGTGTTCTAGGTTTAGAACAGTAAAGATGATGTTATTTCGGATGAAAGCACTCATTGATTATTTCTGATTTTTTTATATGTGGTGCATGCATGAGTTATTGAGTTACTGTAGAAAAATCAGAGGTTTTGGATATCGGGAACCCTATCAAAAAAATCAGACATCAAATCGGATTTTTAAAGCTTTAAAATCGTGGTTAAAATCAAGAAGGTAACTTGCTGTTATGATATTTCTCTCATCTTATATCAGATTTTAGATCTGTAAAGTGATATGGATTCACATTGAGTAGATCTGTCTGCTGTGAAATTTTCAGATTTTTTGATCACTGTTTAGTATTTTTCCTTATTTTAGAGAATCTGTTTTTAATTTTAAAACTCGTTAGGGTTTACCAAAACCCTAATCAGACTTGTGTTAGTCATAAATCCCAAACCACAGATCCGATTTTAGATCTGTAAAAAGTGAGTATTGTTATTTTTCTATCTACTGTTCACCATTAAAATTTCAGAGACTTTTGTTTAGGATTGCTATTTATTTCTGTATTTTCAAATTGAAGTATCCGTTTTAATCCCTGTTAAAAGTGATATATTTTAGCTCAGATTGCCGGAAGGGTTTATCCCTAACCGGAGATGCTTTTCCCGATCTGTAAATTGGGAAATCTCTGTTTTTTTTTCTAATTAGTCTCTGTAAAATTTCATAAATTTCCATGGAGATTTGACCCCTGGTTCAGCTCTTGGACTGAAACTGGTTGGTGAATTAGGTCAAAAATAACATATTTTTAGGGTTTAATGCAATGTTCGGATTAATTTAATGTCAAAAAATTATTTTTATAATTCCAATTCAACATTAGGGTTATAACAAGTGCAGGTACCAATTTTTATGGATTTTGGAATCCATTTGATGGCTGAATTAAGCAAATTGCAAAACCGGGTTCCTGAAAGATCCAAAAACACTGCAAAAATCACAAAATTTGTGATATTATTGGATTTTCGTGCATAAGCATATATTCTTAGGGTTTAATCATGTTCATAATCATATTAGGATGCTTTAGGCTTAATTTTGTGCTCATTTGATTTCATTTAGTGCATAAAACCTAAGTTTTTACCAAAATCTATTTCTAAAAACCCTGATTTCAAGGCCATAGTCTTGCTATCGGGGGCAATTTGGTCATTTGACCTAAATTTCGAAATCCCTAGCCCTAATTTCATATTTTTAATCATGTCATAGCATATTTGGTTTGAGTTTATTCTATTAAAATTTCAAAATTTGCATTTTATCAAAATATCTTTCTAAAAACCCTAACTTCAAGGCCATAGTCTTGTTATTAGGGGTATTTTGGTCATTTTGACCCCAATTTCGAAATTCCATATCTTCTCTTTCATATTTATTCTATTTTATTTCATACTTTATCATTTTTATTTAAGGGAATCAAGGAAGAGGCTTATATCTAGCAAAATCCAACAATTTCCTGATATTGTTGGATAAATCTAGAAAAGCCAACATATACTCATTAACCAAGTTTTTTAGTTTTGCAGGTACATTGAAGACTTTATTTTTCATGTATTTAAATTTCAATAGTGATGTAATTTGTAATTAAACTTTGGAATAAGAATTTATATTTCCTGCTTAGCTTACGTTGCATTGCATATAGTTTATTTTTATAATTTTAATGTGTGATGGATGATGATTCATGCATATTTTTACAAATTCACCATGGTCTACACGAATGGCACATGCACCAGCTTCTATGAAGTTTATAAACTTGGTGGAATTTGTATTTATGGCCATAGTCAGAATATGAATGATACTTAGATTTATGATCTTCACATTAGCCACATTCAGCCTACACTCTTAGGCTAACTTCAAAAATGCACTGCATTTCTCAAAAATACAAAAAGTATTTCTCAATTCCTCAAAATCATATTCATTCATTTCATGCATTTGCCAATTCCAATCTCAATTCAAAGAAGTTCATTTCCTCAAAATCTCCTAAGTCTTATAGCAAAATCGATTTTCCCAAAGACATTGAATTTCAAAGGATATTTCAAGTATTTCCCAAGTTCCAAATTCAAATTTTCTAAGTTAGAATTTCAATTTCCAAGTTTGAATTCAGAGAAACCAAGTCTCTCAGAATCGATTTTCACCAAATATCAAGGATTCCTCAAAATCGATTTTTATTTCTCTCAGAAGTATATTTCAAATCCCATTTCACGATTTCTCATGTGATATCATTTCCAAGATTTACATTTTCTAAATATTTCAATCATTCAAAGCAAACATCATGTTTTCAAATGTGCATTTTCTGAAAATTCATAGCACATGCCTGATTCTATGTGCATTTAGAAATTAGAATATGATTTAGACAAGTTGAATAGAGTAGAGCATAAGATTGATCCTTGGTTCAATTACCCCTGTTAAAGGTGGCAGGAACGGTTGAACCTCGTACCGACAGGCGAGTCTCATTCTACGGAATTTTCCCGCATTTTAAAACGGAGGTGAGTTATTTTCAAAAACTTTTTCAAAGGTCAGTTTGATTTGCAAAAGTAAAAATTTTGCGATGATAACAGGTTTGGCGACCGAGATGGGACCTGTCTTTGCCTGATCAATCTAATGCTCTACTTAGTTCAAATTGTCAAAATCGATTTCCATGGAATGTCAGCTTTGCTTTATAATATCATGTGAACCTAGGAGCCTAGACTTGAACCCAACTGACATGGAATGCATATAGACTAGGTATGGTTTGGTAGGACCATATTGAGGAGAATTATTCATGCTCACATAGACTTAGGTCTAATACAACACTCCTCAATTTAGGAATTGTATGAAAACAATGTTTGCTTCTTCAAATATTTCAAAATTCTATCTCTTTAGGACTTAGAGCCTTCTATTTGACTGCATGTGCTCATGTTTTTCAAAAACCACCCCACCTATATTGTCCCGGTCTTCACGTTGCTGGGCTCTCTTCCAGAACCACAGTTCGGGACACAGCCTCACAACTGGGCCACCTATTTGGGTGAAAACCCCCCTGCCACGTACCAAGGGCCATAGTCCAACGTATATCGGCAGGTGCTCAAGGATGTTGGAAAACTTGAACCTAGAACCGGAGAAATTGATTTTATGCCACGTACATCGAGCCTTGGCTTGAGTATATAGGCATAACTAGATTGGATACAGTTGATCTGAACCTTAGAGTTAGGATTAAGGTCCTACAACTATTTCAAAATTTGTGCATCTAGAGTCAGCTTTTAGGGAATGCTGTATGTGCATACTTGTTTGTGCAGAATGTGATTGAATATGTTATAGTCATTTCTTTTTATTTTCCATATTTTCCCAATTTTCTAAAATACTGGACGATTTTCTCAAAATTCCCCAATCTATGTCCATGTACTGTCCATGTTTTAAGCCTTGGACGATTTTCAAATACTCCATTTTATGAGATATTAAAACCCTGGACGATTTTCATGAAATTCCTCTATTTCCTTCAAAACTCCAGGTGATTTCCCATCTTTCCTGTCTTCTGGATCTCGAATTTCCTGCTTTATTTTTATCCTGCCTGCTTTTTCCTCAAAATTCCTGTATTTTCCAAGTCTTATTCCAAATTTTCCATGTTTTCCAGTCTATTCTGATGGCATCCAGTCAGCTTGATTCAGTCTTCCCTGAGGGTCACATCTCCTACGAGGTGCGACAACGTCTTCCCGAACATCGAGTCCTCAGCACCGGATCCTTCTTTCCCCGGTGGTATTATTCATGGTTCAAGAACTTCTCTCGTATGTTTCCGGACCATCTGGATGAGTGTGGATTGGAACTGGCGTCCGCGGTGGGAAAGCAGACAGTCAACGGCAATTTGATCCATGCACTAGCAGAGCGGTGGAATCCGAGCACTTCTACCTTCTGGTTCCCGTGGTGCGAGATGACAGTACTGATAGATAAATTTTCAGAGATTATGGGATTGCCCAAGCCAGCCGGTCAGTCTGGAGATCCATTAGAGAAACAGTTTTTGATCAATGTCAAGGGTCTGGATCCCCGAGATGCTTTAGCTCGCATGACAGGACGCAAGTCTTGGCCTCTGATTGAAGAAGATGGAAATGAATATGTGAATCTGCTCGAAATCTACAGACAGCATGGGGCATTTGTGGAAGTCAGTTCGTTGTCTAGGACAGCTCGAGAGAGGATTCAGCACGCGATGGTTCTGTGCACGGTGGGATTAGCTTTCTTTCCCTACGGACGGAATTACATGGATATCAGAATAGTTCAACTTATGAGGAGATGGGGAAGTCGACAGACCAGCCGCCTCTCGATAGCCATGGCCGCACTCGCTTTTCTATACCGAGGGTTGACTCATTTCGCACTCGGAGAATCGATTCTAGTCGAAGGGTGCACCTATGCCTTGCAATCTTGGTTCCTCCGGCATGTGCCAGTCCAAGCCAGTTCATTCAGATACAATGGAGAGAAGCTTCTTCCAGTTGCGCGATACCGGTTCTTGATTGACAACCTTCAGGAGGAAGAAGTCGTATGGGACTACTTTGATCGTCAGGAATCACCTCCCAGATACACTTATACTTACGGCAAGCGATTCAGACTACTTGGCCCATTTTTCTGCGCATACTATCATCCCGAGCGGTGTGTCAGGCAGTTCTCTCAGAGGCAGAAGCGCGTAGAGATTCGTCCACTAGCGAGGGTTCTGCCAGAATTCGATCTCACATCAGATCAGTGGTCCGGAGCATACCATTCTGCCAGACATGGCTGGGATTCCTTTGTCAGTCTTACTATTTTTCCTGGTCCTCGTGTGTCTTCTGATTTTGTAGAGTGGTGGAAAATTGTTCGTCCCCCTCCCCTCTGTCAAGTGTATTATTGATAAAATCATGTTTTTCCCTCAATAAATTTCTTTTACATTTCACTTTGGTTTGACGACCTCGCCTAGGTAACAAGGCATATTTTCAGTTGTTTATCTTGCAAAGAATAGCAACGCAATTGTCGTAATCCCAGCGACAACTCAATTCCTAGTAATGGGATATTATTTCAATTGTCTACCAAAATTCTCAACAATTTTTTTTCTCCAAACCAAATTTCCTTCAGAAGCCTAACCCTCAGTTCTGCCTTGCAGAGAGCACCAACAACATCCAAGAGAACATTTGCAATACCCGATGGTCAATACAAGATCCAGAAAGAAAACCACATTAGTTGAAGGTGTCACATATTCAGTAGCTTCAGAAGAAGAGATGGACTCACCTCGATCAATCCAGAGTCAGGGTCAGCAGGCGGATGATGGCATCAATCCCCAAATGTACGTCATGTTCAAAAAGATGATGACCAAGATGCTGGCAGAACAAGCTGAGGCCAGTACTGAGCAAATTCAGACTAAGCAGAAAGATAAGGGTCATGCCGTCAAGAATGTGAAGATCAGTAAAAAGCAGAATCGTCACGAGGAAATGTCTGATGAGTCAGAATCAGCAGATGATACTGACAAAGAGTATGAAAACAAGCAAGAATTCAAAAGGTTGACTCAGGGGCAGGGGTCGGCCTACAAATCCAAGAATCAGTTTGTTGACGACCCTACGCAGTCACAACTCAAAGATGTGATGAAAATAGTTAAGGATCTTCAAACTCGTGACAAGGGCAAAAGAGTCTTTACAAGTGAAGACTTCTATGATGGACTGGATGGGGATGATGATCTTGATAATCTCCCCAAGAAATTTATCAAGTTTGATGGTTCGGGTGACCCAAAAGCACATCTCGCTCTATTCTTCGCAGAATGTTCCAGGTTCAAGAGGAACAATTGTGCCTCATTTCTCTGCTTCCCTCGCAGCTTGGAGGGTATTGCGGCAAAGTGGTATTCAGAGCATATCAACCCGATAGAGCTGAAAGAGTTCGATAAAGTGGTCAATTTATTTATTGAGCGCTTTCTATTCAATGCTGAAGCACTCCCGACTCTCAATCATCTTTGCGGGCTCAAGCAGAAAGAAAACGAGAAGGCCCGAGATTTTATCCGCCGATGGAGGTCAGCTTGCAATAAGATGAGAGACCCGATATCAGAAGGGCATGCATTGTCACTAATCTTGAATAATTTTTCACAACCCTTGAAAGGTCTCATTTCCATGGCACCGTCAAAAACCTTCATCGAACTGACAGAACGAGCCGAGTGGCTCGAGCTAAGCATGGAAAATAGAGTTTATGAAGGCTTCATCTTTACACAAGGTAACAATCAGAGTGAGCAGAAGAAGAAGGCTCACTTCACTCTTTCTGCCAATGATAGCAAAAGCAACAAGAAAAATTATGATCACTATTCAGAGGGATCCAAGGGCCAAAAAGGAAAGTTCTCCAACAATGATAGGCCTCTTCAATCTAGTCCTCAGCATAAAGAGAAAGATCAAGAAAAGCCAAAGCGCAAGGATTGAAGTACGGATCGAAAGTTCACCCCTCTGGACCAAACACTAGAGAGTGTTCTGGAATACATGCTTGCAAAAGATATGATCCGTTTACCTAAAGCAGCTGATCCCGCAACAATCATGGGTAGATTCAAAGAAAGATTTTGCAAATTTCATCGGACAGTAGGGCATGACACTGAGAATTGTTTCGTCCTGAAAAATATCATTCAAGATTGCATTGACAAGAATATCCTTATTGAAGATGAGGAAAATACCAGTCGACCATCCTGAGCGAGTTTTCTAAAAATTGACAATGTCGAGACTATGTCACTTTCATCATTTTGTCATTTTGAAGCGATAATGTAGTCTCAGTTCTTCTATCAATTTGTTATTTCTTTCTTCAATGCATTAATAAATTTGTCAATCTTCCTTATGGCCTGGCGTCATCTTTTATATTCTTCATTTGCAAATGTTTAAATGTCTTCTTATAAAGGGTAACCTTTTTCAAAGTGCCTCTCTGATCAACCAAGAAGCTCATTGTCAGTTTTACCTCATTATCCTCAGAGAATTCTCATCAAATATCAATTACTTATCCTTTCTTATTCCCCCATTACACTGAGGCATTACTTTGGAAATTGTCTTCAAAACATCCTGTATGCAGGCAGGATCAAACAAATCTCTCATTTTGCACGCATGTGCACCCATTTATATCATTTTACATACATTTGCATTCATTTGCATTTGCAGGCATTCATTCGCATTCATCTGCATTTGCATCAAGCTTCCTCGCTCAGGAGAAGGGGTTAATCCTGAAAACAGGCTTTGAAAAGCTAACTATGATGGTCCATTCAAATCATGAACCAAGAATTTTTATTTTCCAAATTCAAAATCCATAAGTTGAACCCTTCCTTCTTAAATTGTGATCCTTAGGTTAAATCCCTATGGAATTGATAGTTCGTAGGTCGAACCCCTACAGAGTCAATGTGATTTGTAGGTTGAACGCCTGTCAAACCAATACGACTCATAGGTTGAACCCCTTTCGAACCAATCTCGTTCTCAAAAATTTCGATCTGTAGGTTGAAGTCCTCCTGATCCAATATTCTTTACAGTCCTTAGGTCGAACTCCTTTTGGATTGGTATTTTTTAGATATATGATTTGTAGGTTGAAGTCCTCCTGATCCAATATTCTTTACAGTCCTTAGGTCGAACTCCTTTTGGATTGGTATTTTTTAGATATATGATTTGTAGGTTGAAGTCCTCTTGATCCACGTTCTTAGGCTGAATCCCTATTGAACCCATGTCGTTCCTAGTGAACCAATGTCGTTCTCAATTGAACCAATGTCGTTCGTAGGCTGAATACCTATCGAACCAATGCCGTTCTCAATTGAACCAATGTCGTTCGTAGGCTGAATACCTATTGAACCCATGTCGTTCCCAGTGAACCAATGTCGTTCTCAATTGAACCAATGTCGTTCTTAGGCTGAATTCCTACAGAACCCATGTCGTTCCCAGTGAACCAATGTCGTTCTCAATTGAACCAATATCGTTCTTAGGCTGAATCCCTATTGAACCCATGTCGTTCCCAGTGAACCAATGTCGTTCTCAATTGAACCAATGTCGTTCTTAGGATGAATCCCTACAGAACCCATGTCGTTCCCAGTGAACCAATGTCGTTCTCAATTGAACCAATGTCGTTCTTAGGCTGAATACCTATCGAACTCATGTTGTTCCCAGTGAACCAATGTCATTCTCAATTGAACCAATGTCATTCTTAGGATGAATCCCTACAGAACCCATGTCGCTTCCAGTAGACCAAATCACAATTTTGATCTCCAGGTCATCCTATATCCTATTTCCAATTTCTGAGTCTCTCCTTTGGGGAAAGGAGAGAAGAATCTAGCCACGGATGTGTCATTTAGATCTCAAGTGATTTCTTTCACCAAGGATTTCAGGAATATTTTGCCAATTTGTCATGAAAAATAGTTGTTGATCTCAAAATCTTTACGGCATAAAATTGTACCTCAGAATACCTTTAGTATTACTTCCGAAAGGACAAAGCTTTTGTGAAAAAGGATTCAAAATTCAAAATCTTTCTATTGGCCAACCAAAAGGATGAAGAATAAATCCGCGATATGGCCAGCAAAGAAAATTCAATGTTATTGCAAAGCCAGAAGTGATTGATATTGATCGCAGTCAATGGCATATTTTTAAAGACCATTCTTGGAAAATAAGCAGTCAAAATATCCTGGGTGATACAGAAAAATCCACTCAATCTCCATATCTCCTTAATCACCCAAGCTGCAATTAAATATCTGCAAAAGGGATCTCTCAACTGTCGTCAAGATGAAGGCGAATTAGACGAGTCGACCCCCGGGGCCAAAGAAGATTTGGATCATCTCCAAGATGACGGAGTTTGTGACGGATCCTTCCAGGGAAAGTTCAGATCACCGTCGAGATGAAGGCGAGTGTGATGAGCCTACCGACAAACCCTAAAAGATATTTAATTTTTGCTATCATCAAGAGATTCCCAACCAATGAGCTAATAACCGTCAATATAATCCCTGAGAGAGAAGAAGGATCAGAACATCTCTGAGATGAAGGAGTTTGTGACGTACCCTTCCAAAAAAAATAAAGAGAGAAAAGCCAGGACATCTCCAAAATGAAGGATGATGTAATTCCCAAAAAATCCAAGAGAGCTCCAATTCTGTCAAAAAAAGAGTGCAGAAAGATCATCATGAGAAAAGAATCCCAGGATATCAGACTTCCAAATCTATCAAGAATCTTCTTTAACTTTGTGAAATTCTTTTATCAATATCCTTTCACCAATAGCTCTCGCAATATCAAGAATACTTTCTTTTCCGTCCATATCAAGGAAATTAATAGCTTCCTTGAAAGGAAGTCAATCGCAAGCAATTTGAATTCGAATCTTGATTCTACGGAGTTAAGCCCAGTCGGAGGTAATACTTCAGGTAGAAAAGAGGGAATGCTTTCAAAACAATGTGCATCATTTTTAATTATTTTGAATCAACAACAATTTTCAACATTTTGACAATATTTTCTAGCTATCCTGGCATGAAACGAGAGCTTGAGGTTCATCTTTGGTGCGTCCTGACATCAGTTGTTATCCCTTTTAAGGACTTGATAACGGGAGTTTTCAAGATTCCTTCCCTTCTTTGGTATAATCTGAGCGCCTGGGCTCTCAAATTCGCACACTTCTCTGTGTCCCCACTGTCCCACCATAGACAGTCCAATTTCGGCTTGAGGTTAAGCCACCCATTTTCAGCAAAAGGCAATTTCAAAAGCTATTTAGTCTCAACAATGAGACACCCAAAATCAAATCCTTTTCAAGCTTTAGGGACCCCAATTTCCTTCCTTTTGCAAAAACCCTATCGGATTCATTGTGCGGAAATCCGAAGGTTCCATCACGATCTCTTCTTTCGAGGATTCCGTCCATTTTCTGCCCAATCAGGTTAAGGGTACAAACCTGGGCCTCCTTTGATGAGGTATTCCATTTTCTGCCCAATCAGGTTATGGGTATAAACCTGAGCCTCCTTTGATGAGGTATTCCATTTTCTGCCCGATCAGGATAAGGGTATAAACCTGAGCCTCATTTGATGAGGTATTCCATTTTCTACCCGATCAGGTTAAGGGTATAAACCTGAGCCTCCTTTGATGAGGTATTTCATTTTCCGCCCGATCAGGTTAAGGGTATAAACCTGGGCCTCCTTTGATGAGGTATTTCATTTTCCGCCCGATCAGGATAAGGGTATAAACCTGGGCCTCCTTTGATGAGGTATTCCATTTTCAGCCCAATCAGGTCAAGGGTACAAACCTGAGCTTCACTTTGATGAAGTATTTCATTTCCCGGTCAGGTTAAGGGTCAAACCTGAGCTTCGTTTCTACACGAGGTATTTTCTGTCCCATCCAGGTTAAGGGCAAAACCTGAATCTCACTTCTTTTCGAAGTAAAATTTTCTCCTTATTCTTCATTTCATATCTACCATAATCACTTGAACTAATTCTTTCATACCCAGTCAAATTCATCTAACTGGGGCATTTTTATAATCCAAATTTAGTGTGTTTTCTTTGCCACTAAGCTCGGCTTTCAACCGGCTTAGCAGCAAAGAGGGGCATCTGTAAACACCCCAAATTTTCACACTCATCTAGTGTTTGTCCATTTCATAAGTAATTGCATATCACTGCATACATTTTGCATATCATTTCATCGCATTGCATAGCATTGCATGACATTGCATCTCATTCTTGAGATCAAGCACTCCAGTTTTCAAAACATTCAATCCAGATTTGAATTTTAAAGCTTTTATTCCAAAATCAATTTCAAAACCTGGGTTTTTATTCAATACTCTGTCATTTTCCAACCCCAGGACTTTATATTTCGAAATATTTTCTCAAGGAAACAATCTGGATTCATTTCAAATTCAAATTTTAATCGATTTCAATTCACAGATGAGACCCATTGAGGTGGTGTCGCTTCTGAATTCCTCTATTCATCAAGTTTCTCAAAATTTTGAAAGTTTCAGTCCGATCAGGACTCTGTCTCAGAGTCCTGATCCGGTCAGGAGTCTGTTTTGAAGTCTGTTTTACTTCCATTTTCAGTCTTTTTTCGATTATTTTCAAAATTTAGGTCATTTTACAGAGTCCAGTTAGTTCAGGACTCTATTTTAGAGTTCGGTCGAGTTAGGAGTCTAACCCTTACTATGTTTTCTGACTTATTTCATCATTTTTTGATAAAATCTTTTGAAAATTCTTTCATTTGGCTGTTAAAATTTAAAATCTCAGAGTCCTAAGAGTTCAGGACTCTAACCCGGAGTTCCAGTTCGCTTGAGACCCTATTTTCAAAAATCTTGAATTTCAAATGTCAATTTTGACCCTTTTTCAAAGCCATTTTCAGTGTTTATTTCAAAATTTCTAAAACTCGATGTGGGCCCACTCAGTTGGCACCATATCCAGAGGAATTCTAATTCAGTTAGGATCCTATATCATTTCAAAAATCCTAATTTCAAAGTTTGCTTTTGAAAAGCTTTTGAAAACTCCTTCAATTTCAAGTTTTAAAATCGCTTTTTGAAAAACTCAAGTAGGGCCCACTCGGGGTGGTGCCATATTCGAGTAAGTCAGGGCTAGACTAGGGTTAGTTGATGTCTTGGTTAGTGTTAGAGGTTTAGAAGAGTCAAAACCATTTTGAAAACTCATTTTGAAAATTAGTTTTTAAAACTAGTGTTTTTAAATGTTTTTAAAAGTGTTTTAAAAACCCAAATGTGAAAGATGCCAAGTGGCATCACATTTGGGGGTTTTCTAGGTTTAGTTAGGGGCTAATTAGGGATTAATTAGAGTCCCACCTAGGTTAGAAAACCACAAAAAATCGTTGCCTTTAGTGGATTTATTAGAAAGAATCCTAAAAAATGAAAAACCTCTTAATTAACCCTAATTAAGTGACTTTTTGAAAAACTATAAAAAGGGACCTAAGGGGGGCCAAAGGAGGGCTCTTTTCTCTCAAATTTTCATGGCCTCTCTCTCCTCTCCAGCACCTCCACCTTCCTCCATTGCAGCTGCAAGCACCAAGGTAATATTTTTAATATTTTTTAGTTTTATTTAATACTTTTTCATGTTTTAAATCAATTTTAGCCATTGGTGTCATCCCCTTCATGGATTAAACCATGGATTCAACCTCAAGAACCATCAAGAATCAGCAAGAACAATCCAAGAAGGTGATCCAACCCTATTTTGGGTGATTTACAGAGATTTTAATCCATTAGAATTGATTTTAATATGATTCTTTGCATTAATAACCAATAAAATATATGATTTGCCCTTTTTAATGGGTTAAATCTATGTTTTAAAGGTGATATCAAATTTCAGCCATTGATTCCCTGTTTTTATTTTATTTTCATGGTTTATTCATGTTTATTTTACGTTCTATAGCATAGAAATAATTTTTATTTACTGTTTTATGGTTTATTTTATTTATTTACATTAGTTAATGCATGGTTTTTCAAGTTTCTTAAATTTCTGTGTGTTCTAGGTTTAGAACAGTAAAGATGATGTTATTTCGGATGAAAGCACTCATTGATTATTTCTGATTTTTTTATATGTGGTGCATGCATGATTTGTTGAGTTACTGTAGAAAAATCAGAGGTTTTGGATCTCGGGAACCCTATCAAAAAAATCAGACATCAAATCAGGTTTTTAAAGCTTTAAAATCGTGGTTAAAATCAAGAAGGTAACTTGCTGTTATGATATTTCTCTCATCTTATATCAGATTTTAGATCTGTAAAGTGATATGGATTCACATTGAGTAGATCTATCTTCTGTGAAATTTTCAGATTTTTTGATCACTGTTTAGTATTTTTCCTTATTTTAGAGAATCTGTTTTTAATTTTAAAACTCGTTAGGGTTTACCAAAACCCTAATCAGACTTGTGTTAGTCATAAATCCCAAACCACAGATCCGATTTTAGATCTATAAAAAGTGAGTATTGTTATTTTTCTATCTACTGTTCACCATTAAAATCTAAGAGACTTTTGTTTAGGATTGCTATTTATTTCTGTATTTTCAATCTGAAGTATCCGTTTTAATCCCTGTTAAAAGTGATATATTTTAGCTCAGATTTCCGAAAGGGTTTATCCCTAACCGGAGATGCTTTTCCCGATCTGTAAATTGGGAAATCTCTGTTTTTCTTTCTAGTTAGTCTCTGTAAAATTTCATAAATTTCCATGGAGATTTGACCCCTGGTTCAGGTCTTGGACTGAAACTGGTTGGTGAATTAGGTCAAAAATAACATATTTTTAGGGTTTAATGCAATTTTCGGATTAATTTAATGTCAAAAAATTATTTTTATAATTCCAATTCAACATTAGGGTTATAACAAGTGCAGGTACCAATTTCCTTTTTCCAAAGTGAGCTTTAAATTTATTTAAGAAGAGTAACTCCCTATTTAATTGGGCGATTTTTGATAATCCAATCATTCCAAAATTTGAGTATTGACATTTATTACCTTATTTTTCCAACCTTCTATATTAAATTCGTTTAGTTTTGAATTAATTTTAGGTTAATTAGTAGGTTACTAATTAGATATGTCTTAAATAGGGTTCAACCTAGTTAATTTAGTTGACCTAATTAGTTGAGTCAAACCTAACCTAACCTAGTCAAAACCGAACCTAGTTGAGTCAACCAAACCCAGTTAGCTAAGTCAAACCTAGACCGAGTCAAACCTAGTCCGAGTCAAACCTAACCCCACCTTAAGTCAACCGAGCCTACCTCACCTAACCTAACATAGTCAATCTAATTGACTTAGTAGAGGAGTCGTGTTCCTAACCCAACCCGAGCCTAGTCAAACCAAACTGACCTTAGCTAAGTCAAGACCGAGTCTACCTAAGTCAACCGAGCTTAGCCGAGTCAACCCTAGTCAACCCTAGTCCTACTTCAAAATCCGCACCTCATTGTTCTTTAGTGGCCTCCTTCCCTTTAGATTTAATTCATAGTGTCTTTAGAATAGCTAGTGTAGTTATTTACTTAATCATTTTAGTTAGATTTTATCATTGGTTGATTTAACGTGTGCTTGTTAATTTTTTTATTAATAGTTTAGTTAGCATAGTTGCATTTAGTTTATATGTATTGCATGACTTATGCATATAGTTAATTGCATGTGTTAGTACTTTAGTTATATTTGCATTATTCGCTCATTTAGTTTATAGTCATAAAATGCATATCATACTTCATTTAGAATTCATTTAGCTTCATCATAGTTAATATCAGCACATCATTTGTCATTTAGGGTAATTTAAGTTTGCATTACATTTAGATTACGTTTATAGTGTTTAAAATAGAGTCATAGAGTGAATAGTGCATTGAAAGAAAAATCTGATTTTTGCCCCATCGCACTGTCATCATTTTATGTGCAAAAATTCTGAATTTATAGAAAATTCTTTTTCTATTTACTTTATCAATGTGTTAGCTAACTGCAGACCAAATTTCAGCTCGATCTGAGTTGGTTTGGTCTGATTTTTAAGCATTTTGTGAAAACCGCTTTTTCTGGTTTTTAAATTTCGGGACTTTCGATATCCTGATTTTTCCCAGTTTTGAAACGCTTATATCTAGAGTTCCAGATATTGTTTTTTCATTCTGTAAAAACTGTCAGATTATTTAATCTGTTAGTTACAGAACAGAACAAATTTTGGGAAAATCTTAGCTCGTTTTTATTGTCAAACAGTGGTTTTCCGACAACCTGTCAGAACTCTATTTTACACTAGTTAGGGGCATTTTTGTAATTTCTTTAGTTTCGGCATTTTATGACTGTTTTCAGTATTTTCTGCATTTTAGGAGCTGCATCAGCATCATACAGCATTATTAGAATTAGTTTAGCTAATTTTAGAATTAGTTTAATATTTTATTTAATTATTTTCTGATAATTAGAACTTGTTTTATTAATTTCGTAAAAATTAGACTTAGATTCATTTATAGTTTTCATTCTTAGAATAAAGTACTAACTTTGCATTTTCATTCATTTTTAGGTTGAAAAGCATATTCATTTTTTCCAGGGTTCATTGTCCAAGCGCAAAGATCGTCTAAGTGGTGAAAAGACCAACATACCCCTGGCGTGCAACTGAAGACTGGATTGCTATTTCAAAATTTTTTTACTTGTAATTTGTTTAGTTGTGTAATTGTAGATTGACATTTGTAATTAATAAATTAAATTTTAAGAAATATTCTGATTAATTCCTGTTCCCTGAGGATTCGACTCGTACTTACCACTTTGTGAAAAGTCGGTTTTTATACTTTTGGTTGACGATTTTTTGAAGTTTTATTGAAAATTATTGTTTTAAAAATATCATCTTCAAAATATCAACCATCGTACTCTGCTCATGCATGACTACTCGCACCTGATATTTACTCGCTTAGTTCATGTTATTACGTTGAATTATGATTCATGCTCACACTTGATTGTTCAGTACACACTCGTACTACTTTGCCTTGTTTGTGGATATGCGAGTGACATTGTTATTGTTTTAGAGACAATGCTTTGTATAATGAAATATTGATGAGATATCATATGCATATGAATGTGTATTTGCTCGTACACTTAATTGTCTCTCAGAAATGATATATGCATGCCTCTGTTGTTTATACTTATGTAAAAGATAGAAACATGTGACACTCTTACACTTTGCACTTGGCACATCCTGACACGGATATTAAGTAGTAGGTACCCTAAGGAGGTACATTGCTTGAGACATTGGTAAGCGCACCATGCGCCCTTACTTGAAATAAAAAGACTGAACACCATAGGGTATAAATAATGATATAACTTGATATGGGCTCAGTTGGAGTCTTCAGGCTGTGGCCCTTGTGTCGTGTGGACTCTTGTGTGATATACCCTAAAACAGAAATGAATAATATGGTGTTATGACTGCTTTCACGAGCAGTGTGCTCCGTTGGCCTCATGAGGCTGAGCACGTGAATGGGCAGGCCAAGTTCTCGTTTTGCATACCCTGCGGGGACCACGAGGCAAATTCCTCGTTGTGAGGTATGATTGAACATGAGCCTTAAGAAAGATAAACCTGCTTCGCCCCATTCACAAAATGGTTCACCTTGAGAGAGGGTGGATGGTACTACCCTGAGTGACTAGTCGTTACTACGACATGTGTTTTGACAGGAGCTATAGAGTCCTTTGGCCTCCAGTCACTCAGAGTCAGGGAGGTCGAGGTTGCCCTTTTAGGGCCTCACTACTATAGTAGTATGGATTGCAATCCTTGCCTATGCAAGTATTTTCTCCTAGCCGTGTGCTGCTCGCATGAGGTTGAACTCGGTGTGTAGCTTCCTCGGTTACCACACTAGAACTTGAATAACAGATGCCGGATGCATGTTTCACAGAATGCGAGGCTCCTTCGCGTACCCAAAGGAGTAATCAGAAGAACTTAAAGACTAACCAATCAATTGACTTACTGTAGTTGTTACTTTACTTAGTCTGTGCTTCGGTTGCCTTGTTGTTCAACACTTGGTATAGTTTGTTACTGCCTTGAGTGCTTGCTTTACAGTTATTTCAGTTGTTTCTGTAATTGCTTGCTGCTTAGTACATGTTACCGTTCAGTTTGTTGTTCTAGTTACTTGTTGTACGGTTGCTCTAGTTGCTTGTTCGTTTCCAGCACTTGCTACAGTTCAGTGGTGGTTTTAGTTACTTGCATTTCTATTACTTTGGTCACTTGTTTGTTTTCAGCACGTGTGGTAGCCATTGTACTTACCTCCCTACATGATATTGGTTATTTATGTTTCTTGATGCATGCTATGTTAATGGATGTGAATAGTCGTAGTTAATTGCACATGCTTTGCCTGATTCATTGATCCATGTTAGTTACTTGCTCTTATAGATCCATGTGCAGCTTTGTACACTTGTCATTGTTCACTTACTGCTATTACGCATGCTATGTATTGTCATGTATAGCTCTGCCCCGTTTTCCACTCTTTGGTATTTTGAGTTTGGTTTGTCTCACCAGCTCGAAAGAGTACTGACCTCGTTTTATGGGGATACAGGTTGCTTAGGCGTGCGATGGAGCTCGATGTGCTGCAGCGGACTCTGGACCCACACTTCTGATATTGGCTGGATATTGGCAGTTTTGGGGTTTTGTATAAGGGAATGAGATTTGTACACTTGTAAATGTATTTAATAAAAAGATGTTTCCTTTCAGTTGTTTCCTTATTGTTGTTCTTTGTAGCTCGCCCAGAGTTTCCACTTGAACTCCCCTTTCAGTTTTCCGCACTTGTGCTCTCTGGTTTTCAAAAAAAAAAATTCCCTAAAAATCCAAGGATTTTCCGAGTAGAAATTCTAGGGCGCAACAGGTTTGGTATCAGAGCAGTGTTTTAAAAGAGTTAAAGAAGTGTGGTTCAAGTCTCTGCAAGCATTGGCCATCGCACTGTAAGTATTTCTAATTAAGTTTCTGTTGTTTAATGACTTGTTCTGCTTGATTTGAGGAACTTGTGTGCTTTTCGGGTGTCGTCCGATGTGAGACCCCATTTTGTGTTTAAGCCTCGTATATCGGGCTTAAGATATCGGTTGTCGTAACCTAAGGGTTCATTCGCGCTTGTGGACCTAGTTTCCCAAGCTGTTTCGAGTAGACTTTTACGAGAGTTGGAGTTTTGATTGAGATATAGGAGACTACTTACGTAGTTCGCCCTTTTCATTCTACATTGTGTGGTGGAGATGATTGATTTATCGTAGCGACGATCAAATTATTATCCTAGTTGTGTTAAGGATGAGATAACTTTGACTACTCGTGCTTCGAAGTCTTATCTTGGACGTAATGCTTATAGTGGCAGTAATGAGTAGCATAGCGAGAATCTCCTTTGTGATGTGATTATTTCGCCACCTGAATAGAATCGTCCAGAGCATACACGTATGCTTAGATCCGATGTGCGATTGTGGTTTGCGGAACCTTGTTGAAAGAATGTGTTATTCTTTGTTCTGTTTTGTCATGAGAAGTGATACGAAGCGTACTGTTAGTGTATGTGCTTGCCCTTGTTAGTGGCTTCTGATACTGAGTGCGGTCAATGATTTTGATCAGTCGATCGTATTGATGTATCACTGTGTATGGTATCTGTTGAGGATCTGATCTCCAATGGAGTATCTGTGAGGGTAGGTATGACCAAGACTAGGTAATCTGATTAGTATGGTGAATCTCAGTGAGGAAACACTGTCCAAGACCAGGTAACCGCGGAGACGGTGAACTGTGAGGAAGTGTACTGTCCAAGACCAGGTAAACCATCTAGGGCGGTAAATCCGCGTGAGGTTGTACGTTCCCCAGATCAGGCGATCCGACAGGTAACTTGTGTGATTTTGATCTTCTGATATTGATTGATATGGCTAGTTGTGATCTATAAGTTTGATCTTTCTAGCGATAGCGGCCTGTTATGGTGTCGCTTGAGGTTGTTCGTAGAACATGTTTCTATGTCGTGTTGTTGCACGATGGAGTTGCAATGTGACTTTTGTTGAATTTTGATGAACGTTGCCTGATTGTGTGTGTTGTGTGGTCGTGAATTCTGTGTGATTGTGGCGATTATCGCTTAGCAAGCATGGTTGTCAGACTTTTCGATTGATTGGTTGTGTCTTTTCATCATGATAGATGACTCAGGAGACTAGATGCAACGATATTTTGAGTGTTGTGAACAACCTTGCAAAGGTTGTGCAACAACAAACGGTAGCAATTCAGCAGTTGGATGCGAATCTTCAGCGCGTAGCCCAAAGTGGGCAGAATAATAGTGCAGAAACCTATAAGCTATCCATAGATTTGAATCTTCCTGCTTTTGAGAATGAGACAGAACCTGAGATTGCCGAATCAAATATACGTGAGAGAGAGCAGAAGCATCAGAAAGTATCTCAGAATCGCCAGCGTAAGCGATTCCAGCGATCGATTGTCCAGCGAAAGCGACCACAGCGACCGAAAGTTCAGCGGAAGTGTCGATGGTGCGACGTAGATCACGGTCTTGGAACTTGTCCTCTCTTTGATGGCAAGTGTTTTAGGTGTGGACAACCTGGGCATGTTGCCAAGTTTTGTCCCAAGAAGTCTACGGGAGACTTACTTGTGGCCGATTCGGCATTGTCAGACGAGATCTGACCATTTTGTTGTTGCTCCTTGTTTTGTGATTTTACGGACGAAATCCTTTTTAAGGAGGGTAGGATGTAAGTTCCACGAATATTTTTGAGGAGTTTATTGCTTTCTTAATGTTGATATGTATGCTTATGTACAATTACGAGGTTATTTTGCATAATTAAGTATATTTTGCATGTGCCTTGTGTTTTGGCTTTATACGCGCGACTCGAAAATCACGTAAATATACGGTGTAAGTAAGAAGTGCTTAATTCTGGATGAATTAATCTTTGAAATTTTAAGGGTTAATTTATAATAGGTTTTTATAGTTTGTCCCCGAATTTGGGACCTATACGACGTAAAACCTCGTCAGTGCATGTGAATTACGAGTTTTGGACCCGAAATCATAATACGCTTAATTCTCGCAAACGAAAGGTAATTTCCTTAAAGGGCCTTGACCATTTTGTATTAATTGAGGTTATTTAGAGCACTAAATGATTTATTGGGATTTATCTAATATTTTAATGCATAAATTAAGCATGGTTTTGAAATTTAATAAATGGCGATTTTTGGATTTGGAGCGGATCAACTAGATGAAGGCCCACATCCATTGGGCGTCCTCTCTAGTGGACATCCTTAGTCTTGGTTAACCATCTGGTCAAGGTTTGACCAGATGGGTGGCACATTTGAAATATTTTTGCATGGCATTTAAAAAGAAGGCCACTATTGGCCCTTGGTCTTTTCAAAACTCCATCATGAAGCATCATGAGGGGCGACTTTTTAGAAAAGGGGCATGGGACTGGCGCCCCATTGTAGTTTTGTAACATTTTCAAATGAATTCAAATGCTGAAAAATGATTGGGCATAGCCAAGGGGCAGCCCATGTTATTTCCTCAAGTTTTAATGATTTTTCAAAGTGGTATTTTTGAAAGAGTTTGAAATGATTTCAAAAGACCTACATGCATTGGGCGTGGATTCTTAGGAGGGGGGCGTGGAGCACCCCAGCCCTCCATCCTAGCTGGGTTAATCCCATCCATCCAATGCCTTAACCCTAGCTATTTAATGTTGTGAAGAGAGAGAAAGAGGGACTGTTTTCGTCGCGAAATTTTTCCCCCGTCTTCCCTTCCTTGCGGAAGAGAAAAAGAGAGAAACGCTTTCGCGCTTCAAACTTTGACCGGATTTTGGAAATTGTTTTGAAATACTCGCCTCCGTTTTTTAAAATTGCGGGAAAATCCATGGGATGGGGCTCGACCTGTCGGTACGAGGTTCGACCGTTCCTGCCGCCTTTAACAGGGGTAATCGAACCAAGGACCAAAACTATGCTTGACTTAGCGAAATTATCAAAGTTATGTTCTATCCTAAATGCATAGAGAATTCAGGCATGTGCTATGAGATTTTGGAAAATGCCAGTTGGAAAACATGATGTATGCTTAGAAAAACTTTGGAGTTGGAAAGAATCTCTCAGGAAAAAGGTCAATTTCTCAGGAAACTCAGATAAAAAAAAGGGGTTTTTGAAAACATGAGAAAGCTTATAAAGATGTGGAAAAATCAGAAATAGTTGAAAATCTTGGGAAAATGGAAGTGATTCTTGAGAAAAGATGGACTTTTTGAAAAGGGAAGCACTTCTTAGGAAAACTTGGACTTTGAGAGTTTTCTTAGGAAAAGGATGGAAGATTTATAGGAAAGCTCATTGGAGAAGGAAATTCAAAACTTGGGAAATTGAAATCCTGGGAATTTTACCCTTGAAATACTTGGAAATCGATTTTGATCTTGGAAAAAGATTGGAAAACTCTTTTGAAGCTCTTAAGAAAATAACATTTTCCAGGGAAAACTATGGGGAAATTGACTTGGGAAAACCGATTTTGAAAGATTCTTAGAGTTTCTTGAGAATGAAATTTCTTGAGAATGAAATTTTCTTAAGAAAATCATAAGAAAACCAATGATTTCATGATGCAAATGATATGAGTGAATGAATGCACTTTGAAAAGATTTTCTAAGAGATTTGTTGGGAAAATGTGCATTAAGTCAAGATAAATCCTTCACATATCCTGACTGTGGCCATGAATATGCTCAGAATTTAGTTGATTTGATGCACATGATTTTGAAAACTTTGGAAATATGATGTGCATTTTAAGATAGCCTAAGAGTGTAGGCTCAATGTGACTAGTAGAAAGATGATGGATCTGGGTCTCGTCCATATTCCGACTAGGGCCGTAAATATGGATCCCACCGAGTCCATCAACTCCCTAAGAGTTGGTGCACGTGCCATTCGTGAACATCCATAGTGCTTTTGAAATAAAATGCATGAATCATATAATCAGGATATTGCATAAAATCAAACTATATGATATGCATCCTAGTCTAAGCAGGAAGTTAAATCTCTTATTCCAAAATTTACATTATTACATCACTAAATAAAGAAAATAAAAGAAATTTGCAGACTTTAGCTCCTTCTTTGGAATGTCCCTGCCAAGCTTGAAATAAAGTTAGCTCAAATATGTGGGTTTTTCCAAGATTTTCCAATAATATTATGAAATTATTGGATTTAATTGGATATAAACCCTATTCTCGTGCTTCCTTGATATTTTGAAATGATGAAAATGCTAGAAATTCAGTGAAAAACAATTTGAAATTCGGAATTAAGGTTAAAATGACCAAAATACCCCTAATTATAAAGTTATACCTTTAAAATCAGGGTTTTTTGAAGGAAAACTTGGTAAAATTGAGATTTTGAAGTTCTAAGTGAATCAAATGATGATGAAATGTAGTAAGAGACATGATGACATGCTGCTAAACACATTAGGACTGTAAAATCAGAATTTGGTATTTCGCAATTTATCAAAAATAATGATTTTCGCTTGTTTTTCGCTTGGATCTGGGTCCTGCGGGACCCTATTTTGGTATTATGGATGATCCGAACCTCAAATGGATTCCAAATTGCACCAAATTCGGTATGAAGCATCTAAACACTCTGATAAACAACCTAGAATGCTAAAAATCACGAAATGATATGATTTAAATGCTAAAATTCAAGGAAAGTCCTAAAATGATGGATTTTGCCTATGGATCCGAACCAAATGCAATGCCTAATATGATAATGCAAGATTTACACCATGGAAACTTCTGATATTTTGCAGACTGCTAAAAGACCCGAAATGGAACATTTTTGGTTTTTACAGCTTCGGGATTTGAGCCATGGTGAGTTCAATAACAGGGATTTAGTTCTGACAGAGGTAAAAATCACACTAATCTGATGTAAAATGCTAAAAAAATACAAAACGGCCATGAAAATTTATGAAATTAATCAGAGTTATGCACGACACCTACATGAACAACTTTTATGTTTATGACTTTGGCATTTGATCAACGGAAGCACAAATAAAAATATAACTATTTCTGCCTAAACTAACAGAACAGACAAATGTAGCAAAACAGGGGGCTGACAAGAAAAATCCGAAGCAGGGGTCAACACTATTCTAAAAATTACAGGTTTTTAGATGAAAACAGAGGACACCACGGACATAACTTTCACTTTTTACAGTTTTGGATTTGGAGCAACACACAAAGAGAAACCATAGCCCTAAGTCGATCCAAGATCTCAGAGGCCCAAATTAGGCTCTGACACGTGTACCGACATCTCGGATTTTTGTCAGACATAAAAAAAAATCAGAAAAATCTTATAAAATCATATTAAAAACTAGACATTCTCCCGAGTTCAAAACATCTTTCAGATCGAAAAGAGGATCTCCCATGAGGGATATCTCGATTTTACAAGTCGAAAAATGATTTTCAAAACGTATCCCGGGTAACAAAACCCGACTTGACATTTTGAATGTTTACTGCAGTAAACAAATTCAAATGCCTCCGAATTTTTGGCAAAATTTCAGGGACACCTAAGGGCGCATTCCATGATTTGTTTTGGAATTTTTAATAAAAAACAAATGCATGAAATGACGTGTGGACTGACTGACAAAAACAGAGATCTACTGAAAATAAGCAGAATTGAAATAAAGGCTAAATTAATCCTAATTAATTCATGAAATGTACTAAATGAATGAAATAAAATGCAAATTAAACCTAGCTAACTATATGAATGTTAAAAATCATCAAGGAAGCATAATGAAACATTTTTATGTATGTCGTTTTATGAGAATAGCTCAATCCATCCCTCGGATGAGCTCTTTCTTCAAACGACCCCCGATTCGAATTACGGAATCCAATCAATGGAAAAAGAAGTGCACCTTGCTTCGTTATGCAGCGTAGGAGCTCTTGAAAGGGGCAGCTGTCACGAGCTTCCTTCGTCCTTCGCTCCGAGCTTCGGATGGTCCACCAAAATCGAGCTCTGTTGGAATCGAATTGGCCACAGCACGAGCTCTACTCCGCCTTCTTCAATGCGCCAACGGGGGCACGATTTCCAAAGTTCAAAATCGGATTTTAGGAAGGCTAGGTCGGATTTTGCAAGTTCACAAGAGCTAAAAAAAAAAATCCTCTCTCTAGGCTGGGCGTGAACCCTTGTTTTTATAATTTTTCTGAAAATTTTTGAAATTCAAACAGGTTCAATCTGAGCCCTCCATGTGGCGCCATCTCAGGGGGTGCCATCTGGGGGTTTGAAATTCGAATTTGGCTTTTGCAGGGAGCCCTCAGGTGGCGCCACCTTAAAAGGCTATTTTGATTTTTTGAGAAAAATAAAAATGGAAATTTTGTGGGTGAGACACCTCGGCAGGGGAAATTTGAAATTTTTTAAAAGTTAGCTTGATTCTCTCTGCAGGGAGCTCCCAGAACGCGCCACCTCAGAGGGTGCTCTCTTGGAATTTGAAATTCAAACTCACCTTTTGTAGGGAGTCCTCAGGTGGCGCCACCTCATGGTGGGCTACCTTTATTAAAAATAAAAAAAATAAAAATGGAGCCAAGTGGAGTCCTGGAATGGTGCCATCTCAAAAGGTGTTTGACACATGTCAGAAGGACAGAGCAGTGGGCTTAGAAGGCGCCACCTCAGAGGAATTTGAATTTTGCTTTTTCTTGTGAAAGGAAATCTGGACATGTGGCAGTCCAGGATGGTTCCAAGTGTCAGCCTGCTGGAGAGGCTTTCTCAGATGGCGCCACCTCAGGGGGAAGTTTGAAATTCAAATGGAGGTTGGCCCTAGAGGAATGGAGGATGGACATGTGGCGCCACCTCAGGGTGGCTCCTACAATGCCATGTGGCAAGAGGGAGGAAAAAGAGGGAACGGGACATGTGTCTCCTACTTTTCTGAAAAAAAAGTAGGGAGAGGACATGTGTCCTCTACTTTTTCTGAAGGAGTGAGAAGGAGACATGTGTCACCTTCTTTTCCTGAAAGAAGTAGAAGATGACACGTGGCAGAGGGGTGAGAAGGAGGGAAGGGACATGTGGCGCCCTCATATGCCATCTGGAAAAATCAGAGCTCCGGATTTTCGCCACCTAATGCCTTGTTTGAATTTTAAATGGTTTGCTTTTTCTGAAGAAGGCCAGGAGTGACATGTGTCTCCTACTTTTCTGAAAGAGGTAGGGAGAAGACATGTGTCCTCTACTTTTTCTGAAAGAAGCAGAGAATGACACGTGGCAGAGGGGAGAGAAGGTGGGCCAAGCCATGTGGCGCCATCTCAGACAGGATGAAAAAGGTAGGAGTTCTTGATTTTCGCCACCTATGGGGATTTTTGAATATTTGAATTCTAGCTTTTCTGAAGAAAGCAGAAAATGACACATGGCACTTGCTTTTTCTGAGGAAATGAGAGCTTGCCATGTGTCCTCTGCAGGAGACACTCCAGATGGCGCCACCTCAGAGGAGACAAGCCTACTTTTTCTGTAGGAATTTATGAGTGACACATGTCTCCTACTTTTTTTGAGAAAAGTAGGGAGAGGACATGTGTCAGGCTACTTTTCTAGAAGGAAGGAGAGGTTGACACGTGTCCCCTGCAGGAGACACACTTCAAGTGGCGCCACCTCAGAGGAGACAAACTCCACTTTTTCTAGACAGGACAACCTATGACACTTGGCATCTTCTGGTAGTCTTTGAAATGACACATGGCGCAGGATGGATACTAACACATGGCAGACATGTGGCGGCTTCTTAAGGTAGCCCCACACTGACACTTGGCATGGAAATGGGGGGAGAGAGAAAGGACAAGTGGCACCAATCCAGGGGACAAGGCTCCTATATTTTTGGGTTTTTCAAAATTCAAATTTTCAAAAGGAAAGCTTGTGTGACACCACCTCAGTGTGGGTCCCACATTGCTTCTTTATTGAAATAAGGATAAAACCACAACTTCTTTTTGGAATTTTCATAAAATCTTGACTGATGGGCAAAACAGGAATTTTGGAAAGAGTTGGCCCTTGTAGGGCGATTTTGTAAAAGAAAGATATTTGAAATTGTCAAAAAGGGCAAAATCTGAGGTGAAGTGACTCAAATCCATATTGAAAACTATCCAGATGGTTTTCCTGAGGAAATATTTTGAAATTCAGAATCCTGGGGGTAAAATGGGAAAAATTGATAATTTTGAAGACCCAGGGTTTTGAAATCAATTTTGAAAAGAGTTAAAATTCTAATCTGGATTGAAAATTTTGAAATCAAGAGTTCTGGACCTCAAAATGACATGCTGTGCAGTGCAGTGATTTGAAATGCTCATGCAATGATATGCAATGTCATGTCTTATGAAATGCAATCTTGAATCAAGACTTGGAGATGTCTGTCTCCTGTCAGGAGTAAAATTTTGAACATCTGAGCTGAAATTAGAGAAATTTTGAGAGTTGCAGATGAAATTTGGACTTTTGCAAGGTCCGACTCAGAAAATGACCATTTTGCCCTCCAGCGATTTCAGAGGCTGGATGTTGATGCTTGGTGGAAATGTTGGGGAGGTGAGTGAAAATTTGGGGTGTTTACAGATGCCCCTCTTTGCTACTAAGCCGGCTCATGGCCGAGCTTAGTGGCAAAGAAAACACACCAAATTTGGGCTATACGAAAAAAATGCCCCAGTTAGAAGGATCTGACTGGGTGTGAAGAAATTAGCCCGAGGAAGATGGTAGATATGAAGCGAAGAATGGAGAGAAAAGATTCACTCTATGAGAGTGAAGTTCAGGTTTATGCCCTTAACCTGGATGGGACAGAAATACCTCGCATGAAACGAAGCTCAGGTTTGACCCTTAACCTGATGGGACAGAAATACCTCGCATGGAACAAAGCTCAGGTTTTGACCCTTGACCTGATTGGGGAATGGAATATCTCATCGAAATGAGACTCAGGTTTGTACCCTTAACCTGATCGGGCGGAAGATGAAATACCTCTTTGATTGAGGCTCAGGTTTGTACCCTTATCCTGATCGGGCGGAAAATGGAATACCTCTTTGATCGAGGCTCAGGTTTGTACCCTTATCCTGATCGGGCGGAAAATGAAATACCTCATCGACGGAGGCTCAGGTTTGTACCCTTATCCTGATCGGGCGTTGAAATGGAATACCTCTTCAAAGGAGGCTCAGGTTTGTACCCTTATCCTGATCGGGCGGAAAATGAAATACCTCATCGACGGAGGCTCAGGTTTGTACCCTTATCCTGATCGGGTGAAAAATGAAATGGAATCCTCAAAGGAAGAGACCATGATGGAACCTTTGGATTTTGCACAATAAATCCAATAGGGTTTTTGCAAAAGGAAAATGGGGTCCCTAAAGCTTGAAAAGGGATTGGTTTTGGGCGTCTCATTGCTGAGACTAAAATCAGCTTTTGAAATTGCCTTTTGCGGGAAATGATTGGTGGTTCGACCTCGAACCGAAATGGGACTGTCTATGGTGGGACAGTGGGGACACAGGGAAGTGTGCAAATTTGAGAGTTCATGCTCTCAAAGAAGGGAAGGAATCAAGTCCTTAGGAGGGATTTAAAATTGGTGTCAGGATGCATTGAAAACGGACCTCAAGCTCTCACTTCATGTCAGGATAGCTAGAAAATATTGTCAAAATGTTGGAAATTTTGCTGTTGATTCAAAATATTTGAAAATGTTGCACATTGTTGCAAAGATATTCTTTCTTTTCTACCCAAAGCATTACCTCCAAACAAGGTTCACTTTGTAGAATCGAGACTTGAAATCCAAATTGCTTGCAATTGACCTTCTTCAAGGAAGTTATCAATTTCCTTGATATGAGCAGAAAAGAGAATTTGATATTATGAAAGCAATTGATGAAAGAATATTGATAATAGAATTTCACAAAGTTAAAGAGGATTCTTGATAAATTTGGCAGTTTGATATCCTGAGAGTTTTTCTCTTGATAATCTTTCTGCACTCTTTTTTTTTTTTTTTGACTCTCTGGTGTTTTGGCTACATTCTCCTTTATTTTGGAGATGTTCTGACTTTTTCTCTCTTTCTTTTTCCTCTCTTTCTCTCTTTTGGGAAGGGTACGTCACAAACTCCTTCAACTTGGAGATGTTTCGATCCTTCTTGGATGATGGGTTTGGAGATCTTTGGGTGATAGCTGAAATTAAATATCTTTTAGGGATTGTCGAGAGGTTCATCGCATCTGCCTTCATCTCGACAGTGCTTTGGACTTTCCCTGGAAGGATCCGTCACAAACTCCGTCATCTTGGAGATGTTTCGAATCTTCTTTGGCCCCGGGGGTCTACTCGCCTAATTCGCCTTCATCTTGACGACAGGTGAGAGATCCCTTTTGCGGATATTTAATTGCAGCTTAGGTGATTCTGAGGAGACAGGGTTTGGGTGAATTCTCTCTTTTCTAGCACTCAGGATATTTCCACTGTCTCGTCCTTACAAGAATAGCCTTTAACGATGCGCCATTGACTGCGATCAATATCGATCATCTACGGCTTTTCAATAACCTTGAATCTTCTTTTCTGGCCATATCGAGGATTTATCCTTCATCCTTTTGGTTGGCCAATAGAAAGAATTTGAATTTTGAATCCCTTTTCGCAAAAGCTTCGCTCTTTTGGAAGTGATGCTGAGGGTAAACTGACTAGTGCAATAAAGATTCTGAAATCAACAAATAATTTGACAAATTGACAAAATTTTCTTGAAATCCTTAGTGAAAGTGAGTATTTGAAATCCGGCTCAACGCATCCGTGACGAAAATTCTCCTCTCTTTTTCCCCAAAAAGTGAGACTCAGGCTTAGCCCTTACCTGAATGGGAAATGGGAAATACTCCTCTCTTCCCTAAAGAGGAGGTGTTTGCAAAACGAACTTTCGAAGAGAAATTGAACTTTCGTCAAAGCTCCCTAATATTAGGCTTCTCTTATGGAAAGGGGGCCGATAATAGTGAGGTCTGAAAATTGGGTCATGAAAGGAACGAGTCCATCACACTCTTCCTGCAAAGAGGGTCTTTCATGACGAAAATGGCCTAGTATGAAATTGGGGGGTCACAAGAAAAGCGAGTCTCCGTCGAGCCTCTCCCTTAAAAAGGGTTTCTTGTGTGAAATTGGAAATTGTTTTGCAAACGGTTCACAAAGACGCGAGTCCCTTCAAACTCTCCCTGAAAAGGGGCTAAGTGAACGAATTGGATAGCATGCGAAAAGAACGAGCTCCCTCGAACTCTCCCTAAAAGGGTCTTTCGCAAGAGAAAATGATTGAAATTGGATATTGAGATTGATTGACCCAAAGGTCAAAATTGAAAATTGGAAAATTGGTTGCTGAAAATTGAATGACCCGAAGGTCGAAATTGGATGACCTGATGGTCGAAATTGAGAATTGATTTGACCAAAAAGGTCAAAATTGAGAATTGATTGACCAAAAGGTTGAAATTGGGTGACCCGAAGGTCGAAATTTGGAAATTGATTTGACCAAAAGGTCAAAATTGAGAATTGATTAACCAAAAGGTCGAAATTGGGTGACCCGAAGGTCGAAATTTGGAAATGAAGGTCAAAGATTGGAAATTGATTGACCCGAAGGTCGAAATTTGGAAATTGATTGACCCGAAGGTCGAAAATTGGAAATTGATTGACCCGAAGGTCAAAAATTGGAGTTTGATTGACCCGAAGGTCGAAAATTGGAAATTGATAGACCCGAAGGTCGAGAATTGGAAATTGATTGACCCGAAGGTCGAGAATTTGGAAATTGATTGACCCGAAGGTCGAAATTGAGATTGGTAATTGAAATTGAGAATTGAAAATTGGGTGACCCAGAGGTCGAAATTGGAGAATTGCCTGATTTGAAGATTTAAATTTGAATTTGGAGAGCAAAATATCAAATTTGAGCAATTGACAGACCCTGATGATTGAAATGACTTGGATCAATAAAGGAGAATGATGAGTTCGAGTCAGAGCTCGAATAAAATATAGAGATCACGAGTCGGAACCCGAATCAATAGAGGAAAATGATTTGTTCGAGTCAAGGCTCGAGTAAAGTAGAGAGATCACGAGTCGGAACCCGGATCAACAAAGGAAAATGAAGAGTTCGAGTCAAGGCTCGAGTAAAGTAGAGAGATCACGAGTCGGAACCCGGATCAACAAAGGAAAATGAAGAGTTCGAGTCAAGGCTCGAGTAAGGTAGAGAGATCACGAGTCGGAACCCGGATCAACAAAGGAAAATGAAGAAATCGAGTCAAGGCTCGAGTAAAGTAGAGAGATCACGAGTCGGAACCTGGATCAACAAAGGAAAATGAAGAAATCGAGTCAAGGCTCGAATAAAGTAGAGAGATCACGAGTCAGAACCCGGATCAACAAAAGAAAATGATTTGAATAAAAACCTGAGTCGGAACTCGGTTTTCCTAAAAGTTGAAAATGTGCCAGCTTGAATACTGGATTTTGAAATAATACCAGTTCAAGCGCTGGGTTTTGGTTCAGTATTGGCGATGATCTTTGGATCATTAGGAATTGTGATGGGACTGTTTGTTGAAATCCCCAATACCGACCGGATTGTTATTAATGCAATTGAATGCAAATGAATATGAGTTGATGCATATGAATGCACATGTGCATGAAATGAGGAATTTGTTTATCCTGCCTGCATATAGAACAAAATTTTAAAATGCCCCAGTGTAACTGGGAAAGAAAGTTGGATCATTATTTGAAGGAAACAGGAAGGATTACAAGAGGAGAATAAATGTTTCAAGTATAAAACTTTTTCAAGTGTCGAGCATTGATAGGATCTGGCAATTCTACTCCATCGGCATTGATGAGCCGATATGAGTTGCGGGATAATGCTTCTTTGACAACATAGGGACCTTCCCAATTTGGCGACCATTTGCCGCCAGGACGATGCTTGAGATAAGCTGTGGATCGAAGTACTAGATCATTGACTTTGAATCTTCTTTCGATGATAGACTTCGCATATTGCCTGGCTACTCTCTGGCGATAGGATTGAGCATGCTCTGCTGCTTTTAGTCTTCTCTCGTCGAGTAAGTCTAGCTGCACTAGTCGCTGCTGCTGGTATTGATCAAGAGGTAATTGCAGAAGTGAAGCAAATTTCAAAGCGGGCTTCTGAACATGTAGCGGCAATACTATTTCTGTTCCATAGACCAGTTCTGATGGAGTAGCATTCGTTGGTGTACGAATGGTGGTCCGATAGGCCCATAGTGCATCGTGGATCTTCTCATGCCAGTCACGGCCTGTTTCCACAGTTCGCTCCAAGATACGAATTAAAATCTTGTTGGTGGCCTCTGCCTGACCATTCCCTTGAGGATAATATGGAGCGGAAAAATGGTGATAGATCTTGAATTTTGAGCAGAATGTCTTCATCTTTTCATTCTTGAAATGACTATCGTTGTCTGATACAATGTCATGCGGGATGCCGAAACGGCAAAGGATGTTCTTGTGAATAAAAGAGACCACATGTCGGCCTTCTACTGTGCGGAGACTGATGGCTTCTACCCACTTGGTGAAGTATTCTGTTGCGGCAAGGAAATATTTGTGGCCATTTGAAGCTGAAGGAGTGATGGGACCTACGACATCGAAGGCCCACATGGAGAATGGCCATGGAGAGACAATAGACTGTAAATAAGTTGCCGGAGCATGGATAGAAGGTGCATGTATTTGACATTGCACACACTTCTTCACATAATGATAACAGTCTTGTTGCATAGTCTTCCAATAGTACCCTGCTCTTATGATTTGCTTGACAAGGGTTTGGTAGCCAACGTGACCACCACAAATGCCTTCATGTGCTTCTCGCACGACTTCTTTGGCTTCGTCTTCATCTAAACATCTGGAATACTCTGAACTGAATCCACGACGATAGAGGACATTGGCCAAAATAAAGTATCGAGTAGACATACGCTGGATTGCTCGTTGCTCTTTCTTTGAGAGTTCTGGAGGAAATTCGCCAGTTTCTATGAAAGTTTTGATGTTGTAATACCAGGGCTTCTTCCTTTGCTCAGCCTGGTTTACCTGTTCCGCTGGAATGAAGGCAGGTTGGTCAAGTCTGCCAATTTCAAAAGAGCGACAAGATTCTCCATTTTTGAATGCCATAATGGAGCCTAAACTGGCTAGACTATCGGCCACTTGATTAAAATCTCTCTTGATATGGAAGAGCTGGAATTCTTCAAACTTGCTGATAAGAGCTGAAACAATTTTCTGATAGGGAAATAGCTTCTGATCTTTGACCTGCCATTCGGCTCGAACTTGATTGACAACAAGTAGTGAGTCACCGTAGGCATGTACTCTCTTGACATTGAAGTCTAATAGAATCCTTAGACCTTAAATCAGGGCTTCATATTCAGCCATGTTGTGAGTACATTGAAAATCTAACTTGAGAGAAAACGGAATCATCTCTTTTTCAGGAGTGATTAATAGGATTCCGATGCCTATTCCCGCCATATTCTTAGAACCATCGAAAAATAAATTCCAGACTGGAGATTGCTGGATGTTGCAAATTTGCTCATCAGGGAAGTCATCTTCGGCCAGAGGAAAATCCGCCAATTGATCTGCAATTGCTTGGCCTTTGATTGATTGTTGCGAGACGTATTCTAGGTCATACTGCATCAGTAAGACTTGCCATTTTGCGACTCGTCCGCTTAGGAAAGGTTGCTCTAAGATATACTTGAGAGGATTGAGTTTAGACAAGATTTTGACTTCTGATGCTAGCAGGTAGTGTCTTAGCTTCTGACACATCCATACCAGAGCTAGGCAGGTCTTCTCTATTTGAGAGTATCTCTTTTCATAATCTATGAAAGTCTTGCTCACGTAATAAATGGCGTGCTCTATCAGGCTGCCTTCTTTGTATTGCGCCAAGAATCCACCGCATGCGACTTGATTGACTGAGATGTATAATAAAAGAGGTTTTCCCAATTCTGGCGGCTTCAGGATGGGAGGATTAAGAAGATACTTCTTGATCCGATCGAACGATTGTTGGCATTCTGGTCCCCATTCGAACTTCACTCCTTTTCTGAGCAAGTGGTTGAAAGGCTCGCATCTCATTGCCAAATTGGAAATGAATCGCCGGATTGACTGCATACGTCCTTGAAGGCTACGTAGTTCTTTGAGATCCTTCGGGGGAGGCATATCAATGATAGCCTTTGCTTTGGCTGGGTCAACTTCAATTCCCTTTTTGCTGACCAGAAAACCCAACAGTTTACCTGATTCGACTCCAAAGACACACTTTTGCGGGTTAAGCCTTAACTTGTAAAGAATAAGTCTTTTAAAGACTTGATCAAGTGCTTCGAGGTGATCTTCTTCCTCTTTAGATTTTACGAGAATATCATCGACATACGCATCCATGATTTTGCGCATCTGATCGTGAAAGATGACAGCCATTGCCCGTTGATACGTTGCTCCAGCATTCTTGAGCCCAAAAGGCATAACCGTGTAGCAGAAAGTGCCCCAAGGCGTAGTAAAGGAAGTTTTTGATTGGTCGCGGGCGGCCAACTTAATCTGATTGTAGCCGGAATATCCGTCCATGAAAGAAAACATGGCATGTCCTGCCGTGCTATCGACTAGAAGATCGATGCTTGGAAGTGGATAGTCATCCTTCGGAGTTGCCTTGTTGAGGTCTCTGAAGTCTATGCAGATCCTCACTTTGCCACTTTTCTTTGGGACGACGACGATATTGGCTAACCAATCTGGGTAGTCAATAGCTCGAATAAATCCTGCTTTGAGCAGATCTTCAAGTCCTTCTTTGACTTGTTGTTCTATTCTGGGATCCATTTTTCTCAGCTTCTGCTTGACTGGCTTAGCATCCGGCTTTAAGACAAGACGGTGCTCGACCAATTTGGGGTCTAAGCCCGGCATGTCTTCATACGTCTATGCGAACACTTCTTCATGCCGCTTGAGAAAATCTATAAGCCTTTTCTTTTCTTCTGGACTTAGACTGGTTCCGATCTGGAGAATTTTTGGATCTTCCTCTGAACCGATATTGACGCCTTCAGTTGGATCTTGTACTAGAGGAAATGGTTCGTCCTGCTTCTGAACTGCGGCGAACTCCGGTAATTCCTGAAGAGACTGATCATATTCCGCACAATCATCAGACTGCTTTGCACTCTTGTCATTTTCGGTGCTTGCTTTGATTCTGTGAATTGCTGTCGGCTTCTGAAAGGCCTTGGGATTGAGTACGAGCTTCTTGATTGTCCGAGAAGTCATTCTGAAATTTTGGAGAAGAAATCTGGTTCAGACAAATTGGCCTATAGTAAGACAAGCAATCATTTGAAGAGAACCATACATAAAATGACATTGAATTATAAAATGATGAGACAGACAAAAAGGGAGTAGATGGCATCCGGATAGACAAAGAAGCTTGGAATTTTATTGATTGAATGGATCAATGACATTGGTAAAATGAGACATTTATTTGGAAAAGAATAGAAAGGAAATAACAAATGGTCTTCATTGTGCCCCTTTGACAAAAACAGTCTTCCTTGATGAGCTTCCTCCGGAGAACCCCAGTCCTGCTCTGTGGGGACGATGTTTCTGAATCATTGGCTCGATGCGGCCATCTTCATTCTTGCTGAGTCCCTTGAAGGGTTGATAGCCATGCTTCAGGAGTAAATCAAATCCCTTTCTTGACTTCATGAATTGAGGAAACAAGGGATGATCCTTAATGGTGCTGTAGTCGATTCGACCTCCAACCTTGAAGAATTGAGGACCTTTCCATTGTGTCGTGGCTACTGTGTGCAGAGATGGCTCTGATGGTGCCTGAAGTATTTCTCGATTCTCCCCGAGATTGATCTTATCACTTTCCCTGATGCTGGGAATGTCTGCATTGAATGATGGCCGAGGAATCATGGGCTGCGGGAGCCTTTCTTCTGGGTCTTCTCCCAGTATTGTGGTTATCATTCCACCCTTTTGACCACTTCACGCATTGATGGAGGGTAGAAGGCACTACATTAGCGTTATGAATCCACGTCCTACCGAGCAGCAAGTTGTAGGTTGGTGGTACGTTAACCACATGAAAAAGGACAGAGTGCACCGAATAGTTGATAAACACCTCCAAGAATATCTTGCCCTTGGCCGTTTGACCATGATTGTCAAACCCATAGATAGTGATGGGATCTGGAATGTATTCTTCATCCTTGATCCCTAATGCCTTTGCGGTCATTTCAGGACATATGTTGAGGCTACTGCCTCCATCGACCAGCACATGCGGTACCGTCATTCCTCTGACTCGAACGACAATATACAAGGCATTATTATGAAAGGAATGAGGCTTTGGAAGGTCCTCATCTGAAAAGGTGATTGGCGCATTGGTCATGGCAGAGTTCACAATCTGTGCCATGTCTTCAGGAGTAGTAGTGGGCTTAACTTTGATTTTCCTGAGTAAATCATCCAGTACTTGCTGGTGCTTGCTAGAATTCTTGGCCAAGTCAAGGATGGAGACATTGGATAAAGCAGTCAGAGGCTTCTGACTTGACTTCTCTGGCCTTGGTCTAACGATTTGCTTGAAGAAGTCAGGAGTTCCTTTTGATTTGGGAATTGACTTCACAGGTGCTTCCGCAACTTTCATTTTACCGAATGCTGAAATTAAGTCCATCTTCTTAGAATCTGGAGCTGCTTGTCGTAGCACCGTCACCTGATGTTGAACTTGGAGATCTTGCGCAGAACATGGCTTGATATGTTCATGCGGTAGGAAGGGTTGTGCAGATACTACTGCTGTGGTGTGCGAAGGGAAGGGGCGGTTGAGAATGTCCATTTTCTCTTCTTCTTCTCCTTCTACCAATAGATTCTTTTCAATGAGATCTTGCACGATGTTTTTGAGAACAAAGCAGTTCTCGGTATTGTGTCCCACTGTCTTGTGGAACTTGCAGAACTGATCTTTCCATTTCCCCATGGGCACAGGAGGATCGGCCAATCTGGGCAATTTGACCATCTCTTTTGATAGCATGTACTCGAGCACGTCCTCGAGCGATTGGTCAAGGGGAGTAAACTTTCTGTCATAGCTCCATCCTTCATGTTTGGTTTTCTCGCGCAGCTTCGGCCCTTGATCCTGCTGAGGAGGCTTGCTGTACTGAGGAGCAGGCTTTGCTTTCTGATCTTTGTTGTTCGAACTGCCTGAGCTGTAGCAGTAATCTTTCTTCTGCCCTTTGTGCTGATTACGGCCTTTGCTGTTGTTGTTGGTAGAATAAGTGAAGTGAGCTTTCTTCTTCTGCTCACCATGGGAGTTGTTCTTGGAAAAAGTGAAGCCTTCATAGACTCCATTTTCCACACTTAGCTCGAGCCATTCGGCTCGTTCAGTCAGCTCAATGAAGGTCCTGGACGGCGCTGTGGAAATTAATCCTCTTAACGGCTGCGAGAAATTGTTGAGGATTAAGGACAATGCATGCCTTTCCGAGATAGGATCTCTCATCTTGTTACAGGCTGATCTCCATCTGTGAATGAAGTCCCGTGCTTTTTCATTCTCATTCTGCCTCAAATTGCAGAGATGACTTAATGTAGGCAGCGCTTCTGTGTTGAACAAGAAGCGTTCAATAAAGAGATTTACAACTTTATCGAACTCCTTGAGCTCGATGGGGTTGATATGCTCAGCATACCATTTGGCGGCAACTCCTTCCAAGCTGCGGGGGAAGCATAGAAACAATGCTCGGTTATCCCTTCTGAACCTCGAGCATTCTGCGAAGAAGGTGGCGAGATGAGCTTTTGGGTCGCCAGAACCATCGAACTTGATGAATTTACGAGGGAGATTCTCCAGATCGTCATCCCCTTCTAAGCCGTCATAGAAGTCCTCACTGGTGAAGACTTTCTTGCCCTTGTCGCGGGCTTGCAGATCTTTGACAATTCGGGCCATTTCTTTAAATTGCGCTTGTAAAGGCTCTTCTTTATCTCTGCTCTTGGATCTGCGGCTTTTACTTTGGCCACGCTTCTGAAATGCCGAAGGCACCTCATATTCTTCATCTGTATCTTCAGTGGAATCTGATTCATCTGAAATCTCTTCTGGCTGGATCTGCTTCTTGGGAGCCTTCTTACCCCTGTGACCATGGAACTTTTCTCTAAATGGGTTCCTTTCTGAGCTGGTCCCGGGCTGCTCACTCATCATTTTGTTCATCATTTTTCTGAACATGGCATACATTTGAGGGTCTATGCCATCGTCTTCTTGCTGCTGCTCTCGACTCTTCTCAGATCGAGGGGAACTCATCTCTTCTTCCGAGGCTGACGAGTACTGGGATGCTGTGGTTCTTTTGCCTGATCTTGTCTCAACCATCAAATGATATGGATGCTCTCTGCAGGGCAAAAGACCTGATTAGATTTTGAGGGAATTAGCTTTTGGAGGAAATATTTGCTGAAAATATGGTAGACAATTTGGAAAAGATGTCCCATTACTAGGGACTGAGTCGTCGTGGGAATCACGACAATTGTGTTGTCATTCCTTCTGCAAAAGAAATAAACAACGAAAATATGCCTTGTTACCTAGGCGAGGTCGTCAAACCACAATAGGAAGAAAGAGAATTTTATTAAAATGAGAAGAATAAGATTTTATTGATCTTGACAAAGAGGTGGAGGACAGACAATTTGCCACCATTCATGATAGTCGGCAGACACTCTAGGACCTGGAAAGATTTTAAGAGAGACAAAGGAATCCCAGCCGTAGCGGGCAGAATGATATGCCCCGGACCATTGTGCGGAAGTGAGATCAAACTCTGCCATAGTTCCTGATAACAGTCGGGCTTCGACGTACTGCTGCCTTTGAGAGAATTGCCGAACACATCTCTCTGGTTGATAATAAGTGCAGAAGAATGGTCCCAGCAACTTGAACCGCTTGCCATAAGCGTAGGTATATCTGGGAGGAGACAGCTGCCGATCAAAATAGTCCCAAACAACGTCATCCTCTTGAATGTTGTTGATCATAGACCGGTACTGCGCCACTGGAAGGAGTTCTTGACCATTGTATCTGAAAGAGCTTGCTCGGGCTGGAACGTGCTGGAAAAACCAGGACTGAAGTGCGTAGATGCATCCTTCAACTAAAATGGACTCTCCGAGTGAGAATCGAGTCAGACCTCGATAAAGGAAGGCGAGCGCTGCCATGGCTATAGAGAGGCGATTGGTTTGCCGACTTCCCCATCTTCTCATAAGCTGGATTATCCTGATGTCCATGTAGTTCTGTCCATCTGGGAAAAGGGACAGTCCTACAGTGCATAGAACCATTGCATTCTGAATCTTTTCTTTGGCTGTTCTTGAAAGTGAGCTGACTTCGACGAAGGTCCCGTACTGGCGGTACAATTCAAGTAGGTCAACATATTCATCTCCTTCTAACTGGATCAGGGGCCAAGATCGGCGGCCTGTCATACGAGCTAAGGAGTCTCGGGGGTCCAAACCCTTGACATTGATAAGAAATTGATGCTCTAATGGGTCGCTTGGTCGACCAGCTGGTTCTGGCAACCCCATGATTTCTGAAAATTCATCCATTAAAACAGTCATCTCTCCCCACGGGAACCAGAAGGTACATGTTCGAGGATTCCATCGCTCTGCCATTGCATGGATCAGGTTGCCATTGATGGTCTGCTTTCCGACTGCTGATGCCAGCTCTAATCCGCACTCGCTCAAATGGTCCAGGAACATTCGGGAAAAGCTCTTTAGCCAGGAATAATACCACCGGGGAATGAAAGTTCCGGTGCTAAGGGCTCGATGTTCAGGACGACCTTGTCGCACCTCGAAGGAGATGTGACCTTCAGGAAAGATAGGATCGACTTGACTGGATGCCATTGAACTGAAAACAGAGAAAGACTCAGAATGAGACTTAGGAAAATATGAGAAATTTTGAAAAATTTTGCAGGTAGGATAAAAAGGCAGCTAGAAATTCGAGATCCAGTAGAATGGTAGAATGTAAAATCGCCTGGAGTTTTGAAAGAAATGGGATATTTGAAAAAATCATCCAGGGTTTGAGGAAAACATCTTGTGGAAAATAAGGATGTTTTGAAAAAGGCCTAATGAGTTAAAACATTGGGAAATAAAGAATTGAGAAAATCATACATACAATCTCATCCTGCACAAACATTTATGCACATTCAGCACTCCCTAAAAGGCTGACTCTAAATGCATCCATTTGAAAACAGTTGTAGGACCCTAATCCTAACTCTAGGTTCAGATCATCTTTGTCCAATCCAGTTATGCCGATATACCCGAATCGAAATCCAAGGTACGTGGCATAGAGTTTCAACTCCGGTTCTAAGGTAAGGTTTTCCAACATCCTTAAGCGCCTACCGATATACTTCGGACTGTGGCCCGCGGTACGTGGTAGGGGGGTGTTAACCCAAATAGTTGGCCCAGTTGTGAGGCTCTGTCCCGAACTATGGTTCTGGAAGAGAGCCCAGCAACGTGAAGACCGGGTAATGATAGGTAATGGAGATTTGAAAAAATGATCTCATGCAAGAAATAGGGGGCTCTAAGTCCTAGAGAGATAGATTTTGAAAATTTTGAAGAAGCATACATTGTTTGCATTCAGATCCTAAATTGAGGAGAGTTGTATTTAGACCTAAGTCTATGTGAGCATGAAAATTTCTCCTCAATATGGTCCTACCAAACCATGCCTAAGCTATATGCATTCAATGTCAGCTGGGTCAGAATCTAGGCTCCTAGGCTCACATGATATTGAAAGTAAAAGAGCTGACATTTTATGAACATAATTTTGATAATTGAACTAAGTCAAGCATAATTTTGATCAGACAAGGACAGGTCCCATCACGGTCGCCAAACCTGTTTTCGTCGCGAAATTTTTCCCCCGTCTTCCCTTCCTTGCGGAAGAGAAAAAGAGAGAAACGCTTTCGCGCTTCAAACTTTGACCGGATTTTGGAAATTGTTTTGAAATACTCGCCTCCGTTTTTTAAAATTGCGGGAAAATCCATGGGATGGGGCTCGACCTGTCGGTACGAGGTTCGACCGTTCCTGCCGCCTTTAACAGGGGTAATCGAACCAAGGACCAAAACTATGCTTGACTTAGCGAAATTATCAAAGTTATGTTCTATCCTAAATGCATAGAGAATTCAGGCATGTGCTATGAGATTTTGGAAAATGCCAGTTGGAAAACATGATGTATGCTTAGAAAAACTTTGGAGTTGGAAAGAATCTCTCAGGAAAAAGGTCAATTTCTCAGGAAACTCAGATAAAAAAAAGGGGTTTTTGAAAACATGAGAAAGCTTATAAAGATGTGGAAAAATCAGAAATAGTTGAAAATCTTGGGAAAATGGAAGTGATTCTTGAGAAAAGATGGACTTTTTGAAAAGGGAAGCACTTCTTAGGAAAACTTGGACTTTGAGAGTTTTCTTAGGAAAATGATGGAAGATTTATAGGAAAGCTCATTGGAGAAGGAAATTCAAAACTTGGGAAATTGAAATCCTGAGAATTTTACCCTTGAAATACTTGGAAATCGATTTTGATCTTGGAAAAAGATTGGAAAACTCTTTTGAAGCTCTTAAGAAAATAACATTTTCCAGGGAAAACTATGGGGAAATTGACTTGGGAAAACTGATTTTGAAAGATTCTTAGAGTTTCTTGAGAATGAAATTTCTTGAGAATGAAATTTTCTTAAGAAAATCATAAGAAAACCAATGATTTCATGATGCAAATGATATGAGTGAATGAATGCACTTTGAAAAGATTTTCTAAGAGATTTGTTGGGAAAATGTGCATTAAGTCAAGATAAATCCTTCACATATCCTGACTGTGGCCATGAATATGCTCAGAATTTAGTTGATTTGATGCACATGATTTTGAAAACTTTGGAAATATGATGTGCATTTTAAGATAGCCTAAGAGTGTAGGCTCAATGTGACTAGTAGAAAGATGATGGATCTGGGTCTCGTCCATATTCCGACTGGGGCCGTAAATATGGATCCCACCGAGTCCATCAACTCCCTAAGAGTTGGTGCACGTGCCATTCGTGAACATCCATAGTGCTTTTGAAATAAAATGCATGAATCATATAATCAGGATATTGCATAAAATCAAACTATATGATATGCATCCTAGTCTAAGCAGGAAGTTAAATCTCTTATTCCAAAATTTACATTATTACATCACTAAATAAAGGAAATAAAAGAAATTTGCAGACTTCAGCTCCTTCTTTGGAATGTCCCTGCCAAGCTTGAAATAAAGTTAGCTCAAATATGTGGGTTTTTCCAAGATTTTCCAATAATATTATGAAATTATTGGATTTAATTGGATATAAACCCTATTCTCGTGCTTCCTTGATATTTTGAAATGATGAAAATGCTAGAAATTCAGTGAAAAACAATTTGAAATTCGGAATTGAGGTTAAAATGACCAAAATACCCCTAATTATAAAGTTATACCTTTAAAATCAGGGTTTTTTGAAGGAAAACTTGGTAAAATTGAGATTTTGAAGTTCTAAGTGAATCAAATGATGATGAAATGTAGTAAGAGACATGATGACATGCTGCTAAACACATTAGGACTGTAAAATCAGAATTTGGTATTTCGCAATTTATCAAAAATAACGATTTTCGCTTATTTTTCGCTTGGATCTGGGTCCTGCGGGACCCTATTTTGGTATTATGGATGATCCGAACCTCAAATGGATTCCAAATTGCACCAAATTCGGTATGAAGCATCTAAACACTCTGATAAACAACCTAGAATGCTAAAAATCACGAAATGATATGATTTAAATGCTAAAATTCAAGGAAAGTCCTAAAATGATGGATTTTGCCTATGGATCCGAACCAAATGCAATGCCTAATATGATAATGCAAGATTTACACCATGGAAACTTCTGATATTTTGCAGACTGCTAAAAGACCCGAAATGGAACATTTTTGGTTTTTACAGCCTCGGGATTTGAGCCATGGTGAGTTCAATAACAGGGATTTAGTTCTGACAGAGGTAAAAATCACACTAATCTGATGTAAAATGCTAAAAAAATACAAAACGGCCATGAAAATTTATGAAATTAATCAGAGTTATGCACGACACCTATATGAACAACTTTCATGTTTATGACTTTGGCATTTGATCAACGGAAGCACAAATAAAAATATAACTATTTCTGCCTAAACTAACAGAACAGACAAATATAGCAAAACAAGGGGCTGACAAGAAAAATCCGAAGCAGGGGTCAACACTGTTCTAAAAATTACAGGTTTTTAGATGAAAACAGAGGACACCACGGACATAACTTTCACTTTTTACAGTTTCGGATTTGGAGCAACACACAAAGAGAAACCATAGCCCTAAGTCGATCCAAGATCTCAGAGGCCCAAATTAGGCTCTGACACGTGTACCGACATCTCGGATTTTTTTCAGACATAAAAAAAATCAGAAAAATCTTATAAAATCATATTAAAAACTAGACATTCTCCCGAGTTCAAAACATCTTTCGGATCGAAAATCGGATCTCCCATGAGGGATATCTCGATTTTACAAGTCGGAAAATGATTTTCAAAATGTATCCCGGGTAACAAAACCCGACTTGACATTTTGAATGTTTACCGCAGTAAACAAATTCAAATGCCTCCGAATTTTTGGCAAAATTTCAGGGACACCTAAGGGCGCATTTCATGATTTTTTTTGGAATTTTTAATAAAAAACAAATGCATGAAATGACGTGTGGACTGACTGACAAAAACAGAGACCTACTGAAAATAAGCAGAATTGAAATAAAGGCTAAATTAATCCTAATTAATTCATGAAATGTATTAAATGAATGAAATAAAATGCAAATTAAACCTAGCTAACTATATGAATGTTAAAAATCATCAAGGAAGCATAATGAAACATTTTTATGTATGTCGTTTTATGAGAATAGCTCAATCCATCCCTCGGATGAGCTCTTTCTTCAAACGACCCCCGATTCGAATTATGGAATCCAATCAATGGGAAAAGAAGTGCACCTTGCTTCGTTATGCAGCGTAGGAGCTCTTGAAAGGGGCAGCTATCACGAGCTTCCTTCGTCCTTCGCTCCGAGCTTCGGATGGTCCACCAAAATCGAGCTCTGTTGGAATCGAATTGGCCACAGCACGAGCTCTACTCCGCCTTCTTCAAAGCGCCAACGGGGGCACGATTTCCAAAGTTCAAAATCGGATTTTAGGAAGGCTAGGTCGGATTTTGCAAGTTCACAAGAGCTAAAAAAAAAAATCCTCTCTCTAGGCTGGGCGTGAACCCTTGTTTTTATAATTTTTCTGAAAATTTTTGAAATTCAAACAGGTTCAATCTGAGCCCTCCATGTGGCGCCATCTCAGGGGGTGCCATCTGGGGGTTTGAAATTCGAATTTGGCTTTTGCAGGGAGCCCTCAGGTGGCGCCACCTCAAAAGGCTATTTTGATTTTTTGAGAAAAATAAAAATGGAAATTTTGTGGGTGAGACACCTCGGCAGGGGAAATTTGAAATTTTTTAAAAGTTAGCTTGATTCTCTCTGCAGGGAGCTCCCAGAAGGCGCCACCTCAGAGGGTGCTCTCTTGGAATTTGAAATTCAAACTCACCTTTTGTAGGGAGTCCTCAGGTGGCGCCACCTCATGGTGGGCTACCTTTATTAAAAATAAAAAAAAATAAAAATGGAGCCAAGTGGAGTCCTGGAATGGTGCCACCTCAAAAGGTGTTTGACACATGTCAGAAGGACAGAGCAGTGGGCTTAGAAGGCGCCACCTCAGAGGAATTTGAATTTTGCTTTTTCTGGTGAAAGGAGATCTGGACATGTGGCAGTCCAGGATGGTTCCAAGTGTCAGCCTGCTGGAGAGGCTTTCTCAGATGGCGCCACCTCAGGGGGAAGTTTGAAATTCAAATGGAGGTTGGCCCTAGAGGAATGGAGGATGGACATGTGGCGCCACCTCAGGGTGGCTCCTACAATGCCATGTGGCAAGAGGGAGGAAAAAGAGGGAACGGGACATGTGTCTCCTACTTTTCTGAAAAAAAGTAGGGAGAGGACATGTGTCCTCTACTTTTTCTGAAGGAGTGAGAAGGAGACATGTGTCACCTTCTTTTCCTGAAAGAAGTAGAAGATGACACGTGGCAGAGGGGTGAGAAGGAGGGAAGGGACATGTGGCGCCCTCATATGCCATCTGGAAAAATCAGAGCTCCGGATTTTCGCCACCTAATGCCTTGTTTGAATTTTAAATGGTTTGCTTTTTCTGAAGAAGGCCAGGAGTGACATGTGTCTCCTACTTTTCTGAAAGAGGTAGGGAGAAGACATGTGTCCTCTACTTTTTCTGAAAGAAGCAGAGAATGACACGTGGCAGAGGGGAGAGAAGGTGGGCCAAGCCATGTGGCGCCATCTCAGACAGGATGAAAAAGGTAGGAGTTCTTGATTTTCGCCACCTATGGGGATTTTTGAATATTTGAATTCTAGCTTTTCTGAAGAAAGCAGAAAATGACACATGGCACTTGCTTTTTCTGAGGAAATGAGAGCTTGCCATGTGTCCTCTGCAGGAGACACTCCAGATGGCGCCACCTCAGAGGAGACAAGCCTACTTTTTCTGTAGGAATTTATGAGTGACACATGTCTCCTACTTTTTTTGAGAAAAGTAGGGAGAGGACATGTGTCAGGCTACTTTTCTAGAAGGAAGGAGAGGTTGACACGTGTCCCCTGCAGGAGACACACTTCAAGTGGCGCCACCTCAGAGGAGACAAACTCCACTTTTTCTAGACAGGACAACCTATGACACTTGGCATCTTCTGGTAGTCTTTGAAATGACACATGGCGCAGGATGGATACTAACACATGGCAGACATGTGGCGGCTTCTTAAGGTAGCCCCACACTGACACTTGGCATGGAAATGGGGGGAGAGAGAAAGGACAAGTGGCACCAATCCAGGGGACAAGGCTCCTATATTTTTGGGTTTTTCAAAATTCAAATTTTCAAAAGGAAAGCTTGTGTGACACCACCTCAGTGTGGGTCCCACATTGCTTCTTTATTGAAATAAGGATAAAACCACAACTTCTTTTTGGAATTTTCATAAAATCTTGACTGATGGGCAAAACAGGAATTTTGGAAAGAGTTGGCCCTTGTAGGGCGATTTTGTAAAAGAAAGATATTTGAAATTGTCAAAAAGGGCAAAATCTGAGGTGAAGTGACTCAAATCCATATTGAAAACTATCCAGATGGTTTTCCTGAGGAAATATTTTGAAATTCAGAATCCTGGGGGTAAAATGGGAAAAATTGATAATTTTGAAGACCCAGGGTTTTGAAATCAATTTTGAAAAGAGTTAAAATTCTAATCTGGATTGAAAATTTTGAAATCAAGAGTTCTGGACCTCAAAATGACATGCTGTGCAGTGCAGTGATTTGAAATGCTCATGCAATGATATGCAATGTCATGTCTTATGAAATGCAATCTTGAATCAAGACTTGGAGATGTCTGTCTCCTGTCAGGAGTAAAATTTTGAACATCTGAGCTGAAATTAGAGAAATTTTGAGAGTTGCAGATGAAATTTGGACTTTTGCAAGGTCCGACTCAGAAAATGACCATTTTGCCCTCCAGCGATTTCAGAGGCTGGATGTTGATGCTTGGTGGAAATGTTGGGGAGGTGAGTGAAAATTTGGGGTGTTTACAGGGACCCTTAGACGATTTTTTCTTGAGGAGCATTTCTCTCCCCCTTCTTCTCTAAACTGTGAGTGAGGTAAGAGAGATTGTGGCTAAACCTAGTGCAGCCCTCCAACCGTGTACACCACCTCCTTCTTATCCACTAAAGCCTCGAAGGTGAGACACCTAACCCTCTTCACCTACCGTGGATTTCGAATGGGCATTTGGCTTCTTTTCTCATTGTCGATTTTCTTGAGCTAAGTAGTATGCATTTTTGAATAGGTGGATTTTACGTTTTGAGAACACTTTGATAGTCTTATTGGTTCCACGTTGATGTTTTTCCTAAGCATGGTTGCATGCATTGAAGTGGAGTTATCGATTGAACATTTTAGTTTTGATTCTTCATTCATGTGTGTAAACACCCCAACTTTTCACCCTCATCCAGTGTTTGTCCATTTCATGTGTCATTGCATATCATTACATGTATTTTGCATATCATTTCATCGCATTGCATAGCATTGCATGTCGTTGCATGTCATTGCATTTCATTTTCGAGATTTAGCACTCCTATTTCAAAACATTCAATCCAGATTTGAATTTTAAAGCTTTTATTTCAAAATCAATTTCAAAACCTGGGTTTTTATTCAATACTCTGTCATTTTCCAACCCAGGACTTTATATTTCGAAATATTTTCTCAGAAAACAATCTGGATTCATTTCAAATTCAAATTTTAATCGATTTCAATTCACAGATGAGACCCATTGAGGTGGTGTCGCTTCTGAATTACTCTATTCATCAAATTTCTTAAATTTTTGAAAGTTTCAGTCCGATCAGGACTCTATCTCAGAGTCCTAATCCGGTCAGAAGTCTGTTTTGAAATCTGTTTTACTTCCATTTTCAGTCTTTTTCGATTATTGTCAAAATTTAGGTCATTTTACAGAGTCCAGTTAGTTCAAAACTGTATTTTAGAGTTCGGTCGAGTTAAGAGTCTAACCCTGACTGTGTTTTCCGACTTATTTCATCATTTCTTGGTAAAATCTTTCAAAAATTTTTACATTTGAATTCTAAAATTTAAAATCTCAGAGTCCTAAGAGTTCAGGACTCTAATTCGGAGTTCCAGTTCGCTTGAGACCCTATTTTCAAAGATCTTGAATTTCAAATACTGATTTTAACCCCTTTTCAAAGCCATTTTCAGTGTTTATTTCAAAATTCTTCAAAACTCGATGTGGGCCCACTCAGTTGGAACCATATCCAGAGGGGTTTTGACCCAGTTAGAACCCTATGTCATTTCAAAACTTTTAATTTCAAGCTTACTTTTGAAAATCTTTTGAAAACTCCTTCAATTTCAAGTTTTAAAATCATCTTTTTGTAAAAACTCAAGTAGGGCCCACTCGGGGTGGCGCCATATTCGAGTAAGTCAGGGCTAGACTAGGGTTAGTCAGTGTCTTGGTTAGTGTTAGAGGTTTAGAAGAGTCAAAATTCATTTTAAAAACTCATTTTGAAGTTTAGTTTTTAAAACTAGTGTTTTTAAAGGTTTTTAAAAGGTGTTTTAAAATTCAAATGTTAAAAATGCCAAGTGGCATTACATTTGGGGATTTTTTAGGAGAGTCTAGGGGTTAATTAGGTATTAAATAGGATAATTTAGGCTAGAGGTAGGATAGTCTTTACACCCCAAAATCGCCCCCCTTAGAAGAGTCCAATTTTTTTAAAACATTTGATTTTTAACCTAATTTTTTTTTATAAATAGAAGGCCATAGGGGGGTCGATTTTTCCAACTTGCTCTCCTTGGGATTCTTGGAGCTTCTCTCTCCTCTCCAGCCCTTCTTCCATTGCAGCCACCTCAAGGTAATTATTTTGTTTAATTTTTAGCTTTTATTTCATGTTTTTAATAGTTTTAAATCAATTTTAGCCATTAATACCTCCTATTTCATGGATTCAACCATGGTTTCACCTCAAGAATCAGCAAGAACGATCCAAGAAGGTGATCTAACCCTGTTTTATGTGATTCACAGGGATTTTAATCCATTAGAATTGATTTTAATATGATTCTTTACATTATTAACCAATAAAATATATGATTTACTCTTTTAATGGGTTAAATCTATGTTTTAAAGGTGATATCAAATTTCAGCCATTGATTCCCTGTTTTTATTTTATTTTCATGGTTTATTCATGTTTGTTTTACGTTCTATAGCATAGAAATAATTTTTATTTACTGTTTTATGGTTTATTGTATTGATTTACATTAGTTAATGCATGGTTTTTCAAGTTTCTTAAATTTCTGTGTGTTTTAGGTTTAGAACAGTAAAGATAATCTTATGTCGGATTGAAGTACTCATTGTTTATTTTTGATTTTTTATATGTGATGTATGCATGAGTTATTGAGTTACGGTAGAAAAATCAGAGGTTTTGGATCTCGGGAACCCTGTCAAAAAAATCAGACATCAAATCGGGTTTTTAAAGCTTTAAAATCGTGGTTAAAATCAAGAAGGTAACTTACTGTTATGATATTTCTCTCATCTTATATCCGATTTTAGATATGTAAAGTGATATGGATTCACATTGAGTAGATCTGTTTGCTGTGAAATTTTCGGATTTTTTGGTCATTGTTTAGTATTTTTCCTCTTTCAGAGAATCGGTTTTTAAATTTAAAACTCGTTAGGGTTTACCAAAACCCTAATCAGACTTGTGTTAGTCATAAATCCCAAACCACAGATCCGATTTTAGATATGTAAAACGTGAGTATTGTTATTTTTCGGTTTACTGTTCACCACTAAAATTTCAGAGATTTTTGTTTAGAATTGATATTTATTTCTGTATTTTCAATCTGAAGTAGCCGTTTTAATCCCTGTTAAAAGTGATATATTTTAGCTCAGATTGCCAGAAGGGTTTCTCCCTAACCGGATATGATTTTTCCGATCTGTAAATTGTGAAATCTCTATTTTTCTTCTTAGTTAGTCTCTGTAAAATTTCATAAATTTCCATAGAGATTTGACCCCTGGTTCAGGTCATGGACTGAGACTGGTTGGTGAATTAGGTCAAAAATAACATATTTTTAGGGTTTAATGCAATTTTCGGATTAATTCAATGTCAAAAAATTAATTTTATAATTCCAATTCGACATTAGGGTTATAAAAAGTGCAGGTACCAATTTTTATGGATTTTGGAATCCATTTGATCTCTGAATTAAGCAAATTGCAAAACCGGGTTCCTGAAAGATCCAAAAACACTGCTAAAATCACAGTTTTTGTGATATTCTTGGATTTTCGTGTATAAGCATATATTTTTAGGGTTTAATCATATTCATAATCATATTAGGATGCTTTAGGTTTAATTTGATGCTCATTTGATTTCATTTAGTGCATAAAACCTAAGTTTTTACCAAAATTTATTTCAGAAAACCCTGATTTCAAGGCCATAGTCTTGCTATCGGGGGCAATTTGGTCATTTGACCTAAATTTCGAAATCCCTAACCCTAATTTTCATATTTTTAATCATGTCATAGCATATTTAGTTTGATTTATTCTCATTTGAATTTCAAAACTTGCATTTTACCAAATATCTTTCTGAAAACCCTAATTTCAAGGCCATAGTCTTGTTATTAGGGGTATTTTTGTCATTTTGAACCCAATTTCGAAATTTCATATCTTATATTCGTGTTTATTTAAGTTTAATTCATATTTTTATCATTTTAATTTAAGGGAATCAAGGAAAAGGCTTATATCTAGAAAAATCCAGTAATTTCTAGATATTACTAGATAAATCTAGAAAAGCCAACATATTTTCATTAATCAAGTTTTCTAGTTTTGCAGGTACATTGAAGATTTTATTTTTCATGTATTTAAATTTCAATAGTGATGTAATTTGTAATTAAACTTTGGAATAAGAATTTACATTTCCTGCTTAGCTTAGGCAGCATTGCATATAGTTTATTTTTTTTAATAATGTGTGATGGATGATGATTCATGCATATTTTTACAAATTCACCATGGTCTACACGAATGGCACATGCACTATCTTCTATGAAGTTTATAAACTTGGTGGAATTTGTATTTATGGCCATAGTCAGAATACGAATGATACCTAGATTTATGATCTTCACATTAGCCACATTCAGCCTACACTCTTAGGCTAACTTCAAAAATGCACTGCATTTCTCAAAAATACAAAAAGTATTTCTCAATTCCTCAAATCCATATTCATTCATTTCATGCATTTGCCGATTCCAATCTCAATTCAAAGAAGTTCATTTTCTCAAAATCTCCTAAGTCTTATAGCAAAATCGATTTTCCCAAAAGCATTGAATTTCAAAGAATATTTCAAGTGTTTTTCAAGTTCATAAACTCAATTTTTCAAAGTTATGCAGTCAATTTCAAAGTTTGAAGTTAGAATTTTTCTAAGTCTTATTCAAAAGAATATGGATTTGCCAATGACATTTCAAATATTTCCCAAGTTCCAAATTCAAATTTTGTAAGTTAGAATTTCAATTTCAAAGTTTGAATTCAGAGAAACCAAGTCTCTCAGAATCAATTTTTGCCAAATGTCAAGGATTCCTCAAAATCGATTTTATTTCTCTTAGAAGTATATTTCAAATCCCAATTCACGATTTTCCAAGATTTACATTTTCTAAATATTTCAATCATTCAAAGAAAACATCATGTTTTCAAAATGTGCATTTTCTGAAAATTCATAGCACATGCCTGATTCTATGTGCATTTAGAAATTAGAATATGATTTAGACAAGTTGAATAGAGTAGAGCATAAGATTGATCATTGGTTCAATTACCCCTGTTAAAGGTGGCAGGAACGGTTGAACCTCGTACCGACAGGCGAGCCCCATTCTACGGAATTTTTCCGCATTTTTAAAACGGAGGTGAGTTATTTTCAAAATCTTTTTCAAAGGTCAGTTTGATTTGCAAAAGGTTACAAATTTTGCGATGATAACAGGTTTGGCGACCGTGATGGGACTTGTCTTCGCCTGATCAATTTAATGCTCTACTTAGTTCAAGTTGTCAAAATCGATTTCCATGGAATATCAGCTTTTAATTTATGCTATCATGTGAACCTAGGAGCCTAGACTTGAACCCTGCTGACTTGGAATGCATATAGACTAGGTATGATTTGGTAGGACCATATTGAGGAGAATTATTCATGCTCACATAGACTTAGGTCTAATACAACACTCCTCAATTTAGGAATTGTATGAAAACAATGTTTGCTTCTTCAAATATTTCAAAATTCTATCTCTTTAGGACTTAGAGCCCTCTGTTTTCTTGCATGTGCTCATATTTCAAAAATCACCCTACCTATACTGTCCCGGTCTTCACGTTGCTGGGCTCTCTTCCAGAACCATAGTTCGGGACAGAGCCTCACAACTGGGCCACCTATTTGGGTGAAAACCCCCTGCCACGTACCATGGGCCATAGTCCAACGTATATCGGCAGGTGCTCAAGGATGTTGGAAAACATGAACCTAGAACCGGAGAAATTGATTTTATGCCACGTACATCGAGCCTTGGCTTGAGTATATAGGCATAACTGGATTGGATACAGATGATCTGAACCTTAGAGTTAGGATTAAGGTCCTACAGCTATTTCAAAATTTGTGCATCTAGAGTCAGCTTTTAGGGAATGCTGTTTGTGCATACTTGTTTATGCAGAATTTGATTGAATATGTTATTTCCTTTTTATTTTCCATATTTTTCCCAATTTTCTAAAATACTGGACGATTTTCTCAAAATTCCCCAATCTATGTCCATGTACTGTCCATGTTTTAAACCTTGAATGATTTTCCAAATACTTCATTTTCCATTTATTTCTTCAAACCCTGGACGATTTTTCAAATTTCCCTTAATTTCCTTCAAAACTCCAGGTGATTTCCCATCTTTCCTGTCTTCTAGATCTCAAATTTTCTACTTTATTTTTATCCTGCCTGCATTTTCCTCAAATTTCCTGTATTTTTCCAAGTCTTATTCCAATTTCCATGTCTTCCAGTTCGATGGCATCCAGTCAGCTTGATTCAGTCTTCCCTGAGGGTCACATCTCCTACGAGGTGCGACAAAGTCTTCCCGAACATCGAGTCCTCAGCACCGGATCCTTCTTTCCCCGGTGGTACTATTTATGGTTCAAGAATTTCTCTCGTATGTTTCCGGACCACTTGGACGATTGTGGGTTAGAACTGGCATCCGCAGTGGGAAAGCAGACAGTCAACGGCAACTTGATCCATGCACTAGCAGAGCGGTGGAATCCGAGCACTTCTACCTTCTGGCTTCCGTGGGGCGAGATGACAATATTGATGGATGAATTTTCAGAGATTATGGGATTGCCCGAGCCAGCCGGTCAGCCTGGAGATCCATTGGAGAAACAGTTTTTGATTAATGTGAAGGGTATGGACCCAAAAGATGCTTTAGCTCGCATGACAGGACACAAGTCTTGGCCTCTGATTGAAGAAGATGGAAATGAATATGTGGACCTGCTCGAAATCTACAGACAGCATGGGATATTTGTGGAAGTCAGCTCATTGTCCAGGACAGCTCGAGAGAGAATTCAGCACGCGATGGTTCTGTGCACGGTGGGATTAGCTTTCTTTCCAGATGGACGGAATTACATGGATATCAGAAGAGTTCAGCTTCTAAGGAGATGGGGAAGTCGACAGACCAGCCGCCTCTCGATAGCCATGGCCGCACTCGCCTTTCTATACCGAGGGTTGACTCGTTTCGCACTCGGAGAATCAATTCTAGTCGAAGGGTGCACCTATGCCTTGCAGTCTTGGTTCCTCCGGCATGTACCAACCCGAGCCAGTTCATTCAGATACAATGGTGAAAAGCTTCTTCCAGTTGCGCGATACCGGTTCCTGATCAACAACCTTCAGGAGGAAGAAGTCATATGGGACTACTTTGATCGTCAGGAATCACCTCCCAGATACACTTATGCATACGACAAGCGATTCAGACTACTTGGCCCGTTCTTCTGCGCATACTATCATCCAGAGCGGTGCGTCAGGCAGTTCTCTCAGAGGCAGAAGCGCGTAGAGATTCGTCCACTATCAAAGGTTCTGCCAGAATTCGATCTCACATCAGATCAGTGGTCCGGAGCATACCATTCTGCCAGGCATGGCTGGGATTCCTTTGTCAGTCTTACTATTTTTCCTGGTCCTCGTGTATCTTCTGATTATCCAGAGTGGTGGAAAATTGTTTGTCCCCCTCCCCTCTGTCAAGTGTATTATTGATAAAATCATGTTTTTCCCCTCAATAAAATTCCTTTATTTTACATTTCACTTTGGTTTGACGACCTCGCCTAGGTAACAAGGCATATTTCCAGTTGTTTATTTTGCAAAGAATAGCAGCACAATTGTCGTAACTCCAGCGACGACTCAATCCCTAGTGATGGGATATTATTTCAATTGTCTACCAAAATTCTCAATAAATATTTTCCTCCAACCAAACTTCCTTCAGAAGCCTAACCATCAGTTCTACCTTGTAGAGAGCATCAGCAATATCCAAGAGAACATTTGTGATACCCGATGGTTCATACAAGATCCGGAAAGAAAACCTCATCAATCGAAGGTGTGGCATACTCGATCGCTTCGGAAGAAGAGATGGACTCCCCCCGATCAGCTAAAAATCAGGGACAGCAGGTTGAGGATGACATTGATCCTCAAATGTACGTCATGTTCAAGAAAATGATGACCAAGATGCTGGCAGAGCAAGCTGAGGCCAGTACTGAGCAAATTCAGACCAAACAGAAAGATAAGGGTCATACCGTCAAGAATATCAGCAAAAAGCAGAGTCGTCACGAGGAAATGTCTGATGAATCAGAATCAGCCGACGATGCTGACACGGAATGTGAAAATAAACATGAATTCAAAAGGTCAACTCAGGGCCAGGGGTCGGCTTACAAATCCAAAAATCAGTCTGTTGATAACCCTACTCAGTCACAGCTAAAAGACATGATGAAAATGGTAAAAGATCTGCAGGCCCGCGAGAAGGGCAAGAAAGTCTTCACCAGTGAAGACTTCTATGATGGTTTAGATGGGGACGACAATCTGGATAATCTCCCCAGAAAATTTATCAAGTTTGATGGTTCTGGCGACCCTAAGGCTCATCTCGCCATGTTTTTCGCTGAATGTTCACGATTCAAGCATGACAATCGGGCACTCTTCCTTTGCTTCCCTCGCAGTCTGGAGGGAATGACAGCTAAGTGGTACTGGGAGCACATCAACCCCATAGAGCTGAAAAAATTTGATAAGGTGGTGAATATGTTCATTGAGCGCTTTCTGTTCAATGCTGAGGCGCTCCCGACCCTCAGCCACCTCTGTGGCCTGAAACAGAGAGAAAATGAAAAGGCCCGAGATTTTATCCACTGCTGGAGGTCAGCTTGCAACAAGATGAGAGACCCCATATCAGAAGGGCATGCTTTGTCCTTGATTCTAAGCAATTTCTCGCAGCCTCTAAAAGGCCTTATCTCCACCGCATCATCCAGAACCTTTATAGAGTTAACAGAGCGAGCTGAATGGCTCGAATTGAGTATGGAGAATGGTTTCTACGAAGGTTTCACTTTCACCAAGAACAGCGGCCAGAACGAGTCAAAGAAGAAGACTCACTTCACTAATTCTGTCAGTAATAATAAATGGAATCATCGCAAGGGGCAGAATAGAGACTTCTGTTATGGGGTAGGAGGTTCAAACAAAAATGACCAGAAAGGAAAGTCGATCCCGCAATTCAACAAGCCGCTTCAGCTGGAGCACGGACCAAAACCCCGAGAGAAAGTGAAGCACGAAGGATGGAGCTAAGAGAGGAAGTTCACTCCATTAGATCAATCACTCGAGACTGTGCTCGAGTACCTGTTGACCAAGGAGATGGTCAAATTGCCCAGGCTGGTCAATCCTTCCGCTCCTATGGGAAAATTCAAAGACCAATTCTGCAAATTTCATCGAACAGTGGGGCATAATACTGAGAATTGCTTCGTTCTGAAGAACATTGTTCAAGATCTTATTGACAAGAATCTTCTGATAGAAGGTGCCGAAGATGAGAATATAGAAATTCTGAAATAACCATTTCCCCCTTTATAATACAGCGGTCATCTCTGAAGGAATGCACTAAGGGCATTTGCTTGTCTTTTCATTTCTATTCTTTTATTTCCACATTCGGGATGATATCCCATTTCATTTTCATCATTGTCATTTTAATTAATTCTATCTTTCAATAAAGTTGCAAGTTCCCTTTGTCTGTCTTGGTGCCATTTGTCTCTTTACTTCTCAATATTAAATCTTCACAAAATTGAAATCATTTTGCTCTTTTATCTTTCCAATTATTTTCAATAAAAGCAATTTATTTCATGATGAGCAATTTCCCTAAATCAATTTATCCTCCAATATTCAGAATGTCTTCCCGATCTATCAAGAAGCTCGTCTTTAATCCAAAAGCTTGTTCGAAATCAGCAATAATTCATCAGGTCAGAATAAGAACAGAATGTAGTCAGACTGCAAGGCAGTCAGAAGAATCCACAGAGTTCGATTCATCTCTTTAGGAACTGCCAGAATTTGCATCGGTTCAGAAGCAAGATGAGCCATCATCCTTAGTTCAAGATCCGACTGAGGATATCAATATCGGATCAGAAGACGATCCTAGAATTCTCAAGATTGGCAGTGGTTTGAGCCTAGGAGAGAAAGAAAGGCTCACTAATTTCCTCAAGCAGCATGAAGAAATATTCGCATGGACCTATGAGGATATGCCAGGTTTAGATCCAAAATTGGTGGAACATCGCCTCGTTTTGAAGCCTGAGGCGAAACCAGTCAAGTAGAAGTTGAGAAAAATGGATCCTCGAATCGAGCAACAGGTCAAGGAAGGACTTGAGGATCTGCTTAAAGCAGGATTCATTCAAGCAATTGATTACCCGGATTGGTTGGCGAATATCATAGCAGTTCCTAAGAAGAATGGTAAAGTGCGAATCTGTATCGACTTCCGTGATCTCAATAAAGCCACTCCAACGGATGACTATCCGCTCCTAAACATTGATCTCCTAGTCGATAGCACAGTCGGGCATGCTATGTTTTCCTTTATGGACGGATACTCCGGATATAATCAAATCAAGTTGGCCGCTTGTGACCAATCTAAAACATCCTTTACCACGCCATGGGGCACTTTCTGTTACACGGTTATGCCTTTTGGGCTTAAGAATGCTGGAGCCACTTATCAGCGCGCTATGGCCGTTATTTTCCATGATCAGATGCATAAGACTATGGATGCATATGTCGATGATATTCTGGTGAAATCCAAAGAAGAGGAAAATCACATCGAAGCTCTTAATCAAGTCTTCAAGGGACTCATTCTTTACAAGCTAAGCCTCAATCCACAAAAATGTGTTTTTGGGAGTCGAATCTGGCAAGTTGCTAGGCTTCTTGGTCAGCAAGAAGGGGATAGAAATGGATCTCGCTAAGGCCAAAGCTATCATTGGCATGCCGCCCCCGACTAATCTCAAAGAATTGCGTAGCCTTCAAGGACGCATGCAATCAATTCGGCGATTCATTTCTAATTTGGCCATGAGATGTGAGCCTTTCAATCATTTGCTCAGAAAAGGAGTGAGGTTCGAATGGGGACCAGAGTGTCAGCAGTCGTTCGAACGCATCAAGAAATATCTTCTCAATCCTCTTGTTTTAAAGCCGCTAGAATTAGGGAAACCCCTATTGCTATACATTTCAGTTAATCAAGTTGCTTGCGGCGGATTCTTGGCGCAATACGAAGAAGGCAGCTTGATAGAACATACCATTTACTATGTGAGCAAGACCTTTATTGATTACGAGAAGAAATACTCTCAGATAGAGAAGACATGCCTAGCTCTGGTATGGATGTGTCAGAAATTGAGACATTATCTATTGGCGTCTGAAGTCAAGATTCTATCTAAATTAAATCCTCTCAAGTATATTCTTGAACAACCATTTCTCAGCGGATGAATCGCCAAATGGCAAGTCCTATTAATGCAATACGACTTGGAATATGTCTCTCAGCAATCTATCAAAGGCCAAGCAATTGCAGACCAATTAGCAGATTTTCCTCTAGCAGAGGATGTTAAAGCTGAGGATGATTTCCCCGATGAGCAGATCTGCAATATTCAACAATCCCCAATTTGGAATTTATTCTTTGACGGTTCCAAGAATATGGCAGGCATAGGAATCGGAATTCTGCTAATTACACCAGAGAAGGAGATGATTCCCTTTTCTCTTAAACTGGATTTTCAGTGCACTCATAATATGGCCGAGTATAAAGCTTTGATACAAGGTCTGAAAATTCTACAGGACTTCAATGTCAAAAGAGTGCATGCTTATGGCGATTCTTTGTTAATCGTCAATCAAGTTCTGGCTGAATGGCAAGTGAAAGATCAGAAATTACTTCCTTACCAGAAGATTGTCTCAGCTCTTGCCAACAAATTCGAAGAATTCCAACTTTTTCATATCAAGAGAGATTTCAATCAAGTTGCAGACAGTTTAGCTAATCTGGGATCCATCATGTCTTTCAGGAGTGAAGAATCTTGTCGCTCATTTGAAATTGGCAGACTTGATCAACTCGCTTTCGTCCCAGTAGAGTAGATAAACCAGGCTGAGCAAAAGAAGAAGCCCTGGTATCATGATATCAAGAATTTCATTAAAACTGGCGAATTTTCTCCAGAATTATCAAAGAGAGAGCAGCGAGCAATTCAACGCATGTCTGCTCGATATTTTATTCTTGCCGACGTCCTTTATCATCGTGAATTCAGTTCTGAGTATTCCAGATGTTTGGACGAAGAAGAAGCCAAAGAAGTTGTGCAAGAAGCACATGAAGGCATTTGCGGTGGTCATGTTGGCTATCAGACTCTCGTCAAACAAATCATCCGAGCAGGATATCATTGGAGAACTATGCAACAAGATTGCTATCGTTTTGTGAAGAAGTGCGTTCAATGTCAGATGCATGCGCCTTCCATAGATACGCCAGCGACATACTTGCAATCTGTCGTCTCGCCATGGCCATTTTCCATGTGGGCTTTCGATGTTGTAGGCCCCATCACTCCTTCAACCTCCAATGGTCATAAATATTTTCTTGCCGCAACAGAATATTTTACTAAATGGGTAGAAGCAATCACTCTACGCACAGTAGAAGGTCGACACGTGGTTTCTTTCATCCATAAGAATATCCTTTGCCGTTTCGATATACCGCATGATATTGTGTCGGATAATGGCAGTCATTTCAAGAATGAGAGAATGAGGACATTCTGCTCAAAGTTCAAAATTCATCATCATTTTTCTGCTCCTTATTATCCTCAAGGGAATGGTCAGGCAGAGGCCACCAACAAGATTCTGATTCGAATCCTGGAGCGAACTTTAGAAACGGGTCGTGACTGGCATGAAAAGATTCACGATGCATTATGGGCATACAGAACCACCATTCGAACTCCAACGAATGCTACTTCGTCAGAACTTGTCTACGGAACTGAAGTAGTACTGCCTCTACATGTTCAGAAACCTGCTCTGAAATTTGCATCACTTCTAGAATTACCTCTTGATCAGTATCAGCAACAGCGACTGGTACAACTTGATTTGCTCGATGAAAGAAGGCTCAGAGCAGCAGAGCATGCTCAATCTTATCGCCAGAGGATAGCCCGACAATATGCAAAATCTGTCATTGAGAGAAAATTTTGGGTCAATGATCTAGTGCTCAGATCAACAACTTATCTCAGGCACCGCCCGGGTGGCAAATGGGCGCCAAATTGGGAAGGTCCTTATGTTGTCAAAGAGGCACTACCTCGCAATTCATATCGGCTCATCAATGCTGATGGAATAGAATTACCAGATCCCATCAATGCTCGACATTTGAAAAAATTCTATACTTGAACAATTCCCTATTCTTTGTAATTCTTCCAAATTTTCTTCAATAATAATCAAAATTCTTTTTCCCAGTTACACTGGGGCATTTTAAAATTTTGTTTTTATCTACAAATATCCTGTATGCAGGCAGGATAAACAAATCTCTCATTTCACGCACTTATGCATTCATGTGCATCAATTTGCATTCATTTGCATACAATCGCATTAATAACGATCTAGTCAGTATTGAGATTTCAACTATCAATCCCATCACAATTCCTAACGATTCAAGATTGAAAGACAATCACCAGAACTAAACCAAAATCCAGTATCCAAACTGGTACATTTTTAAACCGGTATGCATACCGATATCTTTTCAAAATCGAGCACTCGTGTTAGTGTTCCACTGAATGGTCATGTCAGTCGACCTCTTGAGTTCAGTCCTCGTGTTGATCACTCATCAAATTCCAATTTCCAAATTCCAAAATTCCAAAATTCCAAATTCCAACTTCCAAATTTCCAATTATCAATTTCCAAATTCCAAAATTCCAAATTCCAATTTCCAATTATCAATTTCCAAATTCCAAAATTCCAAATTCCAATTTCCAATTATGAATTTCCAAATTTCTAATTTCCAATTTCCAAATTTCCAATTTCCAATTTCCAATTATCAATTTCCAAATTTCCAATTTCCAATTTCCAATTATCAATTTCCAAATTTCCAAATTTCCAATTTCCAATTTCCAATTTCCAATTTCCAATTTCCAATTTCCAATTTCCAATTTCCAATTTCCAATTTCCAATTTCAAATATCAAATTTCAAAATTCCAATTTCCAAATTTCGACCTTTTGGTCACCCAATACCCAATTCCAAAAAAAAATTTCTCTTGCGAGAGACCCTTTGTATAGGGAGAGTTCGAGGGAGCTCGCTCTTTTCGCATGCTATCCAATTCGTTCACTTAGCCCCTTTTTAGGGAGAGTTTGAAGGGACTCGTGCCTTTGTGAACCATTTGCAAAACAAAATTCCAAATTTCACACAAGGAACCCTTTTTATAGGGAGAGACTCGATGGAGACTTGCTTTCCTTGTGGCCCCAAATTTCAGACTAGGCCATTTCATCATGAAGGACCCTCTTTTCAGGGAGAGTGTGATGAACTCGTTCCTTCATGACCAATTTACCAACCTCACCAATTCCGGCCCCCCTTTCCATAAGAGAAGCCTAATGTTAGAAAGTTTTGACGAAAGCTTAATTTCTCTTCGAAAGTTCGTTTTGCAAACACCTCCTCTTCAGGGAAGAGAGGAGTAATTCCCAAATTCCAATTTCTGAATCTTCTCCTTTGGGGAAAGGAGAAGAGAATTTCTGTCATGGATGTGTTGCGTTGTGCTTCAAATGCTCGCTTTCACAAAAGGATTTCAAGAAAATTTTTCCAATTTGTCATTAAATATTTATTGATTTCAAAAATCTTTATTGCAAAAAAATTATTACTTCAGAATACCTCCACTATTACTTCCGAAAGGACAATGCTTTCGCGAAAAAGGATTCAAAATTCAAAATATTTCTATTGGCCAACCAAAAGGATGAAGAATAAATCCGCGATATGGCCAGCAAAGAGAATTCAATGTTGTTGCAAAGCCATGAGTGATTGATATTGATCGCAGTCAATGGCACATTTTTAAAGACCATTCTTGAAGAATAAAGCAGTCGAAATATCCTGGGTGATACAGAAAAATCCACTCAATTTTCATATCTCCTCAATCACCTAAGCTGCAATTAAATATCTGCAAAAGGGATCTCTCAATTGTCGTCAAGATGAAGGCGAATTAAGTGAGTCGACCCCCGGGGCCAAAGAAGATTTGGATCATCTCCAAGATGACGGAGTTTGTGACGGATCCTTCCAGGGAAAGTTCAGATCACCGTTGAGATGAAGGTGAGTGTGATGAGCCTACCGGCAAACCCTAAAAGATATTTAATTTCTGCTATCATCAAGAGATTCCCAACCAATGAGCCAATAATCATCATGATAACCCCTGAGAGAAAAGAAGGATCAGAACATCTCTAAGATGAAGGAGTTTGTGATGTACCCTTCCAAAAAAAAAGAAAAGAGAGAGACAAGTCAGGACATCTCCAAAATGAAGGAGGATGTAATTCCCGAAAAAACCAAGAGAGCTCCAATCTGCTAAAAAAAAAAAAGAGTGCAGAAAGATCATCATGAGAAAAGAATCCCAGGATATCAGACTGCCAAATCTATCGAGAATCTTCTTTAATTTTGTGAAATTCTTTTATCAATATTCTTTCACCAATAGCACTCGCAATATCAAGAATACTTTCTTTTCCGTCCATATCAAGGAAATTGATAGCTTCCTTGAAAGAAAGTCAATCGCAAGCAATTTGAATTTGAATCTTGATTCTACGGAGTTAAGCTCAGTCGGAGATAATACTTCAGGTAGAAAAGAGGGAATACTTTCAAAACAATGTGCATCATTTTCAATTATTTTAAATCAACAAACAATTTTCAACATTTTGACAATATTTTCTAGTTATCCTGGCATGAAGCGAGAGCTTGAGGTTCATCTTTGGCGCATCCTGACATCAGTTGTTATCCCTTTTAGGACTTGATAACGGGAGTTTTCAAGATTGCTTCCCTTCTTCGGTATAATCTGAGCGCACGGGCTCTCAGATTCGCACACTTCCCTGTGACCCCACTGTCCCACCATAGACAGTCCAATTTTGGCTTGAGGTTAAGCCACCAATTCCAGCAAAAGACAATTTCAAAAGTTAATTAGTCTCAGCAATGAGACGCCCAAAATCAATCCCTTTTCAAACTTTAGGGACCCCAATTTCCTTCCTTTTGCAAAACCCCTATCGGATTCATTGTGCGGAAATCCGAAGGTTCCATCACGGTCTCTTTTTTTTTAGGGTTCCGTCCATTTTCTGCCCAATCAGGTCAAGGGTACAAACCTGAGCCTCACGTGATGAGGTATTTCATTTCCCAATCAAGTTAAAGGTTAAGCCTGAGCTTCGTTCCATACGAGGTATTTCCCGTCCCATCCAGGTTAAGGGCAAAACCTGAATCTCACTTCTTTTGAAATAAAATTTTCTCCTTATTCTTCATTTCATATCTACCATCATCATTTGAATTAATTCTTTCATACCCAGTCAGATTTATCTAACTAGGGCATTTTATGGTTCAAATTTGGTATGTTTTCTTTGCCACTAAGCTCGGCCCTATACAGGCTTAGTAGCAAAGAGGGGCATCTGTAAACACCCCAACTTTTCACCCTCATCCAGTGTTTGTCCATTTCATGTGTCATTGCATATCATTACATGTATTTTGCATATCATTTCATCGCATTGCATAGCATTGCATGTCGTTGCATGTCATTGCATTTCATTTTCGAGATCTAGCACTCCTATTTCAAAACATTCAATCCAGATTTGAATTTTAAAGCTTTTATTTCAAAATCAATTTCAAAACCTGGGTTTTTATTCAATACTCTGTCATTTTCCAACCCAGGACTTTATATTTCGAAATATTTTCTCAGAAAACAATCTGGATTCATTTCAAATTCAAATTTTAATCGATTTCAATTCACAGATGAGACCCATTGAGGTGGTGTCGCTTCTGAATTACTCTATTCATCAAATTTCTTAAATTTTTGAAAGTTTCAGTCCGATCAGGACTCTATCTCAGAGTCCTAATCCGGTCAGAAGTCTGTTTTGAAATCTGTTTTACTTCCATTTTCAGTCTTTTTCGATTATTGTCAAAATTTAGGTCATTTTATAGAGTTCAGTTAGTTCAAAACTCTATTCTAGAGTTCGGTCGAGTTAAGAGTCTAACCCTGATTGTGTTTTCCGACTTATTTCATCATTTCTTGGTAAAATCTTTCAAAAATTTTTACATTTGAATTCTAAAATTTAAAATCTCAGAGTTCTAAGAGGTCAGGACTCTAATTCGGAGTTCCAGTTTGCTTGAGACCCTATTTTCAAAGATCTTGAATTTCAAATACTGATTTTAACCCCTTTTCAAAGCCATTTTCAGTGTTTATTTCAAAATTCTTCAAAACTCGATGTGGGCCCACTCAGTTGGAACCATATCCAGAGGGGTTTTGACCCAGTTAGAACCCTATGTCATTTCAAAACTTTTAATTTCAAGCTTACTTTTGAAAATCTTTTGAAAACTCCTTCAATTTCAAGTTTTAAAATCATCTTTTTGTAAAAACTCAAGTAGGGCCCACTCGGGGTGGCGCCATATTCGAGTAAGTCAGGGCTAGACTAGGGTTAGTCAGTGTCTTCGTTAGTGTTAGAGGTTTAGAAGAGTCAAAATTCATTTTAAAAACTCATTTTGAAGTTTAGTTTTGAAAACTAGTGTTTTTAAAGGTTTTTAAAAGGTGTTTTAAAATTCAAATGTTAAAAATGCCAAGTGGCATTATATTTGGGGATTTTTTAGGAGAGTCTAGGGGTTAATTAGGTATTAAATAGGATAATTTAGGCTAGGGGTAGGATAGTCTTTACACCCCAAAATCGCCCCCCTTAGAAGAGTCCAATTTTTTTAAAACATTTGATTTTTAACCTAATTTTTTTTTATAAATAGAAGGCCATAGGGGGGTCGATTTTTCCAACTTGCTCTCCTTGGGATTCTTGGAGCTTCTCTCTCCTCTCAAGCCCTTCCTCCATTGCAGCCACCTCAAGGTAATTATTTTGTTTAATTTTTAGCTTTTATTTCATGTTTTTAATAGTTTTAAATCAATTTTAGCCATTAATACCTCCTATTTCATGGATTCAACCATGGTTTCACCTCAAGAATCAGCAAGAACGATCCAAGAAGGTGATCTAACCCTGTTTTATGTGATTCACAGGGATTTTAATCCATTAGAATTGATTTTAATATGATTCTTTACATTATTAACCAATAAAATATATGATTTACTCTTTTAATGGGTTAAATCTATGTTTTAAAGGTGATATCAAATTCCAGCCATTGATTCCCTGTTTTTATTTTATTTTCATGGTTTATTCATGTTTGTTTTACGTTCTATAGCATAAAAATAATTTTTATTTACTGTTTTATGGTTTATTTTATTGATTTACATTAGTTAATGCATGGTTTCAAGTTTCTTAAATTTCTGTGTGTTTTAGGTTTAGAACAGTAAAGATAATGTTATTTCGGATTGAAGTACTCATTGTTTATTTCTGATTTTCTTATATGTGATGCATGCATGAGTTATTGAGTTACTGTAGAAAAATCAGAGGTTTTGGATCTCGGGAACCCTGTCAAAAAAATCAGAAATCAAATCAGGTTTTTAAAGCTTTAAAATCGTGGTTAAAATCAAGAAGGTAACTTGCTGTTATGATATTTCTCTCATCTTATATCCGATTTTAGATCTGTAAAATGCTATGGATTCACATTGAGTAGATCTGTCTGCTGTGAAATGTTCGGATTTTTTGATCATTGGTTAGTATTTTTCCCCTTTCAGAGAATCTGTTTTTAAATTTAAAACTCGTTAGGGTTTACCAAAACCCTAATCAGACTTGTGTTAGTCATAAATCCCAAACCACAGATCTGATTTTAGATCTGTAAAAAGTGAGTATTGTTATTTTTTTGTCTACTGTTCACCACTAAAATTTCAGAGATTTTTGTTTAGAATTGATATTTATGTCTGTATTTTCAATCTGAAGTAGCCTTTTTAATCCCTGTTAAAAGTGATATATTTTAGCTCAGATTGTCGGAAGGGTTTCTCCCTAACCGGAGATGATTTTTCCGATATGTAAATTGGGAAATCTTTGTTTTTCTTCTTAGTTAGTCTCTGTAAAATTTCATAAATTTCCATGGAGAGTTGACCCTTGGTTCAGGTCTTGGACTGAGACTGGTTGGTGAATTAGGTCAAAAATAGCATATTTTTAGGGTTTAATGCAATTTTCGGATTAATTCAATGTCAAATTTTTTTTTTTATAATTCCAATTCGACATTAGAATTATAATAAGTGCAGGTACCAATTTTTATGGATTTTGGAATCCATTTGATCTCTGAATTAAGCAAATTGCAAAACCGGGTTCCTGAAAGATCCAAAAACACTGCTAAAATCACAGTTTTTGTGATATTCTTGGATTTTCGTGTATAAGCATATATTTTTAGGGTTTAATCATATTCATAATCATATTAGGATGCTTTAGGTTTAATTTGATGCTCATTTGATTTCATTTAGTGCATAAAACCTAAGTTTTTACCAAAATTTATTTCAGAAAACCCTGATTTCAAGGCCATAGTCTTGCTATTGGGGGCAATTTGGTCATTTGACCTAAATTTCGAAATCCCTAACCCTAATTTTCAGATTTTAAATCATGCCATAGCATATTTAGTTTGATTTATTCTCATTTGAATTTCAAAACTTGCATTTTACCAAATATCTTTCTGAAAACCCTAATTTCAAGGCCATAGTCTTGTTATTAGGGGTATTTTTCTCATTTTGAACCTAGTTTTGAAATTTCATATTTTATAATCATGTTTATTTAAGTTTAATTCATATTTTTATCATTTTTATTTAAGGAAATCAAGGAAAAGGCTTATATCTAGCAAAATCCAGTAATTTTCTAGATATTACTGGATAAATCTAGAAAAGCCAACATATTTTCATTAATCAAGTTTTCAAGTTTTGCAGGTACATTGAAGACTTTATTTTTCATGTATTTAAATTTCAATAGTGATGTAATTTGTAATTAAACTTTGGAATAAGAATTTACATTTCCTGCTTAGCTTAGGCAGCATTGCATATAGTTTATTTTTTTTAATAATGTGTGATGGATGATGATTCATGCATATTTTTACAAATTCACCATGGTCTACACAAATGGCACATACACTAGCTTCTATGAAGTTTATAAACTTGGTGGAATTTGTATTTATGGCCATAGTAAGAATACGAATGATACCTAGATTTATGATCTTCACATTAGCCACATTCAGCCTACACTCTTAGGCTACCTTAAAAAATGCACTGCATTTCTCAAAAATACACTGCATTTCTCAAAAATACAAAAAGTATTTCTCAATTCCTCAAATCCATATTCATTCATTTCATGCATTTGCCAATTCCAATCTCAATTCAAAGAAGTTCATTTTCTCAAAATCTCCTAAGTCTTATAGCAAAATCGATTTTCTCAAAAACATTGAATTTCAAAGAATATTTCAAGTGTTTTTCAAGTTCATAAACTCAATTTTCCAAAGTTATGCAGTCAATTTCAAAGTTTGAAGTTAGAATTTTTCTAAGTCTTATTCAAAAGAATATGGATTTGCCAATGATATTTCAAATATTTCCCAAGTTCCAAATTCAAATTTTCTAAGTTAGAATTTCAATTTCAAAGTTTGAATTCAGAGAAACCAAGTCTCTCAGAATCAATTTTTGCCAAATGTCAAGGATTCCTCAAAATCGATTTTATTTCTCTCAGAAGTATATTTCAAATCCCAATTCACGATTTTCCAAGATTTACATTTTCTAAATATTTCAATCATTCAAAGCAAACATCATGTTTTCAAAATGTGCATTTTCTGAAAATTCATAGCACATGCCTGATTCTATGTGCATTTAGAAATTAGAATATGATTTAGACAAGTTGAATAGAGTAGAGCATAAGATTGATCCTTGGTTCAATTACCCCTATTAAAGGTGGCAGGAACGGTTGAACCTCGTACCGACAGGCGAGCCCCATTCTACGGAATTTTTCCGCATTTTTAAAACGGAGGCGAGTTATTTTCAAAATCTTTTTCAAAGGTCAGTTTGATTTGCAAAAGGTTAAAATTTTTGCAATGATAACAATGTGTTTTTGTGGAATGGGTTGCATGCGTTGTGAATACGCTTTCGGTTAAGCACGTTTTAGGCATTTTCCCCATGCAATGTTGGCATTGTAGCATAAGGCCATTCGATTTTTCATTGTTTGCACGCTTATTGATACGCTGGAAATCTTGTTTAAGCATCGACATAGTGTGACCACAATAAAATGCTTTAGCCCTTGCGTTTTCTTAAAGGTTTCAATGTTTTCTTCATGAATGTTGATTTGTCGCAGCAAGGCTTGTCTAAAGTTTTGTTTTTGGTTGGCAAGGAGACCATGAACAGCCCCTACGCCATGCAGCTCATACTTTTGAGCCAACTCTCATTGGATTAGCACCAACAGCTATGCTTTTATTTCCATTATTTTGCTGATTATTTTTTAGTTGTTTCGGCATGTCCAGGCTGCTGGACGTGTCCAGCAACTGGTGACCCAGACCGCCCCCAGCTAGGACGTTTTCTTTTTTTTTTCCCTTGGTTCAGCGTGAACCCTGGTCGAACCCACCTAACCGAGTGGGTGTGGGTCGGTTTGTTGTTGGCCTGACATGGTCTAGACCGAAATGGTCCAGACCTGTCGAAGGCCGGCCCATGCAGGTTCGTTTGGGGGGTTGCCCCTCTCTCCCCTTTTCAGTTTTGGCACCCTTGTGCCAACGCCCAAATCAGGTGGTTGGTGCGTTAGCGCGGGCCTAACATGGCCTGGACTGGGTTCAGTCCAGACCTGTTAGAGGCCCCTAACCGAACCTAGTTTTGGTTTGGGACCCTTTTGTTTTGTGCCTAGCTATGAGCTGGTGATTGTTCGGGTTGCCGCATCCTGGCTGCAGTAAGTAGGCGCCACTGGGAGCAGGCCAAGGGCATGCGCCCTTTTTGTTTTGGTGGCAGCAGTGCCACGGTTTGGGTCTGGTTATTGGTCCAGACCCTGCCCCAGTTAGTACAGCCCGTAGGTGGGTCTGGACCAGTCGGTCCAGACTTGTGCCTTTGCCCTTTTTCAGCTGTAGCCGGTACGTATGCGCGTGCAAGCTCTTTCCCCGAGCCTGGCACACTTAGCCCTATTACTTCGGCCTTGCAATAGGTTAATTCGGCGCTCGGTGACAGCATAGTTGCTGTCCTCTTTTCGGTTTTGCAACGCTGCCCAAAGCATGGCCTGCATTGTGAGGGTTGTGGCGCCTCATGGCGTCGGGTGCCTAGTAAGTTGGCCGACCCATGTCCAGCCCCTTTGACGCTTTAGTCCTAAACTTTTGGCAGCCTTTGCACGTAGTTAGCAAACCTTCGGGCTGCAGCCTATGGGGCTGCAAGAACACATGTAACACGGGGTCCAATACCCCAATCACTCGACGGTTTTGACTCGTGGTGTCACAACGAATAGTGCACGCCAATCAAAAGCAAACTTATGTTATTCGGTGATGAATGCCTAAAGTAATGTTGAATTCATCGTTGGGGTGCGATGGACTCCCACTTGTGTACGTGTGTTCGCTTTGCAATAGAACACGATTTTCGTGCTAATGTCACCTTATCGAAGGTTTCTAAATGAAATAAGGGTTTTGCGTAGTTAAGGAACCATTGGCCCATGTCCATGAAATAAGTATAGCGTTGTCAATCCCCTTGTCGTACGTAATTGACATTGTGACTCTTTGTTTAGGCTTTTTGTAAAATTAAGGTTTTTACGATAGTGAGAAGTTGATAGCACTTCTCTTGCCGTACATGGCATGGCTCAACTACGTGTTTATATACGCAATCATCATGAGTTGATGTTTGTCAGTTATTGTAACGAGTTACGATATACATGGATGAACCCATCAGTACGGGTATTGTGGATGCACACCTTTTGTGCATATGTTCACTATTGCACAGGAACATGAAACACTTTTGATGCTTGCCTCATACCTTCAAGAAAAACAAGGTTTACTTAATTAGTAAATCTATGATATATTTGCATGGTCGTGCTTGTATATTTGATTTCCCGAATCACGTTGGAGATTGGATGATCTTCCCTAAGTGTGAAGGGACTCGAGGCACTTGGTATGAATTACAGTCCTTTGAGACTTATGGATCATCTGAGAAGTTTGGAACTCCCTGGCGAGTCCTGTTGCGGGCAATGGCCCCACTTAGCGAGATGAGCTCGCTTATAGTTGCGATGCATGGTTTATGAACCTTGGCACAACCTCTGAGTCACGCCTTACCATGAAAAATGTTTCTAACTGTCTCATCATAGTGTGCAATGATTGGCATTGTCGCTTGACTAGTTCTCGCACCGGTGACATGGTGCACATACGTATCCATGTGTATCTGTACACACTCCACGATATTACATCAATAACTTCATGTTTTGTGATGCATACCTCTCCTTGTTGCCACAACTATACTTGGTGGTTCTTTCTGGGCCAAACCCATTTGGTCCAGGGGATTCAGTCCCAGTAGTGTACGGGTTGCGGAACAATGTAGTTTGTTGTCCCTCTCCATCCCTTTCTTCAGTTAGACCCTTGCTGCAACTGGTTTGCTTTCACCTCGTTGTGGGTGTTGTCGTAGTTCGGCAGCATAGCCCAAATTGGGCTTGCGTGTGTGAGCTCGGTGCCTTTTTCATCAGTATAAGGTTGCCAACCTTTTCTTTTGGGAACTGTTCCAACATAGCGGTTGGATTCTCCCTTCCTTTTGTCTCGTATTCCCATTTCGATAAAGAGCTCCGGACTCCAGCCTATGGGGCTGCATTTATACCTATGACTCACAACCCGATGAACCTGCTACCTAGGTCTGTGTCGTTGTCCAGACCAGCGAGCTACTTGGGCTCTCATAGCAGCATCACCTTTATAGTTGTTTTGGAGACTTCGTCCCAAGTTGTGCGGATTGCAGCACTTTCGCTGCATTCTAGTTGGATGGTGCTGCGGGTTTTAGGCAAGAGTTTGGCCTTGTTACAATCATATTGGGTTGTTGTTGCTGCGGCTTTAGGGCAGCAAGTGTTCGGGCTTCGTCCTTGTAATTTCATAGTCCTTTGCATGAGATAGCTAGTTGACCAGCCGTACTTTCATATTGCACGACGTAGTTGCCACTTTACCCTTTTTCACCGACTGGATCTGTCACCGCCTTGATAGCAATTATATGTAGTTAAATATGTATTTTGTTACGCGTGCATTGTTATGTTGAATGCATCGAAGTTAGCACTCTTCGTTAGGTGTGGTTCGCCAAATATAAAGCATGTTAACGCTTGTGTAATGTGATTCACTGTAACCGGGTGCGTATTGGGTTGCGAGAGATTAGATTATCCGAATGCATTAGTTCGATGGTTCGAACAATGTGTCTTCTCCTATGTGTTTGTGACACTTGGCTTTTGCACACCTTTCGAGGTACTTGTCCCCCGTTGTGTAGCTACGAGATTCACAAGATTCGAGTGTTGTTCGACAATACTACATGTATCCACATCATAGACCTCCTTAGCAAGTCATCTTCGGGCTGTAGACCCACTTTGCGAGATGAGCTCGCTTACATTAAGAATACATGTTTTGTATGCTTGTGCACACCACTTTATCTGTTCGAAAGTTGCTCCGCCATGGACAAATGTTTCTAACTGACTCATCGTGAGGCACGTTGTTCTGCAATGTTGCATTAGCTTGATTTTGTGTACTTGTCGTACTCTGCTCATGCATGACTACTCGCACCTGATATTTACTTGCTTAGTTCATGTTATTACGTTGAATTGTGATGCATGCTCGCACTTGATTGTTCAGTACACACTCGTACTGCTTTGCCTTGTTTGTGGATATGCGAGTACCATTGTTATTGTTTTAGAGACAATGCTTTATATAATGGAATATTGATGAGATATCATATGCATATGAATGTGTATTTGCTCGTACACTTAATTGTCTCTCAGAAATGATATATGCATGCCTCTGTTGTTTGTACTTGTGCAAAAGATAGAAACATGTGACACTCTTACACTTTGCACTTGGCACATCCTGACACAGATATTTAGTAATACGTACCGTAAGGAGGTACATTGCTTGAGATATTGGTAAGCACACCACATGCCCTTACTTCTTGAAATGAAAAGACTGAACACCATAGGGTATGAATAATGATATGACTTGATATGGGCTCAGTTGGAGTCTTCGGGCAGTGGCCCTTGTGTCGTGTGGACTCTTGTGTGATATACCCTAAAACAGAAATGAATAATATGGTGTTATGAGTGCTTTCACGAGCAGTGTGCTCCGTTGGCCGCATGAGGCTGAGCACGTGAATGGGCAGGCCAAGTCCTCATTTTGCGTACCCTACAGGGACCACGAGGCAAATTCCTCGTTGTGAGGTATGATTGAACATGAGCCTTAAGAAAGATAAACCTGCTTCGCCCCATTCACAAAACGGTTCACCTTGGGAGAGGGTGGATGGTACAACCCTTAGTGACTAGTCGTTACTACGACATGTGTTTTGACAGGAGTTGTAGCGTCCTTTGGCATCCAGTCACTCAGAGTCAGGGAGGTCGAGGTTGCCTTTTAAGGGCCTCACTACTGCAGTAGTATGAATTACAATCCTTGCCTATGCGAGTATTTTCTCCTAGTCGTGTGCTGCTCGCATGAGGTTGAACTCGGTCTGTAGCTTCTCCGGTTACCACACTAGAACTTAAATAACAGACGTCGGGTGCATGTCTCACAGAATGAGAGGTTTCTTCGCGTACCCGAAGGAGTAATTAGAAGAACTTAAAGACTAACCAATCAGTTGACTTACTGTAGTTGTTACTTTAGTATGTGCTTCGGTTGCCTTGTTGTTGTTATCATCACAAAATTTTTACTTTTTGCGAGTCAAACTGACCTTTGAAAAAGATTTTGAAAATAACTCGCCTCCGTTTTAAAATGCGGTATAATTCCGAAGAATGAGACTCGTCTGTCGGTACGAGGTTCAACCGTTCCTGGCGCCTTTACCAGGGGTAATTGAACCAAGGATCAATTGTATGCTTAACTTTGCTCAACTTGTTTAAATCATATTCTATTTCCTAAATGCACAAAGAATCAGGCATGTGCTATGCCTTTCTGAAAAATGCAGATTTGAAAACATGATGTTTGCTTTGAATATTTGAAATACTTGAAAATTCTTGGAAAAGATAACACTTGGAAACTCATGAGCTTAGTGAGAGAATATTTCTGAAGAAAGTGAAAATCGATTTTTGAAGAAATCTTGAAGTTTTGTGAAAATTGATTTTGAGGAATTTCAAATAACTTTGAAAAACTTGATCTCTTTGAATTAGAACTTGGAAATTGAAGCTATAACTTGGAAAATCGAATTTTGAACTTTGAAAAAAACTTGAAATATCATTTGAAAACTTAGAGTTTTGAGAAAATCGATTTTAGAATAAGACTTAGAACTTTTGAGAAAATTGATTTCTTTGAATTGAAATTGAAATTTGCAAATGAATGAATTGAATGAATATGGATTTGAAAGATTTGATTTTGAGGAATTGAGAAAATCCTTTTTGTATTTTTGAGAAATGTAGTGCATTTTGAAGTTAGCCTAAGAGTGTAGGCTGAATGTGGCTAATACGAAGATTACAAATCTGGGTATCATTTGTATTCTGACTATGGCCATAAATACAAATTCCACCAAGTTTGTCAACTCCATAAGCGCTTGTGCACATGCCATTCGTGTAAACCATAGTGGATTTTAAATATGTGCATGAATGACAAACATAGCAATTATATATCAAAGTTGAAACTATATGTAAATTTTGGAATAAGAGAGTTAATTTCCTGCTTAGACTAGGATGCATATCATATAGTTTGAATTTATGCAATATCCTGTTTCTATGATTCATGCATTTTATTTCAAAAGCACTATGGATGTTCACGAATGGCACGTGCACCAACTCTTAGGGAGTTGATGGACTCGATGGGATCCATATTTACGGCCCTAGTCGGAATATGGACGAGACCCAGATCCATCATCTTTCTACTAGTCACATTGAGCCTACACTCTTAGGCTATCTTAAAATGCACATCATATTTCCAATGTTTTCAAAGTACTGTGCATTAAATCAATTAAACTCTGAACATATTCATGGCCACAGTCAGAATATGTGAAAGATTTATTTTGCCTTAATACACATTTTTCTAATAAATTTCTTAGAAAATCTTTCAAAGTGCATTCATTCACACATATCATTTGCATCATGAAATCCTTGGTTTTCCCATGATTTTCTTAAGAAAACTTCATTTTCAAGAAATCGATTTCTCAAGAAATTCTAAGGATTTTTCAAAATCGGTTTTCCAAAGACAAGTTTTTTCACAGTTTTCCCAGGAAAATGATATTTTCTTAAGATATTCAAAAGAATTTTCCAATCTTTCTTCAAGATCCAAAATCGATTTCCAAGTATTTCAAAAGGTAAAATTCCCAGGATTTCGATTCCCCAAGTTTTGAATTTCCTTCTCCAATGAGTTTTCCTATAAATTTTCCATTATTTTCCTAAGAAAACTCTCAAAGTCCAAGTTTTCCTAAGAAGTATTTCCCTTTTCAAAGGTTCACCTTTTCCTTAAGAATCACTTCCATTTTCCCAAGATTTTCAACTATTTCTGATCTTTCCACACCTTTATAAGCTTTCTCATGTTTTCAAAAACCCCTTTTTTTATCTGAGTTTCCTGAGAAATTGACCTTTTTCCTGAGAGATTCTTTCCAACTCCAAATGTTTTTCTAAGCATACATCATGTTTTCCAACTAGCATTTTCCAAAATCTCATAGCACATGCCTGAATTCTTTGTGCATATAGGGTAGAACACGATTTTGATGATTTAACTAAGTCAAGCATAGTTTTGGTCCTTGGTTCGATTACCCCTGTTAAAGGCGGCAGGAACGGTCGAACCTCGTACCGACAGGTCAAGCCCCATCCCATGGATTTTCCCGCAATTTTCAAAAACGGAGGCGAGTATTTCAAAACAATTTCCAAAAGCCGGTCAAAGTTTGAAGCGCGAAAGCGTTTCCCCTCTCTCTCTTCCACAAGGAAGGGAAGACGGGGGAAAAATTTCGCGACGATAACAGGTTTGGCGACCGTGATGGGACCTGTCCTTGTCTGACCTAAATTATGTTTGACTTAGTTCAATTATCAAAATTATGTTCACAAAATGTCAGCTCTTTTACTTTCAATATCATGTGAGCCTAGGAGCCTAGATTCTGACCCAGCTGACATTGAATGCATATAGCTTAGGCATGGTTTGGTAGGACCAGATTGAGGAGAAATTTTCATGCTCACATAGACTTAGGTCTGAATATAACTCTCCTCAATTTAGGATCTGAATGCAAACACTGTATGCTTCTTCAAAGATTTTCAAAAGTCTATCTCTCTAGGATTTAGAGCCCTCTATTTTTTGCATGTGATCATTTTTTCAAAACCTCAATTACCTATCATTACCCGGTCTTCACGTTGCTGGGCTCTCTTCCAGAACCATAGTTCAGGACAGAGCCTCACAATTGGGCCAACTATTTGGGTTAACACCTCCCTACCACGTACCGCGGGCCACAGTCCGAAGTATATCGGTAGGCGCTCAAGGATGTCGGAAAACCTTACCTTAGAACCGGAGTTGAAATTATATGCCACGTACTTCGGATTTTGATTTGGGTATATCGGCATTACTGGATTGGACAAAGATGATCTGAACCTAGAGTTAGGATTAGGGTCCTACAGCTGTTTTCAAATTGATGCATCTAGAGTCAGCCTTTTAGGGAGTGCTGAATGTGCATAAATGTTTGTGCAGGATGAAATTGTATGTATGATTTTCTCAACTCTTTATGTTTCCCAATGTTTTTTTAACTCATTAGGCCTTTTTCAAAATATCCTTATTTTCCACAAGATCTTTTTTTTCAAACCCTGGATGATTTTTTTCAAATATCCCATTTCTTTCAAAACTCCAGGCGATTTTACATTCTACCTTTCTACTGGATCTCGAATTTCTAGCTGCATTTTTATCCTGCCTGCAAAATTTTTTCAAAATTTCTCACATTTTCCTAAGTCTCATTCTGAGTCTTTCTCTGTTTTCAGTTCGATGGCATCCAGTCAAGTCGATCCTATCTTTCCTGAAGGTCACATCTCCTTCGAGGTGCGACAAGGTCGTCCTGAACATCGAGCCCTTAGCACCGGAACTTTCATTCCCCGGTAGTATTATTCCTGGCTAAAGAGCTTTTCCCGAATGTTCCCGGACCATTTGAGCGAGTGCGGATTAGAGCTGGCATCAGCAGTCGGAAAGCAGACCATCAATGGAAACTTGATCTATGCAATGGCAGAGCGATGGAATCCTCGAACGTGTACCTTCTGGTTCCCATGGGGAGAGATGACCGTTTTAATGGATGAATTTTCAGAAATCATGGGGTTGCCAGAACCAGCCGGTCAACCAGAAGACCCCTTAGAGCATCAATTCCTTATCAATGTCAAGGGTTTGGACCCCCGAGACTCCTTAGCTCGTATGACAGGCCGCCGATCTTGGCCCCTGATCCAGTTAGAAGGAGATGAATATGTTGACCTACTTGAGTTGTACCGCCAGTACGGGACCTTCGTCGAAGTCAGCTCGCTTTCAAGAACAGCCAAAGAAAAGATTCAGAATGCAATGGTTCTATGCACTGTAGGACTGTCCCTTTTCCCAGATGGACAAAACTACATGGACATCAGAATAATTCAGCTTATGAGAAGATGGGGAAGTCGGCAAACCAATCGCCTCTCCATAGCCATGGCAGCGCTCGCCTTCCTATATCGAGGTCTGACTCGATTCTCGCTTGGAGAATCCATTTTAGTTGAAGGATGCATCTATGCACTTCAGTCCTGGTTTTTCCAACATGTTCCAGCCCGAGCAAGCTCTTTCAGATACAATGGTCAAGAACTTTTCCCAGTATCACAGTACCGAACCATGATCAACAGCATTCAAGAAGATGACGTTGTTTGGGACTATTTTGATCGGCAGCTGTCTCCTCCCCGATATACCTACGCTTATGGCAAGCGGTTCAAGTTGCTAGGACCTTTCTTCTGCACTTATTACCAACCAGAGAGATGTGTTCGGCAATTCTTCCAGAGGCAGCAATACGTCGAAGCCTGCTTGTTATCAGGAGTTATGGCAGAGTTTGATCTCACTTCCGCACAATGGTCCGGGGCATATCATTCTGCCCGCTATAGCTGAGATTCCTTTGTCTCTCTTAAAATCTTTCCAGGTCCTAGAGTGTCTGCCGACTATCGTGAATGGTGGCAAATTGTTTGTCCCCCACCTCTTTGTCAAGATCAATAAAATCTTATTCTTCTCATTTTAATAAAATTCTCTTTCCTTCCATTGTGGTTTGACGACCTCGCCTAGGTAACAAGGCATATTTTCGTTGTTTATTTCTTTTGCAGAAGGAATGGCAACACAATTGTCGTGATTCCCACGATGACTCAGTCCCTAGTAATGGGACATCTTTTCCAAATTGTCTACCATATTTTCAGCAAATATTTCTTCCAAAAAAATCAATTCCTACAAAGTCTAATCAGGTCTTTGCCCTGCAGAGAGCATCCATACCATTTGATGGTTGAGACAAGATCAGGCAAAAGAACCACGGCATCCCAGTACTAGTCAGCCTCGGAAGAAGAAATGGGTTCCCCTCGATCCGAGAAGAGTCAAGAGCAACAACAAGAAGATGACGGCATAGACCCTCAAATGTATGCCATGTTCAGAAAAATGATGAATGAGCAGCCCGGGACCAGCTCAGAAAGGAATCCATTCAGAGAAAAGTTTCATGGTCGTAGGAGTAAGAAGGCTCCCAAAAAGCAGATCCAACCAGAAGAGATTTCAGATGAATCAGATTCAACTGAAAACACAGATGAAGAATATGAGGTGCCTCCGGCATTTCAGAAGCGTGGCCGAAGTAAAAGCCGCAGATCAAAGAGCAGAGATAAAGAAGAGCCTTTGCAAGCGCAGTTTAAAGAAATGGCCCGAGTTGTCAAAGATCTACAAGCCCGCGACAAGGGCAAGAAAGTCTTCACCAGTGAGGACTTTTATGACGGCTTAGAAGGGGACGATGATCTGGAGAATCTCCCCCGAAAATTCATCAAATTCGATGGTTCTGGCGACCCAAAAGCGCATCTCGCCACTTTCTTTGCTGAATGCTCTCGGTTTAAGAGGGATAACCGAGCATTGTTTCTATGCTTCCCCCGCAGCTTGGAAGGAGTTGCAGCTAAGTGGTATGCTGAGCATATCAACCCCATCGAGCTCAAGGAGTTCGACAAAGTTGTGAATCTCTTTATTGAACGCTTCTTGTTCAACACAGAAGCGTTGCCTACACTAAGTCATCTCTGCAATTTAAGAATGAAAAAGCACGGGACTTCATTCACAGATGGAGATCAGCCTGTAACAAGATGAGAGATCCTATCTCGGAAAGGCATGCATTGTCCTTAATCCTCAACAATTTCTCGCAGCCGTTAAGAGGATTAATCTCCACAGCGCCGTCCAGGACCTTCATTGAGCTGACTGAACGAGCCGAATGGCTCGAGCTGAGTGTGGAAAATGGAGTCTATGAAGGCTTCACCTTTTCCAAGAACAACTCTCATGGTGAGCAGAAAAAGAAAGCTCACTTCACTTATTCTGCCAACAACAGCAACAAAGGCCAAAATCGACACAAAGGGCAGAAGAAAGATTACTGCTACAGCTCAGGCAGTTCGAACAACAAAGATCAGAAAGCAAAGCCTGCTCCTCAGTTCAGCAAGCCTCCGCAGCAGGATCAAGGACCGAAGCTGCGCGAGAAAGCCAAACATGAAGGATGGAGTTACGACAGAAAGTTTACTCCCCTTGACCAATCACTCGAAGATGTGCTCGAGTACATGCTATCGAAAGAGATGGTCAAATTGCCCAGATTGGCCGATCCCCCTGTGCCCATGGGGAAATAGAAAGATCAGTTCTGCAAGTTCCACAGGACAGTGGGACACAACACTGAGAACTGCTTTGTTCTCAAAAACATCGTGCAAGATCTCATTGAAAAGAATCTATTGGTAGAAGGAGAAGAAGAAGAGAAGATGGACATTCTCAACCACCCCTTCCCTTCGCACACCACAGCAGTAGTGTCTGCACAACCCTTTCTACCGCATGAACATATCAAGCCATGTTCTGCGCAAGATCTCTAAGTTCAGCATCAGGTGTCGGTGCTATGACAAGCAGCTCCAGATTCTAAGAAGATGGACTTAATTTCAGCATTCGGTAAAATGAAAGTTGCAGAAGCACCTGTGAAGTCAGTTCCCAAATCAAAGGAAACTCCTGACTTCTTCAAGCAAATCGTTAGACCAAGGCCAGAGAATTCAAGTCAGAAGCCTCTGACTGCTTTATCCAATGTCTCCATCCTTGACTTGGCCAAGAATTCTAGCAAGCACCGACAAGTACTGGATGATCTGCTCAGGAAAATCAAAGTTAAGCCCAGTACCACTCCTGAAGACATGGCACAGATTGTGAACTCTGCCATGACCAATGCACCAATTACCTTCTCAGATGAGGACCTTCCAAAGCCTCATTCCTTTCATAATAATGCCTTGTACATTGTCGTTCGAGTCAGAGGAATGACGGTTCCCCATGTACTGGTCGATGGAGGTAGTAGCCTCAACATATGTCCCGAAATGACCGCAAAGGCATTAGGGATCAAGGATGAAGAATATATTCCAGACCCTATCACCATCTATGGGTTTGACAATCATGGTCAAACGGCCAAGGGCAAGATATTCCTGGAGGTGTTCATTAATTATTCAGTGCATTCAGTGCTTTTCCATGTGGTTAATGTACCACCAACCTACAACTTGCTGCTCGGAAGGACATGGATTCACAACGCTAATGCAGTGCCTTCTACTCTCCATCAATGTGTGAAGTGGTCAAAAGGTGGAATGATTACCACAATACTGGGAGAAGACCCAGAAGAAAGGCTCCCGCAACCCATGATTCCTCGGCCATCATTCAATGCAGATATTCCCAGCATCAGGGAAAGTGAAGAGATCAATCTCGAAGAAAATCGAGAAATACTTCAGGCACCATCAGAGTCATCTCTGCATACAGTAGCCACGACACGATGGAAAGGTCCTCAATTCTTCAAGGTTGGAGGTCGAATCGACTACAGCACCATTAAGGATCATCCCTTATTTCCTCAATTCATGAAGTCAAGAAAGGGATTTGATTTACTCCTGAAGCATGGCTATCAACCCTTCAAGGGACTCGGCAAGAACGAAGATGGCCGCATCGAGCCAATGATCCAGAAACATCGTCCCCATAGAGCAGGACTAGGGTTCTCCGGAGGAAGCTCATCAAGGAAGACTGTTTTTGTCAAAGGGGCATAATGAAGACCATTTGTTATTTCCTTTCTATTCTTTTCCAAATAAATGTCTCATTTTACCAATGTCATTGATCAATTCAATCAATAAAATTTCAAGTTTCTTTGTCTATCCGGATGCCATCTACTCCCTTTTTGTCTGTCTCATCATTTTATAATTCAATGCCATTTTATGTATGGTTCTCTTCAAATGATTGCTTGTCTTACTATAGGCCGATTTATCTGAACCAGATTTCTTCTCCAAAATTTCAGAATGACTTCTCGGACAATTAAGAAGCTCGTTCTCAATCCCAAGGCCTTTCAGAAGTCAACAACAATTCACAGAATCAAAGCAAGCACCGGAAATGACAAGAGTGCAAAGCAGTCTGATGATTGTGCAGAATATGATCAGTCTCTTCAAGAATTACCGGAGTTAGCCGCAGTTCAGAAGCAGGACGAACCATCTCCTCTAGTACAAGATCCAACTGAAGGTGTCAATATCGGTTCAGAGGAAGATCCAAAAATTCTCCAGATCGGAACCAGTCTGAGTCCAGAAGAAAAGAAAAGGCTTATAGATTTTCTCAAGCGGCATGAAGAAGTGTTCGCATGGACGTATGAAGACATGCCGGGCTTAGACCCCAAATTGGTCGAGCACCGTCTTGTCTTAAAGCCGGATGCTAAGCCAGTCAAGCAGAAGCTGAGAAAAATGGATCCCAGAATAGAACAACAAGTCAAAGAAGGACTCGAAGATTTGCTCAAAGCAGGTTTCATCCGAGCTATTGACTACCCGGATTGGTTAGCCAATATCGTCGTTGTCCCAAAGAAAAGCGGCAAAGTAAGGATTTGCATAGACTTCAGAGACCTCAATAAGGCAACTCCGAAGGATGACTATCCACTTCCAAGCATCGATCTTCTAGTCGATAGCACGGCAGGACATGCCATGTTCTCTTTCATGGACGGATACTCCGGATACAATCAGATTAAGTTGGCCGCCCGCGACCAATCAAAAACTTCTTTTACTATGCCTTGGGGCACTTTCTGCTATACGGATATGCCTTTTGGGCTCAAGAATGCTGGAGCAACGTATCAACGGGCAATGGCTGTCATCTTTCATGATCAGATGCGCAAAATCATGGATGCGTATGTTGATGATATTCTTGTGAAATCTAAAGAGGAAGAAGATCACCTCCAAGCACTTGATCAAGTCTTTAAAAGACTTATTCTTTACAAGTTAAGGCTTAACCTGCAAAAGTGTGTCTTTGGAGTCGAATCAGGCAAACTGTTGGGTTTTCTGGTCAGCAAAAAGGGGATTGAAGTCGACCCAGCCAAAGCAAAGGCTATCATTGATATGCCACCCCCGAAGAATCTCAAAGAACTACATAGCCTTCAAGGACGTATGCAGTCAATCCGGCGATTCATTTCCAATTTAGCGATGAGATGTGAGCCCTTCAACCACTTACTCAGAAAAGGAGTTAAGTTCGAATGGGGACCAGAATGTCAGCAATCGTTCGATCGAATCAAGAAGTATCTTCTTAATCCTCCCATCCTAAAGCCGCCAAAAGTGGGAAAACCTCTTCTGTTATACATCTCAGTCAATCAAGTCGCATGCGGCGGATTCTTGGCACAATACAAAGAAGGCAGCCTGATAGAGCACGTCATTTATTACGTGAGTAAGACTTTCATAGATTATGAAAAGAGATACTCTCAAATAGAGAAGACCTACCTAGCTCTGGTATGGATGTGTCAGAAGCTAAGACACTACCTGCTAGCATCTGAAGTCAAAATTTTGTCCAAACTCAATCCCCTCAAGTATATTTTAGAGCAGCCTTTCCTCAGCGGACGAGTCACAAAATGGCAAGTCTTACTGATGCAGTATGACTTAGAATATGTCTCGCAACAATCAATCAAAGGCCAAGCAATTGCAGATCAATTGGCGGATTTTCCTCTGGCCGAAGAAGTGAAAGCCGAAGATGACTTCCCTGATGAGCAAATTTGCAATATCCAGCAATTTCCAGTCTGGAATTTATTTTTCGATGGTTCTAAGAATATGGCGGGAATAGGCATCGGAATCCTATTAATCACTCCTGAGAAGGGGATGATTCCATTTTCTCTCAAGTTAGATTTTCAATGCACTCACAACATGGCTGAATATGAAGCCCTGATTCAAGGTCTAAAGATTCTACTAGACTTCAATGTTAAGAGAGTGCATGCCTATGGCGACTCATTACTCGTGGTTAATCAAGTTCGAGCCGAATGGCAGCTCAAAGATCAGAAGTTATTTCCCTATCAGAAAATTGTTTCAGCTCTTATCAGCAAGTTTGAAGAATTCCAGCTCTTCCATATCAAGAGAGATTTCAATCAAGTGGCCGATAGCCTAGCCAGTTTAGGCTCCATTATGGCATTCAAGAATGGAGAATCTTGTCGCTCTTTTGAAATTGGCAGACTTGACCAACCTGCTTTCATTCCAGCGGAACAAGTAAACCAGGCTGAGCAAAAGAAAAAGCCTTGGTATTAAACATCAAAACTTTCATAGAAACTGGCGAATTTCCTCCAGAACTCTCAAAGAAAGAGCAACGAGCAATCCAGCGTATGTCTACTCGATACTTCATTTTGGTCAATGTCCTCTATCGTCGTGGATTCAGTTCAGAGTATTCCAGATGTTTAGACGAAGACGAAGCCAAAGAAGTTGTGCGAGAAGCACACGAAGGCATCTGTGGTGGTCACGTCGGCTACCAAACCCTTGTCAAGCAAATCATTAGAGTAGGGTACTACTGGAAGACTATGCAACAAGACTGTTATCATTATGTGAAGAAGTGTGTACAATGTCAGATACACGCACCTTCTATCCATGCGCCAGCAACATATTTACAATCTGTTGTTTCTCCATGGCCATTTTCTATGTGGGCCTTCGATGTTGTAGGTCCCATCACTCCTTCAGCTTCAAATGGCCACAAATATTTCCTTGTCGCAACAGAATACTTCACCAAGTGGGTAGAAGCCATCACTCTTCGCACAGTAGAAGGCCGACACGTGGTCTCTTTTATTCACAAGAACATCCTTTGCCGTTTCGGCGTCCCGCATGACATTGTGTCAGACAACGGCAGTCATTTCAAGAATGAAAAGATGAAGACATTCTGCTCAAAATTCAAGATCTATCACCATTTTTCCGCTCCATATTATCCTCAAGGGAATGGTCAGGCAGAGGCCACCAACAAGATTTTAATTCGTATCTTGGAGCGAACTGTGGAAACAGGCCGTGACTGGCATGAGAAGATCCACGATGCACTGTGGGCCTATCGGACCACCATTCGTACACCAACGAATGCTACCCCATCAGAACTGGTTTATGGGACAGAAGTAGTATTGCCACTACATATTCAGAAGCCCGCTTTGAAATTTGTTTCACTTCTGCAATTAGCTCTTGATCAATACCAGCAGCAGCGACTAGTGCAACTAGACTTACTCGACGAGAGAAGGCTAAAAGCAGCAGAGCATGCTCAATCCTATCGCCAGAGAGTAGCTAGGCAATATGCGAAATCTATCATCGAAAGAAGATTCAAAGTCAATGATTTAGTACTTCGATCCACAACTTATCTCAAGCATCGTCCCGGCGGCAAATGGTCGCCAAATTGGGAAGGTCCCTACATTGTCAAAGAAGCATTACCCCGCAACTCATATCGGCTCATCAATGCCGATGGGGTAGAATTGCCAGATCCTATCAATGCTTGACACTTGAAAAAGTTTTATACTTGAAACATTTATTCTCCTCTTGTAATCCTTCCTATTTCTTTCAAATAATGATCCAACTTTCTTTCCCAGTTACACTGGGGCATTTTAAAATTTTGTTCTATATGCAGGCAGGATAAACAAATTCCTCATTTCATGCACATGTGCATTCATGTGCATCAATTCATATTCATTTGCATTCAATTGCATTAACAACAATCCGGTCAGTATTGGGATTTCAATAAGCAGTCCCATCACAATTCCTAATGATCCAAAGATCATCGCCAATACTGAACCAAAACCCAGCACTCGAACTAGTATTATTTCAAAATCTAGTATTCAAGCTGGCACATTTTCAACTTTTTGGAAAACCGAGTTCCGACTCGGGTTTTTATTCAAATCATCTTCATTTGTTGATCCGGGTTCCGACTCATGATCTCTCTACTTTACTCGAGCCTTGACTCGATTTCTTCATTTTCCTTTGATTGATCCGGGTTCCGACACGTGATCTCTCTACTTTTTTCGAGCCTTGACTCGAACTCTTCATCTTCCTTTGTTGATCCGGGTTCCGACTCGTGGTCTCTCTACCTTATTCGAGCCTTGACTCGAACTCTCCATTTTCCTTTGTTTATCCGAGTTCCGACTCGTGATCTCTATACCTTGTTCGAGCTCAGATTCACGCTCTTCATTTTCTTTGTTGATCCGGGTTCCGACTCGAGATCTCTTTACTTTATTCGAGCTCATATTCGAGCTCTTCATTCTCTTTTGTTGATCCGGGTTCCGACTCGAGATCTCTCTATTCATTCCAGCTCAGATTCGAGCTCTTTATTTTTCTCTATTGATTCAGGTCCCGACTCGTGATCTCTATTTTATTCGAGCTCTGACTCGAAGTCATCATTCTCCTTTGATTAATCCAAGTCATTTCAATCATCAAAGTCTGTCAATTGCTCAAGTTTGACATTTTGCCCTCCAAATTCCAATTTAAATCTTCGAATCAGGCAATTCTCCAATTTCGACCTCTGGGTCACCCAATTTCCAATTCTCAATTTCAATTACCAATTTCCAATTTCCGACCTTCGGGTCAATCAATTCTCAATTTCGACCTTCGGGTCACACATTTTTGACCTTCGGGTCAATCAATTTCCAAATTTCGACTTTCGAGTCACACAATTTCGACCTTTTTGGTCAAATCAATTCTCAATTTCGACCATCAGGTCATCCAATTTCGACCTTCGGGTCATTCAATTTCCAGCAACCAATTTTCCAATTTCCAGTTTCGACCTTCGGGTCAATCAATCTCAATATCCAATTTCAATCATTTTCTCTTGCGAGAGACCCTTTTTAGGGAGAGCACGAGGGAGCTCGTTCTTTTTGCATGCTATCCAATTTGTTCACTTAGCCCCTTTTCAGGGAGAGTTTCAAGGGACTCGCGTCTTTGTGAACCGTTTGCAAAACAATTTCCAATTTCACACGAGGAACCCTTTTGATAGGGAGAGGCTCGACGGAGACTCGCTTTTCTTGTGACCCCCCCCCCCCAATTTCATACTAGGCCATTTTCGTCATGAAAGACCCTCTTTGCAGGGAGAGTGTGATGAACTTGTTCCTTTCATGTCCCAATTTTCAGACCTCACTATTATCGGCCCCCTTTCCATAAGAGAAGCCTAATATTAGGGAGCTTTGACGAAAGCTCATTTTCTCTTCGAAAGTTCGTTTTTGCAAACACCTCCTCTTTAGGGAAGAGAGGAGTATTTCCCATTTCCCATTCAGGTAAGGGCTAAGCCTGAGTCTCTCTTTTTGGGGAAAAAGAGAGGAGAATTTTCGTCACGGATGTATTGAGCCGGATTTCAAATACTCACTTTCACCAAGGATTTCAAGAAAATTTTGACAAATTTGTCAATCAATTGTTGATTTCAGAATCTTTTATTGCACTAATCTCTATCTCAATTTACCTTCAGCATCACTTCCAAAAGAGTGAAGCTTTTGCGAAAAGGGATTCAAACTTCAAATTCTTTCTATTGGCCAACCAAAAGGAGGAAGGATAAGTCCTCGATATGGCCAGAAAAGAAGATTCAATGTTATTGAAAAGTCATAGATGATTGATATTGATCGCAGTTATGGCACATCTTTAAGGATTATTCTTGTAAAGACAAGGCAGTGGAAATATCCTGAGCGCTAGAAAAGAGAGCATTTACCCAAGCCCCGTTTCCTCAAAATCACCTAAGCCGCAATTAAATATCCGCAAAAAGGATCTCTCACCTGTCGTCAAGATGAAGGCGAATTAGGCGAGTAGACCCTCGGGGCCAAAGAAGATTCGAAACATCTCCAAGATGACGGAGTTTGTGACGGAGCTTTCCAGGGAAGGTCCAAAGCACTGTCAAGATGAAGGCAGATGCGATGAACCCCTCGACAATCCCTAAAAGATATTTAATTTCAGCTGTCATCCAAAGATCTCCAAACCCATCGTCCAAGAAGGATCGAAACATCTCCAAGTTGAAGGAGTTTGTGACGTACCCTTCCCAAAAGAGAGAAAGAGAGGAAAAAGAAAGAGAGAAAAAGTCAGAATATCTCCAAAATAAAGGAGAATGTAGAAAAAACCCAGAGAGCCAAAAGAGTGCAGAAAGAGTATCATGAGAGAAGCCCTCAGGATATCAAACTGCCAGATTTATCAAGAACCCTCTTTAATCTTGTGAGGTTCTATTATCAATACTCTTTCATCAATTGCTTTCATAATATCAAATTCTCTTTCTTGTTCATATCGAAGAAATTGATAACTTCCTTGAAGAAGGTCAATTGCAAACAATTTGGGTTTCCAATTTCGATTCTACAAAGTGAACCTTGTTTGGAGGTAATGCTTTAGGTAGAAAAGAAGGAATATCTTTGCGACAATGTGCAACATTTTCAAAAATTTCGAATCAACAGCAGAATTTCCAACATTTTGACAATATTTTCTAGCTATCCTGACGTGAAGTGAGAGCTTGATGTCCATCTTTGATACATCCAGACACCAATTTTAAATCCCTCTTAAGGAATTGATTCCTTCCCTTCTTTGAGAGCATGAACTCTCAGATTGCACACTTCCCTGTGTCCCCATTGTCCCACCATGGACAGTCTCATTTCGGTTCGAGGTCGAACCACCAATCATTTTCTCGCAAAAGGCAATTTCAAAAGCTGATTTTAGTCTCAGCAATGAGACGCCCAAAACCAATCCCTTTTCAAGCTTTAGGGACCCCATTTTCCTTCCTTTTGCAAAACACCTGTCGGATTTACTGTGCAAAATCCGAAGGTTCCATCATGGTCTGTTCCTTCGAGGATTCCATTTCATTTTCCACCCGATCAGGTTAAGGGTACAAACCTGAGCCTCCATCGAAGAGGTATTTCATTTTCTGCCCGATCAGGATAAGGGTACAAACCTGAGCCTCATTCAAAGAGGTATTTCATTTTCCGCCCGATCAGGATAAGGGTACAAACCTGAGCCTCAATCAAAGAGGTATTTCATTTTCCGCCCGATCAGGATAAGGGTACAAACCTGAGCCTCAATCAAAGAGGTATTTCATTTTCCGCCCGATCAGGATAAGGGTATAAACCTGAGCCTCCATCGAAGAGGTATTTCATTTTCCGCCCGATCAGGATAAGGGTACAAACCTGAGCCTCAATCAAAGAGGTATTTCATTTTCCACCCGATCAAGATAAGGGTACAAACCTGAGCCTCAATCAAAGAGGTATTTCATCTTCCACCCGATCAGGTTAAGGGTATAAACCTGAGCCTCCATCGAAGAGGTATTTCATTTTTTGCCCGATCAGGATAAGGGTACAAACCTGAGCCTCATTCAAAGAGGTATTTCATTTTCCGCCCGATCAGGATAAGGGTATAAACCTGAGCCTCCATCGAAGAGGTATTTCATTTTCCGCCCGATCAGGATAAGGGTACAAACCTGAGCCTCATTCAAAGAGGTATTTCATTTTCCGCCCGATCAGGATAAGGGTACAAACCTAAGCCTCAATCAAAGAGGTATTTCATTTTCCGCCCGATCAGGATAAGGGTACAAACCTGAGCCTCAATCAAAGAGGTATTTCATCTTCCGCCCGATCAGGATAAGGGTAAAAACCTGAGCCTCCATCGAAGAGGTATTTCATTTTCTGCCCGATCAGGATAAGGGTATAAACCTGAGCCTCAATCAAAGAGGTATTTCATTTCCCGCCCGATCAGGATAAGGGTATAAACCTGAGCCTCCATCGAAGAGGTATTTCATTTTCCGCCCAATCAGGTTAAGGGTACAAACCTGAGTCTCATTTCGATGAGATATTTCATTCCCCAATCAGGTTAAGGGTCAAACCTGAGCTTCGTTCCATGCGAGGTATTTCTGTCCCATCCAGGTTAAGGGCATAAACCTGAACTTCACTCTCATAGAGTGAATCTTTCCTCTTCATTCTTCGTTCCATATCTACCATCTTCCTCGGGCTAATTTCTTCACACCCAGTCAGATCCTTCTAACTGGGGCATTTTTTTTATATAGCCCAAATTTGGTGTGTTTTTCTTTGCCACTAAGCTCGGCCATGAGCCGGCTTAGCAGCAAAGAGGGGCATCTGTAAACACCCCAAATTTTCACTCACCTCCCCGACATTTCCACCAAACATCATCATTCAACCTTTGAAATCGCCGGAGGGCAAAATGGTCATTTTATGAGCCCAAACCTTGCAAAAGTCTAAATTTCATCTGAAACTCTCAAAAGTCTCCCTATTTTAGCTCAGATGTTCAAAATTTTATTCCTGACAGGAGACAGGCATCTCCAAGTCTTGGTTCAAGATTATATTGCATAAGACATGTCATTGCATATCATTGCATGAGCATCTCATATCACTGCACTGCACAGCATGTCATTTCGAGGTCCAGAACTCTCGATTTCAAAATTTTCAATCCAGATTAGAATTTCAACTCTTTTCAAAATTCATTTCAAAACCCTGGGTCTTCAAAATTATCAATTCTTCCCATTTTACCCCCAGGACTCTGAATTTCAAAATATTTTCTCAGGAAAATGATCTGGATAGTTTTTAATATGGATTTCAGTCACTTCACCTCAGATTTTGCCCTTTTTGACAATTTCAAATATCTTTCTTTTACAAAATCGCCCTACAAGGGCCAACTCTTTCCAAAATTCCTGTTTTTGCCCATTAGTCCAGATTTTATGAAAATTCCAAAAAGAATTTGTTATTTTATCTTTATTTCAGTAAATAAGCAATGTGGGACCCACACTGAGGTGGTGTCACACAAGCTTTTCTTTTGAAAATTTGAATTTTGAAAAACCCAAAAATATAGGAGCCTTGTCCCCTGGATTGGTGCCACTTGTCATTTCTCTCTCCTCCCATTTACATGCCAAGTGTCAGTGTGGGGCTACCTTCAGAAGTCGCCACATGTCATCCCATTTATCTGCCATGTGTCACCCTATCCATCCTGCGCCATGTGTCATTTCAAAGACTACCAGGAGATGCCAAGTGTCATAGGTTGTCCTGTCTAGAAAAAGTGGAGTTTGTCTCCTCTGAGGTGGCGCCACTTGAAGTGTGTCTCCTGCAGGGGACACGTGTCAACCTCTCTAGAAAAGTAGCCTGACACATGTCTCTCCCTACTTTTCTCAGAAAAGTAGAAGACACATGTCACTCCTAGACTCATCCAGAAAAGGTAGGCTTGTCTCCTCTGAGGTGGCGCCATCTGGAGTGTCTCCTGCAGAGAACATGTGGCAAGCTCTCATTTCCTCAGAAAAAGCAAGTGCCATGTGTCATTTCCTGCTTTCTTCAGAAAAACTAGAATTCAAATATTCAAATCTCCTCATAGGTGGCGCAAATCCTGAACTTCTACCTTTTCCAGGTTGTCTGATATGGCGCCACATGGCCTGACCCACCTTCTCTCCCCTATGCCATGTGTCATTCTCTGCTTCTTTCAGAAAAAGTAGAGGACACATGTCTTCTCCCTACCTCTTTCAGAAAAGTAGGAGACACATGTCACTCCTGGCCTTCTTCAGAAAAAGCAAACCATTTAAAATTCAAACAAGGCATTAGGTGGCGAAAATCCGGAGCTCTGATTTTTCCAGATGGCCTATGAGGGCGCCACATGTCCCTTCCCTCCTTCTCATCCCTCTGCCACGTGTCATCTTCTGCTTCTTTCAGGAAAAGAAGGTAACACATGTCTCATTCTCACTCCTTCAGAAAAAGTAGAGGACACATGCCCTCTCCCTACTTTTTTCAGAAAAGTAGGAGACACATGTCACTGCCCTCTTTTTCCTCCCTCTTGCCACATGGCATTGTAGGAGCCACCCTGAGGTAGCGCCACATGTCCATCCTCCATTCCTCCAGGGCCAACCTCCATTTGAAATTCGAATTCTCCTCTGAGGTGGCGCCATTTGAAGAACCTCCTCCAGCAGGCTGACACTTGAAACCATCCTAGACTGCCACATGTCCAGATCTCCTTTCACCAGAAAAAGCAAAATTCAAATTCCTCTGAGGTGGCGCCTTCTGAGCCCACTGCTCTGTCCTTCTGACATGTGTCAAACACCTTTTGAGGTGGCACCATTCCAAGACTCCACTTGGCTCCATTTTTTTTTATTTTTTATTTTATTTTTAATAAAGGTAGCCCACCATGAGGTGGCGCCACCTGAGGACTCCCTACAAAAAGTGAATTTGAAATTCAAACTCCAAGAGAGCACCCTCTGAGGTGGCGCCTTCTGGGAGTTCCCTGCAGAGAGAATCAAGCAAACTTTTAAAAAATTCCAAATCCCCCCTGCTGAGGTGTCTCACCCACAAAATTTCCATTTTTTTATTTTTCTCAAAAATTAAAACACCTTTTGAGGTGGCGCCACCTGAGGGCTCCCTGCAGAAGACAAATTCGAATTTCAAACCCCTCAGATGGCACCCCCTGAGATGGCGCCACATGGAGGGCTCAGATCCAGCCTGTTTGAATTTCAAAAATTTTCAGAAAATTTATAAAAACAAGGGTTCACGCCCAGCCTAAGAGGAGATCATTTTTTTTAGCTCCTGTGAACTTGCAAAATCCGACCTAGCCTTCCTAAAATCCGATTTTGAACTTTGGAAATCGTGCCCCCTTTGGCTCATTGAAGAAGGTGGAGTAGAACTCGTGCTGTGGCAAATTCGATTCCAACAGAGGTCGATTTTTGTGAACCATCCGAAGCTTGGAGCGAAGGACGAAGGAAGCTCATGATAGCTGCCCCTTTCAAAAGCTTCTACGCTGCGTAACGAAGCAAGGTGCACTTCTTTTCCCCTTGATGTAATTCTATAATCCGAATCGGGAGTCGTTTGAAGAAAGAGCTCATCCGAGGGATGAATTGAGCTATTCTCATAAAACGACATATATAAAAATGTTTTGTTATGCTTTCTTGATGAATTTTAACATTCATATAGTTAGTTAGGTTTAATTTGCATTTTATTTCATTCATTTAGCATATTTCATGAATTAATTAGGATTAATTTAGCCTTTATTTCAATTCTGCTTATTTTCAGTAGGTCTCTGTTTTTGTCAGTCAGTCCACACGTAATTTCATGCATTTGTTTTTTATTAAAAATCCCAAATAAATCACAGAATGCGCCGTTAGGTGTCCCTAAAATTTTGCCAAAAATTCGGAGCCATTTGAATTTGTTTACTGCGGTAAACATTCAAAATGGCAAGTCGGGTTTTGTTACCCGGGACACGTTTTGAAAATCATTTGCCGACTTGTAAAATCGAGATATCCCTCATGAGAGATCCGAATTTCGATCCGAAATTATGAACTCAGGAAAATGTCTAGTTTTTAATATGATTTTTTCAGATTTTTATGATTTTTTTTATGTCTCACAAAAATCCGAGAGTTCGGGACACGTGTCAGAGCCTAATTTGGGCCTCTGAGATCCTGGATCGACTTAGGGCTATGGTTTCTCTTTGTGTGTTACTCCAAATCCGAAACTATAAAAAGTGAAAGTGGTGTCCGGGATGTCCTCTGTTTGAATATAAACGCCTGTAATTTTTAGAACAGTGTTGACCCCTGCTTTGGATTTGTCTTGTCAGCCCCCTGTTTTGCTATATTTGTCTGTTCTGTTAGTTTAGGCAGAAATAGTTATAATTTTATCTGTGTTTCCGTTGATCAAATGCCGAAGTCATAAACATGAAAGTTGTTCATGTAGGTGTCGTGCATAACTCTGATTAATTTCATAAATTTCCATGGCTGTTTTATATTTGTTTGGCATTTTACATCAGATTAGGGTGATTTTTACCTCTGTCAGAACTAAATCCCTGTTATTGAACTCACCATGGCTCAAATTCCGAGGCTGTAAAAACCAAAAATGTTTCATTTCGGGTCTTTTAGAATTCTGCAAAATATCAGAAGTTTCCATGGTGTAAATCTTACATTATCATATTAGGCATTGCATTTGGTTCGGATCCATAGGCAAAATCCATCATTTTTAGGACTTTCCTTGAATTTTAGCATTTAAATCATATCATTTCGTGATTTTTAGCATTCTAGGGTGTTTATCAGAGTGTTTATATGCTTCATACCGAATTTTGTGCAATTTTAAATCCATTTGAGGTTCGGATCATCCATAATACCAAAACAGGGTCCCGCAGGACCCGGATCCAAGCGAAAAACAAGCGAAAATCGTTATTTTTGATAAGTTGCAAAATACCAAATTCTGATTTTACAGTCCTAATGTGTTTAGCAGCATGTCATCATGCCTCATACTGCATTTCATCATCATTGGATTCAATTTGAATTTCGAAATCTCAATTTTACCAAGTTTTCCTTCAAAAAAAACCCTGATTTTAAAGATGCAACTTTATAATTAGGGGTATTTTGGTCATTTTGACCCCAATTCCGAATTTCAAACTGTTTTCTACTGAATTTCCTGCATTTACATCATTTCAAATATCAAGGAAGCATAAGATTAGGGTTTATATCCAATTAAGTCCAATAATTTCCTGATATTATTGGAAAATCTTGGAAAAACCCACATATTTGAGCTAACCCTATTTCAAGTTTGGCAGGAACATTCAAAAGAAGGAGCTGAAGTCTGCAAATTTCTTTTATTTCCTTTATTTAGTGATGTAATAATGTAAATTTTGGAATAAGAGAGTTAATTTCCTGCTTAGACTAGGATGCATATCATATAGTTTGAATTTATGCAATATCCTGTTTCTATGATTCATGCATTTTATTTCAAAAGCACTATGGATGTTCACGAATGGCACGTGCACCAACTCTTAGGGAGTTGATGGACTCGGTGGGATCATATTTACGGCCCTAGTCGGAATATGGACGAGACCCAGATCCATCATCTTTCTACTAGTCACATTGAGCCTACACTCTTAGGCTATCTTAAAATGCACATCATATTTCCAATGTTTTCAAAGTACTGTGCATTAAATCAATTAAACTCTGAACATATTCATGGCCACAGTCAGAATATGTGAAAGATTTATTTTGACTTAATACACATTTTTCTAATAAATTTCTTAGAAAATCTTTCAAAGTGCATTCATTCACACATATCATTTGCATCATGAAATCCTTGGTTTTCCCATGATTTTCTTAAGAAAACTTCATTTTCAAGAAATCGATTTCTCAAGAAATTCTAAGGATTTTTCAAAATCGGTTTTCCAAAGACAAGTTTTTCCACAGTTTTCCCAGGAAAATGATATTTTCTTAAGATATTCAAAAGAATTTTCCAATCTTTCTTCAAGATCCAAAATCGATTTCCAAGTATTTCAAAAGGTAAAATTCCCAGGATTTCGATTCCCCAAGTTTTGAATTTTCTTCTCCAATGAGTTTTCCTATAAATTTTCCATTATTTTCCTAAGAAAACTCTCAAAGTCCAAGTTTTCCTAAGAAGTATTTCCCTTTTCAAAGGTTCACCTTTTCCTCAAGAATCACTTCCATTTTCCCAAGATTTTCAACTATTTCTGATCTTTCCACACCTTTATAAGCTTTCTCATGTTTTCAAAAACCCCTTTTTTTATCTGAGTTTCCTGAGAAATTGACCTTTTTCCTGAGAGATTCTTTCCAACTCCAAATGTTTTTCTAAGCATACATCATGTTTTCCAACTAGCATTTTCCAAAATCTCATAGCACATGCCTGAATTCTTTGTGCATATAGGGTAGAACACGATTTTGATGATTTAACTAAGTCAAGCATAGTTTTGGTCCTTGGTTCGATTACCCCTGTTAAAGGCGGCAGGAACGGTCGAACCTCGTACCGACAGGTCAAGCCCCATCCCATGGATTTTCCCGCAATTTTCAAAAACGGAGGCGAGTATTTCAAAACAATTTCCAAAAGCCGGTCAAAGTTTGAAGCGCGAAAGCGTTTCCCCTCTCTCTCTTCCACAAGGAAGGGAAGACGGGGGAAAAATTTCGCGACGATAACAGGAAGCAAGCAGACCCATCAGCTTTCAGTATCCATGGCAGCTCTAGCCTTTCTCTACAGAGGCTTAGCTCGTTTCGCCCTCGAAGAAACCATCTTGGTGGAAGGATGCATGTATGCCTTGCAGTCGTGGTTCTTGTGACATGTGCCGTCAAAAGCCAGTTCCTTCAGGTTCAATAGCGAGAAGCCAAAATCTATTGATCAGTATCGAGCCTTGATCGAAAGTCTGCACCAGGAAGAGATCCTCTGGGACTATTTTGACAGACGAGAATCAGTTCCTCGCTACACTTATGCTCGTAGCAAGCGTTACAGACTGCTCGGCCCTTTCTTCTGTGTCGACTATCAGCCAGAGAGGTGTCTCAGACAATTCTCGCAGCGGCAGATTTGTATCAACACTCGCTTCCCGACGAGCCACATGCCAGAGTTCAATCCGCAGTCGGATCAGTGGTCTGGGGCATACCACGTCACCAAATACACTTGGGACTCCTTCATTCCTTTGTCTATATTTCCTGGTCCTAATGTATCGTCGAAGTATCGAGAATGGTGGCAAACTGTCTGCCCACCTTCTTTTTGTATTTAAATTTTATCATCAATAAAAATGCAACTTTTTGTTCTGATAAAAAGCTCTTTATGGCCAAAATTTTAATTTATTTTATATGGTCACGATCTTCGTGACGACCTCATCCCCGGTGATGAGACCTCTTTCTTATATTCTTTCTCTCATCGTGATGAACGACCTCGCCTAGGTCATAAGGCACATTTTTGTCGCCGCAAAATGGTGACACCATTATTGCAAAATTTGTGATGACCCAATCCTTGGTGATGGGATAACTTGTCTAAATTGTCTGTCAATTCCTCTCTTCTTGTCCTTTTCTCAAAAGGGCTCCATTTTTCAATCTCTAACCATTCCTCTATTTCTACAGAAATCATTTGGCATTGTCAAAATGGTTCAGACCAGAGCTGAAAAGGAGACTGCCCCTCAGCACAGCGACAACGAAGTCGAAGCAACGAGTTCTCCTAAATCAGTCAGAGGTCAGAATCAGAATCAAACCAATGATATAGACCCTGCCATGTACAACCTGTTTAAAAGAATGATGACCAGAATGATGTCAAAACAGGCTGAGGCCAGTCAGAAGGAGGTTGCTCCAAAAGGCAAACCAAAGAAGAAAGCTGTGAAAAAACCGGTCAGGATCATCATAAAGAGAGTACAGCCTGACACCACTTCTGAAGAAACGGAATCAGCTGAAGAGGAATCAGAAGAGGAAGAACAGTTTGTTTATCATCAGAATCCTCTGCCACAGCCTGTAAAGACTGCTGCAGAGCCCAAATCAATAAACAAGCCCATTCCGGCTAATGATCTGATGCAAGAACAGATGAAAGAAATGAATCGGGCCATCAAGGATATTTAGGCCAAAAGAAAGGGCAAACAGACCTACTCTGGTGAAGATTTTTACCATGGCCTGGATGGGGATGACAATCTGGAAAATCTCCCTCGCAAGTTCCTTAAGTTCGACGGAACAAGCAACCCTAAGGCTCATTTGGCCACTTTCTATGCTGAGTGCGGCCGTTTCAGGAAAGACAACCGGGCGTTATTCATTTGCTTTCCTCGCAGCCTAGAAGGTGTAGCGGCTAGGTGGTATGCAGACCACATTAATCCTATCGAACTACGAGAGTTCGATAAAGTTGTTAACTTGTTCATTGAGCGCTTCATGTTCAATGTTGAAGCCTCACCAACCCTCAACCATCTGTACAATTTAAAATAAAATGAGAATGAGAAGGCTAGCAAATTCATCCACAGGTGGAGAAGCACCTGTAACAGAATGAAAGTCCCCATCCCAGAGGAGCACGCCCTACAGATCATTTTGAACAACTTTACCCAGCCTCTGAGGAACCTCATTTCTACATGGCCCGCCAAATCATTCATCAAACTAATTGAGAGAGCCGAATGGCTCGAAACTGGCTTAGACAATGGCCTGTATGAAGGGTATCCTTTTGTCAGAGGGAATCCCGATCAAAAGAAGAAGGTGCACGTCGCCCATTCTATAGGATTTTTGGATCAGGGCAGCGGCAGTTCTAACAGCAAGAAGAACAAGAAAAATCGTAACAAAAATGTCGGGCATTCCAGGGTCGAAAGGACAAACTCGGCAACTCAGAAAGGAAAATTTGTCAAGCCACAGCCCGTTCAGTCAGCACCGCAGCCAGAAGCGAAACAGCCGGAAAAGCCAAAACATGAGGGTTGGAGTTATGACCGAGAGTTCACAGCTCTGGAGCAATCCCGCGAAAACATCTTGGAATATATGATGTCGAAGGGAATGATCAAACTCCCCAATGTGGCAGATCCTCCAGTCACTATGGAGAAATGGACTGACAAATTCTGCAAGTTCCACCGGACTGTCGGACATGACACCGAACACTGTTTTGTCCTCAAAAACATTATTCAGGATTGTATTGACAAGAACTTGCTAATCGAGGATGAAGAAGAACAACCAGAAATCTTGACCAAGCCATTTCCCAAGCATTCAGCTTCAGTCATCACGGAGCAGACATTCACTCTTCAAGATAGCATTCAACCATGTTCTAGGCAGGACATTCAGGATCAGCATCAGGTCCTGGTCCTTCGCCAAGCATAGTCTTTCGCCAAGAGGGTGGATATTACTGCATTTTACAAGAAAACAAGCAAAGAACCAGCAAAAGCAACGACAGACATTGCCAAGATGATTCTCAGAATTCTGAAGCGCTTCGTCAAGGCAGCTTCGAAGAAAGAAGAGGCTTCAGGGTCAGTTCAGAAGTCAATCACTGCTCTATCCAACATTTCTATCCTGGATCTGACCCACGCTTCGCCCAAGCACTAGCAAGTGCTAGAAGATCTTCTCAGAAAGATCAAAGTCAAGCCTAGCACCACTCCGCAAGATATGGCTCAGATCGTCAATCAGGCTATGACAAATGCACCAATCATATTTTCAGATGAGGATTTGCCAAAACCTCACTCATTTCACAATAACGCCTTATACATAGTGGTGCGAACTAGGGGCATGACAGTTCCTCATGTGCTCATCGATGGAGGCAGCAGCCTCAATATCTGTCCTGAGATGACGGCCAAGGCTTTGGGACTGAAAGAAGAGGAATATACTCATATCCGATCACGATCTATGGTTTTGACAACCACGGGCAGACAGCCAAGGGGAAGATATTTCTCGAAATCTTCATCAATTATTCAGTACATATTGTCCTTTTCCACGTAGTGAATGTGCCACCTACGTACAATTTGTTGCTTGGACGCACTTGGATCCACAACGCCAATGTTGTTCCATCAACCTTGCACCAATGTATCAAGTGGTCGAAGGGAGGCATGATCACTATGGTCCTAGGAGAGGATTCGAAAGAGCGACTCCCGCAGCCAATGATTCCCCGTCCTACTTTCACTGCAGACATCTCGAGCATCAGGGAAGTCGATGAAATCAATCTGAGTGAAAGTCTGGACATGTTAAAGCTAAAAGAAGTCCAGCCGACAGAAAGCGTAACAGCAGTAACCCAGTGGCAGGGGCCTCACTTCTTCAAGCTAGGTGGGCGCCTCGACTGCACTTCCTTTCAGGATCACCCTCTTTTCCCTCAGTTCTCAAAGACTAAGAGAGAGTTTGATCTTCTGATTAAACACGGTTATCAGCCCTTCAGGTGTCTGGGCAGCAATGAGGACAACATTCTAGAGCCGATCGTCCCCACTCGACATGTCGAGGGCACAGGCTTAGGTTTCACAGGTCAATCGTCCGGCAGGCAGACCACCTTCGTCAAAGGAACCCAGTAAAGAAGTCAATGCTAGTGTTGTCTGCTTTTCTCTTTCCTTTTTCAAATGTCATCTTGTAGGGGCCAAAAATCCGCCCTAGTTTCTTTCTTTCAGAAATCATCTGTAAATATCAAAGTTACTTAATCAATGAAAATTTTGTTTACCCTATTCATCTTGGTGTACACAAATTCTTTGTTTATATCTTTTGCTATGATTGTCATTCTCTGTTACTGTACAAAAGGCTACTTTCAAAAACTTTTTTCCTTTCTCAAAAACCTTCTTTGCACTTTCAAGATTGCCATCATTATGGCTCCTAAATCGCTCAAAAAGCTCGTTATCAATACCAACCTTTTTCAAAATAAATCCAAACCGGCCAGAATATGCAAGGCAAAGGCAGAGGCAGAAATCGGCAAGGTAATAGTGCAGATCGAAGAATTAGCAGAATTTGATTCGGCAATTCAGAATTTGCCAGCATTCAGAAGCAGGATGAACCATTGCCGTTGGTTCAAGATCCAACAGAGGATTTCAACATCGGTTCGGAAGATGATCCGAAAATCCTCAAAATTGGTTCCAGTCTGAATTCAGATGAGAAAGAAAGGCTCATCTATTTTCTCAAACAACATCAGTAAGTCTTTGCTTGGACTTATGAGGATATGCCAGGCTTAGACCCCAAGTTGGTCGAGCATCGCCTTGTGTTGAAGCCGAATTGCAAGCCAATCAAGCAGAAATTAAGAAAAATGGATCCTCGAGTAGCACCGCAAGTTAAAGAAGGACTTGAAGAGTTGTTAAAGGCAGGATTCATTCAGACTATTGAATACCCAGATTGGTTGGCGAACATCATGGTAGTTCCCAAAAAGAATGGCAAAGTCCGGATCTGTATTGATTTCAGGGATCTGAACAGAGCAACCCCGAAAGATGACTATCCACTCCCCAACATCGATCTTTTGATCGATAGCACGGTAGGCCATGCCATGTTTTCCTTTATGGATGGATACTCAGGCTATAATCAGATCAAATTGGCCGCTCGTGACCAATCCAAAACTTCTTTTACCACGCCTTGGGGCACGTTTTGCTATACAGTCATGCCGTTTGGGCTCAAGAATGCTGGGGCGACCTATCAGAGAGCAATGGCAGTTATCTTTCATGACCAGATGCACAAGAACATGGATGCCTATGTGGATGACATCTTGGTCAAGTCAAAAGAAGGAGAGGATCATCTTGATGCTCTCGGTCAAGTCTTCGAAAGACTTATTGTCTACAAGTTGAGACTCAATCCGCAGAAATGTATCTTCGGAGTGGAGTCAGGCAAACTACTTGGCTATATGATCAGCAAGAAAGGCATAGAAGTGGATCCTGCCAAGGCAAAGGCGATCATTGATATGCCACCTCCCACCAACCTTAAAGAGCTACGAAGCTTTCAGGGTCGCATTCAGTCTATTCGACGTTTCATCTCAAATTTGGCTATGAGATGCGAGCCCTTTAATCACTTGCTGAGAAAAGAAGTGAAATTTGAGTGGGGACCAGAATGTCAGCTCTCATTTGAGCGCATCAAACAATATCTTCTCAATTCACCTGTTCTGAAGCCACCAGAACTTGGAAAGTCGCTTCTCTTGTACATCTCTGTCAATCACAATGCTTGTGGTGGATTTCTTGCGCAGTACGAAGAAGACAGTCGTATAGAGCATGCCATCTACTACATCAGCAAGACCTTCATCGATTATAAGAAAAGATATTCTCAGATGGAGAAGACATGTCTAGCCTTAGTATGGATGTGTCAAAAGCTGAGACATTATCTGTTGGCATCAGAAATCAAAATTCTGTCAAGACTTAATCCTCTCAAACACATCCTCGAACAACCTTTTCTTATTGGACGAGTTGCAAAATGGAAAGTCCTCTTGATGCAGTACGATTTGGAATATGTTTCTCAGAAGTCAGTCAAGGGTCAGTCCATCGCAAATCAGTTGGCAGATTTCCCGTTGACAGAAGAGATCAAAGCAGAAGATGATTTCCCTGACGATCACATCTGCAGTGTTCAGGAATCCCCAATTTCCCGAAACATGTCTGGTATAGGAATTGGGATCTTGCTAATCACTCCTGAAAAGGAGATGCTCCCTTATTCCCTCAAGCTCGACTTCCAATGTACTCATAATATGGCCGAGTATGAAGCTCTAATACAAGGCCTCAAGATTTTGCAAGACTTTGATGTCAAGAGAGTACACGCCTTCGGCGACTCGTTGCTTGTTGTCAGTCAAGTTAATGCTGAATGGCAAGTCAAGGATTCAAAATTAATTCCCTATCAAAAGATTGCCTTAGCTCTCATAGGCAACTTTGAAGAATTTCAGCTCAATCATGTCAAGAGGGAATACAATCACATAGCAGATGGCATAGCCTGTCTGGGCTCCATCCTGTCATTTAAAGATAGTAAATCATGTCGCTCCTTCGAGATCGGCAGACTTGATCAACCTGCCTACATTCCAACTGAACAAGTGAACCAAGCCACTCAGAAAGAGAAGCCTTGGTACCAAGACATCAAAAGCTTTATTGAAACTGGTAAATTTCCATCGAAAATGCCAAGAAAGGAGCAGCAAGCGATTCAGCGCATGTCAGCCCGTTATTTCATCCTTGCCAATACCCTTTACCATCGTGGGTTCAGTTCTGAGTACGCCAGATGCTTAGATAAGAATGAAGCCCTGGAAGTTGTCCAAGAGGCACACAAGGGAATTTGTGGTGGTCACGTCAGCTACCAAGCACTCGTCAAGCAAATCATCCGAGCAGGGTATTACTGGAAAACCATGCAACAGGATTGCCATCAATTTGTAAGGAAGTGCGTAAAATGTCAAATACACGCCCCTTCCATTCATGCGCCAGCCGCATACTTGCAGTCTGTGGTCTCTCCATGACACTTTTCGATGTGGGCCTTCGACGTGGTCGGCCCAATCACTCCTTCATCTTCTAATGGCCACCGATACTTCCTCGCGACTACAGAATACTTCACCAAATGGGTCGTAGTTGTAAACATGCAAACAGTAGAAGGCCGGCATGTGGTTTCGTTTATTCATAAAAATCTTCTCTGCCGCTTCGGCGTTCCACATGATATTGTGTCAGACAATGGCAGCCATTTCAAGAATGAGAGGATGAAGACTTTCTGCTCGAAGTTCAGGATTCATCACCACTTCTCAGCTCCTTACTATCCTCAAGGAAATGGCCAAGCAGAAGCCACCAACTGTTATCGTCGCAAAATTTTCCCCGTCTTCCTTTCCTTGCGGAAGAGAGAGGGAAATACTTTTGTGATTCAAACTTGACCGGATTTTGGAAATTGTTTTGAAATACTCACCTCCGTTTTGAAAATTGTGGGAAAATCCATGGGATGGGGCTCGACCTGTCGGTACGAGGTTCGACCGTTCATGCCGCCTTTAACAGGGGTAATCGAACCAAGGACCAAAATTGTGCTTGACTTAGTTAAATCATTAAAATCATGTTCTATCCTAAATGCACAGAGAATTCAGGCATGTGCTATGAGATTTTGGAAAATGTAAGTTGGAAAACATGATGTATGCTCAGAAAACCTTTGGAGTTGAAAGATATTTCTCAGGGAAAAGGTAATATCAATTTCTCAGGAAAACTCAGACGAAGAAGGTTTGAAAATATCGGGAAAGTTTATAAAGACTTAGAAAATCTTGAAGTGATGAGAATCTCGGGAAAATTTTGAGAAAGTTTATAAAGACTTGGAAAACTATGAAGAAATGAGAATCTTGGAAAAAATGGAAGGAATTCTTGAGAAAAGATGAACATTTGAAAAGGAAAGCACTTGTTGGGAAAACTCAGACTTTGAGAATTTCCTTAAGAAAAGGATAGAAAATTTATAGGAAAATTCATTGGAGAAGGAAATTTAGAACTTAAAAAATTGAAATCCTGAGAATTTTATCTTTGAAATATCGGAAAATCAGCTTTTTATTCTTGAGAAAGATGAAAATTCCTTTTGAAAATGGATCTTAAGAAAATAACTTTTTAAGGAAAATCACAGGAAAAACTTTGATTTGGAAAATCCAACTTCGAATATCATCATAGTTTCTTGAGAAATTGATTCCATGAAGTGAAAATTTCTTGAGAAAATCATGAGAAAAACAAATGATGCAGATGATTTGAATGAATGAATGCAGTTTGAAAAGATTTCTGAAAAATTTGTTGGAAAAATGTGGATTAAGCCAAAGTAAATCCTTCACATATTCTGACCGTGGCCATGAATATATTCAGGGTTTATTTGAGTTAATTCACAATATTTTGAAAACATTGGAAATATGATGTGCATTTTCAAGATAGCCTAATAGTGTAAGCTCAATGTGACTGGTAGAAAGATGATGGATCTGGGTCTCGTCCATATTCCGACTAGGGCCGTAAATATGGACTCCACCGAGTTCATCAACTCTCTAAGAGTTGGTGCACGTGCCATTCGTGTTCATCCACGGTGAATTTTGAAAATTTAGATATATGCATCATAGAATCAGGATAATACAGAAATCAAACTATATGAGATGCATCCTAATCTAAGCAATAAAAGTAAATATTATTCCAAGTTTGATTATTACATTTCTGACGTGAGTCAAAATAAATGAAATAAAAATACATAATGAAAAAGAATCAGCCTTCTCCAGACTTTCCTGCAAAATTGAGAATTAGTACAAGATAACCAAGAAAATGAGTATATATACTATGTATAACGAAGATATATATATAGATATAGAAATATTTGAATTTATGATAAATGATATATGGTAATGAAGATATATTCACAAAAAAGTAAAAGAAAATAAAAATATATGTGATAACAAGTGTACATGAAGGGATATATATATATAAGTATATATATATGTATATATATACATATATATATATATATATATATACATATATACGTATACATATAGGTAGATATACATACATATCGATATATATATATACCTATAATAAGAAAATATACATATAAAGGAAAATTCCATATAATGGGTAAAATCAGAAAATACAGGTATATACAGTTTCTGTAGGGGATTTCACAAAGCTGTATTTCTCAAATTATAATGTATTTTTCAATAAAAATGGGTATGGAGCTTCTCCATATACCAATAACAAAGCATGCCAAAGATTGTATATAGATCATGAACGGATATGGATATATCCGTTCATGAAGGTGACTAATTATCAAGACTGCACACCTGCAGCAGAAAAATGGATACATGCAAGAAATGATTTCCACACAGCCATTCACATAGCTAATGGCAGGAAATGATTTTCACACAGCCATTCATATAGCTAATAGCAGGAAATGATTTTCACACAGCCATTCATAAAGCTAATGGTAGGAAATGAAATGTAAAACAATATTAGCTAATCTAGACTAAAACAGAAAACAAAAATTACACGATGCATTGAAACAGGAAAAACAATAGAGAAATGGGTTTTTCTTTTTTTTTTTTTCCTTTTTTTTTATAAAACAGAAATAAATTGAAAAGACAAAGAAGAAGAAGATGAAGAGGGACTCACAATGTAGCTGCTGTTGGAGGAGACCTTCGTGTGAATCCCCTGCACCAGCAAGAAAGGGGCAATGTCCGACGGCTGAAGGAAGATGGGTAAAACGTTGATGGGTTGAAGGTGATGGCAGCCACGTTCTCCTGCTGGGCTGCTGTAGATGCAGTTTGGCTGATGGATTCCCTGTGGCTGGTGGTGTATGGCAGCCTCTGGTGGCTTGAAGAAGGGGATGAAGACCACGTCTTCTGCTGGGCTGCAGCTATGCTGAAATGAGGTTGGGCTGGAAATGGATGAAGACGTTGGGCTGGAGGGGATGTGGATGCAGTTGGCTGAAGGTGATGGGCTGCAGAATGGAATGAAGAAAGGGGAAGGCAGCTGCTGGGCTGAAGAAGGTGGACAGCTGTTGTTGGAGGTCCTGTGGTGGCTGGAATGAAGAAGGTGGACAACTGTTGTTGGAGGTCCTGTGGTAGCTGGAATGAAGAAGGTGGACAACTGTTGTTGGAGGTCCTGTGGTGGCTGGAATGAAGAAGGTGGAAGACGTTGGTGGAGGTCCTGCGGCTGGTAGGTAGAAGGTTGAAGAAGGGCTGAGCAGCAGTTGTGGGATGGGCAGCAACACGTTGAGGAGGAGATCCCTGCAGAAATCCCAAAAACGAAAACAGTAAATCTCCCTTAATCGGCCAGGCTTCCCCCTTCATCGATCCATAGCCTCCCTTCTTAAAGAATTTTGAATGTCCTCTTGAAGAAAACCGTAGCCCTCCATTTATGAGGTTCCGTTACCTCATTTTTGAATTTTTTTTCTTTGAAATAGCTGTTTCAAGAGGGGCGCATTCCCTTTTTTTTCAAAATTTGGTTTCATTTCCCTAAGTTTTAGGCAAAATCAAATTTATGACTTTAGGGAAATTCGGCTGTGCCATTTAAGGCTGCCTCCTTCTAAAAAAAAAAAATTTATTTAAACAAATCAATAAAAAGAAATAAAATAAAAAGTGAGTATTGAAATAAATGAGAGGCTTATATGGAAATGCCACCTCAACCCACTTTTAAAATCCTTTTGAAAATAAAGTTTTTGTTTTGTTTTTTAAAGTCTTTTATTTTCAATTGGGGTGCCACATGTGTGTGGGCCCACTAACTAAAAAAAATAAATAAATAAGTATAGAGAAATTAAAAAGAAAATTTTGCAAATAGGTACGAACTCCGGGTGGGTCCCGCTTGAGAATAAACAACTTACCTGAGAGTCTGAGTATGATGCTAGTTCAAAGGCGGGTCCCGCTCCATTTTTTTTTTGAAGATACGAGATAAAACATTATTTGTTTTCAAGAATTTGGAAAAATTGGGTTTTTAGGGCAAAAATATGGATAAATGTAAAAAAATTTGTAGAGAGATTTAAAATCTTTTGCAAAAAAATTTGAGTTAAAATCTTTAAAATCAATATCCAAATATCCAGATTGTTTTTCTTGAGAAAAGTTTTTGTAATTCAAATTCCTGGGAGTAAAATGGGAAAATGTGGTAATTTTGAATACCTAGGGTTTTAAAAATCAATTTGAAAAAGTTTAAAAATCAAATCTGGATTGACAATTTTGAAAATCAAGAGTTATGGATCTCAAACTGACATGCTATGCAGTGAAATGATGTAATGCTATGCAAAGACATGTTATATGAAATGTCACTTTGAGCTCGGACTTGGAAATTTTAGCTTTTTGTCCAGAAAAAGGATTTTGAAATTTTGCCATTTGAAGATGTCTCTGAACCTAAATATGGAAATTTTGAGGCTCAAGAATGAAATTTTGGACTTTCTGCAAGGTTCAATCTTGGAAAATGACCATTTTGCCCTTCATTGCTTCTGGAGAACTGAAATGTGCCGATTGAGGGTGATGTCAAGAAGGTGACTGAAAATTTGGGGTGTTTATACCAACAAGATTTTAATCCGCATTCTAGAAAGAACTGTGGAAACAGTCCGCGATTGGCATGAGAAGATGCATGACGCACTTTGGGCATACCGAACCACCATTCGGACCCCAACCAATGCTACTCCTTTAAAGCTCGTCTATGGGACCGAGGTAGTAGTACCCCTCCACGTTCAGAAGCCCGCACTCAAATTTGCATCGCTCATCAAACTTCCGCTTGATCAGTATCAGCAGCAGAGGTTGGTACAACTTGATCTATTAGATGAGAAAAGGCTCAAGGCAGCAAAGCACGCTCAAGCCTATCGGCAAAGGATAGCTCGGCACTATGCCAAATCAGTTATTGAGAAAAGATTTCGAGTCAATGATCTTGTGCTCAGATCGACAGCTCATCTCAAGCATCGACCACGGGGCAAGTGGTCACCCAATTGGGAAGGCCCTTATGTAGTTAAAGAAGCGCTGCCTCACAATTCCTATCGTTTGATCAACGCAGAAATCCTGTGATCATCGCAAAATTTTTCCTCTCGTAATATTCTCTCTCTTCCTTCTCTTTTCCTTTCCAACCTCTATTTCTTCCTCTTGAAGGGAGAAAATAAAAGACAGAAAGATGGAGAGAAGAGAAAAGAAGAGAAAGAGGAACTCTTTTGCGGGGTCTCACTTGACCTTAATTTGAAATTTTTTAAGAAAATAACTCACCTCAGTTTTAAAATATTTGCGGGAAAACTGGGAGACGGGATCCGCTCGTCGGTATGAGGTTCGACCATTCCTGACGTCTTTATCAGAGATAATCGAACCAAGGGTCGAATTCATGCCTTTTGCTTTGCTAAGAAATTATCTAAGAATCTATTCTAAGTCTAAATGCACAAAGAATCATGCTTGTGCAATGCAAAGATGTATGCTCTCTTTTAAAAAATGATTTTGAAATTTTCCAAGTGTTTCTAAGATAAAAATAGAGTGAAGAAATGGTTTTTGACTCAGAACTTAAGATTTAAAGTTCTAAGTTTTTGGAATAATCAGAGTTTGAGAATAAATCTTGACTTTGAAAGGAATGATTCTGAAGTTGAAATAAAAGGAGAAGAAAAGAAATTTCAAAGTCATAAATGGACTTTGAATCAGAATAGAGATGAATTGGAATTGAATTCTAACTTTTGAAATTTGAAATAAAATGTGGGAAATCTAAAATAGAGTTGAGAAATAGAATTGATTTGAAAGTTGGAATTTAAGATGAAATTTTAATTTCGAAGCCTGGATTTTAATTTAAGATCAAAATTGAATTTCTGGATTTAGAATCCGAAATGGGAGTTGAATCTGAAATTTGAGATCTGAGATGGAATTGGATACTACATCCTAAATGGAATTGGATCTGAAGTCTGAGATCCAAAGTAGAATTGGTTCTGGATCCTAACATGGATTCAGATATGAAGTTTGAGATCCGAAATAGAATTGGGTTCTGGTCCTAGAATGGATTTTGGATCTGAAATCTGAGATCCAAAGTAGAATTGGAATCTGGATCCTAGAATGGATTTTGGATCTGAAATCCAAAGTAGAACTGGATTCTGGATCTTAAAATGGATTTGGATCTGTAATCTGAGATCCAATATAGAATTGGGATCTAGATCCTAAATGGAATTTGGATCTTAAGCCTGAGATCCAATGTAGAATTGGGATCTAGATCCTAAATGGAATTTGGATCTTAAGCCTGAGATCCAAAGTGGAATCGGGATCTGGATCCTAAAATGGATTTTGGATCTGAAGTCTGAGATCCAGAAGTTGGATTCATACTTGGAAATCTGGATCCAAGTTGAGATTAGGATCTAACTTTGGTTTTTGGAATTTCAAAAATTGATTTGAGGATGAATTTCAAAGTCAAATTGGACTTTGAATTTGAAACTTGAATTTGGAATTTAGAAAATGAATCAAGAATTTCAAAGTTAATTTGAACTTTGAATTTAGTTTCAAAGTCAAAATTTGGACTTTGAAGAGGAGATAGAATTGATGAGTTTGAAGTAGAAATTGAAGAAAAGATGTTCAAAATCACTTGGGTTTTTTGAAAAGAATTTTTGAAATTATGATGCAATTCTATCCTGAATGATGAATGAATTTAAAGAATTTGAAATTGGTTTTTGAAAAGCTATTTCATTCTTTAAGTGAATTAAGAATGGGGTTGAAGATATAATATATCCCTGACTATGGTCATTGAATATATTATATAATAACCACATTTAAATTCAAGTGAAGAATAAAATACATTTTTGGTGCTTTTATAGAATTTAAAATGAAATTAATTCTCAATATACCCTGACTATGGCCATTGGTATATATGTTGAATTAGTTTTAAATTAAATTCTGATAAAAGAGGAAAATATTTAAAAAAAATATGATGATTTTTGAAAAAGGTTCAGTGTGGATCCTGTGTTATTTTATAAAAGATAAGAATACTAAGTCTTGTTCACATCCTGACTATGGCCATTGATGTAAATCATCAACTTAGGATTAATTACCTCTTACGAAATGGTGCACGTGTCATTCGTGTTTCACCATTGTGAGAATTTGAAACAAAAGGGAAGAATGATATGACAATGGATAATTCCTGATATTTACATGCTCATTCATTCTATCTAAAACAGGAGATACAAATTCTCATTAGAGATCTAATTATTACAATGCACGGATTTACAACTCCCAATAATGACATTTTCCACATATTTCCTGCAAGACATTTGGTTAGTATGAAGAGAGAAAAATTGTGTATATCATATAGATGTTAATGGTAAAATATTCATATACCAAGATACACATGATGAGAAGATAGAAAGTAACACACATATATATACCTATATACATAGGTACATATATAGGCATATATGTATACATGTATAGATGCACATGTGTATGTATATATGTACATATAGGTATGACACATACAACATCTCGTGAGATAGGAGAGGTGAAACTGGATATACATTCATGCTGCGTTTGCTGAACTGAACTATTCCAACTATTGATTTTGACTAGACCACAAGATGACCCTTCCAAGTTGATTTTATGATAAGATCAACTTTCTCAAATCGATGATGTATTATAGGGAAATCTGAATGTTCGATCTGATGAGGCACTAAGACAGCAAATATAAAGTATTTACAATAGATCACATATTGGCCAAAACCAGTTTATTATGGATGTCAATCAGCAATGGGTTGTATCTTCAGATTAAGGCCTAACAACTACCAACTATGCACAGTATTACCACACATTGTGATGAAAGGGCTAAAGTACAGTGAAATAGAAATGTGGCAGCAATCTAAGTACAGGTAAGTTAATGTTGGACTGCATAGGTAAAAGAATAAATATCTCAGTCTCAAACATTAATATTACTGATAAATCATGTTCTATAGGGATCATTGTAAATGTGGAATCCTATAAAAAAAATGAGTTTTCATTCCTCATGACAGCTTCCTCTAAGTCGTTATTGGTTTTCTCTGAACTATTCTGAAGGGACTGGGAAGACCTTATGGCAGCCTGAGCCTTATTTGGGGTTGAGGTTATAATATCCACATTGTCTCATGGGGAGGTCTCACTGCTGTGCAAAAACCAGTTTTACACATTACTTTGAGATACTTCGCAACAGCTCGAGCAAATAAAAAAGTAATTAATTTTTTTTTTTGTTGCTGGGTTTGAATCTCTAACACCTGGGTGATCTTGATTCAGAATACCCGATGATCAAACGGTCATATACCAACTTTAAGGTTTTTGGGCTGATGATGCATGAAATGCACATCATATTAACAAGTTTTTCATGCATTTTGTAACGAGCTTAAGGTTTTAAACCCATGTTTAGATGCATTTTGATAGTAAGGGGTTATGGTTCGAATTTCAGAGAAATCGAAGTTAAAATGAGAGAGTTATGGCTATTTCAGTGTTCGGGCACGGATTTCGAGGTGGATCGGATTCATATCCGACCCAATTAGGTTATTTGGACTTTGGATCAACCTTAGAAAGCCCAAAACCCAACCCACACGCCTATCCATATCCATTTCAAAAAGTTTTGCAGAAAACCCCCCAGAAAGTGGTGCCTAGCAAAATATTTTTTTTTAACCTTCTTTCTGAAAAAAAACAAAAGTATAAATTATAGTTTCTAAAAACCCTAGGCGTCTTTGGCTTGGATTTGACGCCCCCTGCAGTGCCTCTAGCTCCAGCACCGTCTTTCCCTCCATTCTCCCACGTTTTGGCCATTGAAGACCGGTTTATGCTTGGTTTCCAAGCATATTTCGATCTCTCTTGTGATTTCTATACGTTTCTTCCTTTTTCCTTGCTGCGTTTTCACCATTTTTTTGTATTTTTGCAGGTGTAGCAGAGGTGGAGACTACTAACCTTGCTTGATAGTGCGAAACACATCATCAAGGTGAGCCGGCCCTACCTCCATCCGGTTTTCTACGCCCTCCGATCGAGAATCGGCGCACATTCCATCATCGGTGGATCTCCAACGTGTTGCAGCTGCAAAAGTGCTGTTCTTGGTGAACTTACAACATCCTCGAACCATTCGGGACGTCAAGATCAAGCCACGGTCCGCTCTTCTTCATCCCCACGATCGTCGGATCACCCGAGAGGTAGGTCTTCTTCTTCCTTCTCTTCTAGCTAAAACCGAATTGTGTGTTGATTTTGTTTTATTATTTTTCTATGTGTTTCTTGTTTTTCTTTTTGTTTCAACCTTAGAATAGACCCCGTGCACAGACCAGCATGCTAGATTAGGTTTTCTTTCATTGATTATGTATTTGATTTGTATTTTTCCATCGTTTTCATCTAAAAATATGTAAATCGGCTAGAGGTTTTTCTAGCCGATTTGGGATTTTGTTTCCAACGTGTTTCTTTGTGGTATTTTTGCAGAAAATCCAATTGTAAAATTTTATTTTGATTCATTTTATTCGTTGGATTTGATTGTGTCTTGTTTTGCTTTCATATTAAAAAAAAGAAAAAAAATTTATATCGGCTAAACCACTTCTAGTCGATCCTTGCGTTTTATGAAGTTTAGTATTTGCGTGTTTGGATCATTTTTTGTAGTTTTATTTCATCATTTGAGTTTGTTTATTTGTTTCCTGTATGATTTATATTCGTTTTAAGTAGGGATAGAGTTAAAGGGTTGTCGTGTGCTTTGTTTTGGAATAGTTGTTGAATTAGAGTTAAAATTGAGTTTATGCGTGTGATTTTAATTTCAAGTTGTGATTTGTTTGTGTGGTGGTAGTTTCACAGTCTCGTAACAGTTGTGTGGTTAAATTCAGTAGTTTAGAATATTTCTCAAGATTGTTTTATTGTTTTATTTTTTGTGGGTTTTAAGCATATTGGGAAAATTATCAAAATCGAGTTTTATTATTGTTTTTGTTTTATAGCATTGTCCAGCCGGTTGTAGAGTCGTACATAGTTTGTTATATCAGAAGTTTATGTCATTTTGGTTTGTCATATGATGTTAGTTAGATCTTGTTTTTGAAAGAGGTTTAGTAGTTGGAATTTTTCATGTTTTATTCATTAGAATAGTCTTTTAGCTAATTTGTAGTTTTAAGTGTCTTATGATTTTTAACTTAGATTAGTGTTTGATGTTTATTTCAGTGATATATTCATGATGCATAGTTTTGTTCATGTTTCATTCGTGTAATTAGGAGTTTTGATTAGGTATTACTTTAATTTTCGCGAATTGCTTGTTATTTAGGTTAAATCATTTTTTTTTTTTAGTTTAGTTCTTCTTCTTCTTCCCCAAGGAGGGGCGGCAGCCATTAGAGCTCCAATTGAGCTCTAGGTCGATTTTTTTAGAAGGTATTAATTGTAATTAGGTAGGTTAGGAAGGTGTCTAGGTTCAATGTATTAGGTTTTATTGCCTTAGCCGTTTTTAGGAGTCATTTAAGTAAGTTTTGGAATTAGGGTAGTATTTTAGAAAATCGTGTTTCTATTTGAGTCTTTTCATTCGCTAGGTAGTTTTAAATGTCTTAGCCTAGAAAATAGCTCAATTAGGGTTGACGATTTTTTAGAAGGAAAGCAATTAAGGTAATTGGATTTGAAAAGTTTTTTTGGAAATAGTAGATTCTTCAAAAATCGTGTGGAGCATTCAAAGGAGCATAATTAGGGTTTGTTAAGGGACTAACAAACATTCAAGCATGGGGGTATTTGATGATGCATGAAATGCACATCATATTAACAAGTTTTTCATGCATTTTGTAACGAGCTTAAGGTTTTAAACCAATGTTTAGATGCATTTTGATAATAAGGGGTTATGGTTCGAATTTCAGAGAAATCGGAGTTAAAATGAGAGAGTTATTGGCTATTTCAGTGTTTGGGCACAGATTTCGAGGTGGATCGGATTCATATCCGACCCAATTAGGTTATTTGGACTTTGGATCAACCTTTAGAAAGCCCAAAACCCAACCCACACGCCTATCCATATCCATTTCAAAAAGTTTTGCAGAAAACCCCCCAGAAAGTGGCGCCTTGCAAAATATTTTTTTTTAACCTTCTTTCTGAAAAATATCAAAAGTATAAATTATAGTTTCTAAAAACCCTAGGCGTCTTTGGCTTGGATTTGACGCCCCCTGCACTGCCTCTAGCTCCAGCATCGTCTTCCCCTCCATTCTCTCACGTTTTGGCCATTGAAGACCGGTTTATGCTTGGTTTCCAAGCATATTTTGATCTCTCTTGTGATTTCTATACGTTTCTTCCTTTTTCCTTGCTGCGTTTTCACCATTTTTTTGTGTTTTTGCAGGTGTAGCAGAGGTGGAGACTACTAACCTTGCTTGATAGTGCGAAACACATCATCAAGGTGAGCCGACCCTACCTCCATCCGGTTTTCTACGCCCTCCGATCGAGAATCGGCGCACATTCCATCATCGGTGGATCTCCAACGTGTTGCAGCTGCAAAAGTGTTGTTCTTGGTGAACTTACAACATCCTCGAACCGTTCGGGACGTCAAGATCAAACCACGGTCCGCTCTTCTTCATCCCCACGATCGTCGGATCACCCGAGAGGTAGGTCTTCTTCTTCCTTCTCTTCTAGCTAAAACTGAATTGTGTGTTGATTTTGTTTTATTATTTTTCTGTGTGTTTCTTGTTTTTCTTTTTGTTTCAACCTTAGAATAGACCCCGTGCACAGACCAGCATGCTAGATTAGGTTTTCTTTCATTGATTATGTATTTGATTTGTATTTTTCCATCGTTTTCATCTAAAAATATGTAAATCGGCTAGAGGTTTTTCTAGCCGATTTGGGTTTTTGTTTCCAACGTGTTTCTTTGTGGTATTTTTGCAGAAAATCCAATTGTAAAATTTTATTTTGATTCATTTTATTCATTGGATTTGATTGTGTCTTGTTTTGCTTTCATATTAAAAAAAAGAAAAAAAAATTATATCGGCTAAACCACTTCTAGCTGATCCTTGTGTTTTATGAAGTTTAGTATTTGCGTGTTTGGATCATTTTTCTGTAGTTTTATTTCATCATTTGAGTTTGTTTATTTGTTTCCTGTATGATTTATATTCGTTTTAAGTAGGGATAGAGTTAAAGGGTTGTCGTGAGCTTTGTTTTGGAATAGTTGTTGAATTAGAGTTAAAATTGAGTTTATGCGTGTGATTTTAATTTCAAGTTGTGATTTGTTTGTGTGGTGGTAGTTTCACAGTCTCGTAACAGTTGTGTGGTTAAATTCAGTAGTTTAGGATATTTCTCAAGATTGTTTTATTGTTTTATTGTTTGTGGGTTTTAAGCATATTGGGAAAATTATCAAAATCGAGTTTTATTATTGTTTTTGTTTTATAGCATTGTCCAGCCGGCTGTAGAGTCGTACATAGTTTGTTATATCAGAAGTTTATGTCATTTTGGTGTGTCATATGATGTTAGTTAGATCTTGTTTTTGAAAGAGGTTTAGTAGTTGGAATTTTTCATGTTTTATTCATTAGAATAGTCGTTTAGCTAATTTGTAGTTTTAGGTGTCTTATGATTTTTAACTTAGATTAGTGTTTGATGTTTATTTCAGTGATATATTCCTGATGCATAGTTTTGTTCATGTTTCATTCGTGTAATTAGGAGTTTTGATTAGGTATTACTTTAATTTTCGCAAATTGCTTGTTATTTAGGTTAAATCAATTTTTTTTTTTTTTAGTTTAGTTCTTCTTCTTCTTCCCCAAGGAGGGGCGACAGCCATTAGAGCTTCAATTGAGCTCTAGGTCAATTTTTTTAGAAAGTATTAATTGTAATTAGGTAGGTTAGGAAGGTGTCTAGGTTCAATGTATTAGGTTTTATTGCCTTAGCTGTTTTTAGGAGTCATTTAAGTAAGTTTTGGAATTAGGGTAGTATTTTAGAAAATCGTGTTTCTATTTGAGTCTTTTCATTCCCTAGGTAGTTTTAAATGTCTTAGCCTAGAAAATAGCTTAATTAGGGTTGACGATTTTTGAGAAGGAAAGCAATTAAGGTAATTGGATTTGAAAAGATTTTTTGGAAATAGTAGATTCTTCAAAAATCGTGTGGAGCATTCAAAGGAGCATTAAATTTTGAATGTGCATTAAAAAAAGGAGTTACTATTTGGCTTTGGAAAGTGTTTTGAAACTCAATTCAATTTCCAATTTAGGTTCCACGATTTCCAGAAAGAAATAAATGTCATTTACTTCAATATTGGAAAGCAACAATCGTGGGGTTTTCTTGGTTGGACTTTTCGTTTTTCCAAAGTGAGCTTTAAATATATTTCAGGAGTGTAACTCCCTAATTAATTGGGGCGATTTTTTATCCAATCATTCCAAAATTCGAGCATTGACAATTATTACCTTATTTTTCCAACCTTCTACATTAAATTCGTTTAGTTTTGAATTAATTTTAGGTTAATTAGTAGGTTACTAATTTAGTTGACCTAATTAGTTGAGTCAAACCTAACCTAGTCAAAACCGAACCTAGTTGAGTCAATTCAACCCGACCTTAGCTAAGTCAAAACCTAGCCTAACCCAAACCGAGCCCACCTAAGCCAACCCGAACCTAGTCAAGTCAAGACCGAGCCTAGTTGAGTCAACCGAGTAAACCTAACCCTAACCCTATCCTAAACCCGCAGCCTTTGTTCTTTAGTGGATTAATTTCATTTAAGTGTAATTTATTTTGATTTTAGACTAATTAGTTTAGTTATTTGATTTAGTTATAGTGTAGAAGTGTGTGTGCATAAATTGTCCTTGTTTCGTGTGTGTGAGTTGTGCATTGTGATTATTTTACTCGTAGTTATTTATTATTTAACATAATTAATTAGGATTGCATTTCATTGAGTAGCTTAGTTGCATTTGCAACATTATTTTAGCGTAGTGTTAGTCATAAATTTCAATTTACGATTATTCTTTAATTCATGTAGTAATAGTGCATTCAATAGTAGCATATACACTGTCATTCAGTTTCATTTAGATTGCATTAGGTTTAATTTGCATTTTGTAGTGTTTAAATAGATTTATAAAGTGAATAGTGCACTCAAAGAAAAACCTGATTTTTGCCCCATCGCACTGTCGTCATTTCATGTGCAAAAATTCTGAGTTTTTAGAAAATTCTTTTTCTATTCATTTTATCAACGTGTTAGCTAACTACAGACCAAATTTCAGCTCAATCCGAGTTGGTTTGGTCTGATTTTTAAGCGTTTTGTGAAAACCGCTTTTTCTGGTTTTTAAATTACGGGACTTTCGATATCCTGATTTTTCCCAGTTTTGAAACGCTTATATCTGGAGTTCCAGATACTTTTTTTTCATTCTGTAAAAACTGTCAGATTTTTTAATCTGTTAGTTACAGAACAAAACAAATTTCTGGAAAATTGGACCTATTTTGCTTTGTCAAACAGTGGTTTTTCGAGAACCTATCAGAAATCTATTTTACACTAGTTAGGGGCATTTTTGTAATTTCCTTAGTTTAGGCATTTTAGGACTGTTTTGAGTATTTTCTGCATTGTAAAAGCTGCATAAGCATCATACAACATTATTAGAATTAGTTTAGCTAATTTTAGAATTAGTTTAATATTTTATTTAATTATTTTCTGATAATTAGAACTTGTTTTTTTAATTTCATAAAAATTAGACTTAGATTCATTTATAGTTTTCATTCTTAGAATAAAGTACTAAATTTGTATTTTCCTTTGTTTTTAGGTTGAAAAGCATATTCATTTTTCCAGGGTTCATTGTCCAAGCGCAAAGATCGTCTAAGTGGTGAAAAGACCAAAATACCCCTGGCGTGCAACTGAAGACCTGATTGCTATTTCAATTTTTTTTTTAATTGTAATTTGATTAGTTGTGTAATTGTAGATTGACATTTGTAATTAATAAATTAAATTTTAAAGAAATATTTTGATTAATTCCTGTTCCCTGAGGATTTGACCCGTACTTACCACTTTGTGGAAAGTCGGTTTTTATACTTTTTGTTGACGATTTTCTAAAGTTTTATTGAAAATTATTGTTTTAAAAATATCATCTTCAAAATATCAACCAAATTTTGGCGCCGTTGCCGGGGAACGGTGAATTACTTATTTTATTTCTTAGAGTTTGATTTATTAATCTGTTTTTGTTAATTACTTAGTTGTTTTATTTTCTAGTTAGTAGGATTAGTAAGTGAATATAGGATTAACATAGTTAGTAAATATAGGATTCACTTTATATTCATTCTACAAGGAGCGATTAGACAGGTGGGTTTTAGAAAAACTTAGTTTGTGATTTCCTGTATTTATCTTTTCAGTATTTTAGAATAGTTTACTTTGCTAGTTATTTATTCAATTATATAATTCTGACATAGATAGTTAGCATAGTGTTTCTTAGTTGCTGTTATTTGTGTTATTTACATTTTAGTACCTGTGTTAGTATAGATTTAGATTTAGGTCGTCTGCTTACATCTGGTCTTAGTACCAGTGTATGCAGGGGCGACGAGGTCTAGGAACACCATTACATCCATTTGTTGACAACCCAGAGAGAATTTTACATTCTCATCGAAGTTCGACAACAATGGCTGATATGGATCCTCCACCTCCACCCCCAGTTCATCCACGTCCTCTGAGGGAATACTTCATTCCCACAGACTATGTCCAGGCATCCTGCATTCGGAGACCCGATGTAGGAGCGCCTCATTATGAGATTAAGGTCAGCATTATTCAGATGCTCCCATCCTTTTATGGCCTTAGTCACGAGGATCCCTACCGACATTTAGATGAATTTCTCGAAATATGTTCTACTGTAAAGATACAGAATTTCGATGATGATGCTTTGAGGTTGACTCTATTCCCCTTTTCATTGAAGGACAAAGCCAAGTATTGGCTAAAGTCCTTAGATTCTGTAGAAATAGAGTCCTGGGATCAGTTACAGCAGGAGTTTCTTCGGAAATACTTTCCCATTGGTCGTACGAACCAATATCGTAGAGTCATCACTAGCTTTTCAGAGCTAGATGGTGAGCACTTTCATGAGACCTGGGAGAGAATGAAGGATCTCCTCAGTAAATGTCCCCATCATCAGGTGCCGAAATGGCAACTGGTGCAGAGCTTCTACGATGGATTGTCTGACAAGAATCGTCAGATGATCGACTCTTCATGCGGAGGGACATTCATGCTAAAGAGCGAGGACGAAGCATGGAGGTTATTTAATACATTGGCCGAGAATTCCCTACACCATGCTTCGAGCTCTCATTCGGATAGAGCCACACCCAGCTTTCAGAAGAAAGCTGGTGCTCTTGAGATTGGTCCATCTTCTGCACTACAGTGTAAGGTAGACATGATTGCTCAGAAGCTGGACCAGCTTCACTCAGGACCACCCACTGCACAGCATGTGTGTACTCTATGTGCCAGTCCGGCACACGATATTACTGAGTGCCCTTCAGTAGCTCAGTACCCTGAATTTGTTCAAGAACAAATTCAGGCAGCTCAGGGTTACGTCAGACCGCCGAATAACCCATTTTCATCGACATATAATCCGGGTTGGCGTAACCATCCCAATTTTTCATGAAAGAATCCACAGTCTTCCATGCAGATGCCTACATCCTCTCCGCCAGCTCGGCAGCCATCTTTTACTCAGTCATTCCAGAGGCTGAGCTATTCTCAGTCTTCTTCTTCAGTCCCTCCCCCGATTCAGCAAGAGTCTGCCCCGCAGACATCTTTTGAGGAGAGACTTCTCTAGGCATTCCAAGAGGTGAAAACCTCTAATCAGAATGCCTTCAAGAAGTGTAGCCAGATATTGAGCTCACATACGCAGTCCATTGCGAAGTTAGAGTCGCAAATGGGACAGTTAGCTGAGGCTATTAGTAGGAGACCCGAGGGTACATTGCCGAGTCAGGCTGTCATGAACTCGAAGGGCAAGGACCAGATGACTGGAGGCCTGTTTCATACTGAGACACAGCAGCAGGCCAAATCTGTTATGGCCCTGTGAACACCCCAAAATTTTCAAAATCTTTTAAATATCCCCTTCTTGCCCCTAAATTCATTTTTGAGCAAAATGAGTCATTTTTAAATCTAAATTCCAGCCCTTTATCTTCAAGTTTTTTGAAATTAAATTCATTTCATATATTTTACTCAATTTTGAATCCGGATCGAGATAAAAGATCCAAATCTGAGCTTCGTTGTCCATTTTTAAATCAAAATTCTCAAAATCACCAAAATAACCTTTTAAAAGGCTCAGACACTTCGTCCGGTATCCGTTTAGATCCATCAAATTGTATTTCTCGATTCGAATATCAAAACTCAAACATTTTCTTAAAACCTAGGTCCAAACCCCTTCTTTTGAAGAAATTTTAGCGAAATGGTCTGAAATTCTCAAAAAAATGCTTTTTTAAATATTTCTCAGAAAAATATAAAAAATTAGTGTTTAGTCTTTGTTTTTTCATAAAATCTTAGATTTTCATTCCAAAAATACAAAAAAATAAAAATATTGAGAAAAGAACAATATATATATATATATATATATATATATATATATATACATAGAAAAGAAACAAAATTCGGACTTTTGAAAACAATCTTTAAAAAAAAACAGTTTTTGCAAAAGCTTTTGAAAAAGAGTCGGCCTTTTGAAAATCTTTAAAACAGAAGGGTTTTTACGAAAAAGAGAAAAACTCGCGTTTTCTTTAGGGTTACGAATTTTTTTTCCCTCTCTCACCAAAACCCTCAGCCGCAGGATGCTTCTTCCTTCTCCTCCATCACCCTCCCGAAGCTTCTTTCCCCATCTTCGACCCTCCATCACAAACTTGCTCTCCTCCACCCATCTTCAACCAACTTCTTCCCGAACACTCCTCCTTCTCTTTAAAAAGAACCTTTCCATCTCCTCTCAAGGGCACCGCTTCTTCACCTCCCATTCGCATCTTCTTCCTCTTTTCCACCCGTTTTCACCTCCGCATCTTCCTTCCCTCTTCTTCATACATCCATCATCGTGTTTCTTCATTAAGTTTCTTTCCCATCCTCTTCTTTACGACTTCCTCTCTTCCCCAAAATTGCAGCAAGTGAAGGGTCACGATCCTGAAGAATCCACCACGGTAAGCATCTCTTTAATTCAATACGTCTCCCTTTACCTTTGTGCTTTCCCCTCTCCTCCCTGATTTTCCTTTAATCTTCCTTGCTTTTGGCCCCATTAACGCACCATCGGTGACGTTGAGTTGCCTGTGCAACATCAACTCACCTCCGTGCAATAGCAACAGAATTTTCTTCTAAATTCCAACATATTTTTCTCCTTTCCATGATTTGTTTCTGCATTCCTTTTGTTTGTTCAAATTTCTTTTTCCCGTAGACTTTTCTTTTGTATAATTTATCATTTGTTTCTTGTCTCTATACAACCTATTTCATGTTTTGATTTACTGGCACCGTCGGTGTTCTCATATATAGTTTTTATTCAATCAACAACACTAGTCGTTCCAGTCAGTTTGTAAAGTAGATTCATCCATTTGTGCATTTTGATCTGATCGTGACATCAGATCTGGGTATTATCACTGATCGCATCATGGTGTTGACATCATTTAGTATTAGATACACTGGCTTTAATTTAGTTTTCCTTGCATAATGCATGCTCCTCCTGGAGTATTGCAAGAACTTGTGAGCAATTCATCAAGATACCAACGTAAATACCTTCGATGACAGTCATCTTGAAGGCAGTAACTGATGCATGTTTTGCTGCGAGGTTACTATAGGCACTCCGTCATGAGATCCCTCATCAAGGGTCAATTCCCCCCCCCCCCCCCCCCCCTCCTGTTCATCTAGAATCGGCCCATCGATTCACATATACAAAAAAAAAAAAAAAAGAGAAGAGGAAGGAGATCGGTTATCCATTGTTGATCTTAATATCCTCTTTGAATTTGTTATCAAACTCATTTGTGTTGGCCAATCTGAAGGAAATCCTGTTAGCATATTACAATCTGCATACCTTAAATTTGAGTAAACTGTTGCTCATTGGAGATTCTGATCTCTGGTTATCCTACATCTGTCCCCACATTATATCTTCTTTGATTAATGAGTGTTAAAACACTGATCTCTTGTGTGGATTTGAGTTCTGTGTGCGCTAAGAAAGGTAAATGATGCTGCCACTCCCATTCGTTGATGCAATATTCCCATACCTACATCATGGGTTTGGCCAAGCATCTCAGTTCCATCATACAGGTACCCTTCAATATGAAGTTCAGCTATTAATCATATGTTATATATGTGCAGCAAAAACATGTACGTGAACCCCTTACAATTCATCTTAACCATGGAGTTCATAAGACTGAGTTGTGAGGAGCTTTAGAGTTGGAGTTCAACTCAGCTGTAATCAACGATTCTCATTCCTCTTTTGAAACTAATGTCTCATTTACAGGGAACTGGAGATAGCATGTTAGTTGAGAACATTAAAGCTAAGCTCACTCATCCGATCAGTGGTAATGCCTTAATAGAGTGTATGGGAAGTTGTACATGGAAAATGCCCAGCAGGTTAATCCATCTATTAGATATTCTATTTTATACATTAATTTACTTATTCTCATTTTTGCATTTGAGTTCCTTTTTTTTCTTATTTTAGATCCCTGTTAGATAGTCCATTACATTGCATAAAAATGGTTTATCATATCTTCTGTTTGGCTTGTTTATACTGCATTATCTTCACTCCAATAATCTGCCCCTGTCATTTTTTTTATTCCCCTGTATCCCAGTTTAGCCTTTTAGATTTCTGTGAGTCTTTTGCTTTCTTATCTTGGATATGTTAGTAGAATAGGTATGCAAAAAAAAAAAGAGTTTCTCCAGCATCGCATATAGCAATAAAAGAGATGGGTCTTTCTCTTTTTCTCTTCCATAACATTGATCCTGGCCATTTTGTTAGTGCCATCATCGATCTGAGCAAGAATGGTAAGTATCTAAGTATACTGGAGCAGTATTTACAGGTGAAGTCAGTCATTGATGTGTATTAAATATGGTCCCTGCTGTTAAAAAAAAAAGAAAAGAAAAGAAAAGAAAAAGAAGCCAGATTATATGTGCATTATGTAGGGAATCATTTAAAGACCAAGGGAGGGATGAATGGATGTTTAAAGGGGTAGCATGTGTGACTTTTTGGTTCTGGGTATCGATAGTGGTTTGGAGGGGCCTCAATTCATTCACATGGGCCCGGATGAGTGGTTGATAAAATGTAAAAAAAAAATAAAAAAATCCTGGTTGTTCTTTCTACTACAGGTATGATCATGGACAGCAAGCAAGTCCTTTTGGTGTAAATTTTTGCAGATTGCATGTCACCTGAGTAATTCAAGCAACACTTATGAGAGGTTGTTGGAGAAATTTGAAACTGAGAAAACAGTTAATTCTCCTGCGATGACAGTTTGCAGACCCATGCTGATGTTCCCATATATGGATGATTCTGTAGCAAAAGTGACACTACCTTTTATCATAAATCTAACAACTCAGTAAGCTGGCAAAGGCAGAAGGATCCATTTACTAAAGCTTGACTATGAAGAGCTAATATCCTACTGTGGCGTCCATGCAGTTGGGATGCAACCGGTCATTTGAGATTAAACAAAGACCAGCTCGTTTCAGTTCATATTTCTTAAAGACATGAGGGGTTCAAGTGAATCTGCAAAGTCAAGGGAATCAGCTTCAAAAAAGATTGAGATCTATATAGCTGCATCCACCAAAGCTGCCTGTAAACAAGTGAGTTATGTAAATCAGACACTTTCTTGCTCATGCACTTTGGTTGATGTGGTAGTTGATCACATGCACTGTAGGCCCTAGATGAACTGGAATCCATATCAAATGTGGAAGGCAGATATCCTTTGGCTCTGCTTGCCAATGAACTGAGATTTGTCCCTGTGTTGAGAGAGAATGTGCAATATTCAGCCCTGTGTTGTCCTATTGGTATCTAGAAGTTGAGGCAATTTTTTGTGCATGAGTTTCATGGAGAAAAGCTGGCGGAGTAACTTTGATTACTGTTTATTGCATACTTTTTCTTATTCTTGCTAGTCATTGTACCAGGTTATACTTGCCGCAAGAACTTTGTTTTGAGTTCTTCCTCTCTTCTCAGCTTGTAATAGTTTGGTGGATTTGTCCTATTGGTCTGTACAAATCTACTTTTATGTGCAAGAAATCCTGAAAGTCTTCACTGTGTCATATAACCAAAATGGTTGTTTTAGAACTAACAGAAGAATATTGGCACTTTAACAGGGACAAAAACCTGCAGGGAACTATCAAGCTTCCATATATCACTACCAAACCAAAAATTCCCTCTCAAATGGGTCATCTTTTCATCGTATTTTATAGCACTCACAGCATTTGGTTGATTTTTTTTGACATGCTTTACTGTAGGATTGCCTAAGAGTCTGTAGCGCCAACATTGTCATTGGTGCATGTAATGTTGCTTTGTGGCCCTATAAATTTGTAGTAAATTCATCTGGGTTAGGTACTTTTGTCCAAAATTGCAACACATGAATCACAATATTTACAGTTTGTTGTAATGTGTTTACTCTGTTCTTATGCTGCATGTTTACACCTGTGCTTAGTGTATTGGAGATGTAAGTTTGTGCCAACTTTCAAATTCTTTTACTTGCTTTTCTGACTGTAAGTCACCAACATACCATCATCCTCCTCCATAGCAGTCACTCGCCACTGCTGTAGTTTTTTTTTTTTTTTATGCTTATAGCAATACCAAGGTATTATTGTGTTCATCTTATTTCATCACTTATGGCAATACCGAGTATTCTGTAATTTCCTTATGCACATAAGCATACCAATTTCCACTCCACTGTACACTCCTAGCAATCCAAGAGTTGCCCTTGCCCACGGCTCCAGGGCCATCCCTTGTGGCCGACGCCCTTCCTTCAGTCTTCTTTTATTCATTTTCTTGTGTTCTAGGAGTTCATGGCAGCAGCAGTTCCCATTGGTCCATCCATATTTTCACAGTGATCCATTCATTGCCTGATTCTCTGATTCATCCATTGTTGAAACAATGAATCAATAAGTAAGAGTCACCATCCCAGGTAGTAATTCTAGCCACTGATTGTGTCGAACCCAACTTCTATGAGGAATTGGACTCAACCCAGAAGCTACTAAGCATCAGCCTTTCATAGGAAAAATTGGATTTCGGGTCCGCTCGGCAATACTTCTCTGGCTTAAATGTGAAGCACCTGTTTATCATACCATTCCTCCTATATATATATATATATATATATATAGATACATACGTATATGTACATTCACGAGCATATACGTACATAGGTATATATATATATATATATACATATATATGTAATATATATCATATTTCCCCACTTTTAGGTCTCAAGTGCTTCGACATGTGAGCATTCTTTTACTATTCACACCCATATGGTATGTACAAATTTTCTTCTCCTTTGCATACTAACCAGTTGCTTTGCAGGAAATACATGGAAAGTACCATTACTTAGAGTTATAAATTTAAATTTTATGTAATAGTTAGATCTTAAATGAGAACTTACATTTCCTGATTTAGATAAAATGAATAAGCATTGTAAATATCATGAATTACTTGTTTTTCATGCATTTTGCCTTTATTCTTCAAATTCTCACAAATGGCTACACGGATGGCACGTGCACCATTTCGTAAGAGGTAAATTAATCCTAAGTTGATGATTTACATCAACGGCCATAGTCGGGATGTAAACAAGACTTAGTATTTTTATCTTTTATAAAATAACACTGGACCCACACTGGATCCGTTTTTCAAAATTCATCATGTTTTCCTTAAAGAATTTTTCTTCTTTTATCAAAATTTAACTTAAAATTAACTCAAAATATATACCAATGGCCATAGTCAGGGTATATTGAGAATTAATTTCATTTTAAATTCTATAAAAGCACCAAATGTATTTTATTCTTCTCTTGAATTTAAATATAGATTATTATATAATACATTCAATGACCATAGTCAGGGATGTATTATATCTTCAATCTTATTTTAATTCATTTCAAGAATAAGATAGCTTTTCAAAATCTAAATTCAAACTCTTTAAATGCATTCATCATTTAGGATAGAGTTGCATCATATTTTCCAAATCCTTTTTCATAAATCCAAGTGGTTCTTTCCTTCCTTTCTCAGATCAAAACCTATTCATAAATTCAAATTCAACTCTATTTCTCAAAAAGATTCAAGAATTCAATTTCAAGGTCCCATTTGACTTTGAAACTTCAGAATCATCTTGTATTTCAAATTCCAAATTCTATCTCAAATTCAAAGTCCAATTTAACTTTGAGATTCATTCGTATATTCAAGATTCAATTTCTAAAATTCATTTTTCCAAATTCAATTCAAACTTATAAATTCTTGATTCATCTCCTAAATTCCAAATTCAAACTTCAAAAATTCAAGGTCTAATTTGACTTTGAAATTCGTTTGTATATTCAAATTCTAAATTTCATTTTCCAAGTTCAATTTATACTTGGAAGTTCTTGATTCATCTTCCTGAATTTAACTCCAAATCCATCTTAGGATCCAGAGTCCAACTCTACATTGGATCTCAGACTTCAGATCCAAATCCATCTTAGGATCCAGTGTCCAACTCTATATTGGATCTCAGACTTCAGATCCAAATCCATCTTAGGATCCAGAGTCCAACTCTACATTGGATCTCAGACTTCATATCCAAATCCATCTTAGGATTCAGAGTCCAACTCTACATATTGGATCTCAGACTTCAGATCCAAAATTCCCTTTAAAGATCCAGAATTCAATTCCATCCTGGATCTCAAATTTTACATTCAAATTCTATTTCAAATACCAGATCCAGTTTCATCTCAGATATTAGATCAAGATTCCATTTCAAATCTAAATTCATCTTCTATTCTCAAAAGCCAATATTCTTTCTCAAGTCTAAATTCAAAATTCAAATTCCTATATTGAATTCAAAATCGACCCTTAAAAATTGATTCTAATTCAAAAAGTCAATTATGACTTTGAAAGTCTCAATTCTAAATTTCTCTTTCCACAGATTTATCCCTCCTAAATCCAAGTCCAAAATTCAAAGTCCATTTCAGATTTTGAAATTTCCTTTCTTTTTCCTTTTATCTCACCTTCAAATCATTCTTTTTCCCAAAAATCAAGATTTATTCTTCTGCCTCTGATTTGCTTCAAAGACTTAGAACTTCTCTGATCTATCTTAAGTTCTAAGTTAGATTAAATCATTTCCTCACTCCCTTACCAAGTTCATCTCAGAACATTTGGAAATTTTCAAAAATATCTTTCAAAAAGAGCATACATCCTTGCATTGCACAAGCATTACTCTTTGTGTATTTAGATTTAGGATAAATTCTTAGATAATATTTAGGCAAAGCAAAAGGCATAGATTCGATCCTTGGTTCGATTACCCCTGGTAAAGGCGCTAGGAACGATCGAACCTCGTACCGACGAGCGAATCCTGTCTCTCCATTTTTCCCACACATTTTCAAAACAGAGGCGAGTTAAATTTCTAAATATTTTTCAAATCAAGGTCAAGTGAGACCGCGCAAAATAGTTCCTCTTCTCTTTTTCTCTTTTTCTTTTTTTCTTTTCTATTCTCTTTCTCTTTTCTTTCTTTTATTCTTTTCCCTTCAAAAAGGAGGAAAATAGAGGTTGGAAAAGGAAAGGAGAAGGAAGAGAGAAAAATCCACAAGAGAGGAAAAATTTTACGATGATCACAGATTTGGCGACCGTGATGGGACTCGTCTTCGTCCGGTTGAGTCTATGCCTTTGCTTTGCTTTAACATTATCTAAGTCTTTATTCTTCTACGTCAGCTACATTTTACATGCAAACCCTAGGAGCCTAGACTCTGTCCTAAAGCTGACATCTTTTGCATATAGGATCTAAGTATGGTTTGGTAGGACCATATTGAGGAGATTATATCCATGTTCACATTAGATTTAGGTCTTAAATACAACTCTCCTCAATTTTAGGGATTGAATGCAAAACAATGTATGCAAGTGTATGCTTCTCTTTATTTAAATCTATCTATTTAGGACTTGCATTAGAGCCTTCTGATTTTATTGCATGTTGATCATATTTTGAAAAACATCCCTACCTATATTGTCCCGGTCTTCACGTTGCTGGGCTGTCTCACTGAACCATAGTTCGGGAGAGAGCCTCACAACTGGACCACGTATTTGGGTTCGCGCCCCCTACCACGTACCTAAGGGCCATAGTTCGAGGTATATCGGTAGGTGCTCAAGGATGTTGGGAAGCCATTACCTTAGAACCGAAGAAATATCTTTATGCCATGTACTTCGAGCTTCGGCTTGAGTATATTGGCATACCTTGATTGAAATCCGATGATCTAAATCTCAGAGTTAGGATTAAGGTCCTATAATCCATTTCAAATATTGCATATAGAGTCAACTTTAGGGAGTGCTGCTTGCGCATCCTTGCTTATATGTCTGTGATTGAATGATATTATATATATATATCTTCCTTATATTCTCCAAAACCCTGGGTATATATTATTTAAAATTTCCTCTTTTAAAACCCTAGGTGTATTGCCTTTTCTTTCTGATTTCTTCAAAATCTTTTTGATCCTGCCTGCTATTTTTCAAAAAATTTAAATCCTTGTCATCTATTTTCAAAATTTGTTTTTCCTCGATCATGAGAGAAATGATATTGCCTATGAGGATTTTCAAAATCATAAAATTTCTTCTAAAGTCTTCAAAAAATTCAAATATTTTGATCTAAATCCCTTTTAAATAAACTAACATGTTGATTTTCCTTTTCCAAATTAGGTTTTGAAAACCATTTGTCTTCAAAATCATCACCTCGTGTTTGTTTTCTTTTTCAAAAATTGTTTTTAAAAAAAAAAAAAAATCACTATTTTCGAAATCAAACCTCATGATGATCTCTCATGATGATTCTGCTTTTTAAAGGATCAAATCTCGCGCTGATCATTCTTTTTGCGGTGGATTTTCTTCCCAAAAATGATTTTTCACCTATCTTTTAAATAAACATTTTTCTTTCAAGATCCCATATGCAGGCAGGATCAGAAAACTCCTTTTTCTCAAATCTTATAAATTTTCAGTTAATTTTTGGTATCTTTATCTGTTTCATTCATTTTATTCATATTTTATCAAGTCTACATCAATTTTATCAAGTTTTATCAAGTTTATCAAATATTTCCTCAAATTCCATTAAATTTTATCAATTCTTTTACCCTTTCAGGTTAAGGGATAAACCTGATGCCTCTTTCCCATGAGGTATTTCCTTTATTCTTTTTCCCGCTCAGGTTAAGGGATAAACCTGGCCCTCGTTGTCCATTCAGGATAAGGGAAAATCCTGAAACCCCTCGTAGGAGCAATAACGCTACCTATGAGGATTCCTTTATAAATATAAGTTTTATCAATCTTTATTGATTTTCTAGATTTATATCAATTTTCCTTCGTTAAATTTTCTCCTTGTTTCCATTCAGGATAAGGGATAATCCTGAGACCTCTCGTAGGGGCAACAATGTTACCTATGAGAATTCTTTTTGCAAATACAAGTTTTATCGATCTTTATTGATTTCTAAATTTATATCAATTTCTCTTCAAATTCTATTCTTTTTCCCATTCAGGATAAGGAAAAATCCTGAAACCCCTCGTAGGAGCCACAATGCTACCTATGAGGATTCTTTTGTAAATACAAGTTTTGCCAATCTTTGTTGATTTTCTAGATTTATATCAATTTCCCTTCATTAAACCTCTTTAAATTTTATTCTTTTTTCCATTTCAGAATAAGGGATAATCTTGAGACCCCTCATAGGAGCAACAATGCTACCTGTGAAAATTCTTTTCCAAAATAAATTTTTAAAATATCTTTCCTTTCTTCTTCTCCATTTTTATAAATTTTATTCTTTTCCCCTTTCAGGTTAAGGGGTAAACCTGAATCATTCCTTTCTAAATTCTCATCAAATGTCTTCCATTTCCCCTTCAGGATGAGGGAAAATCCTGAAAACGCCGACAATCATTCTAGCTCAAATCTCAAGTATCTTAAAGAATGTCGGTGTCCCCTTTTTTTCAAATCTCCATCAGAAAACCCAGTACCCACACTGAGGCATATATTTTGGAAAATCTAGTACTCATACAGATAAGCCTAGCACTCATGCTAGTGTCTGGCTGACCGATCAATTAGCCTCTCAGGATCAGTCTTTGCACTGACCCTTCATCAAAAATCAAAGCTCTAAATCCAATGTTGACCTTCGGGTCATTCAAATCTCAAATTCAAGCCTTCATGTTACAATCTTTCCTCAATTCTCCTTGAAATTCTGCCAATCTTCTTATCCCTTCTCATCAACTCTCCTTTGAGATTCGAGTTTTTTGACTCGAATTTCCAACTCTTTCCTTCGAGATTCGAGCCCTGACTCGAACCTTCCTGCTTTCCTTCAAAAATTTGAGTTTTGTCTCAAGTTTTCTTGCCTTCAATAAATGAACTTTCAAGTTTCTCCTTTGAGATTCGAGCCCTGACTCAAACTTTCCTGCTTTCCTTCGAAAATTTGAGTTTTGTCTTAAGTTTTTTTGCCTTTAATAAATAAACTTTCAAGTTTTTCGTTTGAGATTCGAGCCCTGACTCGAACCTTCCTGCTTTCCTTCAAAAATTTGAGTTTTGTCTCAAGTTTTCTTGCCTTCAATAAAAGAACTTCCAAATTTCCTTTTGGATTCGAGCCCTGACTCGAACTTTTCAGCCTTCCTTTGAAAATTTGGGTGTGGACTCGAGTTTTCTTTCCTTCAACAAACCAAAAAAAAATCTCCTTTAAAAACTCGAGTTTCGACTCGAATTTTTCCTGTTTTCCTTGTAGAATCCAAGTCATGATTCGGATATTCCTTCAAAGGCTTACCTTCAAAATCCAGTTTTATATCAAGCTTACCTTCAGAACTTTAAATTCACATTTACCTTCAGAATTCAGCCTCATGTTGGATTCTTCCCCAGAATCCCACTGATATGTCAAAATTCGATGTTAAGCAAAGGTTTCGTCATCAAGGATCTCAGGAATATCTTGCCAAATTGCCATAAAATAGTTGTTGATCTCAAACTTTTATTACGTAAAGAATTTCCTCAAATCTCCTTAGTATTCCTTCCAAAAGGGTGAAACTTCTGTGAAGAAAGGCTCAAACTTCAAATTTCCTGTTGGTCAACCAAGAGGATGAAGAAAAAATCTTTGACATGACCGGTAAAGGAAATATTTAATGATGCTGAAGAGCCATAAATGAGCTGATATTGATCATAACTATGGCACATTCTTAAAGATTATTCTTTGGCAGTAAGACAGTGGAAATATCCTGGGCAGTCAAAAAAAAAAAGGACCTACCCAATCCATATATATCCTCAGTTCTTCAAAGTTGCAATCAAATATCCGCAAAAGGGATCTCTCAATTGTCGTCAAGATGAAGGCGAATTAAGCGAGTAGACCCCCGAGGCTAAAGAAGATTTGAAACATCTCCAAGATGACGGAGTTTGTGACGGATCTTTCCAGGGAAAGTTTGGATCACTGTCGAGATGATGGCGGATGTGATGGACCTACTGACAAACCCTAAAAGATATTTGATTCCAGCTATCATCTAAAGACCTTTGAGTTAATACCATCATATATAATCCCTGAGATAAATGAAGGATCGGAACATCTCCAAGATGAAGGAGTTTGTGACGTACCCTTCCCCGAAAAAGAGAGAAAAGTCAGAACATCTCCAAAATGAAGGATGATGTAAAAGCCCAAGAAAGCCCCATGACTCAAAAAGAGTGCAAAAAGATCATCATGGGAAAATACCCAGGATATCAAACTGCCCAAATTGCAAAGAATCTTCTTTATCTATGTGAAATTCTTCTATCAATATCTTTTCATCCAATTACTTTTTATGAAGCTAAGAATATTTCATCTCCTTTAATATCAAGGAAATTGATAGCATCCTTGAAGAAAACCAACAACAAAATTTGATTTTGATCCTGAATTCTATAGAGTTAACCTAGTTGGGGGTAATACTCTAGGTGGAAGAGGCAACATCTTTCGAAAGTACTTACCTTCAATTACCTTGAAACAACTACAATTTTATCACTTTGGCAATATTTTTCCAGCATTCCTGATAAAGAAATAAGAACTTGACATCTGTTTTGATACATCTTGGTATTGCCTTCCTTGTCTTTCGCTTTGTCGAGAGACTTGCCCTTCTCCTTGATAAAAGGATTGCCTTCTCCGTCTTTCGCTTTGACAAGAGACTCGCCTTCTCCTTGATAAAAGGATCGCCTTCCTCGTCTTTCGCTTTGTCGAGAGACTTGCCTTTCTCCTTGATAAAAGGATTGCCTTCTCTATCTTTCGCTTTGACGAGAGACTCACCTTCTCCTGGATAAAAGGATTGCCTTCCTCGTCTTTCGCTTTGTCGAGAGACTTGCCTTTCTCCTTGATAAAAGGATTGCCTTCTCCGTCTTTCGCTTTGACGAGAGACTCGCCTTCTCTTTGATAAAAGGATCGCCTTCCTCGTCTTTTGCGTTGTTGAAAGATTTGCCTTTCTCCTTGATAAAAGGATTGCCTTCTTCGTCTTTCGCTTTGTCGAGAGACTCGCCTTCTCCTTGATAAAAGGATCGCCTTCCTCGTCTTTCGCTTTGTCAAGAGACTTGCCTTTCTCCTTGATAAAAGGATTGCCTTCTCCGTCTTTCGCTTTGACGAGAGACTCGCCTTCTCCTTTCTAAAAGGATTGCCTTCTTCGTCTTTCGCTTTGTCGAAAGACTCACCTTCTCCTTGATAAAAGGATCGCCTTCCCTGTCTTTCACTTTGTCGACAGACTCGCCTTCTCCTTTTTAAAAGGATTGCCTTCTTCGTCTTTCGCTTTGTCGAGAGACTCGCCTTCACCTTGATAAAAGGATTGCCTTCTCCGTCTTTTGCATTGTCGAGAGACTCGCCTTCTCCTTGATAAAAGGATTGCCTTCTTCGTCTTTCACTTTGTCGAGAGACTCGCCTTCTCCTTGATAAAAAGATCGCCTTCTTCGTCTTTCGCTTTGTCGAAAGACTCACCTTCTCCTTGATAAAAGGATCGCCTTTTCCGTCTTTTGCATTGTCAAAAGATTTGCCTTTCTCATTGATTAAATGATCGCCTTCCTCGTCTTTTGCTTTGTCGAGAGACTTGCCTTCTCTTTGCCAAAAGGATTGCCATCTTCATATTTTACATTTTGCCTTCTCCTTGTTAAAAGGATTGCCTTCTTCATATTTCACATTTTGCCTTCTCCTTGCCAAAAGGATTGCCATCTTCATATTTTACATTTTGCCTTCTCCTTGTTAAAAGGATTGCCTTCTTCATATTTTACATCTTGCCTTCTCCTTGTTAAAAGGATTGCCTTCTTCATATTTCACATCTTGCCTTCTCTTTGTTAAAAGGATTGCCTTCTTCATATTTTACATTTTGCCTTCTCCTTACCAAAAGGATTGCCTTCTTCATATTTCACTTTCGCCTTCTCCTTGCTAAAAGGATTGCCATCTTCATATCTTCATATTCTACCTTCTCCTTGCTAAAAGGATTGCCGTCTTCATCTTCATATTTCACTTTTACCTTCTCCTGTCCAAAGGATTTGCCCTCTTCCATCTTTTTGCCTTGTCAAGAGATTCATCTTCTTGATAAAAAGTTCGCCTTATTCATCTTTCACCCCATCTAAAGATTCGCCTCCTGTTACCTTATTTCATCATGCATTTTGTCTCACATCTCCTTACTTTCTATCTCTCACATTCCCAAAAGAGTTGTCTCATTCAGCTAAAGTATCTCTCTTGTCCCATCACGGTTTTCGAGAAATCCGTATGGTCGTCCCTTTCAGGTTAAGGGTTAAGCCTGAACCTCACCCCTCGAGGTATTTTCCTTTTTCAGGTTTGGGTTAAACCTGAGTCTCGTTTCGACGAGGTGTTTTTCCTCCAATCCCATCATGGTTCTTCCCATCAAGGAATCCATGCTTCGTATATCCATCCAGGACAAGATCCTACTTGAACTTCATCTCATAAAGCATTTTTCTCAAAAATGTCCCATCAAAGTCCTCATATATTCCCTTCCCCATTCAGGTTATTTCGAGATATATTTGCCCCATCCAGGTTAAGGGCTAAACCTGAGTCATTTCAAAAGATTGATCTTGCCTCACCCCTGAGACTTGATCAAAACTCCTATCTTTCATTATTTCAAGATCATCACCTAAAGTCCCATCACGATTTCCTCATTTTCTACTCAATCATATCATTTTCGAGGATTTCGTCTCCCCCAAGCCATTCAGGATAAAGTTTTAAACCTGAAAAACCATGTCTTTCGAATAAAATTCTTCCACACCCAGTTCATATCTGCTGACTGGGGCATTTTCAAAAATTTGGAGTGTTATCTTTGCCACTAAGCTCGGCTTTCAACCGGCTTAGTAGCAAAGAGGGGCATCTGTGAACACCCCAAATTTTTCAAAATCTTTTAAATATCCCCTTCTTGCCCCTAAATTCATTTTTGAGCAAAATGAGTCATTTTTAAATCTAAATTCCAGCCCTTTATCTTCAAGTTTTCTGAAATTAAATTTATTTCATATATTTTACTCAATTTCGGATCTGAATCCAGATAAAAGATCCAAATCTGAGCTTCGTTGTCCATTTTTAAATCAAAATTCTCAAAATCACCAAAATAACCTTTTAAAAGGCTCAGACACTTCGTTCGGTATCCGTTTAGATCCATCAAATTGTATTTCTCGATTCGAATATCAAAACTCGAACATTTTCTCAAAACCTGGGTCCAAACCCCTTCTTTTGAAGAAATTTTCCCGAAATGGTATGAAATTCTCAGAAAAATACTTTTGTAAATATTTCTCAGAAAAATATAAAAAATTAGTGTTTAGTCTTTGTTTTTTCATAAAATCTTAGATTTTCATTCCAAAAATACAAAAAATTAAAAATATTGAGAAAAGAACAAAATATATATTTATATATATATATATATATATATATACATAGAAAAGAAACAAAATTCGGACTTTTGAAAACAATCTTTAAAAAAAAAAAAACAGTTTTTGCAAAAGCTTGTGAAAAAGAGTCGGCCTTTTGAAAATCTTTAAAATAGAAGGGTTTTTACGAAAAAGAGAAAAACTCGTGTTTTTTTTTGGGTTATGAAATTTTTTTCCCTCTCTCACCAAAACCCTTAGCCGCAGGATGCTTCTTCCTTCTCCTCCATCACCCTCCCGAAGCTTCTTTCCCCATCTTCGGCCCTCCATCACAAACTCGCTCTCCTCCACCCATCTTCAACCAACTTCTTCCCGAACACTCCTCCTTCTCTTTAAAAAGAACCTTTCCATCTCCTCTCAAGGGCACCGCTTCTTCACCTCCCCATTCGCATCTTCTTCCTCTTTTCCACCCGTTTTCACCTCCGCATCTTCCTTCCCTCTTCTTCATACATCCATCATCGCGTTTCTCTCTTCCCCAAAATTGCTGCAAGTGAAGGGTCACGATTCTGAAGAATCCGCCACGGTAAGCATCTCTTTAATTCAATATGTCTCCCTTTACCTCTGTGCTTTCCCCTCTCAGCCCTGATTTTCCTTTAATCTTCCTTGCTTTTGGCCCCATTAACGCACCATCGGTGACGTTGAGTTGCCTGTGCAACATCAACTCACCTCCGTGCAATAGCAACGGAATTTTCTTCTAAATTCCAACATATTTTTCTCCTTTCCATGATTTGTTTCTGCATTCCTTTTGTTTGTTCAAATTTCTTTTTCCCGTAGACTTTTCTTTTGTATAATTTATCATTTGTTTCTTGTCTCTATACAACCTATTTCATGTTTTGATTTACTGGCACCGTCGGTGTTCTCATATATAGTTTTTATTCAATCAACAACACTAGTCGTTCCAGTCAGTTTGTAAAGTAGATTCATCCATTTGTGCATTTTGATCTGATCGTGACATCAGATCTGGGTATTATCACTGATCGCATCATGGTGTTGACATCATTTAGTATTAGATACACTGGATTTAATTTAGTTTTTCTTGCATAATGCATGCTCCTCCTGGAGTATTGCAAGAACTTGTGAGCAATTCATCAAGATACCAACGTAAATACCTTCGATGACAGTCATCTTGAAGGCAGTAATCGATGCATGTTTTGCTGCGAGGTTACTATAAGCACTCCGTCATGAGATCCCTCATCAAGGGTCAATTCCCCCCCCCCCCCCCTGTTCATCATGAATCGGCCCATCGATTCACATATACAAAAAAAAAAAAAAAGAGAAGAGGAAGGAGATCGGTTATCCATTGTTGATCTTAATATCCTCTTTGAATTTGTTATCAAACTCATTTGTGTTGGCCAATCTGAAGGAAATTATGTTAGCATATTACAATCTGCATACCTTAAATTTGAGTAAACTGTTGCTCATTGGAGATTCTGATCTCTGGTTATCCTACATCAGTCCCCACATTATATCTTCTTTGATTAATGAGTGTTAAAACACTGATCTCTTGTGTGGATTTGAGTTCTGTGTGCGCTAAGAAAGGTAAATGATGCTGCCACTCCCATTCGTTGATGCAATATTCCCATACCTACATCATGGGTTTGGCCAAGCATCTCAGTTCCATCATCCAGGTACCCTGTAATATGAAGTTCAGCTATTAATCATATGTTATATATGTGCAGCAAAAACATGTACGTGAACCCCTTACAATTCATCTTAACCATGGAGTTCATAAGACTGAGTTGTGAGGAGCTTTAGAGTTGGAGTTCAACTCAGCCATAATCAACGGTTCTCATTCCTCTTTTGAAACTAATGTCTCATTTACAGGGAACTGGAGATAGCATATTAGTTGAAAACATTAAAGCTAAGCTCACTCATCCGATCAGTGGTAATGCCTTAATAGAGTGTATGGGAAGTTGTACATGGAAAATGCCCAGCAGGTTAATCCATCTATTAGATATTCTATTTTATACATTAATTTACTTATTCTCATTTTTGCATTTGAGTTCCTTTTTTTCTTATTTTAGATCCCTGTTAGATAGTCCATTACATTGCATAAAAATGATTTATCATATCTTCTGTTTGGCTTGTTTATACTGCATTATCGTCACTCCAATAATCTGCCCCTGTCATTTTTTTTTATTCCCCTGTATCCCAGTTTAGCCTTTTAGATTTTTGTGAGTCTTTTGCTTTCTTATCTTGGATATGTTAGTAGAATAGGTATGCAAAAAAAAAAAAGAGTTTCTCCAGCATCGCATATAGCAATAAAAGAGATGGGTCTTTCTCTTTTTCTCTTCCATAACATTGATCTTGGCCATTTTGTTAGTGCCATCATCGATCTGAGCAAGAATGGTAAGTATCTAAGTATACTGGAGCAGTATTTACAGGTGAAGTCAGTCATTGATGTGTATTAAATATGGTCCCTACTGTTAAAAAAAAAAAGAAAAGAAAAGAAAAGAAAAAGAAGCCAGATTATATGTGCATTATGTAGGGAATCATTTAAAGACCAAGGGAGGGATGAATGGATGTTTAAAGGGGTAGCATGTGTGACTTTTTGGTTCTGGGTATCGATAGTGGTTTGGAGGGGCCTCAATTCATTCACATGGGCTCGGATGAGTGGTTGATAAAATGTAAAAAAAAAAAAAAATCCTGGTTGTTCTTTCTACTACAGGTATGATCATGGACAGCAAGCAAGTCCTTTTGGTGTAAATTTTTGCAGATTGTGTGTCACCTGCACAAGGCACCTGAGTAATTCAAGCAACACTTATGAGAGGTTGTTGGAGAAATTTGAAACTGAGAAAACAGTTAATTTTCCTGCAATGACAGTTTGAAGACCCATGCTGATGTTCCCATATGTGGATGATTCTGTAGCAAAAGTGACACTACCTTTTATCATAAATCTAACAACTCAGTAAGATGGCAAAGGCAGAAGGATCCATTTACTAAAGCTTGACTATGAAGAGCTAATATCCTACTGTGGCGTCCATGCAGTTGGGATGCAACCGGTCATTTGAGATTAAACAAAGACCAGCTCGTTTCAGTTCATATTTCTTAAAGACATGAGTGGTTCAAGTGAATCTGCAGAGTCAAGGGAATCAACTTCCAAAAAGATTGAGATCTATATAGCTGCATCCACCAAAGCTGCCTGTAAACAAGTGAGTTATGTAAATCAGACACTTTCTTGCTCATGCACTTTGGTTGATGTGGTAGTTGATCACATGCACTGTAGGCCCTAGATGAACTGGAATCCATATCAAATGTGGAAGGCAGATATCCTTTGGCTCTGCTTGCCAATGAACTGAGATTTGTCCCTGTGTTGAGAGAGAATGTGCAATATTAAGGCCTGTGTTGTCCTATTGGTATCTAGAAGTTGAGGCAAATTTTTGTGCATGAGTTTCATAGAGAAAAGTTGGCGGAGTAACTTTGATTACTGTTTATTGCATACTTTTTCTTATTCTTGCTAGTCATTGTACCAGGTTCTACTTGCCGCAAGAACTTTGTTTTGAGTTCTTCCTCTCTACTCAGCTTGTAATAGTTTGGTGGATTTGTCCCATTGGTCTGTACAAATCTGCTTTTATGTGCAAGAAATCCTGAAAGTCTTCACTGTGTCATATAACCACAATGGTTGTTTTAGAAGTAACAGAAGAATATTGGCACTTTAACAGGGACAAAAACCTGCAGGGAACTATCAAGCTTCAATATATCACTACCAAACCAAAAATTCCCTCTCAAATGGGTCATCTTTTCATCGTATTTTATAGCACTCACAGCATTTGGTTGATTTTTTTTGACATGATTTACTGTAGGATTGCCTAAGAGTCTGTAGCGCCAACATTGTCATTGGTGCATGTAATGTTGCTTTGTGGCCCTATAAATTTGTAGTAAATTCATCTGGGTTAGGTACTTTTGTCCAAAATTGCAACACATGAATCACAATATTTTCAGTTTGCTGTAATGTGTTTACTCTGTTCTTATGCTGCATGTTTACACCTGTGCTTAGTGTATTGGCGATGTAAGTTTGTGCCAACTTTCAAATTCTTTTACTTGCTTTTCTGACTGCAAGTCACCAACATACCATCATCCACCTCCATAGCAGTCACTCGGCACTGCTGTAGTTGTCTTTTTTATGCTTATAGCAATACCAAGGTATTATTGTGTTCATCTTATTTCATCACTTATGGCAATACCGAGTATTGCTGTAATTTCCTTATGCACATAAGCATACCAATTTCCACTCCACTGTACACTCCCAGCAATCCAAGAGTTGCCCTTGCCCACGGCTCCATGGCCATCCCCTGTGGCCGACGCCCTTCCTTCAGTCTTCTTTTATTCATTTTCCTGTGTTCTAGGAGTTCATGGCAGCAGCAGTTCCCATTGGTCCATCCATATTTTCACAGTGATCCATTCATTGCCTGATTCTCTGATTCATCCATTGTTGAAACAATGAATCAATAAGTAAGAGTCACCATCCCAGGTAGTAATTCTAGCCATTGATTGTGTCAAACCCAACTTCTATGAGGAATTGGACTCAACCCGAAAGCTACTAAGCATCAGCCTTTCATAGGAAAAATCGGATTTCGGGTCCGCTCGGCAATACTTCTCTGGCTTAAATGTGAAGCACCTGTTTATCATACCATTCCTCCTATATATATATAGATACATACGTATATGTACATGCACGGGCATATACGTATATAGGTATATATATATACGTATATATGTAATATATATCATATTTCCCCACTTTTAGGTCTCAAATGCTTCGACATGTGAGCATTCTTTTACTATTCACACCCATATGGTATGTACAAATTTTCTTCTCCTTTGCATACTAACCAGTTGCTTTGCAGGGAATACATGGAAAGTATCATTACTTAGAGTTATAAATTTAAATTTTATGTAACAGTTAGATCTTAAATGAGAACTTACATTTCCTGTTTTAGATAAAATGAATAAGCATTGTAAATATCATGAATTACTTGTTTTTCATGCATTTTGCCTTTATTCTTCAAATTCTCACAAATGGCTACACGGATGGCACGTGCACCATTTCGTAAGAGGTAAATTAATCCTAAGTTGATGATTTACATCAACGGCCATAGTCGGGATGTAAACAAGACTTAGTATTTTTATCTTTTATAAAATAACACTGGACCCACACTGGATCCGTTTTTCAAAATTCATCATGTTTTCCTTAAAGAATTTTTCTTCTTTTATCAGAATTTAACTTAAAAATAACTCAAAATATATACCAATGGCCATAGTCAGGGTATATTGAGAATTAATTTCATTTTAAATTATATAAAAGCACCAAATGTATTTTATTCTTCTCTTGAATTTAAATATAGATTATTATATAATACATTCAATGACCATAGTCAGGGATATATTATATCTTCAATCTTATTTTAATTCATTTCAAGAATAAGATAGCTTTTCAAAATCTAAATTCAAACTCTTTAAATTCATTCATCATTTAGGATAGAGTTGCATCATATTTTCCAAATCCTTTTTCATAAATCCAAGTGGTTCTTTCCTTCCTTTCTCAGATCAAAACCTATTCATAAATTCAAATTCAACTCTATTTCTCAAAAAGATTCAAGAATTCAATTTCAAGGTCCCATTTAACTTTGAAACTTCAGAATCGTCTTGTATTTCAAATTCCAAATTCTATCTCAAATTCAAAGTCCAATTCAACTTTGAGATTCATTCGTATATTCAAGATTCAATTTCTAAAATTCATTTTTCCAAATTCAATTCAAACTTATAAATTCTTGATTCATCTCCTAAATTCCAAATTCAAACTTCAAAAATTCAAGGTCTAATTTGACTTTGAAATTCGTTTGTATATTCAAATTCTAAATTTCATTTTCCAAGTTCAATTTATACTTGGAAGTTCTTGATTCATCTTCCTGAATTTAACTCCAAATCCATCTTAGGATCCAGAGTCCAACTCTACATTGGATCTCAGACTTCAGATCCAAATCCATCTTAGGATCCAGAGTCCAACTCTACATTGGATCTCAGACTTCAGATCCAAATTCATCTTAGGATCCAGAGTCCAACTCTACATTGGATCCCAGACTTCAGATCCAAATCCATTTTAGGATCCAGAGTCCAACTCTACATATTGGATCTCAGACTTCAGATCCAAAATTCCCTTTAAAGATCCAGAATTCAATTCCATCCTGGATCTCAAATTTTATATCCAAATTCTATTTCAAATCCCAGATCCAGTTTCATCTCAGATATTAGATCAAGATTCCATTTCAAATCTAAATTCATCTTCTATTCTCAAAAGCCAATATTCTTTCTCAAGTCTAAATTCAAAATTCAAATTCCTATATCGAATTCAAAATCGACCCTTAAAAATCGGTTCTAATTCAAAAAGTCCATTATGACTTTGAAAGTCTCAATTCTAAATTTCTCTTTCCACAGATTTATCCCTCCTAAATCCAAGTCCAAAATTCAAAGTCCATTTCAGATTTTGAAATTTCCTTTCTTTTTCCTTTTATCTCACCTTCAAATCATTCTCTTTCTCAAAAATCAAGATTTATTCTTCTGACTCTGATTTGCTTCAAAGACTTAGAACTTCCCTGATCTATCTCAAGTTCTAAGTTAGATTAAATCATTTCCTCACTCCCTTACCAAGTTTATCTCAGAACATTTGGAAATTTTCAAAAATATCTTTCAAAAAGAGCATACATCCTTGCATTGCACAAGCATGACTCTTTGTGCATTTAGATTTAGGATAAATTCTTAGATAATATTTAGGCAAAGCAAAAGGCATAGATTTGATCCTTGGTTCGATTACCCCTTGTAAAGAGGCCAGGAACGGTCGAACCTCGTACCGACGAGCGAATCCCGTCTCTCCATTTTTCCCACACATTTTCAAAACGGAGGTGAGTTAAATTTCTAAATATTTTTCAAATCAAGGTAAAGTGAGACCGCGCAAAATAGTTCCGCTTCTCTTTTTCTTTCTTTCTTTTCTCTTCTCTTTCTTTTTTCTTTCTTTTATTCTTCTCCCTTCAAAAAGGAGGAAAATAGAGGTTGAAAAAGGAAAAGAGAAGGAAGAGAGAGAAATCCACAAGAGAGAAAAAATTTTGCGATGACCACAGGCCTTGAGGAGTGGACGTGAGTATCATGTCGAGAGCAGAGAGTAGAGAGAGGATAGAGGAGCCAGAGACCATTGTTTCACCTACGTTGACTCAGCCATCATTATCATCCCCATCCCCATCATCATCTTCATTATCTTCATCATCATCATCTTCATCCTCAGTGCAGAAGAAGGATAGGAGTGAGCCTTCTCACAAAGAGGAGGAGCCAGCCGAGTATATTCCCCCACCACCCTATCCCAAAGCATTAGAGTCTCCCGGGTTTAGAAGGAAGCAGGGTGCGAAGATCCAGGACATGCTTGACATCTTCAAGCATGTGCAGATCAACTTACCTTTGCTTGATGCGATTCAGCAGGTGCCGGCATATGCCAAATTCCTGAAGGAGCTATGTACGCAGAAGCGGAAATCTAGAGAGAGAGTTCCTAACAGGGTCCATCTGACTGAGCAGGTGAGTTCAGTACTTCAGCATCAGACACCACCAAAGCTCAAGGACCCTGGAGCCCCTATCATTGCTTATACTATAGGGAACATCCGCATAGAACGTGCATTGCTCGATCTTGGAGCAAGTGTGAACATTTTGCCCGGGTATTTCTTTGATTCTTTCGGGCTAGGAGAGATGAGATCGACTCCTATTACACTTCAGCTGGCAGATCGTTCTGTCAAGGTACCAAGAGGAGTCTTGGAGGACGTGCTAGTTAAGGTGGATGACTTTTATTTCCCCGTCGATTTCATTATTCTGGATATAGAAGGAGTGGATAGCCAGCACCAGACTCCGATCATTTTAGGGAGACCATTCTTAGCGACTGCCAATGCGTGCATCAATTGTAGGACTGGAGCCATGGATCTCTCATTCGGCAATAGGAAAGTCAAGCTGAATATTTTCAATACCGCAATGGGACCAGCAGGAGACATGGACTGCTTTCATGTAGATATTTCACATGAGTTCTTGGAAGAGCAGCCCGAGCTGTATATTACTGAGGATTCTTTAGATTTGTACCATGTAGAGAAGAATAATTGTATAGATAGCGTAGATGTGTCTAGAGTGGTGTCAGAGAGACCACCTTGGGGAGCTATCATTGAGACTCTTCCCCCACTTGCGGAGACCCCCGCCAAATCTTCGATCGAGTCACCTTCGAAACTCGAGTTGAAAACCTTACCGAATTCACTCAAGTATGCATACCTCGGAGATGATAAGACTCTGCCTGTGATCATCTCGTCCCTGCTCACTGAGGAGCAGGAGTAGAGATTGCTGACTATTCTTCGAGAGCACAAGGCAGCGATTGGCTGGAGAGTTGCTGATCTAAAGGGAATTGATCCTTCATTCTGCATGCATAGAATTCATTGCGATGAGGAAGTTAAGCCAGTGAGAGATATGCAGAGAAGGCTAAATCCCAATATAAAGGAAGTGGTGAAGAACAAGGTGGTGAAATGGTTAGATGCCGGAATCATTTACCCTATTTCTGATAGCCAGTGGGTCAGTCCGATTCAGGTTATGCCGAAGAAGTCAGGACTCACTGTGGTTGAGAACGAGAAGGGTGAGAGAATTCCGATGAGGACCACTACAGGATGGCGAGTCTGTATCGATTATCGGAAGCTGAATGTGGCAACTAGGAAAGATCATTTCCCATTGCCATTCATTGATCAGATCTTAGAGAGACTCGTAGGGCAGAGCTACTACTATTTTCTAGATGGATATTCAGGATACAATTAGGTAGCTGTCCATCCTGACGACCAGGAAAAGACTACATTTACATGTCCTTATGGCACCTTCGCATTCAGACGTATGCCGTTCGGGCTCTGCAATGCCCTGACAACTTTTCAGAGGTGTATGCTTGCTATCTTCTTGGACATGATAGATGATGTGATGGAAGTTTTCATGGACGACTTTTCAGTGTATGGCTCTTCATTTGAAGATTGCCTCTAAAAGCTTACTCGAGTACTGAGTAGGTGTGCGGAGACAAATCTTGTCCTGAGTTGGGAAAAGAGCCATTTCATGGTCCAAGAGGGGATTGTGCTTAGACACATTGTGTCCAAACGTGGCATTGAGGTTGATAGAGCGAAGGTGGAATCCATTTCCCGTTTGACTCCACCCATCTCTGTGAGGCAGATTCGGTCATTTTTAGGGCATGCGGGCTTTTATAGGCGGTTCATAAAAGATTTCAGTAAAATCTCGCGACCGCTGTGTACTTTATTAGAGAAAGACCACCCCTTTATTTTTAGCGAGGATTGTATGAAGGCCTTTGAGATTCTCAAAGAAGCCTTGATTACTGCACCCATTTTGAGACCTCCGGATTGGACTCTCCCATTTGAGATTATGTGCGATGCATCTGATTATGCCATGGGGGCTATTTTAGGACAACACATTGATAGGAAGCCCTATGTGATCTACTATGCTAGTAGAACTATGTCTGATGCTCAAATGAATTATACTACGACAGAGAAGGAGCTACTTGCAGTAGTTTTTGCATTGGACAAGTTTAGGTCCTATTTACTCGGTTCGAAGGTGGTTGTCTATTCTGACCATGCTGCATTAAAATATCTGTTGAATAAGAAAGACACCAAACCGAGATTGATTCGTTGGGTTCTACTACTAGAGGAGTTTGATCTCAAGATTCGAGATAAGAAGGGAAGCGAGAATGTAGTAGCAAACCATCTTTCTAGACTGATCGTAGAGACCACGCAGGATCAGAGGCCGATCAGTGATTCTTTCCCCGACGAGCAGATCATGACAGTTAGGACATCGCAGTTACCCTGGTTTGCAGATATTGTGAATTATCTGGTTTCGAGGCAGATACCTGAGCATTGGAACAAGAATGAGCGTGAGAGATTACTATCTCAGGTGAGGCACTATTATTGGGATGAACCAGAATTGTTCAGATACTGTGCAGATCAGATCATTAGGAGATGTGTTCCGTTGGAGGAGTACCAGTCCATTCTTAATTTTTCCCATACATTAGCCTGTGGAGGGCATTTCAGTAGTAGGAAGACGGCTGCAAAGGTTTTGCAGTCAGGATTTTATTGGCCTACACTCCACAGGGATGCTCATGAATTCTGTAGGCACTATATGTGATGTCAACAGATTGGCAACATGTCCAAGAGGGACATGATGCCCTTGCTTCCGATTTTGATAGTCGAGATTTTTTATGTTTGGGGCATTGATTTCATGGGACCATTTCCGCCTTCATTCGGAAATTTATACATTCTGGTGGCGGTTGATTATGTGTCCAAGTGGGTCGAGGTTGTGGCAACCAAGACCAACGATCATAGAGTAGTGTTTAAGTTCATTAAGCACAACATTTTTAGTCGTTTTGGTGTGCCACGTGCGATGATTAGCGATGGTGGCAAGCATTTTAGGAATGTACAGATAGCTTCTCTGCTGAGAAGATATTCTGTCAATCATAGATTCACCAGTCCGTAGGGATGGTAGTGGGGCGGGGTGGGGCGGGAGATAAGGTTTCCACCCCCTCCTCGCCTCAAAATTTTATCCTCCACCCCCGCTCCGCCTCCGTGGCGGGGATGGATTTTATCCTCCACCCTTGCCTCCATCCCCGTTTCATACCCTTCATCCCCGGTCCAAACGGGGATGAGGCGGGGCAGGGCAGGGATATTGCGGGGAAAAGTGGTCGGGGCGGGGTTGGGGCGAGGATTAGGCGGGGATCGTGGCGGGGACGGGGCAGGGCGGGGCGGGGAAAAGTGCATGTCCACCCCCGCCCCGCCTCCGCGGCGGGGATGGATTTTATCCTTCACCCCCGCCTCCATCCCCGTTTCATACCCTTCATCCCCAGTCCAAACGGGGCGAGGCGGGGCGGGGCCCCGCTTTCCCCCGGTCCACTGCCATCCCTACCAGTCCGTATCATCCGCAGACTAGTGGACAGGTTGAGGTTTCAAATAGGGAGATTAAGCGGATTTTAGAAAAGACAGTTCGCCCGGACCGCAAGGATTGGTCCCAGCGCTTAGATGATGCACTTTGGGCATATAGAACTGCATTTAAGACTCCCATTGGCATGTCCTCGTATCGCCTTGTATTCGGGAAAGCATGTCATCTTCCTGTTGAGCTAGAGCATAGAGCATATTGGGCTATCAAGAAGTTGAATTTTGACCTCACCGAGGCTGGCAAAGAGAGAGCACTGCAGCTTTCTGAATTAGAGGAACTCAGGAATGATGCGTATGAGAATGCCAAATTATACAAAGCACGCACAAAAGTGTTTCATGATAAGTACATTGTCAGAAAAGTGTTTGATCCAGAGCAGAAAGTGTGGCTATATAATTCTCGTTTGCATTTATTCCCAGGGAAGTTGAGATCGAGATGGACAGGACCGTACATCGTGAAATAAGTGTTTCCACATGGAGCAGTTACATTATTCGATCCTATGACCCAAGGTACATCCAAGGTTAATGGCCAAAGACTGAAGCTTTTTATTTCAAATGCCTTGCAGGATGGTGAGTGTGATATAGTGCATCTCACGAAGGCATGAGGATTCGACCAGAGGGATGTATCATATGTACATTAGTTTGTTTTTCATTTCAGTATTTTTCTTTATTCAGTATTTTATCTCAATTGTGCTGACATTTGTTTTTTATCTATGCAGGATGAATCTAACATTTAGTGTATCAGTTACCAGGTACAGAGCAGAGCTTTCAAAGAATTCAAAGATCAGATGAAATTCAAATTCTGAAGCTCAGAGCAGATCAGGTTGTATCTATCCTTTCTCCCATATTCATCTTATGGTCTTTTAGTGTGCATTTGCATTGCATTTTTACTTATTTTGTATGCCACTAGGGACAGTGTCATTCAAGCATGGGGGGGTGGTTTAGATGCACACTAATTTTTTTTTTTATGATTGGTAGCTAAAAAGGCATTTGAGAACAAGTTGTAGCATATATGATTGTTTTTGGCATAATCTAACAATTTAGAAATTTTTAAGCCCCATGTAAAAAAAAAAAATTCTGAACTGATTCGAATAGAGTAGTTATTTATGAGAAAATTCAAAGAAAAGATAGTATTTGATTGTTAAAAAATTTTGAATCACCTTAGTATAAGTATGTACAGTATGTTTTGTGAAAGAAATAAGCAATGGAAAGATGTTTTAGAAAAATGAGTTAAAAGAATAGAGCTACGTTTAGTTGTTGATGTCTTCGTGAATCCTAGTAGTAGAACTCAGACACGAGATGAAGTGTTTGAGTCTTTTGACGAAAAGGATAACGAAGGAGATCATCTTCTTGTCTAGTTGATATCTGTGGCCTTTGTAGTTCGAGTAAGTAGAATCTGAAGGGTGTTTTACACCTGGTGCCTCAAAGCCAGCTAGTTTGGGAGCCACCGGTTCGAAAGCTTATTACAAGGACTGCATAGAAAGCCTAAGAGATAGAGACATTGCACATGACGAGAGGAAGACTATACGTAAACTATTAGAATAGAAGTTCTAGTGACTCGAGCAATTAAGTCTGAGGGATACTCTGTATCTAGTGCCCTAAGGTCGGCCAGCCTGGGAGTCACTGACCCAAAGCTCGCTACACGGGTCACGAAAACTGAATATTCGAAATAGTGCTCATGTGAGAAGAATGCTCAAGAATGAAAATTGAAAAAAGGGTGAGAAATTGAAAATCCAAGGAAAGAAAAAGAATGTGCTGAATGAGAAAATTTTATTGCTTAGGCGTATGCGTGTATTACTGTGCAGAAAATATACAAGTGAGGATAAATGAGTAAAACATGAGAATACTTGACTTTCTGAGGAAAATCATAAAATAACTACAAGGTTAGAAAAGTGAAGGAAAAAGAATTTTTACTGTGGTGGCATGAGATTTCTGAATTTGTTTTTAAGAATGTCAATTGCATGAAATATTTGTTCTAATTGTTCTCTTAATTGCCTAATATTTTTGAAAATCATTCATGCATTTCATTGATGTTTGTGGGTAGCATCTCTGCAAATCCTCACGAGACCTTACTCGTCCACTGATGTAAGCCAGGGGTTTAAAGGGCTTGTTGCATACGCTAAATGCAACCGTGATTCCTACGAAAGTGAGTTAGTTTTTATGCATTCATTTTTAGCATTTCTTGTCTCTGTTGCATAGCATAATTAGGGTTTGTTAAGGGACTAACAAACATTCAAGCATGGGGGTATTTGATGATGCATGAAATGCACATCATATTAACAAGTTTTTCATGCATTTTGTAACGAGCTTAAGGTTTTAAACCCATGTTTAGATGCATTTTGATAGTAAGGGGTTAAGGTTCGAATTTCAGAGAAATCGGAGTTAAAATGAGAGAGTTATTGGCTATTTCAGTGTTTGGGCACAATTTTCGAGGTGGATCGGATTCATATCCGACCCAATTAGGTTATTTGGACTTTGGATCAACCTTTAGAAAGCCCAAAACCCAACACACACGCCTATCCATATCCATTTCAAAAAGTTTTGCAGAAAACCCCCCAAAAAGTGGCGCCTAGCAAAATATTTTTTTTTAACCTTCTTTCTGAAAAATATCAAAAGTATAAATTATAGTTTCTAAAAACCCTAGGCGTCTTTGGCTTGGATTTGACGCCCCCTGCAGTGCCTCTAGCTCCAGCACCGTCTTCCCCTCCATTCTCCCATGTTTGGCCATTGAAGACCGGTTTATGCTTGGTTTCCAAGCATATTTCGATCTCTCTTGTGATTTCTATACGTTTCTTCCTTTTTCCTTGCTGCGTTTTCACCATTTTTTTGTGTTTTTGCAGGTGTAGCAGAGGTGGAGACTACTAACCTTGCTTGATAGTGCGAAACACATCATCAAGGTGAGCCGGCCCTACCTCCATCCGGTTTTCTACGCCCTCCGATCGAGAATCGGCGCACATTCCATCATCGGTGGATCTCCAACGTGTTGCAGCTGCAAAAGTGTTGTTCTTGGTGAACTTACAACATCCTCGAACCGTTCGGGATGTCAAGATCAAGCCACAGTCCGCTCTTCTTCATCCCCACGATCATCGGATCACCCGAGAGGTAGGTCTTCTTCTTCCTTCTCTTCTAGCTAAAACCGAATTGTGTGTTGATTTTGTTTTATTATTTTTCTGTGTGTTTCTTGTTTTTCTTTTTGTTTCAACCTTAGAATAGACCCCGTGCACAGACCAGCATGCTAGATTAGGTTTTCTTTCATTGATTATGTATTTGATTTGTATTTTTCCATCGTTTTCATCTAAAAATATGTAAATCGGCTAGAGGTTTTTCTAGCCGATTTGGGTTTTTGTTTCCAACGTGTTTCTTTGTGGTATTTTTGCAGAAAATCCAATTGTAAAATTTTATTTTGATTCATTTTATTCGTTGGATTTGATTGTGTCTTGTTTTGCTTTCATATTAAAAAAAAGAAAAAAAATTTATATCGGCTAAACCACTTCTAGCCGATCCTTGCGTTTTATGAAGTTTAGTATTTGCATGTTTGGATCATTTTTTGTAGTTTTATTTCATCATTTGAGTTTGTTTATTTGTTTCCTGTATGATTTATATTTGTTTTAAGTTGGGATAGAGTTTAAGGGTTTTCGTGTGCTTTGTTTTGGAATAGTTGTTGAATTAGAGTTAAAATTGAGTTTATGCGTGTGATTTTAATTTCAAGTTGTGATTTGTTTGTGTGGTGGTAGTTTCACAGTCTCGTAACAGTTGTGTGGTTAAATTCAGTAGTTTAGAATATTTCTCAAGATTGTTTTATTGTTTTATTGTTTTTGGGTTTTAAGCATATTGGGAAAATTATCAAAATCGAGTTTTATTATTGTTTTTTTTATAGCATTGTCCAGCCGGCTGTAGAGTCGTACATAGTTTGTTATATCAGAAGTTTATGTCATTTTGGTTTGTCATATGATGTTAGTTAGATCTTGTTTTTGAAAGAGGTTTAGTAGTTGAAATTTTTCATGTTTTATTCATTAGAATAGTCGTTTAGCTAATTTGTAGTTTTAGGTGTCTTATGATTTTTAACTTAGATTAGTGTTTGATGTTTATTTCAGTGATATATTCATGATGCATAGTTTTGTTCATGTTTCATTCGTGTAATTAGGAGTTTTGATTAGGTATTACTTTAATTTTCGCAAATTGCTTGTTATTTAGGTTAAATCATTTTTTTTTTTTAGTTTAGTTCTTCTTCTTCTTCCCCAAGGAGGGGCGGCAGCCATTAGAGCTCCAATTGAGCTCTAGATCGATTTTTTTAGAAGGTATTAATTGTAATTAGGTAGGTTAGGAAGGTGTCTAGGTTCAATGTATTAGGTTTTATTGCCTTAGCCGTTTTTAGGAGTCATTTAAGTAAGTTTTGGAATTAGGGTAGTATTTTAGAAAATCGTGTTTCTATTTGAGTCTTTTCATTCGCTAGGTAGTTTTAAATGTCTTAGCCTAGAAAATAGCTCAATTAGGGTTGACGATTTTTTAGAAGGAAAGCAATTAAGGTAATTGGATTTGAAAAGTTTTTTTGGAAATAGTAGATTCTTCAAAAATCGTGTGGAGCATTCAAAGGAGCATTAAATTTTGAATGTGCATTAAAAAAAGGAGTTACTATTTGGCTTTGGAAAGTGTTTTGAAACTCAATTCAATTTCCAATTTAGGTTCCACGATTTCCAGAAAGAAATAAATGTCATTTACTTCAATATTGGAAAGCAACAATCGTGGGGTTTTCTAGGTTGGACTTTTCATTTTTCCAAAGTGAGCTTTAAATATATTTCAGGAGTGTAACTCCCTAATTAATTGGGGCGATTTTTTATCCAATCATTCCAAAATTTGAGCATTGACAATTATTACCTTATTTTTCCAACCTTCTACATTAAATTCATTTAGTTTTGAATTAATTTTAGGTTAATTAGTAGGTTACTAATTTAGTTGACCTAATTAGTTGAGTCAAACCTAACCTAGTCAAAACTGAACCTAGTTGAGTCAATTCAACCCGACCTTAGCTAAGTCAAAACCTAGCCTAACCCAAACCGAGCCCACCTAAGCCAACCCGAACCTAGTCAATTCAAGACTGAGCCTAGTTGAGTCAACCGAGTAAACATAACCCTAACCCTATCCTAAACCCACAACCTTTGTTCTTTAGTGGATTAATTTCATTTAAGTGTAATTTATTTTGATTTTAGACTAATTAGTTTAGTTATTTGATTTAGTTATAGTGTAGAAGTGTGTGTGCGTAAATTGTCCTTGTTTCGTGTGTGTGAGTTGTGCATTGTGATTATTTTACTCGTAGTTATTTATTATTTAACATATTTAATTAGGATTACATTTCATTGAGTGGCTTAGTTGCATTTGCATCATTATTTTAGCGTAGTGTCAGTCATAAATTTCAATTTACGATTATTCTTTAATTCATGTTGTAATAGTGCATTCAATAGTAGCATATACACTGTCATTCAGTGTCATTTAGATTGCATTAAGTTTAAATTGCATTTTGTAGTGTTTAAATAGATTTATAAAGTGAATAGTGCACTCAAAGAAAAACATGATTTTTGCCCCATCGCACTGTCATCATTTCATGTGCAACAATTCTGCATTTTTAGAAAATTCTTTTTCTATTCAATTTATCAACGTGTTAGCTAACTACAGACCAAATTTCAGCTCGATCCGAGTTGGTTTGGTCTGATTTTTAAACATTTTGTGAAAACCGTTTTTTCTGTTTTTTAAATTACGGGACTTTCGATATCCTGATTTTTTCCAGTTTTGAAACGCTTATATCTGGAGTTCCAGATATCGTTTTTTCATTCTGTAAAAACTGTCAGATTGTTTAATCTGTTAGTTACAGAACAGAACAAATTTTGGGAAAATCAGACCTCGTTTTTCTTGTCAAACAGTGGTTTTTCGAGAACCTGTCATAAATCTATTTTACACTAGTTAGGGGCATTTTTGTAATTTCCTTAGTTTCGGCATTTTAGGACTATTTTCAGTATTTTCTGCATTGTAGAAGCTGCATAAGCATCATACAGCATTATTAGAATTAGTTTAGCTAATTTTAGAATTAGTTTAATATTTTATTTAATTATTTTCTGATAATTAGAACTTGTTTTATTAATTTCATAAAAATTAGAGTTAGATTCATTTATAGTTTTCATTCTTAGAATAAAGTACTAACTTTGTATTTTCCTTTGTTTTTAGGTTGAAAAGCATATTCATTTTTCCAGGGTTCATTGTCCAAGCGCAAAGATCGTCTAAGTGGTGAAAAGACCAAAATACCCCTGGCGTGCAACTGAAGACTAGATTGCTATTTCAAATTTTTTTTTAATTGTAATTTGATTAGTTGTGTAATTGTAGATTGACATTTGTAATTAATAAATTAAATTTTAAAGAAATATTTTGATTAATTCTTGTTCCCTAAGGATTCGACCCGTACTTACCACTTTGTGGAAAGTCGGTTTTTATACTTTTGGTTGACGATTTTCCAAAGTTTTATTGAAAATTATTGTTTTAAAAATATCATCTTCAAAATATCAACCAAATTTTGGCGCCCTTGCCGGGGAACGGCGAATTACTTATTTTATTTCTTAGAGTTTGATTTATTAATCTGTTTTAGTTAGTTACTTAGTTGTTTTATTTTCTAGTTAGTAGGATTAGTAAGTGAATATAGGATTAACATAGTTAGTAAATATAGGATTCACGTACTGTTCTTTCTAGGATTCACTTTATATTCATTCTACAAGGAGCGATTAGACATGTGGGTTTTAGAAAAACTTAGTTTGTGATTTCCTGTATTTATCTTTTCAGTATTTTAGAATAGTTTACTTTGCTAGTTACTTATTCAATTATATAATTCTGACATAGATAGTTAGCATAGTGTTTCTTAGTTGCTGTTATTTGTGTTATTTACATTTTAGTACATGTGTTAGTATAGATTTAGATTTAGGTCGTGTGCTTACATCTGGTCTTAGTACTAGTGTATGCAGGGGCGACGAGGTCTAGAAACACCATTACATCCATTTGTTGACAACCCAGAGAGAATTTTACATTCTCATCGAAGTTCGACAACAATGGCTGATATGGATCCTCCACCTCCACCCCCAGTTCATCCACGTCCTATGAGGGAATACTTCATTCCCACAGACTATGTCCAGGCATCCTGCATTCGGAGACCCGATGTAGGAGCGCCTCATTATGAGATTAAGGCCAGCGTTATTCAGATGCTCCCATCCTTTTATGGCCTTAGTCACGAGGATCCCTACCGACATTTAGATGAATTTCTCAAAATCTGTTCTACTGTAAAGATACAGAATTTCAATGATGATGCTTTGAGGTTGACTCTATTCCCCTTTTCATTGAAGGACAAAGCCAAGTATTGGCTAAAGTCCTTAGATTCTGTAGAAATAGAGTCCTGGGATCAGTTACAGTAGGAGTTTCTTCGGAAATACTTTCCCATTGGTCGTACGAACCAATATCGTAGAGCCATCACTAGCTTTTCAGAGCTAGATGGTGAGCACTTTCATGAGACCTGGGAGAGAATGAAGGATCTCCTCAGGAAATGTCCCCATCATCAGGTGCCGAAATGGCAACTGGTGCAGAGCTTCTACGATGGATTGTCTGACAAGAATCGTCAGATGATCGACTCTTCATGCGGAGGGACATTCATGCTAAAGAGTGAGGATGAAGCATAGAGGTTATTTGATACATTGGCCGAGAATTCCCTACACCATGCTTCGAGCTCTCATTCGGATAGAGCCACACCCAGCATTCAGAAGAAAGCTGGTGTTCTTGAGATTGGTCCATCTACTGCACTACAGTGCAAGGTAGACATGATTGCTCAGAAGCTGGACCAGCTTCTCTCAGGACCACCCACTACACAGCAGGTGTGTACTTTGTGTGTCAATCCGGCACACGATATTACTGAGTGCCCTTCGGCAGCTCAGTACCCTAAATTTGTTCAAGAACAAGTTCAGGCAGCTCAGGGTTACGTCAGACTGCCGAATAACCCATTTTCATCGACATATAATCCGGGTTGGCGTAACCATCCTAATTTTTCATGGAAGAATCCACAGTCTTCCATGCAGATGCCTACATCCTCTCAGCCAGCTCGGCAGCCATCTTTTACTCAGCCATTCCAGAGGCCGAGCTATTCTCAGTCTTCTTCTTCAGTCCCTCCCCCGATTCAGCAGGAGTCTGCCCCGCAGACATCTTTTGAGGAGAGACTTCTCCAAGCATTCCAAGAGGTGAAAACCTCTAATCAGAATGCCTTCGAGAAGTGTAGCCAGATATTGAGCTCACATACGCAGTCTATTGCGAAGTTAAAGTCGCAAATGGGATAATTAGCTGAGGCTATTAGTAGGAGACCCGAGGGTACATTGCTGAGTCAGGCTGTCATGAACCCGAAAGGCAAGGACCAGATGACTGTAGGCCTGTTTCATACTGAGACACAGCAGCAGGCCAAATCTGTTATGGCCCTAAGGAGTGGACGTGAGTATCATGTCGAGAGCAGAGAGAGAGAGAGTAGAGAGAGGATAGAGGAGCCAGAGACCATTGTTTCACCTACGTCGACTCAGCCATCATTATCATCCCCATCCCCATCCCCATCATCATCTTCATTATCTTCATCATCATCATCTTTATCCTCAGTGCAGAAGAAGGATAGGAGTGAGCCTTCTCACAAAGAGGAGGAGCCAGCCGAGTATATTCCCCCACCACCCTATCCCAAAGCATTAGAGTCTCTCGGGTTTAGAGGGAAGCAGGGTGTGAAGATCCAGGACATGCTTGACATCTTCAAGCATGTGCACATCAACTTACCTTTGCTTGATGCGATTCAGCAGGTGCCGGCATATGCCAAATTCCTGAAGGAGCTATGTACGCAGAAGCGGAAATCTAGAGAGAGAGTTCCTAATAGGGTCCATCTGACTGAGCAGGTGAGTTCAGTACTTCAGCATCAGACACCACCAAAGCTCAAGGACCTTGGAGCCCCTATCATTGCTTGTACTATAGGGAACATCCGGATAGAACGCTCATTGCTCGATCTTGGAGCAAGTGTGAACATTCTGCCCGGGTATTTCTTTGATTCTTTCGAGCTAGGAGAGATGAGATCGACTTCTATTACACTTCAGCTGGCAGATCGTTCTGTCAAGTTACCGAGAGGTGTCTTGGAGGACGTGCTAGTTAAGGTGGATGACTTTTATTTCCCCGTCGATTTCATTATTCTGGATATGGAAGGAGTGGATAGCCAGCACTAGACTCCGATCATTTTAGGTAGACCATTCTTGGCGACTGCCAATGCGTGCATCAATTATAGGACTGGAGCGATGGATCTCTCATTCGGCAATAGGAAAGTCAAGCTGAATACTTTCAATGCCGCGATGGGACCAGCAGGAGACATGGACTGCTTTCATGTAGATATTGCACATGAGTTATCGGAAGAGCAGCCCAAGCTGTATATTACTGAGGATTCTTTAGATTTGTACCATGTAGAGAAGAATAATTGTATAGATAGCGTAGATGTGTCTAGAGTGGCGTCAGAGAGACCACCTTGGGGAGCTATCGTTGAGACTCTTCCCCCACTTGCGGAGACCCCCGCCAAATCTTCGATCGAGTCACCTCCGAAACTTGAGTTGAAAACCTTACCGGATTCACTCAAGTATGCATACCTCGGAGATGATAAGACTCTGCCTGTGAATCATCTCGTCCATGCTCACTGAGGAGCAGGAGCAGAGATTGCTGACTATTCTTCGAGAGCACAAGGCAGCGATTGGCTGGGGAGTTGTTGATCTGAAGGGGATTGATCCTTCATTCTGCATGCATAGAATTCATTGCGATGAGAAAGTTAAGCCAGTGAGAGATATGCAGAGAAGGCTAAATCCCAATATGAAGGAAGTGGTGAAGAACGAGGTGGTGAAGTGGTTAGATGCCGGAATCATTTACCCTATTTCTGATAGCCAGTGGGTCAGTCTGATTCAGGTTGTGCCGAAGAAGTCAGGACTCACTGTGGTTGAGAACGAGAAGGGTGAGAGAATTCCGATGAGGACCACTACAGGATGGCGAGTCTGTATCGATTATCGGAAGCTGAATGTGGCAACTAGGAAAGATCATTTCCCATTGCCATTCATTGATCAGATCTTAGAGAGACTCGCAGAGCAGAGCTACTACTGTTTTCTAGATGGATATTCAGGATACAATCAGGTAGTTGTCCATCCTGACGACCAGGAAAAGACTACATTTACATGTCCTTATGGCACCTTCGCATTCAGACGTATGCCGTTCGGGCTCTGCAATGCCTCGACAACTTTTCAGAGGTGTATGCTTGCTATCTTCTCGTACATGATAGATGATGTGATGGAAGTTTTCATGGATGACTTTTCAGTGTATGGCTCTTCATTTGAAGATTGCCTCCAAAAACTTACTCGAGTACTGAGTAGGTGTGCAGAGACAAATCTTGTCCTGAGTTGGGAAAAGAGCCATTTTATGGTCCAGGAGGGGATTGTGCTTGGACACATTGTGTCCAAGCATGGCATTGAGGTTGACAGAGCGAAGGTGAAATCCATTTCCCGTTTGACTCCACCCACCTCTGTGAGGCAGATTCGGTCATTTTTAGGGCATGCGGGCTTTTATAGGCGGTTCATAAAAGATTTCAGTAAAATCTCGCGACCGCTGTGTACTTTATTAGAGAAAGCGCAGCCCTTTATTTTTAGCGAGGATTGTATGAAGGCCTTTGAGATTCTCAAAGAGGCCTTGATTACTGCACCCATTTTGAGACCTCCGGATTGGACTCTCCCATTTGAGATTATGTGCAATGCATCTGATTATGCTATGGGGGCTATTTTAGGACAACACATTGATAGGAAGCCCTATGTGATCTACTATGCTAGAAGAACTATGTCTGATGCTCAAATAAATTATACTACGACAAAGAAGGAGCTACTTGCAGTAGTTTTCGCATTGGACAAGTTTAGGTCCTATTTACTCGGTTCGAAGGTGGTTGTCTATTCTGACCATGCTGCATTAAAATATTTGTTCAATAAGAAAGACACCAAACCGAGATTGATTCGTTGGGTTCTACTACTACAGGAGTTTGATCTTGAGATTCGAGATAAGAAGGGAAGCGAGAATGTAGTAGCAGACCATCTTTCTAGACTGATCATAGAGACCACGCAGGATCAGAGGCCGATCAGTGATTCTTTCCCTGACGAGCAGATCATGACAGTTAGGACATCGCAGTTACCCTGGTTTGTAGATATTATGAACTATCTGGTTTCGATGCAGATACCTGAGCATTGGAACAAGAATGAGCGTGAGAGATTCCTATCTCAGGTGAGGCACTATTATTGGGATGAACCAGAATTGTTTAGATACTGTGAAGATCAGATCATTAGGAGATGTGTTCCGGAGGAGGAGTACCAGTCCATTCTTAATTTTTCCCATACATTAGCCTGTTGAGGGCATTTCAGTAGTCGAAAGACGGTTGCAAAGGTTTTGCAGTTAGGATTTTATTGGCCTACACTCCACAGGGATGCTCATGAGTTATGTAGGCGTTGTATTCGATGTCAACAGATTGTGAACATGTCCAAGAGGGACATGATGCCCTTGCTTCCGATTTTGATAGTCGACATTTTTTATGTTTGGGGCATTGATTTCATGGGACCATTTATGCCTTCATTCGGAAATTTATACATTCTGGTGGCGGTTTCTTATGTGTCCAAGTGGGTTGAGGCTGTGGCAACCAAGACCAACGATCATAGAGTAGTGCTTAAGTTCATTAAGCACAACATTTTCAGTCGTTTTGGTGTGCCACGTGCGATGATTAGCGATGGTGGCAAGCATTTTAGGAATGTACAGATAGCTTCTCTGCTGAGAAGATATTCTATCAATCATAGATTCACCAGTCCGTATCATCCGCAGACTAATGGACAGGTTGAGGTTTTGAATAGGAAGATTAAGCGGATTTTAGAAAAGACAGTTCGCCCGGACCGCAAGGATTGGTCCCAGCGCTTAGATGATGCACTTTGGGCATATAGAACTGCATTTAAGACTCCCATTTGCATGTCCCCGTATTGCCTTGTATTCGAGAAAGCATGTCATCTTCCTGTCAAGCTAGAGCATAGAGCGTATTGGGCTATCAAGAAGTTGAATTTTGACCTCACCCAGGCTGGCAAAGAGAGAGCACTGCAGCTCTCTGAATTAGAGGAACTCAAGAATGATGCGTATGAGAATGCCAAATTATACAAAGCACGCACGAAAGTGTTTCATGATAAGTACATTGTCAGAAAAGTGTTTGAGCCAGAGCAGAAAGTGTGGCTATACAATTCTCGTTTGCATTTATTCCCATGGAAGTTGAGATCGAGATGGACAGGACCGTACATCGTGAAAGAAGTGTTTCCACATGGAGCAGTTACATTATTCGATCCTATGACTGTAAACACCCTAAATTTTCCTCATCCATTCTCAAACAACCCTCCTCGTGCAGTGTCAACCCTGTTAGGTCAGTGTAGGAGTCAAACCCCGAGTCAGTTTTAGAAAATCACCACTTTACCCATTTTCATTAGGAAATTTACCATTTTACCCCTTGGTCATCCCGGAACCCAGTCAGTCGGAGTCAACAAAGCTCACTGGTCAGTTCAGAACATTTAGAATATCAATCATTTCAAGCTCATCTGAGCTCACAGTGAGAAGGCCATTTTCATTTCTGACCATTCCTGCCAAAGTGGGATCATTTCTTCAGAAATAAGCTCATTTCTCACTCAAATCCAAGCCAATTGTCTCTGACTCAGTCATTCCTGCCAAGTTTTCCAAAGAAACTGACAATGCCAAGGCTATGTCATCTTTAATCATTTTGTTTCTGGTCATTTTAAAGGACAATACAGTTTCAGTTTTTTTACCAACTTGTTATTTCTCTTCAATAATTGAATAAATTATCCATTTTTCTCATAAACTTGATGTCACCTTTTATTCTCCTACTCTGCAAAATGTTCTTTCATGAGGAATGACCCTCTTCAGAGTCCCAGAATCAATCAAAAGCCAGAAAGCATTCTTCAAATATCAATTACTTATCCTTTCATCCAACCTCTCACTCCCCAGTTATACTGGGGCATTATTTTGAAAAATTATCTTCAAAACATCCTGTATGCAGGCAGGATCACACAAATCTCTCATTTTGCATGCATGTGCATCCATTTACATCATTTGTATTCATTTGCATTTGCATGCATTCATTCGCATTCATCTGCATTCATATGCATCATCTTCATTTCCCCTTCAGAATAAGGGATAAACCTGAATTACCCATTCAGGATAAGGAATAAATCCTGTGGCCCCGACAGTTGTCCAAGTCGTCGTGAGGGTGAAGACTGAAAATCCTCTATCAAAATCAATTAGTAATTTTTCAAAAAACCAGTGTTCGTGCTGGTAATTTTTTCAGAAATCCAGTGTTCGTGCTGGTAAATTTTCAAAACCTAGTGTTAGTGCTGGTAAAATTTCGAAAACCCAGTGTTCGTGCTGGTAAATTTCCAAAACCCGGTGTTCGTGCTGGTAATTTTTAAAAAAATCTAGTGTTCGTGCTGGTAATTTTCCAAAACCCAGTATTCGTACTGGTAGTTTTTCAAAACATAATGCATGCACTGGTATATTTTCAAAATTCGGTGTTCACACTGGTACACTTTAAAATTCAGTGTCCACATTGATCTAGTTTTCCTTCGAGATTTGAGTTCCGACTCGAATTTCCTTTCCTTCTAACCGGTGTAGTTTTCCTTCGGGATTCGAGTTCCGACTCAAATTTTCCTTCCTTCTAATTAGTCTAGTTTTCCTTCGGGATTCGAGTTCCGACTTGAATTTTCTTTTCTTCTAATCGGTCTAGTTTTCCTTCGAGATTCGAGTTCCGACTCGAATTTTCCTTCCTTCTAATTAGTCTAGTTTTCGTTCGGGATTCGAGTTCCGACTTGAATTTTCTTTCGTTCTAATCGGTCTAGTTTTCCTTCGAGATTCGAGTTCCGACTCGAATTTTCTTTCCTTCTAATTAGTCTAGTTTTCCTTCGAGATTCGAGTTCCAACTCGAATCTCCTTTTCTTCTTTTGTCTAGTTTTCCTTCGGGATTCGAGTTCCGACTCGAATCTCCTTTCCTTCTTTTTGTCTAGTTTTTCTTCGAGATTCGAGTTCCGACTCGAATCTCCTTGCCTTCTTTTTGTATAGTTTTCATCCGGGATTCGAGTTCCGACTCGAATTTCCTTTCCTTCTAATCGATCTAGTTTTCCTTCAGGATTCGAGTTCCGACTCGAATTTTTTTTCCTTCTAAATTGATCTACTTTTCCTTCAAGATTCGAGTTCTGACTCGAATTTCTTTTCCTTCCATAATGGATCTAGTTTTCCTTCGAAGATTCGAGTTCCGACCCGAGTTTTTTTTTCCTTCTGAATTGGTCTAGAAAATTAGAGTTCTGACTCGAATTTTCTTCCAAATCCAATTCAAATGTCCTAGAATCGGTCTATAAAATTAGAGTTCCGACTCAAATTTTCTTTCAAATCCAATTCAAATGTCCTAGAATTGGTCCAGAAGATTAGAGTTCCGACTCGAATTTTCTTCCAAATCCAATTCAAATGCCTGAAATCGGTTTAGAAAATTAAAGTTCTGACTCAAATTTTCTTCCAAATCCAATTCGCTTGGCTTTCCTTTAAAGGTTTGAACTCCTACTCAATTTTTTCTACAATTTAGTAATTGGTCTAGAAGATCCAAGTTTCGACTCGAATTTTCTTTCAAAACCCAATTCATTTAGTTTTTCCTTGAAGATTTGAATTCTGATTCAAATCTTCCCTCAAAACCTAGTTTAGCACCTGGTCAATTCAAAGCTCACAAGTTAAATCCTTCCTTCTTAAACTATGGTCCTTAGGTTAAATCCCTATGGAATTGATAGTTCGTAGATCAAACCCCTACTGAACCGATGTGATCCCTAAATTAAATTCCTATGGAATTGATAGTTCTTAGGCTGAATCCCTATTGAACCCATGTCGTTCCCAGTGAACCTATGTCGTTCTCAATAGAACCAATGTCGTTCTTAGGTTGAATTCTTATTGAACCCATATTTTTTCCAGTAAACCAATTCTCAATTTCGGCTTCCAGGTCATCCAATTTCCAATTTCCAATTTCCAATTTCCAATTTCCAATTTTAATTTCCAATCCCAATTTTGACCTTCGGGTCAATCAAACTCCAATTTCGGCCCTCGGGCCATCCAATCCCAATTTTGACCCTTGGGCCACCCAATTACCAATTTCAGACCTCCGGGTCAACCAATTTCCAAATTTCTAAATTCGAATTTCGACCTCTGGGTCAACCAATTTCCAAATTTTCAAATTCGACCTTTGGGTCAACCAATTTCCAATTTTGACCTTCGGGTCAATCAACTTCCAAATATCAATTTCCAAATTTCCAATTTCAAATATCAAATATCAAATATCAAATATCAAATATCAAATATCAAATATCAAATATCAAATTTCAAATTTTCAAAATTTTAAATTTCCAATTTCGACCTTTTGGTCAGTCAATACCAATTTCAGTCATTTCCTATTGCGAGAGACCCTTTTTAAAGGGAGAGTTCAGAGAGCTCATTCTTTTCGCATGCTATCCTTTGTTCACCTAGCCCCTTTTCAGGGAGAGTTTGAAGGGACTCGTGTCTTTGTGAACCGTTTGCAAAACAAAATTTCCAATTCCATACAAGGAACCCTTAGTTCGGGGAGAGCTTCGACGGAAGTTCACTTTCCTTGTGACCATGATTTCATACTAGGCCATTTCATCATGAAGGACCCTCTTTTCGATGAGAGTGTGATGGACTCGCTCCTTCATGACCAATTCACCGACCTCACCATTACCGGCTCCCTTTTCCATAAGAGAAGCCTAATGTTAGGAAGTTTTGACGAAAGCTTAATTTCTCTTTGAAAGTTCATTTTGCAAACACCTCCTCTTCAGGGAAGAGAGGAGTAATTCCTATTTCCAATTTCTGAATCTTCTCCTTTGGGGAAAGGAGAAGAAAATTTCTGTCATGGATGCGTTGCGTTGTGCTTCAGATGCTCGCTCTCACCAAGGATTTCAAGAAAATTTTGCCAATTTGTCATTAAATATTTGTTGATTTCAAAAATCTTTATCGCACAAAACATTACCTCAGAATACCTTCAGTATTACTTCCGAAAGGACAAAGCTTTCGCGAAAAAGGATTTAAAATTCAGAATCGTTCTATTGGCCGACCAAAAGGATGAAGAATAAATCCTCGATATGGCCAACAAAGGAAATTCAATGTTGTTGCAAAGCCATAAGTGATCGGTATTGATCGCAGTCAATGGCACATTTTTAAAGATCATTCTTGGAAAATAAAGCAGTCAAAATATCATGGGTGATACAGAAAAATCCATTCAATCCCTATATCTCCTCAATCACCTAAAGTTGCAATTAAATATCTGCAAAAGGGATCTCTCAACTGTCGTCAAGATGAAGGCGAATTAGGCGAGTAGACCCCCGGGGCCAAAAAAGATTTGGATCATCTTCAAGATGAAGGAGTTTGTGACGGATCCTTCCAGGGAAAGTTCAGAGCACCGTCAAGATGAAGGCGACTGCGATGAGCCTCCCGACAAACCCTAAAGGATATTTAATTTCTGCTATCATCAAGAGATTTCCAACCAAAGAGCCAATAACCGTCAATATAATCCCTGAGAGAAAAGAAGGATCAGAGCATCTCTAAGGTGAAGGAGTTTGTGATGTACCCTTCCAAAAAAAAAGAGAGAGAAAAGTCAAGACATCTCCAAAATGAAAGATGATGTAATCCCCAAATACCCAAGAGAGCTCTAATTCTGCCAACAAAAAAAAAAAGAGAGTAGGCAGAAAGATCGTCATGAGAAAAGAATCCTAGGATATCAGACTACCGAATCTGCCAAGAATCCTCTTTAAATTTTGTGAAATTCTATTATCAATATTCTTTCACCAATTGCTTTCACAATATCAAGAATACTCTCTTTTCTGCTCATATCAGGGAAATTGATAGCTTCCTTGAAAGAAAGTCAATTGCAAGCAATTTGAATTCGAATCTTGATTCTACGAAGTTAAGCCCAATCAGAGATAATACTTTAGGTAGAAAAGAGGGAATATTTTCAAAACAATGTGCATCACTTTCAATTATTTTGAATCAACAATAATTTTCAACATTTTGACAATATTTTCTAGTCATCCTGACGTGAAGCGAGAGCTTGAGGTTCATCTTTGGCGCATCATGGCATCAGTTGTTATCCCTTTTAGGACTTGATAACGGGAGTTTTCATGGTTCCTTCCCTTCTGTTGATATAATCTGAGCGCATGGGCTCTCAGATTCGCACACTTCCCTGTGTCCCCACTGTCCCACCATAGACAGTCCAATTTCGGCTTGAGGTTAAGCCACCAATAATTTTCTCGCAAAAGGTCATCAATTTCAAAAGTTATTTAGTCTCAGCAATGAGGCGCCCAAAATCAAACCCCTTTTCAAGCTTTAGGGACCCCAATTTCATCCTTTTGCAAAACCCCTATCGGATTCATTGTGCGGAGATCCGAGGGTTCCATCATGGTTTCTTCCTTCGAGGATTTCATTCATTTTCCACTCAATCAGGATAAAGCTACAAACCTGAGCCTCATTCTGATGAGGTATTTCATTTCCCGGTCAAGTTAAGGGTTAAACCTGAGCCTTATTTTGATGAGGTATTTCATTTTTCGGTCAGGTTAAGGGTTAAGCCTGAGCTTCGTTTCTACACGAGGTATTTCCCGTCCCATCCAGGTTAAGGGCAAAACCTGAATCTCACTTCTTTTTGAAGTAAAACTTTCTTCTTCATTCTTCACTTCATATCTACCATTTTCATCAAGGCTAATCTCTTTATATCCAGTTAGATCCTTCTAACTGGGGCATTTTTATAGCCCAAATTTGGTGTGTTTTCTTTGCCACTAAGCTCGTCTTCAAGACAACTTAGTAGCAAAAAGGGGCATCTGTAAACACCCCAAATTTTCCTCATCCATTCTCAAACAACCCTCCTCGTGCAGTGTCAACCCTGTTAGGTCAGTGTAGGAGTCAAACCCCGAGTCAGTTTCAGAAAATCACCACTTTACCCATTTTTATTAGGAAAATTACCATTTTACCCCTAGGTCATCCCGGACCCCAGACAGTCGGAGTCAACAAAGCTCACTCGTCAGTTCAGAACATTTAGAATATCAATCATTTCAAGCTCATCTGAGCTCACAGTGAGAAGGTCATTTTCATTTCTGACCATTCCTGCCAAAGTGGGATCATTTCTTCAGAAATGAGCTCATTTCTCACTCAAATCCAAGCCAATTGTCTCTGAGTCAGTCATTCACAGTCAGTCATATTCCCCAGAGTCTAACTTGAGCTCACCAGGAGTTCAAGCACTTCGGTCTTAGTTCAAAACCATTTCTAAGTGTCCAGGAGCCCATTTTAGTCCATTTCAGCTCTTTCAGCTGAAATTGAGCTGAGTTCAGTTAATTGAGCTAGTGTTCGAGCTTCGATTTTAGTTCATGTCAGTATTACTGACCTTTGTTCTAGCTAAAACCCAGCTCAGGTTCGTAATTCACTTCGTTTCAGTGACCATTCCGTACCATTTCTCTAAAAATAGCAGCTTTTCTTGAAAATTTAGCCAGAAAGGTCAGTTGAGTCTGTATCTGGTTAGTTCACTTGAGTTCTGATACTCTAAAACCCAGCTCATTTCAGTTTGATTCAGCTCAAACCCTAATTTTCAGTGTCACTCTAGCTTGGCAGAGCTCAAAAATTATTTCTTCAACCATTTTTGCAAATTTTGTCAATTTTAACACTTTTTGAACTGGTACAAGTGCCAATGAGGGTTTAAAATCCAAAATTCTTCATTCAGGGTTAGCATTTCGCATAGCATTTCATGTCATTTCTCATCATTTCATATCATTTCTCAGCATTTCATAACATTTCATCACATTTCATTTCATTTTCGAAGTCCAGAATTCCAGTTTTATAAATTTCAATCCAGATCGAGTTTTAAAAGCTTTCAGAAATCAATTTCAAACCCCAGGTTTCCAAAATTGATATTTTTACCCCCGGGAGTCTAAATTTAGAAATATTTTCTCAAGAAAAATAATCTGGATTTATTTCAAACTCAAATTTTTGAATTCTACACTGGATTTGCTTCGCAACGGGGTATTGAACTTCAAAATCCAAGCTCGTTTAAAAAACTGCCAAAAATAACTCATTTTCGTATGAAAATAAATTTGGAAGTATTTTCTCGAGAAAAACAATCTGGATTTCTTCCAAAATTAAATTTTTAAATTCTACATTGGATTTGCTTCGCAATGAGGTATTGAACTTCAAAATCCGAGCTCGTTTCAAAAACTGCCAAAAATAGCTCATTTTGTCTGGATATTTTTTGAAAAGACTATTTTACCCCTTTAATCATCAAAATGAATTTTAAAAGTGGAATTTGGACCCGCTGTGAGATGGCCCATCCATTTGCATTTTCTTGTTTGAGTTTATAAGAAAAGAAAAAAAAAGTATCTTTTTCTTTATTTTTTTTGTTGTTTGTTTTATTTTATTTTATTTTTTTTATTTTATTCTTCCTAAGGTGGGACCCACAAGGGGGTCAACCACCCTAGCTTCCCTTCCGGCCCATTTCCTTTCTTTCTTCCTCCATTTTCTTTATTTTTATTTTTATTTTTATTTTATTTTCTTTCCTTCTTTCTTTCTTTCTTTCTTTCTTCTTCCTTTTTCTTTCTTTCTTTCTTTCTTTCTTTCTTTCCTCCTTTTTTTCCTCTCCCAGCCACTCACGTATACCCCTTTTCAGCCCCTTCTCTTCCTTTCCCTCCTTTCCTTTCCTTTTCCTTCTTCCCCTCTTCTTTCTTTTTCTTTCCCCTTTCTTCCTTGCCCCCTTTCCATCTTTTTCAAAGAACACAAGGCTGCAGCATTTACATGGATTTCCTTCATGTAATAGTATAGGAAACTTAGGTCTTGAAAAGATCAAAACCTAAGTTATGATAAAAGGGTGAAAAAAAAAAGGAAGAGACGGATGGAATTTTTCCTTGCCTCCTCTCTCTCTCTCTCTCTCTCTCTCTCTCTCTCTCTCTCTCTCTCTCTCTTGGCTGCAGCTATCCTTGGCTGCAACTCCCAGCCATTGAAGCCACCTCCAGAGCTCCTTCCTCTAGCCAACAGCCGGCCTCTACTTTGAAGCACCATCAATGTCTTCACCTCCAGCCCAGCCCAGCCAGCTCCACCAGGGATCCACAGCAGCCACCAGCTTGTAGCCACAACAACCAGCACCTCCCTTCCCCAGCCACCTGCGTCAACCACACTTTGACAACCACCTTCATCTCCCATTAACCCATTTTTTTCATTAGAAACATAGGTCTTTGGTTTTATTTTCCCTAAGTTATAACAAAAAGGGCACATACGGCTGTGCATCTTGACCTCTATCCTCAGCTCCCTCTCTCTTTCACAAGCTGCCATCCTTAGTCTCCTCCAACAACTATAACATCTTCCAGCCACCTTGAAGCCCAACAACATCTTTTAGCCTCCTCCGGATCCAACCAGTTTCAAGCTTTGCGGCATCAAAGGGAGCCTCCAGCCATCTACAACCGCCTTTACCATAGCTTCCTTATTGCAGCCGAGTCCAGTCCCCTTCAAGCTTCGCAACATCAAAGGAAATCTTCAAGCAAATCCAGTCACTTCCTTCAACAACTGCAGCCTTCTACCTTCACCACCAGTCCAGCACCATCAAGATACTGCTTGCAGCCCAACCTTTCTTGCAGCCTTGTTCCAGCCAGCCCTTTTCGTTGCAGCAGACTTCTCCTCAAGGTGAGCCACTATTCTCTTGATTTGTGATTTCTATTAGCTATTAATAAAGCCCCTACGATGTTCATCCATGGAATCCGTGGATTGGGGGTCTTTGGATTTCCTTTTGTATAAATGTCATGGAATCAAGTTAAAAGTCAGATTCGAAATCACATGAATGTCTCTTTCCTAGTTTTAAATCAAGTAGATGTGATAATCACCTTGTCTATTGAGGCTAGTGAAATAAGAGGTTCATCCACTGGTTGGATCGAATCTCTCATTTTAGAGCCAACATCAAAACGGAATCATATCCCTGTCAATTTTTATTTTTTTTATTTTCATATTCTATGTAGGTTCATATTTAAGTATTGCATTTATTCTAGTCTCATTATTCATGTTGTTCATTTTGTATGGTTTTGGTTTGTATTTAATTTAGAATCTATAAGTTGTAGCTATAATACTATCATTATTTCATGTGTGAGTTCTCATTCATAAATCTAAAAAATTTTAGGTTAATTAGGTTTACTTGTTGTTAATTTTCTGCTGAAAATTTGATTCCCTTTGAATTTTATAGTCCCATTAAATAAATCCAAAACTGAGTTTGGATTTCGAACTCACTGGGAATTCCAGATCCATCTTCAGTAGACAAAAACCTCCAGCATCACCCTCGTGGGAGATCCAGATTTTCTTCCAAAAAATCACAGTGGATTTATAATTGAATCTAATTATGATCTGGAAATTTTTAGGTTTTTCCAATTAGTTTTGACATCTGTAAAAAATCGGATTTACCAGCTCCTTGGGAAAATCTCGATTTTCCTTCATCAGGGTATAGACAGACCCTAATGCACCGAGTCCACCCAATCCATAGCCTTTCTGCAAACACTTTCAACATGAACGTTTTTCCTAACATGTTTTCCTGTCATTTCCCAAAATTTGGGAATTTTTGAAACTGTTTCAGTATTTTTCCAGAAATTTGTATTTCTGTCTGATAGATTTCAATATCTCGAAATTCTAGAGATTTAGGTGTCTGATAACAGTGTGCCCTTTTCCAAACCGTAACCCAAATCCCAATGATGTCAAAAGACAAAATTTCCCCCTATTTGTCATGGACATTTTCCCATAATTTCAGACTTTTTCCCATATGTTTGCTATTTTTCCCATATTTTACACCGAAACCTATCTGTTTCCTCTAAATCCTAGAGTCGCCGGATTCCGATCCGACTTGCCGGAGTGGCACAGCTCCGACCATAGGTCAAAACCCAAAAGTGTAAAATTAAAAAATCCTTGATTTACTGTCCTATGTCACCCCATAAAATTGGGTAAATTTTTATGGAAGTTTGATATCCAAAATCTCTTTTAGAATCAACATTTTAGGCAAAAATCACAAAATTTAGAGTTTTTATTTAAATTTTTATATTTAAAAATACAAAAAATTTAGATTTTCTAGCTCAATTCTGTTTTTAGGATTATTTTAGGTGTCCATGCCAAATTTGGCTTAATTCCAAGTTCATTTGCTCCATGTGTTAGTTTATCTTTAAATTCAGAAGCGAAAATCAGGCGAAAATCAGGTTAAATTTGATATTTTATGATATTTTCACCATTTTAGGGTTTTTATCATGTACATAACCATGTAGAATCATATTAGGGTTAATTTTAATCTCATTTTCATTTCATATTTTTCAATTTTGCAAAAATTTATTGCAGAAAACCCTGGTTTCAAGGCCATAGTCTTGTTATCAGGGGTATTTTGGTCATTTTCACCTAAAATTCAAAATTTTAATTTCTAATTCTCCAAAATTTCATGCATATCATCATATTTTATCATATTATGTTTGATTTATTACATTTGATTTTCAAATTTTCAAAATTTACAAAATTTCTTTCAGAAAACTCTGATTTCAAGGTCATCAGGGGTATTTTGGTCATTTTGACCCCAATTTCGAATTTTCATGTTTATTTTCAAAATTTATTCATTATTTCTCATGTTTATATCAAAGGGGGTATGAATTTGGGTTTATATCTGAATAATAGCCGATAATTTCCCATATTTTCGGATAAATTCAGAAAAACCTACATTTTGTGCTAATACTGTTTTTTAGTTTTGCAGGAACATTCAAGAAGAAGACTTAGCTTTTATTTCTTTTATTTCAATTCAATGTAACATCATATGTAATAATTTGGAATAAGAGTTACTTTTCTGCTTAGAATAGGACTGCATTGCATATAGTTTAATTTCAACAAATTCTGATATCTGATGTATCATTCATGCACATTTTTCTAAATTCACTATGGCTGACACGAATGGCACGTGCACAAGATCTTATGGAGTTTATAAACTCGGTGGGATTCGTATTTATGGCCATAGTCAGAATACGAAGAAAACCAAGATTTATGATCTTCATATTAGCCACATTCAGCCTACACTCTTAGGCTAACTTAAAAAATGCACTGCATTTCTCAAAACATCAAAAGGATTTCTCAATTCCTCAATGAAATTCCCTTTTCAAATTCATATTCATTCATTTATATTATTCAAATTGCATTGTTTTCAAATTCATTTTCCAATTTCAATTTCAAAAAATTCAATTTTCTCAAGAATTTCCAAGTCTTTCTCAAGATCTGATTTTCTCAAAATCCTAAGTTTTCAAATGACATTTCAAAGCATTTCCCAAGTTCAAATCAAGATTTTTCTATGCTTTAAAATTCTCAAATTTCAAAATCCCAAGTTTTCAGAAATCGACTTTTTCAGAATCCTCATTTTCCTGAGAATCTAGTTTCCTGAGAATCCATTTTCCATTTCAAAATCCTTTTCCAATGATTTTCTGATTTTCTCAGAATTCTCAAATCCATTTCCTCAGAAAAGCAATCTAAATCTCAAAATCGATTTTCCAAAGTACAAGTTTTCCTGAGTATTCATTTTCCAATGCAAATTTCTGATTTCCAATGAACTTCAATGATTTTCCCAGAAATTAAATTTTCAAGTACTTTTTCAATCATTTTCCAAGCATATTTTCCAAAGCAAACATCATATTTTCTCAAACTTGCATTATTTTCAAAATTTCATAGCACAAGTCTGATTCTCTGTGCATTCTAGAAAAAATAGAGCATAATTTAGATATTTGAGTCAAGTTAAAGCACATAATTGGTCCTTGGTTCAATTACCCCTGGTAAAGGCGTCAGGAACGGTTGAACCTCGTACCGACAGGCGGATCCCATTCCACGAAATTTTCTCGCAAATTTTCAAAACGGAGGTGAGTTAGTTTTCAAAACTTTGGTCAAGTTTGGCTCGCGAAATTCGTTTATCTCTCGCAAGAGAGGGGAAAAAATTTTGCGATGATAACAATGACCCAAGGTACATCCAAGGTTAATGGCCAAAGACTGAAGCCCTTCATTTCAGATGCCTTGCAGGATGGTGAGTGTGAGATAGTGCATCTCACGAAGGCATGAGGATTCGACCAGATGGATGTATCATATGTACATTAGTTTGTTTTTCATTTCAGTATTTTTCTTTATTCAGTATTTTATCTCAATTGTGCTGACATTTGTTTTTGATCTATGCAGGATGAATCAAAATTTAGTGTATCAGTTACCAGGTACAGAGCAGAGCTTTCAAAGAATTCAAAGATCAGATGAAATTCAAATTCTGAAGCTCAGAGCAGATCAGGTTGTATCTATCCTTTCTCCCATATTCATCTTATGGTCTTTTAGTGTGCATTTGCATTGCATTTTTACTTATTTTGTATGCCACTAGGGACAGTGTCATTCAAGCATGGGGGGGTGGTTTAGATGCACACTAATTTTTTTTTTATGACTGGTAGCTAAAAAGGCATTTGAGAACAAGTTGTAGCATATATGATTGTTTTTGGCATAATCTAACAGTTTAGAAATTTTTAAGCCCCATGTAAAAAAAAAAATTTCTGAACTGATTCGAATATAGTAGTTATTTATTAGAAAATTCAAAGAAAATATAGTATTTGATTGTTAGAAAATTTTGAATCACTTTAGTATAAGTATGCACAGTATGTTTTGTGAAAGAAATAAGCAATGGAAAGATGTTTTAGAAAAATGAGTTAAAAGAATAGAGCTACGTTTAGTTGTTGATGTCTTCGTGAATCCTAGTAGTGGAACTCAAACACGAGATGAAGTGTTTGATTCTTTTGACGAAAAGGATAACGAAGGAGATCATCTTCTTGTCTAGTTGATATCTGTGGCCTTTGTAGTTCGAGTAAGTAGAATCTGAAGGGTGTTTTACACTTGGTGCCTCAAAGCCAGCTAGTTTGGGAGCCACCGGTTCGAAAGCTTGTTACATGGACTGTATAGAAAGCCTAAGAGATAGAGACATTGCACATGACGAGAGGAAGACTATACGTAAACTATTAGAATAGAAGGTCTAGTTACTCAAGCAATTAAGTCTGAGGAATACTTTGTATCTAGTGCCCTAAGGTCGGCCAGCCTGGGAGTCACTGACCCAAAGCCCGCTACACGGGTCACGAAAACTGAATATTCGAAATAGTGCTCATGTGAGAAGAATGCTCAAGAATGAAAATTGAAAAAAGGGTGAGAAATTGAAAATCCAAGGAAAGAAAAAGAATGTGCTGAATGAGAAAATTTTCATTGCTTAGGTGTATGTGTGTATTACTGTGCAGAAAATATACAAGTGAGGATAAATGAGTAAAACATGAGAATACTTGACTTTCTGAGGAAAATCATAAATTAGCTACAAGGTTAGAAAAGTGAAGGAAAAAGAATTTTTACTGTGGTGGCATGAGATTTCTGAATTTGTTTTTGAGAATGTCAATTGCATGAAATATTTGTTCCAACTGTTCTCTTAATTGCCTAATATTTTTGAAAATCATTCCTGCATTTCATTGATGTTTGTGGGTAGCATCTCTGCAAATCCTCACGAGACCTTACTCGTCCACTGGTGTAAGCCAGGGGTTTAAAGGGCTTGTTGCATACGCTAAATGCAACCGTGATTCCTACGAAAGTGAGTTAGTTTTTATGCATTCATGTTTAGCATTTTTTGTCTCTATTGCATAGCATAATTAGGGTTTGTTAAGGGACTAACAAACATTCAAGCATGGGGGTATTTGATGATGCATGAAATGCACATCATATTAACAATTTTTTCATGCATTTTGTAACGAGCTTAAGGTTTTAAACCCATGTTTAGATGCATTTTGATAGTAAGGGGTTATGGTTCGAATTTCAAAGAAATCAGAGTTAAAATGAGAGAGTTATGGCTATTTCAGTATTCGGGCACAGATTTCGAGGTGGATCGGATCCATATCCGACCCAATTAGGTTATTTGGACTTTGGATCAACCTTTAGAAAGCCCAAAACCCAACCCACACGCCTATCCATATCCATTTCAAAAAGTTTTGCAGAAAACCCCCCTGAAAGTGGCGCCTAGCAAAATAAATTTTTTTAACCTTCTTTCTGAAAAATATTAAAAGTATAAATTATAGTTTCTAAAAACCCTAGGCGTCTTTGGCTTGGATTTGACGCCCTCTGCAGTGCCTCTAGCTCCAGCACCGTCTTCCCCTCCATTCTCCTACGTTTTGGCCATTGAAGACCGGTTTATGCTTGGTTTCCAAGCATATTTCGATCTCTCTTGTGATTTCTATACGTTTCTTCCTTTTTCCTTGCTGCGTTTTCACCATTTTTCTGTGTTTTTGCAGGTGTAGCAGAGGTGGAGACTACTAACCTTGCTTGATAGTGCGAAACACATCATCAAGGTGAGCCGGCCCTACCTCCATCCGGTTTTCTATGCCCTCCGATCGAGAATTGGCGCACATTCCATCATCGGTGGATCTCCAATGTGTTGCAGCTGCAAAAGTGTTCTTGGTGAAGTTACAGCATCCTCAAACCGTTCGGGACGTCAAGATCAAGCCACGGTCCGCTCTTCTTCATCCCCACGATCGTCGGATCACCCGAGAGGTAGGTCTTCTTCTTCCTTCTCTTCTAGCTAAAACTGAATTGTGTGTTGATTTTGTTTTATTATTTTTCTGTGTGTTTCTTGTTTTTCTTTTTGTTTCAACCTTAGAATAGACCTTGTGCGCAGACCAGCACGCTAGATTAGGTTTTCTTTCATTGATTATGTATTCGATTTGTATTTTTCCATCGTTTTCATCTAAAAATATGTAAATCGGCTAGAGGTTTTTCTAGCCGATTTGGGTTTTTGTTTCCAACGTGTTTCTTTGTGGTATTTTTGCAGAAAATCCAATTGTAAAATTTCATTTTGATTCATTTTATTCGTTGGATTTGATTGTGTCTTGTTTTGCTTTCATATTAAAAAAAAAGGAAAAAAAATTATATCAGCTAAACCACTTCTAGCCGATCCTTGCGTTTTATGAAGTTTAGTATTTGCGTGTTTGGATCATTTTTCTGTAGTTTTATTTCATCATTTGAGTTTGTTTATTTGTTTCCTGTATGATTTATATTCGTTTTAAGTAGGCATAGAGTTAAAGGGTTGTCGTGTGCTTTGTTTTGGAATAGTTGTTGAATTAGAGTTAAAATTGAGTTTATGCGTGTGATTTTAATTTCAAGTTGTGATTTGTTTGTGTGGTGGTAGTTTCACAGTCTCGTAACAGTTGTGTGGTTAAATTCAGTAGTTTAGGATATTTCTCAAGATTGTTTTATTGTTTTATTGTTTGTGAGTTTTAAGCATATTGGGAAAATTATCAAAATCGAGTTTTATTATTGTTTTTGTTTTATAGCATTGTCCAGCCGGCTGTAGAGTCGTACATAGTTTGTTATATCAGAAGTTGATGTCATTTTGGTTTGTCATATGATGTTAGTTAGATCTTGTTTTTGAAAGAGGTTTAGTAGTTGGAATTTTTCATGTTTTATTCATTAGAATAGTCGTTTAGCTAATTTGTAGTTTTAGGTGTCTTATGATTTTTAACTTAGATTAGTGTTTGATGTTTATTTCAGTGATATATTCATGATGCATAGTTTTGTTCATGTTTCATTCGTGTAATTAGGAGTTTTGATTAGGTATTACTTTAATTTTCACAAATTGCTTGTTATTTAGGTTAAATCAAATTTTTTTTTTTTTTAGTTTAGTTCTTCTTCTTCTTCCCCAAGGAAGGGCGGCAGCCATTAGAGCTCCAATTGAGCTCTAGGTCGATTTTTTTAGAAGGTATTAATTGTAATTAGGTAGGTTAGGAAGGTGTCTAGGTTCAATGTATTAGGTTTTATTGCCTTAGCCGTTTTTAGGAGTCATTTAAGTAAGTTTTGGAATTAGGGTAGTATTTTAGAAAATCATGTTTCTATTTGAGTCTTTTCATTCCCTAGGTAGTTTTAAATGTCTTAGTCTAGAAAATAGCTCAATTAGGGTTGACGATTTTTTAGAAGGAAAGCAATTAAGGTAATTGGATTTGAAAAGTTTTTTTGGAAATAGTAGATTCTTCAAAAATCGTGTGGAGCATTCAAAGGAGCATTAAATTTTGAATGTGCATTAAAAAAAGGAGTTACTATTTGGCTTTGGAAAGTGTTTTGAAACTCAATTCAATTTCCAATTTAGGTTCCACGATTTCCAAAAAGAAATAAATGTCATTTACTTCAATATTGGAAAGCAACAATCGTGGGGTTTTCTAGGTTGGACTTTTCATTTTTCTAAAGTGAGCTTTAAATAGATTTCAGGAGTGTAACTCCCTAATTAATTGGGGCGATTTTTTATCCAATCATTCCAAAATTCGAGCATTGACAATTATTACCTTATTTTTCCAACCTTCTACATTAAATTCGTTTAGTTTTGAATTAATTTTAGGTTAATTAGTAGGTTACTAATTTAGTTGACCTAATTAGTTGAGTCAAACCTAACCTAGTCAAAACCGAACCTAGTTGAGTCAATTCAACCCGACCTTATCTAAGTCAAAACCTAGCCTAACCCAAACCGAGCCCACCTAAGCCAACCCGAACCTAGTCAAGTCAAGACCGAGCCTAGTTGAGTCAACCGAGTAAACCTAACTCTAACCCTATCTTAAACCCGCAGCCTTTGTTCTTTAGTGGATTAATTTCATTTAAGTGTAATTTATTTTGATTTTAGACTAATTAGTTTAGTTATTTGATTTAGTTATAGTGTAGAAGTGTGTGTGCGTAAATTGTCCTTGTTTCGTGTGTGTGAGTTGTGCATTGTGATTATTTTACTCGTAGTTATTTATTATTTAACATATTTAATTAGGATTGCATTTCATTGAGTAGCTTAGTTGCATTTGCATCATTATTTTAGCGTAGTGTTAGTCATAAATTTCAATTTACGATTATTCTTTAATTCATGTAGTAATAGTGCATTCAATAGTAGCATATATACTGACATTCAGTGTCATTTAGATTGCATTAGGTTTAATTTGCATTTTGTAGTATTTAAATAGATTTATAAAGTGAATAGTGCACTCAAAGAAAAACCTGATTTTTGCCGCATCGCACTGTCATCATTTCATGTGCAAAACTTCTGAGTTTTTAGAAAATTCTTTTTTATTCATTTTATCAACATGTTAGCTAACTACAGACCAAATTTCAGCTCGATTTGAGTTGTTTTGGTCTGATTTTTAAGCGTTTTGTGAAAATTGCTTTTTCTGGTTTTTAAATTACGGGACTTTCGATATTCTGATTTTTCCCAGTTTTGAAACGCTTATATCTGGAGTTCCAAATATTGTTTTTTCATTCTGTAAAAACTGTAAGATTTTTTAATCTGTTAGTTACAGAACAGAACAAATTTTGGGAAAATTGGACCTCTTTTGCTTTGTCAAACAGTGGTTTTTTGAGAACCTATCAGAAATCTATTTTACACTAATTAGGGGCATTTTTGTAATTTCCTTAGTTTCGGCATTTTAGGACTGTTTTCAGTATTTTCTGCACTTTAGAAGCTGCATAAGCATCATACAGCATTATTAGAATTAGTTTAGCTAATTTTAGAATTAGTTTAATATTTTATTTAATTATTTTCTGATAATTAGAACTTGTTTTTTTAATTTCATAAAAATTAGACTTAGATTCATTTATAGTTTTCATTCTTAGAATAAAGTACTAACTTTGTATTTTCCTTTGTTTTTAGGTTGAAAAGCATATTCATTTTTTCAGGGTTCATTGTCCAAGCGCAAAGATCGTCTAAGTGGTGAAAAGACCAAAATACCCCTGGCGTGCAACTGAAGACTGGATTGGTATTTCAATTTTTTTTTTAATTGTAATTTGATTAGTTATTTAATTGTAGATTGACATTTGTAATTAATAAATTAAATTTTAAAGAAATATTCTGATTAATTCCTGTTCCCTGAGGATTCGACCCGTACTTACCACTTTGTGGAAAGTCGGTTTTTATACTTTTGGTTGACGATTTTCCAAAGTTTTGTTGAAAATTATTGTTTTAAAAATATCATCTTCAAAATATCAACCATGGGCCAATGGTCTGCTTTTGATGGCAGCAAGCTGGTCATATAATGGTTTAATTACCTGAACTAGACTTTATCAAATGCCTGAATTTGCTAACCAACTTTAGACAGCCTCAAATGATGTTGTGGCGGGATTTCTTTGAGACTTCATTAGAATTCTGGTACAGGTTTGGCGATAAATATTGGGTTTAGACCTATACTTATTGGTTTTGTCGTGTCCCTTCACCTGGAATATTTAGATGGATCCTACCACCTGGGGGTGGAGGATGACTATAATGCTACATTCTATTGAAATCCCCAAGACATCTGGACATCGGTCAGGCTATATATTGACCCAGGACACACAGATATGAAGATTGGGGGGGGGTGGCTTGAATCGTAAGCATAAACACCAAAATAAGAAAATCAACAAGATATGAGCATATTACAGTTTCAGGAAAAGAGACTAATATGTAAAATTGAATGATGTCTATAGAACACCAATCACAATTCCAAACATACATCAATCAACCCATCATTTGAAATACGAACCCTAACAAGGGGAAGGGAATTGAAGCGCAAAAGAAGCAAGAAAGCAAATACAGATTTCTCGTTCGCAGAACACAGGCTAAAAAAATGCTGCATCATGATAGGGTGCGCATGTGCTTTTGAACTTAAGTTGCAGGAGGCAAATGCCCTATATATTTATTTGACATAGAAATTTGAGAGACCACCTGAATTGAAATCGAGGCACATACCTTCAACTATCGCGGGATTCACAATCCTGCTTACAGTATCAAAGCACCCTGTACAAGATTAATCAAAAGTAAGAGGAAAGGAAAAAAAAAATTCCAGGATATGTATCCTAGTGATAATATACTTTCAATATATCATGCCACTATTATCAATCTCGAGAAGTCAAAGGAAACTTACCCTGTCAACCACACTTGATTACACAATGAAATCAGCAACGTCTCTGAGACTGCCTCAACAACCAGTTGCTACTATGCTTAGCATCCATGGTGAGAGCTTTATGGCTCACACTCAACTCCGAACGATGAGTACTCGGGTAAAAAAAAAAAATCAATATTAACCATGTAAAGATATGTCCATATCCATAACAGGCAGCCTGTGCCTTACTTTCAGTTGTGGAGATCCACCCCCTTTTTTTTTTGCCTCTCTTTTACCAATTTTCCCAAATTAGGGAGGCGCAGGTCTGAATGGTTACAACTTCCTTACAACCATTTGGCTAATGAAAAAGAAAAAAATTATGCAACGGCTAACATAAAACTATACTTAACTATTGCATAAAACAGACTGTAATCAGGATTTACTTTCAGATATATACCTGCAAAGAAGTCTTCTATACATTAGGATAATCGTCTGATTGATGACTATTAACAATATTGGAAATGATACATGAATCGGATATTAAAAGGGAAGATGAGTGATTGAATTAATGATTCAATGAGATGAACTAGTGGTGCATAAAAATAATAAAAAAAAAATGATATACAGATGTGTAGAAAGTGACAGAATCTTTAAATGCCATTAATAATCAACACATCACTGTTAATCAAGATCAACAAAAAACGTAAAAGAAACAGTAGGTCAACTGAGGGAATATCCCCATACAAAATATAACAGGGGAACCACAGATTTCAAACCACGAAGCTAATAGAAATAATAAAAAAAATGCTAAGAATGGGTTATTCAGAATCACAGGGGGGGGGGGGTAACCTCTGATACGCTCAAGTAGAGAGATTTTAAATAGGCATCGTCCTATGACCAAAGAAACTGAAATGTTAATTCTTCCTCATGGTACCATGACAAGGTTGCATGTGCCAAGGAAGGCAGCCACGGAGACACCATAACGGATGTATGTACAATGGTATGACTGTGTTGAAGTAGCTGGAAATAAATGGTAACAGGCAGATAGCAGGGCACAGAAAGGAAAGAAAAAAAAAACCTGTTTCATCACTACCTGTTTCCATGAGCAACGAAACAACATTTTTGCTCTTTTTTTTTTTTACTCAGGGCTAGAACAATGTGTGGCCCCAGAAGAAGATTCTCTTTATGATGATCAAAGAAGATCAGTATCAGTGCGAATCCAAACAGTCAAGCATGAGAAAATCAACTATTGACAGATAATTGGGATGTTCAAAATCCTGTAATAAAAGAAGAGGAGTAATAATATTGTAACCCACACGAAAATAAGAGATAAACAATATGATATTGATTCCTATATACAGAAATGGCTACGGAACAGCCATTTAGGTCAATAGCCAAGGAGCAATGGTTGCTCGGTTTTAAGGAATGCAAAGCGTGATATGCTAATTTTTTTTTGGTGGTGCACATTTATATATATGGGATGGAAAAAATGACTCCATAACTCTGATCTGGAGGCTGAAGATGTAGTTGGTGCTAATATGCAGAGTCCTATTCCACAGGAAACTATTAACTATCCCTAATATCACCATTGCAGGGTAAGTTACGTTGCCATGGGATGCTAAAAGTTCATATGGAATTTTTCCCTTTTAAACTAAAAGTGGGTCGATGCCTACTTTTTATGTGGTGATTACCAAAGCCCAAAAGCCGAATGATTATAACCCAGACAGTCAGCAAAGCACAGTCATTGTTATGAACATATATTATGGTGAACTATGAATATAATAATTTTTTTTTTGTTGCAGAGAAAGAAGGTGAAATGAAAGCAATATGACGAAAAAATGAAATGAAGCAATGTGACGAAAATGAAAGAGACATAGTGTGATAAATACATTAACCAGCTAATAAAATGATGATGCAACTATTGTAAAGAGAATACACAGTGCATTTGAGAAAACATGACGACAAACGAGGTAGGTTAGATGCATTGGCAGGTAAAATGAGAGATGAGCGGAGGATCATTGCAAAAAAGGGTCTGATCTAGGACCAGATCAGATTCCATCCTTTTCTAATGGTAAAGGCAGGATATGAATACGAGTAAAAGACTCTGCTACTGACCCATCGCAATGTAGAGGAGACTCATATGACAAAGGAAACATATGTAATGGATTGAAAGGGGTGGATAACAGAGTAAACTAAGATACTACACGAATCATGAGATGTTAACACGATTCATCTGGCAAGTGATATTCTAAAAAAAAAAAAAATGAAACGTTAAACTATGAAAGAAACAGAGAAAACATAATATCAGAATGTATTCATTCTTTTCTATTTTGCTTGTCTATAATCCAATTTGTTATATACAAATTGGTATTACAGAGAGTGCATCAATGGGTTCAACGGAGATCGAAAGAAGAAAAAAAAAATGCGATTAAATTATAAAGGAAATGAATAATACGAAGAGAATAGAGGATGGGATAGATGGCTTACCGTGACCTGCTGTTATGGCTGGGAGTGGGAGCTTCTTTTTTTTTTGTGATCCAAAGGGAAACCTAGATGGAGCTGGCTTTTCTGCAAGGCCGGTTTTCCTTCAGTAATCTCCAGAGAATAAGGGTATAGAGAAAGAGGGAAGAGAACGGAGGGAGAGAGGTGATGGTGTTGATCGATGTAACGAAAAGGCAGAAGGCGGGTGCCAGGGTGTGAGGAATGGAGATGTTAATGGCAAACGATGCCTGGCAATGGAGTCGAAGCCGGATGTCCTTTTTGCTAATTGTCCCCCCTTCTCCGCTCCCCTGGCTCTGTTTATATAGGGAGGGAAGAAGCATCGAGAGAGAGGGGAGGTTAGGGATCGACGGACCATCCGTGGGGAGGATGATCCAAGGGTTGAAGAAGGGGGATTACAGCGGGAGCGTGCGATGAAGGAGAAGGAAGAAGCTTCTGGAGGGGAAGCGGAGGGGAGAAGGCGAGAGTTAGGATTTTCAAAACCCTAACTCGAATCTTAAATAAGGTTTTCCAAAAAAAAGGGCCTCTTTAAAAAGTTTTTTCTAAAACGGGTTTCCAAAAACCATTTTTTTGCAATTTCATTTATTTTTTATTTTTTTTGTTCTTTTCTCGGTATTTTTATATTTTTTTGTATTTTTTTAAAATAAAGTTCTAAAAACTAAAAAAAAATTCAAAATATTTATAAAGGAAGGATTTTTTTTTTTTAAAGTTCAAGTTTTTCTTTTGGAATTTTCTTCAGAAAACGGGTTTGGGCCCAAGTTTTGAGAAAATGTTCGAATTTTGAAACTTGAATCGAGAAATACAATGTGACGAACCCAAATGGATGCCGGATTGACTGTCCGAGCTATTTAAAAAAACTATTTTTGGTATTTTCTGTAATTTTTAATTTAAAAGTTGGACAACGAGACTCAGATTTGGATCTGGACAATGGATCCAGATCCGAAATTGAGTCAGATATACAAAATGAATTTAATTTCAGAAAACTTTGGGAAATAAAATGGGATTTAGATTTAAAGGTGACTCAATTACCCGAAAAATGAAGATAAAGGGAGAAAAGGGAATATTTACAAACTTTTGAAAAAATTGGGGTGTTCACAGACAGAAAGAGATATCTCTCATGAATGAGGCAACTCTTTTGGAAAGATATAAACAACGCTAGGTTGCATCAAAATGGATATTGAATATTTATTTCATTCTTGGAATAGCTAAAAAATTTTGCCAATAAGATAAAATTGTAGTTGACTCAAACTCTTGAAAAATGTGCATGTATGTGCAAAAGATATTCCCTCTTTTACCTAGAGTATTTCCTCCATCGAGGTTAACTCCTCGGTTTTAAGAGTCAAATTCAAAATTTTAGCGCTGATGATTTTCTTCAAGGAAGCTATTCATTTCCTTGATATGAGAAGAGAAGAAATATTCTTAATTTCATAAAAGCAAGTAGTGAAAAGATACTGATAAAGGAATTTCGCATAAGAAAAGATGACTTCTGGCAATTTTGGCAGTTTGATATCTGAGTGTTTTCCCATGATGATCTTTTTGCACTCTTTTTGAGTCATTGAACTTTCTCGGGTTTTTACATCATCCTTCATTTGGATGTGTCCTGAGTTTTCTCTCTTTTTTTTTTCGGGGAAGGGTACGTCACAAACTCCTTCATTTCAGAGATGTTTCGATCCTTCTTTTATCTCAGGTATTATATTGATAGTATTGGCTTAAAAGGTCTTTAGATGATAGCATAAATCAAATATCTTTTAGGGTTTGTCGGTAGGTTCATCGCACTCGCCTTCATCTTGACAGTGATCTGAACTTTCCCTGGAAGGATCTGTCACAAACTCCTTCATCTCGGAGATGATCCAAATCTTCTTTGGCCCCGGAGGTCTAGCTCGCCTATTCGTCTTCATCTTGACGACAATTGAGAGATCCCTTTTGCGGATATTTGATTGCAACTTTAAATGAACGAGAAGATATGGATTGAGTGGATTCTTTTTATAGCTCAAGATATTTTCACTGCCTGATTGCCAGAAAGTCAATTTTAAACATGCGTCATAGCCATGATCAATATCAATTCGCTTCTGGCTTTTCAACATCATTGAAGATGTCTTTCACTGATCATATTGAGGACATTTCTTACATCCTTTTAGTTGATCAACAGGAAAAGATTTGAATTTTACCTCTTTTCGCAAAAGTTTCACCTTTTTTGAAAGAATACTAGAGGTAATCTGAGGAAATTCTTTTGTGTAGTTAGATTATTGGAATCAACAAATGTTTTTAGCAAATTGGCATGATGTTCCAGAATCCTTTCGTGAAATAATTACTCAATATGGATTTTGATGAGATCTTTAGTTGTAATTTGGAGGAAATAGTGTAAAGATCAGACTTTGGAAACTTGACTTTTAGATTTTGGAAATCCCGACCAGTTATAAGAAACTGAATTTTAAATCCCGACCAGTTATGAAAAACTAGATTTTGAAAATCCCGACCAGTCATGAAGAACTGGATTTGAAAATCCCGACCAGTGAAAAATACTGGATTTTAAATTCCAACCAGTTATGAAAACTTGGATTTTGGAAATTCCGACCAGTGAAAAATACTGGATTTTAAATCCCGACCAGTTATGAAACTGGATTTTGAAAATCCCGACCAGTAAAAAATACTGGATTTTAAATTTGAAAAATGTTTTATCTAAAGGTTTGAGAATGATTGAAATTTGAGAGATTATAACCCGAGGGTTGAGAAAATGATGAAATTTTGAGAATGCTACAACCCAGAGGCTGGGGAACTTAATGGAATTGAAAGATGAAAGATCAAAAGGTTTGGAAATGATAGAATTGAGAAATTGCACCCTGAAGGTTTGATTTTTGGAACATATTGATATGGGAGCTCGACCAGCCTGAGCTGGGACTTTTGAAACATATGACCAGTGAGAGCTGGGTCTTTTTGGAATACATGACCAGCGAGAGCTGGATCTTTTGAAAATACATGACCAACGAGAGTTGGATCTTTTGTAAATACATGACCAATGAGTGTTGGATCTTTTGAAAATACATGACCAGTAAAAGCTGGATCTTTTTTGAAATACAATGACCAACGAGTGTTAGATCTTTTGAAAATACATGACTAGCAAAAGCTGGATCTTTTTTGAAATACAATGACCAACGAGTGTTGGATCTTTTTGGAAATACATGACCAGCAGGTTGTTGGATCCTTTTGAAAATACATGACCAACGACTTATTGGATCCTTTTGAAATATATGACCAACGAGTGTTGGATCTTTTGGAAATACATGACCAACGAGTGTTGGATCCTTTTTTGAAATACATGACCAGCGAGTTGCTGGATCCTTTTGAAATATGTGACCAACGCGTATTGGATCTTTTTGGAATACATCAAATTTTGGGAAGTTCAAGACAGAACTTGAATCTTGTAGAAGGAAAGACTTTGATCAGAAGACTGAATGTAGAAAGTTACCGGTGCGATGACCGGATTTTTCAAATGAGCTCAATATATGATTGAAAATTTTGAGAAATAGCCAGTGCGAGGACTGGGTTTTTGTGAACACTCCAAATTTTTCAAAATGTTGTAAATATTTCCCTTTTTGCCTCTGGCCCCATTTTCTAAGCAAATTGAGTCATTCTTAGTTTATTTCTCGGGTATTACTAGAATTAATTCAATTTTCTGTATCTGACTCGATTTTGGATCCAAACCCAGTGTTAAAATTCAAATCTGAGCCTCGCCATCCAATTTCTAAATTAAATTTATAAAAATATTTTCTGAAAGGCTCACACAATTCATCCGGTGTCTATTTGGTCCGATGCCTTGCATTTCTCGATTCGAGGTTCAAAACTCGAATATTTCCTCAAAACAAGAATCCAAATTTGTTTTCTGAAGAAATCGAACCTGAGTTCTCAGAAAACCTCTCTTTCGTAAATATTTCTCAAAAATATAAAAAAAAATATAGTTGTAAACCTCTTTATTTCCCTTCCGTTTTTAGAGTTTTATTTCAAAAACACAAAAAATATAGAAAAAAAAAACAAATTGGTTTTAGGAACCTCCTTTTTAAAAGCCTCTTTTAGCTTAAAGAGACCTTTTCAGAAAAATCTTTTGAAAACAACCATCATTTTGCAAAAATGTCCTTTTAAATTCGTTATTTTTAAAATCCTCCTTTATATTTTGTTTAACTTAGATTTTAAACCCTTTAAAATCATAAAAATGTTTTCTTTTTTTAAGAAAGGTCTCTCGATGCTGCCTCTGCCCTGGAGCCTCCAAAAAAATGGGAAGAAAAGGAGGAGGAAACAGAGGAAGAAAAACAGGAGGAACGAAGGAGGAAAAGAAGCATAAAAGAAGGAAGAAAATGAGCAGAAAAGATGCAAGAAAAGAAGAAGAAAAAAAGGATAAGAAGAGAAAGGAAGGGAGGACATTCAGCGATTGGTGGTCAGCTCTCTCTCTCTCTCATCTCTCCTCTTCACTTGGAGTTTACGAAATTTGGAGGAGTTTTCAGCCCTTTCTTTCAAACCCCTTCAGCCAAGGTGAGTATTTCTCTTCTATTCTCTTAAAATTTCTTGTCATATCATGATTAATAGATTAGAATCTAAGTTTTCATCTTCCTATTTGCTGCATTTTAATCTATGTTTAACATATTTTGATTGAGCCAAAAGAATTGAAGTGGTTTGATCTTTTTAGATCAAATCCTTCTTTCAAATGGGCTACAACAAGTTAGATTTATGTCTCATCCATTTTGGTTTTCTTTTAATGCATTTTTCTGTCTTAATTTTTCATCATCCATGCATGCATTTATGTTTTAAGGCATTAGATCTCATGTTTGAACATCTACAGATGTGCAGTTTGCTTTCATCATGTTCAGTTGTTTTTTTATTATACTTTGAATTCTAGTATATTTTACATCTATCAATTTGTATGTAACCAGAGCACATTTTAATTTGAATTTTTTACTACAACTTTATACATATGTCTTCATACTCTCCATCAAAAATCAGATCATTCTGAATTTGTTTGACTCACTTTAAAAATCAAGATTCAGAACCTATTATTTTGCACCATCATGATTTTAGCAGAATTAGGATCAACTTGCAGGAGTGATTTCTCCCTAACCAGAGATGATCTTTCTAATCCGTAAAAAGGGTCATTTTCTAAATTAAATCTAGTTTGTTCATGACAAATTTCAGAGATTTCTATAGCGTTTTCATACTTGGTTTAGGTCAAAAACCACAACCCTATCATCCTGTGTCATTTTAACGGCTCAGATTTTGATCCATTTTGTCAGAATTTTATTTCCCTAACGAGAAATCATTTTACAATTCTGTAAAATGGGTTATATTTGATTAAATGTCTAGTTTATTCCTGTAAATTTGTATAATTTTTCATGGTAAATTGATATTTTATTTTGATTAAATACCAGAACCCTATATCTAGATTTTGTACATGTTCTGATTTTGGCCCTCATATCATAACTGTTGTAGCACTCCTTCAATAAATCGCCATTTGGTTGACAACATTATTCATCAAATCATGGTTTCAATTTTTGGGGTCTTCAATGAGTCCCTACTATGATTTATGGTGTTTTTGGGTCTCCAACGAGCCCCACAACGATTTATAGTGTTGTCCGGTCTTTTAACTACGATTTGTAGTGTTTTCGGGTCTCCAACGACCCCTACAACGATTTACAGTATTTTCCAGTCTTTTAACTACAATTTATAGTATTTTTGGGTCTCCAACGAGACCTACAGCGATTTATAGCATTGTTGGACTTCGCTATAGCGATTTGTAGTGTTTTTCGCAAAACACTACAGCGATTTGTGATACAATTCGCTGTAAATCGCTACCCGAATTAGGACCAACTTGTTAGGGTCATATCTCCCTAACCAGAGGTAGGATTTCAAATCCGTAAAAAATGGTGTCTTTGTTATGAAGTCTAGTTTATTCTTATAAATTTTAGCGATTTCTATAGTCATTTGATACCCAATTTGGATCTAAAACCAGATCCCTATCAGTTTGCCTTATTTGAGTGACATAGGTTTTTAGTTTATTTTGTAAGAGTCATATCTCCCCAACGGAAGATCATATTCCAAATCCGTAAAAAGGATTTTTTTCCTCTATGTGTCTAGTTTATATCTTGAAAGTTTTATAACTTTCTATGCTCATTTAATATTTCAAACCTGTTAAAAACCGAGACTAGTTACAGAATTTCAAATTCTGTAACAGGTTCATTTCCTGTTTGGAAACAGTGACTTTTCAAAGTCGTCATTTTCAAACCAAAATTGATTTTTCAATTCTATAAATTGGGTTGGTTTTGTGATTGAATTGAGCAACGTTTTCTTCAACTTTGGGAGAAATTGGATCTATTTAACTTGTGTAACATCCAGTTTACTGAAACCTGTCTGTTAAAATCCAATTTCTTGTTTCTGAAATTAATGCTCTAACGTTTTGATCATAACTCTAGTTTCAAGAATGATTTTGATATTCTGTAAAAAGGGAATACTTATTTGCTGTGTAGTGAATCCAAGGGTTCATTTTGAGTTAAAATCAAATCATTTAAAACTTCTGTCCACTCAGAATGCTCTGACAGGTTCACTTGCAAAATCCTGATTCTGCAAAATCTTGTCTTATCTAAGTAAGAGAATCCAAATTCAGGTTTTCCTCAGATGATTGCTTGGCATTTTAATTCTACAACATTCATCAGATTGTTAAGCATCTGTATATCATTTTAAAAATTTCTAAGATCATTGATCATTCATTCATTGCATCTTTCAAAACTGACTCTATGAAAAAGCATTGCTTTGTTAAAATGAAGTCAAAATGGGCATTTTATCACTCTTAAATTCAATTTTCAAACATGATTCATATATTTCATAAATAAAAATTGAATTTCATCAAGTTAGAATGCCTTAACTGCATTCCAAACAAACTTTGGAGTTTATTTGCCTTTATTTCAATCATTTTCAATATATTTTCCTGAAAATCTCAATTTCAAGGTTAAACTTACTTTGAATTCAAGTTTTAAAATGAATTTATATGTTTTTAAGCACCAATTTCAAAAATGTGAAACTCCAAGAATGCCTTTTCAAATGCTTTCACAAAATCATGAATCATATGTGTTTATTTTGTTTAATTTTCTTTATCTCTGAGGCATGAAAGGCTAATTTTGGATGTATTCTTCAATTTTTCAATAATTGAGGAAAAATCCATAAAAGCCTACACTTATTTCTAACAAGTTTGCTCATTTTGCAGGATTTTCTATTTTTGTTATCTCTTTTCAATTGTTGTATCAATTCAAAGGTTGTAATAAATCAATTAATGAGAAGTTTACTTTATGCTTAGATTAGAATGAATGAGCATGTAGTTTAACTTTTCATTTTTCATAATCAATGTGTTGCATTTTTATTTTCATTTTCAATAACACTATGGTGAAACACGAATGGCACAAACACCATTCTAATAAAAGGTGATTAAATCCTAAGTTGACGATTTGCATTTATGGCCATAGTCAAAATGTGAACAAAACTTAGGGTTTTTATCTTTTATGGAATAACATTAGGTCTACACTGGATCTCTTTCAAAAAATCATCATGTTTTTCTAAATATTTACATCCTTTATCAGAGTTCAATTTAAAATTAACTCAAAACATATATCAATGGCCATAGTCAGGATATATTGAGAGTTAATTTTATTTTAAACTCTATAAAGGCACCAAAATGTATTTTATTCTTCAAATGAACTTAAATACGATTATTATATAATACATTTTATGGCCATAGTCAGAAATGTATTATATCTTCAATCTTATTTCAATTCACTTAAAGAATGAAATATGCTTTTCAAAACCTAATTTCAAATTTCTTTTAATGCATTCATCATTTAAGATAGAATTGCATCATTATCTTTCAAATTATTCAAGTTATTTTTGAATTTCTAAGTGAGTTTTGAAATAATTTTCTTCAAAAATAGTCTTCATTTCAAAGTTATCCTTTTTCTAACTTCATTCCCAATTTCATGCAATTTCAATTCCTTATTTTCAAATTAATTCTCTCAATTCAATTACATTTTCAATTTCAAACTTCACTTCTTCAATTCTTCAATTTTAAGTTTAAAGTTCAATCTTTTGACTTCTAAATTCAATTCTAACTTCTGATTTTCAAATTCAACTTTAAATTTTGAATTCAATTTCAGAATTCGATTTCCAGATCTTCATATTCAATGCTTTTAAATTCATTTCAAATTCTTGAATTTCAAAATCGTCATCTTATTGGTGACATCCTTCAATAAATCGCTATTGCGATTTACCGTGTCTTTTCATAAATCATTGTGCGATTTACAATGACTTTTAGCAAATCATCCGACGATTTACGGTACTGCGATATATCGCGTCTTTCAGAAAATTGTTGTTGCAATTTATAGTATTCTTCAATAAATTTTAAGTCGATTTCTGAACTTTTGGGTTGTTTCTTGAAGGATGTTTTTCAAAATCCATTCCCAAAATCACTTGGAAAAATCTCAAATTTTCTGAAGCATTTCTAAAAATATGTATTCTTCTCAAGTTCAAAATCATAGCACAAGCCTGATTCAATGTGCATCTAGGACTTAGAATAATTACTTAGATAATATTTTAGCAAAGTGAAAAGGCATAAATTCGATCCTTGGTTCGATTACCCCTGGTAAAGGCGCCAGGAACGGTTGAACCTCGTACCGACGAGCGAATCACATCTCTCCATTTTTCCGCAAATTTTTCAAAACGGAGGCGAGTGATTTTTTTTAAAACATTTTTTTGGTCAAATGAGACCTTGCAAAAGGGTTTCTCTCTCTTCTTTCTTTTCTTTTCTCTTTTCTTTTCTGTCTTTTATTTCCCCTTTAAAAACGGAAATAGAGGCTAGAAAGGCAAAGAGAAGGAAAAGAGGAACAAGAGAAAAAATTTTGCATGATCACAAAAGCTTGGTTGGCACATTACTACAAAGGAAAGAAACCCGTGGACACAGTTGATTTTCTACATCTATACTTTAAATCAATTTGGCATATCTGGAGGGTTTTTTTTTTTTGAAAGGCAAGCTGGGGTTAGGCAGACCCCTACCAGTTACACTATACCATTGGGTTTTGAACTTGCAACGTCCCAACACAAAGTGACGGGAACTAGCTGCTCCTACTAGACAAGCGGAGCCCCGTTGGTATATTTGGAGAGTTCCAACAGATACGTGGGGATGGAAATCGGTATTGGTTGGGTTCAACTCCATCAAGCTTTGGCTTAGGCTGAGGGTGACACTCATGGGATTTGAACTTAGAGTGCCCGTCAAAAAGTCTAGGCCCCATCCCACTACGCCAAACCCCTTGGGTCTGATTGTATTTTGTTTCTGATGTGATCTGGTTGGCACACTTGAATATGACCTGATCTTTAGAACGCTTCACAAAAGGAAGTCAGCACAGGTGAATTGCAAGAAGAGAGAGAGAAAAAAAGGCTGCATTGATTTATGGGCGTAATCCATTAAGCATCTGGACGCTAAACTACAACAAATAAAGGACTATATTCTCTGTTGTCCAATGTGGTAAATTCATCATCTTCCGAGCCACTTCCTCTCTTCACCGATACACACACATTTAGTGAGAAATGACTCCATAAACAGAAATAATCTCAAAGCAATCAAAATTGGGGGGAAAATAATATGAATATATGTTAAAAAATGTGATTGCACTTAAAAAAGACAGAAATAGACATTGTGTCTGTAAACTAAGACAAAAGCGTCCATCTTTTATCAATCTAATGAGAAACAGTTCATGGTGGACGCATATTAATGGCTAGATATATCTTTGGCAAACTGTAAAGCATGTATACAGGGGAGACATCGACCGAAGCCACGGTGAATGGTGACCATAACTGTAACGGTTCTAAGGGGACGAAATTTCTTCTTGGGTAAGTTTTGACCCGCACAAAAAGCGTAAATGATCTGGGCAGTCTCGGAGAGAGGCGAGGCTCGATGAAATATGTCTGAAGATGAGGAGAAAAGTTACTTAGACTCAATTGGACCAGTATTGGACTTGTGGAAGGACCGAGCCTTGGCCAACCTAGGCCTCTTCAACTCGGTTCAATCCTTAAACTGTATCTGACCGGTATATCTACTGAGTTGGCTCTTGTCCTATCAGCTGCTGTTGCGAATATCAATCGTTTCCAAGGTTATTTAATAGCAATTTAGCTATAATATTTCACTCTTCAAGTAGTAAAGTCTTACATTGAGGTCAATTATAAAAATTGGTCAGGATCAGTTAGCTGCAAGTGTTTTCTAGTGTCGATGGATCAATTATAATAGATTTTAAAAGAACAAACACACTTTTAATGATAATATGGAATTGAGAAATGCTCCTGGGAAAATATGGCTGGCACTGATGTGCTAAGTCAATAAGATAACATGACATCTCCCATTTAAAATGACTTGGCATGGAGAGGGTGTTGTGTGTTGTATTCAGAACACAAATTCGCATATTAATTCATATGTGTACTGAGGAATATCTTGGGACCCACAATAATTCATATGCCAATGTTGCCCACGAAGACTTTATAATAAAATAACATAGAAAAAAGGTAGATATGCTTTTGATGGAAATGTCCTCCCGTAAGATAGATATGCATTGGACGAAAATGTCCTCCTGCTTCCTGTATATAGATTTGCACGTTCCACCTTTGTTTTTAGCTTGTGTTACAACACATGGCCGCCTTCTCGTTTTTGCCTTGTGTTAGATAGAAAACCTTTTTGGGTTCGTTCCTACCTCATGGAGATAACTATACATTGAACGACTGGTTCGATCATTGGTGGGCGTCATAGGGGGATTTGTCGGCCATCTCATTTTACAGTCTTCTCTTCTTCATTTTCGTTAGGCAATATGAAAAAAAGCAATGACGAACAAACATTTCAACAAATGTCATTAAAGTGTGGTGAGTACTGGTTGATATTTTGTAAATGGTATTTTTAAAACAATAATTTTAAATAAAAGCTTTGGAAAATCGTCAACCAAAAGTAAATAACCGACTTTCCACAAAGTGGTAAGTACGGGTCGAATCCTCAGGGAACAGGAATTACTCAGAATATTTCTCAAAAATTTAATTTATTAATTACAAATATCAGTCTACAATCACAAAGCTACTACAATTACAAATTAACACTAAAATAAAATGGAAAAGCAATTCAATCTTCAGTTGCACGCCAAGGGTATTTTGGTCCTTTCGCCAATTATCCACTCTTCGCACTTGGACAATAACCCTGGAAAATGATTATGCTTTTCAACCTAAAAACAAAGTAAAATGAAGAATTAGGAATTTATTCTAATAATGCAAGTAAAAAATGCAACTAAACCTAATTTTCAAGCAATTAGCAAAATAATTCCTAATTACAATAAAGCAATTAATTAAAATATTAAACTAATTCAAAAACCAACTAACCTAAGTCTAACAATGCTGTATGATGCAGATGCAGATCCTAAGATGCATAAAATACTAAAAACAGTACGAAAATGCTGAAAAGAATGAAATTACCAAGATGCCCCTATCTAGTGTAAAATAGACTTCTGACAACTCTTTGGAAAACCATTGTTTGACAAGGCAAACGAAGTCCGATTTTCCCAAAATTTGTTGTGTTATGTAACTAAAAGATTAAAAAATCTGACAGTTTTTACAGAATGAAAAAATGATATCTGGAACTTCAGATATAAGCGTTTTAAAACTGGGAAAAATTAGGCTATCGCAAGTCCCGAAATTTAAAAACCAGAAAAAGCGGTTTTCACAAAATGCTTAAAACTCAAACCAAACCAACTTGGATCGAGCTGAAATTTGGTCTACAGACAAGTAACACACCAATAAAGTGAATAGAAAAATAATATTTTGAAAACTCGAAATTTTTGCACATGAAATGACGACAGTGCGATAGGGCAAAAATCAGATTTTTCTTTGAGTGCACTATTCACTTTATAAATCTATTTAAACACTAAACAATGTAATTTAAACCTAATGCAACCTAAATGACACTAAATGACAGTGTATATTCAGATGATGAATGCAATTATGCTAAAGGAAATATGAATGAAATACGATATGCAATTTATGACTAAAACTAAGCTAACTACCGATGCAAATGCAACTAATATAATTAAATGTGTACACCTAACTAGATGAATGAGAAGCTGTAATTACTAAGAATAAATGCAGATTAGCTAAATGGGAAACCAACCACAAACATGCACTAACTACTCATAATGCAAAGGAACATCTACTTATAAAATATAAGAAATGTAAACATACAACCACTCAACTAACTAACTTTCTATCTAATATTAACTAAACTAAAATTAACTACACAAATAAAGACCAAAAGGGGATGCGGTTTAAGGGTTGATTTAGGCTAGGTTCGGCTAGGTTTCTAATTTGGACTGGGCCTTGAGTTGGGTTAGGTACATGACACGCCTAACTAAGTCAAATAGGTTAACTCGGTTAGGTTCGAATAGGTAGGCTCGGTTGACTTAAGGTTGGACTAGGTTTACCCGACTTACCCAACTAAGTCACTTAGCTTGACTAGGTTAGGTTAGGTTTGGTTGGCTCGACTTGACTTAGTCTAGGACTAGACTTAGGTTAGGTCTTGACTTAGCTAACTGGGTCAACTAAGTAGACTAGGTTTGACTAACTATAATAAAAACCTAAAAATTAAAACCTAATTAATTAATAACACTAATGACTCTATACCCTTTACACGCCTAATATATAAAACCTAATTAGAACTTACCTAACTAATAACCTACTTACTAACCTAAGGTTAACACCATTAACTAATTTATTTAATTCTAAGTTATGCTAGCTCACTAGGTACGGTTATAGAGAGGGTCCCTTTAATGACTAGACACGGATTTGGGAAAACCAACACCCTCCTTAATTGCAATTAAAAATCAATTTAAAAAGTTGAAGAGGCAAAAAACATCCAGCCTAGAGAGGAATTGCTCTCTTTAATGACATTTAAAAATCAACTTGGAAAGTGGAGAAAGTAAATCCGTCCAACTCAAAGGATTTAATATGTTTCCCTCTTTGGCTTTACAAATAAATTTGGGAATTGAAACAATCCAACCTAGAGACTCACATGGTTTTAGCCTTCCAAAAAAAAACTTTAAATAGCTCTTACTCCTTTCTCAAAATCGTGTGCACCTCTTTTAGAAGGAAATTGGAAACTTCAAATTTTGTTTCCCGAATTAATTGTAAACATTAAATCCTCTCTACTTTGGATGGATATCCAAATTCAAACCTTCTTAAATTGCTTTTCACGAAATTAGAGGAGTTCAATTTTTCCAAAAAACATTTCACAACTGTAATTGCCTAATTACCCTCCTTCTAAAAAAAATGCCAATACCTAATTAAGGATGTTCTAGGCTAACTAAATTAATTTCAACCTAGGGTAGTGAAAGGTTAGTAATTGAATGACAACACAACTTTCTAAAATACTTAAATGCCACACCTAATTCAAGAATTACCTAAATGAAATCCTAAAAACGTCTAAGGCATTAAACCTAATACATTGAACCTAGACACCCTAATACACTTACCTAATGGCAATTAATTCCTACCAAAAACAGCCGTGGAGCTCTAATGGAGCTCCAATGGCTGACGCCCCACCTTAAGGAAGAAGAAGATCTTAAAAAAAAATCGATTTATTAAATAAATAAATAAAAAACAAAATCTAAAACTATGTAAATATAAAAATCTAATGACAATTCTAATTGAACAAATAACCTTACTTAAATGATTATACTAATGCAACCCACATTAACTAAATAAAATACTAGAACTAAACATTACATGAAACAGGAATAATAATCTAACTACACGCATAACCTAGAACACTAGGAATTGAAGCTAATTACCACCACGGTTACCACAAAATAAAATTTTATCTTAACTAAATATTAATTAACAAATTATGCTAATGTAATAAACTGGAACTAAATGAACAACTACAGTCGGCTGAACACTACAATCAAGAACACAAGAAAACTCGATTTTTATATTTTTGCAATATAGAGAAAACACCTAAAACTTGAAAACACCAAAAACAAGAATTAAAACGATCCTCCGACAATGAAATTGACTCACGCAACTTTACGAAACTGTGAACTGCGAAACAAACAGTAAACCACATGAAGTACACAAGGAAATCACATGCACTTACACGACTTCAAACATTCACTCAACGATTTTGACAAAAGCTCTCATACGACACATAAGAAATCCAACTTCACCTAAAACGAGAAGAAAATACACTGGAAACAATTGAACACACGCAGATGACACAGTAAAATCACAGAAAAAAATTACAGATTCTAAACTGATTAAAACCCAAAGATCGGCTAGACTTACTCTAGCCGATTTTTGTTTTCTTTTCAATGGAAACAAGAATCAATCAAACCCAACAATTCAAGCGAATCAAAATGAAATTTTTTTATTGGATTTTCTGTAAAAAGACACTATAAAACACGCTGGACAGACTTGAAAAATCGGCTAGATAAGGATCTAGCCGATTTTCACGTTTTGGGTGAAAAACGTTGGAAATCAAGATTCAAACAAATAAAACAATGAAATAAACCTAATCTATCGTGCTGGTCTGTGCACGAGCTTTATACTATGGCTAAAACAATAAAAATAAAACAAACACACAGAAAACAATAAAAGAAAAACAGCACACACGATTTTGGGCTTTAACTAGAAGAAAAGATAGAAGAAGACCTACCTCAAGGGCGATCCGATGATCGTGGGGAAGAAGAGAGCGGACAATGACCTTGGTTTGACGTCCCGAACGGTTCGAGAATGCTGGAATGTCACCACGAACAGTACTTTTGTAGCTGCAACACGTTGGAGATCCACCAAAGATGGAATGGGTGCCGATTCGCGATCAGAGGGCTTAGAAAACCGGATGGAGGTAGTGTCGGCTCATCTTGTTGGGGTGTTCCGCACTTCCAAGCAAGATAGATGGTCTCCACCTCTGATACATCTGCAAAAATACAGAAAATGGTGAGTACTCACAGCAAGGAGGAAGAAGAAACGACAAGAATAGAAAAGGGAGATAAGAAAATGCTTGGATTGCAAGCATGAGCTTAATCTTCAATGGCCAATGGAGTGGAATGGAAGATTAGAAGGGGCTGGAGCTAGATTCACTGTAGGGGGTGCCAATCTCAATGCCAAAGACCTCTAGGGCTGAGAGAAAAAGTATATTTATACTTTTGGTATTTTGCAAAAACAATGTTATAAAAAAAATAATTTCTCTGCGCCACTTTTAGGGGGGTTTTCTGCAAAAGTTTTCTAAATGGGTATGGATATGCGTGTGGGTTGGATTTTGGGCTTTTTAAATGTTGATCCAAGGTCCAAACAGCCTAATTGGGTCGGATATGGATCCGATCCACCTTGAAATTTGTGCCCGAACACTGAAATAGCCATAACTCTCTCATTTTAACTCTGATTTCTCTGAAATTCGAACCACAACCCCTTACTATCAAAATGCATCTAAACATGGGTTTAAAACCTTAAACTCATTACAAAATGCATGAAAAACTTGTTAACATGATGTGCATTTCATGCATCATCAAGTACCTTTTCATGTCATCATGCTATTGTTGAAGAACGTATGTCATTGTCAGTGTCATTAAGGCATTGTTTTGTTATTGCAGGTAGATTTTATCATTTTGACGGTTAGAAACTTGAAGATATTTGTAAGGCAGTGGGATCTGTTGACAAGAATGTTTGGTTACAGATGCGAGCAAGGGTCTCTACCCTATCTGGTATCGTCCATTCACTCACTATATGCAATGTAACGCAAATCGCGGTTATAGTAACATGTATATCGATTTCTGAGATATTGTTTTGTTTGTTAATATCGATTTGTAATATATTATGATGAATTATCGTATATCGATTTGTAAGATATTATGTGTTTTCTAGTGTCAATTTGTGAGATATTATTTTGTTTGTTAATATCAATTTGTAATATATTATGTTGAATTGTCGTATATCAATTTGTAAGATGTTATGTGTTTTCTAGTATCAATTTGTGAGATATTGTTTTGTTTGTTAATATCAATTTGTAATATATTATGCTAAATTGTTATCTATCGATTTGTAAGATGTTATGCATTTTCTAGTGTCGAGTTGTGAGACATTGTTTTGTTTGTTAATATCAATTTATAATATATTATGCTGAATTATCGTATATCAATTTGTAAGATATTATGTATTTTCTAGTATCGATTTGTGAGATATTGTTTTGGTCGTTAATATCAATTTATAATATATTATGCTGATTTGTCGTATATTGATTTATAAGATATTATGCTGAATTGTCTTATACCAATTTGTAATACATTATGTTGAATTGTCGTATATCGATTTGTAAGATATTATGTGGTTTCTAGTGTCAATTTGTGAGATATGGTTTTGTCTGTTATTATCAATTTGTAAGCTATTATGTTGTTGCTTTGATACTATGATTCATTCAATCATTTCTTTGACTTGCTTAACTAATCGGTAGTTGTTGTTATATGCATCTTGAATAAATTGTAGTAAACGTATGCGCTTGCTAACACAAATTGATATTTTGCTCATGACAGTGTTGAGCTTATCAACTAGTTGCAGTGAAGATGATGTATCTCAATCATTGAAAAGTCATGGAGCAACGAACATCCGTACTATCGATGCACCTGAAGAAGTGAATATGTGCACTAATGATGCACATGATAAGAAGGTTGCAGACATTGGATTCACTCTTGACTTGAATATTCCAACAGACAAAATGCAATTCGATAATGAGGTAGACGATTATGATAGTGCACTTGACAAAGGTGCAGGCACCTCAAGTCTACATGATAGTACACTTGACTCTGTTCCCGTAGAGGGAATGCACTTTAATAATGAGAAAGCTGCATACAAATTTTAAAATGATTATGCCTTAAAACTTGGCTTCAGTGTTAAAAGGTATTCTTGGGCAAAAAATGCACAGGGTGTCATGGTGGTAAAGACATATGTTTGTTCTAAACAAGGTTGGAAGAAGTCAAGTGAAAATTCAGCAAGGAGCAAGCCAGATTTAAGATGTGGTTGTCCAACGAGAATGATGTTAAGAACACTTCTGAATGGAAAATATGTAGTTCATACATTAATCAATGATCATAGCCATCAATTAGCTGCTGCATTTGTGACTCTTATATTAAGGTCACATTCTAAAGTAACTCAAGTGCATGCTGCAATTGCTGAAATAGCTGATATCGTCGGCATTGCACCAAGAAAGACATACAATTTGTACACGCACATAGATGGTGGTCACGAGAATGTACCATTCACACCTATGGATCTAAGAAACCACTTGAGAAGGAAGAGGTCAAACAACATGAAGAATAAAGGAATATGTTCTTTGGTTGATTACCTACAGAAGAATTCAAGCAATGACCCTGGTTTCTTTAGTGCAATACAACTAGATGAAGATGGGTATGTTGTGAATATGTTTTGGGCATATTCAAAGTTAAGAGTAGATTATAAATGTTCCAATGATGTGGTTGTTTTTTATACGACAGTGAAGATTAATACGAAATAGTGGCCATTTGTGCAGTTTGTCGGAGTGAACCATCACTTACTGAGTTGCATATTAGGCGACACTTTTTTGTATGACCAGACCAAGGAAACCTTTGAGTGGTTGTTCAGAGTATTTACACAGGCAATTAATGGGAAGCACCCTGGAGTTGTACTTACATATGGTGATCATGCAATTACGGTTGCAGTGTCTTATGTATGGCCATATGCACATCATCGCCTATGTTTGTGGCATATCTTTTAAAATTCATCAAAGAACATATGCTACATTTTTAATCAGAATACAGGGTTTGATAAAAAGTTTAGAAAGTGTGTACTTGAGAGCATAGATGAGGTCACCTTTAAGTTTGATTGGGAGCAAATGATTCAGATGTACGACCTTGAAGACAGTGTGTGGTTACAACATTTATATGCAGACAAAGAGAAGTGGGCATTAGCATATGGAAGACAATATTTTTTTGCAACTATGATAAGCATACAAAGAGATGAATCTATGCATGCCATACTGAAAAAAAACCTTGTATTCATGTTTAACAATGTTTCGCTTCATGGAACAATATGAATTATTTGTAGACGGTCTTAGACAGAATGAATTTGAATAAGATGTGAAATGCTTCAACACCCGTCCTGTAACTTTGGACATGAAAATATTGACGCGACCTACAGATATGTATACACTAACTGTATTTGAATGGACTAAGAAGGAGGTTATACAGGTCATGAATTGCAACATAGAAGAACGTATGCAATATAAGAATATGCACAAATATCATGTTGTATGGGAGGGTGAAGAGCATCCAAAAAAGAAAGAAGCACATGTTACGTACAATGTTGACAACAGAACAGTTGAATATACATAAAAAATGTTTGAATTCAAAGGTATTTTATGTCATCATGCATTAAAGGTACTTAATCAAAAGAAGATACAATAAATACTTGAGTCATATTTAATGCGAAGATGGACGAAACAACCAAAGATTGAACTGCTGAATACAAATAATGTCAGTCCATCTAGTGTTGATGAAAAGTGCCACATAGCCTCCCATTACCAACAGCTATGTAGGTCACTTATACATGTTGAAGATTTGGCATCAAAAAACGAAGAATCCTATATATGTATGAGAAAAGTGTCAAAGGAATTACTTAAAAAAGTGCAATTAATTCACCATGAGTCTGTTGCAGCTCATGAAGACTAATATAAGAAAATAGAATCTAACAGCGTAGGTGAAAATCATGTGTCTTCTGACCCTTATGAAAAGTTGTGTCAAAGCGTAAACATCATCTTCGACAAGTCAAGAGTAAACATTGTAGATTATGATAGAAATATTCACCTAGCAAAGGGTATCAAAAGAAAACCTGCCTCTGATCGCCGTCGTCGAAGGACAAAGGTTGCACTGGAATTGGTTGGCAAGAAAATGTCTAAGAAACAACCAACCCCTAAGCAACCAAGCCATTCGCATGAACATGTATGTAATATTGATTTCCATATAAGTTGTATTACATGCAACTTACCAATATCTAACTTGTGTAATTTCCAACATGCAACAATACCTTATAGACGTTTACCCCTTATCTTGATTGGAGAGGAAAATAAAAATTAAAAAAAAGAATTGATGAGAAGAGATAGAAATTGATGGAAGATTTGACAAAAGAGAAGAATCAAGGAAATTTTATGGAAATTATTTTTGTAAAAGAATTCTCACAGGTAGCATTGTTGCTCCTATGAGGGGTTTCAGGATTATCCCTTATCCTGAATGGGAAAGGAATAAAATTTAGACAAAAGTTGATGAAAAGCTTTGATAAAGAATTGGAAGAATTAAAACTTAATTAAGAAATAAAACTGATAAAATTGAATGAAGAAAAAGATTTAGTAAAGATTAATGAAGCTCTAAAAGAGAAAGACATTCAGAATTATCCCTTATCCTGAAGAAAGAAAGACCTCGTAGGATGAGGTTTCAAGTTTATCCCTTAACCTGAAAGGGGGGAGGCAAAGAAGGAAAAAGAAATACCTCATGGGAAAGAGGCATCAGGTTTATCCCTTAACCTGAAAGGGAAATCTTTGAAAATAAGAATCAAGAAGAATTAATAAAATGAATAAAAAATTGATAAAATTGATAAAGATGGATAAACAAAAGGTTGATAAAAGTTGAGAAAAAGAGTTTGATCCTGCCTGCATGTGGGATCTTTAAAATGAGAGAAGATGATGAGAAAATCATTTTTAGAAAGAAGGATTAACCACGAGAGCTAATCTTTGAAAGGGGATCATTCATGAGAGATCATCATGAGGGTTATTTTTTGAAGCAATGATTTGAAAATCAATTTGTAGAAAATATGATCAACACGAGGGTTGATATTTGAATATAATGATTCAAAATCAATTTTTTAGAAAATAAGATCAACGCAAGGGTTGATCTTTGTATGCAATGATTTGAAATCAATTTTTAGAAAACATAATCAACACCAGGATTGATCTTTGAATGCAATGATTTGAAATCAATTTTTTTAGAAAATATGATCAACACAAGAGTTGATGTTTGAATGTAATGAAATCAATTTTTGGAAAATGAGATCAACACAAGGGTTGATCTTTGAAATGCAATGATTCGAAATCGATTTGTAGAAAAATATGATCAACACGAGGGTTGATCTTTGAATGTAATGAAATCAAATTTTGGAAAATGAGATCAACACAAGGGTTGATCTTTGAATGTAATGGTTCGAAACTAATTTTTAGAAAATATGATCAACACAAAGGTTGATCTTTGAATGTAATGATTCGAAGTCAATTCTTTGGAAAATATGATCAACACAAGGGTTGATTTTTGAAATGCAATGATTTGAAATCAATTTGTTAGAAAAATATGATCAACACAAGGGTTGATCTTTGAAAAAGGTTGTAATAAAATATTTGAACTAAAATTTTCATGATTTTTGAAAGACCCTCATAGGTAATATCATTTCTCTCATGAATGATGTCAGGATTGTCCCGAATTTTGAAAAAGAAATTTAATGCCCCAATATAGCAAAAAAAGAAGAAAGTATTGAATATCAAAGATATAAAGAAAATCGACATTTCATTGATGAGCAAAAGTTGATAACAAAACTGAATATTTACAAGTATTTTAACTAAAAAGAGTCACAAAGACTGGGTTGACTTGCCCATGCAAAGCGACTGACAGAAAGGGATGAAAGCGAAAAACTCTTGGTATTTTTCAACTCTCTGAGTGGTATGGAAATGGTTCGGGCGGAACTGCAGTCTGCTCTTCTCTTTCCTCCGGTACCAAAAGCTCTTTATCAATGTAATCTTGCACAATGTTTTTTAGGACGAAACAGCGCTCTGTGTCATGCCCCCTTGCTCGATGAAACATGCAAAAGCGATTCTTCCATTTCCCTTTGGTGACAGAGGGATCATCCTGCTTTGGGAGTTTGATCATTTCTTTCTCGAGCAGGTATTGGAGAACTTCTTCGATCGGCTGACCTAGAGGAGTAAACTGACGATCATAACCCCAACCTTTATGCTTTGCTTTCTTCGGCTTGCTTGACTTCTGCTGAGTGCTGACCCCTGCCTAGTATCTGGACTGAGCTTGCATGCTTGGGAGATTTGGATGCTTTTCTTCTTCATTTTTGACAAAGAGATTCTTATCAAGGCAGTCTTGAACTATATTCTTGAAATCAAAGCAGTGCTTAGTGTCATGCCCTGTTACTCGATGGTATCCGCAAAACTGGTCTATATATTTTCTCATGATTGTGGAAGGGTTGGCAGCTTTTGGGAGCCTGAGTAATCTGCTAGACATCATATATTCGAGGATTTTGTCGAGCGGTTCATCTAAAGGAGTGAAATCTTGATCCTTGCTCCAATCCTTACGCTTTGGTTGTTCTTGCTTCTTGCCTCTTTGTTGAGGACTGTATTGAAGAGGTCTATCACAGTTTTCACAATATTTCCCAATCTGGCTTTTATACTCTCTCAAGTTGTTGCCCTGGTTGCATTGATTCTTGCTCCTGCTGGCTTTGGAATTTCCTATACCGATATTGTCGTGTTTATTCATGGGAAAAGTGACAGGTGCCTTTCCTTCTGTGGGAGCTTTTCTGCAATTGGCTTCAGCTTGTTCAGACAATATTTCAACCATCATCCTTTTGAATAATTGGTATATCGCGTGATCGATCTCACTTTTGATGTCCTGAACTCCCTTTCTAACAGATTTTTAGAATCCATTCCTTACTCTCTCTGCTTGTAACTGCGATGTTAGTGCAATCTCTGAGCTTTGCCTGACTCAACTAATAGCGCCAATGCTCTCTGTAGAGCATAAATGGGCCTTTTAGAAAAGATCTGGGAAGAAATTTTAATAAAAGAGGAAATCATAATCTGAAAATGAAAACATCCCATTACGAGGGATCAGGTTGTCACCAAAATTTGCGACAACCACACTGTTTTTCTGAAAAAAGATAGACAAGTAAAATGTGAATAAAGATAAATTTTGAAAAGGAAATATCCTGACAAAAGATGTTTTATTGTAAATGAGGGTAAGGAATGGAATATAAAAAAGAAAAATTTTGAAGAATTGCAGGCAGGATCAAAAGGAATTAGAAGAAATTTAAGAGAAGAAAAGGAGAATACATCTGGGTTTTAAAATAAAGAGGAAATTTTTGAATAACATATACCCAGGGTTTTGAAAAATATAGGGAATATAAAATATCATACAATCATAGATATACAAACAAGGATGCACAAACAGCACTCCCTAGAGGCTGACTCTAAATGCAATATTTTGAAATGGCTTGTAGGACCTTAATCCTAACTCTAGGGTTCAGATCATCTGATTCCAATCAAGATACGCCGATATACTCAAGTCGAAGCTCGAAGTACGTGGCATAGAAATATTCCTTCGGTTCTAAAGTAATGGCTTCCCAACATCCTTGAGCACCTACCGATATACCTCGGACTTTGGCCCTTAGGTACGTGGTAGGGGGGCGCGAACCCAAATAAGTGGTCCAGTTGTGAGGCTCTCTCCCGAACTATGGTCCAGTGAGACAGCCCAGCAACGTGAAGACCGGGACAATATTAGGTAGGGAGGTTTTCAAAATATGCTCAACATGCAAAAAATCAGATGGCTCTAATGCAAGTCCTAAAGAGATAAATTAAAATGAAAAGAAGCATACACTTGCATACATTGTTTTGCATTCAATCCCTAGAATTGAGGAGAGTTGTATTTCAAACCTAAGTCTAATGTGAACATGGAATAATCTCCTCAATATGGTCCTACCAAACCATACTTAAATCCTATATGAAATGATGTCAGCTTAGGACAGAGTCTAAGCTTCTTAAGGTTTGCATGAAAATGAAACTGACATTTTGAAGAATAAAGACTTAGATAATGTCAAAGCAAAAGAAAAGGCATTAAATTCGACCGAACAAAGACGAGTCCCATCACGGTCGCCAAAACTGTGATCATTGCGAAATTTTTTCTCTCTTATAATATTCTCCTTCTTCCTTCTCTTTTCCTTTCCAACCTCTATTTCCTCCTTTTTGAAGGGAGAAAATAAAAGACGGAAAGAAGGAGAGAAGAGAAAAGAAGAGAAAAGGAGAGAAGAAGAATTCTTTTGCGGGGTCTCACTTGACCTTAATTTTGAAAAATATTTAGAAAATAACTTGCCTCCATTTTGAAAATATTTGCAGGAAAAATGGAGAGATGGGATTCGCTCGTCGATACCAGGTTCGACAGTTCCTGGTGCCTTTACCAGGGGTAATCGAACCAAGGGTCGAATTCATGCCTTTTGCTTTGCTAAGAAATTATCTAAAAATTTATTCTAAGTCTAAATGCACAAAGAATCATGCTTGTGCAAATGCAAAGATGTATGCTCTTTTTTAAAATGTTTTGAAGAACTCCCAAGTGTTTCTGAGATGAATCTGATAATGGAGTAAAGAAATGATTTCTAACTTTAGAACTTAAGGTTTAAAGTTCTAAGTTTTTGGAGTAATCAAGAGCTTGGAGAAATAAATCTGAATTTTGAAAGAAATGATTTTGAAACTGAGATAAAAGAAAAAAAAAAAAGAAAGGAAATTTCAAAGTCATAAATGGACTTTGAATTAGAAGTTTGAACTTGGATGAATATTTGGAATGGAATTGAATTCTATCTTTGAAGTTTGAAAATAAGATGTGGGAAAAATAGAATTGATTTGAGAGTTGGAATTCAAGATGGAATTTTGAATCCAAAGTCTGGATTCTAAATAGAATTGAAATTCAGGATGAGATTGAATTCTTGATTTAGAATCCTAAATGGGAATTGGATTTAAAGTTTGGGATGAAAATGGAATTGGTTTTAAGAATTGGAATTGGAATAGAAGTTGGTTTGAAATCTGGGATTCAAGATGAAATTTGAATCTAAAGTTTGGGATCCTTAGGGAAATTTGGATCTGAAATACGAGATCTAGGATGGAATTGGATCCAAGATTTGGAATCCAAGATGGAATTTGTATCTTAAGTCTGAGATCCAAGATAGAGTTGGACTCTAGACCCTAAGATAGAATTGGATCTGAAGTCTGAGATCCAAAGTGAAGTTTGAATTTTGGACCCTAAAATGGAATTGGACCTGAAGTCTGAGATCCAAAGTAGAAGTGGGTTCTGGATCCTAAAATGGATTTGGATCTGAAGTCTGAGATCCAAAGTAGAATTGGTTCTGGATCCTAAAATGGAATTTGGATCTGAAGTCTGAGATTCAAAGTAGAATTGGTTCTGGATTCAAGAATAGATTTGGATCTGAAGCCTGAGATCCAAAGTAGAATTAGAATCTGGATCCTAATTTGGATATGTAATCTGAGATCCAAGATGGAATATGGATCTGAGGTCTGAGATCCGAAAGTGAAGATTAATACTTGGAAATCTGGATCCAAGTTGAGATTAGGATCTAATGTTGGATTTTTGGAATTTCAAAATTGATTTGAGGATGAATTTCAAAGTCAAATTGGACTTTGAATTTGAAAGTTGAATTCGGAGTTTAGAAAATGAATCAAGTTGAATTAATCTTTGATTTCAAAGTCAAAGTTTGGATTTTGAAAATGAGATAGAATTGATAAACTGAAATAGAAATTGAAGAAGAGATATTTACAATCACTTGGAGTTTTGAAAAAAGGAATTTTTTTGAAAATATGATGCAATTCTACCCTAAATGATGAAATGAATTTAAAGATTTTGAATTTGAAATTTTGAAAAAGTTATTCCATTCTTTAAATGAATTAAGAATGAGGTTGAAGACATAATATATCCCTGACTATGGTCATTGAATATATTATATAATAACCACATTTAAATTCAAGTGAAGAATAAAATACATTTTTTTTGTGCTTTTATAGAATTTAAAATGAAATTAACTCTCAATATACCCTGACTATGGCCATTGGTATATATATTGAATTAATTTTAGATTAAATTCTAATAAAAGAGAAAAAAGTATTTAAAGAAAATATGATGATTTTGAAAAGAGGAATCCAGTGTGGATCCAGTGTTATTTCATAAAAAATAAAAATACTAAGTCTTGTTTACATCCCGACTATGGCCGTTGATGTAAATCATCAACTTAGGATTAATTTACCTTTTACGAAATGGTGCACGTGCCATTCGTGTTTCACCATTGTGAGAATTTGAGAAATAAGGGCCAAAAATGCATGAGAACAAGCAATTCATGATATTTGCAATGCTCATCCATTCTACCTAAAACTGGAAAGATAAAGTTTTCATTAGCCTCTAGTTATTACAATACTCGACTCCGAATTTTACAAGAGTTCCTAATTCTAGGAAAGGAAATAGCAATTCTCATGATTTTCCTGCAAAAAGCAAAAGTGAGTTAGTATGGAATGATGGAAATACAAAATGTAGTGAGACCTAAAAAAAAATGCTTATGATTGTGCCTATTTTAAATGCATAAATGGTCGTGCTTACCTTAACAGTAAAGTGCACATATACATACCTTGTGAGAACACATGAGCACGTATGTATATATATATATATATATGATATCTGAGTTTAGTGACAACTCACATATGAGAAGGCACTCAAAAATGCCTTGGTTCAGTGAAGGTATGCATAATGGATGATGAGATGCGCATTTACACAGCGATTGGCTATGTAATGAACACAGTGAAGATTGCTGCTATATGAATGGTCATGGTATGTCAGCAATGATGATGTAAGTGCATTGTGATTCTGTGTATAGGAGGTAAGTGAGAATGGAGATGTGGAAACAATTGATATAGCAGTGTGTGAGATAGTAGTGGACCTAATGCTATAGGTTACAATCAGGTAAGTGCAAAGTGCAGAGTATAGCCTAGATAGAACATAGAAATGGCTATATGCTGTGACAGAATTACAGAGATGTGACACCAAGGCAAGCATATGTGACACAGTGAAAACCGAAAAAATAGGAAGATAGACATATCAACGGTGCTTAGGTGGGTAGGTGCAGATGACAGGAGGAGTACAACGTTACATTGAGCTGCACTAAAAGAAAATGAACAGTGTCCTACACGGCTATGGATACAAGAGGGACACAACAATGTTGTGTGTTATAGAAGGCACAAAGAGTATATAATAGTATTTCCGAGCTGTTGCACTGGGGGAATAAGGTTACCAAAGGGATTTTGCAGAAGTTGTATAAGATACAGATGACACTAGACGATATATGCTGTCCTGAAACTAATGCCGCAGAGAATGTGGATGAAAATACATTCGTGAAGATAATGAACAAAATCCAATGTCATCCAACAATATGGTAACATGTAATAATGAGATATTGCAACAAGATGAATCACTATCTTGCAACCCACTAATTGCGAATTGGAATAATAAATAATAATAATAATAAAAAAAATTACACAGAAAGTTTTACGATGTAGCTATGATTGGAAAGGAGCTATAACACAGAAAATGAAACAGGGCGAAACAGAATACAGAACCCACAGAAGAGCCATCGGCATGATAACGAATCCCAAAGTGCAGAAATACCGAAGCCCAATAATAAAGGAACTTTCTCGAGCTCTTCAGTCAATGTCTTTGCCCAAGTTATCCTTGCATTTCAAACAGGTATATGCTTTAGGTACCAAAGCCACATCACCGGTGAACTTATAACGTCGTGTACACAGCAAGACCTTCAGATTCAGTCCTTAAGTAGTTCCCCAAAATGAAATATGATGTCAATTAACTACCAACAATGTAATGAATGATACCAAGCAGGAAATGGAGTTTGAACCAAGGACCTGGAATAAAACTCCAGACATTAATGGGACCGATGGGAATTTTATATGCCATGTATAACTAGGCTAATGTTGTCATGACATGCTGGGATGCAGATCAATGTTAATGAACACCATGGAATGCAGCTAAAAAAAAATCATGTGAATAAATTGAAAGAGGATATACACGAAAATGTATGAGGTCAATGATGGAACTACAGATGATGTAAAGTCTGCTCAAAGTTAGAAAATGCATCATAAACTTTGACAGAAAGCAGCTGGAGCTATATCTGTTTCATTATATCAGCAAAAAGAGAGAAAAAAAAAAGAGAATGTCATCCTGTATCACCTCTCTTCAACTTACCTCATTCATCCCTGAGATGGATGATAGCATCAGCCATGCGATTTATACGCCTTGATAAGCCCAACCTCCCTAAGGATCGTGACCACATTAGGTAAAAAAAATTATTACCTCTCTGATAACCCATCTCCATAGACTTTTAGCCTTGTTTTCTGAAACTACAATTGTAAACTAACGATATTGATCTTCTGGTTAATCAATATGGAGAACAGATACAAAAAAATGCATTGATCAGAATTTGTGTATATCAATACCATTAAAAGTCCTTTCATATGTCATTAATGGGGCTCATTCTCAGATAAACTCGGTTCCATGGTTTTAGAATGTGTTCCTTATCTATGTCCCAATGCCATCTGTAAACGAGGGATCCAATCCCCTATGCTCCAGAATATACCGGGCACACTGAACGAACCAGGCATCAGGAGCTCGTGCCATCGACGGAACATAATTTTTTTAAACAAGTGATCATTGATGAAACATTATAGATATTGTAATCCATTAAGAAGATGCACAAATATTAACGATGGGATGATGATCAAGACGCATAGCACTTTATATTTAAGTCTTTTCAAAACATGAAGTTAACGAGATGAATGAAGTCATAAAATGAGAAATCATGAAAGCAATTGGAACCCTCCGTGTAACGGATTCGATCGGACGCTGGATCAGATCGAATGTCGTTGTGGGAGTCATTTTCACACATAAAACATTAAATGAAACTCAAGGAGGATAGGCATATAAAACTTCATCAGATAAATAAAAGAAGCAGAGCGAAAATACCCACATACAGAAATCCAAAAAATGACACTATGAATCGTAAAGGATTTTAGATTTAATGGGGTGAACCAAGACTAGAATCAAAGAAGGTGGGCAAAAATAGACAGACCAAAATAATATCAGAATCATTCATTCTATTTGTTGTTCGCACGAGAGAAGGATCGATATTGCTATTAACAACCTGATTCCTTCAAGAGTGCACTAACGAGAACCCCAGAACGGAGGAGAAAGAAAGAAATTTTTGACAAAGAGCTTGAAGTGAATGAGAAGGGAAAGGGATACTTACCGAGATGCTGCAAGGGCTCCGAAGGAGTAAATTCTTCTTTCTCTGCTTCCTAGAACTCCTTTTTCTTGATCGAGAAGGAAAAAGACAGTGGCTTCTTATAGAGGAGAATGTTTTGGGGAAGATCGTTCTTGATGAAGACTCCTTGAGAGATGTGATGCAAAATGTGCGTCGGTCCTCAATGCTTCAGTCCGGATGGGGGGGGGGTGCTGTGTGAAGACGGATTACTGTGTGAAATGTTAGGAGAAGAAGATGATCGGCTAAAAAAAGATGGATGATCTGCAAAAGGGAATGGATTCTGCCTCTCGATGACCGACAATATGAAGAAGAAGAAGAATGGATTGTAAATGAGTTTTGCTGAGAAGACTCGGTGATTGATCGGTATTCACCAAAAAAAATGGATGCCAGAAGGGGGGAAGAGTGAAGATGGATCGTGAAGGAAAAGAAGGTGGAGAGGCAGAAGATGGATCAGATGTATGAAGAAGGGGATGTGGGGGTGATAACGGATGGAGGTGAAGGAGGCGATGTGTGCTCCTTTAAAGAGGGAGAAAGAAAGATTTGGAATAGGGTTTGTTAGAGATGAGTGGAGGAGAGTCGCCTGGGTGGTTGGCAATGGAGGAGAGAAAGAGGTTCGGAGATGGAGGGTTCAGCAGGCTGAGATGGAGAGAGGGAAAGGGTGAGGCTCGATGGCGATCGGGCGGCTGAGCAAGAGGGGAAGGTTCTGGAGGGTTCCAGCGAGAGAGGGTTCGAGAGAGGGGTGGAGAGAGGTGGCGAAGAGAGTCGGCCAGCCGACCCTTTACCAAAGTTTCTCGAAAAACCTAAAAAAAAATAAATATTCGTAACGGGGGGGGCTCTTTCAAAATTTTCATAAAAGGGTTCTTTAAAAATTGATTTTAAACTCATTTTTTTATCTCGTAATTTTTCCAATTTTTTTGGTTTTTGTGTTATTTTTCCATTTTTTGTATTTTTAAGTAAAAATCCTAAGATTTACGAGAAAACAAAGACTAAAACTAATTTTTTTTGTGTTTTTGCAAAAATATTTACAAAAAAGGAATTTTTCTAAGAACTAAAAGCTATTTTGAGAAAATTTCTTCAAAAATGGGTTTGGATCCGGATTTTGAGGAAATACGGATTTAAAACACTGAATTCGGATCTGGAATTAATTTTGAATATATTAATATGAAATTTAATTCAGAAAATCTGAAGAATGACTGAAATTTGTCTTTGAAATCGCTTTGATTTTCTTAGAAGATGGAGTTAGGGACAAAAGGGTCATTTTGCAAATCTTTGAAAAATTTGGGGTGTTCACACATCCCTGTTGGAGATTCACCATGTTTGCTGCATTTTTCAGGTGTAGCAGAGGTTGAAGACACTTTCTCTTGCGTGGAAGTGTGAGACACTCCAACAAGAGGGATCGGCTCTACCTCCATCCGATCTTCTAAGCCACCCGATCGAGAATCGGTTCCTTCTCCGCCCTCGATGGACTTTAAACGTGTTGCAGCTGCAAAGTAAAGTTTCATGGCGATATTCCAGCATCAACAAGGTCCCTCGTGGTGCGAAAACTTGGCAAAGTCCGCTCTTTCTATCCCCCCAGTCGTTGGATCGCCCTTGAGGTAAGATCTTCTTATCCCTTGCTTCTAGATACAACCCAAGTGTTGTGCATGTGTTGTGTGTTTTATTATTTTTGTAAGACTTAGTGTAGATGTTTCGTGCATAAACCAGCACGTAGATGTGTCTAGGTGTTTTCTTTTAGTTAATCGTTATTTTCAATCCAACGTTGGCTTTTTGAGTGTATGCGTGTGAATCTAAATTTTGTTGGTGTGTTGCCTGCGGTTTTTCCATTGTTTCTCAGTCATAGTTAGGTCTGGATTTGTTAGTGTCAGCACAATAGATTAATTATATGTTTTAAGCTTTGAATATTGTATTAGGTTTTAGTTTCTTGTTGGTATGATGGCTCATTGTGAACAGCGTTTTCTACATTTTCTGTCTAATACTAGTCGACTGTAGCATGTGATGTTAGAACGTTAGTTAGATAATTTAGTTAAGTTATTTGAGTGGTTGTGTAAGATTTAGATAGTTTAACATTATAGTTGATTTAGGGTTGATAAATTTCTGTTGTGTGTTAAGTTATCCGAGTGTAGTGAATGTGTTTTCTATTTTTTATTTATGTTCAGCATAGTAGTAAGATTTACAATTGTGTGACATAGGTTAAAAGTCTAGATTTTCGTACAGTAGTGTAGTGTAATTCAGATTTTCGATTAGAGTTATGGTGATAGTTAAATTTAGTTTAATTAGGTGCTGCCTTGTAAAAATCATGTTTTGTTTGGTTTAATTCTTGTTTTGTTCAAAAATCTGTATAGATAGCTTGTTAGTTTAATGTTTGATATATGTTAGAATAGGTTTAATAATAGGTTAATATTAGTAATGATGTAGTGTTTAGATTCCTTATAATTAGATTAGTTATTTTCATGTTAATTTAGTATTGTCGATTTTTGTGTGATATCTTAATTAGTTGTTCATTCAATTCGTGATTTAGGTATTTCATATTCTTTGCATTAGTTGTATATACATTAATTTAGTTAAGGATAAGATAGTTTAGTCAAGTAATTAGAATTGCTTTGTAGATAAAGGGCAATGTGGTCATTCTTATTGGAAAAACGATTTTGGCAAATTGAAGATCTTACCCAAATTCATGGAATTCAAGTAGCGAATTTGTAACTCCTTTGTATCCAACATTTATAGAAATCTAGCTCATTTTAATTTTGGAAACAAAGGTCAGTTTCAAATCCATTACAAAATTCGAGTTGTGAAAGTATTTCAAAAAGGATTTAGGGTCTTTAATGAGAAATCCAAATTCGTGGAATCCCTTTCAGAAAAGATTTGACTTTTGGTACTCCAGCACAATAGAAGGTTTTTTATCTTGTATACGTTTGGAAACATATTTGAATTTTAAAGCCTTTGCTAAAATCGTGTACAATGCTTTGGGAAAGAATTTCTAAATTAGTTCCATTGCTTTTAATGAAAATCCAAAGTCGTGTGGGACCCCTAGCTGGACGTTTTCCATTCTCAAGCTTTCCTATTTGGAGTTTTAATGAAAATTATGGAGGATCCTTCTTTTCCAATTTCGTTGTCTTTCATTGAGAAGCCCTTTATTGACTTTCCTATATTGACATAGTTTAGGTAGGGGGTGCTTAATTTAGCATTTATTGATTTTGATTAGGTTTGTAGAAATCGTGTATTAGCATTTAATTAGTCTTTCATTTAATGTAATTTGAATTCTCTTAAGTTGTCTAATTTAGATAGAGTAAGTGTTAGCTTTATTTCCTCACTTGTCAATTTTAGTGAATGGTCTTCCTTTATTAGGTTGTTATTTTAAGTAATTTGTAATCTCATCCTTATTTCCTAGGTAGATATTAGTCCAACTTAGGGTGGCATGGACATCATTCAAAGCCCTATCCTAAACCGCCACTCTAGCCACCTTAACTAACCTTAGCTAACCCTAGTTAGTGTCTAACCTTAGTCGACTCAACCCTAGGTAGTTAATTGACCTTACATAACTCTAGTTAAACTCTAACCATATTCAACTAATCCTAGTTAGTTACTAACTATAATTGAATTAACCTTAGATTGTTGTTTATGTTTCAATTAGGTTTTAGAATTATTCATTGATTAACTAGTTAATTAGTGAGTTATATTAGATAGAATACATTAGGTTTAATTAGTTTCATTCGTGTAAATAGTCTAATTAGAATTAGAATTACAACTTATTTAGGATAAATTAGTAGTAGTGGTTTGTTTAGATTAGGTTTAGTTTTAGTTTGTTTAAGTCGTTTACATTTTTTTATAATTAGTTTAATTGTTGCCCTTTTATGTAGTTTAACAGTAGATTAGGTTCAGTTGGGACTGCTTTTCCATGTGATTTAATGATAAGATGTGATTAGTGGATCTGCAATCATGAATAGTGCATTGATTCTTAAATCTGATTTTAACCCTATCGTGCACTCGTCATTTTATGTAGATATTTTTAGAGTTTTCTAAAACTTCTTTTTTCATTCTTCGCATCCATGTGTTCACTGTCTGCAGACCAAAAATCAGCTCATTTTGAGTTGATTTGGTCTGATTTTTAAGCGTTTTTCAAAAACAGCTTTTTCAGAATTTTCAATTTCGGGTCCTGCAATTTCCAGAATTATCCTGATTTTGAAACGCTTATATCTGGAGTTTCAGAACGTATTTTTCAAATCTGTAAAAACTATCAGATTTTTGGATCTGTCAGAAACAGAATAGAAGTGACTTCGTGAAATTTGGAATTTGTTTGACTATTCAAATCAACTGTTTGTAAAAAACTGTCAGAATCCACTTTTGCACTATTTCGGGACAAACAGTCATTTGGTTATTTGTTTGATTTAACGTAGGTTTGAGTATTTTCGAGCTTGTAGTTAGTGAATTAACTGTAGTTAGATGAATTAGGATTGAGTTATTTAGTTAGTTTAGTTAGATAATGTATTTTTAATTTTCTGTGTTAGTTTAGTGTAGTTTAATTTCAGAAGTAGCTTAGAACTAATTGTAGTTTGTAATTTAGATTTAATTATTGCATTGTTACTAACTTTTTCTTTTCATTGTGTAGGTTGATAAGTTAAGCAAAGATTTACATGTGTATTTCAAATATGAAGTGCAACTGCACATGTGGTGAAAAGACAGATTTACCCCTAGCGATCTGGAGAAGACTTAGATACCTGTTCTAGTTTATTTTCATGTTTTTAGATTGTTATTTGATTCAAATTGTAATATTAACATAGTTGTAAAACTTTGTGATATTAATAAAGTGTTATTTTAGATTTAATTCAGAATGTATCTCGTTCCCTGTGGATTCGACTCGTACTCGCCACTTCTGTGGAAAGTCGGTTTTTATTATCTTTGGTTGACGATTTTTCAAGTATTTTTTATTGAAAATTATCTTTTAAAAATTACCACTCCAAAAGTCAAACCAATATGAATGCTTTGAACCTCACTGAGGACATGGCATTGGATAGAAATGATTAGAGGAGAAGGATTCATGTGGAAGACCTAGAATGATTTTCTTTTTTGGTTCATATCACCGACCCCAATTGTTTTGGGATGAAGGCGTAGTTGTTGTTGTTGCACTGAAATTAATTGAATATTCAGTAAACGAACTGTAGCATTGTATTCAGTAAACGAACTGTAAACGACATAAAAAATATGAAGCGGGTTAAAGGAATCGAAGGTACCCTTTTTTATGGATGTTCGACTGAATCACAACAATCTTCTTCAACATCGATACAGCTTTTGCGACGAAGGAGGTTAAAGGAAACGTCAATTTTTTTGTTCGTTCCTTATGAAGTGAAGTAGGTTATAGGAAAGGCTCTGGTTCTTCTTTAAATGAAACATCGCATGTTTCATGCTCTTAAAGGAAACATCTTGTGTTCCTTGCGGAACACACTACTAAAGTTATGTGACGCTTCATTCATTTATATGTCTTCACGTCGTTTCACATCCCGCCTGTTTTCAAAAATTATGCCCAAAAAATATAATAAATAAATAAATTACATTGCACATTAATTAAAAGATGTCGTTTCATTTGTTAGTATCATCGAAACGACGTTAGTACGTGTAAATGAATAACACGTCACATAACATCAGTAGTGTGTCAGATGACGTTTCCCTAAACTCTAGACCCTAAACCCTAAACTAATGTTATGCAATGTTCCTTGCTCTTAAAGAAAATGCTATAAATAATAAAACCTAAACTAGTAATCACTTAACGATTGAGCAAACCTAAGTACAAATCATGGTAACTTCATAACCGTTATACCTAGCAATTGCTATACTGAGTAATCGCTATACATAATAAACTCAAAACTAGTAATCGCTATAGGATTTAGCAAACGTAAGTATAAATCGTGGTAACTTCATAATCGCTATATCTATTAATCACTATACTAAGTATTCTCTATCACAGAAATCGCTATAATCAATAAACCCTAAGCTAGTAATCGTTATACGATTTAACAAACGTAAGTACAAATCATGGTAACTTCATAATCACTATACATAGTAATCGCTATACAGAGTAATCACTATCACAGGAATCACGATACATAATAAACCCTCCAGTAATTGCTATACGATTTAGCAAATGTAAGTACAAATCATGGTAACTTCATAAATCATTGTTGTTTCAAACGAACAAATTGCTGCTTTGAACGTTCAAATCATTGTAGAAATTGTACCCTACATAATACATATTGTTGTAATGTTTGGAATACATAAGGAAACTTGTACGATTTTTCAAAATTAAGTTTATGTAATCTTGTCAATTTTTTAGTGGCACTTTTATGTTACACTTATTAATGAAAGAATTATATAATTATAACAAAGAATGATAGAATTACAACCTAGAATTATCAGGATACACAAATCACATAATATGTTTATTCACTCGCACTTGACGACTCAGATGGACCTACAAATCGTCTCTTTCTTTGCCTTGGTAGAGTCTCTTTATTCGGTGACCTCTTTGTTCCCTTGATCTCATTAAACCCACTGGTAATCATCTCTTCTAGTGTATCATATTGTGACCGCATTTGTCTTCTCAAATTCTTGGTCAGCTTCTGTAACTCCTTATTCTCCCTCTCCAGCATCGCAAACATTTTGCTGGACACTACCTTCTCTTTTGTGAGCTGTGTTTGCTCCTTATCGGGTATTGCAACAGAGAGAATCGTAGTATCCGCCAAAGGGACACGATGGACGTTACGTCTATGTTAGAAGACGACGTGCTTGGGGACAAGAGTGACCTTACTTTCATGTTGCTTCTCCTCAATCTATTGATTTCAACGCATGGGTTGCCAATATTGTTTTAAATAGTTGGGGTCATATTGTTGTTCTTTATAATCATATGGTATGGCACGAACATCTCATTTGTTCCAACTATCCAATTTTTTCTTGAAGCGTTCGTGCCAGTTCACATTCCTGGCCCCATCACTATTCATCTTCCTTCTCAATACCATAAACACTTTTGGTATCAACTGTCCCAAGCCAACTTGTAGGAGTACTCGACTACCATGTTGCAACTCAGCTTCACATTTGCTAAAGAGCCAAATATTGCAGACAGACAGTCTCACAACCACATCAACAACCTCTTCATTCTCATCTTTCCCATCTCCATACAGTCTCCACACAACCTGTAAAATCGAGATTGTGGTTTAGATATAGACATAATTATCCATGCAAAATGTTGAATGCGATAATGATTTATACTAAGGAAGGCAAAATTCTAAAGCGATGATTACTTAAGAATGCTAAACATTACAATGATTTACGCTAATGAAAGTTTGATGCAAATGCGATAACGATTTATACTAAGGAAGACAAAGTCTAAAGCGATAATTACTTAAGAATGTTAAACATTATAACGATTTACCCTAATGAAAGTTAGATGCAAATGTGATAACGATTTGTACTAAGGAAGACAAAATCCTAAAGCGATGATTACTTAAGAATGTTAAACATTACAGTGATTTACGATAATGAAAGTTAGATGCTAAGCAGATAACGATTTGTACTAAGGAAGACAAAATCCTAAAGCGATGATTACTTAAGAATGCTAAATATTACAACGATTTACGCTAATGAAAGTTAGTTGCTATGGAGATAACGATTTGTACTAAGGAAGACAAAATCCTAAAGTGATGATTACTTAAGAATACTAAATATTACAATGATTTATGCTAATGAAAGTTAGATGCTAAGGAGATAATGATTTGTACTAAGAAAGACAAAATCCTAAAGTGATGATTACTTAAGAATGCTAAACATTAAAACGATTTTAAATAATTTACCTCATTTAATTGCAGACCATCTAAAATGAACTGAGCATTTTCCTCCTTGACATTTATTGTAGCCCACTGGCCAATCTTAAAAAAACCACAAACTGCAGGGCCATACTGAGGACGCAAGGCGACAATGAGTTGATGTCCAGGCCTACAAAAATAATATATTAGTAAGACTACAACCTTCAACGAGCTTAGTCTATAAGTACTAAATATATAATAAACAAATACCTGAACAAATGGCCAAAACCCCCCGATGGTTTTTGTACCCTTACTCGCACGATAAAGTTGACTATATAAGTGTACAAGTATAGCAGCACCCCATGCCCAGTTGTTGACTTAATCTAAGTCTTCCAGGAACTGCAGTCATAAGTAACTTATTCTCGAACCAGAACAATAAAAAAATAAAGTAAGTTCAAAAAAATAAAGAAGGAAGCCGCGTAACTCTTTGTCAGCTGCTTCAGATGCACATGCAACAGACCGGCCTTCTCATTTATTACAGAAAAAATAAACTTTCATCGATGAGGAATTGCTTCCACCAGAAATACACTCACGTCATTCCTCCATCGACATTTCTAGAAGGGTTGTGCACTTGTCCCTTGGGTTATAGTTTGAATCCCGTGTTAGGACAACACTTTCATGGCACTTAAGACCCGTAATTTGTGCCATATCTTCTAGAGTCATGGTGATCTCAAAATCCCCAAATTTGAACGTGTTTGCCTTAGGGTTCCACTTATTGACCAGGTGGGTCATGGTGTTCCAGCAATTTTCAAAATAATGCTGGTCCAGAAGGCCACTGAAATACATCTTTCGTAATCGGTCCTTCTGATAATCACTCAGCTTTTTGTACCACGACAAAACTACAAGCCACTGACACCGCTGTGAACACCTCAAATTTTTCAAAAAAATATAAAATTTCTCTTTTTGCCCTTGGCCCACATTTTCTCAATAATTAAGTCAGTTTTAATCAAAATTCCATTTATTTCTTGGATTCACTGGAATCCAAATCTATTTTCTATATCTGACCCAATTTCAGATCTGGATCTGATATCAAAATCCAATTTTGAGCCTCGTTATCCAATTTTCAAATCAAAATTATAAAAATACAAAAATAGTTTCTGAATGGCTCAAGCAGTTCATCCAATATCCACTTGGATTCATTATTCTGTATTCCTCGATTCGAGATCCAAAACTCAAATATTTTCTCAAAACTCTGGATCCAGACCCATTTTCTGAAGAAATTCTCGAAGATTAACCCGGTATTCTCAGAAAACCTCTCTTTTGTAAAAATTTCAAGTTTTAAAAAATATTCCAAAAACACTTATTTCTCCCATAGTTTTATAAAGTTTTATTTCAAAAACATAAAAAAATATAAAACACAAAGAAAAGAACAAAAAGAAAAGAAAAAGAAAAGGAAATTCAGAAAAATATAGCTTATCCGCTTACCCCCCCCCCCCCCCCTTTGAAAAGAACTTGTAAAGGAGCCCCCCTTTTTGAAAATTTCAAAAATATAGAGAGCAACTCTTTTGAAAATTTTCAAAAAAACTTTTGGACCCAATTTGTAAAATTCCCAACGGTTTTCTCTTATAAAAGAAAAGTGCAGGGAGGCTTATGATCATCCCTTTTTCACCTATCCCTTTCACGCTTCCTCAGGATCGCCTTCACCCCTCCATCTTCTCGCAAGTCTTCTTCCTCACAGCCTTTTCTTCCCTTCTTTTTACCCATTTCTCTCCCTCTGCATCTTCCCTGATCCTTCTTCCCCAGTCGTCTGAAGAAGATTAATCCTACACCTGAGGCCACGTTGTCTTCAACCTCCAGAGCTCCAGCACCAACGTGCAGAGGAGTCGCCTCTTCTACCTTCATCTTTGTCGATTCTAGGTAAGAATTATTCCCCTCTGACTTCTTTTTTTTGTAAAATTGCTTTTAAGTCTTCTTCTTCTCAAGTTTTGTATAAATCATCAATCGATATCTCCTCATAATCCCTTAGAAGCAACATTATACAGTCTCGATAAGCCTATAGCAATACCAATCTGTAAATTTGCAAAAGCATGTAGATGATTCCTTCTAACCCTTTCTTTTTCTTTTTAGATTATTTACATTTCAGTATCTTTCCTGATAAATGTTTACGTGTGTTGGGTATATGCTTCAGACTACTGCATTTTATACAGTATCGATATGATTATGACATTACCGATCTGTAATGTTGCAACATTTTCTCTCATCATGGTTTTATTTTAATTCCTTTGATTTTTGTACATTCAGATTGAATTAAAGCTCTCGCCATTGACATCCGTTCGTTGGGTATTAAATCTTCATTTGCCTCTCGACTTACAGCTTGTCTCATTATAATTTCCCTTTTCTAGTTTAACTCCCTTGTTGATCCTCGATTTACTGTCTGTATTTTAATTCCTCTTCTAAGTTTCGATTTTCTGTTGGCAATTTGATCTTTCTTTCAGTGATAGATCCTCTGTTTTTGTTTCATTGCCTTTGATTTTTCTTTATCTCCAATTTGCATTATTATTTCCTGTTTTGCGTCATTCTCTGCATCTTCAATCATGTTCCTCAATCCTGATATGTGTTCACGCTACAACATCTATTAGCACCAATGTCCAATAATGATGGCAGAAAAGATAATAAAGTTTTTGCTGGGTACTACCTTGATGAGTACCTCTGATGATAATATATTGATTTTTGGCATTTCTTATGAATCAGCTGCTTTTGTGTTCAGTTTTTTTTTGCAACAAGTGCCTCTGTGTATGCTATTACCTGCAATTTGAAGATTCAAGCCTGCTGGGCCATGCTGAAATTCCAGATCTTCTCAAGGTCAAGTTGTCAACGGCTTCAAGTGATAATGTTGTTGTGTTGCTGCGGTTCATCCTGTTCTGGCTCTATCAGATGGATTCATGTTATAGGGTTTCACCATCTAGTTATTTAGAGAAATATATTAGTTTATGTTTTCTTCTCATTGAACGTGTACTCATTCATACACAGTAGCAAACCCTTGCTACCCACCTGATGCACATTCTCCATTGTTGCATTTACTTCATTTTATATATAGCATTTATGCATTATACAACATATCATCATCCCTTGAAACTCCACTCACGTTCTCCCTTTCACAGCAACATTGCATTACCTACATGCATGCTATCATTTTAATTCATTGGTTATCAAATAGCATACCATTTTCATGTTGCATTCAATGGAAACATTCAATTTCTGTTGAATCCTCTGCAGATGCTCATTTCTCTGTTGTTATAAGTTTTCTTTGGGTTCACATGAGTCATTCGGGTCATTAGTCTCTTCTGCACTGCATTATTTCCCTGTATCATCAAATTTTATTTCTCCATGACTATTTTGATTCACCTTGAATCTTTGTTCACATAGCTTCCACTCCCAGCCATTTCCCTACACCTTCACTCACATCCGCATCGTTTACAGTAGCAATACTGTGTCTACTTGCTGGTTGCACAACATCCTACTTACCCTGTTGGCAAGGCCACCATAATGTCCCTCCCATCTGTTTGACTGTCGATACCTTGTCCTTGGGTGTACATCAATTTCGAGTTCATAGGTGGGAATTCAGCTGTCAAACGATACCCTGGGGCTCAACAAGCAAAGGGTTTGTATAGTCGCATGTTGAAATTGGATTATGGAAGCTGACCTGCATGCTTGCTTGCCAACCAGTCACTAGCCAATCGTGAATCGCCACCAATCTACAAATCATTTTGGGTATACAGGTGAGTGTTCTTAGTACATGCGGATCCACCTCCCTACCATAGCATATTCTCATTGCCTCTGTGGCTTCTAGCACCAGCATGTTCACCATCACCTCCAGTTTCGTAGATCCATTGATGGTACCATGGCCAATACTTTTGCTAATTGACTTTATTATCCATTAATATTTGTATGTTGTTAAGATTTTTATATTGATGTGGTAGATGTTTAACATTCAGTGATTGTTTATCAAGTGATAACTACAATGGTTGAAAAAATGCAATGAATGTTACTTAAATAGCGTCACGAATGTTGAGAATAATTCATTCCTCAAGTTCTCTTTGGTATTGGAATGGATTGACATGGGATTCAGAGGGTCTCTTAGTTATATTTTTATTTAAATAGTGTTGAATGGATCAATATTTTTTAATATCTGATTTGAACTTCACTGGCATCTCTTGAAAAAATCTCAATCTTTTTATAAATGCTCAGGACTAAATGTTTATCAACTTGGATTGTTCTCAGTTGATCACTTACCTCATCCTACACTTCACTTACACTGTAGCACACCATGTTCTCTACTCTACTACATTTGCATATACCACCACTACTAACATCACTTCCTTCCCCGCATCCACTGTGCACCACATGATGCACACCTCCACCTAGACCTGCACCCATCTGCTGCACTTGCAGCAGACACTGCATAACAGCCGCATTTCCTCTTACCCAATCCCCTTTTGTCATAGGCTAATTCCCCAACAACATAAGCACCATCTGTGTAATGTTCTACTCCACTCTGCTGCAACCCTGCACACACTGCAGCAGCTACACCTTAGCACCTTCATGACACCTCTGTGGCGTTTCCCCTTTTATTCACTACTTGTAACACAGTATTCACAGCAACGGTGTCTGCTTATGCCCTTGTACCATCACCTGTAGCATCATTTGCATCACCAGCTACACCATACCATCATCCTCACAACACCGCATGGCATCTTTTCTGAGCTCTCCACAGCACCCATCATGTCATTTCACTGCAATTGCCATGATATATTTCCCACTTCACTACACTTCTTCACAGCCATGCCCTCTTTCATTGTCATCACTGTGAACTCATTTGGGCACAGTTCACTTCATCATATAACACTCACCTTACAGTATCACCTGCCGCATCTCTTTCCACCTACATTTACCTTGTCAAACCTTGCATTATACCTGTATGCACACAGCACCATCACATTACTGTCATGACTTGTTGTATCCCAACACTTACCTACAGCAATACCTACCCTTTCCATGCTTACATTTCATTTGTTGTTTTCATAGCAATACACCTATCACCCTTCGCATGCATTTCTATTGATGCATATCATGCACAGTTTTTTCATTTGGTCTAGATATAGGTCCTACACACGTATTCTTCACCTAGCCTAGGGATCATCTCTAGTTAAATGTATATACACTTCTCAATGTACATCTTCTCAGTAGGTATAAACCTTTCCTATCATGATTTACATATGCATTGTAATATGCATCTTCCCATTAGAATAGTGCATTCCACATAAGTTCTAACATCCATTTCCTCATCTCATGCATTCCAATATATATCTTTTCTCATCAATATGATACATTGAATTTTGTTTTCATTTTAATACAAAACATGTGTATGAACCTTTTATCATTTGCATTTTAGATTCCAACAGAACATTTTATAAATTTCCTTCTATATGCATCTTTTACCTTGTGATGACTTGATTTTTGCAGGAATTATGTAGAAAAGGCTATTTTCCTTCTTAGTTTAGGAATTGTAATTTTAATTTCAATTTCAGAGTTGTAATATTTAGATATTAATGAGAGTTTCTATCTTTCCAGCATTAGAATAGAATATATGAGCATGCATTTTTCATAGATTTACATGCTTCATCTCATTTTCTCTTTTATTTCAAAAATTCATGAATGGTGAAACACGAATGGCACGTGCACCTTTCTAATAAGAGGTAATTAATCCTAAGTAAATGATTCGCATTTATGGCCATAGTGAAAATGTGACCAATACTTAGGATTCTTATCTTTTATGGAATAACGTTTGATCCATACTTGGGTCTCTTTTAAAAATCATCATATTTTCTGAAATTTTCTTCCTTTATCAGAATTTGACTTGTAAATTAACTTAAAATATATTCATGGTCATAGTCAGGATATATGGAGGGTTGATTTCATTTCAAATCCTATAAAGACACCAAAAATATATTTTATTATTTATCAGAATTACAATACAGATTATATTATAATACATTTGTGACCATAGTCATGAATGTATTATAATATTAATCTTATTTCAATTCTCCTAAAGGATGAAATATGCTTTTCAAATCCAATTTTCAAATTCTTTTCAAATCATGCATCATTTAGGATAGAATTGCATTTTCTTTTTCAAGTTATTTCAAGTTATTTCAAGTTATCTTCAAAACCAAGTGATTTTGAGATAAATTTCTAAATGTTTTCCTCATTTCTCAAATCATTTTTCAATTCTTATTTATAAATTCAAATTCATCTTTTCATTTTCAATTCTATCTTATTTCAAAATTCAAACTTTAATATTCCAATTTCAAAGTTCAATTCAACTTTGGAATTTTAAGTTCATCTCCATGTTCAAGATTCAATTTCCAAAACCAAATCAAATTTTAAAGTTCAATTCAACTTTGGAAATTCCAAATTCATTTCAATATTCAAGATTCAATTTCCAAAACCAAATCAAATTTCAAAGTTTAATTCAACTTTGAAATTCCAAATTCTATTTCCAATGAAAATTCCAATTTCTAAATTCTTTTTCTATTTCAAGTTTAATTTAAATTTTAGATCATAAATTCAATATTGAATTCAAAATTTATTTCAAATTCAATTCCAAATTCCAGATTCTGAATTCAATCTCAAAAAACTAAAATCCATTTCCAAATCCAATTCCATCTTTAAATTTCATCTTGATTTCTCAAAATCAATTCTATTTTCAAAATCCATCATGATTCTTCAAATCCAATTCCCATTTCAAATTCTAGTTCCAATTCCAGAATTCAATTCCATTTTTTATATCTCATTTTGATTTTCAACTCCAAATCAAATTCCCAAATCCATTTCCCATTTCTAAATAAAAATTCAATTTTGAAACCAATCGTAAGTTTCAAAATGAATTTCCAATTCAATTTCTAAAAATCCAAAGTCTCAGTTCAAACATCAAATTCAAAGATCTAATCTCTATTTTAAAATCAAAAGTCAATTTTTTTTCAAATTTCATTCAGACTCCAAGTCTGAAATTTTGAAATCAATATTCTCTCTCAATTTATCAATTCCAAGACTCTAAACCTAGTCTTTCTCCTTCAATTCAAATCCTAACCCATTTTCCAATCTCTGATTATTCCAAAACTTAGAACTTTAAAGTCTCTTCCCTCTATTTCAAGTCTTAAGCTTAGATTTAAAGTTTGACTTTTCCAAATCGATTTCAACTTTGTAAAAACCATTTCTTCGAAATGTTTTTAAACTCATTTCAAAATCACTTGGAAAATCCCAAAAATTCTGAATTATTCTTCTCAAAAGCATACATCTTTGCATTTTCATTGCACAAGCATGATTCTTTGTGCATTTTCAGATTTAGAATAATTTCTTAGACATTATTTAGGCAAAACAAAAGGCATAAGTTCGATCCTTGGTTCAATTACCCCTGGTAAAGGTGCCTGGAACGGTTGAACCTCGTATCGATGAGTGAATCTCGTCTCTCCATTTTTCCCACAAATTTTCAAAAATGAATGTGAGTAATTTCAAAATATTTTTAAAGGTCAAGTGAAACCTTACAAAAGAGTTCCTCTCTTCTTTTTTTCTTTCTCTTCTCTCTTCTTTCTATCTTTTATCCCCTTCAAAAAGGGAAAGAGGTTAGAAAGGAAAGAGAAGGAAGAGGAAAAAAAAAAGGGAAAAGAGGGAAAATTTTGCAATGATCACAGTTTTGGCGACCGAGATGGGACCCGTCTTCGTCTGATCGAATTGAATGCCTTTGATTTGCTTTGATATTGTCTAAATATTTATTCTTCAAATGTTAACTTCATTTCCATACAAATCTTAGGAGCCTAGACAATGTCCCAGCTGACATAATGCATATAGGATTTAAGTATGGTTTGGTAGGACCATTTTGAGGAGATCTATTCATGCTCACTTAGACTTAGGTTTGAAATACAACTCTCATCAATTTTAGGGATTGAATGCAAACAATGTATGCAAGTGTATGCTTCTTCTGATCTTCAAAATTCTATCTCTTTAGGATTTTGCATTAGAAACATCTGATTTATTGCATGTTGAGCATATTTTTTAAAACATCCCTACTTATATTATCTTGGTCTTCACATTGTTGGGTTGTCTCATTGAACCATAGTTTGGGAGAGAGCCTCACAACTAGACCACTTATTTGGGTTAACACCCCCTTACCACGTACTAAGGGTCATAGTCCGAAGTATATCAGTAGGCACTCAAGGATGTTGGGAAACCATTACCTTAGAACCAGAGAAATTTCTATGCCATGTACTTCGAGCTTCGACTTGAGTATATCAGTGTATCTTGATTGGAATCAGATGATCTAAACCCTAGAGTTAGGATTAAGGTCCTACAAGCCTCTTCAAAGATTGCATTTAGAGTCAGCTCTTAAGGAATGTTGTTCTGTGCATCACTGTTTGTATAGTTTTGCTTCTTTTGTGGATACTATCTTGTAAATCCTCATTTACTTCACATTTTTAAAACCCTAGATATTTATTTCAAAATTTCCTCTATTTCTCAAATCCAGGTTGTATATTTTACTTTCTTTATTTCTCCAGAATAAATTTTTTTTAAACCCTGGATATCTTTTCAAGATTTCTATATATTTCTCAAAATCTAGGTATATGCTTCCCTTCTTTATTTCTTTAGAATAACTTTTTAAAAAACCCTAGATATTCTTTTTAAAGTTTTCCCTGTCTAGGTATATATTTCCATATTTCTTCAGAATTATTTTCTAAAAGCCCTAGATATCTGTTTTGAAGTCTTCTTCTATTTCTCAAAAAGTTCAAGTGTATTTTTCTTTTCTTCTTCTGATTTCTTCAATTCTTTTGATCCTGCCTGCAATTTTTCAAATTTCAAATCTTGCCATCTATTTTCAAACTTTTTCTTCCTATCTTTCAGTATATCTTCTCATTCTATTCTTTGCCTTTTCGCAGTAAAATCTCTTTTGTCAAGAGATGTCCTTTTTAAAATAACATTTGTTCATATTCTAATTGTTCATTCTTTCTCACAGAGAAACAATGCGATTGTCGCAATTTTCTGTGATGACCCAATCCATGGTAATCGGATATCATTTTCAAACTATCAACCTAATTTCTTCTTTTGTCAATTTTTTTTTCTTTCAAAAGTCTTTTTTCTAAACATCCCATTTTTGAGTCATCATGTTTTCCTCAAATAACCTTCTTCAAATTTTATTCTTCCTTCTTAGTTATATTGGGTCATTCTTTTTATTATTATTATTATTATTATTTTACAAAAAATCAATTTTCAAAAAACTTGTTTGCAGCAGGATCAAACAAACTCCCTTTTTCCTCACTTTTTATCAATTTTCATTAATCTTTTGTCAATCTTTTTCATTTTTATCAATTTTTATCAACTTTATCAATTTTTTTAATCTTTATTCATTTCCCTTTCAGGTTAAGGGATAAACCTGAACCTCGGCCTTCGAGGTATCTCCCTCCTTCTTCCCTCTCAAGTTAAGGGATAAACCTGAACCTCGTTCGTCGAGGTATTTCTTATTTTTTATTCAGGATAAGGGATAATCCTAAAATCTTTCATCATCTTTCGAGCGTCATCAATTTTTTGCCAATTTTACCAATTTTCACCAAACTTTCATCAATCTTTTATCATTTTTTATTCTTTGTTAATTTTTATCAATTTTATTGATTCTTTATCAATTTTTTATCAAATTCTTTATCAATTTTTTGTCAATTTTTATCAATTTTATTGATTCTTTATAAATTTCTTATCAATTTTTATTTTTTGTCAATTTTTATCAATTTTATTGACTCTTCATCAACTTTTTATCAATTTTGGTCAATTTTTATTAATTCCCCTTTCAGGTTACGGGATAAACCTGAACCTCGTTCTCTGGGGTATTTTCCTTTCAGGTTAAGGAGTAAACCTAAATCATTTTCCATAATTTCCTCAATTCTCAGCAATTGTATTCAATTCCCTTTCAGGATAAGGGATAATCCTGAAACCATCATAAACAATTCAAATCTTAGACCATCTTGGGTCAAGAATTTTGAATGAAACTCTCATCTTCTTCGTGATTGTCGGAGTCAATTCATAACTTTTTGTCGATCCCTCCAAAATCTGATTTCCAGATTGGAACTATTTTTTCTTCCCATCTGAGTTTCAACTCAGGTTTTTGTTTTTCAATTTTTTTTCTTTTAAAAGATTCGGGTTTCGACTTGGGTTTGCCTTTAATTTATTTTAGAAATCCGAGTTCCGACTCGGGTTGTCCTTTTTTTTATCTTCTATTTTTTAAGCTCCGAGTTCTGACTCAGACTTCCTTTTGAATCCAATGTCTGTATTGGACCAATCGTTGCTTTGGAAATTTGAGTTCCAAAACTCGGGTTTTTCTTATATCTTTTCTTTTAAAGATCTGACTTTCGACTCGGGTCTCCTTTTATCTTCTATTTTTGAAGCTTCGAGTTTCGACTCAGACTTCCTTTTGGATCCAATGTCCGTATTGGACCAATTGTTGCTTTAGAAATTCGAGTTCCAAAACTCGGGTTTTCCTTGTATCTTTTCGTTTAAAGATCTGAGTTCTGACTCGGGTCTCCCTTTTATCTTCTATTTTTGAAGCTTCGAGTTTCGACTCGGACTTCCTTTTGGATCCAATGCCCGTATTGGACCAATCATTGCTTTGGAAATTCGAGTTTCAAAACTCGGGTTTTCCTTGTATCTTTTCTTTTAAAGATCCGACTTTCGACTCGGGTCGCCTTTTTATCTTCCATTTTTGAAGCTCTTAGTTTCAAATCGGACTTTCTTTTGGATCCAAAGCCCGTATTGGACCAATCGTTGCTTTGGAAATTCGAGTTCCAAAACTCAGGTTTTCCTTGTATCTTTTCTTTTAAAGATCCAAGTTCCGACTGTGGTCTCCTTTTTATCTTCTATTTTTGAAGCTCCGAGTTCCGACTCGGAATTCCTTTTGGATTTAATAATCGTATTGGATCAATCGTTGCTTTGGAAATTCGAGTTTCAAAACTCGGGTTTTCCTTGTATCTTTTCTTTTAAAGATCTGAGTTCTGACTCGCGTCTCTTTTTTATCTTCTATTTTTGAAGCTTCAAGTTCCGACTCGGACTTCCTTTTGGATCCAATGCCCGTATTGAACCAATCGTTGCTTTGAAAATTTGAGTTCCAAAACTTGGGTTTTCCTTTTATCTTTTCTTTTAAAGATCCGAGTTCTGACTCGGGTTTCCTTTTTATCTTTGATTTTTTTTAAGCTTTCGAGTTTCGACTCGGACTTCCTTTTAGATTCAATGCTCGTGTTGGACCAATTGTTTCTTTGAGAATTCGAGTTCTAAACTCGGGTTTTGCTTTTCATCTTTTCGTTTGAAGTTTCAGGTTCCGACTCAGACTTCCTTTTGGATCCAATGCTTGTGTTGGACCAATCGTTTCTTCAAAAATTCGAGTTCTAAACGCAAGTTTTCCCTTTTATCTTTTTGTTTGAAGTTCTGGGTTCCTACTTGGACTTGCTTTTGGATCCAATGCTCGTATTGGACCAATCGTTTCTTTGAAAATTTGAGTTATTAACTCGAGTTTTCCTCTTTTATCTTTTCTTTTAAAGATCCGAGTTCCAACTCGGGTCTCCTTTTTATCTTCTATTTTTGTGAAGCTTCTGAGTTTTGACTCGGACTTCCTTTTGGATCCAATGCTCGTATTTGGACCAATCGTTTCTTTGAAAATTTGAGTTCTAAACTCGAGTTTTCCTCTTTTATCTTTTCATTTGAAGTTTCGGGTTCTGACTCGGACTTCTTGTTGGATCTAATGCTCGTGTTGGACCAATCGTTTCTTTGAGAATTCGAGTTCTAAACTTGAGTTTTTCTTTTCATCTTTTCGTTTGAAGTTTCGGATTCTGACTCGAACTTCCTTTTGGATCCAATGATTGTGTTGGACCAATTGTTTCTTTGAGAATTCGAGTTCTAAACTCGGGTTTTCCTTTTTATCTTTTCATTTGAAGTTTCAGGTTTTGACTAGGACTTCCTTTTGGATCCAATGCTCATATTCAGGAAAGGATCGTACTTGAGCCTTGTCTCACGAGGCATTTTTCAAAAATGTCCCATCAGGGTCTTCATGTATTCCTTCCCCATTCAGGTAAGGGTAGAACCTGAAATTTGTCTTGAGATATTTTCGTCTCATCCAGGTTAAGGGCTAAACCTGAAATCATTCCAAAAAGCTTATTTTGTCTCAACCATGAGACTTGTTCAAAATTCCTACTTCTCAACATTCCAAGATCTTCATCCCAAAGTCCCATCACGATTTTCTCATTTTCGAGGATTTCGCCATTCCCTAAAGCCATTCAGGATAAGGTGTTAATCCTGAGAATAATGTTTTCAAAATAATTCTTTCACACACAGTTCAGATTTGCTAACTGAGGCATTTTCAAAATTTGGAGTGTTTTCTTTGCCACTAAGCCCAGCTTTCAACCGGCTTAGAAGCAAAGAGGGGCATCTATGAACAGCCCAAATTTTATAAAAAATTATAAAATTTCTCTTTTTACCCCTAGCCCTCATTTTTTGAATAATTGAGTTAGTTTTAATCAAAATTCCATTTATTTCTTGGATTCACTGGAATCCAAATCTATTTTCTATATCTGACCCAATTTCAGATCTGGATCTGATATCAAAATCCAATTATGAGCCTCATTATCTAGTTTTCAAATCAAAATTATAAAAATACAAAAATAGTTTTCTGAATGGCTCAGGCAGTTCATCCGATATCCATTTGGATCAATTATTCTGTATTCTTCGATTCGAGATCCAAAACTCGAATATTTTCTTAAAACTTTGGATCTAGACCCATTTTCTGAAGAAATTCCTAAAGATTAACCCGGTATTCTCAGAAAACCCCTCTTTTGTAAAAATTTCAAGTTTTACAAAATATTCCAAAAACCCTTATTTCTCTCATAGTTTTATAAAGTTTTATTTCAAAAACATAAAAAAATATAAAACACAAAGAAAAGAACAAAAAAATAGAAAAAGAAAAGGAAATTCAAAAAAATATAGCTTAACACCCCCCCCCCCCCCTTTGAAAAGAACCTGTAAAGGAGCCCCTTTTGAAAATTTCAAAAATATAGAGAGCCACTCTTTTGAAAATTTTCAAAAAAACTTTTGGACCCGATTTGTAAAATTCCCAACAGTTTTCTCTTATAAAAGAAAACCGCAGGGAGGCTTATGATCATCCGTTTTTCACCTCTCCCTTTCACGCTTCCTCACGATCGCCTTCACCCCTCCATCTTCTCGCAAGTCTTCTTCTTCTCAGCCTTCTTTTCCCTTCTCCTTTCCCATTTCTCTCCCTTTGCATCTTCCCTGATCTTTCTTCCCCAGCCGCCTGAAGAAGATTAATCCTACACCTGAGGCCACATTGTCTTCAACCTCCAGAGCTCAGCACCAACATGTAGAGGAGTCTCCTCTTCTACCTTCATCTCTGTCGATTCTAGGTAAGGATTATTCCCCTCTGACTTCTTCTTTTTTATAAAATTGCTTTTAAGTCTTCTTCTTCTCTAGTTTTGTATAAATCATCAATCCATATCTCCTCACTATCCCTTAGAAGTAACATTAAACAATCTCAGTATGCCTATAGCAATACCGATCTGTATATTTGCAAAAGCATGTAGATGATTCCTTCTAACCTTTTCTTTTTCTTTTTAGATTATTTATATTTCAGTATCATTCCTGATAAATGTTTATGCGTGTTGGGTATATGCTTCAGACTATAGCATTTTATACAGTATCGATATGCTTATGGCATTACCGATCTGTAATGTTGCAACATTTCCTCTCCTCTTGGTTTTATTTGAATTCCTTTGATTTTTGTACATTCAGATTGAATTAATGCTCTCGCATTGACATCCGTTCGTTGGGCATTAAATCTTTATTTGCCTCTAGACTTACAACTTGTCTCATTTTAATTTTAATTTTCCAGTTTAACTCCCTTGTTGATCCTCGATTTACTGTATGTATCTTAATTCTTTTTCTAAGTTTCAATTTTCTGTTGGCATTTTGATCTTTCTTTTAGTGATAGATCCCCTATTTTTGTTTGATTGCCTTTGATTTTCTTTATCTCCAATTTGCATTATTATTTCTTGTTTTGCGTCATTCTCTACATCTTTATTCATGTTCCTCAATCCTGATATGTGTTCACGCTACAACATCTATTAGCACCAATGTCCAATAATGATGGCAGAAAAGATAATAAATTTTTCGTTGGGTACTACCTTGATGAGTACCTCTAATGATAATGTACTGATTTTTGGCATTTCCGATGAATCAGTTGCTTTTGCGTTCTGTTTGTTTTTGCAACAAGTGCCTTTGTGTATGATATTACCTGCAATTCGATGATTCAAGCATGTTGGGCCGTGCTGAAATTCCAGATCCGCTCAAGGTCAAGTTGTCAACGGGTTCAAGTGATAATGTTGTTGTGTTGTTGCGGTTCATCCTGTTCTGGCTCCATCAGATGGAGTCATGTTATAGGGTTTCACCATCTAGTTATTTGGAGAAATAGATTAGTTTGTGTTTTCTTCTCATTGAACGTGTACTCATTCATACATAATAGCAACCCCTTGCTTTCACCCACCTGATGCACATTCTCCATTGTTGCATTTACTTCATTTTATATATAACATTTGTGCATTATATTGCATATCATCATCCCTTCAAACTCCACTCATGTTCTCCCTTTCACAGCAACACTGCATTACCTACATGCAAGTTATCATTTTAATTCATTGGTTATCAAATAGCATACCATTTGCATGTCGCATTCAATGGCAACGTTCAATTTTTGTTGAATCCTCTGCAGATGCTCATTTCTCTATTGTTATAAGTTTTCTTTGGGTTCATATGAGTCATCCGGGTCATTAGTCTCTTCTGCACTGCGATATTTCCTTGTATCATCAAATTTTATTTCTCTATGACTATTTTGATTCACCTTGAATCTTTGATCACATAGCTTCCACTCCCAGCCATTTCCCTACACCTTCACTCACAGCAGCATCGTTTACAGTAGCAATACTATGTCTACTCGCTGGTTGCACAACATCCTACTTACCCTGTTGGCAAGGCCACCATAATGTCCCTCCCATCTGTTTGATTGTCGATACCTTGTCCTTGGGTGTACATCAATTTCGAGTTCATAGGTGGGAATTCAGCTGTCAAACGATACCCTGTGGCTGAACAAGCAAAGGGTTTGTATAGTCGCATGTTGAAATTGGATTGTGGAAGCTGACCTGCGTGCTTGCTTGCCAACCAGTCACTAGCCAATCGTGAATCGCCACCAATCTAGATATCATTTTGGGTATACAGGTGAGTGCTCTTAGTACATGGGGATCCACCTCCCTGCCATAGCATATTCTCACTGCCTCTTTGGCTTCCAACACCAGCATGTTCACCATCACCTCCAGTTTCGTAGATCCATTGATGGTACCATGGCCAATACTTTTGCTAATTGACTTTATTATCCATTAATATTTGGATGTTGTTAAGATTTCTATATTGATGTGGTAGATGTTTAACATTCAGTGATTGTCTATACAGTTGCTGAGAAAATGCAATGAATGTTACTTAAATAGCATCACAAATGTTGAGAATAATTCATTCCCCAAGTTCTTTTTGGTATTGGAATGGATTGACATGGGATTAAAAGGGTCTTTTAGTTATATTTTTATTTAAATAGTGTTGAATGGATCAATATCTTTGAAAATCTGATTTGAACTCCACTGGCATCTCTTGGAAATTTCTCAATCTTTTTATAAATCCTGAGGACTGGATGTTTATCAACTTGGATTGTTCCCAGTTGATCACTTACCTCATCCTACACTTCACTTACATAGTAGCACACCATGTTCTCTACTCCACAACATCTGCATATACCACCACTACTAACATCACTTCCTTCCCCGCATCCACTGTGCACCACATGCTGCACACCTCCACCTAGATCTGCACCCATCTGTTGTACTTGCAGCAGACACTGCATAACAGCCGCATTTCCTCTTACCCAATCACCTTTTGCCATAGGCTAATTCCCCAACAACATAAGCACCACCTGTGTAGTGTTCTACTCCACTCTACTGCAACCCTGCACACACTGCAACATCTACACCCGACCACCTTCATGACACCTTTGTGGCTTTTCCCCTTTCATTCACTACTTGTAACACAGTATTCACAGCTACGGTGCCTGTTTATGCCCTTGTACCATCACCTGTAGCATCATTTGCATCACCAGCTACACCATACCATCATCCTCACAACACCTCACGGCATCTTTTCTGAGCTCTCCACAGCACCCATCATGTCATTTCACTGCAATTGCCATGGTATATTGCCCACTTCACTACACTTCTTCACAGCCACGCCCTCTTTTATTGTCATCACTGTGAACTCATTTGGGCACAATTCACTTCATCATATAACACTCACCTTACCGTATCACCTGCCGCATCTCTTGCCACCTACATTTACCATGTCAAACCTTGCATTATATAACACTTCCTGCACCTGTATGCACACAGCACCATCACATTACTGTCATGACTTGTTGTATCCCAACACTTACCTACAGCAATACCTGCCCTTACCATGCTTACATTTCATTTGTTGATTTCACAGCAATACACCTATCACCCTTCGCATGCATTTCTAATGATGCATATCATGCACAGTTTTCTCATTTGGTCTAGATATAGGTCCCACACACGTATTCTTCACCTAGCCTCGGGATCATCTCTAGTTAAATGTATATACACTTCTCAATGTAGATCTTCTCACTAGGTATAAACATTTCCTATCATGCTTTACATATGCAATGTAATATGCATCTTCCCATTAGAATAGTGCATTCCACATAAGTTCTAACATCCATTTCCTCATCTCATGCATTCCAATATATATCTTTTCTCATCAATATGATACATTGAATTTTTTTTTCATTTTAATACAAAACATGTGTATGAACCTTTTATCATTTGCATTTTAGATTCAACAGAACATTTTGTAAATTTCCTTCTATATGCATCTTTTACCTTGTGCTGACTTTATTTTTGCAGGAATTATGTAGAAAATGTCATTTTCCTTCTTAGTTTAGGAATTGTAATTTCAATTTCAATTTCAGAGTTGTAATATTTAGATATTAATGAGAATTTTTATCTTTCCAGCATTAGAATAGAATGTATGAGCATGCATTTTTCATAGAATTACATGTTTCATCTCATTTTCTCTTTTATTTCAAAAATTCATGAATGATGAAACACGAATGGCATGTGCACCTTTCTAATAAGAGGTAATTAATCCTAAGTAAACGATTCGCATTTATGGCCATAGTCAAAATGTGAACAATACTTAAGATTTTTATCTTTTATGGAATAACATTTGATTCATACTTGGGTTGCTTTTAAAAATCATCGTATTTTCTGAAATTTTCTGAAATTTTCAGAATTTGACTTGTAAATTAACTTAAAATGTATTCATGGCCATAGTCAGGATATATGGAGGGTTAATTTCATTTCAAATCCTATAAAGGCACCAAAAATATTTTTTATTTTTTATCAGAATTATGATACAGATTATATTATAATACATCTGTGACCATAGTCATGAATGTATTATAATGTTAATCTTATTTCAATTCTTCTAAAGGATGAAATATGCTTTTCAAATTCTTTTCAAATCATACATCATTTAGGATAGAATTGCATTTTCTTTTTCTAGTTATTTCAAGTTATCTTCAAAACCAATTGAGTTTGAGATAAATTTCCAAATATTTTCCTCATTTCTCAAATCATTTTTCAATTCTTATTTATAAATTCAAATTCATCTTTTCATTCTCAATTCTATCTCAATTCAAAATTCAAACTTTAATATTTCAATTTCAAAGTTCAATTCAACTTTGAAATTTCAAGTTCATCTCCAAGTTCAAGATTCAATTTCCAAAACCAAATCAAAATTCAAAGTTCAATTCAACTTTGGAAATTCCAAATTCATTTCTAAATTCAAGATTCAATTTCCAAAACCAAATCAAATTTCAAAGTTCAATTCAACTTTGAAATTCCAAATTCAAATCCAAATTCTATTTTCAATGAAAAATTCAATTTCTAAATCCTTTTTCTATTCCAAGTTCAATTTCAATTTCAGATCATAAATTCAATATCAAATTCAAAATTCATTTCAAATTCAATTTCAAATTCTGAATTCAATCTCAAAAAACCAAAATCCATTTCCAAATTCAATTCCTTCTTTAAATTCCATCTTGATTTCTCAAAATCAATTCTATTTTCAAAATTCATCGTGATTCTTCAAATCCAATTCCCATTTCAAATTCTAGTTCCAATTCCAGAATTCAATTTTATTTTTTACATCCCATCTTGATTTTTAACTCCAAATCCAATTCCCATTTCTAAATCAGAATTCAATTTTGAAACCTATCCAAAGTTTCAAATTGAATTTCTGATTCAATTTCCAAAAATCCAAAGTCTCAGTTCAAACATCAAATTCAAATATCTAATCTCTATTTCAAAATCAAAAGTCGATTTTTTTCCAGATTTCATTCAGACTCCAAGTCTGAAATTTTGAAATCAATATTCTCTCTCAATTTATCAATTCCAAGAGTCTAAACCGAGTCTTTCTCATTCAATTCAAATCCTAACCCATTTTCCAATCTCTGATTATTCCAAAACATAGAACTTCAAAGTCTCTTCCCTCAAAACTATTTCAAGTCTTAAGCTTAGATTCAAAGTTTAACTTTTCCAAATCGATTTCAACTTTGTAAAAACCATTTTCTCGAAATGTTTTTAAACTCATTTCAAAATCACTTGGAAAATCCCAAAATTTCTGAATTATTCTTCTCAAAAGCATACATCTTTGCATTTTCATTGCACAGCATGATTCTTTGTGCATTTTCAGATTTAGAATAATTTCTTAGACATTATTTAGGCAAAGCAAAAGGCATAAGTTTCATCATTTGTTCAATTACCCCTGGTAAAGGTGCCAGGAACGGTTGAACCTCGTACCGATGAGCGAATCCCGTCTCTCTATTTTTTCCGCGGATTTTCAAAAACGAAGGCAAGTAATTTCAAAATATTTTTAAAGGTCAAGTGAGACCTTGCAAAAGAGTTCCTCTCTTCTTTCTTTCTTTCTCTTCTCTTTTCTTTCTATCTTTTATCCCCTTCAAAAAGGGAAAGAGGCTAGAAAGAAAAGAGAAGGAAGAGAAAAAGGGAAAAGAGGGAAAGTTTTGCAATGATCACAACCGCCCTTTCATCTTTTCACCTGCTACTCTGCTTCTCTTCTAACCTAGCTGTAACACAAAATATCAAATCACAATTATTCTCATTATATATAGTAATTGCTATAAATAGTAATCACTATACATAATAATACCTATCACAGTAAATCGTGGCCGACTGGAGTGATTTATGTATCAAATCACTTTTAACAAATGTCATTTCATTTGCTCATATTATCACTATATGATTTAGCAAACTTAAGTACAAATCGTGGTAACCTCATAATCGCTATACAGAGTAATCGCTACATATAATAATCACTATACATAGTAATCGCTATACAAAGTAATCACTATTGCAGTAATCACTATACAGAGTAATCGCTATACATAGTAATCACTATCACAGTAATCGCTATACATAGTAATCGTTATACATAATAATACCTACAATAATACATCGTGACATACAGTAGCGATTAACGTACCTTGGTCACACTTTTCTCCTCTTTATCCCCTCCCTTCCTCTACTTTTGTACGTCTTCCTTCCTTCGCATCCATCATCTGTTTTTTCCTTTTTCTTTTCTTCTCTTTCTCCTCTTGCTTCTTTCTTTTCCTTTCCTTCTTTTCCTTATCCTCCTTCTCTTTCCTTCGTCTTTCCTTCTCTTCCTCATCCTCCTCCTCTTTCCTTTGTCTTTCCTTCTCTTCCTCATCCCCCTTTTTCTTCCTTTGCCTTTCCTTCTTTTTCTCGTCCTCCTTCTCCTTCATATGTCTTTCATTCTCTTTCTTGTCCTCCTTCTCTTTCCTTTGTCTTTCCTTCTCTTTTTCGTCCTCCTTCTCCTTCCTTTGCCTTTGCCTTTTCTTCTCTTCTGCGTCCTCATTCTCCTTCCTATGTCTTTTTTTCTCTTCCTCGTCCTCCTTCTCCTTCTTTTGTTTTTCTTTCTCTTCCTCGTCCTCCTTCTCCTTCTTTTGTTTTTCTTTCTCTTCCTCGTCCTCCTTCTCCTTCCTTTGCCTTTCCTTCTCTTCCTTATCCTAAATCTGCTTCATTTGCCTTTCTTCTTCCGTCTTCTTCTTCAATTGTCTTTGATTCTCTTCCTCCTCCTTATTTTTCAATTGTTTTTGCTTCTCTTCCTCCTTCTTCAATTGCCTTCGCTTCTCTTCCTCCTTCTCCTTATTCTTCCTTTGCTTTTCTCTTTCCTCTTCCTCCTCCTCCTTTTGTCTTCGCTTCTCTTCCTCCTCCTTATTCTTTCTTTGCTTTTCCCTCTTCTCATCCTCCTTCTTTTGCCTTCGCTTCTCTTCCTCCTTCTTATTCTTCCTTTGTTTTTCCCTCTCCTCCTCCTCCTCCTCATTTTGCCTTCACTTCTCTTCCTCCTCCTTATTCTTCCTTTGCTTTTCCCTATCCTCCTCCTCCTCCTTATTTTGTCTTGATTTTCTTTGCTTTTTTTCATTATCTTCCTCCTTTGCTTTTGCTTCTCTTCGTCATCCTTCTTCTTCTTTTTCTTTACTTCTTTCTCATCATTTTTTATTGGATTATCATCTTCAATATCTGACGGATTAGGCTCCGCTCTATACTTTACCAGCAATTGCTCCTTTTCTTTATCATTCTCAATCATCATTATTCTATAGTACACTTTTAATTGCTCATACAAAGCATATTGTTCGACAATTTCGTCAAGAGTCATCCTCTCTAACGACGAAGTGTTTCTTCTCTTACGATGTAAGTCATTAGTAACCTGCACAACACAAAAACATCGTTGTAAGATTTAGCAAACCTAAGTACAAATCATGGTAACTTCATAAATCATTAAAACACATGGTTACACGAAACTCACTGAGACAGCAAAGGGTGCTTCGGCGAAAGCAGATGACGACAAAGATTTTTTTGTGGAACGTTTAGGGGAAAATATTGAGAGGAGCTCCTTTTATAGCAGAGGAGTTTAATGCTTATGGGATCCGCCAAAGATTTTATATTAAAATAATATATACCTTTAAGCGGTTTGTGTTTTAGGCGGTTTACGCAATGACGTCTTTGTCGGCCACAATGATCTGCCTTTGTTACGAAAATATTGTCATAGTATAACGCAAATCGATGATCAAATATTATACAAAACGATGTGAAATTTTTTGTTGATAGCTGATAAATCGATATACATAATCAGCATACAAATCGAGGGTTTAGGGTTTATGCTTAGGGTTTACAATTGAGGTTTACGGTTTAGGGTTTTAGGGTTTAGGGCTTAGGGTTAGTGTTTTAGGGTTTGGGGTTTAGGGTTAGGGTTAGGGTTTAGGGTTTAGAGTTTAGGGTTTAGGTTCAGGGTTTAGAGTTTAGGGTTTAGTAATATATTAAGGGTTTAGTAATATATTAAGGGTTTAGGGTTTAGCGTTAGAGTTTAGTAAGAAATTAAGGGTTTAGGGTTTAGATTTAGGGTTTAGGCTTAGGGTTAGGGTTAGGATTTAGGTTTAGGGTGTAGGGTTTAAGGTTTAGGGTTTAGGGTTAGGGTTTAAGCATTAGGGTTTACGATTTAGGGTTTAGTAATATATTATGGGTTTAGGGTTAGGGTTTAGTATGATATTAAGGGTTTAAGGTTTAGGGTATAGGGTTAGGTATAGTAATATATTATATGATATTTGTACCGATTTGTAAAATATTAAGTGCTTTCTAGTGTCGATTTGTTAGATATTTGTAATATATAATTAAAACCTGTGCATGAGGAATTTACATTGTAGCGACATGAGGTGGCCATTTGTGTGTTCAAATCGTTGCTCATTTAGCGATTTCTATGAAAATCACTTCAAAGCATCGTACCTGTAATTAAATAGTTGTCATGTGAATCACTATCTTCATATAAATCTTTCATGCTTTAAACGTACAAATCGTTGTTTCAAACATACAAATCGATGTAGAAATCGCACCCTTCATAAATACATATTGTTGTAACGTTTGAGCTTCAACAATAAACATCGTTATACGATTTAGCAAACTTGAGTACAAATCTTGGTAACTTTATAAATCATAAATTGCTACTACATTAAATGTATAAATCGTTGTTGCTTTAAATGTATAAATCATAAGTCGCCTCAATGATTTGCCATTGTTACGAAAATATGTGTCATTCATTTATAAAAGAAACGTCATTTCACATTCTGCTCGTTGTCAAAAATCGATATGCCTTGTGAGACCTAGATTTCGGTTGACGATTTATGTGATTTACGCAATGATGTCTATGTCGGCCACAATGAATTGCCTTTGTATAGAAAATATTGGAATAGTATAACACAAATCGCAGTTGTAGTAATATACTATCGATTTGCGAGATATTGTTTTGTTTGTTAATATCGATTTGTAAGCTATTATGCTGAATTTTCTTATTGATTTGTAATATATTATGTGATATGTATATCGATTTATAACATATTATGTGTTTGCTAGTGTCGATTTGTAAGATATTTGTATTATGATATTGAAACGTGTGTGTGTGACATTTACATTATTATGTGATTGTTGTCATTAAATTGTTGTCATGTGAATCGCTATCGTCAACACACATATATGATAAGTCATTTTTTTTATTGGCACGGTAAATAACAACTGGATGCATAGTATAGTGTGATGAAACTAACGATCATGACAGATAACATGAAGAATGATGTTCATGTAGATTTAATTTTGCATGGTCGGCAGGAAGAAATTCTTTTGCCTCATAAGTGCGTGTAGTTTTCATTCTCGTCCTTCTTTTCTTTTCCTTCTATTCATCATCCTTCTTCTTCTTCTTCTTCTTCTTCTTCTTCTTCTTCTTCTTCTTCTTCTTTTTCTTTAGTTCTTCCTCATCTTTCTTTGTTTACTTTTCATCTTCAATATCTAATGGATCAGGGTCCGCCTAATAAATATCCAACAATTTGTTCCTATCTTTTTCATTCTCAATGTTCATTATATTTTGGTACTTTATATAACCCTCATATATATCGGATTGGCGGATGATTTCTTCAAGAGTCATCCTCTCCAACGGCGAAGGCTTTCTTGTCTTACAAATTGTAGTCATTGTCAACCTGCACAACACATAAATTTAACCGCATCATTATATGTTACAACTGTCTCTCCAAGTATATATTATTACAAATTATCACATTTGTTACACAATCACCAACATTACAAGTCGTTGCAATATTTGGCTTCATAAGTAAACATCGTAGTACGATTTAGCAAAATTAAGTACAAATCGATGTAACTTTATAATTACACATCGCTACTGCATCAAACATATAAATTGTTGCTGCTTAAAACGTACAAATCGTTGTACAAATCTCACCCTTCATAAGTACATATCGTTGTAACATTTTGGCTTCATAGGTAAACATCGTAGTACGATTTAGCAAACTTAAGTACAAATCGTGGTAACTTCATAAATCATAAATACACATGACTACTGCTTCAAACGTATAAATCGTTACTGCATCGAACGTACAAATTGCTTCTTCAAACGTACAAATCGTTGTAGAAATCGAACCCTTCATAAGTACATATCGTTGTAAATCATAAATCGCTACTACATTAAATGTATAAATCATGGTTGCTTTAAATGTATAAATCATAAATCATAAATCGTAAATCGCTATTGCTTTAAATGTATAAATCATTGTTGCATCGAACAAATCACTATTGCATTAAATATATAAATGATTGTTAAATTCAAACTTACAAATCGTTGTAGAAATTTAGCCTTCATAAGTACATATCGTTGTAATGTTTTAGCCTTCGTAAGAACAAATCGTGCTAACTATTTTTCGATGCTCAGAAGGTGGATAGGTACAAATCGATTTATTTTAGTATTAAAATTAGTGTTATTTAGCATGAATAGTACAACAAGTTATATGATTTAGCATTCAGTTTTACAAATCAATTTGTTTACATAACGAAACCTTATACAAAACTCACCGAAAGGACACAAGTTTTGTTAATCCGACAGTGGAGGAGAAACACCTAGAAGGTAGATGCAGCCGATGGTAGCAACGGTGCTTCGACTACGCTCCGACGGCATTAGACGACAAAAAAGGGTGCTCCGACGACAGCAGACGACAGCAAAAGATTGCTCCGACGACAGTAGACGATGGCAAAGAGTGCTCCCACGGTAGCAAACGACGTCAAAGGCTGCGTCGTCAAAGAAAACTTCTGTTACAACAGATGGTGCATCGTCAATGGGTGATCTAAAACGTTTAGGGCAACATATTGCGAGGAGCTCCTGTTAAAGCAAAGGAGTTTACTCCTTAGGGCGAAAATGATGATTTTAACCCTTTCTAGCAGGAGGACATTTTTGTCCTTTACTCAAAACCTCGTCTTATGGTGCTAATGGCGGGAAAGAGTAATTAAGTCTTTGCAAATGCACCAGACTCCAATGCTAAGTGATGCGGACACACACAAAGAAACAAGCCCCACATGCTTACATATGTGGTACTCATTCAGACCCAAGAACACGCACCTACGTGTTCGGGGGGAACATATCGCCTATATATTTATTGAACAACAATGGAAGCACAAATGGTGATGAGACTTAAAAGTGTGCAAGTCCAGTTTGGGCACCTGGCCAGCCAAGCCTTAAATTCCAAGTATGGATATAACAAAGACAACCCAATAAAAACAGAGAGCAGATCAAGTGATCTGCCACTGTCCACAATGTAAACAAGGACCATGAGGTCCACTTTAGAAAAGTGATTTGGCATCCTTACCGTCCACAATGTCATGATCAGGACGGTGAAGATGTCAAATCACTTAAAATGATTTGACAGTTAACCAGATAGGCTCTCATTAAAACAGGTTGGAAATTGGATTGATCCATATGTTGTCTAGATCAGTTTTGGTCTATGATTTTATATGGGATATCAATTTTATCATATAGAAGTTACGGCCAATGTTACTCGAACTGAAGTCTCTAATTGACAGATTCTTGAAAAGTCCTGAAATGCCTCTTCAGAAAATATGGGATGCCTTTTAAAATATCAGGAAAAAACGAGGCTCTAAATGGAATTTTCTCAAAACAACATACACTTTTTCTTTAAAATAAAGTGTTCAAAAAAGCGGATCAGGTCAGGGACACCCCTACGGCTGGCAAACGAGCTGAACCAGACACAACTTGAAGTGTCTCTTGTGGCGTGCGAAGCCGAGAGTTGGCTTATTTATATAAAAAATACATTGTTTTAGAGCTGAAAGAAATACAATTACAAAAAATACACGTAAAAAAAATATAAAACATGTTTCTTACTACCAAACCAGCTTATGAGAGTTCAGCCCAGCCACAGCTAATTTGATATTTATAGCAAAATAGCAATAAACGAATTCAAATAGGATGCGTGAGAAGTAAACATCCAGGAAACAATCTACAACCCAGCATGATAGAGAATTCAATCAACGAGTTCCCAACAAATTCCAACCATTATAAAAGGGTTGAAGTGATTAAAAAAGATTCAAGCATTGTTTCTAATAAAATAATCATCTTGTCTATCAGAAGCACAAGTGGCTGCTCGAGAGAGTACATGTAAGCAAAGAGCCACCAAAAAGCCCACAGGGATACCCTTTGATGTTATCTTCTGGAAGTAACCCGTAGAAATGCAAAAGATTCTTGCCCACGTCAACAACCTTATGCAACTAGAATACAACTGTGTCCAGCATTGTCCCCAGCGTTTGCACTATGTTTGAAGACATCAAGTTGGAAACATGTTCTTCTAAATGCTTCTTGGCATCCTGCCTGCCAACATTAGCTATTGCAAGTTTCTCTGGTGGCAATTCATCTTCCTCCTGCACTGCTTTGTTATATTTCATCGCCAAGCTTAGCATTTCCTGTTTTTTCATAATATAGTTGAGCCAAAGTTCAGAAGCCCATATTGATGGTGATATTAAAAAACAGGATGCCACATTGAGTAAAAAAGTTCCATCTATTGTCAATGAGAAAACATAACCACCACTAGACAGAAAGAACAGAAATTTTAAGAGCAAAGCAAGGATAGAATGCTCTGCACAGATGGGACAGTCCCAAATACTCCCAAGAAACAAACAATTTATTTGAGCAACAGATACAATTGAACGTGCCATTAGACATGGTTGGATCATGCCTTTAGACTACCACTTCAAGTTTCGTGTGGCTTATCCCTCCATAATGCTACTAAACCTATCATCCGTGTAGCTCTCAAAGGTTTGTGTGGTTCATGCCATGAACCATATTCCACCAAAGCTAGGGTCTAGTTGCTCATGAATCAAACCTAAACAAGTTCTATGGGTGAACAATCAGGTCCATGAAAATAACTCATACACAACAAGATCTATGCATGCTGTTGATATGATACTACAGACTCCTCGAATCAAAGTTAGATTTTGAAAGCAGGTATTTCTCAAAGACATCAGTCATTTGGACCCCAATATTTCTCATTTATTTCATACATCTTCTCTCGAAAGCAGGTCTCTGAAGTTCTCACCTTTTCTCCTGAAGAGGTGCAAATTTCAGGACCATCACAACTTATGCATGCACAAAAAAATCAATAAAAAGATAAAATGTGTTTTTAAGGACCTCAAGCATCTACGAATAAGTCCAATGAGGTGAAATAAGAAACCAAAAATTGAAAAGGACTTGAGCAAAAGGGTTACCTGGACAGTCTGCTCATTAGTTTTTGAATGGGAGTCAAATCTTTGTAACGTCAACCCATCAGTCCATTTCTTCTTATGCAAATTAAGCAACATCTTTTCCTCAAGTTCATTCTTTCTATAATTAATGGCTATGGAATAATAGTGCCGATTCAAGCCATGAATCAATGCCTGCATCAGAAGCAAAAGGCTTATAAAATGAATGAACACAAGAGGCATATGCTGAAGAGAAACTTTGGCAGTCATGTGGTAATAGAATTACCTGAATGGACGGCTTGTTAAGATGGCCAAGGTTGGAAGTAGTTTGGCGTGGTTCTTGACCTAGCATCATAGTCTGAGGATTGATCAGGCGGAAGGCATCAATGACAACCTTCCCCTTCACACTTTGGATCGGATCTACCACTACTGCAACAGCCCTTTGGTTCAAGGCTTCAAAACTCTGCAAGGATACATTGAATCTTTCTAGATGAGGAAACTAGAAATGATCTTAACCTATTACTGTAGAATTAGGATGCAAATCATGGTCGATGTGAAACCATAAAGAGAAGACAGAAAATCCAGTATGCATTATCAGTTTATCTGGTTAACAACTAATTTGAAGCCTTCAAAATATAAGGCCCAAATACCACGTGTCCTTTTTCCACATTTAAACCCTTGGATAAGAATGCCAAATTGATCTTCCTTTTCTACCTTCAAATACAGCTATCTACTCAATTATCACCTTCAAATAATAATCACTCATTTGGAAAAACAGGCACTGCTCCACATCTTAAAAGATGTGGAGAAATCATCACAAGCATCTCTCCCTCACCATGGATTCTAGAAATAACATGATGCATGCCAATTGTCATGAAAGCATGTTGCATGATATTATATCAAATACCAACATAAGCCTCATACGGTTTAACATAGAGAATGGGCATTATACAGGACAGAACAGCATTGAGTTTAGAATGGTAAACAGTATAAAACATAAGCTGAAAAGTATAAAGTCCACTTTAAATTTCTACAATCTTATCATTACAAATTTAAGAATTAATTTGAGAACATGTCCAAATTGAAGATAATGGCAGATACAACAAAAACCAAGGTTGCCAAAGGTAGAGAGACACCTACCTGTTGAGTGTTTATGTCCACCCCTGAAAGCCAACAACCAAAGCCAGGATGTGAATGATACCAACCAACAACCATTTCTGGCCTGCCCAAGCAAAAAAAGATGCAAAGAGATAATTTTTCATCCAAAGGGAATTGAAATCAGAAAGTAATTTAGTTAAAATTACAATCATGCATAAAAGATACTGATCTACACACATGCACACACAATGTGCATGAAATATATGAGAACAAACACTGGCTGATGCATACAGACAAATACATGTAAATCCATCAAGACAAGAGAAGAAAATAAACCACGAAAACCATCAGTACCATTCATGGAAATTGGAGCAAAGAACATCATTGCTTTAAATATGTCTCAATTTCTTACAGACCAATTCAAAATACTAAAGTGATAAGCCATACTCTCAAGTCATTGCCTTCGACATATTCTAGCCTGATCCAAAAATCAATAATAAAAGAAACAACTCACAGCATCTTTTCAAACAGAAAATTGCAGAAAAACTAAGCAAACAAGGTTGTAAGCATACCAAATGCTTACTCAGACCAAGCGCTTGGACATCCAAATATTGACTGAGATTGCTATGGTAGCAGGGTCATATGTTTGGTAACCGCATTAATAGGTTCAGTTCAGATGCACAACCTTGTAGTCATGATAATCAAATGGGGTTTTACAATCTCAATATATGAAGTGGGTTTAAGCAATAGAACCAAAAGATTGGTGGGTCTTTGGAAATTTCCTTAAATCTCTAATGCCACGGAAGATATCGTAGAATAGAACACTCAGGCTAGAATAGGCATTAAAAGTCCCAAAAACATTAAAATCACGCACTAAAAATGCCTCAACTTCATCGTATAACACCAAAAATATGGATAGTTATAACACACTAAAAGTCCCAACACGTGTCGACACCTGGACACCATTTTACCCTCCGTACATACAAGTTTGTATTCAATTTATAATTTATAATTATATTTTCAGTTTATAACTTTATATTTTCAGTATATAATATATATTTTAGATATAGCATATATATTTAGATTATATTCAGTTTATTTTGAATTTTTTTTAAATTTATTTTGTATTTATATGATATTTAATATATACATAACTGTGTCCCCGTACCCACATTTTTGGAATTTCCTTGTCGTACCCCCGCACCCGTACCCAGGTGACATAGTGTCCACCATGTCTAGTCGGACTTGACTAAGCATGCCTTTATTTAGCACATAATGAAAATCTAATTGCGGGTTGATACCAGGCTGAAAGGTTGTCTATATGCAAGTAGACTTAATTTAGTTAGTATATGTATTGGGTGGCCATTTGGGTATTATTTCTGATTCAATTTGGGTGCAGAACTTGAAGCCATCAAACTTTGGATTGGGAACCTTCGTGGTGGATTTGATCCTTAGTGCGTCACACTAAGGTTAAGACTTGCCCTTTGAAGATTTTTTCTTGTTCAGATTTAAATCTTTGAAGTATGAAAACATTTTACATGAATTCTTTCCTACTACATAGGATTTGAGAGGTAGAATAATTGGAGGTTGCTAGTTTATAGTTCATTCTTTCCCTTCAACTCATACAATTGGCTAGTGGACCACCTGTTTATTGGCTGGTATTACACCAAATAGCTACAACGTGTAGCCCACCTGAGCCATCTCTATGGCCAGAGTGCCTTTTCCATTCCACGACGTTTGCTTAGTCATGAAAACCTTTTGTTGACCCATAGCTCACTGGAACAACCTGATTCCTAGTAGGATTCATTTACGGTGAGTTTAAATTCATAGTCACAGATATAGGCGATATTTTGAAAATATAGTGAAAATATAGCGGTAAATTCATAAAACAATACTAAAAGAAAAATATCATGATATTTTGAAAATATCAGAACTTTATATATGTCCCAATGTTATGAGTTACCTTTTACTTTTTTCTATATCCTAATTACTTTTTGCTTCTTTCTTTTATATTTTTTACTTATCCTTTTATTATCGGTGTATTTTATTATCTGAACATATTATTTTTCTTGCTTATTTCTACTATTTTATATTTTTAATTTTTTTTTAAGCATCAATATTTTCCCGAAATTTATCAACCAAACCTATATTATTGCCTTGTCGAGATATAGCCAAGACCGATATTCGTGACTATGGTTTTATTGTTGTTCTTTTGTCATACTTGGATCACAAGGGTTGGATTCTTCAAGGCATTTGTCCTTCTTGGATAGGATGTTTGGAGGACTTTCACCTCGCCCATGAGCAGATTTGATGTAGACACGAGGGTTTCACATGAGTTCAAGAGGAAGAATGAGACAATAACTGATAAATATTAAGTTCAAAAGTCTATTAAATTACATGATACCAATCTAATGAACTATTCTAACTCCCAAAGTTAAGGAAGGTGAAAACTCAAAAGGAGATGACAAGTCCAAGTTTGGTAGACTTTTTTCCTACATAACAAAACAAACCTTCAAAAAGAAAATTTTCACTTCGCCATAACTCATTATGGACTGAATTCATTAAAACTTCAAATCCAAGATCCAATGACTTATTAAAATGGACCCTAATGTTAGACCCAGATCCAGCTAGAATATACTCAAAAGACTATCTGAATTACCTCATACATACATAAACAAATCGGATATGCAACTCAACAAGTCTACCTGCAGTCTCAATCAGTCACCAACAGCAGATACAATATGAATAGTCAAATCAATGCACAATAGAGTGAAAAAAACATTTGAGTTCGGCCATTTAACTCTAACGCAGGCTCCTATGTCAAAATGAACATGCACATGAAGCATTTTTTAAGTCCCCATCCAGCTCTTAAATGTACCATTACTGCATTCCATCCATACAAACCACCAGGCAGTGTGCAACCACCATATCCAAATGGGTGCATCACATTACAGTTAGGCAGCAACAAATGTATGGCAATATTAATAAAGAAGAAACAACTGATAAATTTTATGCTTATGCTATGTAGTTGCTCTCCCTTTAGTGAAAGCATGTTCAGACACACATCAGTCCATGTCGGACCTCCTCAAATTATATCAGGCCCAATTTAGCTTGTCCAGAGGGTTACTCACTTTTGTCATAACTTAGAAAGTCAACCTTCCTTATTCTTTGTGGAAAGGCCGCATGGGACAACTCACTCTCACCGAAGAGAAAGGTCTTTCAACCCCCAACCGAAGCCATTTGCTAGTTAGACACAGTGAAGTTTCCTAACCAAGAGCATTCACCATCACATGGCATGCACTACTCATGCCCTCTAGGACTCCTTGAATGGTTGGGCCCACATGAGTGGCGAGTAGTCGAGGCTATCGAAGAGGAACCGAGGTGTTGATGCATGTGTTAGCGACCTGTGGAGATTTGTCATACTCTTGAGCACCCCATGCAATAATGCAAACCAACAGGTATAGGGAGTGACCATGCACAAGATCAATGTCTATGAGATGTTGCAAGCCAAGCAAAAGGACCACTATATAAGCAGTTTAGGTGTTCAACTTCCATGGACAAGAGAAACTTGAAAAACACTTAAGGAACCACAAATTTTTACTTGGCCATATTCTCCAAAAAGTGTGACCACAAAGTATTTCTGTTTAGCAAACAGATTGCATCGACACATTCCATAATGATTGAGTAGTGAATCTTAAATTTTGGGCCCAAACGATCCCAAGCAGCCACGAAAAATTGAAACTGAAAGCATCGGGCCTGAAATGGCACCCATCAGAGAGGTGCCAAATGAAGTTGCTCTGATTGCCAACCGGCTGCACCATCACGTTCTCCATAGGTCATTTGGTGGACGAAAACTTAGGTTTGGACTTAAAATCCTCCAAGTGCACAGACGAAAGCAAAGTCGAAGGTCGTCGGGCCTGAAACAGCCCTGGAGCCACCATGCACTAGGCATCATTTCTCCCCTAAATTAAAAGGTTGCCTACACATTCATGTATAAGAAATGCAATGATGCAAACGGTTTGTGAAATGGAGATACTTCATTGGATACGTTTTTTAGGAAATCCACTAAGTAAAATTTATGGTTCCAAAAATGTTTTTCAGGTTCTTCCTGTCCATCGGGGTCAATGCCTAAAATACCTACATAGTAAACCAGTGTTATCAAAAACGCGCCTTGAGGCGCAAAAGGTGCGGCTCGCCTTGAGGCGCGGCCCACTGTGCCTCAAGGCGCAAGCCTGAGGTGCAAAAAAATGTTTCTTTTTTACAACAAGATTTCTGAGACATAATCAACAAGATTTTTGTAGGTTAATCTCATATATTTTCCAATTATTTCAGTAATGTAATCAATTTCTTAGTATATTACTATATTTTAACTTTTGTTGGTTAATCTCGTATATTTTTCAGTTATTTCAGTTATGTAATTAGTTTCTTAATATATTTTAACTTTTGTTGGTTAATCTCATACATTTTCCAGTTATATAATCAGTTTTTTAGTTACTTTTATATGTTAATCGCATATTTTTTAGAATAATCTCATGTATTTTAACTTTTGTAGGTTAATCTCATATATTTTCCAGTTATTTCAGTTATGTAATCAGTTTCTTAGTATATTTTAACTTTTGTTGGTTAATCTCATATATTTTCCAGTTATATAATCAGTTTTTTAGTTACTTTTATATGTTAATCTCATATTTTTTAGAATAATCTCATATATTTTAACTTTTGTAGGTTAATCTCATGTATTTTCCAATTATTTCAGTTATGTAATCAGTTTCTTAGTATATTTTAATTTTTGTTGGTTAATCTCATATATTTTTCAGTTATGTAATCAGTTTTTAGTTACTTTTATATGTTAATCGCATATTTTTTAGAATAATCTCATATATTTTAACTTTTGTAGGTTAATCTCATATATTTTTCAGTTATTTCAGTTATGTAATCAGTTTCTTAGTATGTTTTAACCTATGTCACAGGGATTCGACTAGCAAGGTGCCGCACCCGCGTCGACGGGACTCGACGCAGGTGCGGTCAACCCGACCCTGGGTGCGTTGACCGCACCCAGGGTCATTTCGGTCCATTTTTTGGATTTTGTTTTTTAAAATTACCCTATGAAATGGGCTGCGGAATTAAAAAAAAAATAATAATCACTCTTGAAAGCATTAACGATAAAATCGTAATTAGGGGTGGCAATCGTGTCGGGTTGGCGGGTCAGCATACCTCAACCTAAACCCGACCCGTTTATTAAACGGGTCGGGTGTGGCAAACATGAACCCAGACCATTTAATAAACGGGTAACCCGACACGACCCGCCAACCCATTTAATAAATGGGTTGGGTCGGGTAAACGGGTTCGCGGGTCAGGTTGGCGGGTCGGGTTGATGCGTCGGGTTGGCGGGTTGGCAGACGGGTTGGCGGGTTGGCATACCCCTAACACGAACCCGACCCATTTAATAAACGGGTTAGGCGGGTTGACCCGTTTATTAAACGGGTTCGTTTTTTCCAAACCCGAACCCGCCTAAGAGGCGGGTTGGCGGGTCGTGTCAGGTTTTGCCACCCCTAATCGTGATATGCTGAAAATATCGCTCTCTACTTGTTATGTAGCAGAAAATTGTTGTGTCCAATATGGAATTAAACTTTTTAGAAATCAGAGTTAATTAATATGCATTAAGTAATGTGCATCATTTTAGGCTAATTATGTAATACCCACGATTTTTATCAGATAAATAAATTTAGATTTTAAGTCATTAAGGTGATACACGAATATTTTATTGTTTAATTATTTATTCGTAATTGGATCTTGGATAACCTATTTGGATCATTGAAGTAAATCGGATTTTTAATGGGAAAATTTCTACAACACTTTAGTGGGAATTGGTATAGCTTAAGGCGATGTTCGGATCCATAATATTGCATTTGGATCTTCGATATCAGAATTTCAATATTAATCTGGATCCTTGTATTGAAACCATAAAGATCAATGTACATTTAGCTGAATCCATAATAATTCATTTGGATCCATAGTTCTAAATCAAGTAGGATCAAAACTTTGGATTTCTGGATCCGAATTTTATTAAAAGGATTGGCGAAGCACAATGGATCTTGGATCCATATTAATTTATGTTAATTTTGGATAACGTAAATGGATCTATATTAACCTATGAAAGACCCACAAGATTGTATCGAAGAATAAACCAAATGTATTAAGAAAATAATATTTTAAAGCTTGTAATATTTTGAATCCTTAGACAGATCCAAATTGCCCAACTGAGTGGTTTCATTAAAGATTTGGGTTGCGGGTCTCAGTGGTGGCCAAACCGAAACTGTACCCAATTGGGGTGTAATATATATATATATATATATATATATATATATATATATATATATATATATATATATATATATATATATATATATATATATATATATAATATATAAATAAAAATAAGATAATAATAATACTAAGTATAAATAAAAATACATGGATCCGTAGTTGGATCCGTATGGGTTCAAATATCGGACCCAAACCATCGATGGGTCGTAGATCCAAACCGTGGCGAGATCGCGGGTCATGGATCCAGTTGATCCATGCCCTGCACCACACCGTGCGTTAAGTAAAATGAAAAAAAAACGAAGTTAAGTATGGGGGCACTATGCAGGCCCGATAAAATGAGTGTTAGGGTTCAGAACCCTAACACAAGCCAAATCACAAGAGGAGGAGGGGGCAATGCGCAGCCGCCGTGTGAAGGGGAGGGTAGCGGATCCCCTTCCGATTTTCGTGGCACCCTTCCATATCTCGCCTCCTTCCTCTCCCATTTAGCCGAACCCTCTCTCTCTCGGTCTTCCTCAACTCTCTTCCGTTTCTCTCTTCCTCTCCCTTTCATTTTCCTTTCTTTCTTACACCAGCCGGTGGAAGACACACGACTCACACGAGCACGGCAGCGAGGTTACTTCGGTTTTTCCATCTCTCTCGTTCATGTTCGTGGAGTCGGCGTGAGGAGGGCTTGGCTTCACAGCGGCTAGGGAGAAACAATTGAACAAAGTTGGGGATTTCGCATTGCCGAGGTAGGTTTTGCTGTGAATTCACATATCTACTGAGTTTTCAAGCGTGCTTTGGATTTGTCGTAACTCCTAACTCGAAAAATTGGGGTTTTGGGTTGCTGTGAATCCCCAAATCAAAAATTTGGGATTTAGGGTAGGGTTTTACTGTGTTTTTGCATGGGTACTACGTTTCAAGCATGCAATGTGAGTTTCACTGTGATTTTAGTGGATGCCCTAAATTCCGGGTATGTAGTGAGCTTGCCGTGAGCCCCAAATCAAGAAAAAAAAATGGGGTTAGGTTTGCCGAAAATTCCAGATCTTCGATTTGTGGATTTCGGATTTCTGAAAGTAGGTTTTCTTATGATCTTCATAGGAGTATCCTGTTTTCAAGCATGACATGTGTTACTGTTAAAGCTATCAACGTTTATTTTGAGGATTTTCGATTAGGAGGCAAATGTTTTGCATGATTATCGGCCATCTACGGGCTGTTTTTATTTCTTTTAATGATCATTTGAATTGCATTTCTATATTGTAATAGCCCAGCAACATGGATTGAGCTTGCGTAGATGTTATAGTGTTTTAAAATGTTGAGGCTGCTATAAAATATATATAAATATAGGGGACGGGTTGTATATGTATGACTCCTGTGTAACTGTTGCATTCGTGCACTCAATAAAAAAAGAAAAAAGAGAAGAAAATTCCCTTAGGTTAACATCGACGAACCTCTATCGTTATTGTGAATTCTTTTTTTTGTTGTTTTGTGTTAACTGACAACAAGAACAGATGGTTACATTGTTGTATTTGTTGATTTTCAGTATTGAGATTTATGGCAATAAAACCGACTGTTGTGTATGCTCCTAAAACAGGGTCTGTGTGCATACATTGTTAAAAGTTTTTGTGAAGTATTGATAACAACAATGCATGTTTGTGTTCTTTTACAAATACTTCCTGTTTTCGGTGTTAAATCCCCTGACAAAGAAAAACAGTTGTTGCAGTCAGTGTCTTCTATATTACATTCAAGGAAAACATATATATATATATAACAGAATTTTCATGTTACAAGTAGCCAGTATCTTCTGTGTAAATTCAAAAGAAAAGAAAAGAAAAAAAAAATATCACTCACCGGAAGGTTCACATAACACGTTGTTTTAATGGTTTTCGGTGTGATAATCTAATGGCAAAAATCAGTGAATTGTATATCCTCCGAAAACATGATTTGTGAACTTTTCTGAACCTGACCTTTCATAACAGAGGGCCAATTAGTGTGTTTAGTCATTTCACGTTCTATGTTGGTCCTATACTAAATGGAAATAGATGTGAAATCCTATGATAAGATGAAATTTATCTTTTCCTTCATTCCAAATTTTTCTTTGTTTGACTTAGATTCAAAACTCTGAATTTATGCTTAGAGGTTCTGACCCTATGTTAGGTTTTTGAGATTTACCTGCGGTGGTTCTTTTTTTTTAACAGTTGATGAGTATTAAGTTTTGTTTGAGTTAAGTCACAGCTATTAGTACATTGAGGATACCTATGCATACTGCATAATAAGCATGGAGGATTCATGATACACTGCATTTGAACTGTATACTGCCACATAAACTGTTGCATAAAAATATATTCCTGTATCGGTTTATTATTGCATTCATGAAACTCATATGTTGATTTTTATGAGATGCTATATCTTTAAAGTTGTAGGATGTTTATCAATATTATGTAAATTGCTGAATTCCTAGTCCTGAAAAGTGGGAATACCCAACAGAAACTAGAGCTATGAGTATGGATTTCTTACAGGTTTTCTTTTGCATAATACATGCTTTTATATTGTACCAAAATCATGTTGTAACAAATGGTACTTATACATGCATGGAAATGTTTCTAGTTACAAATTACATTATGTCCTGCATATACAGGGGTTCTGATTATGCCATAGTTCATGCTCATTATGTTTAACCTTGATTAGTGATCAACATGTAAATAAATATCTCTGAATATATTTCTATTTCAGGGTTGGTATAAGTATATGTCTTGAGTTGTTTGGGAAACCCTGCCTAATGGGCAATATGGGTTGGATACCCGATACGAGTATTTGGGCTATTAGCCTGTGTGTTATGGCAAGAAAAATGATGAAAACTTAATCATAAGGGTTTTGCGACCGACTGGTTTAAAGGTACCGGGGTCTTGGTACTTTACAGTTTAAAGGTACCAAAGCATTTAGAATAATGATCATACTGATAAGAAACTTAAATTTAATTGTTTGGGGAAACCTTGCCCAAGGGGCGATACGGGTTAAGTACCTAATGTAGGTACGTGGTCTGGTTCAAGTATATTGGTAAGAAAATTAAATAATAACTTTTGTGCTTGACTGGTTTAAAGGCACCGGAGCACTTTGGGTGGGTTATGAAATTAATATGACCAAGGATTGGGACTGTTCTATGCACCTTGGTAAAATGACTAAGGTTGAGAATTCTACTACTATGATAGTAAAAAGAAGTTGGGGAAATGCCCCATACTTCGGAAAATGATTAAATGAAAAGATTAACCCACTCAGATTCGGGCTTACCTTGGAGAGGGTAGGTGGTACAAAACTCTGGGGACATGTGTTTAGTTTCGAGCATAAAGCGACTCGTTGGTCCCAGTCCTCAGAGTTGGGGGACCCGGACTACCAAATGTGTCCTAGGTGGTAGTTTCATGTTCTTCTGCAGAAGTTAGGGATGCATCCTGTGTTGGTTTTGGCCTTTGGGAGTTTCTCTCGGTCACTGGCCGCTCCCTTAGGATTTCAGTCACAGTTAGAATGTTCGGGTTAATAAAACAATTTTGAATAATATACCCCCGAACGTTCTCTTCTGTGGTGGTTGCCTTGTCCCGTGTGTACCTGCGGGATAAGAAAAGATAAACATCAATTAGAATATTTTAAGTATCACAGTGATTGGGATTACTAGGGAGACATGTTTATATTCTTCCAGCATGTTCTGAGCTTGTGATGAAATGAAATACTGAAAAGTGTAGATATAAGATAATTGAATTCATATTGTGGTTGTTACATGACTGTTATGCATGTTGCTGCTGTTGTACAATCCGCTTTACTTGCTTATGTATATGTCTGTTCGTTGTTGCATAGTCTGCTTCACTTACTTTTAAGCATTCAATGGAATCGGTGGTCATGTTTTATTTAAATGTTGCAAATGATGTTACTATAACATAAAATGAATTATGTACTCATGTAATGGTTGATTTGATCTTGGTAGTGTTCATATATTCTAGCTAGAAACTTAAATTAACAATGTGCAGTGGTTTAGTAATGTTCATATTCTCATGCTATGTTTTATTGTCTGTAATTAAACAAATCCCTTGCATACTTGTTACTTAGTATATTTGCCAAATTTACAGTAATTCCTACTTAAACGTGGTAGTCTAATTCCAATCAATTTACTATTTTTCAGGTAAAGAATAGGGTTTATGAGCGGCTGCGGGATGAGGCATCGGATCGAGATTTTTGGATTTATTGTTCCAGGGATCGCTTGGGTTTAATGTAATTTTTAATTGTTCATATCATTTAAAACTCTGATGATTTTCATTTATATTGAAATGAAATAAAGGTGTTGGGTTTTCTCTCCACCGTAATGTCTCGAAATTGTTAACCCTATTTTATTTCTTATTTCCGCTGGTAAAAAAAATTCCTCTTAAATTTGGGTTAAAAATTTGGAGCGTTACAAATGGTATCAGAGCTTGGGAACAATAAATCAAAGATCACGATCGTGCCACACCCTGCAAGCGCTCTGTGAGTATAATTTATTTTGTTTTGTTATTGGTCATGTTACTTGTTCTTTTGTTATGCTCATATTAGCATATAAGTAAATTCACGTTTACAATTGATCAATTTTGACCTATTAGGTGAATGACACATCACTTCTACAAATGATTAGCGTTTATGTTGTCGACTTATCACGCCAACAAATCATTAGTGTCAACCTATTAGGTGGATCATGTACTACGCCTGCATGGTTTCATTGTAGATGACCGTATTATGATTGACTGAATGGATCTATCATACTCGTATAGCATGATTGATGTGTGTATTAGGGACACTTGACTAAATTTCTTAGTAGATATGTGCGTGTGTTTCATGTCGAAAGAATTGAATGTGATTTGATGTAAGAATTATCAATGCACATGAAATGAAGAATTGATCTGAATGTCTCATATACATAGATGATTGGAATCCTATCTGCATAACTCGAACTAAGTAGAAGTTACGTATCTTAAGGTTTAGTTGATTTTCGATATATAAATGAGCACGTGGTATAGAACTCATGCTTCGAGGTTATGGAAAATGTCATGTTCCTGGTGGCAATGATATGATACATAGGATAATAGGCTTTTGCATGATATGATTGAAATGCCACGTGATCTGAAATTTTGAAAGCATGCGATATATGCTTAAGTTCAATAGTGAATTATGATTCATGGAACCTTATTGGTGAAAGATGTGATTTTATGATTTATGTACCAGATAAAGTAATGATGCATATTGATGATATATATGTTTGTGCCCATATTGGTGGCTACCGACCTTGAGAGCGGTCATTTGTAGTATCACTACTTTGGCACCTATTGAGGACCTTTTCAGTAAAGGATTATCTGTGAGGGTGTGTATGACCAAGATCAGGTAATCCGGCTAGAGCTGTAGATCTCCGTGAGGTAATACATTGTCCAAGAACGGGTAGCCGCAAAGACGGTAAACTCCTGTGAGGAAGTGTATTGTCCAAGACCGGGTATACCATCTAGGGCGGTAATTCCGTGTGAGGTTATAGCAGAATTAGATCATTATTGATTTTAGGTCTTGATACAATGTTATGTTTATGTCTTTCGTGGATAGATGAGTCATTCTGTGAGAGAATTATGCCTTGGGCGAGATCTCGATTGGAGACAACTAACCGTGCAAAGCCTTGAGAAGTAGGAATAAGTGGAGGTTATTCGGGATATAAAGTCCATTAGAAATAACAAAGACAAAAACAACGACATGGTCGATAATTAGGGGAAAGAGTCATAAGAAACAAATCTATTTGGAATCTTAGGAATGCGATTTGATCTTCTTTGAGAGGTTTCTTCTATCGTCTCACTTTGAGAAAATCTTTCAAGGGCACAAGGAGGATTTCTTTCATTCCTTCTAGAGTAGACTTGTATTTGTCTTGAAGCATTTTCTTCTAAGTTTTGATCATTATTTGGATGTTCAACAAGATCTTCATTAAGAGGTTCATTAAGATCAATATTATCATCCATGATGTTTTCTTGAGGTAACAAGTCAAATAAAAAGGAATAGTCAATATTTTCATTTGGTTGATGCGAAAAACCATTTTCTTCTTCGAGGAATGTGACATCTTTTGAGATATAAAGTTTATTCTTAAGTATGTCAAAACATCGATATCCTTTTTTTTTCGCCATATCCCAAAAAAATACATTCAATAGCCCTAGGAGAAAGTTTATCATTTTTGCGAGTTAAAACAAAGCATTTACATCCAAAAATTCTTAATCTTTTATAATCGGGAGACATATTGTAAAGTTTTTCAAATGGAGAAAGATTTTTCAAAGAGGATTAAGGGATTCTATTGATGAGATATGTTGAAGTTAGAACCGCCCCAAAAGGATTTTGGGATATTTTTTGAAATCAACAATGTTCTTGTAGTTTCTATTATGTGCCTATGCTTTCTTTCCGCAAGACCATTTTGTTGCGGAGTGTTGGACAAGAACGTTGATGACAAATTCCATTTTCTTTTAAGTAATTTTGAAAATCATTAGACATATATTCACCTCCCGAATCAGACCTAAGAATAGATAGATTTCCCAAAAAATGATTTTTAACCATTGCATGAAATTCTTTAAAGAAAGAGAAGACTTCAGATTTGCGACTTAGGAAGTATATCCACGTAAATCTAGTGAAGTCATCAATAAAGACCACATAATACGAAAAACCTCCTTTAAATAAAATTGGGGAAGGTCCCCACACATCGGAATAAACAAGTTCAAATGGCCGAATGGTAAAATAACTTCTTTGAGGAAACGGAGTAACTTTAGATTTCTCAAAAATGCAATCTTTACATGTCATGTGATTGTCTTTACAAGTATTGTTCAAAAAAGGGAAAAGAGACATTTTTACAAAATTTGGATAACCAAGTCTCTCATGCCAAATTCCAATACTTTTGTCTTTAACAAGATTGCAAGATGACTTAGATGGAAGCGTCAAAAAGTCCATAAAATAGAGATCACCCTTTCTATGGCCTTGCCCAATCAGCTTCCCTGACTGGAGATCCTGCACGATGCAATCTTTAGGTGAGAAAGAGACTTGGCATCCATGGTCGGTGATTTGGGAAACGGAAAAGAGATTTAAATTAATTTTTGGAACAACTCTTAATTTAAGAACAAAAAAGTTTTGAGAATTTTTGAAGTCAAGTGTTCCAATACTTTCAATTTTTAATGACGTTCCATCGGCCGTTGAAACATAGGAGGACATGGGTTCGGAAAAAACATTTGAAAGGGAGTTTTTATGAGATGTCATATGAAAAGAAGCACCAGAGTCTAGTATCCAGATACCTGGAGGTGATGAAGAGTAGGCGATGGCGGCTCCGGATGTTGAAGGAGAAGACTTGAGAAGGTGTTGGAGAACTTCGGAGATATGATTAAGAGTTTCTTTGATATCTCCTTCTTTGGTACTTTCTTCCTTCTTTGGAGAATTTTCTCCAACCGCAGCAACCTTTCCTTTAAGCTTTGGACAAACCTGTCTAATGTGCCCCGGTTCATTACAATAGTGGCATATGATTCCCTTTCTAGGCCCATTGATATTTTTGTTAAAGTGGGGAGGTCTATATGCTTTAACATTTGATCCAGGCCTATTAACGGCCAAAACCTCATCATTCCTAATGCTCAAGCCAAGTCGAGTTTCTTCTTGACATACCTCGGCAAGAGCATCTTCAATAGGTAGGGCTTTGCTTCTATGGAGAAGAGATGCCCTCACTTGTTCAAATTCCGGGCGAAGTCCATGAAGGAATTGAAAAAAGTGCTCATTTTCAATTTGTTCCCTTCTTAGTTCAATATCTTGTGGAGCAACCCATTTGGGCTCAAGAAGGGCAAGCTCATCCCAAAGAGGGGTTAGAGAGCTAAAATAGTCCCGGACACTCATATCCATTTGTTTGGTGGAACGAATTTTTTCTTGACAAAAGAATTGCCGAGCAAGATCCTTTTGGGTATACATACCCTTAAGGAAAAACCAAGCCTCATTGGCCCTTCTAAACTTGGCAATATTAGCACAATTTTTAAGATCTACATTGTTCATAAACCATGCCAAAATTTTGGCATGGTTATTTTCCCAATCCTCGATTTTGGATTGATGTTCATTAATGGCTTTGATGCGCTCATCGCCGCCATCTAAAGCCTTTTCAACTTCATTTTCAATTTTGGTAAGAACAAGAGAGGGTTCGAGAGTAGTTCCCATAACAAAGCCCCAAAGTTTCTTACCTCCTAGATGATTTTCCATAGCGGAGGCCCACGTGAGATAGTTGGACCCATTTAGCTTGAAAGAGAGCTCCACTTTAGAGTCACGTTCCATCGGCACCAAATATACTTCCTTTCTTCAAAACTTTGAGAGGCACGCTTTCCAAGATGACAAAAGAAAAGCCCAATCACCAACCGAGCTCTGATACCATGTAATGAAAAAAGGCGGAAGCACCAATAGGGCAAAAGTCACTCTTTAAGAGTGACTACAAGAGCCAAGAACACAAACACCAAATGTGCACACACAAAAACTCAAAAATATAGAAAATGACTTAAAGTCATAAGTTGGATTTATTGAAGAAAGGAAGAGAAGGGTGTAAAAACCCATGCTTACAAGAGGAGAATACCTCCTCTATTTATAGAGGAGGGAGGCTCTAAAAAGGAACCACAAGGGGGCTCCCTTGTAGACGTTGGGAGCTCCAACGGTCAGAAATCTGACCGTTGGAGCCCCAACGACTACAAGTGTGGGGCCCCTTGTGGTCATTACAAAAGGAAAAAAAATAAAAGAAAAAAGGTAAAAGAAAAAAGGAAAAAAGTAAAAAAAGAAAATAGAAAAATACATTGGTGGTTTTACAATAATACCCCTATCGGGTATTTCACTAAAAAGAAGAAATAGTATATATACATATATGTATATATATACTTATATATATACGGATGTATATATATATAAGTATATGTATATATATATACATATTTTAACAGAGTATTGGTGTAATTATGTATTAGGAATAAGGGTTAATGCAGTATTTTTTTATCATTCTTGTAGGTTTTAACTTTTAAGTCATTTTGACGAGTGCTTGAATCCTGATCAGATTGGCTGGATCACTGTTATTATTCTTTTACTGTTGGATATATATGGATTATTGATTTATTGTTTTCAATTTCAAAGTCAATGAAAAACATGTTCTGCCTCTACAAGTTGTCTTATGGTTTCATTATGATGTTTAATCTTGCAGACTTTCATTCTCTCCTTGATCTCTTGAAGTGACTTTGCTTTATGTGAATTCTGAACTTACATGTTGATCAAGTGTACCAAGCATGATAAAAGAAACAAAAGAGATACTTATAAGTATAAATTAATATATAAAAAATATATTATAGGAAAATTCTTGAATTCATATTATAAAAATATATAAGTTATAATATAAAAACATATTATACAAAGTGTATACCAAGCATGATTGAGCTTATCATCCCTATTAAGTATGAATTCTTTGATATACCAAGCGTGGGCACACTCAGGCTCGGCTTATTTACTCTATCAGAAGAGTGGGGCAACTAGTATGCTGCTGCTAGTTGTTTAAAATTTTAAATAAATATCATTATTACTAGAAATAGTCGGCCAATATGAATTTTGTTTTTCTTCGTTGTTATGTTATCTTTCTTTAACATTTTTTCATAAATGCAAACTTTTGAAAGAACTTCCTTTTTTTTTTAATTTTGTCTGCTTTATCATAGTATATTATAGAATCATAGATCTTTCACCTCCTTAAATGATGTTTATTTATTTGTTTTAGTAATTGGTAAATTATGAGTAATGATTTGTGTTCTTCACTCTCCATCCTTTGGAGTTAATAATAGCCTTTTTAAAGTGTTTTAGGCTGATTCTTATACTTTTATGATGCTGATATATTTGCATGTTCTTTGCTTCATTAATGACCATCCCAAGCTATGATCACGATAATTATGATGGCGATGATGATTCTTTGTACAATTTGGAGCATGAATCATCTAGTGGTGTTGGGAAGGGCAAGAGGTCTTCTTGCTGAGGACAGAAACGAAAATTGTTTTGATGAGGAAGATAAAGAAGAATATGACTTGGATGACTACTATTCTGAAGATGACCAAGATGATGAACCACCTAGCATGCACAAAACAACAGTGCTATGGCGCCATGTATTGAAACAAAAGAAGAGTGGGCAAGAAAAGCAAGGTGGAACCTATGTTTTTATGTGCAGGCACTGCAAAAATATTTATCATGGGTCATATACTCGAGTTTTTGCACATCTTATGGGATCTCCAAAGGGACAAAGTGTTGTTTGTCCTGTAGTTGCAAAAAATGCAGAATTGGCAAAAAAAATTAAGAGGCAAGTTCGACGTGTGGAGGTTTCATCAAGTGCATTTGAGTTGAGGAAATCAAGAATTGATAATCCGAAGAAGCCTATTAGTATGACTACATCATCTAGTGGAAGCCGAAAAATAATTGATATTCGTGATACCTTTAAAAAGGTAGAAAGAGATGATGTAGATCACAAAATTATGAGATTTTTGTGTGCAAATGGCATACCTTTCAATGTGCTTCGATCACCATATTGGGAAGAGATGATATTTGCAGTTAGTAAAGTGCCTGGATATAAACCCCCATCATATGAAAAAGCGCGAACGTTGCTTGACAGTGAGAAAGAGTGTGTTCACAAAGAGTTAAATGAATTTCGAGAAAAGTTTGAGGAGTTTGGAGTTTCCATTGTCTCAGACGGTTAGACAAATATCAAGAACAAACACTTGATAAATATACTTGCATCAAATGTTTTGGCTCGATGTTCTTATATGCAAGTGATTTTTCTAATGTGCAACAATCCATTGCAAACATTGCCGAGTTTTTTAAGACAGGATTTAAACTTGTGGGGCCTTTCAATGCAGTGCAAGTGATTACAGACAATGCAGCAAATTGCAAGTTAGCAGGTGAAGAATTAAAACAAACGTATAAGTATATGTTTTGGTCACCTTGTGTTGTGCATACACTTAATTTGATTTTCAAGGATTTGGCACATGAGTTTCATTGGTTAGGAGAAACATATTTGCAGAGTAAAGAAATTGTGAAGTATATTACAAATCATTCAAAAGCACTAACAATCTTTAGAAGCAATGAAAAATTAGAGTTAATAAAGATTGCAAAAACAAGGTTTGCTTCACATTATAATACTTTGAAGTGCTTGCTTGATGTGAGGGAGAGCTTGAGGCTCACAGTAATTTCAGATAGATGGAGCGAATGGAAGCAATCATGCACGGATGAAACTATGAAAAAAAGGATTGTTACAACAGAAACAACTGTTCTTGATGAAGAATATTGAGATTTTGTTCGTTTAGCATTATTGATTACAAAACTCATCCATAAGATGATTAAATTTTGTGATCAGGAAGGCCCTATAATTGGTGAAGTGTATGAAGGCATGGACAACATGTTGGGGGAAATCAAAGACAATCTAAAAGGATAACCAGATTTGTATGAAAGGATTCATAAGATTGTCTCAAATAGATGGGATAGAATGAATGTGTCTCTCCACAGTCTAGCCCATATGCTTACTCCAAAATATTACGAGTCAGAGTATCTCAAGATCCCAACAGCAGGAGGAGTCAAACGAGTTTCTCTTGGTAAACATTTTATTCTATCTATTTAATAAAGTTTAAAGTTTAATTATTTAATTATTTTTTTATTTCATTTGCATTTTCTTGTTATAGTTACTAAACTTTTTTTTTGCAGAAAAGGATAATGATATCTTAGATGGTGCAATGCTCGCGCTTGAAGGGATATCTACTGGAAATAAAGAGCTCTCTACACTTTATAGGTCATAACTTGTGGCTTTTGCATCAATAAATGAAAGATTTAGCCGAAACGCAGCAAGAATAGATGCATTGAATCCTACAATGTCGGTGCTTAATTGTTGGTGTTTTTATGGTGGTGATGCACTTGAGTTGAGAGCATTAGCCATTAAGGTTTTATCTCAACCTATTAGCACATCTTCTGCAGAAAGAGTGTGGAGCACCTATAGTTACATTCACAATGTTAAAAGAAATAGGCTCAATGAAGATCGTGTTGATACCTTGGTGTATATTCATTCCAATCTTCGATTGATTGACAGGTATGATTAAATCATGTTATACTTTTGTTTTGGTATTTTTTTTCTCTTTTTCTATCATTGATTATTTATTACCATTCATATTTTATATTCTTGTTATAAAAAGGTGTAACAATCGCTACAAAGAACATATTCGAAAATGGGATATCAATCCAGAACTTCCTATTGTAGAAGAAAATACGTTGAGGAGATTTGGATGATATTGCACAACAATCAAGCACTAATGCACAACCAAGAGCTCCATTACCTCCAATAATTATACGTACAAATGAAGTTGAAGAGGATACAAATCAATCCAACAAAGCTAGTAGAACTGCAGATATACAAGAGCAACCATCAATTCCTCATGGTTGGATTGATCGTTTCTTTAGCCGGAGACCTAGGCAAGGTATGTTGATATTGTGTTTTTTATATTTTAAATTATGGTTTTTTAACATTTTAATTTTTTAACGTATTCATTGTAGGAAATGAAGGAAGGAGCAAAAGACATGGTCGTGGAGGACAAGATGCACGTGATGATGCAGAAAGTTCGCGATCTATTGCTGACTTGAAAGGGAAGAGAAAGATGACAGATTAATGAACTCTTGAATTATTGTTTTTTTTATGATGTAGTTGAAGTAGTCCAACTTAAAAACTTTTATGTTACTTTTTTGTCGTGTTATTGATTTCTCATTTTCTATGTTGCAGAAATGACAAGATTTACAACATCAAATAACAAGTCATTTGATTCTTTCATTGAAAAAGGTACGCTTTTTAATCAAATTTATTTGTTTTCTTAATGCATTATTTAGTGTTTGCATGCATTTGTTAAATTGTTGCAACAAGAATGTGATTTATGATCTTCTCTTGATATATGATTTTTTAAATGTTTGACAGTTGCAATATGATGCATTTGTTAGATAATTGCAACTTATATTATTTATTGTCTATATACATGTTTTATTTTGTCAATGATGACATAAATCTTATTTTTTGATAAAATAAAAATATATAATTACATTTTCGCTTCCCTTTCGATTCTTATTCGCTTTCCTTTCGCTTCTCACTCGAATCCTATGTCGCTTCCTTCTTCGCTTCTTAAGTCGCTTCCTGTTCGCTCCCAAAGTCGTTGTCGAGACGCTTCCTAGGTCGCTTCCGAGACGCTTCCTGGTTCGCTCCTAAGTCGTCCCGCGCTTCCCGCTCCCTCGACTGGCAACTCTGGTTGGTGTCTTGCTGCTACTAGAAAAAGATATGTTTCCTGAGAATATATGACGGGGTCAACTGAGACACCTATAGGCTTAAATTTTGCCTCGTCACTATGAAGCCTATCTGCCTATGATGATGCCTATGCCTCTAATGAACTCTTGTTGCCTGCTATTTATGCATCAATCATCTTTCTTCTTGCCACTATGAAGCCTATGATGATGTACGGACTCCTATCTCCTGCTATATATAGAGATATATGCATGGATTGATTGATCTTTTCATTGTTAGGTCATCAAGTTTCATCTACCATGCTTGACTAGGGGAAAAGCAGGTAGAAAAAGACAATCACAACATTAAACCTCCTAGACATGGTTAAAAGGAAGAAAAACAAACCAGGCAAAGCTACTTGGTTGCCTTTTGCCTCTAAAAATAAGATGTCCTTGCTCTCTGTCCGTCCAAACTAGGCAAAACTACTGAATCACCCCCTACTTAATCATACAATCAAAGCATTAAACTTACCCATTGCGGTTAAAAAGGGAAGGAAACAAACCTTGAACTTTGACAATGTTCATCCAGACATGGCTGAACCATGCCTTTAGTCTATAAAGAAGTCCTTGCTCTATGTTTGGAAAGGGACTTTAGTCTATAGAGACAAAGAACCAATCAAGTTGTTAAGGAATTAAAGACCCATTAGCATTAAGCATTAGTCATTGTTCTTCCAACCTTACATTTCACTTCTTCACCTACTAGCTTTAGGATAAGATGCTCCATACCAAATGAAGCACCAAATAAAAGTATATCTGACAATCTCGCTGAGTTTATTTAGTTGATAGAAAACAAATAGGTAAGTCCAACTTCCTTAAGCTACTTAACTTCAATTTTCCAGTAGACCAAAATCCACATTGTTGTTGTTTTTCTTGGCTAGGATTGTGAGTAAAATATGCATAAGCATGCTCAAAACTTTTCCACAAGGTTGGCATGAGCCCACATAGATAGACATGACCAACACGGTTCCATTATTTTCATCATCATATAAGCTCAGTCATTGCATGGCCACATGCTTTCCTCATCTCTATCAAATTGAAGGACTGAACAACCAAAAAACGTTTCTGCATCATTGGCTACTTATATAGTCAAATAATGCAGAAAAGCACAATAGCAGGGATTGTTCTTTAGGAACCAAAAATGAGTCATAGGTTATGCACAAAGTTTCCAGATCACTCATCACCGCCCAATTTGACAATGTGTTTTGTAACTTTGTTCCTTTGAGTATTGTTTTCAACAACACAAAGTGGCACACGCTTTTGGGGATCTAGGGTCTGGCTTTCCATCCCCAACGATGGGAAATCAGGCCCAGCAGGCTCGTCCTCCCGATGGGGATGTTGTGATTGACCCACCGGTCCATGGCAACCATGATGGGAATGGCATGTCCTCTGTTTTAGGCGGTGCTCTGGGGCCCATGCTGGGCAATCTAGTGGCACCGATAACAATCTTGGGGTGCAGACAGACATGCATGGGTCTATTGTTGGTAGCTTGTTCATGAACAAACAAGCCCATGAAGGAGATGATTCAACGTCTATTGTTGTTTCTCATGAGGATGTTCCTGCTGCGACTAGTGGTATTTCTAGTGGTGGTCATGCTGCTTCTCGCTCTTGGGCCCAGGTGATAGGCTGTTCATCGATTTCACCTAATCAAAACCTTCCCAGACCCTTAATGATTGATGGACACTATTCTTCTTCCTCAATTGTTTTGTGTTGAGAAACAAAAATATTTCAGCCATTGTCTGGTTTGTAAGTGCGACATTAGGGCAATAAAACAAGAATTTTATGTTTGTGAGCTTTGTAAGCGATGGATGCTTCCTATTAATTCGATATTTTATGCGCTTTCGGACAACGAGTTCCTGGTGCATTTTTCATCGCAAGATGATCAGATGTCGGTTCTAAGAAGAGGATCGTGAATGGTTGTTGGTTGCACCTTGCTTATGAAAACTTGGGACGAATGTGTCATGCCTAAATTTTAGGGTTCAAGGTCTATTTTGGTATAGATTAGAGTGCATAGTCTTTCACCCGCTTATTGGTGCAAGGATGTCTAATGTTTGATAGTGGATGCGTTGAAGGGAAGGATTGTTATTGTTGATGAAAGGACCTATTCTCAAGTTCGCTTGCACTTTGCAATGATTCTCGTAGAAGTTCAATCTAATTCGAGACCTCTGATTTGATCCCCATTGTCTTTAGCATGTTCTATAGGGGAGACCTTCATGTTGAAGCCGAATCGGGCACACATATTTGTGAGGTGTGTAAGGCAAGATCGCATGTCATTGTAAATTGCTCACACAAGAATCCAGCATCTAATGTGCTTGGTCTTAGCAAAGGGTGACAGCCGCAGAAATGCAAAGCCAAAAAGGTATGGGTCCTGAAAGTCTAATTTAAAAATCATAATTCTTTTAAGACTCTTGAGGAGAATAAGGAAGAGGAAGAGGTTGTTGTTCCCCCACAACAACCAATTGAGGATGTTGTAGCTCTTGACGACGCTTCCCATCCTAGGAAACATGTTTCTTTTGTTATTTTGTTTGATGGTTGTCCTGTTCCGGATAAAAAAGTTGATGCTGGCCAGATCTCTAAAAATAACAATAATCATAGTGCTCTCTTGATTGGTGGAAGTTATGGCAACCATTTATCTGCCCAAGACATCAATAGCCCAACTTCTCTTCTCTCTACGCTCGTGCATCACACCACAGAAGATACCATTGAAGAGACCTTTTTTAGCAACCTTTTTCATTCTAACACTGCTTCTCCTCTAGGCTTTTGTCATCTTAAGAAGCAAGAAGTTCAAATAGTGGCTAAGGTTTATAGCAGGGATCCTTTGCGTGATTCTGCTCCATTACCTTCAAACATGGTCTTCAGATCATTGATTAAAAAGACTCACTATACCTTTGCACAGAGGCTTTGTGATGCCCAAACTAGTTGTTCGGGCGTTTCTTCCATGCCCCTATCAAGTTAGTGCTCGAGAGAGCTAAAAAGGTGTACAGGCCAAAAAGGACTGAAATTGAGATGCTAAATGTGAACTTCCAAGTAATACATCGGAGGTGTTCAAGGAGTAGGACCTCAAGATGTACTTAGTCTACAATTGTTGTAACACTTGTAATTTTTTCCTTAATATAAAATAAATAAAGATGCATTTTTATGTCCATTATACGTGTGCAAATTGTTAAATTTAATTTGTATTTGGATCCTGGATATTTTTTTAGTGGATATTGAATATATTGGATTATGGATCCAAACCCTAGTGTTCGGATCTAATGTGGATTAGAATTTACCTTATGGATATGGACTCTTAAACTAATTAGTGATTTTCTTTGGTACTTTTGGATCCAATAACATTTGGATTGGGTTCATAGGGTGGGATGGCCCATGTGGGACCCACTTGGACTTAATTAATTAATTAATTAATTAAGAAAATGATCTAGATAGGGTGGGACGTCCCCACCTCACTAACAATTAATTAAGTTAATTAGTATTAATTAATTAGTTAATTAAGGAAGGAAAAGTCAAATGTGAGGAGCTTTAGCAATAACTATGAGTTTTAAATCAAAAGAGAAAGTTAGAGAGAGATAAACACCAATGTTTTTTAAATTATTGGACTCTCCCAAACCACACGGTTTTGGGGGAGAGCCCAATATTAGTTGGGAAGTGAATCAGGTGAAGGTTTATAAAATACCCCCCCTTTATCTCATGCTTATTATAACTCTTCCTTCTCTCTCTAAGTTCTCTCTCCTCTCAAAACTCCTTCCTATTCTTCTTCTTCTTTCCTAATTCGCATCAAAATCAGACATCTGACGACTTTTCATTCTACGCGATTTCAAGTAGAAAATCTTAACATGTGCGTGTGTACGTAGCACTAGGGGTGCATCAATATGCTGAAATATAGTTCCAAATATGTATTAGAGATGATACTAGTTCCAAACATGTGCTCAGATCAATATTTGGTGTTTTTGGAGGTCTGCAACACCCCGAAACGCGATTTTACCAAAAATGATTTTTGGAAAACCCTATTTCTTTATCATAGTTCTTAAAAATCATGATTTATATTTTCAAATAATATTGGATGTGTTTTGTGCATGTTGACATCATATTAAAATTTATATTTATGGTGTTTAATAAAATCAAATCCAAAAACAAAAATAAAGCCCTAAATATGGAAAATCGATTTTGGAGATTTCAAGTTTCTTGGTTGTTTCAGATTCAATTTTGTGTTGAATGATTTCATATGCAACATAAAAATTTGTTGAAGCATGTTTATACTGAAATTTAATGTATCATGATGAATTGAATAATAAAAATCACGTTTATATGGTTTATTTTATGAAAAATATAAAATATACATGATTTTTTTATGAAAAAGCATTGTCTTGTTTTTCATTGGCACAAACACTTTTCAAGAACTTTATCATACGCTCAAACGGCTTGGCCAAAAAATTCCAAATTTTAGAAGGGTGTTCTATACTCATTGAGAAAGTCATAGAAGAAATTTTGGCTCTGTTCGAGTTTCGAATGAGAAGTTACGATCTTCGAAAATTGAAACATGATTTTTGTCCTGACATACATCCTGTATTTCTGTTGTACTATATTATTGATTTTATTTCTATTAATATATTCCATGATTATGACTTAAAATTTTACGTATGATAGATTACATATTAAGAAAGTTCTAATAAAAATTGTGTAAAAATTATTGCGGTTTGTGAGTTAAAAATCACGAAAATTGGCCCAAAAACCTGAAAGTTTTTGCAGCCCTACCTATCTAAGAACCTAAATTAGCTGCAGTCCATGAATTTTAATTCATGGATCTGATGAAGTTTGAACATGATCTCTGTGGGATATTGTTCTAGACAAGTCCATCTATTTACAGTAATTCTACAAAAAAAATTTGGTACTATAAGGTTGCTTATTTGAGGTTTATTTGAAGAGACTGAACTGAACAGGTCAGCTCAGGGACAGAAAAACTAGTTTCAATAAAATAATTATTTTTCTCCGCTCCGAACCCCAAATACGACAAGGTTTGTAACTATGTTTAGTGAACACATATGCACATATACTATTAAAATTGCAGATTTATCCTCACTGTAATCTGACCAAAACAAAATTTATACTGAGTGATAAAATTAAGTCTCTACAGTTTCAAGTTGAAACTCTTGTGCTCATGTTGTCTGGGTTTCAAAAGTAAACCGGTTGAGACATGGTTTAGTTTCAGAACTAAATCAAATGAATACAATATCAATATATATTGTTATTGATGTTTATAATATGCACTTGGTGATTATGCATGCTTTTATGTTATAATGATTAACATAAATTGATGAATCTGAGACACTCAGTGTGAGTGGACAACCCAGCTTCATTGACCTATTGCCTTAATAAAGAGAACCTTGAGGCCGATTTTCGAGCAAAGTCAGTCACTGAAATCACAAGATGAAAGATTACAATAACGGTTCAGGGTAGAATTAGTCGCTTAACACACATGATCAGACTCCCCTGACCTGGAGAGGGCAGTGGTACAACTTGCGTAGACCCTGTTTTATTTTATGGGCGAAAGGTCTCACTAGTCCCCAGTCCACGGAGTTAGGGATGGCAGTGGACCGAGGGAAAGCGAGGCCCCGCCTCGCCCCGTTTGGACCGGGGATGAAGGGTATGAAACGGGGATGGAGGCCGGGACGAAGGTTAAAATCAATCCCCGTTCGGAGATGGAGGCGGGGACGAAGGTTAAAATTCATCCCCGTTCGGGGATGGACGTACCCTTTTCCCCGCCCCGCCACGATCCCCGCCCCGCCCTGTCCCGTCCCGTCCCGTCCCTGCCACTTTTCCCAGCCCCGCACCGCCCCGCCTCATCCCCGTTTGAACTGGGGATGGAGGACATGAAACGGGGATGAAGGCGGGGGTGGAGGTTAAAATCCATCCCCGACGGGGATGGAGGTGGGGATGGAGGTTCTAATCTTGAGGCGGGTAGGGGGTGGAGACCTTGTCCCCCGCCCCACTGCCATCCCTACACGGAGTTAAGGGTTAGTCGGACTACCTAAACATGTCCTATATGGCATGTTCATGTCTCTACAGAGTTATGATTGATCTTGTTTGTAGCCACTAATGAGTTTCTCTCGGCGTTGGATCACTCTCAGGTGGTTTTAGCTCAGCTGGTACTCGATTTTAATTAAAACGCATTGAATAATTTACCCTGAGTGATTTGGACTAAGTCATGTGACTCTTTGGCGTAGCCATTGAGCCGTTAAAAGTGAAATAATGCATTAATTGAATAGAGACACTTTACATATATTGCATGTATATTCATAGTTGTATTTGTGTTTAAAGCATGCTCTTGATTATGTGATGATTAACTATGATATAACTAGATATTATATTCCCTGAAATTGTTTGTTTAATTGAATGCTTAAGAATATTCATAACATGTGCATGCACGCTTTATGTTATGTATATATGCCTTGTTGAATTGATTCCTACTGAGACTCTAAAAGTCTGATGTCATAAATTTTAAAACAACAGATACAAATAGTTGAGTTGGAGCAGTTGTGGGATGTTGTGGGGATGCCATGTGAATCAACTATTGATCCTTGAGAGACATTTTGGACTTTTCTAATTATTTATTTTAGTTAATGAATACTTTTAAATATTTGATTTATTGAATGAATGGATTTGTTTGATAGAGATGTTTTGACATACCTGTAAATCGCTCAAATTATTTAACCGATTCCAAACGTTATTTCCGTTGTGATTTTGAACCAACAAGTTTTATTAATTGATCGTCTTATCTTGAATATTGTTCTAAGAAGCTAATAAACATCGGTGCTTGGGTAGGTTGACTCTTTAGAGCTTTATTCAATTAAGGCAATGTCATTGATGAGATACTTAAAGTAATGATTCTTTTATATAGTGTGTTCAATCGGTTTGATAATAGTATTCCATACTAGACAAAGGCTAAGATACATTCAGGCTTGCACCGTCACATTTTTTGGCTAAAAAAAATAGGGCATTAGAATTGTAATCCCCATCTTGTTGGCTCTTTACCAATGGGATGAGTGAGCATCATCTAATGTAATCAACATCTCATCTTGAGTGATATCTCATCACTAAAGATAAATTCATAATTAAAATTTTCTTTCAAAAAAAAATATAGTTTCTTTCTCGTATAAGGTAACAAATATCACACTGTAATCCCTAGTAGTTAGGTTGGTTATGAATAGCGTCATGGAACTGAATTAGTACACAACACCAAATGGTCCAAACCACAGATCAAACAAACCGGTACCCGTATAGGTATAAACAAAGAACATATCATCAAAACCTAAATTAAAAACGAAAAAGGAAAAATCTTTAAAGGTAAAACCTGCCAGTCTGCTTGAGCATATCGAGCATGTTAGTCTGGAAAACATGATCAACCGCTTCCACGCTGACTCCCGTCCCGCTCTGCGGCATCGCAAAAACGTCCACCACACGAACCGTGTACTCATCGACAAACTCCCCCAGCATCAAACCCATCACTTCCATAGGAACACCAGCCCTCCCTGGGGAGAAAGAGACACGTTAATCAACACAAGAATACATAGAACGCAGGAAATCAACGGCAAGAAATGCGAAAAAAAGCTGAAAATCCCAAAAAGAAAACCCTAATTTCGTTTTACAGGACAAGGATTGTTACCGTGTTTGAGCATCTTGAGGAGGGCGAGCGACGAGATGTAGACCTGCTCGGAGGAGTCGAGAAGGGGAGAATCGGCCGGCGGATGGCCCATCCCTCCCGCCCCCGAGAAGATCCTCTGCAACCTCTCCATCGCCTTAACAGACCCACCGATCAAAGAGAAACAAAAGCAAGCCACCGCGACCGCTCCTCGGGTATTTATAGTGGGAAGGAAAGACGAAGTGACTGTTTTGTACAAGATAAGATAACCAAATTACAGAAATACTGCCTTGAGGAGGAAGGCAAGAATTTCATTTGAAAATATCGACTAATTGGATCGGGTCCAAACGGGCTAACCAGTTGGATCGCTAGGGTTGGAATGGGTCAGCTATGGTCCAGCCGTCCAGGTACCTGATATGCCCATATCTCTTTTCGTGCAACCCTATCGGATAGGGTCGTAATTGGGTCAGACGTGGATTGGGTTTGGGTTGATCCAATATTGGATTTAACTTTCAATGGGTGAATCCATTTTGGATCCAAATCTGGCTGAGGACTAGGGCTGCAAAGGGATTGGATATGATCTGATATCCAATCTGAGTCAGAATATTATTTACAGAGTTGGACAATAAATTAAATCGAATGTGCATTCAGATCTTTTCAATCAAATTACTTTTGGATCCAGATTTGTTTAATTGGATTACTTTTGAATTTGGGTTGGATTCAGATCAGTATTTTAATTTTGCATCTGAATTAAACTGACTCAAAATTCAATCTGTTTGCATTTTTTTCATGTAAATAGCTGATTTTTCTTCTATTTTTTCTTGATCCAGTATTATCACTTGTATTTAGAATTCAACCTAACCTCATTGGAACTAATTCATATCCAAATTTGGATTTGGATCTACTATTTGTAATTTGGACTCAAGATCTAGCAGGATCTGAATCGAACATGTTTTAAGCCCTACTTGGGCCACAGTGGAATTCGGATTAAGATATGATATGACCCCCTTTGATATTGAATCGGAGAAAAATGGGTCAAGTAAATTTTCATGTGAAATAGATAAAACTATTTAGGTTTTGTTTATCTGATTCCAAGCTCGATATAATATGAGGGAACCTAACATTATTTGTCATGAATTTGACCGGATTATACAACAAATATTGTTTTTATGGACATTATCTGGCCGAAAAGCATTCAGTTATGTCAAAATCAAATAAAGTGTATTACCCACAAAAGTTTAGAAAAAAATATTTAAATAAAATACAGTGGACTTTACGCATCTTTGGTCTTTTTTCAATCATTTAGCGATTAATTGTTAATTTTAATTATTTTACAAATAATCGATAAACTTAATTAACACTAAACTATGTTTTGAAATAATTAAATAATAAATAAATATCCCCAATAAACTACCTATTCATGCATGGCTCACCGAAGCAGGTTATATGTTCCCCCTCCAAACAGGGGAGTTAGCTACATCTCATGTTCGGGGTCCCAAAGAGCACCACATATGTAAGCATGTGTGTCTCGTATCCCCATGTTTGTCAGCATTAATTAGCGTTGGAGTTTGATGCGATTGCAAAGACTTAAGTACCCTCTCCTCCATTGGTGCCAAAAAAAATGACGATTCTTGAAAATGAGTGGTTCTAAAGACTTAAGTGCTCCGAAGATGATTATTTAAGACCCAGTCTCTGCACTGCAGGATTATCCGAGAAAGAAATCTCTCCTGGAGGAAGCCATTAACATCAACTCTCTCACTCTCTCTCTCTCCCTTCTCTTTCTGCTTCTGTGCACATCCAGCAGAAGATCCTACATTGCTCCATCAAGCACCGACTGACCTGCACATTGACTGTTGTGGAGCTTGATTCAGAGTTTTTACCCTTACAGGAGGAGAGTTTGGGGGCTCCTCTCAGTGTGGGTAGCATCATTCAACTAAATGAGTTGTAGATCCTGATTCAGAGTTTTTACTCTTATAGGAGAGGGGTCTGAGGACTCCTCCCAGCGTGGGTAGCATCATTCAACTTGAAGAGTTGTGGAATCTGATTGAGAGTTTTTACCCTTACAGAAGGGGGGTCTGAGGGATCTTCCCAACGTGGGTAGCATCATTCAACTTGAAGAGTTGTGGAGTCTGATTCAGAGTTTTTACCCTTATAAAAGGGGGGTCTGAGGGCTCCTCCCAACGTGGGTAGCATCATTCAACTTGATGAGTTGTGGAGTCTAATTCAAAGTTTTTGCCCTTATAGGAGGAGGGTTTGTGGGCTCCTCTCAGCGTGGATAGCATCGTTCAACTTGATTCGTTGTGGAGTCTGATTCAAAGTTTTTGCCCTTATAGGTGAAGGGTTTGTGGGCTCCTCTCAGTGTGGATAGCATCGTTCAACTTGATTCGTTGTTGAGTCTGATTCAAAGTTTTTGCCCTTATAGGAGGAGGGTTTGGAGGCTCCTTCCAACGTGGATAGCATCGTTCAACTTGATTCGTTGTGAAGCTTGATTTAGAGTTTTTGCCCTTATAAGAGGAGGGTTTGGAGGCTCCTCCCAGCGCGGGTAGCATCGTTCAACTTGATTCGTTGTGGAGCCTGATTTAGAGTTTTTGCTCTTACAGGAGGGGGTTCGGGGGCTCCCCCCGGCACGGGTCCCAGGTGTCGTGGTCAAAAAAAGCACAGGGTATCGTGGTGAGAAAGACATATTTTTGTTCCAAGCAAGGTTGAAAGAAATCAATGGAAAATCCAACAAGGAGCATGCCAGAATCAAGATGTGGATGTCAAGCGAGAATGGTGTTGTGCAACTCAAATAACACAGAATAATAGGAGTCTGATTTAGTTAAAATGGGAAATGAAATGATAATAGAAATCGCTGAAAATTTACAGGAATAAACTAGACTCAATAACGAAGACACCACTTTTTACGGATTTGGAATATGATTGCCGGTTAAGGAGATATGACCCTGACAAGTTGGTCCTAATTCGGATAGCGATTTACAGCGATTTGTTTACTCAATAATACTACAAATCGCTATAATGATTTACAGAAGACACTACAAATTGCTATAGCGATTTGCGGAAGACACTACAAATCGTTATAGTGATTTACGGAAGACACTACAAATTGCTATAGTGATTTGTGGAAGACACTACAAATCGCTATAACGATTTGCAAAAGACCCGAAAATACTACAAATCGCTGTAGGAAAGCCTGATAATACTGTAAATCGTTGTTGGAAGGCCCATAAAAATTTTGGTCCGAAGGACGCTGCCCCCCGAGCCCCCGCCAGGGGCAGCCCCCCTGGACCTCTGCCCGCTGACCGCGCAGCGGTATCCGCGCCGGGGGGGAGCCCCCGGACCCCCCTTTTGTGAGGGCAAAAACTCTAAATCAGGCTCCACAATACATCAAGTTGAATAATGTTACCCACGCTGGGAGGAGCCCCCAAACCCCCTCCTGTAAGGGCAAAAACTATGAATCAGGCTCCATAACTCATCAAGTTGAACAATGCTACAGTCAATTTGTTTCGTCGGTGAAACAATTAAGGTTCGTTTCGCTGGGTAGACTTTGAAGAGTCAACATCATCCTTAACTTTCTGGATGGAGGACATGCTTGTCCTTTTTTTGAACTGTTTGTTTTTTCTTTTTTGAATGAAGGGCATTTTTGTCATTTTTTCAACTTTGAAGAGTCAACATCATCCTTGACTTTCTGGATGGAGGACATGTTTGTTCTTTTTTTGAACTGTTTGTTTTTTCTTTTTTGAATGAAGGGCATTTTTGTCATTTTTTCAACTTTGAAGAGTCAACATCATCCTTGACTTTCTAGATGGAGGACATGTTTGTCCTTTTTTTGAACTGTTTGTTTTTTCTTTTTTGAATGAAGGGCATTTTTGTCATTTTTTTAAACCATCGCTTTATGAGAAGAATAGCAAGAAAGGGTACTTAAGTCTTTGCAATCACACCAGACTCCAATGCTAAGTGATGTCAATATACACGGGAATATGAGCCCCATGTGCTTGTATACGTGGTGCTCATTCAGACCCCCGAACACAAATGTGGGATTCAGTGAATCATCGGGGGCGAACATACACCACCCTCTCATGGCTCACCCATGCGTGATTCTTTTCTCACCACACTTCTAGAAGTTTCCAAAACCTTAGAAGCAAGGAAGGGGGTACAAGGCTTTAAGAGGCTCGTTTATCAAGTTTGGTGTGGAGGTGGGTGTTGAGACCCCCTCCCCTTCTCTCTCTTTCTTTGCCACCAGTGGTGGTGGCACCACCAGCGTGTTCTACTTGAAATAGGGTAGTCGAGGACCACCTTGTCGCCATCTTGATTCTTCTTCTCCCCCTATTTCGCAGCTACTACTTCCAGAGAACCACCACTGTCACAGTTCTTCCTCGTTGTTTGGAAGCTTGCCGGCCACTGTTGCCAGTGCCATGACCAGAACACCGTCCCAACCGTTGTCTCCCTCTGTCACCAACTCCAGTGAAGCCAGCACCACGCCAGAGCCAACACTGTTCACCTGGTCTGAGTGAATCCTGCTTAGCGCCACAACTTGTTCAGCAGCCCAACTTAACCTAGTCATTGCCCCATTTCACCCTGACCACCTCCTGTTAGTCGAGCATGACAGCCCCTCTGCCACCATCATCGTCTTCACCAGAGTGCAGGGTGGTCGGAAGACCACCACTACTCATCCTTTTCTGGTCAAACCACTGAGGTGGGTGACACCATCGCCATCTCCTTCTCCTCCTTCTGTTTCGTCTAAACTGATCACCCCCAGCACCCCTTCCTTTTTGTTGTTGCGCAGCACTAGACGAGCCACCAGGTGGTATGGCTGTTTGCCACCCAGCTTCACACAATGCCACTCCTGCTCTCTAGTATGTTGCCTGCACTGCTACAACTGCTATACTGAACTGGTGCAAACCAAGTGGGCCACTGTTACGGATGCACACAAGCCCAATTCAAGCCAAGCTTGTGCTATTTGAACTAGGCTCGATTCAAAATCACTTTGTCCAAGCTCAACTCAAGCTTATAAGGCATTGACCGAACTTGGCTCAGTTCCGAACTCTAGCTGAGCCAACCTTAAACAAGATTTATTAAAAAAAAATCCAAAGCAAGTTATATGTTCCCCCCCGGAACACGTAGGTGCGTGTTCTCGGGTCTAAATGAGCGCTATGTATGTAATCACGTGGGCCTCGTTTCCCCGTGTGTGTCAGCATCACTTAGCAACGGAGTCTGGTGCATTTGCAAAGACTTAAGTACTCTTTCCCGTCATTAGCGTCATAGAATGACGTTTCAAAAAAATGACAAAAATGTTCTTCCACCGGAAAGGGTTAAAATCATTATCGTTTTTGCACTAAGGAGTAAACTCTGCTTTAACTGGAGCTCCTCGCAATATATCATCCTAAACGTTCTGGATCACCCTTTGACGATGCATCATCTGCTGTAACAGGTGCTTTGATTGATGATGCACCCTTTGTCGTCGTCTGCTGCCACTGGAGCACCCTTTGTCGTCGTCTGCTGCCACCGGAGCACCCTTTGTCGCTTTCTACTGTCGTCAGAGCACCCTTTGCCATCGTCTGCTGTCGCTGGAGCACCCTTTGTTGTGGTCATCGTCTATTATCGTCGGAGCACCCTTTGTCGTCGTCTGTTCGTGAGAAATAGTTGAACTACCAGAAAAATCAACATTTTGTCTATTGTTCATCATGATACCAGGGTGCAAGCATCGAACTGAGTAGACAGAGAATAACGATTTATAGCAGAGATAATGGTGACAATGTCAAACTGAGTAGAGTAGCGATTCATAATAGAAATCCGATAAGAAAGTAACGATTTACAATAGAAATCAATTCAGATAGTAGCAATTTACAATAGAAATCAGATAAGAGAGTAGCGATTTACAATAGAAATTAATTCAGAGCATAGCGATTTATAATAGAAATCAGATAAGAGAGTAGCGATTTACAGTAAAAATCAGATAAGAGAGTAGCAATTTAAAATGGAAATCAAATCAAAGAGTAGCGATTTACAGTAAAAATCAGATAAGAGAGTAACGATTTATAGTAGAAATCAAATCAGATAGTAGCGATTTACAATAAAAATCAAATCAGAGAGTAGCAATTTATAGTAGAAATCAGATCAAAGAGTAACGATTTACAGTAGAAATCAAATCAAAGAGTAACGATTTACACTACAAATTAGATTTTTACTGTAAATCGCTACTCTCTTATCTGATTTCTATTATAAATTGCTACTCTCTGATTTGATTTCTATTATAAATCGCTACTCTCTTATCTGATTTATATTGTAAATCGTTACTCTCTGATTTGATTTCCACTGTAAATCGCTACTCTCTTATCTGATTTCTAATGTAAATCGTTACTCTCTTATTTAATTTCTACTATAAATTGCTACTCTTTTATCTGATTTTTACTGTAAATCGCTACTTTCTGATCTGATTTCTACTATAAATCGTTACTCTCTTAACTAATTTCTATTGTAAATCGTTACTCTCTGATCTGATTTCTATTGTAAATCGATACTCTCTGATTTGATTTATACTATAAATCGCTACTCTCTGATTTGATTTCTACTGTAAATTGCTCTTTTTAATAGAGAGAGAATAAAAAAAACTACGGTTGTTTAGAGAGAAAATTTTTTGCGCTTTTCAACAGTTACAAGAGAAAAAGAAAAGAAAGAATTTATACAAGGCAAGGGCAACAACCCTAAACCTAAACAAGTTGGGTCTAATCCATAAGAAATTGAGTCTCAAACATAAGCCCAACAAAATTTTGTTCTGGTGGGCGCTACCCCCCAGAGACCCCCCGCCAGGGGCGGCCCCCCGCCCGCTGACCGCGCAGCGGGACCCGCGTCGGGGGAACCCCCGGACCCCCCTTTCTATAAGAGAAAAAACTATGAATCAGGATCCACAACTCATCAGGCAGGAACAAGAAGGCGGCCATGTGTTGTAACACAAGCTAAAAACAAAGGCGAAACATGCAAATCTATTTACGGGGAGTGGGAAGACATTTTCATCCAATGCATATCTATCTTACGGGAGGACATTTTCGTCAAAAGCATATTTACCTTTTTTATATGTTATTTTATTATAAAGTCATTGTGGGCAACATTGACATATGAATTATTGTGGGTCCCAAGATATTCCTTCGTACACACAGGAACACTCGAATTTGTGTTTCGGGGAGAATACACACCACCCTCTCCCCATCCTCCCTAACCAAGAGACCTACCATTAAGCCAAAACATGTCTTTTGATTATTATTACAGAAAAAATTCTATAAATACTAAAAATTCTTAGTGAAAAAAGGCACAATTCGAACCCAAAACGTTCTTAATAAAGACTAACGCCCTATCCATTACAGTAACAATCATGTTCTAATTTTTTTTGCAAAGTTATTATATATATGGGGTTTGCAATGAACCAAACCTTATCGGGCTTGATAAGTCATTCAAGCTCGGCTCGATAGCTCGTCTGAGCTTCATACATTAGTTCAAGCTCCGCTCATTTACGAAGTGGATGAGCCTGAGCTGAGCTTTAATCGAGTCAAGCCCGAGACAACTCGGTTCGGTGTGCATCCCTAGCCATTGCCAACCCTCTGTTTGGTACAAACACGTGGTACAATAATTGAGTTGTGGTAGTCGTACCATGGATGACCAGCACTGTGATACGAAACCACGTGCATGCCTAGCCTATCTCCATTTGGGCACTATTTATCAGATGTGAACCAATCCTCATTTCGTTAGCTGCGAACACCCTTGATTTTTTTTTAGAGACATATTTTTTTAGAGGAAAATCCCTCCAGGTATTTTGGAGATTTTTTATTTCTTTTGTATTGACATGGATTAAGAGGTAGAAAATACTACTCTAACTCACGTAGTTATACGGTTCTAATGTATACTTAAATAGCATAGAAACTTGTTCGCGTGATATATTTTGTGAAATGCATGTTTATACAAAATACATATAGTTTTTGTGTATGTATGTAGATTTCATGAGTCACATGTTCAAGTTTTAAGTAAAACTTGGTTATTTAAAAGTTTTATAATTGAAATATGTATGATTTTAGGTATGCATGTGGATTTCATGACTCACATATTCAAGTTTTATATAAGTTTAATTGTTTAAATGTTATATAATTGAGATACATGTGATTTTTACGTATGCATGAGGATTTCATGACTCACATGCTTAAGTTTTTACATAAGCATGTTTGATAACATGCTCTATGATGTGAATATATATGATTTTTACGTATTCATGATGTTATATGACTCGTACGCTTGAGTTTTAAGTAAACATGTTTGATAACATGCTTTATGATGCGAATACATACGGTTTTTATGTGTGTATAATGTTATATGACTCGCATACTTAAGTTTTACGTAAACATGTTTGATAACATGTTCTATAATGCAAATATGTATAGTTTTTATGTGTTCATGATGTGATATGACTTACATGCTTAAGTTTTATGTAAATATATTTGATAGCATGCTCTATGATGTGAATACGTATGGTTTTACATATGCATGATGTTATATGACTCACATGCTTAAGTTTTACGTAAATATATTTGATAATATGCTCTATGAAGTGAATATGTATGGTTTTTATACATGCATGATGTTATATGACTCTCTTGCTTAAGTTTTATGTAAACATGTTTGGTAACATGCTCTATGATGTGAATACAAAGGGTTTTTATGTATGCATGATGTTATATAACTCCTATGCTTAAGTTTTATGTAAATATGTTTGATAACATGCTATATGATGTGAATACGTATGGTTTTTACATATGCATGATGTTATATGACTTACATGCTTAAGTTTTACGTAAACATGTTTGATAACATGCTCTATGATGTGAATACGCAAGTTTTTTTACTTATTTATAAGGATCTCATGACTCATATGCTTAAGTTTTACATAAACATGTTTTATTATGTGAATACATATGCATGAAGATTCATGACTCGCATGCTTCAGTTTTACGAAGCCTAATCGTTTAAATGTTGTATAATATCCTTATGTATGACTACAAGCATGAATTTACGAATTTATGCACTTTCATGGTTTATGATTTTGAATACGCATGCTTCTTAAGTATTTTAGGTATACATGAAGTAGTATGACTTATAAGTGAGGCGTGTGGAACATGATGTTACATGTTATCATGCTCATGCATGTTATGAAATGAGAAATCATGCTATGGTAATCTTTATGCATCGTGTCATGTTATACGAATATGTTCAGATTCAATGAAAGCATGATGTTGACATGATATTTCATAAGATTATGCAATGTAATTTTGTATGCTTGCACTTGATTGCTTATAGTGGAGCATATGAATTGATAAAGATCAATTATGTGTCTTAATGAATTATTTACATAAGTAGCATGTGACATTGATGTTTATATTGTAAGAAATGTATGCTTGCTTACTCTTGATGAATTGGAGGTCTATGACCACTTGCAGAGTGTGACAATGTACTATATTATAAAAATCACATACACAATATAATTTTTGGTAATCGCCTTCACAGGAAAGATGTTCTTTTGGTATAAAGACACCAGAGCATTAGTGAATGTGTTATATTAACGAAATGAGGACTTACCTTAAAGGGTGAAAGATGTCTAATATAATGCATATGCATTATGTGATCTTACCCTGGATGGGTGGATGCATGGCATGGAAAAAATATTAAACACTTTAATAAAGATGACCCAACAACCCATTTTTGAATTTTATTCTTACCGTAGAGAGGTGTTAAGTGGTACAAACTTTGATAGATACTGTTATTAATAAATATGTTTCTCAAGTGAGAATGACTCGTTGTCCCCAGTCATTAGAGTTAGGAGTTAGGAGACAAGGCTACCAATTATTATCCTAGATGGTAGGACCTACACACTTTTGTAGTAAATTATTGATACATCCTTGGTTATTTCTGTTTTTTAAGATTTTTTCTCAGTTTGTGCATAATCTCCTTTGGAGTCATTTCAGTTAGTCATGTAAGGTATTAAAATATCATAGAATAATAAACCCTCATATGGTATCAGTCTAACTCGATCTAGTCACCCTATGTGTACCCACAAAATGGTAAATATTGAAACGAAGACCTCTTGTTTACACAATAAAAAATATGTTTTGATAATACAAACATTTAGATTTGATTACTTGCATTATTTAATTAATGGCAATTACATTAGCATATCTCTAAAAAATCATGTGTTATCATGATTTATGTCGGTAAGTATGCTTGTGTATGTTCTTCTTGTGTATGTTCTTAATTTTCCTAATGCAATGATTATATAGTTAAATGTCTGAATGCATGTTCAGTAGCATGAATGAGTGTTAATTGATAAAATGCATGCTATGTGATGTTATTATAGACCGGATGAAGTTTGACCTCTTATAACAATTTTAGGTGATGATTAGCTACAATTTTGATGGGGGGATGAGTTGGCAAATTTACTATCCTTATTTTGTGTCATGATTTTGGTTGCTGAAACTTATTAATTTTACACATACTTATGACTTATATAAGGGTGTTTTAAAATCCTTTTTTAATATTCTTCATAATATTTTCTTTCTGTGAATGGTTTGTAGTTATAAATACTAAATTAGCTATTCTAATAAATTGGGACCCAAGTCCAAATCAGGGTTGGGCTCAATCCATGGATGTGTTTGGGAACTCTCTTGTAACCCGTTCAAGATTGTCTAACCCAAATCCAAAAGAAAGATTTTTGCTACCTATTACTCGTGTTTCAAAAAAAAATGGTCTTGAATTTTTGAGTTATAAAATTATTTAAGTAAATGGGTTGGAAATTTTATGGCATTACATAATGATCCAATAGTGGCGCCACATTAAAGCTAGGGTGGGGATGTGCCCACCCTCACCCAAAACTCCCCAAATAGTGGGGTTCAAGATATGGACCTAATGAAAGTTGCATCAATGTGATACTGCCCGTCCTGTCGTATCAAACTGTGGGTGACATTAGCAATGTCGAACGCAGCTAAAAGGCAACACATGTCCTGACTGGCCCCACTAAAAAAGGTGAATTAATGAAGCTTAACCTTGCACCCCCTTATTGTCCCTTTTTTCACCTCTCTCCAACTTGCAGTTATATATATATATAACTGCAAAAGAAAAGGGAGAAACACTGGGTGACATTACTCTCTCTCTCTCTGCCCAGCGTCAGGGTTGGTGGGAACATATGTTGTTATACAAAAACAAAGTGGAGTTTTTGTTTTGACAGGCATATAAATAGAGTGGTGTTACAAAACTTATCTCATTATGTCCATATGCACCCACTAATGGTGGCCATCTTTCTATTCCAAGCACACACACACAGCAACGTCAAGAAGGAAAAAAGGAAAAACACTGGGTCACGTTGGGTTTTGAGAGAGAGATGGGTACTGAGAGAGAAACATCACCCAATGTTTTCTCTTGTTTTCTCCTCCCAACTTCAAGTTATATATATATATATATATATATATATATATATATATATATATATATATATATATATATATATATATATATGTATATATATATATGTGAAAAAAGGGAGATGGGAGGGGAAACAAGGGGGCAGGGTTAACTTCCGTTAACTCACATTTTTTGGTGTAGCCTAGCAAGGATGCGTGGTGCATTCTGGCTGTATTTGACATTACTAATGTCACCTACCGTTTGATATGATCCACCCCCTAAACTTTTATGTGCGCCCCGCCCTCCTGAACCCCTCTCTCCCAACCCAAAAATCTCTCCAATAAAGGGGTTTATGCCAACCCTAAGTTTAGACTCATGGCTCTGGCCTTGGATACGACCCACTTGCAACCATATCTAGATCTAGATCCATGTAACAAATATCAATGGTATAATTATCACGATATTTTTAGAAGTGGATAAGTGCCCCAAATATGATATTTCAAAAACATCACTTATTTTGAAATTATTATGCTTGTCACATTATTAATGCAACAAACACACTTTTTTATGTAACACAATTTTCATAGTATTCATATGTATTTTTATGCATGTTAATACTTTCTACAAAAAATTCATGAAAAACCATAACCATATTTTTCAATATCATGTGATTTTTTCTTACCGGAATTTTCCCTATAATCAGATTTGTGACATTTATTGCACCAGAAAGGATGGCAACAACTCTTGGGTCAAGCTGGCAAATGATCTCGCCCAGATATGAACCAAGTTGGTCCAGGGGTGGATATGGGTTCAAAACCCAAAATGTAAACCCATTTAGGTTTTAAATATGGTTCAGGTTTACATAGTTCTTGACTAAAGCCAACCAAATTGTTTTGACTTTTTTCCTTAAGGGCGCGTTTGTTCGAAGCTGTATAGAAACTCTATTTTACCCTGTGTATCCCGTTTCAGATACATACATGCTTAGGGATGAGTTTTATATGCATTTAAAATGAGTTTTTTGGTTTTTTTGAAATTGGTATTTGTATGAAACTAGTTTCAAAAGATACTGATACTAATTTCAAAAAAAGCCAAAAAATATATTTTTAAATGCATATAAAACTCATCCCTAAGCATATATGAAACTAGTACCAAACTTGGTTTCATTTATGGTAGTGGCATTGTATCTCTCTTAAATAAGGTAAAACATGTGATAATAGGACCTCTACAGCCTCTCCTAGACTGTTCTTTTATATGTAATTCTATCTTACTTCCATTAAAATCATCAACAAGTTTCTATCACTTCCATTCACGTTGTCATGGAAGGTTATTTGGTTTTCTTCATTTTAAACCTGATTTTTTTACTTTTTATATTAATCACATGGCTGCGATTTTGAGAAAACATGCAAGATATCATGCTCATAGTTGCATATATCTTTTATAAATTCTTGCAAAGAGGTAGCCTTTAAATCATGGACCATATTAGTTATTTTGATTTGTATAGTTGGTACTTTTGCTTCTGTTAGCATTTATTTTGTCTCAACATATATTGTCATTATTCTTAGAAGGTAAATGATGAGATCTGATTTTCAGATATTTATACCAATTTCATTAGAAATTTGTACTGTCGTCCAGGTGCCAAAGCCTTTTATCAATGTCATTAAAACTCATACCCAAATTTTTAGAGACAACGTACCTAAAACTTTTGAGGGTCTTGCGTACTTATACCCGTATCTCCTACCTATCTTTGGCAACTATGTGTTTAATAGCACTGAGAAGAAATTGGCAAAAATAGTCTACTGAGCAAAATTTGGGCCCCCAGGGTTCTGACTAATTTTTTTTTATTTTTTTGGGAAAATTTTGTCCCTGTAAATGCAAAACACTGCAAACTTATTTTAGGCTCAGTTGTAAGCGGTAGTTGGGAGTCCATTTTAGGGGGCAAAGGAGATGATAGTGGCGTTAGGAGGGGAGATGGTGTTATAAATGGCTAATTTCAACATCCTGATAAGGATGTTGTAGCGAAATCAGATGATTTCATCACCCCTGTCATTGCGGCTCCCAACAATGGCACCCAACTGGAGCCTTATGGTAGTTTGGAAGAGAAAGATGTAGGAGAAGTGATGCAAAATGGAAAATCCGTACGGATTTTCCGACCCTTCTAAACGAGAGAGACTTTCGCTGAAAGAGTTTTTCTAAAAAGCACTCTTTTTGATAGGAAACATTCTTTCATGGGGGGGGGGGAGGAATGTTTCCTACCAAGAGAATTTATTTTTACACTCCCCACCACCCATCTCACCATCATCCATCTGATTTTGTTTTTTTAATGAGATGAATATTTAATTATGTATTTTTGTGTTTTTATTTTTAATCAACATTAAACATGATTCCACATGCTTGATTTTAGTTTGAAACTTAGAATTTTAGGGATTTGTTTTTTTAATTAGCATATATATGAATGATGTTTGTTAGAACATAGGATATAGGTTATTTATTTATTTATTAAATAACATAAATATTTACTTAGGTTTTAGTATTTTTTGTACTTTTTTCTAATTAGCATTTAGGTGTAAGAATTAAGGTTTTTATTTGGTATTTTTCAAAATGACATGAATGTTTTATGCTTTAGAATAGTTATTTGATTTTTTTGGAATAATTACTAGTAATTATTTTTCCTTTTCATTGTACATTTGTGCCCACCCTAGTTCAGGTTCCTGGCTTCGCCACTGCCTCTTGTGTCTACAGGGCTGGACAATGGGCCAGGCCAGGTTGAGCTTGAGCCTAGACTTAGAAAGAAAGCCCAAACCGAATTGGGGTTAAACATAACCTGATAAAATCTCAGGCCGGGTTGGACCAGCCCGTGGGCTTCACACACACACACATATATATAAATATATGGAAGACAGAACGGTTGACAGCCTTATATGGAAGACAGAACGGTTAAGTGGTGAATAAAAATGTCATAAAAGTATACACCCACATAGAGGTAAGGATAATTATTTGTAATGATTGGTGGTACCCTCTACTCTTTTGTGTATAAGGCTCACTTTTTTAAAGGCTTTCATTACTAAATAACGATAAAGCTCTACAAAAGTGTATGGTAAGAGACTAGTGATAACAAATGCTGGCAAATAAAAAGCTTGGTAACCAGCTAAACTAACTGGAACACAATATTCTTAAAGTAATTAAATAAATATTTTATATGGTTTAACCTTGCTTTCGGTTCATCTTCTTATAATTTGATGGTTTTAATGCTTTTAGTGTTCTTTTTTTTCTTTAAGCAAGCTGGGGTTAAGCAGACCCCTACCAATTATACAACTATACCATTGGGTTTTGAACCTGCAATGTCTCAACACAAGGTGACGTGCACTAGTTGCTTCTACCAGACAAGCGGAGTCCCCATTGGTATAACTTTTTTTTCGAGGACCATTATGGTTTGGAAGTCATGTTCCATGTCCAGATCGGTGCCATGTTGACTGTGACCCTGTTTTGATGGCCATGGTGTAAAAACTCCACAAGTGCTCCTCCCATGGCCATTATGGGTAGTGTCTCATTCACTTCGATTTCGATGCTGCAGCAAGGGATGCACACCTTAAGTATCAAACTCGATCGTGACATCTTTATACTTGAATTTCATAAGCAGACCCATATATCCAGGTGTACGGAGCTATGTTTAAGATTTTTTTTTTATGACAAACCCTCACCGAGAATCGGATCACTTAATGGCCCTGCCTCCCTGCGAGATAAAACTCTGGGTTGTGGACACAACCACCCAGCCTTACATGCCCTAACCGTGTTAAAGCAACGGCAGCCCCCACGTGCCAAAATGTTAAGTTTATGATCTTTGATTCAATAATAAACTCAAACGGAATTGCATGCTCATTTTTCTTGTGTTTCTGCAAAAGGCTCAAATTTTTTGCTGCACACAAACATACCCTAAACGTAGCACTGATAATGGAATAGTTGCTTTTTGAATTGGAATAATTAAACAAGTATAGAAGTGGATGAGTTAGATTCCAAATCCATAATGTTTAGTAGTAGACTTTAAACAACAAACCCCCAAGTTTAATAACAATAAAGCAATGGCCCAAGGAATCATGCTAAAAGCACCATCCTTTTCTCACCTTATTCTCTTTGAATTTTCAAAGATATCGTTGAAAGTGACTATATATGCTCCAGTGGTACAACTTACCCTAAAAGTATTTCCACCTAGAGGAAGGGTTGTTATTCCCGTTATATGATCTTCAAGTAAATGTAATAAATACCTGAGCAAGAGAGTGCCAAACTTCTTTGGAGAAAAGTGTCATCAATATGAGATCGCCAGGTCCTGGTCTTGAATTGGGAATGCTAGGCAGCTAGGGAAGGCCTTTTGAGTCCTTTTTTTCTTTTCTTTTCTTTTTTTCTTGTGCACATGTGTACGATACTGTTTATTCAAACCTACAAAATTTGTAGTTAATCGATTCATTTGCCAAAAATATAGATCCTAAAATGAGAATTCACTCTGAACAAAAACGAATTTCAGTGGTTTGTAAAGATGCACTGTTAGGTGCTCAGTTTTTTCCGACTGCGACTGAACCTAAGCATGTACTCGAGAGATAGTTGTCCATACACTGATAAGCACAATTTAGGTGCCTTTCCTATCACACTTTTTGTTTGTGAACCTGCGCTACACCTCCCTTACAGCTACTCAATATACCAGTAACAGATCTTTTCTAGGCCTTCTATTGGTTGACATGAATGAAGTTAGCCTCAATTCTAGTTGCGATGACACAGGTTGATTGTGGCATGCACGTGCATTGGCTGGTGTGTATACATGCATGTGTGTTAATATATAATATCCAATTATCAAAGAGTCAGAATTGCGCGAAAAATGTTGGTATTTTCTTTGCTTCAGACCATCATGATAGGAAACATGCATAAGGCTTAACCATGTGATCATTTTCATATGGTTTCATTTTTTCGATAACTGTTGAGCATCACCTAAAAATGGATTACCAAAAAACAAATGTGAAGATATTTAGGGTGCAATTGGAGTGGGAAGCATCTCATTTCTTGAATTCTAATTTTGTTAATGAGCTGAAGAAATATCTACAATCAGTTTTCCCTTAAAATATGCAGGAAAATTGCATTTTCAAAAGGAATGTCTAGATGGTAGCAAGGCAAAAAAAGGTAAGATGTGCATGGATATCTAAGCGAATCAGGTTATATGTCCCCCCCCCCCGAACACGCAGGTGTGTGTTCTCGGGTTTGAATGAGCGCCATGTATGTAAGCACGTGGGGCTCGTTTCCCCGTGTGTGTCTGCATCACTTAGCATCGAAATCCGATGCATTTGCAAAGACTAAAGTGTCATTTCCCATCATTAGTGCCATGAAATGATGTTTCGAGTAATGTACCAAAATCTCCTCCAGCCAGAAAATGGAGGATAACCTTTTGTTTTTGCCCTAAGCAACACTTCTGCTTGAAGTCTCAACCTCGAAATATGTCACCCTCTCCATTCTGGATCACCCTTACACCTCCGGAGGAGCACCTTTTGCCGTCGTATGTTGTCGGAGCACCTTTTACCGTCGTCTGCTGTCGGACCACCCTTTGTCATGCAGCTGAGGATCTATCAAATATTAAATCAACAAGAGCATATTCAAAAGTATACTCTGCAGCTGGTAGCGCCATGTTCTTCTGCAGAAGTTATGACAACTCTGTATCAGGGGTCAGATCCCACATATCCTTTGCAAGCAAATGAGCTCATTCGTAATGGCAACTCACTGCACCATTCAAATCGATACAGTTTCTCAGATATTTGTTATGTTCAATATTGTTTCAATTGGTGGTTGTACATACTCATTGAAGAGAAATAATTGAAGATCTTTACAAAGAATGGGTTGACCCTGCCAAAGGAAAGGTGATTCAGTTATTTGTAATGATCTTCGAGTTATTATTTACCATGCCAATAAAAGTAACGATTTATAGTATTAGCATGTTTTGACGCGATTCATACGACAAATATCATAATAATTGATGATGATGCATGAAATGCACATCATGTTAACAAGTTTTTCATGCATTTTGTAACGAGTTTAAGGTTTTAAACCCATGTTTAGATGCATTTTGATAGTAAGGGGTTATGGTTCGAATTTCAGAGAAATCGGGGTTAAAATGAGTGAGTTATGGCAATTTCAGTGTTTGGGCATGAATTTTGAGGTGGATCAGATCCATATGTGACCCAATTAGGCTGTTTGGACCTTGGATCAACCTTTAGAAAACCCAAAATCCAACCCACACGCCTATCCATATCCATTTCAAAAAGTTTGCAGAAAACCCCCCAGAAAGAGGCGCATAGAAAATTATTTTTTTATAACAGTGTTTTTGAAAACTATCAAAAGTATAAATAAAATATTCCAGCAAACCCTAGGCGTCTTTGGCTTGGATTTGACGCCCCCTACAGTGCCTCTAGCTCCAGCATCATCTTCCTCTTCCATTTCATCTCGTTTTGGCCATTGAAGACCGGTTTATGCTTGGAAATCAAGCATCTTTCGATCTCCCTTGTTATTTCTTTACATTTTTTCCTATTTCTTGCTGCGTTTTTCACCATTTTTCTGTGTTTTTGCAGGTGTAGCAGAGGTGGAGACTACTAACCTTGATCCGTAGTGCGAAACACACATCAAGGTGATCCGGCCCTACCTCCATCCAGTTTTCTGAGCCCTCCGATCTCGAATCGGCGCACATTCCATCCTCGATAGATCTCCAACGTGTTGCAGCTGCAAAAGTGCTGTTCTTGGTGAAGTTCCATCATCCTCGAACCGTTCGGGACGTCAAGGCCAAGCCACTGTTCGCTCTTCTTCTTCCCCACGATCGTCGGATCACCCGAGAGCTAGGTCTTCTTCTCCCTTCTCTTCTAGCTAAAACCGAATTGTGTGTGTTGATTTTCTTTTCTTATTTTCTGTGTGTTTCTTATTTTTCGTTTTGTTTCAATCTTAGAATAGATCCCGTGCACAGACCAGCATGTTAGATTAGGTTTATTTTATTGCTTGATTCGGTTGAATCTTGATTTTTAATATTTTTCACCCAAATCGTGAAAATCGGCTAGATCCTCATCTAGCCGATTCTTCAAATCTGTCTAGCGTGTTTTACTGTATTATTTTTACAGAGAAAAGCATTTTAAAAAGTTTTATTTTATGGTAGTACAGTCGTGGGTTGTGATTGTGGGTTAATTTAATTCAAAAGAAAAAAAGAGAAAATCGGCTAGACTAGTTCTAGCCGATCTTTGGGGTTGAATAGATTTAGTTGCTGCAAAGTTCTTTTCTGTGATTATCTTGATAAAATTTGATTTGCAGTAGCTATTCCAGTGTTATTGATGCTTGTTTTAGGCGAGATTTGATGCTAAGATTGTAGTGTGTTGTGTTTTTACAAAAATCGTTGAATGAGATTTCATATGCATGAAGTGTGTGTAGATTTCAATTTTCGGTTGTGTGACTGCATGTTATTGCTTTCATAGCTTTATAAATGTTGCATTGATCAATTTTAATATGTTAGGATTGTTCTACATAGGATCTTAATCGTTTGATGTTTTGAGTGTTTTATGTTTCTATTGAAAAATAAAAAAATCGAGTTTCTTTTCTTTGTGCGTTTTTGATTGATGTGTTCAGCCGGCTGTAGGTTTGTTATTTAGTTTAGTTTAGTTTTTATTGTCTTAGTATAAGTGTTGATGCAAGCTCAAGTTAAATTTTCATCGTGCAATAGAGTTAGTGATTAGTTTCAAATCTTAGTTTATGTGTGTATTTAGGTGGCTGCTTATTGTTCATGTAATTCCCAGCATCATAGTTATATAATGTGTTTTTTTTAGTGTAATTAGATGCATTAGTGTCTTGTGCATGTTAGATGTGTCATAAGCATAATTTCCTTTGATTAGTTTTGTTATTTTATTTTAATTAAGTGAAAATTTCTAGTGTTATTCAGGTCTTCTTCTTCCCCAAGGAGGGGCGGCAGCCATTAGAGTTCCATTCGAGCTCTAGGCTATTTTTGGTATATCTTAGAAATTAGGTAAGGTCATTAAGGTGTCTACATTCAATGAATTAGGTTTAATGCCTTAGACATTTTTATGAGCCATTTAAGTAAGTTTTGGAATTAGGTGTAGCATTTAATTCTAGGAAATCGTGTTTCTATTTGAGTCTTTTCATTCCCTAGGTAAGTTTTAAATGCCTTAGCCTAGAAAGTAGCTCAATTAGGGTTGACGATTTTTGAGAAGGAAGGCAATTAAGGTAATTGAATTTGAAAACGTTTTGGAAATAGTGGATTCTTCAAAAATCGTGTAGAGCATTTAAAGAAGAATTAAATTTTGATTGAAAAGGAGTTACTTAGCTTTGGAAAGTGCTTTTGCAATTCAATTAAATTTCCAAATTTGGTGTCCACGATTTCAAGAAAGAAATCAATGCAATTTAAGTCTATCTTGGAAAGCCAAAATCGTGGAGTTCTCTAGGTTGGAAGTTTTCCTTTTCTAAAGTGGATTTTAAAGATATTTAAGGATTGTAACTCCCTATTTAATTGGACGATTTTTGATAATCCAACTATTCCAGAATTTGATAATTGTCATTTATTACCTTCTTTTTCCAACCTTCTATATTAAATTCGTTTACACTACAAGAAAATTGTTAATTAGCGACGAAAATTAGCGACGGAAAAAATTCGTCGCTAATTAGCGACAGATTAGCTAGAGATAGAATCTGTCGCTAATTTGCGACGGATTAGCGAGGAAACAAATTCTATCGCTAATCTGTCGCTACTTAGCGACGGATTAGCGACTAAATTGTTTGTCGCTACTTTTTATTACAAGAACACCATTTTAACGATGGATTTAGAGAGGGAACTCTGTCGTCGCTAATCTGTCGCTAATTAGCGACGGCGTAGCGACAGAATATATTCCGTCGCATTTTTTGTATTTTGGTATTTTGATTTAGCGATGGCTTAGCGACGGAAACATTCCGTCGCTAAGCCATCGCTAAATGTCGCGTAAATCCCTAATCCCATCCCTCTTTCTCTTTTTCCTGTTTCGCTGTATTGCTCCCGCCCGCCGCCCTCTCCCTCCCGCCGCCCGTCGGCTCTCGCCACCGTCCGGCCGCCGCCGCCTCGCCGACGATCCTCGCTGCCGACCTCCCTGCTTGGCTAGCGGCTGCGCTAAGGACCCCGAGCACCGGCGACCCGCCGCCGACCTCTTCCTCCTCCCTGCTGTTCCTCCCTGTGGCTGCTGCCGGGAGGTGTTGTCTCCCCTTCGTCGGCGACTCGCAACTGGCGTCCTCAGCCGCCGACGACCGACGATCCTCCCTGCAACCACCTCTTCGCCTCCGCTCTGAGTTCCGGTGACCTAGTGGCCCCCGAGCTTCGCTCCAGGTCTCCCCCTCTCTGCTGTCGGGGCTTTCCCATGTTTTTTTATCTAGATTGCTCAGATCTCGTGGTTTCGGCTTAGATTTCAGGCTTTTTGTGGAAGATTTGGTGGAATCTGCGTTTAGTGCTCGGATTTATGCTTGTTGTAGATCGTTATCGTGTATAATTCGGCGATGCGTGTTCAGGACTCTGTTTTCGTTTTCACTTGTCCATGAGATTTGTGTTTCGAGCTCAGATTCCTGATTTTTCTCGCTCATTGTTGTGTATAATTCTACGATTCGTGCTCTAGGCGCTCTTTTGTTAGCGCTTTACCGATGATCGTTTTTTGCGTACGATTTCGGGACTGATTTGATTTTCAAATTTGGATTTTGTTCTCTTTTGTATCTTATTCATCTATAGAATACTCTGGATCAATGTTTTCCCATTTTATTTTCCTTCATTTTTTTGTTGAAATTTAACATCAAAAGCGTCATTCGTTAGTATTGAAATTCACGTAGATGGTTGAAAATGTGTTTTTTTTTTCTGTTGCCCATTGTCTTTTTATTCAAAAGTTTTTTTTTTCAATACTTAAAATTTAACATCTTTTGGTCGTATCTTCTTCTTATTATTTATTAATGAGGACGTTGTGGCATAGTAATTGCTTAATCTGATCCCATGGTAGCCATTGTAAAGAGTCAGCGGGTTTCTGAATTCTAACACAGTTCATGCTTTACTTAATTTCAATCGATAATCTTAGTTAGCTTGGAAAAGTTGTACATTAGATTTGCAGTGAGCTTTTAAATTGCGTCTTTGTTGTTCAAAACATTTTGTCTTGACAGGTGCGATCCATTGAACATAGACACAAATTTCCCTTTGGTTTTGAAATTGTGAGGTTTTTTCGCTTGATCTAGCAGAATGCTCTTAGAGTAATTTGTCCTTGAATTATGTTACTTCCCATATCAGACTCCTTGACTCATCCGGAGTCACAAAAGTTGACAAGATTTTGCACATATAATTTGACTAACTCCTAGCGTTTGTTGAGCTTCTCTCACCTTGTATTTGGCCTCTTTCTTCAATAAATGGAGTATCTAGTATGCCAAGCAACTTGATGATCCATTGTGTTTCTTAGAGGCCTGCTCTTTAGTTTATGCTGGAAGTGTAAATTGTATCACACTTCAGCACATTGTCCAGATGAGGAGAAACCGATGTGTAACAAACAAGCAGTTGCATTTAGGAACATGAAGGTTCACCTGGGCTCACCGAGCTCTATTGGTTTTCTCTTTCGCTAATTGGTGTTCTTCTTTTTTGATGTAAGGAAGTCTTTTTTTTTCTTCTATTACAAAAAAATCAACTCCACAGATTGGGCATATATTTAAAGTGCTTTCTGTTCAGCTACAACGGCCCAGTTGGTTTTTAACTTCTATTTATGGGAAAAAAGAATGTAAGTTATATAACTGCTTAAATGACTAATTCCATTGATCTCTTCATTTGCATTAAGTCCTGTTGCCTGCAAAATTATGTTACATGAAGAACCACACTGTAGTTATGAAGAACCACACTGCTAAAATATAATAGACTATTTGAAACATTAGCATCTTCTAGTTAGATTTGGCTTAACATATATACTATTTTTCTTTTCTCTTCTTTCAATTAGTTAGAGTTGTTTTAATTTGTTTTAATTTTTTTAGTTAGTGTTTCATCTTGTTTCATGATTAGTTAGTTTGTTACTTAATTTGTTTTGTTTTTGTGCAGATTTTTCAACGGAACCAACTCGTGCTCGGCCACCTGTGGTAAGTAAATGACAAAAATAATGCAAATCGGGTAAATACCCATAGTGAGTAAGTGATGCAAACGTATCACATGTTATTTAATTTATTGAATGCAGCACTTTATTGTTCACACACTCACTTAGTTGTTGATATCTAGGACTGCTTTGTTGGAGTTCGGAGATCATGCTGAGCATGATTTTAATGTAGAAATATGGAAGTGTTCTTATTTTTGGAGTACGGAGTCCATGCTAAGCATGGTAGTAGTTAGTGAGATATTGAAGTGTGTTTGCTGCAGGTACATGTTTGCCATTTATTTGATATGAATGATTATGATGTATTGCAATGTTTGATGTAATTGTATCCATGCTTGCATGTGGTTACTTTCAATTTGATTTTGACTTCCATGTGAAATTTTATAATAAAAGCATGCTTCAAATGATTGTATTGTGTCATTAATAGTTTGCACATGAAAATATTAAGTTATCAATGCATGCATCAAAATTCTTGTTATTGTTTGACATAGTATATTGCATGATAAATTTGATATTTTCTTCATCGTAGCATTCTGATTGTTTTTTTCTTAATTCGTTAGGATACTATTCGTAACATCATACGACAGAATGACTGCAAACCGTGAATGGATGTACCGTAGGATAGTGGACAATGAGTTATCACATGAATATATGGATGGTGTCGATAGTTTTATTGAATTTGCAACAGCGAGTGTCAGTACGGTAGATCCCACAGGTCGGATTAGGTGTCCCTGCAAGATTTGTAAGAATAATCGATTTGTAGAACCTCATGGCGTTAGACATCACCTATACAGGAAGGGTTTTGTGAGTGATTATCAGAACTGGACGTTTCATGGAGAAGAATTTAGAAACGATTTTGATGCATGGGTGAATGTGGTGCACGATAATCCATATACGAATTTGATATTTGATGTTGCAGGAACAGAACTGGGTTCTGCTATGAGTTCTAGTGATGTAAGAACTGCCGTAGATGAAGAATCACCAAACGATGCAGCTAGTAGATTTTATGATTTACTTAAAGATGCTGATGAGCCACTTTGGGACGGTTGTGAGAGTCACACTATCTTGTCTGCAGTTCTTCAACTAATGAATTTGAAGTCCGAGTATAATTTGAGTCAATCATGTTTTGACCGTTTGTGCATGATTGTGAAGAGTATGTTGCCTAAAGATGAGAAATTGCCACAAAATTTCTATCGTGCGAAAGTTATGGTCAACGCTCTAGGTATGGGTTACAAGAAGATTGATGCTTGTCCAAATCACTGCATGTTGTATTTCAAGGAGCAGGAAAACGACATATCATGCCCGTCATGTGGGCATCCTCGGTTCAAGCCAAAGACAAGAGGCAATGGTAGCACGAGATCAAAGGAAGTTTCATACAAGTCGCTCTGCTACTTTCCTATCACTCCTAGATTGCAGCGATTGTATATGTCTTCAAAGACAGCTAAACACATGAGATGGCATGCAAATAAAGTTCGACACGATGAAAACAAGATCACACATCCTGTTGACGTTGAAGCTTGGAAGCACTTTGATCGTACTCATCAGAACTTCGCAATGGAAGTGCGAAATGTTAGACTCGGTCTATGTACAGATGGATTTAATCCATTTGGGGGTAGATCAACTCCATACTCATGCTGGCCAGTATTTGTAACTCCATACAACCTTCCACCAAGCTTGTGTATGAAACGTCCAAATCTTTTCTTGTCTCTGTTGATCCCTGGTCCGACCTCACCTGGCCAAAATCTTGATGTATATCTAAGGCCATTGATTGATGAATTAAAAGTACTGTGGGATGACGGTGTTACCACGTATGATGCCCACAAAAAACAAAATTTCAACATGAAGGCCGCTGTTCTATGGACAATCAATGACTTCCCTGCATATGGCATGTTATCTGGTTGGAGCACACATGGGAGGTTGGCTTGTCCGTACTGCATGGAGGATTCCAAAGCTTTTAGATTGAGGCATGGAAGGAAGCCTTGCTGGTTTGATTGCCATCGTCGATTTCTACCCAGCGATCATCCGTTCTGACGTCAAAAGAATGCATTTACAGCAGGCACAACTGAAACGGAAGGTCCATCCTCAAGATTGTCTGGCATAGAGATTTTAAGAAGATTGTGATACTTTCCAGATGTATTAACAGATGCCCGCAGTCCTACACCCTTCCGTGGATTTGGGAAGGAACACAATTGGACGAAAAAATCTATTTTTTGGGAACTACCGTATTGGCCGACCCTATTGATACGACATAATTTGGATGTGATGCATGTAGAGAAAAATGTGTTTGATAATGTGTTCAATACAGTAATGAATATTAAAGGAAAAACGAAGGATAATCCGAAGGCCCGTATGGATTTAAAATTAATATGTAAAAGACCAGAATTGGAACTCAAAGAGTATAATGGCAAAGTACTGAAACCAAAGGCGAAGTACGTGCTCGGACCTGATCAAATAAAACATGTATGTCAATGGTTGAGACAACTGAGATTTCCAGATGGATATGTCTCTAACATTGCTCGGGCTGTGAAGATTGACGATGGACAATTATATGGGTTGAAGAGCCATGATTGTCATATCTTTATGCAACGATTGATACTCCTAGCATTCCATGATATGTTAGACAAACCTATATGGGGGGTATTGTCTGAGTTGAGCGGATTTTTCAGAACATTGTGCGCATCGGAGGTCATTGTATCAGATGTAAAGAATCTCGAGGACTCTGTCATCACCACTGTTTGTCTGTTAGAAAAGATATTTCCGCCAGCATTTTTCGATGTTATGGAACATTTGATCATACATCTGCCATATGAACTAAGGGTTGGTGGCCCTGTGCAATATCGATGGATGTACCCATTTGAAAGGTATATGTTTTTTTATATTTGTCTCTTTAATGACAGATATTTAAAATTTGAAATGTATATTCTTGTCAGATGCATGTTCGACCTAAAAAAAAAGGTTCGTAATAAAGCAAGAGTAGAAGGCTCTATTTGTGAGACATACACTTTAGAAGAGATTTCAAATTTCTCATCTATGTACTTCGAACCTCATATTCCAACACGTTACACATGCCCGCCCCATAACGATGATGGAGAACAAGTAACTATAGCTGACAAGCTGTCGACATTTCAACCACTTGGGCATGCATTTGGTAGTTGCCGATCAAGGCTATTGACAGATCGAGAGCAAGATGCAGCACACATCTATATTCTTTTTAATTGCTCAGCTATCGACCCATACATCGAGTAAGTATATGTATATGCAACTCAATTATAAATCCTTTTATGTTCTATATGTGGATACATGACTCGGTAATATAAGTATTTGTGGTTTGCAGACGATTTGATCTGGAGTTGCGAAACGAAGTTTCACATCTCACTGATGCAGAAGTACAAAAAGAACGTGAAACTAAGTTTGTGGAGTGGTTGAAACAGTTGGTAAAGAAGCTAACATAAATTTTGTACTTATAAACAACACTAAGTTACTTAATTGATCGTGATCACAATCATTGTTTATGTTTGTGCGTAGGTTCGCAATGGTGATGTTAAAGATCAAGGAATATGTGATTTAGAAAATGGTCTGACCAAAGTTGTGCAATGCTACAACGGGTATATCGTAAATGGTTATCAATTCCATACAAAAGACTACGGTATAAACAAATCAACGATAAATAGTGGCGTGTATGTCAAGGGTAGCAGCTACGGTGAAAATGAACATGATTACTACAGTGTTATAGAGGAAATAATGGAGTTGACTTACTTAGGCATGAATAACAGGGTTACGGTATTCAAGTGTCATTGGTTTGATCCAACTGCAACAAGACTCGACAAAGCTTCAGGCATTGTGGAGGTGAATCATAAATCCAGGTTTGGAACATATGAACCATTCATATTAGCCTCGCAAGCTCAACAAGTTTATTATACTTCATATCCGAGTATAAAAAAGTCAGATAGAAATGAATGGTGGGCAGTTTGCAAGGTGAAATCCAAACTATACCCCGAGTATGATCAGTTACAGGAAGATGAGTTAGCTGAAGACAGTGATTACTATCAATCAGATGATGTCTGTGACTTCGCTTATGGTCACGATGTTGCGCATGATATGCATGTCATATCTCCATTGGCTGATGAAACATTCATAGAGGAATGTGATCCAAATGATGTACCAAGTGGATGGGCAAACAATGAAGAAGAAGAAGAAGAAGAAGAAGAAGAAGAAGAAGAAGAAGAAGAAGAAGAAGAAGAAGAAGAAGAAGAAAGTCAAACTAGTGACGAGGAAGAATTCTCAAGCTAGTGAGCAAAATCTTATACTACAAACCTCTATTTAAATGCATTGTAATACTTGATGTGAGTTGTATTGCAATACTTGGTGTGAATGATTAAAAATTTTATTTGAATGTATTGTAATACTTGATACGAATGATTCGAATTAGTGCAATACTTGATGTCAATGATTTGAATTATTTGAATGCATTGCAATGCTTGATGTGAATGACTTGAATGCATTGTAATACTTGATGTGAATTATTTGAATGTATTGTATGACATATGTTATTTGTTAGAATATGGTTCGTGGAGGTTATAGTGGTCGCTCATCCAGTAGTAGCCAGGCTCAACCTTCATCTTCACGGGCTCCTGTGATAGGTATATCATATAACTAATTAGATGCTTGATTAGTTCAAATACACATTCTGAGAATTTCTAATGTATTTTTTTACAGATGATGTTGCGCCTGTACACGACCCACCTACACCAGTTGATCGCACAAGTCAACAGCCAACACAGGAAACATGGTCTTCTCAGGCTGGCACAAGAAGACTCATTCGAATAGTGTATATCGATAATCGACCGTAAGTATTTTGTTTTCAATTATTGCATATCTTTTAAATATTTTATATTGATATTTACTGTGTAACAATTCATGTGCAACACGAGGTTTGAGCCACAAGAAATAGTACGGGAGATTAGGAATTCACTTCTTCAACATCTACCAGGACCAGTTGCTCAATGGAAAGAGTACCCAAAGGAGGTGCTAGACAGATTGTGGTGCTCATTCATGGTATACAGTTGTTCCTCATAGTTAATGTGTTTCATATTTAATTTATTTAAGCAATGTCTACTAACTTTCTGAAAATATTTGTAGGCTTCGAATCGCTTTGTAACTACGGTGGAAGAAAATGATGCAAGGAAGGTGTGGCAGAAGGTGGCTGCCAATCGATTTGCAGACATGCTGCACACTATGAAGACTGCAGCAAAAAAAGCATCTGGCGTAGTAGATGATCCATTACTGTGGAAGGGCCATGGTCCTATTACTATCAGGAGAGATTACTGAGATGAAATGTGCGATAAGTGGGCGGGAGATGCATTTAAAAATCGCTCTGCGAAGGCTTCACAAAATCGATCGAAGATGCCCGAAGCCCATCTACACACAGATGGATCTAAGACATTTGGGAGCCACCTAAAGAAAATGGTAACTCATCAATATATAATATTAATTTTATAAGTATTGTTGCAAACTTGTGTACTAAATCTTTTGTCATTTAACTTCGCAGGAAGCAGAAAAAGGAGGCAGTGTACCATATAAGGATGTGTTTGTAGAAACACATAAACGGAAGACCACGGGAGTCTTCGTATCAGAGAAGGCGAGAACGACAACAGTATGTATTAATTCTATTAATAATCATTGCAATATATATGCAAGTTATCATAATGTTATCATTAATTATTAATGAATACTTTAAACATTATTTTGTAGGAGGCATATGAGCAACAGATGGTAGTGCGATATGGCGAAGACGCTACTCAGCATCCATCATTTGATCCTACAGCATGGGTGACTGCAGCAGGTGAACCCAAAAAAGGTTGCATGTTCGGGTTTGGGAGTAATATGAACACTTCACCAGTTATTGGTTCTTCCAGTTACGGCTCACCGACTTCTTGCGCCGACATAAGCTCCAAGCAGCCGACTATTCTTTTCGGTGATGATGTACGCGAGATCATTAATGAATCACTGAATAACTACTTCCAATACACCGTCGCCCCCTTTCTCCGAAATGAGATCAAGGCCGCTGTTCAGGATAGGGGATCTTCGATTCCAGGTCCCTCTCAGGTATAATCACATATATAGTTTTTGACTGTCTTAAAGCACATCTGAGCATGGTAGAATCACATATAGAGTTTTTCTAGATGCCTTAGAACACATATGAACATGCTATAATCACATATTCAATTTTTTTACTGCCTTAGCACACATATGAGCATGATAGAATCACATATAAAGTTGCTTTGCCTGCCTTAGAGCACATATGAGCATGCTATATTCACATATTCAATTTTTTTACTGCCTTAGCACACATACGAGCATGATCGAATCACATATATAGTTTTTGCCTGCCTTAAAGCACATCTGAGCATGGTAGAATCACATATAGAGTTTTTTTATATGCCTTAGAACACATATAAACATGCTATAATCACATATTCAATTTTTTGACTGCCTTAGCACACATATGAGCATGATAGAATCACATATATATATATTTAACTTTTTGTCTGCCTTAGAGCACATATGAGCATGATAGAATCACATATAAAGTTTTTTTGACTGCATTAGAACACATATGAGCATGCTATAATCACATATTCAGTTTTTTGACTGCCTAAGAACACATATGAGTATATTATAATCACATATTCTATTTTTTGACTGCCTTAGCACACATATGAGCATGCTATAATAACATATAGAGTTTTTTAACTGCCTTAGAACACATATGAACATGTTATATATCATTTATGATAGAATCACATATAAAATTTTTGGCTTTGCCTGCCTTAGAGCACATATGAGCATGCTATATTCACATATTCAATTTTTTTACTGCCTTAGCACACATACGAGCATGATCGAATCACATATATAGTTTTTTGCCTGCCTTATAGCACATCTGAGCATGGTAGAATCACATATAGAGTTTTTTTAGATGCCTTAGAACACATATGAACATGCTATAATCACATATTCAATTTTTTGACTGCCTTAGCACACATATGAGCATGATAGAATCACATATAGAGTTTTTTTATTGCCTTAGATCACACATGAGCACATGATAGAATCACATATAGTGTGTAATTTATTTCATTATATTTTGTTTATCAATACTGATTGTTCTTTTCTTGTGTAGGCTGCTAGCGATAATCAGGATAGTGGAGCTGAAGGGACAGATAAAGACAATGAACAAGAAGACGCACAAAATCTTGGCGATGATTAGAGGACTGTGTTGAAGAAGTTCTATTTTTTTTATTTTTCCTAAATGTAATTGTTGAATTGTAAATAATTAAACTTCTTAATTTTAAGGTGGAATGATTAATTATTGTAGATACTTGTTATATGAATTTTTTTGTGTGGTTTGTTTTTTATTTACAGGAAATATAAATTGTACAGGAAATAGAAATTGTACAGGAAATATAAATTTTTAAATAATTTTTTTTTTGATTTTTTTTCGTGTTTGCGACGGATGATTCCATCGCTATACATATTAATCTAGCGACGGAATTAAATCCGTCGCCAAGCCGTGGTCGCCGTTTAGTACCGGCGGATTGGCGACAGAATATAGCGCTCGTTATTCCATCGCAATTAGCGACGGACCTGACGACAGAATAATTCCGTCGCCAGTTAGCATCGAAATATTCACGACGTAAGCATATTGTCGCCTCGTTGTCGCTAATCCGTCGCTAACCATGTTAGCGACGGAATGTGGTCGTCGCTAATCTACTGCTTTGTTGTAGTGTTAGATGTGAATTAATTCCAGAATTAGATATGTCTTAAATAGGGTTCAACCTAGTCAATTTAGTTGACCTAATTAGTTGAGTCAAACCTAACATAACCTAGTCAAAACCAAACCTAGTTGAGTCAACCAAACCTAGTTAGCTAAGTCAAACCTAGTCCGAGTCACAACCTAGTCTAAGTCAAGTCCTAGATCAAACCTAACCCAACCTTAAGTCAATCGAGTCTACCTCTCCTAACCTAACCTAGTCAATCTAATTGACTTAGTAGAGGAGTCATGTACCTAACCCAAACCAACCCTAGCTAAGCCAAGACCGAGTCTACCTAAGTCAACTGAGCCTAGCTGAGTCAACCCTAGTCGACCCTAGTCTTATTGTTAATCTGCACCTTTTTGTTCTTTAGTGGCCTCATTCCCTTTAGATTTAATTCATATTGCCTTTAGAATAACTAGTGTAGTTACTTACTTAATCGTTTTAGTTAAAGTTTATCATTGTTAGTTTAACGTGTGATTGTTAATTTTTTTATATAGTATTAATTTAGATAGTTCTGTTGCATTTAGTTTATATTTAGTGCATTACTTAGTCATATAGTTAAATGCATGTTTTAGTACCTTAGTTATATTTGCATTATTAGCTCATTTAGTTTATAGTCATAAAATGCATATCATATTTCATTTAGATTGCATTTAGCTTCATCGTAGTTAATATCAGCATATCATCTGTCTATTAGGGTCATTTAAATCTGCATTACATTTAGATTACATTCATAGTGTTTAAAATAGATTCATAGAGTGAATAGTGTATTGAAAGAAAAACCTGATTTTTGCCCCATCGCATTGTCGTAATTTCATGTGCAAAAATTCCAAGTTTTTAAAAAATTCTTTTTCTATTCACTTTATCAACGTGTTAGCTAACTGCAGACCAAATTTCAGCTCGATCCGAGTTAGTTTGGTCTGATTTTTAAGCTTTTTGTGAAAACCGCTTTTTCTGGTTTTTAAATTTCGGGACTTTCGATATCCTGATTTTTCCCAGTTTTGAAACGCTTATATCTGGAGTTCCAGATATCATTTTTTTATTCTATAAAAACTGTCAGATTATTTAATCTGTCAGTTACTGAACAGAACAAATTTCAGGAAAATCGGACCTTGTTTGCTCTGTTAAGCAGTGGTTTTCCGACAACCTGTCAGAACTCTATTTTACACTAGTTAGGGGCATATTTGTAATTTCTTTAGTTTCAGCATTCTAGGACTGTTTTCAGTATTTTCTGCATCTTAGGAGCAACATCTGCATCATACAACATTGTTAGACTTAGTTTAGTTAATTTTAGGATTAGTTTAATAGTTTATTTAATTATTTTCTGATAATTAAATTTAGTTTTATTAATTTCTTAAAAATTAGACTTAGTTTCCTTTATAGTTTTCATTCTTAGAATAAAATACTAACTTTGCATTTTCCTTTGTTTTTAGGTTGAAAAGGCATATTCGTTTTTCCAGGGTTCATTGTCCAAGTGTGAAGATTGTCTAATCGGCGAAAGGACCAAAATACCCTTGGTGTGCAACAGAAGATTAGATTGCTTTTTCAATCTTTTTAGTGATTAATTGTATTTTAATTAGCTGTGTAATTGTAGATTGACATTTATAATTACTAAATTAAATTTTGAGAAATATTTTGAGTAATTCCTGTTCCCTGAGGATTCGACCCGTACTTACCACTTTGTGGAAAGTCGGTTTTTATACTTTTTGGTTGACGATTTTCCAAAGTTTTATTGAAAATCATTGTTTTAAAAATATCATTTCAAAAGAGCAACCAATTGACACTAGCAAACACATAATATCTATTTATAATGATTCATACTTCAAATAATGTGCAACAACTTCAATCGAAATCGCTAACTGGGCAATGATTTGAATACACTCATCGATGTACATATCACATAATATAATACAAATCGATAAGACAATTCAGCATAATCACTTATTTATATTACAAATCGATACGATAAATGTAAGTACTGTTATGCCTCACAAACCCTAGACAACAGCAATCGTGGTAACTTCATAAATCATAAATACAAATCGCGAAGCCTGATCCATCAGATATTGAATGACACATATTTTGGTAACAAATCCAAATCAACACGATTTATGATTTATATGTTTAAAGCAGTAACGATTTATACATTTAACGCAATAGCAATTTATGATATATAAAGTTACCAAGATTTGTACTCAAGTTTGCTAAATCGTACAATGAGGTTTACTGTTGAAGCCCAAACGTTACAACAATATGTACTTATGAAGTGTGCGATTTATACATCGATTTATACATTTAAATTAGAAATGATTTATACGTTTGATGCAATAGCCATTTATAATTGTTGATGATAGTGATTCACGTGACAACTATTTAATTACAGGTACGATGCTTTAAAGTGATTTTCATAGAAATCGCTAAAGGAGCAATTATTTGAACATGCAAATAGCCACCTCATGTCCCTACAATTGTTATTCCTCACGCACAGGTTTCAATTACATACTACAAATGTCTAACCACAAACCATAAACCATAAACCATAAACCATAAACCATAAACCATAAACCATAAACCATAAACCATAAACCATAAACCATAAACCATAAACCATAAACCATAAACCATAAACCATAAACCATAAACCATAAACCATAAACCCTAAATCATAAACCCTAAACCCTAAATATCTTACTAAACCCTAACGACAAACATTAAACCCTTAATATATTACTAAACCCTAAACCCTAACCCTAAACCCTAACCCTAAACCCTAAACACTAACCCTAAACCATAACCCCTAAACCTGAAACCCTGAACCCTAAACCCTAAACCCTTTTCCCGAAACCCTAAACCCTTTACCCTAAACCCTAATCATAAACCCTAAACCCTAAACATTAAATCATAAACCCTAAACCATAAACCCGGACCCTAAACCATAACCCCTAAACCATAAACCCTAACCCTAAAGCCTAAATATCTTACTACACCCCAACGGCAAACACTAAACCCTTAATATATTACTAAACCCTACGCCTTAAACCCTAAACCCTAACCCTAAACCATAAACACTAACCCTAAATACTAACCCCTAAACCCTAAATCATAAACCCTAAACCGCAAACCTTAAATCATAAACCCTAAACCCTAAACCATAACCCCTAACCCCTAAACCCTGACCCTAAACCATAACCTCTAAACCCTAAACCCTAAACCCTAAACCCTAAACACTAACCCTAAACCATAACCCCTAAACCTGAAACCCTGAACCCTAAACCCTAAACCCTAAACCCTTTTCCCAAAACCCTAAATCATAAACCCTAACCCTAAACCATAACCCCTAAACCCTGACCCTAAACCCTAAACCCTAAACCCTAAACCTCTAAACCTCTAAACCCTAAACCCTAAACCTAAACCTAAACCCTAAACCCTTAATATCTTACTAAACTCTAACGCTAAACCCTAAACCCTTAATAAATTATTAAACCCTAAACCCTTAATAAATTACTAAACCCTTAACCTTAAACCCTAAAACCTAGACCATAACTCCGAACCCCGAAACCCTAAACCCTAAACATCGTGTTGATTTGTTCTTTAGTAAGTCTAAACATTGTGTCGATTTGTTTAAAGCTATTTCTTTTCCACCTTTTATGAATCAGTCATTAGGTAAATCGTGATACGACATATCATTCACGTAGAAAACACTCATAAAAGCAAATCGTGATAGGATATCGTTCACATAGACAAAGCTGGTAAACAAAAATCACTATAGGACAAATCGTTAACGATTTAGGTCTGTTGCTGTACACAACTTGATAGAACACTTTTTCTATAAAATAGTGATAACGATTTGCAACTTTAACTTAATGTTTGTTGCTGTACAAACCGTGATAGAACACTTCTTCTATATAACAATGATCGCGATTCACAACTTTTTAATAGTTATCAAGTTGTAAATCAATTTGTACTTTACTAAGTCTAAACGTTGTATCAATTTGTGTACACGTGTGTAAAACCCTATTCTATGTAAAACCCTAATATAGATTTGTGTAAAACCCTATTCTATGTAAAACCCTACCCGACCCATTGTCCATATCTAAAACCCTAATCTATTTAACCTCTCTTCCTCTTTTCTGCGGCAGCGCAACTTCTTCTTCTTTTTTTTGCTCCTCCGCCTTCTTCTTCTTCTTCTTCTTCTCCCTTGTATTTTTCTTTCTTCTTTGTTCTTCTGTGTTCCTTCTACCTGTGCTTGATAGATGGGTTTTAATGCTGATAACGTAGTTGTTTCACACCGTGAGGAAAGAACTGTATAATCTTTGATGATGAGTATGGTTGTTATCTTCTGTGTATATATCGATATATTCATAACACATACAACTATGGCGTATTTGCCGTGAAGTATATTGAAGCTTACGCAGAATATAACAACCATAATCATCTTCAATCGTTGCCGCCATACCGGAGCAAGCACAAATATTCTGCATGATAGACAAGGGGTGATGTTGATGTTCATCTATTTGATCTATTCCTACTGTCGGACCCTCCATTGTTCGCAAACCATAATTCGTAGTAGGAAAAATATCTGCCTACCTTTGATATACTTCATGACAAATATGCACACAGTATTGGTTCCTTCTAGCGGTGAGTGCCTGGGCATTGGTTTGTGAAGCATATTCTTAAGAGTGCGCTCATTTGCTGCTGCAAAGCGATTCTATGTGCCAATCGCATATATATCTCTCTAGAGCTCTTGCTAGCTGAAATATAAACTCTGTGCCAGGAGTGATAACATTGGAGGATCTCTGAAAATAAAAAATGTGCAACACTCTAAAAGCAAAGAATGTTCAGCTGAGGATATTTGCATGAGAAGCAAAGAATGTGCAACACTCATATATTTTATAAATGAATGTGGTTGTAATGTATTGTTGAAGTTCACTCGATTTATAGTTTATTATGCCTAAACATCGTGTCGATTTGTTTATTGTATTTTCCTTTCCGCCTTTTATGAATCAGTCATTGTATAAATCGCGGTAGGACATGTTCACTTATACAAAGCTCATAAAATTAATTCGCGAAAGGACAATCAGTATCAAGCAAATCGCTTAGACAAAGCTCGTAAAGGCAAATCGCAATAGGATATTCAATGTATAAATCACAATAGATAAAGCATAATATATTAATCATCGATACAACAATTTAGCATAATATCGATTTCTATCATGATTCTGTATATCGATTTAAGATATTGTTTTGATTATTAATATCGATTTAAGATATTATTTTGATTCTAAATATCGATTTTTAAGATATCAATACGAATTTTCAAATCGATTTATGATATTGTTCTGAATCTTAATATTGATTTCTATGTTGATTCTTAATAAGGATTTAAGATATTGTTTCATTCTTAATATCGATTTAAGATACTGTTTTGATTATAAATATCGATTGTTAAGATATCAATAGGAATTTTCATATCAATTAAGATGTTTTGATTCCTAATATCGATTTAAGATATTGTTCTGATTCTAAATATCGATTTTAAAGATATCAACACGAATTTTCAAATCGATTTAAGATATTGTTCTGAATCTTAATATCGATTTCTATGCTGATTCTTAATATCAATTTAAGATATTGTTTTGATTCCTAATATCGTTTTAAGACATTATTTTGATTCTAAATATTGATTTTTAATATATCAATAGGAATTTTCATATCGATTTAAGATGTTGTTTTGATTCTTAATATCGATTTAAGATATTGACTTGATTCTAAATATCGATTTCTATCTTGATTCTGTATATCGATTTATAAGCTATCAACAGTAATTTCCATATCGATTTGTATGGTATTTGATCATCCGATTGCGTTATACTATGACAATATTTTCACAATAAAGGCAAATCTTTATGACCGACAATGACGTCATTTTAAAATATTTTGTTATAAGACATGAACCGCCAAAAACATGAACTGACAAAGAATCTTTGGCGGGTCCCATAAGCATTAAACTCCTTGACTATAAAAGGAGTTCTTCGCAATATTTCCCCCTAAATGTTCCACAAAAATTCTAACGCTTTATCTTCTTTCGTCGGAGCACCCTTTGTCGTCTTGGTAATTTTTTGTGTTGTGCAGGTTTCCAATGGCTTACATTCCTAAGAGAAGAAACACTTCGTCATTAGCGGGGAAAACTCTTGACGTAATCATCCAAGAGTATGCTTTGTATGAGCAAGTAGAAGCGTACTACAAAATAATGAAGATTGAGAATGATAAAGAAAGGGAGCAATTGCTGGTAAAGTATAGATCAGAGCCTAATCCATCAGATATTGAAGATGATAATCCAACGATGAAAAAGAAGAAGGATGACAAAGACAAGCAAAATGAAAGAAAGGAGGAGGATAATGAAAAAAAACAAAGGAAACAAAGACAAAGAAAGGAGGAGGTGGAGGATAGGGGAAAGCAAAGGAATAATAAGGAGAAGAAGGAAGAGAAGCGAAGGCAAAATGAGGAGGAGGAGGAAGAGAAGCAAAGGCAAAAGGAGGAGGAGGAGAGGAAAAAGCAAAGGAAGAATAAGGAGAAGCGAAGGCAAAAGAAAGAGGAGGAGGAGAGGGAAAAGCAAAGGAAGGAGAAGGAGGACGAGAAAGAAAGACAAAGGAAGATAAAACAAATGAAGAAGGAGGCGAAAGAATAGAAAAAGCAAAAAAAGGAGAGGGAAAAGCAAAGAAAGAATAAGGAAAAGGAGGAAGAGAAGCGAAGGCAAAAGGAGGAGGAGGAGAAGGAGAGGGAAAAGCAAAGGAAGAATAAAGAGGAGGAAGAAAAGTGAAGGCAAAAGAAGAAGGAGGAGAGGGAAAAACAAAGGAATAATAAGGAGAAGGAGGAAGAGAAGCAAAGGCAATTGAATAAGAAAAAGGAGGAGGAAGAGAAGCAAAGACAGTTGAAAAAGAAGGAGGAGGAGGAGGAAGAGAAGCAAAGACAATTGAAGAAGAAGGAAGTGGAAAGACAAAGAAAGCAGATTCAAAATGAGGAAGAGAAGGAAAGGCAAAAGAAGGAGAATGAGAAGGAGAAGGAGGACGAGGAAGAGAAGAAAAGACAAAGAAAGGAGAAGGCTGATGAGGAAGAAAAGGAAAGGCAAAGGAAAGAGAAGGTGGACGAGGAAAAGAAGGAAAGACAAAGGAAGGAGAAGGAGGACGAGGAAGAGAAGGAAAAAGAAAGGAAGAAGCAGGAGGAAGAGAAGGAAAGGGAAAGGAAAAAGCAGACGATGGACAGAAGGAAGGAAGAAGTACAGAAGTAAAGGAAGGGAGGGGATGAAGAGGAAAAAAGTGTGACCAAGGTACACTAATCGCTATTGTACGTCGCTATGAACAGTTGTAGGTATTATTATGTATAGACTATGAATAGCGATTACTATGTATAGCGATTATTATGTACAACGATTATTACGTATAACGATTACTCTTTAAAGCGACTACTGCAATAGTGATTAATGCTAGTGCGATTACTCGGTATAGCGATTACTGCGATAGCAATTACTGCAATAGAGATTACTATGTATAGCCATTACTGTAATAGCGATGACTATGTATAGCGATTAACTGTGATTTGATATTTTGTGTTACTGGTAAGTCAGAAGAGAAGCAGAGCAACATGTGAAAAGCTGAAAGGGCGGTGTCAGTGGTCTGTAGTTCTGTCGTGGTTCATAAAGCTGAGTGAATATCAGAAGAACCGATTATGAAAAATGCACTTTGGCGGCCTTCTGTACAACATTATTTTGAAAATTGCTGGAACACCATGACCCACCTGGTCAATAAGTGGAACCATAAGACGAACACGTTCCAGTTTGAAGGTTTTGAGATCACCATGACCCTAGAAGATGTGGCAAAAATTATGGGTCTTAAGTGCCATGACAGTGTTGTCCTAACACGAGATTCAAACTATAACCCAAAGGACAATTGCACGACCCTTCTAGGAATGTCGATGGAGGAATGACGTGACTGTATTTCTGGTGGAGGCAATTTCTCATCGATGAAAGTTCATTTTTTTTGTAATAAATGGGAAGGCTGGTCCGCTGCATGTGCATCTGAAGCAGCTGACCAAGAGTTGCGCGACTTCCTTCTTTATTGTTTTGGACTTACTTTATTTTTCGATTGTTCTGGATCGAGAATAAGTTACTTGTGGCTACAGTTACTAGAAGACTTAGATGAAGTCAACAATTGGGCATGGAGTGGTGCTATGCTCGCACACTTGTACAGTCAACTTTACCATGCGAGTAGGGGTACAAAAACCGTCGAGGGGTTTTGGCCATTTGTTCAGGTATTTGTTTATTACATATTTAGTGCTTGTGGACTAAGCTCATTGAAGGTTGTAGTCTTACTAATATATTGTTTTTGTAGGCCTGGACTTGAGAGCATATTGTCGTCTTATGTCCTCAATGTGGCCCTGCAGTTTGTGGTTTTCCCATGATCGGCGCGTGAGCTTCAATAAATGTCAAGTGCGAAAATGCTCAATTCATTTTAGATGGGCTGCAATTAAATGAGGTAAATGGTTTAAAATCGTTGTAATGTCTAGCATTCTTAAGTAATCATCGCTTTATGGTTTTGTCTTCCTTAGTACAAATCGTTATCTCCTATGCATCTAACTTTTATTAGCGTAAATCGTTATATGGTTTAGCATTCTTAAGTAATCACCGCTTTAGGATTTTGTCTTCCTTATTAAAATTTGTAATCGCATTTGCATAACTTTCATTAGCGTAAATCGTTGTAATGTTTAGCATTCTTAAGTAATCATCGCTTTAGGATTTTGTCTTCCTTAGTACAAATCACCATCACTTTTGCATCTAATTTTCATTACCGTAAATTATTGTAATGTTTAGCATTCTCAAGTAATCATCACATTCATCATTTCATTTTCCATAGTATAAATCGTTATCACATTTGCATCTAACTTTTATTACCGTAAATCATTATAATGTTTAGCGGCCTCAAGTAATCATCACATTCGGCATTTCGTTTTCCTTAGTATAAATCGTTATCGCATTTGCATCTAACTTTCATTACCGTAAATCGTTGTAATGTTTAGCATTCTCAAGTAATTATCACATTCAGCATTTCGTTTTCCTTTGTACAAATCGTTATCACATTTGCATCTAACTTTCATTACCGTAAATCGTTGTAATGTTTAGCATTCTTAACTAATAATCGCATTCAACATTTTGTCTTCTTTAGTACAAATCATTATCGTATTCAGTATTTTGCATAAATAATTATGTCTATATCTAAACCACAATCTCGATTATACATGTTGTGTGGAGACCTTATGGGGATGGGGAGGATGAGGACAACGAGGTTATTGTCGAGGCTACGAGGCTGTCTGTATGCGATATTTGGCTCTTTAGCAAATATGAAGCCGAGATACAACATGGTAGTTGAGTACTTCTATAAGCTGACTTGGGACAGTCGATACCAAAATTGCCTCGGGCATTGAAAAGGAAGATGAATAGTGGTGGGGCCACAAACATGAATTGGCACGAATGCTTCAGGGAACAATTGAATAACTGGAACAAAGGAGGTGTTTGTACCATACCATATGATTATAAAGAACGACAATATGACCCCAACTATTTCAAACAATATTGGCAACCCATGCATGGAAATCGACAGATTGAGGAAAAGCAACTTGAAAGTGAGGTAACTCTTGTCCCCAAGCATGTCGTCCTCCAGCATAGACGTAATGTCCATCGTGTCTATTTGGCGGATACTACGATTTCATTTGTTGCAGTACACGATAAGGAGAAAACACATCTCCCAAAGGAGAAGGTATCGTCCGACTAAAGGTTTGTGATGCTGGAGAGTGAGAATAAGGAGTTACGGAAGGACGTGCAAAATTTGGGTAAACAAATTGGGTCACTGGTTGAGATGATTACTAGTGTGTTATATAAGATCAAGGGAACAAAGAGGCTACCAAATAAAGAGACTCCACCAAGTGCAAGCAAGAGACGAGTTATAGGTCTATCTGACTCGTCAAGCGCAAGTGATTAAACATATGTGATTTGTGTATCCTGATAATTCTATGTTGTAATTCTGACATTCTTTGTTGTAATTATATAATTCTTTCCTTAATAAGTGTAACACAGAAGTGCCATTAACTGTTTCATGATTTGTACTTACGTATAGCGATTACTGGCTTAGGGTTTATTATGTATCATGATTCTTGTGATAGCGATTACTCTGTATAACGCTTAATATGTATAGTGTTTAGGAAGTTACAATGATTTGTACTTATGTTTGCTAAATCGTATAGCGATTACTAGCTGAAAGTTTATTACTTTTAGCGTTTTTTGTGATAGCAATTACTTAATATGTCGATTACTCAATATAACGATTATGAAGATACCATTATTTGTACTTATGTTTGCTAAATCGTATAGCGATTACTGGTTTAGGGTTTATTATTTATAGTGTTTCTTGTGATAGCGATTATTTAGTTTAGCGATTAATAGGTATAGCGATTATGCAGTTACCACGATTTATACTTCTAGCGATAGCAATTATAGTGATTCCTTTAGTTGCAAGAAACGTCGCATAACATTAGTATATGGTTTAGAATCTAACACGCTATTGATGTTATGCTACGTGTCATTCATTTACACGTACTAATATCGTGTCGATGATACTAGCAAATGAAACATCTTATAATTAATGCGTAATATAATTTATTTATTTGTTAATAAACTTTCATTGCGTGATTTTTAAAAACTGGCGGGTTGTGAAACAACATGAACAATAAATGAATGAATCGTCGTGTTCTGCAAGGCACACAAGACGTTTCCTTTAATAGCGTGGAACAAACGACGTTTCATTTAAAGAAGAAAAGGAGCCTTTCCTATAACCTGCTTCGTGAGCAACTGACAGAAAAACCGACATTTCCTCTAACCTTCTTCTAAGCGCAAGCTGTATCGATGTCGAAAAAGGATGCTACGATTCAGTCGAACGTTCGTAAAAAAGGATACCTTCAATTTCTATAACCTGCTTCAGCCTTTTTACGTTGTTTACAGTTCGTTTACTGAATATAATGCTACAGTCATTTTACTAAATATTTAGCTAATTTCAGTGCAGTATCTACAAAACAATGTGCTAGAAAACTCAACAAAGTGCTCGAAGAGAACATCGACTGGATGCGAGATGAATTTGCAGAAGGACACACTATCAATAATTTTGTACGTACGAAACCACTCTCAGTTATACATTAATGTATGCCATGGGTATATATATTAACAAATACACATTTGTTCTAAACAGACTACACACGATTTTGTCATGTATATTCAAAGCAAGGAAAGAACCATGTCGGTCTGCATTGTCACCCCTTATTTTATGGTATATCGGTTATCTGATATGTTTATTTTATCATTTTATTTACTAATGCACCTTCATGTTTTAAACTTACTATTATTATTGCTCTGTTCAACAAAGTATTATTCTCCGAATGCCATACACGGCTGGATTTCTAGACGGAATACAATACTGGGGTGACGATGACCAAATGGCATACTTTTTTTCAAGTAAAAAGGTTTGTGACAATATCGATTTGTAAGATGTTAAATCTATTTAAGATCCTGTTTTGATTCTTAATATCGATTTTAAGCTATCAAAAGGAATTTGCATATCAATTTAAGATATTGTTTTGGTTCTTAATATCAATGTCTATGCTGATTCTAAATATCGATTTTTAAGACATTATTTAGATTCTTAATATTGATTTCTATGTTGATTCTTAATATCGATTTAGGATATTGTTTTGATTCTTAATATCAATTTAAGATATTGCTCTGAATCTTAATATTGATTTCTATGCTGATTCTTAATATCGATTTAAGATATTGTTTTGATTCTTAATATCGATTTCTCTTTTGATTCTTAATATCTATTTTTAAAATATCAATAGGAATTTTTATAGCGATTTAAGATGTTATTTTGATTCAATGTTGATTCCTAATATCGATTTAAGATATTAGTTTGATTCTTAATATCGATTTATATGCTGATTCTTAACATCGATTTTTATGGTATCAGTACGCATTTCCATATCCATTTTTTAAGATATTTTATAATCAATTTACAGATATTGATTCCTACATTGTGGCAATCAGAAAAGCATTGAGTCTTATACGTGTTGGATGTATGAGAACAAAAATTATGGCTATATAACTCCTTGGACTATGACATTGGTGTAGACCATGACATTGTGCATTTGGTAAGTTTCTATCTTTAAGATCACTGTATCTTGTACCGTGGCCCAGAATTTACTTGCTTTTGCATAAACCATAGGTTGGATTTTTCAAAGACATGTTGGGTGTCGACATTGGCCCGTGGAGGCTTCATGTCACAGATGATGCTCCTTTACAAAATAATGGCGTCGATTGTGGTGTCTTTGTAATGAAGTATATTGAAGCAATATACTATGGACGAGCACCAAAATTCACCGTTGTATGCTGTACACTTAAACATTATTTATTAACCTATATTATTGATTACTATATCTTTATATTGTGCTCATTTCTGATTTTTTTTTCCAAGATGATATACCTAGATTCCGCAAAGAACTATGCGAGGAATTGAAGGATTTTCTAGTTGAGGATGATACAAAAACCCAGACTGCAAGATTACCTAGAAAGCTACGAAGGATGCGAGGTCCTCAAGAGTAAGAAGAAGTCATTTTAAATGTCTATCTATTCTCAAGGATAACATGAAGATGGTTACGTTCTACTGCTGAGAGAGAGAGAGAGAGAGAGCAATTTTTTGTTCAATTCTCAATTTCTAAATTTTTTGTGTACAGACATTTGTAACAAATTTTGTAAGACTGTGTACAAAATTCACATTGATCCATAAACCAAAATCACGAACCTGACACACGTGTGTTAACACGCAAATCGCCACCTCAAGCGCCCAAATCTCAACAATGTAAATTCTGCAACAATATAAATTCTGCAACAATTTAAGATATTATATCGATTTTTGTGAGATATTGTTTTGTTTGTTAATATTGATTTGTAATGTATTATGCTGAATTTTTGTATATAGATTTGTAAGATATTATGTGTTTTCTAATGTCGATTTGTGAGATATTGTTTGGTTGTTAATATCGATTTGTAATATATTATGCTCAATTACTGTATATCGATGTGTAAGATATTATGTGTTTTCTAGTGTCGATTTTTATGATATTTGTAGTATGATTTCTATTGTAGAATTACAAAGAATTATAACATTACAACACATAATTATCGTTTAGCATTTTATAACGTGAAAATGCTACTGATTTGCTTTTACGAGTTGTGTTCCTATCGTGATTTACATAATGATTGATAAAAATCAAATGATTTGCATAAACATTGACCGTGCAATTTTATCGTGATTTGTACTCATGCACAATGCAATTTTTATTCAGATGTGGCTGACATAGACGTCATTGTGTAAATCGTTATACTATTGCGATTTACACAATGACGTCTGTCTTTTAGACAATGAGCTTTGTCTAATTGAATGACACGTACCATCGCGATTTACACAATGACGTATGAAGGCTATGAGCTATCACAATTTGCTTTTACGAGCTATGTCTATGTCAACGATATTTCCTAATCACTTTTACGGGCTATGTCTATGTCAACGAAGGGCGAACATTACAAGCCTTTGTTCACTGCATACATCGCTAATCCCTTTTGCGATTTTCATTCACGTAGGGTGAGCATCACAACGATTTATGAACAATACACGTCTTTAATCGCTTATTGGATTTTCATTGATGAAGGGCGAACATTACAAGCCTTTGTACACCACATTCATCGCTAATCCCTTTTGCGAGTTGTAAGATATTATGTGTTTTCGAGTATCGATTTGTGAGATATGGTTTTGCTTGTTAATATCAATTTATAAGCTATTATGTTGAATTTTCATATATCAATTTGTAATATATTATGCTCAATTTTTGTATATCGATGTGTAAAATATTATGTGTTTTCTAGTGTTGATTTTTATGATATTTGTAGTATGATTTCTATTATAGAATTACAACAAAGAATTATAACATTACAACACAGACTTATCTATTTATAACAAAGAATTATAGAATTACAACAAAGAATTATCGATTTACAACAAAGAATTATAGAACTACAACAAAGAATTATAAAATGCTAAACATTATAACAATTTGTAAGATATGAAAGTTAAATGCTACAACTATTTTGAAGTTGAAGAATCCACACGCGATTCCTGTGTTGCGTTGCTCGCTTTTGAATTGAACAGTGCCTGTCATGAAATAGAACAATATCAGACACTACATTACCTTTTCATGAGAAGGGCTTAGTTGCTTAGGAGTTGGTTGTTTCTTAGACATTTTCTTGCCAACCAATTCTAGTGCACCCTTTGTCCTCCGACGATTGCTATCAGAGGCAGGTTTCCTTTTGATACCCTTTGCTAGGTGAATATTCCCATCAAAATCTATAACGTTTACTCCTGACTTATCGAAGATGATGTTTACGCTTTGACCCAACTTCTCACAAGGGTCAAAGGAAGCGTGATTTTCACCTACGTTGTTAAATCCCATTTTCTTAGATTGGTCTTCACGAGCTGCAATGAACTCATGATAAATTAACTGTACTTTTTTCGAGTAATTTCCTTGACACGTTTCTCATACATACATAGGCTTCTTCGCTTTTCGATGTCAAATCTGCAACATGCATAAGTGACCTACATAGTTGTTGGTAAAGGGAGGCTATCTAGCACTTCTCATCAACACTAGATGGACTGACATTATTTGTCTCTAGCAGTTCAATCTTTGCTTCTCTCGTTCATCTTCATATTATATATGACTCAGGTATTTCTTGTATCTTCTCTTGATTAAGTGCCTTTAATGCATGACGACATAAAATACCTTTGAATTCAAATATTTTGCACGTGCATTCAACAATTCTGTTGCCAACATTGTACGTAACATGCGCTTCTTACCTTTTTGGATACTCTTCGTCATCCCATACAACATGGTATTTGTGCACATTTCCATATTGCATGCGTCCTTCTATGTTGCAATTCATGACCTGTATAACCTTATTCTTAGTCCATTCAAATACAGTTAGTGTATACAGATCTGTATGTCATGACAATATTTTCATGCCCAAAGTTACAGGGCGGGTGTTGAATCATTTCATATCTTGTTCAAGCTCATTTTGTCTAAGATCGTTTACAAATAATTCATATTGTTCCATGAAACGAAACATTGTTAAATATGAATAAATATTTTTTTCAGTGTGGCATGCATAGATTCAGCTCTTTGTGTGCTTATCATACCCGCACAAAAGTATTGTCTTTCATATGCCAATGCCCACTTTTCTTTGTCTGCATATAAATGTTATAACCACACACAGTCTTCAAGGTCATACATCTGAATCATTTGCTCTCAATCATACATAAAGGTAACCTCGTCTATGCTCTCAAGTACACGCTGTCTAAACTTTTTATCAAACCCTGTCTTTTGATTAAAAATGTGTCCTATGTTCTTTGCTGCATTTTGAAAGATATGTCACTAACATAGGCGATGATGTGCATATGGACATACATGAGACACTGCAGCTGCAATTGCATGATCACCATCTGTAAGTGCAGCTTCAGAGTGCTTCACATTCATTGCCTGTGTAAATACTCTGAACAACTACTCAAAGGTTTCCTTGGTCTGGTCATACAAAAAAGTGTCACCTAATATGCAACTCCGTGAGTGATGGTTCACTCCGACAAACTGAACAAATGACCATTGTTCTGTATTAATCTTCACTATCGTATAAAAAACAAGCACATCATTGAAGCATTCATAATCTACTCTTGACTTTGAATCTGCCCAAAATATATTCACAGAATACACATCTTCATCCAGTTGCATTGCACTAAAGAAACCAGGGTCAATGTTTGATTTTTTCTGTAGGTAATCAACCAAAGAAAATATTCATCCATTCTTCAAGTTTTTTGACATCTTCCTTTTCAAGTGGTTTCTTAGATCCATAGGTGTGAATGGTACATTCTCGCGACCACCATCTATGTGCACACAAAAATTGTATGTCTTCCTTAATGCAATGCCGGCGGTATCAGCTATTTCAGCAATTGCAGCATGCGCTTCAGTTACTTTACGATGTGACCTTAACATAGGAGTCATAAATGAAGCGGCTAATTCATGATTATGATCATTGATTAAAGTATGAACTACATATTTCTCATTCAGAAGTCTTCTTAACACCATTCTTGCTGGACAACCACATCTTGAATCTGGCTTGCTCCTTGTTGGATTTCCACTTGACTTCTTCCAACCTTGCTTTAAACAAACATATGCCTTTCTCACCACAACACCCTGTGCATTTTTTGCCCAAGAATATTTTCTAACACTGAAGCCAATTTTTAAAGCATAATCATTGTAAAATTTGTATGCAGTCTTCTTATTATTAAACTACATTCCCTCTACGAAAATAGAGTCAAGTGTACTATCATGTAGACTTGAGGTGCCTGCACCTTTGTCAAGTGCACTGTCATGATCGTCTACCTCATTATCGAATTGCATTTCGTCTGCTGAAATATTCAAGTCAAGATTGAATCCAATGTCTGCACCCTTCTTATCATGTGCATCATTAGTGCACATATTCAATTCTTCAGGTGCGTCGATAGTACGGATGTCCCTTGCTCCATCACTTTCCAATGATTGAGATACGTCATCTTCACTGCAACTAGTTGATATGTTCAACATTGTCATGTGCAAAATATCAATTTGCGTTAGCCAACACATACGTTTACTACGATTTATTTAAGATGCATATAACAATGGCTACCTATTAGTTAAGCATAATAGCTTACAAATCGATATTAACAAACAACACCATAACTAACAAATCGATACTCGAAAATACATAATATCTTACAAATTGATATATGACAATTCAACATAATATATTACAAATCAATAGTAACAAACAAAACAATATCTCACAAATCGACACTAGAAAATACATAATATCTTACAAATTGATATACGACAATTCAACATAATATATTATAAATCGATATTAACAAACAAAACAATATCTCACAAATCGATAATAGAAAATACATAATATCTTACAAATCGATATACGATAATTCAACATAATATATTACAAATCGATATTAACAAACAAAACAATATCTCACAAATCAATAATAAAAAACACATAATATCTTACAAATCGATATACGACAATTCAACATAATATATTATAAATCGATATTAACAAACAAAACAATATCTCATAAATCGTTACTAGAAAACACATAATAGCTTATAAATCGATATACGGCAATTCAACATAATATTACAAATCGATATCAACAAACAAAACAATATTTCATAAATCGACACTAGAAAACACATAATATCTTACAAATCGATATACGACAATTCAACATAATATATTACAAACAAAACAATATCTAACAAATCGATATACATGTTACTATAATCGCAACTTGTGTTACATTGCATATACTGAGTGAATAGATGATACCAGATGGGGTAGAGGCCCTTGCTCGCATCTGTAACCAAGCATTCTTGTACACAAGTCCCAACATCTTACAAATGTCTTTAAGTTTCCAACCGTTGAAACGATAAAATCTACCTGGAATAACAAAATAATGCCTTAATGACACTCACGATGACATACGTTCTTCAACAATAGCATGATGACATGGAAAGGTACTCACGACGCTTTAATGGCACTTGTTTGAATGTTTGTGCTTAATTGTTTTTTTCCATACTGCCTAACGAAAATGAAGCAGAAGAGAAGACTGTAAAAAGAGATGGCCGACAAATCCCACTTGACACCCACCAATGATCGAACCAGTCGTTCGATTTATAGTTATCTCCACGAGGTAGGAACGAACCAGGAAAAGTTTTCTATCTAATAAATGTCTTTCTTTGCTTCTTCCACTCCTCCTCCTTCTTTTGCCTTTGTTTTTAGCTTGTGCTACAACAAAGGCGGAACATACAAATGTATATACGGGGAGCGGGAGGACATTTTCGTCCAATGCATATCTATCTTATGGGAGGACATTTTCGTCAAAAGCATATCTATCTTTTTTATATATTATTTTATTATAAAGTCATCGTGAGAAACATTGACATATGAATTATCGTGGGTCCCAAGATATTCCTCCGTACACACAGGAACACACGAATTTGTGTTTTGGGGAGAACACACACCACCCTCTCATATCTAAGTGTACTTGAGTTAGTATTTGTCTCCTTTATCCACTAAGGCAGGGTGGTCATGTCCCCAAGTGGGGTTTTATCTTGCAGGGGGCAGGCCCATGACCCAGTCCTTAGCAAGGGTTTCCACATGGCTAAAAAACTAATGCACCTTAAATAAATTTCTTACAAACTTTTAAATGGGCTCATGAAGTCTTAAAAGTTGCTTTGCTCCATAGAACAAGCTTTTTCGGAAGCAAAACTAATTAGCATAACTAATTACCACGATGATATTTTACATTCCTTGCTGAAGTCAAACATATATAAAACCTTCATCTGGTGAGACGCGCAATGGTGATGAAATATAACGTCATATACAATATGATGGTAACTGCTCACTTTCATGCCTAACCATGTCCTTGAAATTGTTGGGTTTTGGACCAAGGTATGCACAGCGTGAGGGAGGAGAGAATAGAGAGAAGAGGGAAGAAGACAGAGATCGGGAAAAATGGGAAAACAACCTTCGTCAAGGGGGATCCACACTTGGATTCTATATCTTATGTGCGTAGGTGCCTTTGGTGTAGTTGTTCTCTTACCCAGAGATAATTGTTCCTTTGGATTTCCAAACATGTTTGAAATCTAATGCCATGTGTTGTAGCTCACATTTCAATGGCCTACTACTCTGGATGTAACACCCCAAAATCGTGGATTTGAAACCTTTTATGAGAAAGGTTGAAAGCTTTGAAATCAATCATTTATCAGAGTTTGAAACATAAGTTCAACGGAAGATCAGGTTTAAAACAGCAAATCCCTAGACTTTGGGTGCATTACAACACAAATGCAATCTCCCCCTTATAAACCGATTTGCAATTCGAATATACATTTTATTGAAATGAAAGGAAGAACCACGTTTTGGTAATACAGTTTTAGAAATCCAGAGTTCAAATCAGAAGAGATGCTTTCAAAGAAACTTTATACCACATCTATCAAAAGTGTCCCTAGGAGCGCAACGACAGGAAAGGACCTTGCCTTGAACGCATCACGTCATGGTGCCATCGCAAGCTGTCTCAACCTGTTCACCACCTGCCCATGGAATGGGTCAGTCTCACAACAGACTAGTAGGGGTGCAAAAGATAAGAAAGAACAAGGGTTGCAATAAGCAAGATAATCGCTAGATCAAGCAAGAAAAGCAAGACTAGCAGATCTAACAAAAGTACTGTGGAGTGAGCAAAGCTCTAGTAAAGCAAACAGCTACATACAAGAGCAGTAAGGATCATAGTGCTAAACAAGCAACTATAGCAATCCCACAGATACTATAGGTGAAGAGTAACTAACTCTATCCACTAGTCAAGCAAAACAACTGAATAAGACGAACATTCATAACGATGCTCGCAAAACATACAAGTACATTTAGATCGCTCAGTCTATCGGCAAACAATAACATTAATCGTAAGGCACAAGCTATTGCATCACAAGCAATTCATAAGCTACACATGATAAGCAATCATACGTAGCGGTTATATCACAAAATGTAATAACTAGCATAATGTAAATAGTATAAGTAATTGACTAGTATGAGAAGGTAGTTATTACTTAGCAAAGAACTGTGTAAACAGTTTAACCAACTAGAGTAATGCCTCGACAAGCGTACATAGCTCAGCGAGTAGCATACCGAACTACCAAGCTAACAAGCAAACAAGCAACTCACGTCACAACACGCGTATCTCATAATCATGTGTGTGAGTTATATCTTGTCTCATTATGAGCAGGCCGTTGTGGGCACGCATAAGGCAAAACATACAAACAACCGAGATCGATTCGGGGGTCCATTATGCTATGTATTTTATTATACCCCGAATGACTGACTGAGTCCGCTCCTAAGGGGACGGCCAATGACCAAGAGAGTAAATCCCTAAAGGCAAACAAAGGCCCAATGGATGCGCATTCGAACTTCTGCAGAAGTGGCCTGAAAGATTTCCCCTAACCTCTGATGACTGGGAAAGTCAGATCTTTGCCCGAGATTGCCATTAATGACTGTCGATCAGAGTTTTGTACCATCCATCCTCTCTCATGATGAATCATCCCGAATGAGCACAATAGAGGGTTGCTTAACCGCCGTCTCATTTTACATGCTCTGGTCTTTCAACCCAATCGAGCATCTTGCCTGTGAATGCACATGATTATCATTTATGTGAATTATACACACCATTACGCATTCGAGGCAACCATACACCTCTCATCCTACTCACCGCAGTACGCAACATACATGTTCAAAAGTACAACCACGATGAGAGAGGTAAACCCATAGTGAAGATAGAAATGTCACTCTTGTGATCTCAAGCACATGCCATTGCATGCTCGAGGTAGACATAGGCCTCTCATCCTACTCATCGTAATACGCCATGTACATGTTCAAAAGTACAACCACGATGAGAGGGGCATTGATCTCTCGCAGAAAATCCCCCAACGCATCTGCTTTAAAGAAGTCCACAGTAAACTCATTCAAGTTCCAACCTATCGTGCTCGGGTCCTTTAGACAATCGCAAGCATTCTGCCTATTAGGCAAAATCAACATAACATGATATAGTTTAATGTGTCAATACACGTTTAGAGGTTACTATAGACCTCTCGTCCTACTCTTCGTAGTCCAAACATATCGTACGTGACTAAGGACACAACTACAAGAGGAGGAACATGGTTTCGTCGAAAGAATCCAACAATACCTTCACGAAGGAAGGAAGGCGCTACTATCTTGGTTGAACCAGAAAGCCTAGAAACTAGGTCTCGCCTCAGAAGTGATGTAACGCCGATCTAGCGATGGCGCAAGTACTTCGCTAGGATCCCCGCCCTACTCGTGCACAGGCTCCTAAACAAGGTTATCTAAGTCGTATCGGAAAGGTGAACTGAGGTTGTAACACACCTCTCCCAAATACATCGATTTGGGAGATCCGGCCGCTATCTTTGATTTACAAAACCATACATCTTTGAAAATATGTTTGCACCTAAGACCATTATCTTTGGAGAACCGAAGTGCATAAGTGTGTGTCATGGATTTTAAGACAAGTGAAACGATATACACTATACACTCAAAACTGCACTCAAGGAGTGCAAGCTAACAAAGGGCAAACCCGTGCACATACTAATGCAATGGTAAATCGAGGGGTAAGACTCGATGGGCGAAGCTACACCGTGAGGGTAGAACGCTAGAGCTACACACGAGGTATGCAATCATACCTCGACCATCGAAACACACAAGCAGACAACTACGTAAGCAACTCACGAGATATGACATCCTAACTGACTAACAAGTGTAAAGGATGACTCACGAGGCATGGGGTTGCACCTCGATTAAACGATAAGCGTAAGCAAGTAAGGGAGCATACGACAGAGATAAGAATACATGCACGAAGTGCAACAACAAGGTAAAGCCGAAAACATACGAAAGTAAGTGCACAACCAACATCACAGGACATGAACGTAAAGTACGAAAAGTAAAGCAAGTAGCAAGGCCAGGGCTCATAAGGCACGGGGCAATAAAAGTAAATGCAGAAAGCAAAGTGCGGGAACGTAAAAGAGGACCAGGATGTCCTAGAGTTAAAAGACATACAAGTAAATGCCATGGCGCAAAGGACGGGGCAGCAGGAAAGTAAAATACGAAAAAGTAAAGAGGACAAGGATCGTGAAACCACGTCCTTGAGTTAAAAGACATAAAATATAAAGACATGAATGAAAAGCCTAGGCACATATAGCGCGGCAGCAACAGAAATGAAAGTGCGAGAAAGTAAAGAGGACAAGGATCGCGAAACTGCGTCCTTGAAGGTAGACATACATATATATATATTATACGTATATATATATATCATCCTCTTTTAGTTATCTTTTCTTATTTTAGCATTTATCCATTCATTGTCCTTTCATGGAAGAATCCCCTACCTTAAGGGGTTGCAGGTCCTCATACGCCAGCAGCGTAGGCAAGCGCAAGCTTGAGCCAGAAGGGTGAGCTGGATTCACCGTTCAACCTGGAAAGCTTAGAACATTAGTATATGCTGTAATGTAAACGAGAAGCAACAAAGGCAGCAAAGCCTCTCATAGGCTGCAGTGCCAGAGGCAGGGGCCTCAGCTCTACTCGGCAACAACAGCAGAGGCAGGGAGCAGAAGCTCCCTGTCTGCCAGCACAGAGAAAGGCAAGGGAAGGAGCAGAAGCTCCCTGCCACACCTGCTATAACGAGACATGCCACAACAAGACGCGGGGAAACACCCCATGTCAGAACAGAATCTCGGACAGGGGCACCACCTTGCTGGGAACGAAACAGGCAGAGGTTGCCGGCATCAAGAACAAGGCAAGGGGGCAAAGACCCTTGCCGGAGAACAAACACAGTGTAGAGGGCAAGCCGCCTACTCGAAAGAATAAAGAAGACAAGGGGGCTTCACCCCCGCTGGGAAACCAAAGGAGGCAAGGGGGCCTCGCCCCCTGCTGGCAAAACGCAGGAGGCAGTGGGACAAAGCCCCTTGCTGAGGAGCAACAGAGGGTGCAGGGGGGCTTCGCCCCCTGCAGGGAAAACGACTGAAGGCATGGGGCCTTGCCTCCTGCCGGCAAACAAAAAAAGGCAGGGGGGTGGAGCCCTCTGCTGAGAAGAAACACAAAGGCAGGGGGTCAAAGCCCCTTGCCGAAAAACAAGAGCAACAACGGGGGGGGGGGGCTCACCCCCTGCCAGGAAACAAAAGAAGGCAGGGGGTTTGTCCTTTACCGAACACAGGATGGGGTAGGGAGGAAAAGCCCCCTAACAGAGGACCCCAAGAGGTAGGGGGCAAAACCTTTGCCGAAAAATAATAAAGCGACATAGGGTGGAGCCCCCTGCCGACAAGAGGCGATGACAAGGGGCTTAACCCCCTGCCGACCGACTACAAAAAGGCAGGGGGTTAACCCCCTGCCGACAAGAGGTGACGACAGGGGGCTCAGCCCCCTGTCGACCAACTCCTCACAAAGGAGAAGAAAAGGAGGGGAGGGTTTTACCTCAGAAGATCGCAGCAACGGGGCCGTCGGAGGGGTTCTGGCGCAACCGATGAGGTCGCGAGTGGCGACGAGTCTGGAAAGGCATCGAGGACAGGGAGTCACCGACGCTCACAGATCGTCGATCACAACAGAGAAGAAGAAAAGGTGGCCGACAGCGAGTTGCCGACGTCAGCTCGAAGAGGGGAATGGCCGACGACTGTGATCGCCGACGAGAGCAGAAAAAGGAGATCGGGGGCTCACTGGAGCTCGAAGGGGGGAGAATCGCTGGTCGTCGGAGCTCAGAGGCCGTCGTCGGCATCCTGCGACATAGGGGACGAAGAGGGGAGGATCGCTGGTCATCGGGGAGGCTAGCTGGACTAAGAGAGGAGGCGAACAGGGGGCCGGCGGCGAGTCGCTGGTGCTCGGTGGCCGCAGAGAGGAGCGAGAGGAGAACGAGCCAGGAGAGAGAAGGGGCGAGGGTTTTGGACCCTCGCCCGAGATGCCTGCATCTTTTAAAAGACGCTGGTTCTCGAGGCCTCGAGAACCCAGGTTAGGCTCGGGTCTGGTTTGGAATCAGATCCGGGCCCGACACTGCGGACCAAACCCTGACACGTGTCTGACATGAGTCAGACGCGGTTTGTTTTTAACGGGCTATTACATCCTACCCCCCTTAAAAGAATTTCGTCCTCGAAATTTCATAGGAAGGTGATCTGCCTAGACCGCCGCCTAAAGGAACTAGGTATAGATCAGGATGCACGTGCGCGCACGAGCCCCTAGACACATAAGCTTCTGAAGGAATCAGGATAACACATCATGAGTCCCTAAGAAAGGTTCGAAGCCAACAACTCGGTCAAAAAAAATGTATGTGTGAATTCATTAATAACTTGTCTTCTCAAGAGTTCATACAGAGCCATTAGCAAGAGTTTAGTGGAAGACTATAAGAATGTTTATTCGTTATCTTCAAGGATGAAGAGACACAATGAGTCATCAAAGAAAAAGAGTCTAGTAGAAGACCCTAGGAAAGATTTATTCATTAACTTCTACTTGACTCGATAGGGATGAAGAGACAAAATGAGACATTGCTCTAGTTTATGTTCCTTGAACGGGGTCTCTAAATCATTATCAAGACGTCGTGTGTCACACTCGCAATTTCCAACAAACTCTGCGCCATGAACAACCTTAATCTATTCTCATCTCTCAAGGCCTTATGCGGCCAACTGCCACCTATCATGACTCATTTAAGGCGTCATACTTTCTCATAAAATCCCACCCTTCCATAGAAGGTCCAAAACATAATCACGATATAAAATCAATAAAGATCTAATTCGCACATCTGAGTTGGGCATATAATCATGCTAAAACAGAAAGCCAGATTCATGGATTCATAACTGGCTATATCAATCAATATCAGAAGATCAACACAATTCACCATAACCTTTCATGAAAATCAAAATCACACAAGTTCCCCGTCGGACCTCCTGATCTGGAAAACGTATGACCTCACAAGGAATCACCGCCCTAGATGGTATACCTGATCTTGGACAATACACTTTCTCACAGTTCTCCGTCTTCGCGACTACCCGCTCTTGGACAGTGTATATCCTCACAGAGATTCTACCACTCTAGCCGGATTACCAGATCTTGGTCATACCTACCATCATAGAGAATCTTTTGGGAACCCAATCCTCAACGGATGCCATAATCAATGAAAATCATTGTGATACCCGCATCAACACAAATGAACGTTCACCGGGTCGACAACCACTAATATAATTAACAAGATCCACGCCGGATCACCTGGTCTGGAAAATGTATGACCTCACGAGGAATTACCGCCCTAGATGGTATACTTGGTCTTGGACCATACACTTCCTCATAGTTCACCGTTTTTGCGGCTACCCGCTCTTGGACAGTGTACATCCTCACAAAAATCTACCACTCTAGTCGGGTCACCTGATCTTGGTCATACACCCCCCTCGCAGATAATCCATTGGAGATCAGATCCTCAACAAGTACCATACACAGTGATACATGCATCAATACAATCGATTGATCAAAATAATTGACCGCACTCAAGGTCAAAAGCCACCAATATGGGCATAAGCACATATACCAACAATATGCATCGTATCATTTCACATGGCAAAGCAAAACACAAAATCACATGTTCTTCCAACAAGGTTCTAAGAACCATAATCATATATTCAATATAAACATTTATCGCATGCTCTCGATAATTCTATTCAGGTGGCATGACCACCACATCACATAGAAGCTTTACACCACGCAACTCCTCATTGCTACAAGAAACATTGCATCCTTCAAAAAGACCTCAAAGCATGCGTAATCAAAGCATGAATTCTATACACAGAAACACACAGATAACATATAATATGAATTAACTAAACATCAACATGCGTAACTCATACATAATTCAATAAATTCATAGGATTCAAGTTATATGTGCAAATATGACAATTCAGATCATTGCACCATCATATGCATTCACAATTCTTACCTCAAAGCACATCGCATTCGATCACTTCAGCGTGAAACACACACACATATCTACAAGACATTTTAGTCCAATATTCATGATACTCATCAATCATGCTATACAAGGATGATATAATCACACAAGCAATCATAATGCAACCCTCAACACAATTATGTAGGCGTGATATATCATAAAAAAACTAATTGTTTTGTAGTCGTGAGGTGGCATACATCTAAATGATCTAAACTAAAATTTGTAGGCATGATAGGTCATCCACCTAACAAGTCGAAACTGATCATTTGTAGGCGTAACAAATCAACTACCCAAAAACTAATCAGTTGTAGGCGTGACATATCATTTACATACATAAGCATCATAATCATTACGATCACAGAGACACCAAAGTCATACGTAATTCCATCGATAAGCTTTTACTTAACAAAAATACGTAACAAAACACACAAGAAGTCTTAAACTAAGACTATCAAAGTATCTATTCGATGTTTTCTATGTGTTTTGTCATAGGAGAGTAGACATAGGTTACTGCTTAAGTTGTTCTTATTGTTGTTGCTGAGGAGTTTGGGGTGTACCGCCCACTCGCGGAAGGTCATTGACCTTCTTTATGCGACAATCACGGATAAAATGACCCATTTTGCTACAATAAAAACAACCATCAGAGTCTCGAGGACATGACTGTCCATGATGAACACGATTGCATCTCAAACATTTTGGGTTTAACGATCGTTATGGCTCATTTACTCCACCTTGTTTATGTCTTTTAGCAGGTCGACGCTTGTTATCAGCACTATCTTCGACAAACTTTTTATCGTGATGTTGTTTAAAGTGGCATACTTCAGTAGGATGACCCACCTTTTCGCAAAAATTACAATCAACGAGGTTCCGAAGGCATATCGGACTAGACAAAACATGAGGGCTGACACTCCGCCCTAGGTTGGTGATCTCGCAACCCAACCCATCAACCTTATGATCCAAGCTCTGGACCATCGCTTGGAACTGCTCAACCGCTCCAGTTAATGCATCTATAGATTTGATCAGTTCATGGAACGACATCTAAGCAGAAACACATTCTTTAATTAAAATAAATGCAGAATAATTTAAAAAAGATAATACTCACAGTGCGATGCAGATGGCGGATGATCAAGGATTACCACTTTCCCTATGGCTCTGATACCAAAAGCTATAACGCCCCAAAATCGTGGATTTGAAACCTTTTATGAGAAAAGTTGAAAGCTTTGAAATCAATCATTTATCAGAGTTTGAAACAGAAGTTCAGCGGAAGATCAGGTTTAAAACAACAAATCTCTAGACTTTGGGCGCATTACAACACAAATGCAATCTCCCCCTTATAAACCAATTTGCAATTCGAATATACATTTTATTGAAATGAAAGGAAGAACCACGTTTTGGTGATACAGTTTTAGAAATCCAGAATTCAAATCAGAAGAGATGCTTTCAAAGAAACTTTATACCACATCTATCAAAAGTGTCCCCAGGAGCGCAACATCAGGAAAGGGCCTTGCCTTGAACGCATCACGTCATGGTGCCATCGCAAGCTGTCTCAACCTGTTCACCACCTACCCATGGAATGGGTCAGTCTCACAACAGACTAGTAGGTGTGCAAAAGATAAGAAATAATAAGGGTTGCAATAAGCAAGATAATCGCTAGATCAAGCAAGAAAAACAAGACTAGCAGATCTAACAAAAGTACTGTGGAGTGAGCAAAGCTCTAGTAAAGCAAACAGCTACATACAAGAGCAGTAAGGATCATAGTGCTAAACAAGCAACTATAGCAATCCCACAGATACTATAGGTGAAGAGTAACTAACTCTATCCACTAGTCAAGCAAAGCAACTGAATAAGACGAACATTCATAACGATGCTCGCAAAACATACAAGTACCATTAGATGACTCAGTCTATCGGCAAACAATAACATTAATCGTAAGGCACAAGCTATTGCATCACAAGCAATTCATAAGCTACACATGATAAGCAATCATACGGTAGCGATTATATCACAAAATGTAATAACTAGCATAATGTAAATAGTATAAGTAATTGACTAGTATGAGAAGGTAGTTATTACTTAGCAAAGAACTGCGTAAGCAGTTTAACCAACTAGAGTAATGCCTCGACATACGTACATAGCTCAACGAGTAGCGTACCGAACTACCGAGCTAACAAGCAAGCAAGAATTCATGTCACAACACGCGTATCTCATAATCATGTGTGTGAGTTATATCTTGTCTCATTATGAGCAGGCCGTTGTGGGTACGCATAAGGCAAAACGTAGAAACAGTCGAGATCGATTCGGGGGTCCATTATGCTATGTATTTTATTGTACCCCGAATGACTAACTGAGTCCGCTCCTAAGGGGACGGCCAATGACCAAGAGAGTAAATCCCCAAAGACAAACAAAGGCCCAATGGATGTGCATTCGAACTTCTGCAGAAGTGACCTGAAGGATTTCCCCTAACCTTCGATGACTAGGGAAGTTAGATCTTTGCCTGAGATTGCCATTAATGACTGTCCATCGGAGTTTTGTACCATCCATCCTCTCTCTTGATGAACCGTCCCGAATGAGCACGACAGAGGGTTTCTTAACCGTCGTCCCATTCTACATGCTTTTGTCTTTCAACTCAATCGAACATCTTTCCTGTGAAGGCGCATGATTATCATTTACGTGAATTATACACGCCATTGCACGTTCGAGGCAACCATACACCTCTCATCCTACTCACCGCAGTACGCAACATACCTGTTCAAAAGTACGACCACGATGAGAGGGGTCAACCCATAGTGAAGATAGAAATGTCACTCTTGTGATCTCAAGCACATGCCATCGCATGTTCGAGGTAGACATAGACCTCTCATCCCACTCATCGTAATACGCAACGTACCTGTTCAAAAGTACAACCACGATGAGAGGGGCAAGGATCTCTCGCAGAAAATCCCTCAACGTATCTGCTTTCAAGAAGTCCACAATGAACTCATTCAAGTTCCAACCTATCGTGCTCAGGTCCTTAGACAATCGCAAGCATTCTGCCTATTAGGCAAAATCAACATAACAGGATATAGTTTAATGTGTCAATACATGTTTAGAGGTTACTACAGACCTCTCGTCCTACTCTTCGTAGTCCAAACATATCGTACGTGACTAAGGACACAACTACAAGAGGAGGAACATGGATTCCTCGAAAGAATCCAACAATACCTCCACGAAGGAAGGAAAGCACTACTATCTTGGTTGAACCAGAAAGCCTAGAAACTAGGTCTCGCATCAGAAGTAATGTAATGCCGATCTAGCGATGGCGCAAGTACCTCACTAGGATCCCCGCCCTACTCGTGCACAGGCTCCTAAACAAGGTTATCTAAGTCGTATCGGATAGATGAACTGAGGTTGTAACACACCTCTCCCAAATACATCGATTTGGGAGATCCGGCCGCTATCTTTGATTTACAAAACCATACATCTTTGAAAATAGGTTTGCACCTAAGACCATTATCTTTGGAGAACCGAAGTGCATAAGTGTGTGTCATGGCTTTTAAGACAAGTGAAACGATATACACTATACACTCAAAACTGCACTCAAGGAGTGCAAGCTAACAAATGGCAAACCCGTGCACATACTAATGCAATGGTAAATCGAGGGGTAAGACTCGATGGGCGAAGCTACACCGTGAGGGTAGAACGCTAGAGCTACACACGAGGTATGCAATCATACCTCGACCATCGAAACACACAAGCAGACAACTACGTAAGCAACTCACGAGATATGACATCCTAACTGACTAACAAGTGTAAAGGATGACTCACGAGGCATGGGGTTGCACCTCGATTAAATGATAAGCGTAAGCAAGTAAGGGAGCATACGACAGAGATAAGAATACATGCACGAGCAAAGCATATGCATGAAGTGCGGCAACAAAGTAAAGACGAACACATACGAAAGTAAGTGCACAACCATCATCACAGTACAAGAACGTAAAGTACGAAAAGTAAAGCAAGTAGCAAGGTCAGGGACCATAAGGCGCGGGGCAATAAAAGTAAATGCAGAAAGCAAAGTGTGGGAACGTAAAAGAGGACCAGGATGTCCTGGAGTAAAAAGACATACAAGTAAATGCTATGGCGCAAAGCGCGGGGCAACAGGAAAGTAAAGTACGAAAAAGTAAAGAGGACAAGAATCGCGAAACCGCGTCCTTCAGTTAAAAAACATGAAATGTAAAGACATGAATGAAAAGCCTAGGCACATATAGCGCATCCGCAACAAAAAGGAAAGTGCGAGAAAGTAAAGAGTACAAGGATCACGAAACCGCGTCGTTGAAGGTAGACATACATATATATATTATACGTATACATATATCATCCTCTTTTAGTTATCTTTTCTTATTTTAGCATTTATCCGTTCATTGTTCTTTCAAGCAAGAATCTCCTACCTTAAGGGGTTGCGGGTCCTCATACGCCAGTGGCGTAGGCAAGCGCAAGCTCGAGCTGGATCCACCGTTCAACCTGAAAAGCTTAGAACATTAGTATATGCCGTAATGTAAATGAGAAGCAACAAAGGCTGCAAGGCCTCTCGCAGGCTGCAGTGCTAGAGGCAGGGGCCTCAACCCTGCTCGGCAACAACAGCAGAGGCAGGGGGCAGGAGCTCCCTGTCTACCAGCATAGAGAAAGGCAGGGGAGGGAGCAGAAGCTCCCTACCACACCTGCCACAACGAGACATGCCACAACAAGACGGGGGGAAACACCCCCTGTCAGAACAGGATCTCGAACAGGGGCACCGCCCTGTTGGAAACGAAATAGGCAGGGGCTGTCGGTAGCAAGAACAAGGCAAGGTGGCAAAGCCCCTTGCCGGAGAACAAACACAGTGTAGGGGGCAATCCTCCTACTCGAAAGCATAAAGAAGATAGGGGGGCTTCACCCCCGCTGGGAAACCAAAGGAGATAAGGGAGCCTCGCCCCCTGTCGACAAAACGCAGGAGGCAGGGAGACAGAGCCCCCTGTCGAGGAGCAACAGAGGGTGCAGGGGGGCTCCGCCCCTGTAGGGAAAATGACTGAAGGCAGAGAGGCCTTGCCCCCTACCGGCAAAAAAAAAAGAAGGCAGGGGAGCAAAGCCCCCTGCCAAGAAGCAACACAAAGGCAGGGGGACATTGCCCCCTTTCGAGAAACAACAGGAGAACAGAGGGGCTCTGCCCGCTGCCAGGACAACAACATAAAGCAGGGGGCGAAGCCCACTGCCAAAAAACAAGAGCAACAACAGAGGGGCCTTTCCCCCTGCCGGGAAACAAAAGAAGGCAGAGGGCTTGTCCCCTACCGAACACAGGATTGGGTAGGGAGGCAAAGCCCCTGACAGAGGACCCCAAGAGGTAGGGGGCGAAACCCCTGCCGAAAAACAATAAAGCAACAGGGGGTGGAGCCCCCTGCCGACAAGAGGCGACGACAGGGGGCTCAACCCCCCTGTCGACCGACTGCAAAAAGGCAGGGGGGGTAACCCTCTGCCGACAAGAGGTGACGACAGGGGGCTCAACCCTCTGTCGACCAACTCCTCACAAAGGAGAAGAAAAGGAGGGGAGGGTTTTACCTCAGAAGATTGCAGCAACGGGGCTGTCGGAGGGGTTCTGGCGCAGCCGACGGGGTCGCGGGTGGAACGAGTCTGGAAAGGCGTCGAGGACAGGGAGTCGCCGATGCTCAGAGATCATCCATCACAACAGAGAAGAAGAAAAGGTGGCCGACAGCAAGTTGCCGACGTCGGCTCGAAGAGGGGAATGGCCGACGACTGCGATCACCGATGGGGAGCAGAAAAAGGAGATCGGGGGCTCACCGGAGCTCAAAGGGGGGAGAATCGCTGGTCGTCAGAGCTTAGAGGCCATCATCGGCACCGATCGCCGACATCCTGCGACACAGAGGACGAAGAGGGGAGGATCGCTGGTCGTCGGGGAGGCCTGCCGGACTAAGAGAGGAGGCGAACAGGTGGCCGGCGGCGAGTCACCGACGCTCGGTGGCCGCAGGGAGGAGCGAGAGGAGAACGGGTGAGGAGAGAGAAGGGGCGAGGGTTTTGGACCCTCGCCCGAGACGCCTGCGTCTTTTAAAAGACGCAGGTTCTCGAGGCTTCGAGAACCCGGGTCCGGGTTAGGCTCGGGTCCGGTTTGGACCTGGATTTGGGCCCGACACAACGGACCAAACCCCGACACGTGTCCGACACGTGCAGGGCACGTGTCTGACACGAGTCAGACGCAATTTTTTTTTGAATGGGCTATTACACTGGATCATTAGATTCTCTTGTGAGATCCAATGATAAACTCTAAATTCCTTATATAGATCAACATAAGGTTCCATATGTGAGACTACCAAAGCATCAGTCGTGGAGCTAAATCTTTGAAAATGAATTTCTTTGTTTTCAAGAAATTGAAAATGCATGCAGTGGTCTTCTCATGACATCATTACATGAAGTATTTTACAAAGACATTTGAATCGCTAGGTTGTTGCCATCTTTCCACAACATCTTAACTTTGAATTACCCCAACCAGTTTTAAAAGATAAGTTGGTAAAACAAAGAGAGTTGGAACTTGAAAAACAGATACCCTTCAAGAAGAAAAGGACATGCGCATGGGGAAGATAGTATCTACTGTGTCCTTTGATGGGGTCAGTAGTCATAGACAAGCCCCCACCAGCTCCAACCAAACGTCAACCATCTTAGTCCAAGTTTGTTAAAAAAGATATGAAATGTGCAAATTACAGCAGCAGATCTAATATTTTGGATATTTGAGCACAACAACTGCATTGGCTTCTAGAGCTACTAATGCAAAAGGAAAAGGCCAAAACCTGTTTTTTGCGAAATCACAAAAAACACTTTTCACGAACTTGCAAGACATTCTCATGTTCAGCTTTTTTGGATAAATAGTGAGAAAACTATCGATTTTCTATTTTCTGAAAGATATAATTGATCGACATGTATTCTTTTTGTGGCGTTTGTTGGTATAAAACCTTAGGTCTCCCTTGCCCACTATATACTACACTTAGCTTCGGCCTTGTGGCAAGGGATGCACACCCAGGGCTCCCAACTGGTGACGCCCCCTTCAACTTGGGACATCATAATCTGCTGCTTAGCCAAATAAGCAGAACCCTCATTAAAATGGTTCAATATTCTAGCAAATCTGTATAGGTTATATAATTTGTAAGAGTTTGAAGAGTTCTAAAGCAAAAAAAAGCCACTAGAAGCTTCTTAAGCTATAAAATTTTTCTTTATACCACTACAAAAACAGTAGTGGTATTAGGGATGTTAATGAATTGAATTTTGTTTAGTTGCATTTGGTAAGCTAAAATCATATCCGATTATAATCGAATATGGATACAGTTTTGGTTTTTTGCCACCAATTGAGGGATATCTGAATCTGTTCACATGTAAAAAAAAATGGATCTGGTATGAGCTTTTCACCAACTGAATCCGAATCTGAATTCAAATTCTTTTAGTCAACATCCTATTAGTTGAATATGGTATTGGCCGCATCCAATCTGAATCTGAACCGTTTACATTCTTAAGTGGTATGAACTATGAACACTGGATCAAACTTGCAAATATGGAAAGTTTGGACCTTCTCTTATGGAAGATTATAAAATGGCGCCGTCTCTGCCTCAAACCTTGGGGTCACAACTCAAAATTATATTTAGAAGGAGAAGCTTTCTCCACCAAATGTTAGGTATTTGACAGGGCCAAGTATTTTTACTTGAACAACTATTAAATGTAGAATTGGTGGTAAAGAGTCAAAGGAATCCCAAAACATTTTGTTATGTGAAAAAACACCAATTTCTTGGAGGGGGAGACATTCTACGACAAACACTCACAAAGGTGCAGAATCTTTTGCAAAGTTCTGTGACTTGATCCATTTGTGAGTGCACTGATCCATTTTAATCAGGTCCCAAACCCGACTAAATGAATGACACACACACACACACACACACACACACACACACATATATATATATATATATATATATATATATAGAGAGAGAGAGAGAGAGAGAGAGTTCTGAGCTTAACCTAGACACTAGGTGAGTTAGAACAAACGCTGACTCGAGCCACATTGGAGCCTTCATCTGAATTACAGCTTTGAAACTTTAGAATGTAATACTTGCTAAGAAAGCACTAGGTCAAACAGAAAAGAAACCTACTCAAGATTTGGAGGGGAGAGGGTGGGTCAACAAACCTTCAGGGAATTTTTAGGTCTCCTGAAGAAAAAGATGGCTAGATCCTTAACAATCAAAACCTAATCTGCCAACTCCAAAACAACCCAGTCCTCTTTCTCATCATTTGGTTGTGTATATAATGATGGGGTTGTCCTTTCATACAGCTATCACCCTCACTTCAGTTCTTTCTGCATGCCAAACATGGCAATGATGCCTGTCAACACAAGATTGTCCTTGATTTTCTTGTGCAGCTTAGTGTTTGTGCTTCAATGCTTAGTTTTGCATTACACTCCAGTCCTAGCACAAGAAGCCCATCACCACCACCACCACCACCATCATTTTCATCAACCTCAGCATCATGAGGCCTTATCCCAACTACAAGCACAAGAAGTTCACACTTATGAATTCATTGTATAGCATTTCTCTCTCTCTCTCTCTCTCTGTTTGTGGGAATGCTAACTAACCAAGTGCTGTGCTGGGGATGGAGATGAGCAGGTGCAAGCAACGCCAGTGAAGAGGCTGTGCAACACCCGCGAGATCATCACTGTGAATGGTCAGTATCCAGGCCAGTGTTGTGAGAGGCATACGCCTCAGTACCTGAAGCATACGCTTCTAAGGCGAAGCGCACGCTGAAGGTATTGAGGCGTTGCAGTGATGCGCCTAAGGTAAATATAAAAAAAGAAATCTGATTATTCAGGTAACTTTTATTATATGAAAGGCCACACCCCAAACAGTTGAAACATGTTAAGTCAATAGATTTCAGAAAAGTGGTATTTAAACAAAGGACCCATGTGTTTAGACATCCATTTATATTAACCAAAACAGCAAGAACTGCAAGTCAGTGTTGTGAGCGCCTCAGAGGTGAAGCGCAGGCTCAACGCCTCGCTTCGCCTCATCGCATTTAACAACCTTGATCCAGGCCCTACCATACAAGTGAGAAACGGTGACACCCTGGTCATCAATGCAATCAACAAGTCCAAATACAACGTCACCCTCCATTGGTGAGTTTGCAAAATTAATTAATTGGTTTTGGCCATTGATGCCTAATCGAATTGAATTGTGTATGCCACCAAAAATGCTGTGTGCTATTTGGAAAACGCTTGCATGACCCCACGTTGCGTCTCAAAATAAAGGTCCCAACAAAGGTGTGAGGACATGTGTATTATATGTATCAATCATCTGCCAAAAATCTGTTTTGGCTTTTTTATGAGCTCCAAAAACACGGCCACACAAAATTTGTGAACGGGCTTGATTTTTAAATTATTTCCTTTATCAACATGTAAGCCTTGCTATTTAAGAGGAGGAGCATGTCACTTTCCCCATTTCATGTGGGAAGATGAGTTAAACCCGAATTTTTTAACAGATATATTGAAGCTTGGATTATGTCAATATCTAGAAGTATGTTCTTTATTGAAAGTATCTGTCAGGTACGTCATGGGTGTATCACGTGCCATGTCCCTTATCGTGTCATGCCACCAAACATAGAGCCAAATGGCGTGTCCATGTGACAACAAAAAACATGCATATGGTCACGTAGAGCATGCATCAATGATTTCATTACAACTTCATATGCATCTATATTCTCTTCTGTAAAACATTTAAACTTCTACTTTTGGCTTTGTAGGCATGGTATCAGCCAATTCAGGACAGCATGGGCAGACGGGCCAGAGTTTGTGACACAGTGTCCAATCAAGCCAGGAGGTAGCTACACCTACAGGTTCACAATTCAAGGTGAGGAGGGCACCTTGTGGTGGCATGCCCATAGCTCTTGGCTCAGAGCAACCGTGTTTGGAGCACTCATCATTCGCCCAAAAGCTGGTGTGCCCTACCCTTTCAAGGAGCCTCACAGAGAAATCCCCATTGTGATAGGTACCAAACATCTCATTTCCTACCCTCATGATGACCATTATGCTATGTGATGATAGCCATATCGAAGATGGACCATTAGTACAAGGAAAGCACAAAGGCCAAGGGCTGCACAAAAGGCCGGGTAAGCTCAAGCCGTGTCGGGCTCGATGAATCATAAATGAGCCATGCTCAAGCACAAGCCCAGGCTCGGTGTATGATAACAAGCCAAGCTTGATCAGGGATAATCAGCCTGACATACTTATATCAGTATATAGATATCTTATGTCGTGTAGAAAGTATTAAAAAAAAAGCATGTCCTAAGGAGGCTCGCCTTATAACCAAATCCTGCACCCTTAACATACATTTCAAAAAATGTTTAATGAATTCAGTCAACTCGAGCCAAACCGAGTCTCGCTCAAGATGGCTCAGTTGAGCTTAAACAAGGCTGTTCAAGCTTGGATCAAGCTCGAGACCAGCCCAGGCTGCTCTTGTATGCAGCCCTAAACACCACTGATATAACAGGCCGCCATCAATCTATATCCATCATCATCATGGTCATCAAACAGCTGAAAGTTCTAAACATATAAAGCATTGCACTAATGCAACTGCTAATCGAGTTGCTATCATTATTATGGAAACAAACAGGGGAATGGTGGAACAGGGACCCAATTCAAGTTGTCACTCAAGCAGCAATTACCGGAGCAGCTCCAAACATCTCAGATGCCTTCACAATAAATGGACAACCTGGAGATCTGTATCCATGCTCAAGTGCAGGTGCATTAACAAATTGATTTTTTTTCTCCATCATCTACCTTCTTAGCATCTGAGATAATATGATTAATTAGACTGATTTGTTGCATATTGCATGGATCATTGACAAAATACTAGATACAACTGTCATTCCTGTTGAGAGTGGAAAGATCTACTTGCTCCGGATCATAAATGGAGGCATGAACACAGAGCTCTTTGTCAGCATTGCCTCACATGACATGACAGTAGTCGGCATTGACGCCTACACCAAACCATTCCAGACGAATGTGATGATGATAGCACCTGGTCAAACTACTGATGTTCTTGTCACTGCAAACCAAGCCCCCGGCCGCTACTACATTGCTGCACGGGCCTATGCCAGTGCCCAAGGTGTACCCTTTGATAACACTACCACCACAGCCATCTTACAGTACCAAGGCATCCCAGAAACAACTGCGCCAGTCATGCCAGCCTTGCCTGCTTACAATGACACCAACACGGCTACCGCCTTCACTACCAAACTCCGCAGCCTTAATTCAGCTGAGCACCCTGCTAAGGTCCCCATGACTGTTGATGAAAACCTCTTCTTCACTGTTGGCCTCGGGCTGATTAACTGCCCTCCAAACAGCAACTGTGGTGGTCCAAACAACACAAGGTTCACAGCCAGCATGAATAACGCATCCTTCAATCTTCCTAGCACAATATCCATCCTTGAGGCTCATGTCAAAGGAATTAATGGAGTTTTTACAAGGGATTTCCCAGCCACACCACCTGTAGTGTTTAACTACACAGCCATGAACGTGAGTAGAAACCTTTGGCAGCCAATTCCGGGAACCAAGGTGAAGCCGATCAAGTTTGGATCTGTGGTGCAGATTGTGTTCCAAGACACCAACATATTTGCAGCTGAGAATCATCCAATGCACATACATGGATACCAGTTCTATGTACTAGCAGAAGGATTCGGAAATTTCAATCCAGCCACCGACACAGCAAAGTTTAACTTTGTAGACCCACCCCTCCGCAGCACGGTTGGTGTTCCAGTCAATGGTTGGTCTGTTATACGATTTGTGGCCAATAATCCTGGTGAGTGAACACACACACACTGACCACCAGACATGCACAGTTTTCCTACCAACCTCGTGAGCTACTGTTTCCAAGAAACAGATACTATATATATATGGGGAAATATTGGCAAATAATGAAGGTAAGGAACTAATAATTAGAAATTACTCTTTTCTTCAAAAAATTTTGGATGTGATCTACATGGTTTGTTTAGTAGGAAACTTGTTTTGAATTAGGTGATTGTGACACAATTAGGTTTTTAAAGGGTTTCAAAAATCAATGGCCCACAATGTGCCAAAATTTCATAACTCAAAAGATCATGTTTTTACATCAGAAATGCAAGATCCAAGGCTTGATTCTTAGCAAGCAATCCATACTAAACACATCTATGTGGTTAGATTGAGTTGATACAACTTGCCCATATGATTTCTAACTCATTAGTTCCTTACCTTCATTAGTACCAAATATTTTCCACATATATATATATATAGTCACTAGAATGAAAACTAGAAATCTAGGCATTTTCAACACTTTTTTTGCAAATCCAACCACGTGGATGTGCTTGGCAATGTAAATTTGCTAGGAATCAACCATTGGATCATGTATTTTCGATGAAAAAAATACGATTTTTGAATGCTTGAATATTTATGAAGATTGTGAGCCATTGATTTTAAAGCCTTAAAAAAAATCTCTTGTTTATGCATCAGAATCAGATGAATTAAGAGCGGGTTCTTATAAAACCAAGCATGTAGATCACATCTATGCAGTTGCATTCAAGAGAAAAGAACAAAAAATCGATGAAAATCACGATTCACACATTAGTTCTCATATTCTAGTGAATATATATATATATATATATATATATATATATATATACTATGTCACATGGGTATGAATGCGGGTACGGGTGCAACACGGGTGCAGAGCAATTTCAAAAATTTTGGACACGGGGACACGACTATATATATATATATATATATATAGAGAGAGAGAGAGAGAGAGAGATCAATTTTTTTTAGTTTTTATACGTCTTTTGCTCTTAAAAATGGACAAAAATAGACTCAGTCAAAGTTGATCGAGTCCAAAATATGGACAGACTCGGCCCCGGTGCGTTGACCGAGTCCGACACTTGATTGACCGTGTCCGCCCCGTGTCGGGGCGTGTCGACCTTATAGCTGAGTCCGCCCCGTGTCGGGGCGTGTCGACGCGGATGTGTCGACCTTATAGCCGAGTCCGTGTGACTTAGTATATATATATATATATATATATATATATATATATATATATATATATATATATATATATATATATATATATATATATATATATATATATATAAAGGTTGACCCGCTCTAAACAGAAAACCATATTGGAGAGGATGAGACAGCAATGATTTCTACTTTCAAGTTTATCCACAGTGATGTCATAGTTGAGAAATTACTAATGATGGCTGCTGATATATGGTGCAGGAGCTTGGCTAATGCATTGTCATCTGGATGTACACATTACCTGGGGACTGGCTACTGTGTTACTGGTTGAGAATGGAATCGAAGAACTGGAATCCTTGGAGCCTTTACCAGAGGAATATCCTGTTTGCCTTGATTTCTAGTCGAACTATTTGCGCTGCAGTCATTAACCTCTACCATGATTGATTCCTCTGTTGATCGATGGATTTCTTTTGTTGGCTTATCTTTGTTTCCAATAAAATGGCTTTCTTCCCTTTAGCTGTTCTTTTCAGCATGTAGCTTAAATAAATGCAGTACCGAGTGTAATGTTCTGTTCTTTTAGTGAGAGTATTTCTGATCCTTCTTATTTTGTTTCATTAGAGGACAATATCAATCATCTCCGTAACTCAGTTCAACCCAAAGTCTTCCTGTTCTTAGTGCAAGTATATGCTAAAATTGAAATGTTCAACCAATGAATGTTCAGTCCTGTTAAGGGTTGAGTGGGATATAACCTTTTATGTAATTGGATATTTATTATCAAAATATGAAAATTACTGGCATTTCTCTACTCAGGCATGAATTTTATCAACTAATATATATAGAGAAATGAAAACCTACAAAATGGGCGCGGTGCTAAATGAAACATGCTATTGGATTTCCGGTGTTTTTTCAAAATTCTGATTACATAAATGTGATCTTCATGTTTTTACAGGAATCACTTCTTGGAGCATTTGATTCTGATGCATGGATAGTTTTTTATAAGGTTTCAAAAATCAATGGCCTACAATTTTCATAATTTTTCAAGGCTCAAAATACCATTTTTTTCATCCAAAATACATGATCCAAGTGTCGATTTCTGGTAAATCAATCATGTTGAACACATCTATGGGGTCGGAATTTTGAAAAAAAACACCACAAATCCAATATCATGTTTCATTTAGAACCGTACTCATTTTGTAGGTTTTCATTTCCCACACACATACAGAGAGAGAGAGAGAGAGCAGAAATCACAAAAGGCATACATATGATCCCTAGAGAGATCCAAAAAGCATGTGTGCTTGTGTGTGTGGCAAACTAGCATTACAAGCTCACATACGGCGAAACTTCTTTTACAAATACCAATACATTGACATGATAATGGACACCATAGTTCAATTATTGAGCTCCAACACCTATACAATGTCCATAAGTTCTACTAACTATCAGACAAAAAGGAAAAGTCCAATTGCTTGATATTATTTCTGTGGTATTTTCTACTCAGCCGAAAATGAACCATCTTATCCTCATGTAATTTAAAAGGACAAGAAAATGAGATTAAATTGCATCAGCTTTCTGGTGGTTGAATATTGCACACTTTCAACTGAGATACTTGGAATAAACTGTGAAACTTAAACAGAATCTCAGAGAAAACCATGATACATCAAAAAATTTACATTCTATGAATTATGAACAGTCTCAATGGCTTCCAGCTTACAGTTGACAATAATAAGCACGACCTCTTGCTTTGAAGGCTTCACGAAGATGACACTTCCAGTTAGAAAAGATGATCAACTGCCAGGAGATAACTTCCAACCAAGGCAAAGCATGCTGCACCACTACGAACCGTACGCAGACCTATCCCACGGAATAGGATACGCCTATCTGCTGGATGGATGCCAGAAAGTCTCTCAAACCAAGTTCCAGGTGGCCTCCATTTGAGAAATTTCCTTTCCATAGACATATACTGCACTCCAATAAGTAACAAATAATCAGCATGTGTTAGTGCATCAAGATGGTTATATAACTCGTATTTATCTAGCTATATTTTCATGGCTTCTTGCTTCTATCCTACATTACATTCAGCATTTCATACACAACACACTGTAAGAAACAATCCTGGTTGTGAAGCTATACCAGGTCCATTCCTGGTTGTGAAACATTCCTATTTATATACAAATGAGAGGGAAAGGGGGGCAGCCCAACTAGACATTGGGCGAGCACCCCAAATATGACCGTTGGGCGCAGCCTAATGCCTAGTTGGGCTGCCCAACAGCTATATTGTACAACATAAAAAAAAGGAAAAAAAGGAAATAAACTAAAATAAAAAAGGAAGCAATGTTCTTTTAGACACAATGAGCCTATGATCACACAATCCACAACCTTGCGTCCACACGAACAAGCTTCACTCAGATCTCAATATCGATGGCTATGATACCATGTAATGAAGCAAAAATACAAGAGAATGTCACTAAGGGTTTCAAGAGAACACAAATACAAAGAGGCCACTTATGGACCAAATACAATCTCACAAAGAAGATACCCACCAACAACTCATAAGAGAGAAGAATAAAATATATAATTTTGAATTAACCACAAATATGCTTCAAGAAGCATTACATACGAAATAAAGGAGGGTTCTATTTATAGAGTCAAGAATGAGAGATGGGAGGCAGTCCAGTTAGTCCTTGGACTGCCTCCAACGGTCATATTTATGACCGTTGGGAGCAGTCCAACAACTAGTTGGACTGTCCCAACAGCCATTGACTCAAAAACATAAAAATAAAAAAAAACAGAAAAACAGCAAAATAAAAAAGTGAAAGGACTGTGCAGCACCTACTAGGCTGTTCCTATTACAAGAGTGTACAGGAAAAATATTATATATATAATATACAAAATAATATATATATATATACATATTAGATAGATACAATATCTTAACAGTTTCTCACCGGATTCCAGCGTCCAACGACCAGCATTTCGCTTCAACAAACTCCACACTCCAACTGTAATGCCCGTAAAAAAAAAAATCCGTGTCGGACACGTGCCCTGCCCGTGTCGGACACGTGTCAAGGTTGGTCCGTTATGTCGGACCCGTATCCGAGCTGGACCCGAGCCCGAACCCGGCTTCTCGAACGATCGAGAAGCCTGTGACTTTAAAAAGTCACAGGCACCTCGGGCGAGGGGTAGAAACCCTCGCCCCTTCTCTCTCCTCTCCCGTCTTTGTCCCTCCCTGCGACCACCGACGCCGGCCACCGCCTTCATCCTGGGTGCTGCAGCCGCCGACGATCGTGCCTCCGACCACCAGCTCTCCCCGTCTTCGGCAGACACCAGCGATCGGAGCCACGGTGACTTCTGTGCATCGACGACCTCCCCGTCGCCGGCGATCGCAGTCGTCAACCATCTCCCCCTTCGAGCTCCGACGACCCGAGAACCCCCTCTTCGTCCCCTGTGTCGCAGGACGCCAACGATCAAGGCCGACGGCGGCCTCCGAGCTTCGGCGACCCACCACCTCTTATTTCCCCTGCGACTTCGTCGGTTGCGCCAAATCCCTCAACGTCGGAATCTCCACCTGCAGCACCGGTGAACTACCCCTGTCACCGTCTCCTCTTGCGTCGGTAGCCTCCGTCGACACCCTCTGTTCCCGACCATCGCCACCCTTGCCGAGGCAGCTCAGCCGACGTCCGCTGCTGCTCTCGTCTGTGCTCGCATTCCGGCATCGCTCATCGGCGACATCCCCTGTTGCCGTGGTCTCCCGAGGTAAACCCCCTTCTCCCTTTTTCTCCTTTGTGAGAGGTTGGTCGACAGGGGGGCTGAGCCCCCTGTCGTCACCTCTTGTCAGCAGGGGGTTAACCCCCCCTGCCTTCCTTTTGGAGTCGATCGACAGGGGGGGGCTGAGCCCCCTGTCGTCGCCTCTTGTCGGCAGGGGGTTCTGTTCCCCTTGTCCTTGCTAGGTCGGTAGGGGGGCTCCGTCCCCATGCCATTTGTCTTGTCGACAGGGGGTTCCTCTCCCCCTGTCCCTTTTGTGTTTTCTGGCAGGAGGCGAGGCTCCCCTTGCTTTTGTGTTTCTCGGTAGGGGGCTTTGCCCCCTACCTTCTTATGTTTGCCTGCAGGGGGCGACGCTTCCCCTGCATTTGTTTCCTGGCAGGGGGCGAGTCCCCCTGCTCCCTTGTTGTTTCCTGGTAGGGGGAGGAGCTCCCCCCTGCCTTCTGTTTTTCCTCAGCAGGGGTTGAAGCCCCTGCACCTCGGTTGTTCTCCGGCAAGGAGCTTTGCCCCCTTGCCTTGTTCTTGCTGCTTATCTCGTGTTCCGACAGGGAGTTGCGCCCCTGTCTTGATTCATGTTCTGACAGGGGGTGTTCCCCCCTGTCTTGTTGTGGCAAGTGTGGCAGAGAGCCTCTGCTGCCTCTGGCACCCTTGTCTGCAGGATGCAGAGTTCCTGCCTCTGCCTCCCGCAGGCAGGAGGCCTTGCTGCCTCTGTTGCTCTCTTCTGCAGGGAGCTCGCGTGTTTGGGGTCCGGTACCACTGCAGGTCTTACCAGACCCGCTTCTCGTTTATATTACGACATATACTAACGTTCCAAGCATCGCAGGTTGAACGGTGGATCCAGCTCGCCCTCCGTGGCTCAAACTCTTGTTTGCTTACGCCGCAGGCATACGAGAACCCGCAACCCCTTAAGGTAGGGGATTCTTGCGTGAAAGGACAATGAATGGATAAATGCTAAAATAAGGAAAGATAACTAAAACAGGATGATATATGTATACGTATAATATATATATGTATGTCTTTACCTTCAAGGACACGGTTTCCCGATCCTTGTCCTCTTTACTTTCTCGCACTTTCCTTTCTGTTGCCGCCGCGCTATATGTGCCCAGGCTTTTAATTCATGTCCTTATATTTCATGTCCTTTAACTCAAGGACGCAGTTTCGCGATCCTTGTCCTCTCTACTTTTTCGTACTTTACTTTTCTGCTGCCTCGCGCTTTGCGGCATGTCATTTACTTGTGTATATCTGCCTTTTTACTCCAGGATGCAAATCTTGGTCCTCTTTTACATTCTCGCACTTTGCTTTCTGCATTTACCTTTATTGCCCCGCGCTTTATGTGCCATGGCCTTACTACTTGCTTTTGCTCTTCGTACCTTAGTTTTTTGTTGCTGCCATACTTCTGTTGCACTTACTCTTTGTATGTGTTCGTCCTTACTTTGCTGTTGCACTTCGTGCGTGTATTCTTATCTCTGTCGTATACTCCTTTACTTGCTTACGCTTATCGTTTAATCGAGGTACAACCCCATGCCTCGTGAGTCATCCTTTACACTTGCTAAGTCAGGATAGGATCCCATACCTCATGAGTTGCTTACGTAGTTGTCTACTTGTGTGTTTCGATGGTCGAGGTATGATTTCATATCTCGTGTGTGGCTTGTGCGTTTTGCGCTCGAGGTGTAGTTTCGCACATCGAGTCTTGCCCCTTGATTTGTCTTTGTATTAGTATGTGCACGGGTTTGCCCCTTGTCAGCTTGCACTCCTTGAGTGTAGTTTCGAGTGTATAGTGTATATCGTTTCACTTGTCTTAAAAGTCACGACACACACTTATGCACTTCGGTTGTCCAAAGATGATTTAGGTGCAAACCTATTTTCAAAGATGTATAGCTTTGTAAAGCAGAGATAGCGGATGGATCTCCCAAATCGATGTATTTGGGAGAAGTGTGTTGCAACCTCAGTTCGCCTATCCGATACGACTCAGTTAACCTTATTTAGGAGCCTGTGCACGAGTAAGGCAGGAATCCTATTGAGGTACTTGCGCCATCGCTAGATCGGCGTTACATCACTTCTGATGCGAGACCTAGTTTCTAGGCTTTCTAGTCCAACCAAGATAGTTGACGCCTTCTTTTCTTCGTGAAGGTATTGTGGTTGGATTTCTTACGAGAAATCCATGTACCTCCTCTTGTAGTTGTATTCGTGAAGATATGTTTGGCCTACGAAGAGCAAGACGAGAGGTCTGTAGTAACCTCTAAACGTGTATTGGCACATTAAGTTAAATCCTTTTATGTTGATATTCGCCTAATAGGCAGAATGTTTGCGATTGTCTAAATGACCCAAGCACGATAAGTTGGAACTTGAATGAGTTCACTGTGAACTTCTGTAAAGCAGAAGTGTTAAGGGATTTCCTGCGAGAGATCTTTACCCCTCTCATCGCGGTTGTACTTTTGAACAGGTACGTTGCGTACTACGATGAGTAGGATGAGAGGTCTATGTCTTGTTAGAAAGTGACTTTGAATACATTAGGTTCAATAATGAACCCATACACATGCACACGAAGTGCGAATATACCCACTCAATGGAACAACACAAGCACATCATGTGCTAATACATAAACCCATAAAAGGGGTAAATATGACTTAAAGTCATAAGTTGAATATTATTGAGGAAAAAGGAAGAAGAGGGTAAAAACCCTATACAATGGAGCATAAGCTCCTACAAGGAGTACCAAATACAAAGGGAAGAGCCCCTATATATACACTCTCAAAGGGACCACCTTGGGGGCTCCCAAAGGAGACGTTGGAGAGCCCCCAACGATCACATTTGTGACCGTTGGGGGCTCCCAACGTCTCTATTGGGAGGCCCCCAATGTGGTACAAAAATCGAAAATAAAAAAAACAAAAATAAAAGAAATTACAATGCATATTCCAATTGGAATATGCGTAAAATGACAAATTACAGAAATACCCTTGAGGGTATTTTAGGAAGAGAAAATATATATATTTATATATATATATATAAATAGAGATACGTATACATATATATATGTATACGTATCTTTATATATATATATAAATATATATATGTACATTTAAGGATTATATTTCAACATACATATATGTGTATGAGTACACATATTTTAACACCCCCCCTCAAGCTTTGCGTGGGGAAATGAAAAGATTGAAAAAAGAGTTAAGACTCCAAGAGGCTTTGGTAAGGATGCTATTGAATCTTGTAAATGCCTTCCTCCAATTGTCTTCTAATGGTGAACTCATTTCCCGATCCATCCAGGGTACTTCTTTTTATCCTATCTTCAAGCTTCTGTAGAATAACATCAAAAAAACAAGTAAAACATATCTTTGCACTTTACTCAAATGGAATATTTCTAACAAGCTTAATTGAAACCATATCGGATGACACATCCGCAAAACAATGGTGCAAAATTATAACTTATGCATAGAAATTTGAAGCACATGATAGGATAATTATTTTAGCATGAAAAGTAAATTTAGAAAACCAAAGTTTCAAAATCATACATCATGTTAAAGAGTGAGCGGAAACAAATTATGCGGAAATGAATTGCAAGAATGCATAATGCATTCATAAGGTCCAACATTGGACAAACATAACCCCATAATGGGGATTAACACAATGGTCCCCTAAGGGACACCACAGTAAGCCTACGAAGAGGCATAAAGGAATCATTAATGAACATGCTTCAAACATGTAATGAAGTGCCAAACAAGAGAAACGAAGTTTCCAAGCAAACTTTAGACAAAATAAACACAAAGAGTTCACAAGGTTTTAAATCCATTTACGAGGCAAAACGAAGAGTGTTATTTGAGTAGAGAATCTTACCCATTTAGGAAAATCTCACTCAATTGACAAAAAACACATTTTGCATACAAAAGTGGCCAAAAAACCTTAAGCACTTAATATATAGATTAAATGCCAAAAAATCAACTTGATTTTAAAAATATGCATATAAAAAATATGATTCACTTGAATATCTTAAAACACAAGTCATGAATGAAATTTTGCAAATTTCAACAATAGTTCATCCATTACAAACAACTACCTCATTAGTCCTCCAAAACCCATAAATCAAGTGTATAAGCTACTAAGTCACATGGGTGCGGGTGCGGGTACGGGTGCGGGTGCGGGGATTCGGCACTTCCAAAAAACCCGGGTGCGGGGGTGTGGCAAAAAAAAATTAAAAATATATATATATATATATATATAAGGGGTCTGGGTTCCCCCGACGCGGGTCCTGGGCAAGGCCGTTCTATATCTTATTACCCACAATAGGGATTGTACCGCCTCCAGCCATCTTTTCTACTTTTACATTTTTAGATTTCTTTATGACATATAATAAGATATGTCAGTTCTTTATGACATATAATAAATGTCAGTGCATCACGTGAAGTGGAGGGGATTTTGTGTTTTGCGCTTTTTCCTTCTGGAAGTGGAGGGGAGACTAGTTGGGGACAATTAGTTAGTGCATCAGGTGAAGGAACTTTGGTTAGAGTCCCCAACCCTGGTTGGGTGCAACACTCGAGACATGTAAAGGGTTAATGTGATGTGATTTGAAGTAATAAGGGGCAGCAACGTTAGCTTTACTAATTTGTCCCAAAGGCCGAATGTTGGAAGCATGGGGGGAGATTGGTTGAGCATCAGAGACGGGCAGTAGTAGCGCAGGCACAGCAGGGAGCTTTGCAGACGCAGCAGCAAGAGCCTTGGCCGTGAATGATTCCCTTTAGGTTGGTGGCTTCAAAGGAGAGCTGAAGAGAGGGAAGGTATTAGTCCGGCGCCTCAAAAGCTGTCTCGCACCGACGCGTTCCCCTTTAGGATGCCTCCCTTCTCCCGTTGTGACAACAGCCCCACCTTTTATAACAGTGAGGGCAGGTTGAGCGATTTATACGATGTCCCCGGTGGTGCAGTTGCAGCAGGAGCTACTGCAACAATGACTCTGCAACCTTTTCCTATTGCCTTCAAATCCCCAGGTATCAACTCTAAAACAACACCCCTTCCAAAACACCCTTTGCATTTTTCCGGCACCTCTGATTTGTCCAAAGAATCACCCTTGTACCATTTCATAGGGCAAACTAAAAAAAAAAATCAAAAAAATGTATCAAAATGACACTGGGTGCGTTGACCGCAACCAGGGTCGTGTTGACCGCACCCGCGTCGAGTCGCGTCGACGCGGGTGCGGCACCTGCTTTGCCGAGTCCCTGTGACATAGATAAGCTACTAGATCAAGAATAAAAAAAATGACATTAAAGGCCAAAGACACATACAAAGGTGTGCAAAAGAACCTCTTGTCTACATATAATAATACTTGAAATGAGTGCATCTACGACAAGAACAAAAGAATACACGCCAACATGGACCAAAAGCATCTCTTGTCTACGTAAAAATACACGCAAAACCAAGTATGTTCAGCTACTAGAATAAGAGTAACAAGCCAACCATGGGCTAAAACACAATACATCTCTTGTCTACATAAGATGGCACTTGAAATGAGTGAAATAAGTCAACCATGGGCATACATTTCAGCGACTAGAACAAGGACACAAACACCAATATGGACTAAAATCACACACCATGGTGTGAATCAACGTGCCTTGTCTACATAAAATAACACTCAAGACAAGTGTGTTCAGCTACTAGACCAAGAGAGCAAAAGCCAACAAAGGGCTACCAACACACGAAGGTGTAATAAAATTCTTGTTTACATATGCTGACACTTAGATAAGGGGCATAAAAGGAGAAGACTTTTGAGGTAATAAAACTTGTAATGACAAACATACAAATAAAACCTTGAAACAATATTCTTCAAAAAGAATACCCATAACAATATCATTTTGGAATAAATGTGTGAATATACACACACCAAGAACACTTGTGCACAAAAGCACAAAACATAAATGTGCAAATGCACTCATATGATTCATAAACAATAAAAGGTTGGGCAATAATCCCCAAAACCTTGATTTTAATATACCTTAAAACATTTAAGGTTTTAAACACCATATATTCATCACATTTACATATAAATGAGAGCATCCATTAGATCAATGGCCAAAAGAGAAAAAATGAGTGGCACACTCATAATTAGAGATCATATAACAAATCATTTTAGAGTCCCAAGGTGCCCATAACTCACCTCAACAACCATCTATAATATGACAAGTGGACAATCTAGAATGATATAACACGAGGTGCCCATAACTCACCTCAACAAACATCTCTAATAAAACAATAATAAGGCCAAACAAATGATGCATTAAATAACATGTGATGGACAAATATAAATGCCACAAAAAGGCAATAAACACTTTATGAATCATTTTTCAAAGAAAAGAGGACCGATTAAAAATTGAATCAAAGGTCCAATATAATCAATCACAATAATATGCTTTATAACAACAATTTTGCATAAATCTGAATTATGCTTAATCTTCAAAAGAAGTCATTTATACAAAAAAAGACTTATTATGCAACTAACACAATTTATGAAATATTAAGCAACATCATGCGTAAGAACCGATTTGGAATAATCAAAAAGTCAAAAACAAGCCTCAACTATGATAGATATAAAGTGCAATTAAATACACACCAAATGATAATAGATACACTTTTATGCAATGCAAGATTTTTAAATGACAATAATCTTGAATGAGCAAATAACAAACTTAGGCCAATATAAGCATTCATAAAGATGGTGAAGTTTGAAAATCTTATGAAATCCACTAATGTAACTTAAAAAATGATGCTCACAACCAATCTTCTCACAACAACCATGAAATCTTCATAAAAGAGTATATACTCACAAGAAGATTATAAGGACCGAAAGACTCCTTAAAGAGAGCGCAAAAAACACACAAAATTCCCAAAGAAGGGGGAAACTCCACTAAAGTGGGAGAAATCCCAACAAAGAAGAATAATAGATTTATTAAAAAACCTTATGATAAAGTAAGATTGTACTATGGCATAAATCTATAAAATTAAACATTTATCGAGGAAAAATTCAAAACTCTTAAGTTTTATAAAAAAACATGACTTAATAGATTATTACCAACTCCTAATGCAATAAGTAGGCAACAAACATTAGTGAAGACCATAAATTTTATAATGAGACAAGCTCTTTAAATCAAATTGAAAAATCTTTTAAGAGTATAAAGATGCAAAGAAAATCACCATATTCTATAAGACCATTTTAAAACTTAATTCAACCGAAAAAAAACCTTCTTAATTAAATGTTTCTCATATAAAAAGGACACATTAGGAAAGTGAATCAAAACTTATTAAGGAATTTTTCATATATGTCAAGCATTTTTCAAAAAAACTACACTTCACAAACATTTTAATCTTAACGTACCTTTCTTTAAAGACTTACCATTCATATAAAAGGTATTCTTATAAACAAAGTTAGGTTTGAAATATAAATTCAAAGCTCCAATGGTCATTAATTTTTACTGACTCATTAAAGCAAGTTTTGAGCAATCATATATCTAATTTTTCGCCAAACAAGTTATCATTTAAATTTTTTCAAAGAAAAACATACGAAAAAGTATGTATACGAAAAAGATTCAATAGAGTATCAAGTAACTCAAATTTTTATAAAAAGACATAATGACAAAGAGTACACATAAAAAAAGAACATATTAAATTCTTCATACAATACTTAAAGAAATAGAATGCATACCGAATAACTTTAAGAAAGAAAAGAGAGAGAAATGAATACTTCACCATTTTTCTTTAAAAATTTCTTGAATACCACGCTTCCCGATGCACCAAAGAGCAACTCGATCTCAACCGAGCTCTGATACCATGTTAGAAAGTAACTTTGAATACATTAGGTTCAATAATGAACCCATACACATGCACACGAAGTGCAAATATACCCACTCAATGGAACAACACAAGCACATCATGTGCTAATACATAAACCCATAAAAGGGGTAAATATGACTTAAAGTCATAAGTTGAATATTATTGAGGAAAAAGGAAGAAGAGGGTAAAAACCCTATACAATGGAGCATAAGCTCCTACAAGGAGTACCAAATACAAAGGGGAGAGCCCCTATATATACACTCTCAAAGGGACCACCTTGGGGGCTCCCAAAGGAGACGTTGGAGAGCCCACAACGATCACATTTGTGACCGTTGGGGGCTCCCAACGTCTCTATTGGGAGGCCCCCAATGTGGTACAAAAACCGAAAATAAAAAAAAACAAAAATAAAAGAAATTACAATGCATATTCCAATTGGAATATGCGTAAAATGACAAATTACAGAAATACCCTTGAGGGTATTTTAGGAAGAGAAAATATATATATTTATATATATATATAGAGATACGTGTACATATATATATGTACACGTATCTCTCTCTCTATATATATAAATATATATGTACATTTAAGGAACATACATATATGTGTATGAGTACACATATTTTAACATGTCTACCTCGAACATGCAATGGCATATGTTTGAGATCACAAGAGATGTTTCTATCTTCACTATGAGTTGACCCCTCTCATCATGGTTGTACTTTTAAACAGGTACGTTGCATACTGCGGTGAGTAGGATGAAAGGTGTGTGGTTGCCTCGAACGCGCAATGGCGCGTATAATTCACATAAATGATAATCATGCGCCTTTACAGGCAAGATGCTCGATTGGGTTGAAAGACCAGAGCATGTAGAATGGGACGGTGGTTAAGAAACCCCCCGTCGTGCTCATTCAGGACGGTTCATCAAGAGAGGATGGATGGTACAAAACTCCGATGGACAGTCATTAATGGCAATCGCGGACAAAGATCCGACTTCCCCAGTCATCGGAGGTTAGGAGAAATACTTCAGGCCACTTCTACAGAAGTTCGGATGCGCATCCATGGGCCTTTGTTTGCCTTTGGGGATTTACTCTCTTGGTCACTAGCCGTCCCTTTAGGAAGCGGACTCAGTCAGTTATTTGGGGTATAATAAAATACATAGCATAATAGACCCCCGAATCGATCTCGGCTGTTTTTACATTTTTGCCTTGTGCGTACCCACAACGGCCTGCTCATAATGAGACAAGATATAACTCACACACATGATTATGAGATATGCGTGTTGTAACGTGAATTGATTGCTTGCTTGTTAGCTCGGTAGTTCGATACGCTACTTGTTGAGCTATGCACGCCTGTTGAGGCGTTACTCTAGTTGGTTAAACTGCTTACGCAATTCTTTGCTCAGTGATAACTAGTTTCTCATACTAGTTATTGCTTATAACACTAGCATTATGCTAGTCGTTACATATTGTGACATAACTGCTACCGAGATATGCGTGTTGTAACGTGAATTGATTGCTTGCTTGTTAGCTCGGTAGTTCGATACGCTACTTGTTGAGCTATGCACGCCTGTTGAGGCGTTACTCTAGTTGGTTAAACTGCTTACGCAGTTCTTTGCTCAGTGATAACTAGTTTCTCATACTAGTTATTGCTTATAACACTAGCATTATGCTAGTCGTTACATATTGTGACATAACTGCTACCGTATGATTGCTTATCATATGTAGCTTATGAATTGCTTGTGATGCAATAGCTTGTGCCTTACGATTAATGTAGTTACTTGCCGATGGACTAAGTCATCTAATGGTAATTGTATGTATGGCGAATATTGTTATGAATGCTTGTCTTATTCAGTTGCTTTGATTGACTGTTGGATAGAGTTAGTTACTCTTCACCTTTAGAATTTGTGGGATTGCTATGGTTGCTTGTTTAGCACTATGATCCTTACTGCTCTTGTATGTAGCTATTTGCTTTACTAGAGCTTTGCTTACTCCACAGCACATTTTGTCAGATCTGCTAGTCTTGCTTTTTCCTGCTTGATCTAGCGATTATCTTGCTTATTGCAGCCTTTGTTCTTTTTTGTCTTTTGCACACCTACTAGTCTGTTGTGAGACAGGCGGTGAACAAGTTATACAGCTTGCGATGACACGATGTCGTGATGCGTTCAAGGCTAGACCCCTTTCCTGACGTTGCACTCCTGGGGACACTTTTGATAGATATGGTATAAAGTTTCTTTGAAAGTATTTATTCTGATTAGAACTCTGGATTACTAAAACTGTATTACCAAAACGTGGTTCTTCTTTTCATTTCAATAAAATGTATATTCGAATTGCAAATCGGTTTATAAGGGGAAGATTGCATGTGTTGTAATGAGCCCAAAGTCTAGGGATTTGCTCTTTTAAACCTAATCTTCCGCTGAACTTCTGTTTCAAACTCTGATAAATGATTGATTTCAAAGCTTTCAACCTTTCTCATAAAAGGTTTCAAGTCCACAATTTTGGGGCGTTACACCAACCCCAGTGGATCAACACCACGGAGGCTCAATCCGACCTCTGTAGGGCAAGAGAGCTCCCCAAGTTATGTGGATCTACCCAACAACTCTAAAATATTGTTGGAAAAGGAAATATAACTGCTTGCAAACTTCTCAATTCAAAAACTTTCCCAATTAAGCAAAAACAACCAAATCAACACCCAACTATAGATTTAATGACATCAAATTGATAATCCATGCTCAAATAACTCAGATTCATAGGCCAATCAACCAAAATGAAGCATCAAACACCAAAAGCATCCATCTAAATGTAATGAAGTGCCAAATGAGAGAGGCGATATCTCCAAGAGCAAGCACGAAAGCACGCACATACACAAGAAGCCACTAATGGGCAAGATTGCAACAAACCATAAAAAGTGGTAAAACACACAAAATAAGGTAAAATATATTTCACTCACATAAGGCTTCACAAGAAGCTTTAAGAATACATGGGGCCAAGCCCCTTATTTATACACAATAAGGGACCCAAGGAGGGGCTCCCATAGAGTCGTTGGAGACCGTTGGCTCCAACGGTCATATTTATGACCATTGGAGGGGTCCAACGACTCTATGTGGACCCCTCTCAACCAATAAAGAAAGAAGAGAAAAAAAGGTAAAAAGAAAAGAAAAAGAAAAGAGAAAAAGGAGCATATCTTTTAGGATATGCGTATACAATGTGAAAAGACTAATTTGCCCCTATTGAGTATTACAAAAGAAATATATATGTAGATAGACACATAGACATATATATATATATATATATATATATATATATATATATATGTGTGTGTGTGTGTGTGTGTGTGTGTAACATATTTTAACACCCCCCCTCAAACACCAGGTGAGATCACCGAGAGTTTGCTAAAGAGAAAGTAGAAACAAGGCGATGACAAAGCTTTGGTGAAGAAGTCCGCCAACTGGTACTCGGTAGGAACATATGGTAGTTGAATGGTGCCCCGTAAAAATTCATCACGAACATAATGACAGTCCATCTCGATGTGCTTTGTTCGTCCATGAAAGGTGTGATTGCTGACAATGTAGATAGAACTCTTGTTGTCGCAGCACAACTTCGAAGGAGTTGAGAATGAGATGTCTGTATCTTTAAGCAAACTTCTTAACCATACAATCTCAGTGGTGGTAGTGGCCATCGCACGATACTCTGCTTTTGTAGAAGAGAGAGAAACTTTTTGTTGCTTCTTACACCTCCATGAAATAAGTGACTCTCTAAGAAACACACAATAACCTGTAGTGGAAATACGATCATTGGGGTTACCCCCCAATCAGAGTCAGTATAGGCAAGTAAAGTGAGAGGTGAAAAAGAGGGTAAGAATAATCATTTAGTTATGGTCAGAGTTACCGGAAGCGCCTAGGTAAAAGGGGAAGCGCGCTTCGGAAGTGCGAAACATCGCGCTTTCAAAGCGTGAGGGAAAGTGTCCCCTTTTTTGAGAAGCGCACTTCCCTTTTATGGAAAGTGCGCTTCCCCCACGCTTCCCCATTTTTTTCATTTTTTTCGCTTCCCTCTCGCTTCCGGTTTGCTTCCTAGGTCACTTCCGAGACGGTTCGTAATTTTCTTCTAAGTGGTCCTATGCTTCCCCGCTTCCTAAATTTTTGAAAGTGCCTCGCTTCCCGCTCCCGCTTCCTCGACTGGTAACTCTGGTTATGGTGCTTTTCAAATATCTGATAATCCTCGTGACTGTGGCCATGTGAATGGTAGGAGCAGTTTGAAATTAGCTTGCACTATGAACGGCGTGGGATCTGCTAAAAGAGTGCCATCACTGGCTCTCATCTTGGCGTTGATAACTTCTGGAGTCTCCACCTTCTTGTCATCAGTCAGCCTAGACCGGGCAATAATGTCGGAGGCAAGCTTCATCTGAGAGAAAACATACCCCTTGGGGAAGTATGCAACTTCAATTCTTAAAAAGTACCTTAGAAAACCAAGGTTAGACATATCAAAATTTTCTTTGAGAGCATTTTTAATAAGGTCAATACCCTTTTTGTCATTACCTGTGATAATCATGTCATCAACATATAGCAACAAAATTGTTATGTACTCATTAGAAGTTTTAACAAACAAAGCAGTATCAGTGTAACATGAGGAAAAACCATTATCAAGAATTACTTTGCTAAAAAGATCATACCAAGCTTTTGATGCTTGTTTAAGACCATAGAGAGCTTTATTTAACTTTAGAATATTTCCTTTACCAATTTCAAGACCTGGCGGAGGATCCATAAGAACTTCTTCACATAGACTTCCATTTAAAAAGACATTTTTAACATCAAGTTGATATATCGGCCATTGCTTAATAGAAGCTAAGGCAATCAATGTTCACACACTAGTCATTTTAGCTACTGGAGCAAAAGTTTCTTCATAATCAATCTCATATTCTTGGGCGTAGCCTTTTGCAACCAAACGAGCTTTATATCTTTCTAGAGATCCATCACATTTGGTTTTGACTTTATATACCCATCTACACCCAATTGCCTTTTTTCTAAAGGTTGACGAATAATGCTCCAAGTTTGGGCTTTGTCAAGAGCCTCTAATTCAATTTTCATGGCTTCAATCCAATGAGAATGATCTTTGGCTTCTTTAAATGAAGTAGGCTCATCATACGAATGTATCAACATGAGGCAAGTCCTATAATTAGGTGAAAAAGATTCATAAGACACAAATTTTTGTGGTGGTCTACTATTACGAGATCTCCTGGGTGGATCAATAGGTTCTTCTAAAGAGAAGTCTTGAGAATATCTCTCAAGAGCAGGTTGATGTTCATTTCCTAACCGTCGGGTATATATATTTATATCATTAAGGTTCTCATTTTGAGAAACATTACCATGTTGTGGTATATCATTATGATGTAAATTGCCATCACAAGTATCATCGCAAATAATTGCATCAGGGGGCTCAATTCTAGGAGCTAAGTCAAATAGGAAGAAATAATCAATGTCTTCTTTAGATGTGTGGATATCAAATCCATTTTGTTCTGCAAGAAAGTTTACATTTCTTGATACATAGAGTTTATTGTTTCGAATATCATAGCATCTATAGCCTTTTTTATTTTCACCATAGCCAATGAACACACATTCAAGAGCTTTGGGTGACAATTTATCTTGTCCTTGAACAAGCACAAAGCATTTACATCCAAATATCCTTAGTCTATTAAAATCTGGAGTAATTTTAAATAATTTTTCAAAAGGTGATACATTTTTTAAAGAAGAAAAAGGCATACGATTGATAAGATATGTTACGGTAAGAAGAGCTTCGGCCCAAAAGTTTTTAGGAACATTTTTAGAGACAATAAGTGTTCTTGTAGTTTCAATTAAATGTTTATGTTTCATTTCCGCAAGATCATTTTGTTGTGGAGTTTTAGGACAAGATCGTTGGTGCAAAATTCCATTTCACCTCAAGAATCGGATCTAAATATAGCTATATTGTTTTGAAATTGATTTTGAATAAGAACATGAAATTCTTTAAAATTAGTGAAGACATCGAATTTGTTTTTAATAATGTATACTCATGTATATCTAGTAAAGTCATCAATAAAAGTAACATAGTAAGAATATCCTTCTTTGGACATAACGGGTTTCAAAAGGTCTTTTTGACACAAAATTACTATGCGAATACGAAAGCGAATGAAGCTTTCCAAGAATACAATCATTGCATGTAAATGTATTTGTATTACAAAAAAATTCCAAAAAAAGAAAGAGATACAACTTAGAAATACTAGGATGTCCAAGCCTCTTATACCAAGTCTCAATATCTTTGGATTGAATATGATTACAAAATGATTTGGATGGCAACGACAAAAAATCCATATAATAAAGATCCCCTCTTCTATGGCCTTGCCCAATCCGCTTCCCGGACTGGACATCCTGTATATAGCAATGGGTAGGTGAAAAAGTGACATCACATTCAAAATCGGTAATTTGAGAAACGGAAAAAAGATTTAAATTAAGTTTTAGAATAATTCGGATTTTGGGAACAAAAAAATCTTTGTTTTGGTCATAAGATTTCTCAAGGTTTTCAATAGGGGTGGCAATTTCTGACACGACCCGCCAACCCGCCTCTTAGGCGGGTTCGGGTTGGGCTTAAGCCAACCCGTTTAATAAACGGGTCGACCTGTGTAACCCGTTTATTAAACAGGTCGGGTTCGGGTTGGGGGTATGCCAACCCGCCAACCCGGCTGACCCGTTTAATAAACGAGTTAGGCGGGTGGGTCAACCCGCCAACCCGTCTGCCCGACCCGTCAACCCGCCAACCCGACCCGCCAACCTGCCTACCTGCCAACCCGACCTGCCAACCTGACCCGCGAACCTGAAAACCCGTTTACTCGACCCAACCCATTTATTAAATGGGTTGGCGGGTCGTGTCGGGTTACCCGTTTATTAAACGGGTCGGGTTCGGGTTGAGGTATGCTGACACGCCAACCCGACCCGATTGCCACCCCTAGTTTCCAATGCCTTCAACATCCAAGGTTGTTCCATCGGCGGTGGAAATATATGATTTGAATTTATTGAGACTTGGTTTTAACAAAAGTGATGCATTTGGAGTCATATGAAAGGAGACACCCGAGTCAAGAATCCAAGAGGTCATACCTGGAAAAGATGAGATGGCAGCACCGAAAGTGGAAGGTGAGGAGGATGATGTAGAGGAATTCATCTTTATAAATTATTGAAGAGTTTCAGTAAGATGAGCGATGGACTCCTTTATGTCTCCATCCTTCTTTGAATCTTCATTTGTGTTTGGAGGAATTTCACCAACGGAAACCACCTTCTTCTTGAATTTGGGGCAATCCGGACGAATATGGCCTGATTCATTACAATTATGACAAATAATTTTTCTTCCTCCACCACCATTATTCTTCCAAAAATGGGGTGGTTTATATGATCTTACATTGTTGTCGGGTCTAGACACGGCATGAACTTCATCAACATTTCTTTTCAAGGCCAAACAAATTTCTTCTTGACATAAGTCGGCCAAAATGTCACTTAGAGGAGTAGAAGCCCTATGAAATAGGGATCCTCTAAGTTGTTCAAATTCGGGATGAAGCCCATGAATAAATTGAAAAAACCTCTCTTTTTCTATTTGCTCTTGCCTAATGGCAATAGCACTACCTTCCCATTGAGGTTCGAGAAGAACAAGTTCATCCCATAAAGAAGATAGGGTACTATAATAGTCTTTAATACTCATATCACCTTGCTTGGTAGCTCTTACCTTCTCTTGTAGAAAGAAATGCCTAGCAAGGTATCTTTGAGTGTACATGCCTTTCATAAAGAACCAAGCTTCATTAGCCTTCTTGAATTTAGCAAGATTTGCACAAATCTTTAATTCAACATTATTCATGAGCCATGCTAAAATTTTAGCATGCTCACTTTCCCAATCTTTCATTTTTGAAGAGAAGTCAAGAATAGCCTTCTCTTTGTTTAATGCTCTTTCCTCGTTTCCTTCAAGCTTAATTAACTTCAATTGTGGTTCCGAAATGGTTTCACACACATAACCCCAAAGTTTTTTTTACCTTTGAGGTTATTTTCCATAGCGGCCGCCTGTTAGAAAACAACGGGTTCGATAATGAACCCATAAATGCATACTAAAGGTGCAAATACACAAACCCACTAAGGGGCAACCAAAAGCACATAAAGTGCTAAACCCACAAAGGGGTTAAGCCAAAAGGCTAAAAGAATATCTCTTTATTATGAAAAATAGGGTAAAAACCCTTTTATAATGGAGCTAAAGCTCCCTCAAGAATGTCGAATTACAAGGGGGAGACCCCTATTTATAATACAAGAGAGGAGCCACATAGGGGGCTCCCAAAGGAGTCGTTGGGAGCCCCCAACAGTCACATTTGTGACCGTTGGGAACGACTCTTTTGGGGAGCCTCCCTAGGTGGCGCAAACCACAAAAATAAAAAAGGAAAAATAAGAAATAAAAAGAAAATTGCAATCATATTCCAAATGAAATATGCGTAAAAATAAGTGAAATGACTAAACTACCCCTACGGCTAATAATAGAGAAATATATATTTTATATATATAATTAGAAAGATACATATACATATATACCATATATGTATCATCCTTTATATATATAAAATATATATATATAATTACAATGATTGAAGAATACATTTTAACACCCCCCCTCAAACTTTGCGTGAAGAAACAAAAAGATTGAATAACATAAGAGGAAGAAACTCAAGGCTCCAAGAGTCTTCAGTAAGGATGTCATTGAAATTTGCAAATGTCTTTCTTCAATTGTCTTTAATGGTGAGCACATTTCATTATCTATCCAAGGTACTTCTTTTCATCTCATCTTCACAATCCTGTGGAACAAACCAAGAAAAGGTCCAAGTAAAAGATATCTTTGCACTTTTAATCAAGTGGAATATTTCAAACAAGATGAATCATCCAAGAAACAATGGTGCAAAAAGATATTCTATGCATAATGAAAGCATAACTATTTTATTTAAAACACAGGATTCGTCAGGACAAGATAATTACTTATGCATGCAACATGATTTTAGAAGACCAACTTTCAAAATCATGTACTTAAAAAGTAATGAGAAAATTTTAAAGTGTACGCGAAAATGTATAATAAGAATGCCTAATGCATTCATACGATTCAACGACGAACAACCAAGAAGCCACAATGAAGAATATTGAAATAGTTAATGAAAGGACAACATAAAGAGCCTTCAAAGAGCCAACTCATAAGAAAATATATGAATCTTAATCAAGTGAGAGCTTAAAAAGACATTATGAGCATATGCATAATGAATTAACACTTAAAAGAGTCATTAATGAACATGCTCCAATCATACTTTAATCAAGTAATATTACTTGAGCTTACAAGATAGGAAAACAAGTGTTATTGATTTGAGCAATTTTCTTGAAGGCGATTTCACAAAGGAAATGCTCAAGAGCATGTGATAAAAGAGTGTATAAAACACAAGAGTTCAAAAGTTTTAAGTCTACTTACGAGACAAAACAATCAAAATATACTCTTTGATTTGAACATGTGCACATAGCAATTGTGCTATAAAAAGAATATGAGTTAGAAAAACTCATATCAAAACCAAATTTCAAATTCCCATAAATATGAAATTTTGTAAATCTCAACAATAGCTTATCCACTACAAGCAACCACCTCATTAGTCCTCCAAAACCCATAAATCAAGTGTATAAGCTACTAGAACAAGAACATAATCATAATGCCATTAAAGGCCAAAGACACACACAAAGGTGTGTACAAAACACCTTTTGTCTACATGTAATAATACTTGAAATGAGTGTATCAGCGACTAGAACAAGAGAATAAATACCAATATGGATTAAAAACATCTCTTGTCTACATATGCTGACACTCAAAATCAAGTATGTTCAGCTACTAGAACAAGAGTACCAAGCCAACCATGGACTAAAACACATACGAAGGTATGACAATACATCTCTTGTCTACATATGATGACACTTAGATAAGGGGCATAAAAGGAGAAGACACTTGAGACAATAAAGCTTGTAATGGAAATACAATTAAAGAACATTAATTTCTCAATATACCTTGAAACACTAAAGTTTCAAACTTTAGACATCCATCACAAGTATACATAATTAAAAGCATCCATAAAAACAACGGCCAAAAAACAAATGAGTGACACACTCATAATTAGAGATCTCAAAACAAGTCATTTTAGAGTCAAACTCACCTCGATAAGCATCTCTAATATAATAATAACAAGGCCAAAAAGGATTGATGCATCATATAAATTGTGATGGACAAAATAAGTGCCATAAAAGGCAAAAATACTCTTTCAAAAACATAATGACATATAAAGAAATTCTTGGGATAATCAAGAGAAGAAAACCAACTTTTAACAAAGAAATCACAAGAACCATAACGGTTCACAAAGAGAGCTTTAACATAATACCCAAAGAAAGAATATTCAAAAGTACTTGAAAATTTATAAAATTGGGATTAAATCTCATACATGTTTTAATATTCTTTGATTGTGATGAGATATGCGGAAACATACAAAGTGCTATAAGCACTTACAATGCCTTATAATGATTAAACAAAAGAGTCAATATCCAAGTCTATTACACTTTGACAAAAAGAAATATCCACAAAAGCTTCACAATGTAAAAATGTCTACGAAGAGACAATACACATACAAGTACAAAAAGCTTTACAAAAGATGTGCACGAAGGCACTCACACAACACTTGAACAAATACGCACAAAGGCGTAAACATAGCAAACATGCACTAAGGCATGTATTTTATAGAAAAGAAGAAATGCATACAAGCGCAAATACTTGAGAAACAAATGTGCACAAAATACGTAAAATACACAAACGTGAGCAAGCATGCACTTAAGGCATGCACATCATAAAAAAACAATGCTTGACACTCTCAAGCTTTAATTATGCAATTATATGCTTAACAAATGCAATTTAAGACAAAGGAGACCATATTACAGCCAACATAGGCATTCTAGGTTTTGAAATCTTATATGAAAAATACAAACAAACAAGTTTATAAAGTTGCATCATTAGAAGAAAATCAAAACTAATAAAATATTTTATACCAAAAGATACAATAGACACACTATGCATATTAAGATTCTATATAGTGTGGGAAGTTCTTTTAAAAGATCTTTCTTAATGAACACAATGGTTCATACAACATATTTAACACAACAAATTTTCAAAATTCTTTAAATAAACCAAAAACATTGAAAGACCTTTAGGAGTTCTCACAAATAGTTATCATTAACAAGAACTACTTAGGATTTATAAAAAAGTGAACAACAAAGATTTAGATGTGAGAAATTCTCATACAAGAATTATATGATTTTTTCACAAAAAATGCACTAAAATCCATAAACAAGAAAGGACCTCAAAACAAATTAGGCTTCATATGAGAGTCAAGAGCCTTTTAAGCAAAGATCATTAATTTAGCAAGAAAACATATATAATTTTAGAAGTTAACTTATAGGTCAATCATAAAACAATTATGTAAAAAATCATAAATCTCACATAATTGAAGACAATTTTGAAAAACATAAATTATTATTATATGTGATGGGTAATCGATGAATGCGTAGAGAAGTATGTGAATTATCACAATCCTTCATACAACAACAACAACAACTACGCCTTCATCCCAAAACAATTGGGGTCGGCGATATGAACCAAAAAAGAAAATCATTCTGGGTCTTCCACATGAATCCTTCTCCTCCAATCATTTCTATCCAATGCTATGTCCTCGGTGAGGTTCAAAGCATTCATATCCTTTCCTATCATCTTCATCCAAGTCTTCTTAGGCCTATCCCGACCTCTTTTAACTCATATATTTTCCCATTTCTCCATCCTTCTAACTGGAGCATCATTAGGCCTTCGCCAAATATGTCCAAACCACCGTAAACGATTCTCTCATCTTATTTTTAATGGATGCAACGCCTACCTTCTTACGTATCTCCTCGTTTTGAATCTTATCTTTTATTGTATTTCCACACATCCATCTAAGCATACGCATCTCAGCTACACTCATTTTTTGAATAAGATGTCTCTTGGCAGCCCAACATTCTGTACCATATAGTAAAGCAGGCCATAATTGTCGTCCTATAAAACTTTTCCTTCAACCGCAATGGCATTCTACGATCGCACAACACTCCAGTTGCACTTTTTCATTTCATCCACCCAACTTTTATCCTATGATTTACATCTCCATCAATTTCTCCATACTTTTGAATGATAGATCCCAAATATTTGAAAGTCATCCACTGGTATTTCTTGCTCACCAAGCTTCACTACACTCCCATCACTACTTCGTTGCTTACTAAACCGACATTCCATATATTCTGTCTTACTCTTACTCAACTTAAAACCTCTTGCTTCCAATGTCTGTCTCCATAATTCTAACTTAGCATTAACCCCAACTCTAAACTCATCAATCAAACCAATATCATCAGCAAACAACATACACTACGACACATTTTCTTGAATTTATCTCGTAAGCTCATCCATCACTATAGCAAATAGGAAAGGGCTTAATGCAGATCCTTGATGTAACCCAACCGTTATAGAAAAATTGGTTGTCACCCCTCCACAAGTGCGGACATTAGTTACTACTCCTTCGTACATATCTTTAATTATACTAATGTACTTGAGAAAAACACCTTTCTTCATCATTGTCCACCAGAGAACATCCCTAGGTATTCTATCGTATGCCTTCTCCAAATCAATAAAAACCATATGCAAATATTTGTTCCTCTCTCTATATCTCTCAATAAGTTGTCTAAAAAGATGTATATCTTCCATAGTTGATCTTGTAGGCATAAAACCAAATTGATTCTCCGATATCATGACAACCTTCCTCAACCTATACTCAATCACCCTCTCCCAAAGTTTCATAGTATGACTCATGAGTTTTATACCACGATAGTTTGTGCAATCTTGTATATCACCCTTATTCTTATATAGAGGCACCAAAGTACTCTTCCTCCACTTATTAGGCATCTTATTTGTCCGCCAAATCTTGTTAAAAAGATTTGTCAACCATTCTAAACCTTTCACTCCCAAGCATTTTCAAGCCTCGATAGGTATACCATCTAGGCCAATTGTCCTTCTTGATTTCATTTTCTTCAAAGCCTCAACAATTTCTTTCTTTTGAATCTTGCGCATGAAGTCACAATTCATCTCATGAAAAAGAATTGAGAAGTCTCCAAGATCCTGAGCACGACTTCCATTAAATAGCTTATCAAAATAATCTTTCCATCTCTCCTTAATCTCCTCATCTTTGACTAAAACCATTTGTGTTTCATCTTTGATACATCTAACCATACCCAGATCCCTCGGTTTTCTATCTCTCATCTTTGATAAATATCCTTCTCGCCCTCTTTGGTATTCAACTTGTCATAAACCTCGTTATATACCTTATCTCTCGCGTTTCGAACTACTTTTTTAGCTTTCTTCTTTGCTATCATATACTTCTCCAAATTCTCATTATCACGACTCTTAGATTTCTATAACACTCTCTTTTAGCCTTAATAGCTAATTTGACATCCTCGTTCCACCATGATGTATCCTTACCTAGCGATGTAGCGCCTTTAGACTCACCCAATACCTCCTTAGCCACCTTTCTCATGCCACCCGCTATCTTATTCCACATTGATTCTGAATCCTCCTCGAGACACCAATCAACTTCCTTAACCACCTGCTCTACAAACATTCCTTGTTTAGCTTCTTTCAGTGCCTACCACTTAATTCTAGGATCTATCCTATGTCTATCCCTTTTGCGGTATTTTCTAATTCTAAGATCTAAAATTAAGACTCTATGTTGTGTAGCTACACTTTCTCCCGGTATAACCTTATAATCGATGCAACAATCCCTATCTCTCTTTCTAAGTAAGAAAAAAATCTATCTGACTCGTATTAACCCCACTTTTAAATGTTACTAGGTGAGACTCCCTCTTCCTAAACCAAGTGTTTGCTAAGATCATATCATAAGACAAACCAAAATCTAAAATCCTTTCTCCACTTTCGTTTCTTTCTCATATATCATAGCCTCCATGGATACTCTCAAATCCATCTCTACTAATGCCTACATGTCCATTAAGGTCACCGCAGATGAAAAGCTTTTCTCCATAAGATATCCCTTGTACTACTCCATCTAAATCCTCCCAAAATTGACGCTTAATGGAAACAATCCTTCATATAAAAAAAAAAAATTCAATCTCATCCAAACTTTCTTTAAGAACTTATTACACATACAAAAGATTTTTATCACAACCATGTATGCTCATTTATATAAAAATCTCTAAAAAATATTGGTGTATAAATACAATACTAAGAAGTGTGCACAAGGGTACAAGGAGAACTCTCACAAGTGCACAATACACATGCACAAAGACATGAAAAATATGAACTTCAAGCTTTTAATACTTGAAGTCAACATAATAAAAAACACCTAAAGCCATACGAGTTCAAGTAGGATTGACATCAAATTTAAAAATATAATATACGACCCATTTTTGAGCAATCATATATTTGAAAAACAAACAAGTTAAACAAATTTAAAATGCGATATTTTAAAACATGCGAACACGTGAAATGTGAAAAGAAAGGATTCAACTATCATAAACACTAAATATACAAAATATATGCAAAAAAAATAGTTTCATAATGCATAATACTTTAAGAAAAGGAATACATACCGAATAACTTCAAAAAAGAGAACAATGAATACTTCACCATTTCTTGAGTGACATGCTTTTCGATGCACCAAAAGACAACCCGATCGTAACCTTTCTCTATGTGTGTACAATATGAAAAGACTAATTTGCCCCTATTGGGTATTACAAAAGAAATATATATTTATATATGTAGATAGACACAGAGACATATATATTATATATATATATATATGTGTGTGTGTGTGTGTAACATATTTTAACACTAAATTCATGCGAACATCAAATTTCACATCAAAAAAGGAATCCATCCTTCTACGAATTCATTCAAGCATCTAACACTCCAAAATCATGCATCAACACTTCAAATCTTTAATGTATCATGCTCAAATGCCAAATCTAAACATAATCAAGCAACCCAAAATAGAATCTATGAAGAAACAAATTTGGTCTCACTGTCGTTCTCCCCTTCAATATGAAAGGATCCACAACCAAGAAACTCAATCCCATAGCTGATTTGATGATCTAAGTGGTCAGAACAGATCGTTGTTCTTCACGTCACACTCCACGAACTTCACGTTAAATGTGAAATTGCTCCAATCGACTACACTGATTTTCATGTACTTGCTTTAATTCAACTACGAACACTAATATTTTTAGATTTTCAATATGAGATAGAGAAAACCATGCTCTAATACCAGAAATGGTAGCCGGTCATGTTCAAGATGGTGAAATTGAAGGGAATTAAGAGAGGAGATTGGTCAACTAAGGGAGAAAACAGGGTTGGTTATGGTGGATGGAGGAAGCTTGGGGAAGGAAGGGAAATTCTTACTAGGAAACTCTAATGAGCCAATCTCAAGCCCAAAGAAGGCAAAAGTTAATCCACTCTACAAAGAGAGGCCAAAAGAGAGTAATTCTCATTAGAAGGTATGGAAAAGATTACATTCAAACCCTAGCTTGGGGTATTATAAACCCCAACCCCATAGATCAACAAGTACTAAAATACCCTTACTAGATCCCATATAATCCACTACACCCTCCATGGGCCTTTGGACCCAAATTACATGTGAGAGGATCCAAATACATAAAGAAATTGACCCAAGCACCCCCATGGCCGTTGGGAATAGCCCAACGTCTCTTAAGTATGCTTATAAATAAGGGCTATGTGAGCCCATTGTATGCATGTATTACAGTCTCCTTAAGCTTATAAACACTGTGCATTTATTGCACTTTCTTTGGTGTAAAGCTTATAAACACTGTGCATTTATTGCACTTCTTTTGTGGTGTAAAACTTATAAACACTGTACATTTATTTTGTGTATCGAGTATTTGAAGTATCAAGTTATTTGAAAACTTGATTGTTTGCAAGGATTCTTCACATGGTATCATTCTATCCAGAAAGGTCTAAAAATCTTTTGTGATACGTATTCTTTTTCATCATCTCTCCTCTCTAATGGGTGAAAAAGACTCATTTTTCTCTCGGCTTCAAACTCAATGGGTCCAACTATCACGTCTGGGCCAGAAACATGGAGGTTCATATTAAAGAAAAAAGGCTTTGGGGTTATGTTTAAGGCTCGATTCCCAAACCAGAACCAAAGATAACCTTGATGGAGAAAGGAGAAATAAAAATCCTTGAAGGCGAAGAAAGAGCCAAGGCTCTTGAAGACTACACCAAAAAACATGAAGAATGGGAGATGAGGAATCTTAAAATCCTCTCATGGATTTTCTCATCCGTAAACAAGAATTAACGCCAATATTATCGAGTTTAAGAAGGCTTCTCAAGCGTAGGAGTACCTTGAGAAGATGTACACCTCTAGGGACTTGTCTCATAAATATTACCTCCAAAAGAGAGCTCTAACTCTTCATCAATGAGAGATGACTATAAGGGAGTATTTTGCAGAACTCTCTTCTATTTGGGATGAGCTTGCTATGCTCAAACCCAAGTGGAGTGGAGAAGCCATAGAGCTTCGTCATAAATAATTGGAAGAAGATAAATTTTTTTATTTTTTGAATGGGCTTAGGCCTAAATTCGAACAAATCTGATCTTCTCTTTTATCCGCCTTCACTTCCCCTCTCTTGAAGATGTAATTACTAAACTAAGTGGGAAAGAGACTCGTATGGGTATAAGCAAGAACAACCCAAGTGTTCTAGCTACACCTTCCTATAATGAAGAAAATGAAGGAGTTAATGTCGTCTCAAGACCGAGGAGCAACTTAAGGACCTACAAGCCTCCTCACTTCAACAATCAAAACTCAAGTGATCAAGGAGGGAAGAAGGATTATAGCAAGCTTTTATGCCATTTTTGTAAGGAACCGGGGCATATCAAGCCTATTTGCCCAAAGTGAAAAAAGTTACTTGTCATGGCTACTACATCCCAACCTCAAAAGGAAGAGTGCTCGTCATCTTCAAATGGAGTTCCTTCATTGCAACAAATCGTGGATGCACTTCAACCTCTTCTAAAATGGGCTATTTTCGGAGCCGTCAACATCTTCTCCTCCCGGTAAGACCTCTTGGCTTTTAGATTCGGGTGCGTCTTTTCACATGACCCCAAGTTTTAGTTCTTTTTCCGAATACTCAAAAAATCTCTCTCCATCTTTTGTTTCAATCGCGGATGGAACATCTCTTGAAGTAAAAGGAATAAAAAATTTTAAAAAACAAGGATTCTTTATTCCAAAAATTAGATTTATACCCAAATTAAACTTAAATTTACTTTCTGTTTCTCAACTCTCGGATCATGGGTGTGATATAAAGTTCTCATCTAACAAATGTTGGATACAGGATCGTCGGTCCGGGAGATTGATTGGGGAAGGCTCTAGGAAGGGCGATCTATATTATGTCGATTCCCTTCAAATTCCAAAGAATCTGTTTTGTAATATTGTCCAACAAAAGGATATTAATGTGTGGCACAAGAGACTTGGACATCCAAATCTTGCAAAAATTTCTCATTTACCTTTTATTAAAAGTCTATGTAAAAGTGATTTCACTTGTAATGATTGTATTCTTGAGAAAATGAAAAAATTGTCTTTTTGTCAAAGATCTATGTTTACAACAAGACCTTTTGAAATTATCCATTCGGATGTATGGGGACCGGCACCCGTCCTATCAAAAGGAGGTCTTGCATATTATGTCATTTTTTTACGACCACACGAGATATTGTTGGATTTATTTTCTTAAACACAAATATGAAGTTTTCTCGATTTTTAAAACCTATCATATGATGATTAAAAATCAATTTAATGGGAATCTAAAAATTTTTAGAACTGACTCTGGTGAAGAATACCTTTCAAGTGAATTCAAAAATTATCTCGAAAGTCATGGTATTCTTCGTCAAAGATCTTGTCCCAAAACCCCTCAACAAAATGGATTAGCCGAAAGGAAGCATAGACATATAATAGAGACAACTCGAACATTACTTGTTTCTCAAAACATCCCAAAAGGCTTTTGGGCTGAAGTGGCTTTAGCATCTGTCTATCTGATAAATCAGCTACCTTCTAAAAACTTGAACAATATCTCGCCTTTTGAAAAATTGTATACCAAAGAACCTGACTATAGTCGGTTGAGAATTTTTTGTTGCAAATGCTTCGTTCTTATTGACAAGAACGACAAGCTTTCACCAAAAGCCATTGCCTGCACTTTTCTTGGATATTCTGAAACCCAAAAAGGGTTTCGTTGTTATGATATTAAGAATGACAAGCTATATGTTTCTAAAAATGTGAGTTTTCTAGAAAATGTTAATGGTTTTGAAAGGAGTGAACCCTTTGAAGAAAACATGGATTACTCCTTTTTATTTGAAATGTTAGCACATGATGATGATAGTGATGACGATTTCAATCATAATGACGTCAATGATAAAGAAGGTGGCTCTTCCCATCCACCTATCTCCCAACATAGAAATGAAGGAGCATTGAGAGATCCTATAACATATACCCATAGAGATAGAAACAGTTTTAGGAGTGCAATTGAAAAATTCAGTGAACCTAGCGGGTCCAATTCAACAAATAATGAAAACCTACGAAGAACTAAGAGAAGTAGAAAGATGCCTTCTAGGTTTATTTCATATGATTCGTTTACTACTAAACATAGAGCCTGCCTTAGCGCCATTCATTCCTATATAGAACCCAAAAACTTCAAAGAAGCCAAAAAGAATGATGAATGGCTGAAAGCAATGAAATGTGAGCTTTCAGCTCTCAACAGGGCAAAGACTTGGGAGTTCCAAGATCTTCCTAAGGGTAAGAAAGCAATAGGGTGTAGATGGGTATTTAAGGTAAAAACCAGAGTTACCGGAAGCGCCTAGGCAAAAGGGAAAGCGCGCTTCGAAAGCGCGAAACGTCGCCCTTCCGAAGCGTGAGGGGAAGCGTCCCCTTTCTTTGGGAAGCATGCTTCCCTTTTTATGGGAAACGCGCTTCCCCCACGTTTCCCTCACGCTTCCCCCTCGCTTCCCCATTTTTCCATTTTTCCGCTTCCCCTCGCTTCCTAGGTCGTTTCCGGTTCGCTTCCTAGGTCACTTTCGAGACGGTTCAGAATTTTCTTCTAAGTGGTCCCACGCTTCCCCGCTTCCTAAATTTTTGAAAGTGCCTCACTTCCCGCTCCCGCTTCCCGTATCGCTTCTTGCTCCCACTTCCTCGACTGGTAACTCTGGTAAAAACTAAGAGCGATAGATCTCTTGAGAGATATAAGGCTCGATTAGTTGCAAAGGGATATAGTCAAGAATACGGGATTGACTATGAAGAAACTTTTGCCCCTGTGACCCGAATGGTCACTGTCCGATGTCTCATTACCGTTGCCTCAATCAACAAATGGAACATCTATCAAATGGATGTTAAAAACGCCTTCCTAAATGCTGATCTGAATGAAGAGGTATATATGGATGCTCCACCAGGAATGGAGACTCCCAAAGGAAAAATGCTTCGTCTTCGAAAAGCACTTTATGGTTTAAAACAAGCCCTCAAGGCTGGGTATGATAGATTTAACTCCATAATGTTAGAAAATGATTTTTCTTCTTGTTTCACTGACACTGCTTTATTTGTTAGAAAAACCAATGCAGAGATTGTCATTCTGCTCTTATATGTGGATGATATGCTTATAACCGAAAGTGATTCTAAAGGGGTTAAAAGCATAAAATCAATTTTAAAGGATAGGTTTGAAATGTCTTATTTGGGATTTCTAACTTATTTTTTGGGTATTAAAGTAGCATACTCTCATAGAAGGTATTTTTTATCTCAAACTAAGCTTGCCTCTAAGCTTATTGATCGGTCATGTATTACAGATGATAAGGTTTGTGGAACTCCTGCTATCATAGGAGCCAAAATGAAGATTGATGATGGTATTCCTCTCTCTGATCCAACCCCCGACAGACAGCTTGTGGGATCTTTGATGTATCTGAATATTACTAGACCAGATATCTCTCATGTAGTTCATACTGCAAGTTAGTTCCAACATGCACCATCAGTTCACATGAGTACCATCTTGCGGATTGTGAGATACATAAAAGGCACACTAAACAAGGGAGTATTCCTATCCTCTTCTTCTGAATTAAAATTAATTGCTTATATTGACTCTGACTGGAGAAGTGACCCAAATAACCGTCACTCCACCACTGGTTTTTGTGTGTTTTTATGAGACTCGCTGATTTCATAGAGATGTAAAAAGTAGCAAAAAGTGTCTCTATCCTCAACAGAAGCTGAATATTGTGCCATGACGACTACTACCATGGAAATTGTATGGATTCATCAGCTATTAAAAGACATGGGGATCTCAATAGAAGGGCCCACCAAGTTATGGTGTGATAACAAGAGTGCAATATACATTGGAAAAAATCATACTTTTCATGAGCGGACTAAACACATTGAGATGGACTGTAACTATGTTCGGGAAGCATATCTAAAAGGAGTTATAGATCTTTCATATGTAACTTCAAAATATCAGTTAGCAGATTTCTTCACCAAAGCTTTGTGTGCTCTGCGGTTCAATTTCCTCCTTGGCAAACTTTCGGTATCTTGCCCTAAGTTTGAGGGGGTGTGTTAAATTGTAATTTATAAGACAATGTATTTTCTATATATATTTTATATATATAAAAGAAGATACATATACATATATACATTTCATATATATGTACATGTATCCATCTACTTGTATATATAAAATATATATTTCTTTCTTGTATTGGTTGTAGGGGTATTTTAGTCATTTCTATATTTTATGCATATTCATGTTTTTTAATATGATTGTAATTCCTCCTTTTTATTTTTTCTTATTTTTGTAATTTTTTTCATTTCTTTTTTTTGTTTTTTTATATAATGTTTTTGTACGCAGTCAGTCCCTGACTGTGTACAGTGTACAACAGTCAGCCACTAAGTGTACACAGTTTTAAAAAGATAGACGTTGGGCTGATTCCCAATGTCTCTAATAAGAGCCGTTGGGAATAGCCCAACGTCTCTTAAGTATGCTTATAAATAAGGGCTATGTGAGCCCATTGTATGCATGTATTACAGTCTCCTTAAGCTTATAAATACTATGCATTTATTGCACTTTCTTTGGTGTAAAGCTTATAAACACTGTGCATTATTGCACTTCTTTTGTGGTGTAAAGCTTATAAACACTGTACATTTATTTTGTGTATTGAGTATTTGAAGTATCAAGTTATTTGAAAACTTGATTGTTTGCAAGGATTCTTCACAAACATGACATGAGTAGACCCAAAATAGCACCCAATTACATGTCTTTCACAAGTGGATCTGGTCCAAGAAAAATGGTATGTTATCAAGTAATACAGCCAGGTTATGTTGGTAAAAGAAAGGTAACAATGGATTCAAGCAAAGAACCATAACTTGGCTTGACGGTTTCTGTTTAAGTTGTGCCCCACAATTTTTGATAGAAAAATAGATTATTCACTCTTCTTCTCTTCCTGCATTCATAGAGTTCCCATTACCTATTTAAGAGATGACCTTAAATTCATTACTATTCCAATAGATGTTTTATTGGAATTGCTAGCCACACAAAGGAATAGTGTGCCACTATATTTATTTACCAAGAAAAGAATGAGTTGTTATAAATCTCCCCTCCTCTGGCAGACATGATCAAATATCTAGTGGCCCCTGATAATTTGATAGGGAACTAATAATCCTACACTTCTATCTGAGTACTACTACTGACTCTTCTATACCTAGTAGCCTACTAATTGCAGCTTCATATTTGCTGTGAAACAAGTAGTTCCTACATTCCTTTCATCAGACATGGAAGTGGTAAAATGTAGCTGCAATATATCAAGGCCATACTACTAAACGCCTTGTTTATCTCAACCCAATTCTAGGCCCTACTTTGTAACACCTGATTGTCTATGAGCCTCATGCTGACCATTACTTTGGTATTCCATTTCCTGAGCACTGTGGACATCACGTTCTTCTCACTGTAACAACAAAAGCACCAAACAGCAGAATGCACTAGGTTATACCCAATATTTGCTTTCATTGTGGTTGCAACAACAAAGTTTTGGGTTCACTGCCTTTTCACCACATCAATAAAATGTTTATAACTTTATACCTTTATTGCTCCTTACTCAGATATTTAGACTGCTACTTTGGTTTTTGTTCAATTGACAATGGCAAGATGAAACAATTTAAAATAGACCACCATGCTATCTGAGAACGGAGAAGAGATACTAAGTTTTGGGTTCACTGCCTTTTCACCACATCAATAAAATGTTTATACCTCTATTGCTCCTTACTCAGATATTTAGACTGCTACTTTGGTTTTTGTTCAATTGACAATGGCAAGATGAAACAATTTAAAATAGACCACCATGCTATTTGAGAACGGAGAAGAGATATGAAATAGAAACCCGATTTACAGCAAGTGACCAGAAACTAACTAAGCTTATAATTTGTTCGAGGAATTGGTTTGTGAAGTCCAAGTCATTCATGCCCCATACTATGCTAAACTTGATCCAGCCGACATGGGTACACTTTGAGTGGTGAATCGTTAACATTCATTGTTTGTCTTTATAGCCCTATCATATATATGCTATGGAGATTAATTCTCACCCCCAAAGCACAAAACAAACAGCATGAAGGATTTTCAGCCACGTAGTTATCTTCCTGACTATAATTGTAACGCCCCAAAATCGTGGACTTGAAACCTTTTATGAAAAAGGTTAAAAGCTTTGAAATCGATCACTTATCAGAGTTTGAAACAGAAGTTCAACGGAAAATCATGTTTGAAATAGCAAGTCCCTTGACCTTGGTCGCATTACAGCGCAAACTTCCTTTTACAAACCGTTTTGCAACCAAAATATATATTTTGTTAAAATGAAAAGAAGAGCAAAATTTTGATAATATAGTTTTAGTAATCCAGAGTTTTAATCAGAAGAGATGCTTTCAAAGAAACTTTATACCACATTCACCAAAAGTGTCCTCAGGAGCGCAACGTCAGGGAAAGGGTCTCACCTTGAACGCATCACGTTATCGTGTCATCGCAAGCTGTCTCAACATGTTCACCACCTGCTCATGAAATGGGTCAGTTTCGCGAGAAACTAATAGGAGTGCCAAAGACAAGAAAAAACAAAGACTGCAATAAGCAAGATAATTGCTAAATCAAGTAGGAAAAAGCAAGACTTGCAGAACTAACCAAACGTACTGTGGAGTAAACAAAACTCTAGTAAAGCAAACAGCTAACTACAGAAGCAGTAAAGACCATAGTACTAAACAAGCAACTATAGCAATCCAACTGATTCTAAAAGTGAAGAGTAACTAACTTTATTCAACAGTCAAACAAAGTCAGTACATCACAAGCAATTTATAAGCTACACGCAATAAGCAATCATACGACAACAGTTATCACAGAATGTAGGTAGCTTATAAGACAAGCAACTACATTCATCCAAGTGGTAAACAGTTTGTAGATTACAAGTTGTAAGCAATCACATTAATCATAAGAGATGCAAGCCAACGAATAAGCATTTAACTAGTATGAGAAGCTAGTTATTACTAAGCAAAGACTGCATGAGCAGTTCAACCAACTAAAGTAACGCCTCGACAGGCGTGCATAGCTCAACAAGTAGCATACTGAACTACCGAGTAAGCAAGCAATCAAGTCACATCACAACACGCATATCTCGTAATCATGTGCGTAAGTTATATCTTGTTCTCATTATGAGCTGGCCATTGTAGGTACGCACAAGGCAAAAATGTAGAAACAGCCGAGATCGATTCGGGGGTCCATTATGCTATGTATTTTATTATACCCCGAATGACTGACTGAATCCACATCCTAAGGGGACGTCCAGTGACCAAGAGAGTAAGTCCACAAAGGCGAACAGGGTCTATGGATGCATCCAACTGCTGTTGAAGTGTCAGGCGACTACCATCTAGGATAATTATGGTAGCCCCAATTTTCTCCTACCTCTGATGACTGGGAAAACCAGCCATTTGCCCATAATAGTCATTAATGGCTTGTCCATCAGAGTTTTGTATCATTCATCCTCTCTCTTGATGAACCATCCCGAACGGGCATGACGAGGGTTTCTTAATCGTCGTCGCATTCTATATGCTCTGGTCTTTCAACCTAATAGAGCATCTTGCCTGTGAAGGCGCATAATTATCATTATGTGAATTACACGCGCCATTGCTCGTTCGAGGCAACCACACACCTCTCATCCTACCCACCGCAGTATGCAACGTACCTGTTCAAAAGTACAACCACGATGAAAGGGGTAAGGGTCTCTCGCAGGAAATCCCTCAACACATCTGCTTTACAGAAGTCCAACAGTGAACTCATTTGAGTTCTAACTTATCACGCTCAGGTCCTTTAGACAGTCACGAGCATCTTGCCTATTAGGCGAAGAACAACATTACATGCTTTCTCTAAAGTGTCAATACACGTTTCGGGGTTACTACAAACCTTTTATCCTGCTCTTCGTAGTCCAAACATATTGTACATGACCGAGAGTACGACTACAAAGAGGGGAGCATAGATTTCTTAAAAGAAATCCATCAACAATAATCTTGCGATAATCTCGCGAAAGAAGGAAGTGCGTCAACTATCTTGGTTTGATCAGAAAGCCTAGAAACTAAGTCTCGCATCAGAGGTGATATAGTGTCGATCTTAGCGATGGCACAAGTACCTCGATAGGACTCTCGCCCTACTCGTGCACAAGCTCCTAAACAAGGTTATCTGAGTCGTATCGGATACGCGAACCGAAGTTGCAACACACTTCTCTCAAATACATCGATTTGGGAGATCCAGCTGCTATCTCGCAAAAGGCTTTCGAAATCTGCTTTACTAAGCTATACATTTTTTAAAATAGGTTTGCACCTAAAAACCATCATTTTTGGAGAACCGAAGTGCATAAGTGTGTGTCGTGGCTTTTAAGACAAATAAGTGAAACGGTATACACTATACACTCCAAACTGCACTCAGGGAGTGCAAGCTAACAAGGGGCAAACCCGTGCACATTATAGTGTCGTGGCAAATCGAGGAGCAAGACTCGATGTGCAAAGCTGCACCTCAAGCGTAAAACGCACAAGCCACACACAAGGTATGAAATCATACATTGACCATCGAAACACACTGACCATCGAAACACACAAGCAGACAACTACGTAAGCAACTCATGGGGTATGGGATCATATCCTGACTAAGCAAGTGCAAAAGATGACTCGCGAGGCATGGAGTTGTACCTCGATTAAACGATAAGCATAAGCAAGTAAAGGAGCATACGACAGAGATAAGAATACATGCACGAGCAAAGCATATGCACGAAGTGCGACAACAAAGTAAGGACGAACAACACATACAAAAAGTAAGTGCAAAAGCAAACACGACTACAACAGAAAAGTAAGGTAGTAAGTAGTAACGCCATGGCGCATAAAGCGCGGGGCAACAAAAGTAAATGCAGAAAGTAAAGTGCGAGAACGTAAAAGAGGACCAGGATTGCATCCTGGAGAAAAAGGCATACATATACAAGTAAATGCCATGGCGCAAAGCGCGGAGCAGCAGGAAAGTAAAATACGAAACAGTAAAGAGGACAAGGATCGCGAAACCGCGTCCTTGAGTTAAAATGACATGAACTGTAAAGACATGAATTAAAAGCCCGGGCACATATAGCGCGGCGGCAACAGAAAAATGAAAGTGCAAGAAAGTAAAGAGGACAAGGATCGCGAAACCGCGTCCTTGAATTAAAAGACATACGTATATAGTTTATACGTATACATATATCATCGTCCTCTTTCATTTTTAGTTATCTTTCCTTATTTTAGCATTTATCCATTCATTGTCCATTTACGCAAGAATCTCCTACCTTAAGGGGTTGCGGTCCTTGTACACCTGCGGCGTTGGTAAGCACGAGCTCGAGCCACTAAGGCGAGCTGGATCCACCGTTCAACCTGCGATGCTTAGAACATTAGTAATATGCCATAATACAAACGAGAAGCGGGTCCGGTAAGACCTGCAGTGGTACCGAACCCCAAATACGAGGGTAGGCAGGGAGCTAAGTGTTAGTTTGGATCATGGATCCGACCCGATCCACCTCGAGATGCGTGAGCGGTGGCATGTTTGTAATTAGTTCTTATTACCTGTGTAAAGTTATGTCCTGCATTGTACCACTTATAAATAATAAGTAAAAAGGGAAAACCCTATTGCCGCCGACTACTCTTCTCTCTCTTCTCTTTCTTTACCTCATCTCTAACCCCTGCAGGTTGGTATTTCTGATATTTCTGACATGGTATCAGAGCACAGGCGCGGAAATCGATCATCTAGAAGGCCTATAAGGACCAGCGCGTGAAAGGACGTAGGCTCTATTTCTGATCTTTTCTCTGTCTCCTTTCCTTAAATCAGATTTCTCCAGTTTTATTTCTTAATCTGATTTCACGCATCCCAGTTTCACGTATCCCTATTTCTCTGTCTCTTTTCCCTTAATCAGATTTCTCCAGTTTCTCTTTTTCTTAATCTGATTTCACGCATCCCAGTTTTGCGCATCCTTATTTTTCTTTCGATTCCTTTTCTTTTCCAATATTTTTCCTGGTTCACACGTTACACAACATTGCTATTTCTCTGTGCACACAACATTGCTATTTCTCTGTGCACACAGCATTGCTATTCATGGTTCACACGTTACACAGCATTGCTAATTTTTTTTTTTTGAATAACGTGTGTGTGTGAAGATTATTTTCAGCACACAACATTGTTCTTTCCCCCTCAATATACTGTTAAGTACAGTCAGCATTTAATATTTTCTGGTTTGCACATCACTATATTTTTGTGCAACGTGTGTGCTGATATCATTTCCAGCACACAGTATTGCTGTTTTTTCTTTCCCTTAATACACTGTTAAGTACAATTTGGCCTCTCATTCTTCATATGATCCATGGATTCCAAATTGAACCCTAGTTTTCTTACTCACCTCATGACCCACAAGTTATCCCATGATAACTATTTGCTTTGGAAACGTCAAATTGTGCCTTTTATTCGCAGTCATGGTCTTTATGGGCATCTAGATGGGCGATCACCCGCCCCACCTACACATATCATGCAGGAAATAACAGGTGAAGATGGGAAGGTGAGTCAACTTCGAAGCACCAATCCGGCTTATGACATATGGGTACAACGGGATCAGACATTAGTTGCTTACATAACCTCCACACTTTCTGATCGTGTTTTACAAACTATCTCTGATGACCAATCAGCTGCCGAGTTGTGGAATGGACTAGCTCATTCTTTTTCTCAGGTTTCCGAATCTCGGGCTTTGCAACTCAAGTGGAAATTCCAATCCATGCGAAAAAAAAACAAATTCATTACAGAGTTCATGGGGGATGTCAGAGTGATTACAGATCAGTTAGCTGCCATTGGAAGTCCTGTATCAGATAAGGATATGGTACAATAGGTATTAGGTAGTCTTGGACCTGAATATCGCATGTTTTGCACGGCACTCTAGGTTGTCTCAGTCCTTCCATGTTTTGATGATCTTCAATCTAAGCTTTTGCAATATGAGGTCAGTTTAAATCAGGAACACGCGTCAGATGATGCTCATCCTGTGATGATGACACATACGCCTATTCAAACAGGAGTTCTATTTACTCCTCGCCCCAATGGAACACCTATGAACAAAGGAGGATTACTGCCTACACCAGGTGGAGGAGGTATTGGTTCAAGCAGTGTACCACGAGGAGGACGTGTTCCTACTTGTTTTCTATGCAACAAGCGGGGACATATTAAAGCAAACTGCTGGTACAATCCTCAGACCCAGAACAAATCAGGGAGGCCAGATAGTAGACCAGGGCAGAAGGCAACTCATCAGTTTGCCCGTACTCCTCAGGGACAGGTTCTCCCACAGGACGTACAAAATATCCTTATGACTACTTTCAATCAGATGAACTTGCGCCAAAATGAGGAAGGTATATGGTATATTGATTCAGGGGCAGCAGCACACGTTACTTCTGATGCAGGTAAATTTTCTCACTTGACTCCTTACACTGGAAATGGCACTATAGTCATAGGAGATGGATCTCACCACCCCATCTCTCACACTGGAAATATCTCCCTTTCTTTGCCTGAATCTCAATTACCCTTGTCAAATGTCTTACTCACACCTGCTATTCAAAAGAATATCCTATCTGTGTCAAAATTAGTTGATGAAACAAATTCTTCTGTTGAATTTACTCCTTTTGTTTATCTTAAAGACCTTCACACCAAGAAGACGCTCGCTAAAGGTGAACGGCGCGGGAACATGTACGTCTTTGAAGAATCTCATGTGCCTTTGAAGACGTCGTCTTCCGTAGCCGTGGCTTCATCAGCTTCTTCTTTTCCAACATTTTTGAGTCGATCTACAGATCATAGTTCTTCATCTAGAGTCTTGAAACTTAATAAGCCAAACTTATGGCATCTTCGTTTGGGTCATTGTAGTCAAGTTTTTCTTGACAAGTTGTCTGCTAAAGGTTAATACCCGCAGTCAGTTTAGAGTCAAAATGTCCAAGTTGTCACTTATGCAAAAGTCATGTACTTCCTTTTCATAGTATCAATAAAAGAGCAACAAAGCCTTTTGAGATCATATGCTCAGATGTTTGGGGTCCTGCACCCACTGCCTCTCTTTCTGGATCTCGATACTATGTACTTTTTCTTGACTCTTACACTCGTTTTAGTTGGATTTACTTCATGAAAAACAAACATGAGGTTTTCAAGTTGTTCAAACAGTTTCATGCACTAGTCCAAAACCAATTCAATACCAATGTTGTATATTTCCAGTGTGATGGGGGGGAGAATACATATCCCATGATTTTAGTGAATATTTGAAGGAGCATGGCATTACCCGTAACATTTCTTGCCCTCATACCCCTCAACAAAATGGAGTTGCTGAGAGAAAGCACAGGCATATTGTTGAAACAGCCTTGAGCATGATGCATACTGTGGGCATTCATTTTTCCCTTTGGACCGAGGCTTTCCATACAGCTGTTTACGTTATCAACAGGTTGCCCATGACCATCCTTGAAGATAATTCTCCGTATTTTGTTCTTTATAATTGTCATCCATCATATGAAGAACTACATCCTTTTGGTTGTGTATGTTATGTTCATATTGATCATTCATTGAGAAATAAGTTTCAAGACAGAGCTGTACAGCGCAAGTTTCTTGGGTATGCAGATGACTATAAGGGATACAAGTGTTATGATCCTCATACAGGCAAAACTCGGGTATCCAGAAATGTTGTTTTTGATGATGAAAATTTTGACACTCTGGGTTCATCTTCCACAGATACACAGGACAGTTATGATCCTTGGCTCAGTGACTCACTTTTATATGACTCGTTGCCTCATGAGGATTCATCTTTATTGACAGACAATGAACCCTGTACTTTCGATGTGGAACCACATATGAAAGACATTCTTCCTACAACAACATCCTCACGTTTTTCTGGTCTTGTTTATTCTCGTAGAACTCACCCAGTCAATGATGAGACTCCTCTACGACATTCCACTCGGGTTAGACATCCTATAGAGCGTTGGGTAAGTTATAACAATTTCTCTTTGGATTTTCAAACATTTCTAACCAGAGTTTCCAAAGAAACAGAACCTTCCTCTTTTCATGAGGCTGTCCATTCCCGTGCCTGGGTAGAGGCGATGAATGAGGAAATGGAAGCATTGCATGAATGCAACACATGGGAAATTGTGCCAAGGCCAGACAACAAGAATGTTGTAGGATCCAAATGGGTGTACAAGATCAAGCACAAACCGGATGGCAGTGTTGAGCGCTATAAGGCTCGTCTGGTTGCACGAGGCTTCACACAGCAATATGGGCAGGACTATGATGAAACGTTCAGCCCAGTAGTAAAACTGGGCACAGTCAGGATTGTCATTGCGTTGGCGTTACAACATGGATGGTCACTCAGTCAACTTGATGTTAAAAATGCTTTTCTGCATGATGAACTAAAGGAAGAAGTTTACATGGAGCAGCCACCTGGATATAGCATGCATGATTCATCAAATTGGGTATGTAAACTTCGACGCTCTCTTTATGGATTGAAACAAGCTTCTCGATCTTGGTTTGAAAGTTTTTCCACAGAGATCCAGTATCATGGGTTCAATAAAAGTATTCTAGACCATTCATTGTTCATCTTCAAAAGTGGTTCAGCTATTGTTTAGGTGCTTATATATGTTGATGATATCATTATTACCGGGAGTGATGAGGATTACATATTTTGGGTTAAGTCTATGCTTATGGCTAAATTCAAGATGAAAGACTTGGGTCCCTTGCGATATTTTTTGGGTGTGGAAGTTGATAGTCGACATGAGACTATTACATTGAGCCAACATAAGTACACTATTGATATTTTACTCGCTACAGGGATGGAGAATTGTAAACCAATTAGCACACCTTGCCTTCTAAATCATAAGTTAAGTGCTAAAGAAGGCACTACTTATCATGATCCTACTTTGTATCGTCGAGTTGTAGGGATGTTACAATACTTAACATTCACTAGGCCTGACATAGCATACTCTGTCAATCAGGCCTCTCAGTTTATGCATGCTCCTACAGATGCACATATGGAAGCAGTAAAAAGAATCCTTCGGTATTTAAAGGGTACGATTGGAGATGGTTTGATGTATAACAAAGACACAGCTTATACGTCAAGACATCGACTATTCACCTACACAGACGCGGACTGGGCTGGTGATCCTGATGAGCGCAGATCAGTTTCAGGGTATTGCATCCTTATCGGCAATAATGTTGTAACATGGAGTAGCAAGAAGCAAAAGGCAGTGGCGCGATCTAGTACTGAAGCCGAGTATCGTGCAATGGCAGCAGGAACAACCGATGTTACGTGGATGAGACACCTACTGCAAGAACTACAAGAACCGATCTCGTCCTCTATGCTTCTTTATGATAATCAGAGTGCTATTAATATTGCATTCAATCCCATTCTTCATTGTCGCACGAAGCATATCGAAATCGATCAACACTTTGTTAGACAAAAGGTGGAAGAAAAGGAAATTGAACCTGCATATGTTAGGTCAGATATGCAAGTTGCTGACATTTGTACCAAGGGATTATCCACTCATCAGTTTTGGGCACTCAAAGACAAGTTGAGCATGATCAAAGACCATACTCAACTTGAGGGAGGCTGTTAGTTTGGATCATGGATCCGACCCGATCCACCTCGAGATGTGTGAGCGGTGGCATGTTTGTAATTAGTTCTTATTACCTGTGTAAAGTTATGTCCTGCATTGTACCACTTATAAATAATAAGTAAAAAGGGAAAACCCTATTGCCGCCGACTACTCTTCTCTCTCTTCTCTTTCTTTACCTCATCTCTAACCTCTGCAGGTTGGTATTTCTGATATTTCTGACACTAAGCTCCCTGCGAAAAAGCAATAGAGGCAGCAAGGCCTCCTGCAGGCTGCAGAGGCAGGAACTCTGTGCCCTGCCAACAAGGGTGCCAGAGGCAGGGGCCTCACCCCTGCCTGGCAAAAAGCAGCAGAGGCAGGGAGCAAGGGCTCCCTGCCAGAATAGAAAAAGGCAAGGGAGGGAGCAAAGGCTCCCTGCCAAACCTGCCACAACAAGACAGGACAGGGGGCGCACCCCCTGCTGGAAACGAGACAAGCAGGGGCTCTGCCCCTGCCGACAACAGGATCAAGGCAAGGGGGCAAAGCCCCTTGCCGGAGAACAAACGAGGTGCAGGGGGCTTTGCCCCCTGCTCAAAAACAGGAAGAAGGCAAGGGGGCTTCGCTCCCTGCTGGGAAACCAAAGGAAGCAGAGGGAGCTTTGCCCCCTGCCGACAAAATACAGGAGGCAGGGGGGCAAAACCCCCTGCCGAGAAGCAACAGGAGAGCAGGGGGCTTCGGCCCCTGCTGAGGAACAACAGAGGGCAGGGAGAGCTTCTCCCCCTATCGGAAACAACAAGAAAGCAGGGGGCCTCGCCCCCTGCAGGGACACAACTGCAGGAGGAGCTTCGCCCCCTACAGGCAAGCACAAGGACAGGGGGAACAGAGCTCCCTGCTGAAAAAGAAAGCGACAGGGAGTGGAGCCCCCTGCCGACGAGAGGCGATGACAGGGGGCTCAGCCCCCCTGTCGGCCGACTCCAAAAAGGAAGGCAGGGGGTTAACCCCCTGCCGATGAGAGGCGACGACAGGGGACTCAGCCCCCCTGTCGACCGACTCAAAAAGGAAGGCAGGGGGTTAACCGCCTGCCGACAAGAGGCGACAACAGGAAGCTCAACCCCCTTGTCGACCGACTCCAAAAGGAAGGCAGGGGGTTAACCCCCTGCCGACGAGAGGCGACGACAGGGGGTTCAGCCCCTCACAAAGGAGAAGAAGAAGAGGGGAGGGTTTTACCTGATAGTTGGGGGGTTTTCCGGCGTGATGGACGACGATCGGGGTGAGGATGCCGACAGCACCGTCGTCGGAGGCCGTAGAAGGAGAGACGAGGACAGGGTTCCGGCAAGGCATAGCCGGCGTCGAGGCTGCTCCAATGTTGGGTGGTGCCGGCCCAACACGAGAGAAAAGGGAGAAGACCGACGAGGCTGTCGCCGACGACAGTCATCGATGGTCACGGTGGTCGAGAAGGGAAGAAGGGGGAAACGAGGGATCGCCGATCGGAAGGGTTGCCAGCGTCTGCAAGGAAGCTGACAAAGGAGAGGAGGCAAAGAGGTGGTTCACCGAAGCTCCGGTGAGGGTCGCCGACAGCTCGAAGGTTGTTGACGCTCAGAGGTCGTCGGCAGCTCTGGTCGTCGATGTCTACAGAAGAAGGGGGAGAAGGAACGGGAAGCAGTGGCAGTGGTAGTGGCGTTGTCGCCTGGCGGCAGTGCTCGACGACGACGGCGAGTCGGGAAAAGCGACGAGGAGACTCCGGCGTCGAGGGCTCTACCGCAGCCGACGATCAGACGGGAAGAGGCAGTGGGTTGCAGGAGCTCGAAGCCGCCGACGGCTGCAGAAGAAGGCGGAGAAAGTGGTGGCTGGCGGCTTCGGTCGCCGACACTCGCTCGAAGGGTGAGAGGTGGTGAGGACAAGGGGGTCGACAGCACTCGGAGGTCGCCGACGCTCGGAGGTCGGTGGCGGCTCCGATCGCCGACGTCTGCAAGGAAGGGCCGGAGACAGGAGGCAGATCGAAGGAGAGAGAAGGGGCAAGGGTTTTTGCCCCTCGCCCGAGGCGCCTGCGTCTTTTAAAAGACGCAGGTTCTCAAAGCTTCGAGAACCCGGGTCTGGGTCAAGCTCGGGTCCGGCTCAGACTCAGACCCGGGTCCGACACGGCGGACCAAACCTTGACATGTGGCCGACACGTGCCCTGCACGTGTCTGACACGCGTACGACACGATTTTTTTTTTAACGGGCTTTACAATAATAGCCAAAAAATGAATTGGCCATACCAACTAGCACTAAAAAAATGCTGCATAAGCCAAAGATATATATAAATGTACCTTAGGTATAACAAGGCACTGGGATCGACTTTTAGCAGTATCAAAAGAATGAGAAGCAGCAGCAGCAATTGAACCAGAAACTCCAGCTGCTATAGAAGCTGCCATTGGGGATACAGGACCAAGTTTTTCAAGAGACCTGGAAGGCATGCAAAAGGTAGATATAGACGTTTCAATATAATTCATTTACAAATTCTCAAACATTTCTAAATAAGTATTCAGCATTTAGCAGCCATTTCTTGTCACAAATGTTTGCAAGTTTAACAGCTCAACATATTACTATGGCAGCATGCTTATTCCGAAGAATTTGTGAAACTGAAAACATAATCAGTTTGATACAAAACAGTGGCCCGTTCTCTAGAAGAAAATATCACAAATATATTCATTTACATTTGACAAGCCACATCAAAAAATCAGTTCTCAAATGTGTCCATATGCTTATTTAATTGCCAGAGAACACAAAGATAGCCTTATTAAATAGCTGGAAACAATCTCCGAAACACCATAAGTTTCTTGGAGCTAAAGATTGAAAGAAGCAAACGAAGTTAACAAGAAAGCCTCACAAGAACAGAATAAAGGGCAACAGCTAGCATCTGTCTAATGTATGACATATTCATTATGGACAGCTGCAAGACCAGCATCATTGAAGACAGTTGCCCAAAGAACAACTTACTCCACTTATCAAACTGGCAATCAAAGTGCATGTGTCATTTCATCTAATCCAGTGCTGGATCAAGAACAAAGCATGTCCCGCAACCACATCACTTTATCATTGAAAAGATGTATAATAAAGAATCAAAAGATATACCTAAAATCAAAAGAATAAGTGGGATATTCAACAAAGCACTCAATGAAGGAAAGTCATGGTTAAGCTATAAATATGAGGTAGTAATGCAACTCAAGAGACGGTGTAGAGAAAAAGAAGTGTTTTTCAAAGGAGCATTAATCCAAACAATATGAGAAAAGGAATCATATGTCATCCATCAATTAAAGGGAATTTATGTAAATTTCAAATTAATGATGTAATTTATTTGTAAAAAAACAATAACCAAAGAGTAGTATTGGGAGTCATCTCCTTGCAACCAATATATTTTGCATAGTAAATATTCTCATTTATATTGAGATATCTCTTTCAATATTGGCTACCATAAATTGCTCACCTTAGACTTCTTTCTCTTCTATTGGTTTACTGATTCTAGAAACAGTTCTGTTTCCTTAAATGAAGAGAAGCTTAATATCTATTTTTGCAGTTGTCATAAATAAAAAACAAACCTTTGACAGAGTGCACCAACACAACTAGCTCTACTCCCAATCCTCATAGCTTAGCTTATTAACCATTAAATGGAAATAATATTTAAGAAGCAGAAAGATTATTGCTGCTCTTACGATTGTAAGAATGTACTGACAGGGCCAGCTACCTAGCCAACCTTCATAATTAGAAACTAACAACATGAAAGAATTGATCATAATAAGTAATTAAGTATAGGAAAGGGAAAGAAGTTTATTTTTGTGGTTCCTACAATGCATTTGGGGCTTATTGGCAAAAAGGGATTGATTTATGGTACTTTATGGCTACAGTTGCGACTAGATCAACATGTCATTGCTTCAGATCATTTTCTTTTATCTACAAGGGATCATCACGTGAATCTATGGTATCACGAGTCTAATCATTAGTTCCTGTGTGTGGTGCACAAATTCATGGAGTGTAGGTGGTGGTTATGACAAATTCAATAGCCAAAAAATCTTGCTTGTAGAATAGAAAGACCCAACCCTTTGTCCCTCTAGTGAATTAAATAAGCCAAAGGTGTGTGCTCGTGAGCCCATGCTAAAGTTTCAATTAATTCTTGCCAATATCCACACCTTCACAAATTTTTTTGATATTTTTATCAAAAACTTGCCATTACATTTATCACTAATTGTGTCATGTTTTTTAGATAGAACAAACTAGTTGATATACCTTGCCAATTTTGCAAACCATGTTGATTTTTTTGTGGTATAATTCAAACGGCAAAGAATATTAACTTTAGATTAACATAATTTGGTATGTGGAATCTGGGTCCCTCTTCATTGTCCATATCACATTATTTTGGTACCCTGATTGACAATACTTGGATGTATTTTGATAATCTTTTGACAAGAATAAAACCAAACGAAGTTCATAATTTTTCTGAGAACCACTATTTAAAAATCAATCCTAGACATGCCAGTAACGGAGGTGAGAACTTATCCCACATTTCACAGAACAAAGGTAAAGCAACAAATGCATGTTTGCATGGTAAATAAGAGGCTTCATGGAACATCACCAAACTTGTGAAGCTATTCGTACATTGTTATCCACTAGAACTCCAAAGATTGTCTGTGGAATATGTCACATAGTTAGAAATACGGTATCAGTGTCGGTGAGGGCATGCAAGCTACAACATGGGTGTATATATATATATATCATAACTCTCTCTCTGTCTCTCTCTCATCCAGAAAGATCGACGGTTTATCTAGTTTCTTTAGATAAATCAAAGGTGTGTATTCTACTAAGGAGAGATCCAAGTAAACATTCTTGCACACAGTGAGGGTCCTCCATTTCCATATAATACTTAAGAAGAACCATACATGGGTTCAAACACGCCATATAAAAAGGAAGAAATGAAGTATGCACCATCTTTAGAGGCCTTTCACAATAAGTTATCACTCTAGTCCGTAAGCTTCCATTTTAATAGACAATCCATGAGATGGATGCAGTCATCAAACTCATTGTCATTAAGCCCTTTGAAAAATGTCATTAACCAGCCATACTCCTACAACCAGCATTGTGCAAAAAGGTATAATCTGGGTGCTTTAATGTGGAAAAGAGATGAAAATTTGGTGCAAAGTAGGCATATCGCCGACCATTTGTCCTTCCAAAACAAAATCGAGCAACCATAGCCTACTTGAATATCCACCTATGAATTCCCCAAACACAGAAACTAGAAATTTCCGTATGTCAGACACCTTTTTCCACTTGTTATAAGACTAGTTCCATGACACTGTATTTTGCTTTAAGTAAAAAAGGACCCACAACCTGCTTCCGTTCCTAACCCCCTCCTGACCCCCCCCTCTCCACGATCATTTGCACAGCAAAGCCTTGCTTAACAATTCAAGTCACCTTATGCCAAGACCTCCAAGTTCACAAGTTTGGGTGACAACATTCCAAGAGACTAAATGGGTTTCCAGTACCTTTCTAAAAGAATCATTTCATACCTTGGTTATACATTGTTAAACCAACCTAGCTAACTAAAATATCTATAAGGTACATCATCAAGCTGGAGATAACATGTTTGATGAGGATGACCCTATCGGAGGGAAATAGACATAGCAGACACCTTCACTCTTCACCCAGAAGTAATATACTGTCACATTTTCTTGAGCTTTTGGGGAAGTCCAAAGCAGTTTTAAAAGTGCTATAGAAAAATATAGTGAGCCTAATGAGACAATAAGTTCTCAAAGAACTGAGAGAAATAGGAGACCTCCCTCTAGATTCATATCCTATGATTTCTTTTCTCTCAAACATAGAACGTGCCTTAGCGCCATTCACTCATATGTTGAGCCCAAAATTTTTGAAGAAGCCCAAAAGATATGTGAATGGGTAGAAGCCATGGAAAATGAACTAAGGGTCCTTAGGAAAGCCAGAATATGGGAATTTCAGGATCTTCCTGAAGGAAAGAAAAGTATAGGATGTAGGTGGTTTTGTAAAATCAAAACCAAGAGTGATGGGACTCTTGAGAGATATAAAGCACGTCTAGTTGCTAAGGGATATGATCAAGAATACGGGGTAGACTATGATGAAACGTTTGCTCCAGTTGCTCGGATGGTTACCGTTAGATGTCTTATTACCATCGCTTCAATTAAAAATGAAATATTTATTAAATAGACGTTAAAAATGCTTTTTTAAATAGGGATTTAAATGAAGAAGTTTATATGACTGCTCCTCCTGGCATGGATTGCCCTAATGGTAAGGTTCTTCGTTTACGAAAAACTCTTTATAACCTAAAACAAGCCCCCGAAGCTTGATATGACCGATTTAACAGTTTAATGATAGAAAATGGATTTGTCTCATGCTATACTGACACTGCCTTATTTGTAAATAAATCTGATGCAGGGATTGTGATCTTGCTTCTATATGTTGATGACATGTTAATCACATGTGATGATATCAAGGGAATTAAAAAAATTAAGTCTGTACTAACTGAAAAATTTGAGATGTCAGACTTAGGCTTTCTGACATATTTTTTGGGCATTGAAGCTGCTTTTTCTCATAGAGGATATTTTTTATTCCAAACTAAGCTTGCTTGTGAGATAATTGACAGGTCAGGCATTACTATTGACAAAATATGTGAAACACCTGAAGTTGTGGGGTCCAAGATGAAAATAGATAATGGAGTTGTTTTGGATAATCTTACTCCTTACAGACAACTTGTTGGGTCATTGATGTATCTTAGCATCACTAGACCCGATATATCTCATGCAGTGCACATTGCAGTCAATTCCAACACGCTCCCACGTCTATGCACATGAGTGCAGTCCTCCGAATCATCAGATATATAAAAGGGACGATAAATAAGGGAGTATTTCTTTCATCATCCTCTGATTTAAATTTAATTGCATATACTGACTCTGATTAGAGAGGTGACCCTAATAACTGTCACTCCACCACTGGTTTTTGTATTTTTTTAGGTGAATCTTTGGTCTCTTGGAGATCTAAAAAGCAACAGAAGGTCTCCCTGTCTTTCACCGAAGCCGAGTATAGAGCCATGGCCTCCACAACTATGAAAATAGTATGGATTCAACGTCTGCTAGAAGATATGGGAGTTCATATTCAAGAACCGACAAAGTTATGTTGTGACAATAAGAGTGCGATTTACATTGTCAAAAATCATACCTTCTATGAGTGTACGAAGCATATAGAGATGGACTGCCATTATGTTCGAGAAGAATATTTGAAGAAAATCATCGATCTTCCATATGTGACATCGGAATATCAACTAGCGGATTTCTTCACTAAGGCGCTTTGCTCCCTTCGGTTTCATTTTCTTTTGGGCAAACTTGCGGTTATCACACCGTAAGTTTGAGGGGGGTGCTAAAATGTATTCAATTTCGTCATATGTACGTGTGTGTGTGTATATATATATATAGAGAGAGAGAGAGATACATATACATATATACTATGTATACATATCTCTCTATATATATAAATATATATATATATATATATATCTTTTCTTTTTTTTACCCGAAAAGGGTATTCTTGTAAATTCTTATTTTACGCATATTCCATTTGGAATATGATTGTACTTATTTTTATTCTTTTATTTTTCTCCTTTTTTTTGTTCTTTTCTTATTTCTTTTTTATTTTCGTATTTTGGGCCACCTAGGATGGCTCCCCAAAGAGTCGTTGGGGAGCCTCCAACGGTCACAAATGTGACCATTGGGGGCTCCCAACAACTTCTTTGGGAGCCCCCTAGGTGGCTCCTTTAGTTGTGTATAAATAGAGGCTTCCCCTTGTATTTTGTAAGACTTGAGAGTCTCAAGCTTCTCTCCTCTTATTCAATATATTCGTATTACATGCATTTGTGCATGTTTGCATTATTTTACGCCTTTTGCGTATTTGTTCAAGTGTTCTTTGAGTGCCTTTGTGCACATCTTTTGTGAAGTATTAGTGCTTGTATGCACATTGTCTCTTCGTAGACATTTTTACAGTAGCTTGGTATGCAAAAATGTTCTAGCATGCTACTTTCAGATGAGGATGATGACAGTACTTGTTACAAAGGCACCAGTGTATGCTAGACTCACTATCTATCCTGGATCCAGTCTAGGTAAACAAATCTGTTACGCTAATTCATTTTGGGTATCAAGGGTGGGGTGTCATCCTTATTCGCAGCGATAGGGGTTCAAGGCTACTAACTAGGGTTCCTTATCCTTGGACCTGTCCACTCCCTTATACACCAATGATGATTAAAATTTTCACCATGGTGTTTTCAGGATGGGCGGTCAAGGCTTCAATAGGGATCTTGATGATTAGGGAGTCATCAACATCATGATAATGATGTGGGACATGGATTTTGTAGAGATGTTCATGATCGGGGATACATTGACAGACATATTGGAAGCATATGCACCTCAGATGAAGTATTCCACTCCTATGCAGGGCCACTAATTGCTTGTAGGGTTCCCAATCACTAATAAGAAAAAGCTCTTCCTACTGCTGATGATTTGAGGTACTCCAACATGTTGGGGGCATTGAGGAACTCAACGCTTCTAATGTTGAGATTCATCTTCAACAATGACAACATTAAAAGAACAAGGGACCTTCTAAAAGTGAAAGATGTGAAACAGGAATTGACCAAGGCAGTGAGGGGAAAAAACATGTTAGCCGTAGAGGAAGTTGAAGTCCTTGAAATCCTGTGCACTTAAGATTCTTTATGCTATTCCAATTGGTGGCCTAGAAAAAACACCAATCAAGTACAATGAAACTGGGTGGTGAAAAATTCATGGCCTTTGCATTAAGGATCACCAATTATTTCTAGCCAATTATTTGAAAAAACAAAAGTTGGACATCTTCATGGTGATTGAATGTAAAGTTGGAGGCGTTGGACATGTCATAGGTCAATGGCACTTGGTGGGACTCCCAATTTCATTGAAACCTAAAAGTGGAAGATTAGGGGTTTAGTGGTCTTTTGGGAAAAGATTGGGTAGGTGAATGCATTTAGCACTATTAATGCTCTATCATGTTTGTTTTCAGACCAACTTTAAGTGTGCCCCCCTACTCTTTTCAATTGTTCATAGTGCAGGTGACGAGTTTGAAGAAGAAAGAGTTTTGGAAAGAGCTGCTGTGCATATCTGTGGTGCCTGATCGGGGATTTTAACAGCATCCTTACGGTAGAAGACAACAACAGCCAACCAAGAAAATTTGTAAGATAAAGCTATTTTAGGAGTTTATTAAACATAGGAAGGTCTCCTATTTCTCTCAGTTCTTTGAGAACTTATTGTCTCATTAGGCTCACTATATTTTTCTATAGCACTTTTAAAACTGCTTTGGTCTCTATGTCTGTATACAACAGGCTCTTTAGAAGTTCAATCATCATCCTCATGAAAGATGAAAGGCTGAGGAGGATGGTTATTCTCTTCTACTTCATTTTCACTTGGTGTGAATTCATCATCACTAATGTCATCATTTCTTAATAAAAGTTCAAATAAAAAAGAATAATCCATATTTTCCTCATGAGATTTAGAATTTTCAAATCCACTAATATTTTCTAGAAAACTTACATTTCTAGACACATATAATTTATCATTTTTGATGTCATAGCATCGAAATCCTTTTTGGATCCCAGAATACCCAAGGAAAGCACATGGAATGGCTTTAGGAGAAAGTTTATCATTTTTATCTGTTAGGATAAAGCATTTGCACCCAAAAACCCTTAATCTGCTATAATCAGGACCCCTTTTATACAAAATTTCAAATGGTGAGATTTTATCCAAATTTTTTGATGGAAGGCGGTTGATTAGATAAACATATGCAAGAGCAGCTTCAGCCCAAAATCTTTTCGGGATGTTTTGAGAAATGGGCAGAGTTCGGGTTGTTTCAATAATGTGCCTATGTTTCCTTTCAGCCAAATCATTTTGTTGGAGTGTTTTGGAACATGATTTTTGATAGATTATCCCATATTTCTCAAGATAGCTTTTAAAATCATTTGAGAGATATTCTCCTCCAGAATCAGATCTAAAGATTTTTAGATTTGCATCAAATTGATTCTTAATCATCATATGATAAGTTTTAAATGTCATAAAACTTCATGTTTATATTTAAGAAAATATATCCAGGTAAATCTAGAGAATTCATCTACAAATATCACATAATAGGAGAACCCTCCCTTTGAAATAACAGGTGTTGATCCCCAAACATCCGAATGAATGAGTTCAAACGGATTTGTAGTAAACATGGATCTTTGATAAAATGGCAAACTTCTCATTTTTTCAAGTGTGCAATCATCACAAACAAAAATTTTCTTACATAAATGTTTGGCAAAAGAAAGATACAAAATTTTTGTAACATTGGGGTGACCAAGTCGTTTATGTCATACATTAATGTTTTTGTGATGCATTGCATTACAAAAAGAATCTTTTGGAATTTGAAGAAAGTCCACATAGTAGAGATCTCCTTTTCTAGAGCCTTCCCCAATCAATTTCCCGAACCAGCGATCCTGTATCCAATATTTATCAGATGAGAATTTAACATCACATCCATGGTCCGAGAGTTGAGAGACAGAAAGCAAGTTTAAATTTAACTTTGGAATAAATCTGATTTTTGGAATAAAAAAACCTTTTTCTTCAAAATTACCAGTGCCTTTAATTTCTAGAGAAGTGTCATCCGCAGTTGAAACAAAAGACGGTGATGAATGTTTTAGAAAATCGGATAAAGAACAAATGTTGGGGAACATATGAAAGGAGGCACCCAAATCTAAGAGCCAAGAGGTCTTACCAAGACAAGGAGAGGTAGATGTAGTTGCTCCATAAACAACTCCCTTAAGAAGCGGTTGAAGTGCTTCCACGATTTGATGAAGAGAAAGAGGCTCATTTGAGGAAGTCACATTTTCTTCTTTTTGAGAAGTGGTGGCCATGGCAAGCAGCTTCTTCCATTTAGGGCAAACAGGTTTGATGTGCCCTTGTTCCTTACAAAAATGACACACAAGTTTATTGTAGTCCATTTTTCCTCCTTGACCACTTGATCCTTGATTTTGATTTTTGAAGTGAGGAGGCTTATAAGTTCGTACATTGTTTCTCGGTCTTGAAACAACATTAACGACATCACTTTCTTCATTAGATGAAGTTGTAAGAACACTCGAATTGTTTTTGCTAGAACTCATATGAGTTTCCTCCCCACTTAGCTTAGTAATGACATCTTCAAGCGAGGGAGAAATGAAAGAAGAGAGGAGAGAAGACCGAATTTGCTCGAACTCGGGTCTAAGACCATTCAAAAAATTGAAAAAACGATCATCTTCCAATTGTTTATACCTAAGTTCAATAGCTTCTCCACTCCATTTAGGCTCAAGCATTGCGAATTCATCCCATATGGAAGATGTTGAGAATAGGTGGTTTTATGTTTAAGCCTTCTTAGATTAGAGGTTATCTGAAATTTTAATTTAATAATGGACTTAGATGTAATTTATTCTTTTAGGCCTCTCTCTATTTAACATTGAGAGTAGCTGCCCTAATCAAGTTAACGAGTTTTTCTTATGCAGCCGTCTCTCTCTCTCACTCTCTCTCTCTCCCTTCTCTCTCTCTCTCTCTACCTAGGGTTTAATGTATCTAATTTTTCCTTCAACATGGTATCAGAGCAGCCGATCGTGGGAGCGTGATCGTCGATCGTGATCAATCTTCGAATGATCTACACCAACGAAAAATTTTATATCTTCAAATCAGGTCAGCTGTTCTTATTCTGTGTAAGATCTGATAACAGATCTGGGATTTGATGACCCAGATTTGTCATCAGATCTAAGGGAGCAGATGTTTTGTTCCTGCCGTGATTTTCTGTTGTTTGGGAGAAGCCTTGCCGTGATTTCCTGGATTTCCTGCCGTGATTTTCTGCTGCCGAGTTTTCTTGCCGTGATTTCTTGTTGTTTGGAAGCCGCAACAATCTCATTTGTCGTGATCTCCTGCCGTGATGTCCTGCTGTTTGGGCACAGCAGCAATCCCATTTGTCGTGATACCTTTTTTTTTTCGTGATTCCCTGCTGCTTGGGAGAAACAGCAATCTCACATGTTGTGTTGTTGCTTGTGATTGAAAAAAATGACTGATTTGTTTTAACCGTGCCCTGAAGAACTGGTATTCTTGTTGGCTGTCGAGCTATATTTGTCTGGGAGCAGCAGCTGTCGTGATTTATTTTCTGCGTCTGCATATTATCGTTGGTCGTGATTCACTGGATCTTTGTTGGTTGGTTCATTTCAGTTGGTAGTTTATTTCAGAATATGGAAACAGCAAGAGTGATTCCCTGCTGTGCTGAAAAAAAAATTAATTATCATTCATGTTTGTGGGCTGCTGTTCATTACTGTCGTGGAAACTGCAGGCTTGATGCCCTGCTGTGCTGAAAAAAAAATTATTCTTGTTGAGGGCTGCTGTTCATTACTGTCGTGGTCTTTTTTGTGTGTGTGAACAGCTGCTGGTTGTCGTATCAGTTGATGTGTGAGTGTCACACGCTATCCCCTGTGTTGCTTGAAGCTTGTCCAGATTTTTATCTCTGCTGAAATAAAATTATATCTTCAGTATGGCTGAAACTTCGAAATGTGATTCCAAAATGGAACATATTGGGGAGTACAAGGCATTTGCCAATCCCTTTTCGTACGGCTCTTCTGTAAGGTTGAATGAAACTAACTATGCCAGGTGGTCCAAAACTTTTATGATGTCGGTATCTGGACATCGTAGAAAACATATCTTGTTGGAAGACGAACCCACTGAAAAAGTGGGAAAATATGTTACTTGGGATGAAGATAATGACATAGTTATGTCGTGGATCATGAATAGTGTTGAACCACCTATTGCAGATGGTTTAATTTACTATAATACAGCCAAACAGATGTGGGACAATCTTTGAGATACGTACTCATAAGAGACTAATGTGAGTCGTATCCTGCAAGTTGAACAGGAGATATATAATTTACAGCAGGGAGATCAGACCTTGGCCCAGTACTATGCCTTTGTCAAATCTGCGTTTAAAAGACTTAATGCTCACAGACCTCTCTGTTGTTCGAAACAAAAGGATCATCAAGAACAAACTATGGTTGCTCGGTTTCTTACAGGTTTATCGTCAGAATTCTCTGTTGCAAAAGTCCAAATATTGACTGGTTCAGATGTACTTACTCTTGCTGATGCATACAATCGTCTGAGTAGACTTGCAATCTCTCTTCCACAATCTGAGCATGTGACTCAGTCATCTGCTCTAGTTGTCTCATCTGGTTATGGGCGTGAAAATTTTCAGAATATCAGAGGACGAGGCCGTGGACGAGGTATGGGAGGCAGAGGAAAGCTTCAATGTACATTCTGTGGAAAATCTGGACATTTAGAAGATCGTTGCTGGGATAAGCATGGTCGGCCAACCCCTTCTTCATCAAAGTCATATACTCCTAAAGCAAATGTTACTACTCTCGAGGCAACAAATGTACAGGATAATATCTCTGCAAGTGACAGTAGTTGCCTATTCAACCGGAAAGCATCTTCATCCGACTGACAGTAAGTGGATTATTGATTCTGGTGCATCCAGACATTTGTGTGGAAATTTACTTGTGTTTTCAGATCTCAATGATATTATTGTTCATCGAGGAGTCTCATTAGCCGATGGGAGTTCCTCGGCGGTTGTTGGTCAGGGAAATATTTCCATATCCTCCTCCTTACAGTTGCAAAATGTGCTTCATGCTCCAAACTTTCCTCAAAGTTTACTCTTTGTTAGTTGCCCTACAAAAGAACAAAACTGTAGAGTAATATTTGATCCGATGGGTTGTCATTTTCAGGATTTGCTGACGGGAAGAAGATTGGTGGAGGCTATGAAGAAAATGGAGTCTACTACCTACATCATCTAGTGGGTAATGTTCATGCTGCAGTGGAACACTCATTCAGTCCTGTCCAGTGGCATCGTCGCCTAGGTCATCCTTCATTGTCAAAGCTTCGTTCGGTCTTTCCTCAAATTCCTTCCACTACATCACTTCAGTGTGAAGCATGTCAGTTGGGCAAGCATCATCGAAGTTCGTTCTCTTCGAGTCAGAGTAAGTCTAGTAATAAAGTGTTTGAACTTATTCATGCAGATGTATGGGTCCTAGTAAGATTCCTACTAGGACTCAATGTCGTTACTATCTTGTTATTGTTGATGATTTCTCTAAGTTGTCATGGGTGTTTTTAATAAAAGAACGATCTGAAGTTCCAAGTATTATCAAATCCTTAATTCTTGAAATAAAAACTCAGTTTGAATCTATTGTCAAGATTGTTCGCACTGATAATGCTCTTGAGTTTAAATCAAAAGGTCTGTTACAATTTTACCAAGATCATGGCATTCAACCCCAAACTTCTTGTGCCTATTCATCTCAACAAAATGGGGTGGCTGAGCGAAAACATAGGCACCTGCTTGATGTTGCCCAGACCATTATGATTCAATCTAATGTTCTTGCGTTATACTGGGGTGATGCGATTACCACTGTTTGCTATCTGATCAACTGCATGCCTTCGTCTTCTGTGGGTGATCAAATTCCATTACATATACTAAAACCTAATGCCCCACTCTTTTCTTTCTCACCAAAAATATTTGGATGTGTTTGTTTTGTACACAAACTTGGCCCTGACCGTGATAAATTAGCTGCTCAAGCTACAAAATGCATATTTTTAGGTTATCCCAAAAATCAAAAGGGATATCGATGTTATGATCCTATTTCTCGCCGAGAGTATGTCACTGCGGATGTATCTTTCTTGGAATCCACTCCATATTACTCCAGTACCGGTTCCCCGCTGCAGGTTGATCCAGCTGAGTCATTTTCATTACATATACCTCCTTTTTCCTTTGGAATTTGTGCCCTCATTACCGAACCAAACTTCATCCTCTTTCAGATTTAATAATCCTCCATTGGTATATGTGCGTAAAGCTCCACCTCCGCAAGAGCCTTCATCTTCTTCTTCCCCTGAGGTAAGTTCTACTGACAATAGTGATCTTCATGATGATGATAACAGGCCTATTGCTCTACGCAAGGGGACACGACAATGTACCTTATATCTCATATCTCATTTTGTCTCTGATGCTAGAATTGGCAGTCAGATGAAAACCTTTATTTCAGCCTTATCTGCTGAAACTATTCCTCTGAACTATCAACAGGCAGAGCTTGATAACCGCTGGAAGCTGGCCATGCAAGAAGAAATTGATGCTTTAGTATCTCAACATACCTGGGATTTAGTTGATTCCCCAGCAGATGCTGACATTGTTGGATGTAAATGGGTATATACAATAAAGTACAAATTTGATGGTTCTATTGAAAGGTACAAGGCCAGATTAGTAGCAAAAGGGTATACTCAAACATATGGTATTGATTTCTTTGAAACTTTTTCTCCTGATGCACGGATGGGTATCATTCGTCTTGTTCTCTCAATAGTTGTTCAGCATGGTTGGAGCTTGTACCAATTAGATGTGAAAAATGCATTTCTATATGGGGATCTATCTAAGACCGTTTATATGCAACAACCTCCAGGATTCGAGATTGAGGAGGAGTGTCAGAAGGTGTGTAGATTGAGAAAGGCGATTTATGGCTTGAAACAAAGTCCTCGTGCATGGTTTCAAAAGTTGTTTGAAGTGATGTCAAGCTTTGGCTTTAATAGGTCAGCAGCAGATTATACACTATTTATCAAGAAAACTAATTCTGGCATAGTTGTTATGGTGGTATATGTGGATGACATCATTCTTACAGGAGATGATGTGAAAGCTATTGAAGCCACAAAGGCTCATCTTCAAAAACACTTTGTTACAAAAGACCTTGGTTCACTTAGATATTTTCTGGGTATAGAAGTTGTCAGGAGCCGTGAAGGGATGGTTTTGTCTCAACGGAAGTATGTTCTTGACTTATTAAAGGAAACGAGAATGTTGGGAGCTAAACCAGCAAATATTCCCCATGGACCATAAAGTTTAGTTGTTTGAAGAAGGGTCAAAACCGGTTGATAGCAAAAGCTATCGCTCCCTAGTAGGGAAGCTACTATATGTAACTGTGACCAGGCCGGATATTGCTTTAGCAGTAAGCAAAGTTAGCCAGTTTATGGACAAACCAACTGAGGTACACTGGAATGCAGCTATAATGATTCTCAGATATCTAAAATCTTCTCCTGAAAAGGGGTTATTGTTCAGGAAAGGTGGAACTCTGGAGATAGTGGCCTATTCTGATGCTGACTATGCAGGATCTGTAGTGGATAGAAAATCTACCACAGGATTCTGTGTGTTTCTGGGAGACAACTTGATTTCTTGGAGAAGTAAGAAACAAAATGTGGTTTCTAGGTTGAGTGCAGAATCAGAATATCGGGCTATGGCCCAAACAGCTGCTGAATTGATGTGGGTTCGTACTGTTCTTCATGATCTTCAGGTGAAGGCTTTCTCTCCTATGACCATGATGTGTGATAACAAGGCTGCAACATATATATAGCAAACAATCATGTCTTTCATGAGAGAACAAAGCACATTGAGGTTGATTGCCACTATGTAAGAGATATGGTTCAAGCTGGTCATATCACCACCAAATATTTAAAGTCAGAAGACCAAGTTGCAGATATGTTTACAAAGCCTCTTGCTAGACCAAATTTCTTAAAATGTTGTGACAAGCTGAGCATGATTGATATCTATGCTCCAGCTTGAGGGGGAGTGTTGAGAATAGGTGGTTTTATGTTTAAGCCTTCTTAGATTAGAGGTTATTTGAAATTTTAATTTAATAATGGACTTAGATGTAATTTATTCTTTTAGGCCTCTCTCTATTTAACATTGAGAGTAGTTGCCCTAATTAAGTTAACGAGTTTTTCTTATGCAGCCGTCTCTCTCTCTCTCTCACTCTCTCTCTCTCCCTTCTCTCTTTCTCTCTACCTAGGGTTCGGTGTATCTAATCTTTCCTTCAACAGATGACAATTCCACAAAATATTCCCTTATGGACATTTCATTTTGTTGAAGGGTTAAAGCCCTTTTTTGGAGATAGTACTTGTGAGATAAGTCTCTTGATGTGTACATTTTCTCAAGATAATGCCAAGCTTCGGATGCTTTCTTGAACTTGATAATATTGGCATTGATCTTAGTTTCAACCGATGAAAAAAACCCAAGAAAGAATCTTGAAATTTTTCATTTCTCATTCCTCATGCCTCTTGAAATATTCTTTAGGAGCCTTGGCTCTTTCATCTCCTTCAAGGATTTTTATTTCTCGTCTCTCCATCAAGGTAATCTTAGGCTCCGGTTCGGAAATCGAGCCTTGGACATAGCCCCAAAGCCATTTTCCTTTAATATGTGCCTTCATATTCTCGGCCCAAACGTGATAGTTGGAGTCATTAAGTTTAAAACCAAGAGAGAAATGGGAGTCTTTTTTACCCATTAGAGAAGAGAATAGAGAAAAAAACACGTACCGCAATAAGATTTTTGGTCTTACTTGATGTAGGAATATTCTAAAATATTGAAGGAAGAGAAGCCCCCACTCCAATCTCCAAGAAGCCAAAGACATGTTTTTCAAGGCACCCGAAAAATGAAGAATCACACGATCTTCGATCTTTGACCAAGCTCTGATACCATGTAAAAATGTCTACGAAGAGACAATGCGCATACAAGCACTAATACTTCACAAAAGATATGCACAAAGGCACTCAAAGAACACTTGAACAAATACGCAAAAGGTGTAAAATAATGCAAACATGCACAAATGCATGTAATACGAATATATTGAATAAGAGGAGAGAAGCTTGAGACTCTCAAGCCTTACAAAATACAAGGGGAAGACCCCTATTTATACACAACTAAAGGAGCCACCTAGGGGGCTCCCAAAGGAGTCGTTGGGAGCCCCCAACTGTCACATTTGTGACCGTTGGAGGCTTCCCAACGACTCTTTGGGGAGCCATCCTAGGTGGCCCGAAATACGAAAATGAAAAAGAAATAAGAAAAGAAAAGAAAAAAGGAGAAAAATAAAAGAATAAAAATAAGTACAATCATATTCCAAATGGAATATGCGTAAAATAGGAATTTACAAGAATACCCTTTTCGGGTAAAAAAGAGAAAAGATATATATATATATATATATATATATATATATATATACACACACACACACACACACACACACACACACACACGTACATATGACGAAATTGAATACATTTTAACAGCTACCAACCTTGGGAATCCAATAGATGAATGCCCCTCCCATCAATTCAAATGTGAATCAAGCATACACTGGTGCCTTGGTAACAAGTACTGTCATCATCATCATCTGAAAGTAGCACGCTAGAACATTTTTGCATACCAAGCTACCAACCTCGGGAATCCAATAGATGACTCCCCCTCCCATCATTGCTTAAGATTTTTTTGTCAACATTTGCATTGCTGAAATAACTGTTATTCTCCAAAAGGTAAACCTACATCTTACCCAAAAAAAAGGCAGCACAAAAGTTGTGAAGACAAGCATCCATCATCTTTAGGGGGGCTGCATGTATTGCTGAGAGCCAAACTAAGTTGAGCTGGTCCATGATTTATGCTTTTCAAGATGAAACCCATATGAAGATTCTCCATGAGAAGTCTGTGAAACTCCGAGCAGATGCCGTAGAAAAGACTAGTCATTTTTTGCATGCTCAAAATGAAAGTGGAAGAATGATAGTCTTCTCTGAAAATTAAGGGGTACGCACCTATCACACCACCAATCTCCATGGCAGGGTTTGAGGTTCTTACCCTCTCACTAGTCTATTGATTTTTTTCTATTACAATGCACCTCCTCCCAGTCATTCTTCATTAGATTTCTCCTTCCCTTATCATCATGAAACTTTTTATACTTTCCCTGCAGCATTTTCCTATAAACTTGATTCTTGATGGCCTCTCTCTTACACCAAGGCAAAAAGCGTTCCCTTCCTCATCACTAATGATATAGTCTTGGCACCACCAAGTTCCCACTCTAGCAGCGAAACTTGATTTTGCTAGACAAGGATATCTTGCCTTCTGATGAATAGAGTAGCCCAGATAATTTAGTAGATAGGAGGCTCTGATAGGGAGGAAAAAACTACGTATGAAAGGAACCATGGTGTTTGTTTGTAAGGAGACCTTGAAGAAGCATCTTATAAGAGTTTTGGATCACCACTTGCTATATTCAGAGTGTTTATTATATTTTTTCCTCAGGAAGAACAATGCCTTTCTACAAAAAATCTATTAACCTTGATCACATTAAATATTAAAGCACATCATAAACAAGCAAATTTAATTAACATTTCCATGAATTATGCTATGGATGATGCATGTGCATATTTCACTTTGCATGTGTATATACAAGTTCATGTTTGAGGCTAATGGAAACAAAATTAAGGGAAAATCAGAAAACTTCCTGACTTTTTCTTTATTTACATACAATTGTCTAACTTATTAATCATTACATGTAACCACTTGCATTGCTTATTCTACCTCAAACACCCTGAGGAAGTAGACCACCATTCTATTGCTATAGAATAAATGACAAGGATATTTTAGTCATTTGTTTGATTCGACTATCATCAACTGAATGATTAAAAGACCAAGCTTGCAAATGTTGAAAAAAATAAAAATAAAGAAAAAGCAATTAAATGCAAAGTTAGGCAGTTACAAATTGGTAGGTGATACCTCAGGTGGTTTACTGTTTCACACTTTTACCCTCTTAACTTATTTAGAAAAAAAGAAAAAAAGTGGTAGCAGGCAGGCACCATTCTACAGGGAATCATAATCTACTAATTCACAAGAAATAACCACGAGCAACAGCCAAGAGGAGTGAAAATGTGTACTCAAATATAGGCAATTCCATCCCAACTAGCTATTGTATTCATTGGCCAACCAAGGGCATCCAGTCCAAAACTCTGTTTCAAATATGTGCATGTATAGCTCGAGGAGTAACGGTGTAGTTATCTGGAAGTACCATGTTCCATCTGACCGGCAACACTAAACCTTCAGGATCTCGTTTTCCTTTTAATCATGTCTTTGCAAGAAGTTGCTTAGGTGAGATTAGATCCTTTACCACCTTCACAACACCCCAACCAGTATATTTCAAAGAAAAGTTTAAGGCCATCATACTTTGCAAAGAGATGATGGATGGATTCTTGTATTTACGTGCAAACAAGATTATCTACAACAAGATTTTACTTTTTCTGTAGGTCATCAGAAGTTAAGGGCTCCCATTTAGAAAACATATGCAGGAGGTTAGAATCCCTTTTACAAATATCCTTTTGTGGGGCAACATCCACCCAAGGCAAAAGTGTTCCAGATTGCAAGTTTTATAGTGAAGATCCCCCATGCTCCATAGTTCTACACAGCCACATCCCTAGAACTGCTACAGAGATGCATTCCTTCAATGGTTTTGCCAGTACAAGAGCAGAATGGTAGGTCAACATCCTATCTCTAGGATGTGGCAAAGCAAAGGGTGGGGGCAAATGAATGGCAACAAGGATGTCACCCTTTTGTTCTGGTCAATCGCAATAATTCCTTCAAGGTAGAGATGCAGATCAGACATCCAAAATTTTCAAAAACTTGACCTATTTATCCATGTTGGCTTATACTTCCATTCCCAAGGTCACTCCTTAATGCACATATTTCCTTGATTAGGAGTGCCCACCTGCCATTATCTTTCAAAGTGAACCACCACCACTCACTAGTGCCCCGAATATCCAACTTACCACAGCCACTTTTGGCAAACTTCTTTCCATAATGGAAGATGTTCTAATGAGGCATTCCCATTTTCATGGAAGTTTAGCATGTGCATTTTTTAGACTTCACCATTAGATGATTCTAAGAATTGTTACTATCTTACTGCATGTTGTATTATGTTATGTTGATATAAAATACTTCCAAGATAGGACTAAGACTTGGAGACACTTTTAGGTTTCTGTATATCACCTTAAGTGTCTACCCAGTGCACAGTTAGAACTTAGAACACGCATGAGGAGCACACACACACACATACAAAAGAAAAAAAACAGAGCACAAGTTGACAGAAATGATTGATCATAGCATGCAATTCAAGCTTAAACTAAGTATGAAATGTAAAAGTCACTCAAAAATTCTGGCAGAAAACCTTGGTGGGTCATCCATATCAAGACTTTTCCAGTCAAGTAACATAATGTGAATAGCCTGCCAACATGAAAAAAAAATGCCACCGAAGATGGAGTCACGAAATAACCCTGGTCTAAGACCTCTCCAAACGGCACCCCATCCTTCTAACATGACAATCTGTAAAGGCCCTTTGACATCATATACTGAAGGTGGCCGCCCTGACCCAGTCAACATCCATGGGTACTCTTTTAGAGCACGAATGAGGTTGGGATGCTTGTTAGCTAGTGTAGATAGAAGATTAGCAGTACGATCCCATGCCATCTTATCTGGCACATAACCATGCAGTGATCTCGAAATAGCTGGCACTACGCTTTGCTCGGTATGATGATGCTTAAGAGAAGGATTATGACATGCAGAAGTGACCTGCATACGGAGCTTAAAAAGATCAAATGGTGTGTTTATGACAGCTTCTAGAGCTCCAGATGCTAAGCCAGCTAAAAGAGCCTCGGAAACATACACATGATTGTCTTCTCGACCATCTGCAAAAAATCAATAAAAATTTCACAGAATTCACAAAGCTCAAACTTACTAAATTCAGTAAGCTATAATGGAAACTCAAACAATTAAAAAAGAGGCATACTTGTGCTTTCAAATTGAAAATGCATAACAGAATTCATGACTATATAAAACATTTCCAACTGTCGCCAAGATCCATTACAAGTATTCTAAACATAGTCTCATCATGAACTGGCCAAATAGAAACCAAATTTCCATGAACACAAAAATTGCTGCCAACCAGAAATCTTGGATTCCTGATTCTAATGTTTTTTGCTAAGTGTTTTGCTTAAATTGATGAAACCCAGGTCTGAGCCATGTTACTCAACCACATCTAAGTTTTGTTCTGTTGAAGAACTGTATATCTTGTGAGTAATTTTTTGCTTCAAGAATGAATCCCTGAAAAAATATTTTTCAAAATCTTTGAATTTAACATGTTATGTCAAACCTATAGAACAACATTCAGATATTAAATTGTTAGTTTTGCAACAAATAAATGTATTTCTGTCAGGAACAGGGAAAAATTAGAAAAAAGAAAGGCAAGACTGAGCGAAATAGCCCAATCCATTGTAACATGTAAGCATAAAAGCATAGCTTAAGTAGTGGATGAACAGATCAAGTGAAAGAATACCTTTATAGAAAGCTGTTAAAAGCTCATACATTCCAAACCGAGCTCCAACTGCTGGTATCCTACCTAACACCAACCAACCAAACCCACCATAAAAACCTACAGAGCCAAAAGAACATTGTGAGATACTATGTTTATATATCAACAAATATGACTGGCAAAAATAACCGCCAATTTTTCATTAGACTAATTAAACGACCATTACAGACAACAAAATAAGCATGCAGATAAGAACTATAATGACATCATGTGCTATTAAACAGTATACAACAGGATACTGGGAACTCTATCTTCAGATGTGCCATTCATATCCATTATATGAAATCCTTCTACTGAATGATGATAAACCATATCCAGACATAGTCACCTAAACAAGTTCTACTAAAGAGTTCTGTAGTAAAATACATGTGGCTGACTCTTCCGGCCAACCATGGCCAATCGGGACACTTTGGCTGCCCAGAGCAAGTTCAAATTGACAGAGATGCATGGCAGATAAAATAGAAACAATGAAAATTTCACAAAGTGCTTGCCTGTGCTAACTATATATATATGTACATATATATATATGTACATATATATATACATATATATATATATCTACTAAAGAGTTCTGTAGTAAAATACATGTGGCTGACTCTTCCTGCCAACCATGGCCAATCGGGACACTTTGGCTGCCCAGAGCAAGTTCAAATTGACAGAGATGCATGGCAGATAAAATAGAAACAATGAAAAATTCACAAAATGCTTGCCTGTGCTAACTATATATATATATATATATATATATATATATATATATATATATATATATATATATATATAGGGTCACTAGAATATGTTAACTGGAAATATGTGAACCGGAGTGTGAAGTAGGCACTTCCGACACTTTTTTTTGCAAATCCAACCCTGCAGATGCATTCGGCATCGGCATGGTCCATTTGCTAGGAATTCACTGTTGGATCATGTATTTTCAATGAAAAAATGTGTTTTTTGGATGCGTGAATATTTACAAAAATTCTGAGCCATTGATTTTCAAGCCTCAAAAGATCCTTCTTATGCATCGTAATCGGATGATCCAAGAGTCTGTTTCTATAAAAACAAGCATCTACATCACATCCGTACGGTGAAATATAAGAAAAATAAATAAAAAAACCATGAAAATCTCGGCTCATACTCCAGTTCACATATTTCCAGTTAACATATTCTAGTGGCCCTATATATATATATATATATATATATATATATATATATAGAGAGAGAGAGAGAGAGAGAGAGAGAGAGAGAGAGACACACACACACATATATATATATAAACAGTAAAGAAAAGTATTCTTGTTTTGGATATGAGTTTAAAACAAATTATGAGCAGAAATATTCATGATGGAGAAAAAGAAAGAAACTAGAACGCTGGGAATGTTCAAAAGGAACTACAACATAACTATTTTCTGGAAAAAGAATGGTCAAGAAGAAAAGAAGATAAAATCCCAAAATCATAAAATAATGATGGCTAATAAGGTTAGGGGGGAGAAAAGAAGGATCATGGTTTTGTGAAACTATCAATGAAAAGGGGGAAAACGAAGAAAGGAAAATATTCAAGTGGCTGCTATGCAAAATCCCTAAAGGAACAAAAAATAGCCTATCAAGTGAGCAAGAGAGTGGCCGAAAAATAATGGATGAAGCTCAATGATTGGATTTGGCTTGTCAGTCAATGGTGCTTGGTAAAATTATCTTGAGTGATTGATCTCTGCCTTGATGATGAGAAGGTTGATGTTGAAAGGAGGTTTGAAGGAGGGGATCGAATGGCCATCTCACCAATCAAATGGTCAGCCCCCTAAATCAGATGTTTGCCTAACATAGTCACCGATATCAGTGATATTTTGAAAATATTGCAAGAAATTCTGAGAAATTAACATAGCCAATAATATTTGGAAAATCTTGTGATATTTTTAAAATATAGATAAAATGAAAATATTGTGATATTACTGCAATATTAACACGATATTTTTTCAATTAAAAAACTTAATTTTATATATTTTAAGTTCAGTTTTTCTATTTTTTTGTTTCTTTGTATTTTAAAACTTTTAAAGTTTGTTTCTTTATATTTTTGTAAGAAAAATAATAGAAAACCTATTCTTTATTACTATTATTTATATTTTTCATTTTTTAAACTTTCAAGATTATTCTAAGAGTATCCACATTTTGAAAATATCTTCGAGAAATTACCTTGAACGATATAGATGGCTATGTGGCCTACATGATTGATAGTTGTGGAAAAGAGGTGAGCCCTAATAGAAATTGAATGCAAAAATGAAAGAAAGAAAGAGAAAAGGATAAAGAACTTACTTCCCTTCAGTACATAAAAAAGAAACATTTTGTTTATGTGTACCTTTTTTTATAACTAGGGAAGGCTACCTCAATCACATGCAAGTTCATTGGTGTAATCCCCCCCCCCCCACACACACACACACACAAGGACTACACCTAGATTCAACTTCACATCAAAGGACATGCATCCATGACTTTCGAACTCATGACATCCCTTCAGCTACAAGTCATGCCTACCAGATGAGCAGTTTGTATATTTATGATAAACACAAATGATAAAAAATCATACAAACAATAAAAGTCTGCAAAAAGTAATATTGTTAAAAAAGACAAAAGAATACATGTTAACCAAAGTTACTAGAAGCTTCTTAGATAGGTGGGAAGTGCACTTCTTGGAAACTCATTTCGGAAGCGTGATACTTCTCGCTTCTGAAACTTGATGAGAATCTCAATTCTCCCACACTTCTCCTATGCTTCATACATGCTTCTTATATGTTCTCTCGTGCTTCTTTTCATGTTTTTTATCTGCTTCTTTTCGCATTTCCCACTCACTTCCCATGTGCTTTCTCTAAATTGATAGTCATTATTTTAGATTTTAACAACAATTTAGTTCTTACATTAAAATTATGAAAATTAAGAATAGTTATTTTATTCTAGTTTTTATTTGTGTTCTATTCTATTCTCATTCAATTCTCATCTCTCTTCTTTTTTTATTTCTTGCTTCTTGCTTCCTATAAATTTTAAAATGCCTTACTTCTTGCTTATGCTTCCCCATCGTTCCCCGCTTCCCTTCCTAGTATGACAACTTACCATTAAAGTACATAAACCTAGAAAAAGCGGCCAAAGTTTTCATGAGAAAAGAAACCCTAAGATTCCAAGAAATAGGAAAAGAGGAGTTTGCATTGAAGTTTGCAAAGAAAACTAATCACTAAAGTGAGACATCATGTTGGTTTTATTATTTATATGCTCTTATGATTATGATGACGGTAATTCAACATTATATACACTTCATCAAAATGAATTATAAGAATACAATATGTGAACAAAAATAGTAAAGCACAGATTTGTAGAAATGCCATGAACCACCACCAATCAATTGCTCTACTCTATCTAACAAAAGCAGTCTTGGTCCTGTTATTTTGTTTACAAACTACCATCAATTTAATGCATGTGCATGCAATTGAAACAAGATCAATATTCTGTCTATCGTACAGGCTGCTGTGAGTCGGTTGTGAAAAGTGCAGACTTGGGTATGACTTCACAATTATTCAGGCACCAGCAGCGCTTAAGATTGAGGACTAGTTTGCTTAGGTGAGATAACATGAGATTTTGAGAGGGCCCACAACATGGATGTGAATGCTGAAGGAGGGACTTCTTGGGAAGGTCTAATAGAGCTTTTGTTGGAAGGTGGCATTGCAGCAAGCCTAGGAGACAATAGGCTGCAGGCTTAGAAGTCAAAAGATCTTGTGGATTAGAATATTGTCTTAAATATCTTAGTGGTCTCACAATCAAAGCTACCTTTATCTCGAAAAGCATTCCTCAAAGAACCTAGGGCTCTATCCACAACATGTGAAACATCAAACTCCTTAAAAGTAGAAAATATGAACCTAGTTACAAAGGCTTTTCATGGATGCTATGTGGTAGGTTCACGGTTCAAACTTATAGATTAATTTGTTGGTCTTGTTCAAACTAGGTAAGATCCCCTAAACTTAGAACATTGTTGGTCTTGTTCAATTATAGTAGCTACAACAAGTGATTGCATTTGAAATGATTGTAATAGTAAATTCAAATTTTCAAAACATTTTTACTCAAGCAGGGCTTTTGAGATGGCACCATGTAAACCACAATCATATTATGGGCATTTCCATAATTCTCTCTATTCTACGCAATACTACTATCAGTCCATTACATAGTAAAAAATTGTGTTGGTCATTCTATAGTCAACAATCTTGAATTAGTCATTCTATGTAATGCCTTTTGTAGTCTGTGTGTCTAGTTATACACTAGAAGGCATTCAAAAGACACATGAAGTGAGGTCCAGTTACAATTGAACAATGTGATTGAATCTACCAATGGAATAAGGAAAGTGAATATATTTCAAGAATACTGGTAGAAACAATCATTTCACTGTTTAGATGAATCATGTGTAGTGATATTATTCATGCAGATAAGGAGAGTGAATAAATGGAATCATATGAAAACATAATAGTTTCTTGAAGTTACCAGAAAGGCCTGATATGGATTTTACTCTACCAAAAACTTGTGTCATATCCAGTTTCTGACCAGCGCCTGCACCAACCTATTGGATAACCAAATTTACTGGATATATTGAAAAACAATACAAGCAAAATTTTCAGTATTTGTAAGAGGAGTGTTTATCAGTTTTCTGCACATGATGTTTGTAAGCAAATATATCTTCAGTAATATTTTAAATCAAAAATCTATTTTAATGGCACCAAGATAACAAATCACCAAAAATTAATAACCCTTCCAAAGTAAATCTGATTAAACACTTGCATTTTACGTGATTCTCATCTGAAGTGGAGAAACTCCTGGTTAATTTGAATAAGTTATATATAATGAAGTTTGACTAGAGAACCTGAGTACAACATCCTCCACACGATAAAGGTAGGACTAAAAGAATCATGCACATGTAGCAACATCAATTGGACAAACCATGTATTTGATAGAATTGAATCAGAAAAAATACTATACTCATATGCGAGGAAAACAAAGTGATAACTTTTTTCTTGAGCCTACAAGAGACCTCATAGAAAGTATGAAATTAAAAATCCTTTAGAAGAAAATAAAACGGGTTACAAATTGTGAGAACCTTCCCAAAACATTGGAATATTTAGCCACCAATTTAGTGAAATGGAAAACTAATGCATATGTTTGTACTGTTTTCCCTTTTTTTGAAAAAAGAACGTCTGCAATATGCTGTATAGCCACTTGTACTCAGATACTGGATGGTACTTTTTCTTGCATGTCCTGTTACTTCCAACAAATATCTTATCAACAAATTTTCCCACCAAGGTAGTGCAGTTTTGTTTCCAACCGGTTTAGCTAAACTGACTTTCCCGCAAACTGTCCAAATCCCAGACAAAATGATTGCATAGAACTTATAACTATGGAAAGAGTTAGAATTGTCCAGTTCAAGTTTATAAAACCTCTCAGAGTCGCATTTCACAGTTCAAGTCTATGAAACCTTTAAGTTATTAGTGTTACTAAAAAGTAAAAATAAGGAAGCGACAAGTACAAACAAGAGAGAATTAAGTGTTCAGTTATTATTATGTTTCTTAAGATCAGGATCCTCATCAATAATACCAAATTAAGATCGTTTTCTGAAAGTTTCAGGAAAAATTCGATGCAAAGGCCAATAAAAACAAAAACTAACAAGTTCTCGTTTGGTTCAGTGTTTTTAATACAAGCATCGAAGCACAAAAGCAGAATGTGTATCACTTGAGGCAATAATGGCAATAAGCTATTGCAAGCTAACTAGCAATGCACGGAGAGAGGGGATTAATGACACCAACTTGGAGCAGCGTCTTGAGGGTGTCGAGCGGGTAAACGACGGCGGTGGAGAAGGTGACGGAGGAAGCGGCAGCCAGGGCGTGGTTCCTCACAAATTCCTCCATTCCCAAACCCACAACCAAACGGCACCAATCTCTCTCTCTCTCGTTCTGAGTGGGAGATGCCTTTCAAAACCCAAGAATCCTTTATGAGCGTTTGGCTACCGTGACAAATCCAGGTTAACCTCCTAGACATCAGGGGACGTTTATTAGGGCTAGGGCTGGTAAACGAGCCAGGCTTGAATTGTTCAAGCTTGGCTCAAGCTTGTGGAGAGCCAAGCCGAGTTCGAGCTCATAATGAGTCTTAAACGAGCTGAGTTCGAGCTGGCTTGTCTACAAGAATTGTTTCCGAGCTAAAAGTACGACTAACATATTTTTAGCAAACCAAATGGTTGAATCCTATGTTAGACACATATATGTGATGTAAAATGTGTCTAAAATATACTTTTTTACTACCTAACGAGAAAGTCAAACCAAGCCTATTTATTGTTTATATTCAGCTTTTTTTATATTTATACGGAAAAACTGCCTCCAAGATCATAGACCCAGTTGTGGCAGAGTAAAACTCAGTGGACTTACCCCTTGCTCACTCATGTTTGGTCAAACTCATAAAATAGGCTCGACTTGACTTGACTCATATACGTTTGTTAGATAGTAAGAATTATATTTTACACCTATTTTTTTAACCCATTCAAACCCGTAAAATAAGCCCCGCAAGCTGAATACAAAGAATAGGTACTCTGACACTTAGTTAGGTAATAAAGATTATATTTTACATGTATTTTTTTTGTAATCCTATTTTTTCTAACTCTAAAAACAATGCATTTTTTCTAAAAACAAGCAAGGTTGAACTCGGCTCATTTAGCTTAGGCCTATCATGAGCTTGTACTCAGCTTGGCTCACCACAAGAATAAGCCAACCCTGAACACTTGAAGCTCGGCTAGTTCAGTTCATTTATGAGCCCTACTATTGGTAGGGCTGTCCATTATTTCAGTACCCTGACTCATAAGGGTGTACCTAAACTTGTGCAAATTATTGGAGGAAAGGATCCATATCCAATGATCATATGTCACCCAATTGAGTCTTGTAGAGCACAAGTTCAAACAGGACTCAAGAAGTAAACGTTAGAAACTCCTTCTAAAGTTAGATCTTCTTCTAACTTAATGGGAAAGAAGACTATTAGCATAGAAAGTCCTACTTGTAAAGAAAGTTTTTGTATTTCCCTAAAGTTTTAATATGATAACTTTTCTAAATGAAAAGTTTTGGCTTGATGGTGTAGCATGAGAAAAACAAAGTGAGAAAATGTAAAAAACATGAGACCGAGAAAAGAAGGTTGAGTCAAAGAGAGATTTGAAACGGTGGTAGAGAGTTCTTAGAGAGAGGTGGTTTGACTAGATAGAGGCAGGAGAAAGATGAAGATGGAAGAAGCTCTTCTTGTGCAGCCCCATGAAATGAGGTGTGTTATGGGTGAATGGTTGACCTAATGCAAAAAAAACTTTTGATAAGAAAATTTCCTCCACCGCCCCTAGTGGAGGATGTTTTCCTATAAAAAATCAAACTTAAAAAAAACTTTTATTTCAAATATTTTCTCCCATTTGAAACGGTTGAAAAAGTTGCCATTTTTTCTACAGTTTTCTCACTTCCAAATGTGCCCTAAGAGAATCCTTTTTAAACAAGGGTTCTAAAAGGCTTGAAACCACTTGAAGGTTGTAATTGGTTACCAACTCCTTAGTTTGTTGTTGTGCTTGTGATGGAGAGTGGCGGGACAGATTGAACATTGATTGAGAAGGGAGATGTGTTGTGACAAATGGTGAAGACAAGGGCTAAAGAGGTGTGAAGGTGATAGAGAGGGAAGAATGAATGTTGGTTCTCGTGAAAGATTAGAGGGGGGTTAGGGAATAGGGAGAGAGAGCTAAAGTCGAGAGTGAACAATAGGGAAGGGATAGGTTTTCTGGTTGTGAAAGGAGATGGGATAGAGAAAGTAACAGACTAAAAAGGAAGATGGCGTGGAGGGAAAGTGTGAGGAAGGAGGATGGTGATTTTAGTAGGTTTGGGGCATCATTAATGAGAGGGATTAGGCAAGGGTGAGGGATGGTTAAGGGGGGTTTCTATTGAGGATCTCAAGAGCCTTCTCCTTCTAAGGAAGAAACCTATCTAATCAAAATAAAAGTAAACCAGAAAGGTAAGTACTTAGAACATATATGAGCATGATTTCATCACTATGAAAGTTTTTTTACTGCATTATAACACATATATGTATGATTGAATCACTATGAAAGTTTTTTGACAACCTTAGAACACATATAAGCATGATTTCATCACTATTAAATTTTTTGACTGCCTTATAACACATATATGCATTATTGAATCACTATGAAAGTTTTTTTACAACCTTAGAACATATATAAGCATGATTTCATCACTATAAATTTTTTTGACTGCCTTATAACACATATATGCATGATTGAATCACTATAAAAGTTTTTTGACAACCTTAGAACACATATAAGCATGATTTCATCACTATGAAAGTTTTTTAACTGCCTTATAACACATATATACATGATTGCATGTACTATGAAAGGTTTTTGACAACCTTAGAATACATATAAGCATGATTTCATCACTATAAAATTTTTTGACTGCCTTATAATACATATATGCATGATTGAATCATTATGAAAGTTTTTTGACAACCTTAGAACACATATAAGGATAATTTCATCACTATGAAAGTTTTTGGACTGCCTTATAACACATATATGCATGATTGTGATACATAACACATTTATTTGACAACCTTATAAATCATATATGCATTCTTGAATCACTATGATATTTTTTTGACAACCTTACAACACATATAAGCATGATTTCATCACTATGAAAGTTTTTTGACTGTCTTATAACACATAGATGCATGATTTCATCACTATGAAAGTTTTTTTACTGTCTTATAACACATAGATGCATGATTTCATCACTATGAAAGTTTTTTGACAACCATAGAACACATATAAGCATGATTTCATCACTATGAAAGTTTTTTTACTGCCTTATAACACATATATGCATGATTGAATCACTATGAAAGTTTTTTTACAACCTTAGAACACATATAAGCATGATTTTATCATTATGAAAGTTTTTTTACTGCCTTATAACACATATATGCATGATTGCATGTACTATGAAAGTTTTTTGACAACCTTAGAACACATATAAGCATGATTTCATCACTATGAAAGTTTTTTGGCTGCCTTAAAACACATATATGCATGATTTCATCACTATGAAAGTTTTTTGACAACCTTAGAACACATATAAGCATAATTTCATCACTATGAAATTTTTTGACTGCCTTATAACACATATATGCATGATTGAATCACTATGAGAGTTTTTTGACAACCTTAGAACACATATAAGCATGATTTCATCACTATGAAAGTTTTTTTACTACCTTATAACACATATATGCATGATTGTGATACATAACACATTTATTTGGTAGCCTTATAAACCATATATGCATGCTTGAATCACTATGACATTTTTTTGACAACCTTAGAACACATATCTGCATGATGGAATCACTATATATATTTTTTTTGTCAGCCTTAGAACACATATCTGAATTTTGTTATTGTCCTTCACTTTATTGTTAGTCTATGTGTCATTCAGCTATGTTACTTTGATTGCCTTAAATTAGGTGCATCGCATATAATTTATTTTATTATATTTTGTTTATCAATACTAACATTTTGGTTCTCTTGTAGGATGCTGAAGATGATCAGCATAGAGGAGCTGATGGAGGCATGGATGAAGGGGCATATCGAGACAATGAAGAGGATGATGCTTTGAATCATGGCGAGGATTAGATTCATGTGTTAAATTTGTTTCACGTACTTGTTGTTTCAAATGAAACTCTTTGTATATGTTCACTTGTAACTAATTAGAACTTGGCGAGGATTATAGTGGGTTGTTAAATTTGTTTCACTTATAACTTGTGTTAAATTTGTTTCACCTGCTTTGTATATGTATTTTTTATGTGTACTTTATTTTTTATATACAGGTTATATAAATTGTATTACGAGAATTCTTTTTATATTTATATTTCAAATAAAGTTTGTTTAAAATTTGTGACAGATTAGCGATGGATATTATCCATCGTCAATTTAGCAATGGATTAAGGATGAATATTTATCTATCTCAAAAACTGAATCAACTGATGTTTTGTGACGGAATGTAATCCATCGCTAATCTGTCGCTAAATTGGTGACGAATATTAGAGATGGATACATATTCATCGTTAAATTTTAGTGATGGATTAGCGACAGATATGTATCTGTTGTAAAACCAAATCAGTCATTATTTAGCGATGAATTAGCGACAGATCATGAAATTTGCTAATGCATCACGAATTAGCGACCAGAAAATTACGACGAACGCTATCCATCGCTAAGGCGTCACCAGTCCATCGCTAAATGGATTAGCAATGGATTTGCAACAGATTATCGTCGGATAGCGTCCGTTGCTAATCCGCATAATTCTTATAGTGCGTCTTAAGTAGCACCAGAACAAGTTGGTTTGAAAAGTCACTTTGTCAAGAATCTTTTTTTCAATCAAGAAGAGTCGACTCTCAATTCATCAGGTGTCAACCTTAAGGAGGAGTCAACCTTATTGAACCAAGGATTGATCCTCAATGCAGAACGTAACACCAAACGTAAACCAAGAGAAGTCGACCCACTTAACTCAGGGATCGACTCTCTGAGTATAACATAATACCAAAACACAAGAGATGTCGACTCTCCCAACTAAGGAGTTGACCCTCAGGTGCACCATGCACCGAGCACATAAACTCATGCCAAGTCTGCTTACATGCATGAATATTTTATTAAATCTTTTTATTTAGTTGTTGTTGCATTACGTGTTATACACCACATACATTTATTGTTATGATAATGTTTACAACCAAGAGGGCACCACTCCCTCGGTACTATAGGCATCAACGGGTCATTCAAGGGGTGTTTATTCATCCACTTGATTTATAAAATCCTAAATATTCACTGTGATGCTTGCACCAGAGCCTGAGACCCTTCATCAAGGCATACATCTCCCTAAGACCCAGAGTTTGGGATCTTATCTCTCTCCCTGTAGTCGACATAGTGCACTACTAGACATACTGCAGTAGCTTCACCTCTGTCTCAAGTGTCAGAGTTTAGTGTCCTCTAAAGCCCCGTGATGGAGGACGAATCCCTTAGATCAAAATGACAGAAGCTCACTCATCTATCCCAAAAAAAATTCCATGAGGTTGGTGCGTGCTTGTTGACATATGACAAACTAGCTCAAGCCACAAACACCGGCAAGCTCATGTCATCCTTTGTGACAACATATAGCATATCTTATTTTTAATCAAGTTCTTATTCATCACATAACCTCACAATATACTCTCTTGATACCCTGGGTCAACACCCAAACATGTTCTTGCAATAAGATACCTCTAGGGTCATCGTCGTAGAATTCCAATTGTATGTATGCATATACTTTTATTTTTATTGGTATTACCATCCTTGTAATACCCATAAGTAGAAATAATGGGACCTTGTATCCCAAGGCAACATACAACACACAATAAAAAATATGTATATATGCATGAGTTGGGTCCCTCTTGGACCATCCAAAATCACATTAGTGCCTTATTGCACAAAGCTTGTTAAAAAAATAATATATACTGGTACCACAAATCCATACACAACTATTTCAGACTTGATTCATCAAATCCCATGCTTAACAACCCATACTCGAAGTCAAAACACCACGAAAACTACATTTGGTTAACTCAGTAGTCGAGTCACTTGAGCCTAGGGGTTGGCTCATCTCCTGCAGAGTTGACTCTGGCTCTGCAAGAGTCAACTCCAAGCAATAGGGGTCAACTCTTATTATTCAAGAGTCGACTCTTAAAGTCTAGGGGTCGACTCTTTGATTTCTGATTTCAACCCTTACTTTTTAGGGGTCGACTCTTGATATTCAAGAGTTGACTCCCTAATTGCAGGGGTTGACTCTAAGAAACAAGGGTCGACCCTTGCATTGTAGGAGTTGACTCCCTGAATATAGGGGTCGACTCTTTGTCCATAAAAACACAGGTTAGATATGAAAATGAGGTGTCAACCCTAGATGACATAATTGAGTGCATATCCATGAGGGAGTCGACTCCTAGTTTGCAGAAGTCGACCTCAAATAGAGCCGAACCAAAATTCTCGGTTTCAAAACAACATTCCCAATAAGAATCCCATGGATTCTCATTATAAAATATAAAATAAACAATTCTAAAATGCATTTCCACGAGAAAACATGTTCAAGGTTGCATTTAATGTCATACCCACTTAAACATGCATGCATGCTTTTAGAAACACCATTTCTAAATATACAACAGTCATGATCATGCAAAATTTTCAAAAACTCAAATCTAAACATGGTTTAGCAATTTCATAACCTCATATAGCATACCATAAATTTTTCAGCAGAAAGCTTTCATGATACACACATTAACTCACTTTCCAAACATGCCAAAAAATCACCTAAGCTATCATAGTTTCAAACAAAACTCCATCTACATGCTTGCATGCCTCTAGGCTTCTATGGAATAATAAGATTGCACCTTGATAAATGCAAGAAAACCAAAAACTCCATCAAACTATGAACCATCAATACCCAAGTTTGAAATGAAAATCTATCAAAGTTTCACAAAAATGTTCTCCACCAAAACAACTCCTCACCCACGAGGAATTGAACACCCACGAGACAAAAATCCTGACAATGAGAGACCCTAAATCTAAATCTACAGGGTGCAACCTCTCTACCTCAATCAAAACATAATGGTTGTGAGAGAATGAGAAAAATCAAAGGGGAAGAATGTGCGGTTTTGTGAGGGAGACAAGAAGAAGAGAGAGATGGTATGCGTAATGAGAGAAAGAGAGAGATTAGTTTTCTTAAGTGATATTATTTTAACCTTAATAATTACAGTTTAATACTTATCACAACAAACCAGTCGATGGGACCTGAGTTGTAACCTTTTTAATGATAGTTGCCCCTACCATAATTACCATTATGCCCTTATAGCTGGTTTAATTTTCCAACTTATCTTTCTTATACCAAAACTAGCCTTAATTATAAACCTATTTACCAAACAACCATTACCCATTAAAACCAAGATCTTTTAAGAAAATACCTAATCTATCTCTTTCCAACTTAGTCCTTCATTTTTCTAAAAATTTTAGGTATGTCCCTTGCTTAAAAATTATGATTCTGTCCCTGGATTAAATCGGATTTGATCTGATTTTGATGATTTCAGGGTCCATCCCTCCCAAAATCTAATATTTGTGAATATTAAATCATGAATTGCACATAAAACCAACATCATTATATAAAAAATATGAAAGTTAAGGGTTACAAAAAAGCAGGATGTTACAAAACATGAGGTGCTTAATTACTAAAGTGTACTTTGTTCTCTTGGTGCATTGGATTTTGTTTCGTTGCTAGTCATGTTTGTGGTCTATGATTCAACAACTTAGGTATAGCCTCTTTGTCTTCTAGTAGTTCTTCATTGGCATCAACCACTACCGTGTAGTGGAATGCTTTCTCAAGCTTTATTTCTATGAAGCTCGATCAAACCAATTTTTATTATGGTGTTCACAAATTGAATCAGTAATGTATTGCCAGAATTTGATTAAGTATGGAGACCACTCGAGTCCTCCTCCTGCACAATTCTTACCTAGTTTTAGATTTTGCTTTATTATTGCAACTTATAACTTGTGAAGGCTTTAAGAGCCCTCCTTAGGCCTATATATAGGCTTCATTTTCTATATTGAAGCATCAATAAATCAATGAAATAGATTGAACTTGTCTTTCATCTCTCTCTAAATTTGCCCCCTTCTCTCTTGGATGACCCTCACTCTCTCTAGCTCGAGTCTCTCTCTTCACTCGATTCTCGCGGTCTCTATTGCGAATCCCTACCCCTGACTTGTCTCTTTCTAGGCTAGTACCTACACTCAATTGATGTGTGTTTGTCCCTTGGGCCAACTCACTTCAGTGGTCTAAGGCTACTGCCAAGGTTCACCTCAATTCTGTGGTTTGTGCTTGTGTTCCCGGTGGATCCAACCTTTCAAAGCCTAAACCGTGCAGCTTTGGCTTCTCTCAACTGGACTAGACCCTATAGCAAACCTCAATCTACTCATCATATCTCCTGTAAGTCTTCTTAGACCCTGCCATAACCCTAAACCTAGTTTAGAAGCCTCCAAACCTAATTCAACCTAAACTTGAAATCTGACCAACCTTGAAATTAGCCTAACTTTGTAAAAATGCCTATCCCAAACCGTAAAGCCTCTAGGTCTAAAATTTGGACCCAATTTACCTTAAGATATCTAGTTTGAACTTCCCAAAAATCCTAGTTTATTGATGTCTATGTGATGATATATTGATTTTACAATTTGGGTGTGTCTGTCTTAAAACCTAGTTTAATCCTATTTTATCTAGTATGTCCATCCTCTTCCAAAAATCTTACTGCCATTTCCTGATGTTGCCTACTCCTGAAATTTTGATTGTATCTAGTTCAAGGTGTCCGAAATCATCCCTCCAAATTTGAGTTTTTTCCTCCATATTGTCTGGGCTTACCAAACTTTCTATCGAAACCTATCAGTAAACTGAATCCTGTTTATCTATGTTAACCTATTGACCTAGTCCTAGACCTAACCGAGCCTATCCACTGCCCTAAATTCATAACCTAGGCCCAGGAATGCATCAAATGCAAACTTGTGGTGACCTTCCCTAATTTTGTCTAGAGAGGGATATCATTATTATTTTTTTATTGTTGATGACTTTCCTTGCTTATTTTGGTTGTTTCCTTTTGCAAAAAAAGAAATTGACAAATTCAACTGCTTCAAAAATTTCAAAAACATTGCAGAAAAGCAGCTTGGACATGTCATTAAAATCTTCCACAGTGATACCAATGGTGAATTCATGAGTCGTGTGTTTTCAAAAATTTTGAGTGGTTGTAGGATCAAACGGGGGGGCATCGTGTCCACACACACCCCAATAAAATGGAGTGGTGGAAAGGAAACACATACATGTGGTTGAGACTGGGCTTAGTATGTTGACATATGCTTCTCTTCTAATGAGGTTTTTGGGTTAAAGATTTTGGTATTGTTGTACATCTTATTAACAGGTTGACAACTCCCAACTTGGAACATAAAACTCCATATGAATTGCTACTTGGTAAGACTCCCTACTATGATTACTTAAATTTTTTTGGATGCACATGTTACCCTTATTTAGTGCCATATAATCCAATCAAGCTTATGCCTAAGTCACATGCTTATGTTTTCCTTGGATATGGTGTTAATTATAAGGGTTATTTATGTTATGATCCAATTGCAAATAAGGTCTTTGTTTCTAGACATGTGATATTTGATGAGACAAACTTTTTATATGCTGGCTTGAGTCCACCTATGACTGATTTATAAGTGTCAAAGTGGCTTTCTCATGGTTATATGAACAAAAGAATTCATGGGATAGTCAACCGATGTTGCCTATTGTCGTAACCTTGCCCACACTAAATGATTATCCTGCTTTAGGTGCGAAAGCCCAAACTGATTTTGAGACTGAAGTTGGTCAGGACCCTAGCCGTGAGGGTGAAACACGTCAGCCAAGTCAAGATCTTAGTGAAAATATACTTGATACATTGATTGGGTCAGACATTGGGTCTAGTGGTGAGTCCAATGGTGAGACTTCATCACTAATCAACTTAAGAACTCTTTTTGTCAATAGACATCCTCATCCACCATTAAAACACATACCACGATTACTCGCTCACAAGACGACACTTGAAAGCCCAAAGCCTTCCTTGTTGCCAGTTATTCTATCTGTGTAGTAGTAATGAGAGTTAATGAAAGAAACAAAACCAAAAGGTTTTATGCATGCTTGTGAGGACAGTAAGTGAAAAAATGCCATAAAGGAAGAATATTATATGCAATGGCACTTGGACTCTTGTCCATCTTAATTCAGCTCAAAACTTAGTTGGGTGTAAATTGATCTATAGAATTAAAAGACATGTTGATTAGTTGGTTGCTTGGTACAAGGTTTGACTTATAGCCAAAGGCTACAACTAACAAGGAGGCAATTATTTTGACACCTATAGTCTTGTGGTTAAACCTATCACAGTGAGGGAAATTTTGTTGATTATAGTGAGTCATGGTTGGGTGTTACATCAACTAGATGTTAACAATGTCTTTCTTCATGGATATCTTAACGAAGAAGCGTAAATGCATGTGGATCCTCAAAATTTTAAAAGGAAAAACCAGGTAAATTAGAAAATGAATTTAGATTCAAAATGGATCCGCATTTTGAAAACAAAGAGAGAGATGTGGGGTCTGCTCTTCAAGCTGTGTATCTTTCCTCCTCCGTTGAGCAGGGATCAACCATACCATGGACTTAGAATTCTTGATATCTAGGTTGTAGCTTATAAGATGGCTCGTATCTCATACTTGAATCCTATAAAAAAGGTGAGGTTGATGGTATAGGGAACCACCAATGCTAAAAAAAGTACAAAACAAAGACAAATATACAAAATTTGAGACAAACACACTCTAAATAAATTATAAAAAAAAATTGAACTCACCATGGGCTTAAGTAGCCTTCCTAAGACATCAACATTGATAATCGACAAATTCAGCAACACCTTCACAAGGCACAAGCTCAGGAAGGTTTAGATCTGACATAATGGGTCCTAGGATAGGAGATATAGACTTAGATTTGGTAGGTAGGTTCATCAAAGTGAGGATGCTCAGGTTGTGTTAGGCTCTTAATGTGACAGTGCTTCCTTGCTGTAGTTCTAGATGGCTGGACTAGAGAGATGGATCCCTATTTTTAGATTTTGAGACGAGTATGAACCCTAATCCTATTGATTTGAGATTCAAAGGTTCAAATTCAATGGTTGTGCAACAACTTGAATATGATTGGATGAGAATATTGCATGACACACTCTTACTAGTTGATGTCTTCAAGGCTAATTTCTATTGGCTAAAGTTACCTTACTCAGAGGCTAAGATTTTTTAGATCAGGATGAGTTTATGGGATTCTTGAATGAAGACTATGTTTATTGAATGGTTTTCTAGAGGCTTCTTAGGATAGAAATGACTTGTCTCCAAGAGAAAGAGAAGCTCTAGGGATTTTTAGGAAGATAAAGATCCAAGGTCGTGGATGGGGCTTTTAAAGGCTTTCCATGGATTAGATATAGAAATTTTGAAACTCCACATTATAAATTGAGCTAAACTTTAAATCCATTCTGACAAGTTAATTTTTTTATCTCTTTTAAGTGAAAAACTAAATTACATCATCCTGAGGGTAAAAAATCCACTCAAAGTGGAATCTACCATAAAAGCAAGATTTTTACTGAACAAGTCATGTTGTTTTAGTCATAACTTATGATTGGAATATCAGATTAAAATGATTTTTGTCTTGTTTAAAAGCTAAGACTCTCTACTTTAATTCATAGTTTGAACAAAAATCTCAGCTGACAATTTTTTTAAAATACATAGACTTCTTAAAAAGACATAGACAAAGACAAACTTTATGACAAATACATCAAGATACAATAGATACACTATTAACCCATACACACTTGAAGATTACGATGTTTATGGGCTCATCAAATGGGTATCGGATTGCTCCATCAATCTATAGGACAACCTATGGACCTAATGTCTATCTATCTATAGGATGATCCCAAGATAGAATTGAGTAGGTTTCCTAATAGGACAATTGGGTTGTCAGTTATGTCAATTGCAAGAAAAATGTGTCAATAACATGCTAGAAATGCAAGCAAATGCTTCATGATATAATACATAATATATATATATATATATATATATATAAGATAAAAATTATTCATGAGATATGCATAAAAGATGAATGCATAGAATTACGATTTTGAAATGTTGATCCAAAGATCTTAGGATAATGATATAGAAGATCATATCCTTTGTCTTTAACCTTTTATTTTTGTACAAACTATTTTTTTTTGCAAAAGACTCAAAACTATTTTATGAAATATTGATGCTCCTTTTTAAAATAATTGCAAAGGAGGAAGCTCTAACAAACAAAAATTTTCTTGGAGAAACTTGAGCACAACAAGACAGAGGATCACTCAATATGCGTTGAGTGCTTAAGGATAAGAGCACTATGATATAGGCAAGGGCTAGGGGTATCTTAGCAACAAAGATCTCCAGAGGCTAGGATTTTGACTTTTCATGATGATGTATAAATTCAATATGACATGATTATGACAATGTTGTGCATTCATGGTTTTGGTATGTCATGCTATGTTTCTGACTCTTTTACTTGACTCATGAATGCATGAATAAGAGAATAAAGACTATGTGACTTTATTGCATGTGAATGAGATATCAGGAAATAAAATAGTGACACACAAACTTGGATGAGTGATCTTTCAAGAACTCATCAGACCTTGAGATTATGCTAAGTCTAAATCATGTATCATTCTCAGATATGAGAAGGGGGTGAAAGGGGTGAAGTGCTACAAGTTATGGGATCCTAATTCCCATAAGGTCATCATAAGTAGGGACATTGTGTTTGATGATGAGCATATGGTGAAAGCAAATAAGAAGGATTACATGCAATAGAAAGACAGTGAAAAGAAACTGACAGTTGAGGTGGAGGTGGATGAGACTGATCCACCAACAAGGAAAGATGTAATTTATTCTCAAGAAGCTCCTAGCATGGTTCAAGAGTAAGAACAACCCTATAGCTTGGCAAGAGAGGGAAAGATGGACCCACAAAGATCCAGTAAGGTAAGGTTTTGAAGATGTGATTTTCTTAGCTCTAACTGTTGGTGTAGGTGATCCGTCATGCTATAAAGATGTTATCAACTCAAATGATAACAATAAGTGAATGTTGACTGCACTAGAAGAGATGGACTCACTCTATAATAATAAAACTTGGGACTTGGCGGAGTTACCCAAGGGCACAAAAGTTATAGGGTGCAAGTGGGTGTTTAGGAAGAAAGAGGTTGCATAAAAAAAAGATGGTAAAAGTTCAAGGCTCGATTGGTAGTGAAGGGATTCTCGTAGAGAGAATGAATCGATTATAATGAAGTTTTTTCACTAGTTGTGAAACACGCATCGATTCGAATGTTGTTGGTGATGGTTGCCATACATGATCTTGAGTTAAAGCAACTTGATGCGAAGACTGCATTCTTTCATGGAGACCTAGATGAGGAAATCTACATGCAACAACCTGATGGTTTTAAGGAAGTAGGCAAAGAGAGTCTTGTTTGTAGGTTAAAGAAATTACTTTATGGGTTGAAGCAATCTCCTTGGCAGTGGTGTAAGTATTTTGACTCTTACATGATTAAGGGTAGTTATACTTAGAGTGATTATGACAATTGTATTTACTTTCGAGTTCTTCATGATAATTCATATATTATTTTGATGTTATATATATGTGGATGATATGTTAATTGTTGCTAAAAGTATGATTGAAGTTGATAAGTTAAAGTTCAGCTTGATTCAGGAGTTTGATATGAAGGATCTTGGTGTTGCAAAGAAGATCTTTGGCATGAAGATTCATAGAGATAGAAAGGTCGACAAGTTATGGGTTTTACAAAAGAAGTACATTGAAAGAATAATTGAAAGTTTCAACATGAAAAAAGTGAAACCTACAAGTACTCTTCTTGCTACACATTTCAAGTGTAATATCACGTATTTTTACATTTAGTTAAATTTGAGATTTTCAAAAATTTGGTTGTCTGAGAGAAAAATTGTTTGAACCTCGATATTAGACCGATGCTTTTGAGTTTGGGCTTGACCCAGGTCTCATCAACTAGGTCTAAATAAGCCACTTAAAATGTGAGAAAAAGCTTAATTTTGACTTTTAAATTTAAGTGAAATTCAAGCAAAATTTGAGTTATTTTCGGATGAAATTCAGAATTTGATATTCGTGTAATATGTCGTTGGATGCATCTAAGAATTTTGAATGCAACGATATTTTATTTTCTTTGATTCGGGCTACGGTTAACCCAAAAATCATATTTTTCAAAAATTTAGCAGTTTGTCAGTTTAGATTCAGACTTGGATCGAACCGGATCTGATGGATTTGATCTAAATTAATATAGATTTGGACTTTATCCAAGAACCATATTAATCTGGTATTGATCCAGCCCAAGAGCCATTTGAATTTTTCAGTTGGATTCGGATCCAGATCTAAATCCATGCCTAACAATTTTTCCAACTTTAAATTCATTAAAAACCTTTAAATTGGGGTTTATTAATGTTAAGAAGCCTCCCAAGTCAATTTGGTAACTTTTGAAAGCTTTTGAAAATTTATTTATTATTTAACATTAAATAAATAAATAAATAATTTAATGTAATTCTAAAAAAATATTTTTGATACTTGTTTAGGACTCTAAGTAGAGCCCTTAAACCCATGTAAAATCACCTAAGAAGTGTTCTAGTTCAATAATATGATTTTTAGAAGCTTCTAAGTATTTATTAATTAATTAATTCTAATTAATTCTGAGATTTATTTTTAGAGAGTTTAGGACTCTTAATAGAGCCCTTAAACACACCTAGAAACATATAAGAAGGTTGGAGAAGCATTGAGTTTTGAATAAAATAAAACTTTGAAAAAGTCAAACTTAAGAGTTTCAAAATTTTCAGAAAACTCTAAGAGAGAAGAGAGTTCCAGCTGAGGCTGCACTCTCTTTTCCAGCCCATTTAGAGCTCTATGAATATATCAAAAAAAAGGGAAAGGAAGAGAAAGAAAAGGAAAAAAAAGAGAGAGAAAGAAAGAAAGAAAGAGAAAGAAAAAGGGAAAAGAGAGGAAGAGAGAGAAAAAGAAAGAAAGAGGGAAAAGGAGAGGAAGAAAAATGAAGAAGAAGAAAAAGGTTTTTTTCTTCGATCATCCATTATTTTTCATCATTAATCTTGTTTCTTTTTCAATCTACGGTAAAGGTTTGGGTCTTTCTCTTGTTTAGAATGAGAAAAAGAGCATGGATTTGTATTCTATGCAATATTTTCGATAAAAATCCATGAGAAAGAGTAAATTTAAATATTTACTCTAAGATTCATGGTGGAAATCAAAGTATTTCTTTCTTTTTGAATTTTTTTTTTGGAACAAAAATATATATGGGAATATACGCATATGTATATATATACATATATATTTAATATGACGCAGATCTATTGTTTTAATGTTTTGAAAAGAAAAGCGCATTGTGATTCACACATGAATGTATTCTTTGTATGTGTTTTTGTTGGTTATGATTTTTTTTATTCAAAAACAGATGTACCAAATTTTAGGGATGTATATATATATCCATGTCTACTTAGATGGAAAAAAAAATTGTGTATGCTTCTATGCAAAATTTTACACATATGCTTACTTGAATTTGAATCTGGAAAAGCATTCACTGTTGGATATGCATATACCTACGTACATAGTCTGTAAATCTGGAAAAATTCAGACCAGCCGACCGATCGACCGACTGGGCTGGCATGCAAGCAGAAAAAAAATTAATGAGGGGTTCTTTTTGTAAGGACCCAACCGACTGACAGACAGTCGACTGGGCATCCTTTTAGCCAAAGGTCCTAGCCGACTGGCATTGTTTTGCATCAGTCCCAACTGACTGTAAGTCGCTGAGCATTGTTGGCCTTAGCCCTAGTCCGCTAGGCACTTGATCTGGGCTCGGTGTGGCCCCACATGGGCAGGTAGGCCTCTTCCTTGTTGCTTCTTTATCTCTTTTATATTCCTTTCTTTTTCCTTTCCATCAAACTCAAGTATAATTAATTGTAATATATTGAATACAAAGGCTCCCATTCAGAGCTACCAGGACAATCATGACTTTATAAAACTCAAACTTCATGAGATTTAAAAAACAAACAAACAATTATGAACATCAGTGCATTCCAAACTGACAATCAACTGGAATAAAACACCATGACGAGACATGTGATATTGTGGCTTCCTCAGATATCCACTAAAATTTACACACTAAATGGATCAAGGTGCTTCGACAAGCCTACTGGGTCTAGCTGATCCAGTTCAGCTGGTCTGACATGGCCAGCCAGGCCTGCCGAACCGCAGAGGGGCCCGACCGAGTGACTCGGTTGGGCGAGTATTAGCAAAAAAAAGGTGTATGCTGCCACGGGAATGTATGAAATCGCTTGTGGGGTTAGATATAGTTGTATGCATACAAAAGAATGAAATATGGCATGCTTTCACTTAGTATGTCAGGATTAATCAAAGTATTAATGCAAAACTATTCTTATATGTATATGTACTTTTGGAATCGACGTGTTCAGCATGAATGCTCACATGCTTAAACTAGATATTCTATGTTGAGTGAAAGTATTAATTCAAGGTTGTTCTCTTATGCATGAGCATACGTGAAATTGACATGTTTTGCACATATATAATGGCATGCATGTTCATATATTTTAAGTAAGGTGGATTCATGAATCAAAGCCTGCATTTGACATGAATACATGTATTAAACAAAATCATGCATTGGATATGAATATGTGTATTGAATGGAAGCATGCATTTAACCTAGATATGTGTGAAGTCATGCACATGCATACGAATTTTTATTATTTCATGTCCATCCTTAAGATGACAAAAATGAATGTGCATTGAAAAGCATGTAAAAAGAATGCATAGTGGCATGATATTTATGACTTTTTCATATGAATGTATCGATGATCAAAATGGATCATCCTGGGCTATGTGAGCCTTAAGCATGCATTGCTCTTTGTTTTAGTTGTTATATGCATTGCAAAAATCAATGTGATATTATTGTTCTTATTGCACTGTTCTATTTTGGCACGAGTTATGGTCCCGTGAAGAGCTTCACATATTGATTTGCGAGCTTGTGTTATTAATTCTGCATATTGAATTATAAATTAAAAGAAGATGAATTAATAACAAGATAAAAAAATTTAAAGAACAGTGTAATCTACGTTTCCTTGATGTCCCTTCTATAGTGTGAGAATCTTGGACATTGCGGTTTTGGGAAAACCGTGAGGATGCTAAAACCCTGTGTGCGTTGTTGTTGCCCTTGAACCTGATATTGAGGTTCTTCTTTTGGCCACAGTTTTAAGGGAAATCACCTACTTTGCCTGGGGGTGGTGTGTAGATATAACTGTTATTTTGGTATACCAAGAAAAGTGACACTTGTGGATGAGTGGTCCCTAGTGTCCCCGACATTAGATGGGTGGTCTAATGTTTCGAAGGCTATTTTGGTTGAGGGCTAAGTTTGAAACCCAGTAATAAAATACAACTTATATGCTAAGCTATCCTGAGAACCTAACTTGACCTCTGAGATTTTACCCATTTGGAGTAATCGTGGGCAACGATAATTAAAAAAGAAAATTAAATTATGTACATTTAATAAGGACATGCATATGAAAAGAAAACTTTGATAAAAGATAATAATTTATTCATGCATATGCATTGAAATCATGCATATTCCTGCAATGCATTAGATCATGCATATTTACTTATTCTCTTAATTGTGATATATTGGTGAATGCATAATGTTGTTCCCTAATACATGTTAAATATTTTTATTGCTTAAATTATGATTCTTGTTATTTATTAAATGTTTTCTCATGCTTAATGATTGTTCCCTATTGCATGAATACTTAATTGAATTATGAATTTATTATAATTGCATCCCTCTAAAATATTGTATGAATCTTATTTATGTTTTTTTTATTTATTTATTTCATTAGAGAGATTCGTACGCAAGATTCTTTGGATTCTGACACCCTACTTTTTATGTTTTTTGTAGCCTCAGATGCCTAGTGGGGCGACTCACTTCTGAGAGGAGCTACAAGGAGACTATATGACTACCTGACAGATTCTTTTGGACATCGTGACTCTTCTTTTTTGCTTTATTTATATTTTATTTGCTTATGTCTCAAACTCTATGCATTTAAATAAATAAAGTTTGGTTTGGTTTGGTATGAAAAATGGGTATAAGATCCCTTGTGGTGGTGGTTGTATTTACTTGTAAGGGCCCCGGGTCTCTGAAAAGGTTTCCACACTTATTAAAAAAAATGACCACTTTTTCACGGGTATGAGTTGGGGTAGTTACACCAAGTTATCTAAATAGTTGTGTCTATCACAAAGGAAGAAGAAATATGCACGTCTAAGGTGACATATGCAAATGCAGTGGGTTGTCATATGTATAACATGGTGTGTAGTAGGCCTAATATTATACATGTTGTGGGTGTGGTTAATAAGTATATGGGGAATCTAGGAAAGGAGCATTGAAATGCAGTTAAATGATTTTTTGATATTTATGGGGCACTATAAATGTTGGTATCATGTTTATGTAGAGTAAGCCTTCATGTGATGTTATGGGTTATGTTGATGCTAACTTTGCAGGGTACTAATATAAAAGAATATCCACTAGTAGTTATGTATTTACTTTAGCAAGTGAACCAGTGAGTTAGAAGTCTATGCTTCAATCAGTTATTGCTATGTCCACTATTGAGGCAGAATATATGGCAACTTCAAAAGCAGCAAAAGAAGGCATATGGCTTAAGGGTCTGATTAAAAAACTTGGCATTGAGAAAAATAAGGTGCAATTATATTGTGATAGTCAGAGTGTGGTTCACTTGGCAGAGAATTTGGTAAGTCTTCCCAGGTCAAAGCATATTGATGTGTGATACCATAAGATTTGAAATATGATAAAAGATGGGGAGTTGGACTTGGTAAAGGTTCACACGAAGGATAATGCAATTGTCAAGTTGACTAAGCCACTTATAGGTGATAAGTTCAGGCATTGCCTAAACTTGGTTAATGTTTTAGGTTAGAAGCATGGGCCACAGAAAGAGGGTGCATTGAAGGTGAGATTTTTTTTGACATAGGTGATGGCAAGCCAAACCCAAGGTGGAAATTGTTGAGGTGATGTGGCTTTGTTTTGCCACATAAGATATGAGACCAATTAGAGTCTTTCTCCTATATAACTAAGGGAACCCCAAATAGAGTTATTCTCCTATGTTACCAAGGAAACCTCATTGAGGATTTCCCTCTTTGTTTTGGAAACTTAGTGAGAGACTTCTACATAAAGAGATATAGAGGGTGGTTCTAATGTGTGAATTTCAAGAGAGGTTCTTTGAGTGTAATTGTTCACAAGGATGGAAAACTGCTTGTTCATATTGCAATAAGAGAGGAAAAAGAAGGTAGTGCATATTTTGGTTTGACTTATAGGGTTGAGGTCATCCACATTGGCTGCATATTAGTGTATTTCTTCTTGTTCTTGAGAGCCCTATAACATCACATACTTTTCGGTTTCAATAAAGTTTTTTCTCATACTTTTTCCTTGGACATAAGCGGTGTCTTGTGTACTTTATTGCTTTCTTATTCTTTCATTGCAGCGTGTGTTTGCATGCTTATTACCCTCTAACTTCATCTCCATGGATCAAATCAATATTGTGGAAAGATTGACATGGAAGGCATGCAAAGTAGTTAATGTTCGAGCCTAAAGTATCTACAACTGAGGCCTCAAGTTATCCTGTGAGTTGCGACTAAGCTTGGTGCAACCAAATCCAGTTGGCTTGGAGTTCTATGAACATGTTAAATTGTGAAAATGGATCATATCCAACGACGTGTGATGCTGCAAATCATATGTTGATTGTAGCCATCCAATAGAATGAGTCATCACCATTCACATTCTCACCCGTTCATGCATATGATCCCAGACATCTTAGAGGCATTCAATTTGACAGCTAGGATTAACACATGATATGCAACATCATATGTCATATATAGGATGTGATCTTTTTTCGTTTGCTTATATGCCTAAAAAGAAACAAGGGACTACAGATTGACAGAAGATGACAACCCTAGATAGGAAGGAATGGAGAAACATGACCGATGTGCCTGCTGGCCCCAGGTAGTTGCCATAAAGTATTTTTTTTTTAATATCCCACGAAAAACTACCTCGCCAAGTCCATTGGCATAAAACAACAGGTCCTCCTTGCTCACCATGGATTACGTCCAGTTTTGGCCTTTACTCAAAGGACGTGCACCTGTGGGTTTCGAACTCGTGATGTCCCCTTAACTTGGTGACATTCACGAGTCGCGTGTACCACATGAGTGGGATGAGCAGATTTGATGATGAAAAGACTGTTTTTTGTTTTTTTTGAGAGAGAGAAATGACGACTGCTATTAACGTGCAGGATTCTGCAGAAAGTCAGGCATACTTCCTTTGAAATACAGGATTTATTTCAAAGGAAGTATGCTCATCCAATCATTGTGAGTATACAAATTAGTCCCAATTCCTTCTTTCTTTACTACATGATTTGGCGTTTTGTCTTGTTTTAAAGTCGGTTCACAGTGATCTTGTGATAACCAGGAGGGAGTTGGTCTGATGATTCTTTTATTTTATGCAACTGAGATTTTTGTTGATTTAGGTTGGTTACAAAATGCCTCATAATTTCAAACCAGTTCAAAGGATCTTAGACAATTTGCGTGTATTGATTCACACTGTGCTTGAACTTTTTAGATCACCAACTCCACTAATGTCTTAGCCAGCATGTTCTAACTCATTCACCAAGTTGACTCTTTAGTTTTATCGCAGTTTAGGCTTTTAGGCTAATATGCATGCATGCCATCAGGTTTTTCTTCAGGCAATTTTGGAACAACAGCAATTGCAGTCATTAAGGTGTTGTTACCTGCTTAAGCTTGTTTTCAATGACTCATGAACTTAACCAAATCTCATATTATACAATGTTGCCTTCTTATCTTCAGTTGCCTGTAAACATATTGGGTGCACTTTTATTGGATAAAGTGGGAAGGAAACCACTCCTATTGGTAAACATATGATTTCATTACTCTTGTTTTTTGGCAATTCTCAAACGATTAGTGTAAATATTTTGAAGTTTTTTTCAGATTAGTACTTCAGGAACATGCTTGGGCTGCTTTCTAGTTGGGACATCTTTTCTATTCAAGGTATCAAATACCCAGCTATTCATGAGGTGAAGAATCTAAGGATAAAAATGGGCTAACATGTTTGGGGATTGGGGGTTGATATGAATCTACTTTAACAAATCTAAAAAGACATGGACGAAGCAACCAATTGGAATTTATATAAAACACCATATTGTGGAAAATGAATATGAGTGGACCAGATGCCAAAGTGTGCAGTTTTTCCTTTTTTTTCTTTTGTTCCTTTGCATATTGGCAACATTAGAAAATGTCTCTCTTAATTTTTTTTTGTTCCTCTCTTCTTTGACATAGGCCCATGACTGGCTGAAGGATTCTGCTCCAATCATAGCCCTAATAGGCATATTGGTAATAACATAAAACCTTTGGATGAGTATCTAATTAATTCATGACTTGTTTGTGCTTATTGATCTGTATGGTACTCTCCAATGCTGCAATCAGTTTTATATTAGCTTCAACGCAGTAGGCATTACTCCAATACCATGGGTATAATGGCTGAGGTAAGATGACACCCACAACCAAGAAAAAGATTTATTTAGTATGTTGTTTTCACAAAGATATGACTAAAGTAGAGCAATTCTAATGCTATCTAACAATTTCTATTACAGATGTTTCCTGTAAATATAAAGGGAATGGCCGGAAGTTTGGTGGCCTTGACGTTTTGGATTTGTTCTTGGGTTACTACCTACACATTTTCTGCTTTGGAGAGTTGGAGTGCAACGGGTGTGTGTGTGAGAGAGAGAGAGCGCCGCGCGCGCGAGAGAGAGAGAGAGAGAGAGAGAGAGAGAGAGAGAGAGAGAGACATTTCAAACATATTTGATTCTGGTGTCACAAGCTAAAACCGAAGTCCAAAGAATAACTTGCATGAGCAACTAAGAATATCTTTATTTTTTTTTTTTAGATCATGGAAGCAGATCCGTGGCATAAAAAAATGCACGAATACAGAAGGTTTATCCCCACATGATTTATTAGAGGCAATGAGTGCCAAAGATAAAAAAATCAAACCTTTGGAAGAAAACATAGCATCCATTATTTTGATATCCATTGCCCTCATGCAATCATCTGAAAGAAATACTAAAGAAGCATTTGATAAGAAGAATGCTTATAGAGATTATTTTAACTTTAAAATATATTTACTTGGTGATTTTTAGGCAAATTAATTTTATGGGTGTTTGATCTAAAATAATTTATTCTTCATTATTTAATCTACGTAGACTTCTTTTAAAGATATAACCTCCCACTATAAGACCTTTTCTCTCAAAAGAAAATTTTGAGGTCTAATGACCCATATTCGTACACTACAACAAAGCAGTAGATTAGCGACGACCACATTCCGTCGCTAATCCGTCGCTAACATGGTTAGCGACGGATTAGCGACAATGAGGCGACAGTATGCTTACGTCGCGAATATTTCGACGCTAACTGGCGACTGAATTATTCCGTCGCCAGGTCCGTCGCTAATTGCGACGGAATAACGAACGCTATATTCCGTCGCCAATCCGCCGGTACTAAACGACGACCACGGCTTGGCGACGAATTTACTTCCGTCGCTAGATTAATATGAATAGCGACGGATGGTTCTGTCGCTAATCCGTCGCAAACACGAAAAAAATTAAAAAAAAATTATTTGAAAATTAAATACCGAGAACTGTACAATTTCTATTTCCTGTACAATTTATATTTCCTGTAAATAAAAAACAAACCACACAAAAAAATTCATATAACAAGAATCTACAACAATTAATCGTTCCACCTTAAAATTAAGAAGTTTAATTATTTACAATTCAACAATTACAATTAGGAAAAATAAAAAAAATAGAACTTCTTCAACACAGTCCTCTAATCATCGCCAAGATTTTGTGCGTCTTCTTGTTCATTGTTTTTATCTGTCCCTTCAGCTCCACTACCCTGATTATCGCTAGCAGCCTACACAAGAAAAGAACAGTCAGTATTGATAAACAAAATATAATGAAATAAATTACACACTATATATGATTCTATCATGTGCTCATGTGTGATCTAAGGCAATAAAAAAACTCTATATGTGATTCTATCATGCTCATATGTGCTCTAAGGCAAACAAAAAGTTATATATATATATATATATATATATATATATATATATATATATATATATATATGTGATTCTATCATGCTCATATGTGTGCTAAGGCAGTCAAAAAATTGAATATGTGATTATAGCATATTCATATGTGTTCTAAGGCATCTAAAAAAACTCTATATGTGATTCTACCATGCTCAAATGTGCTTTAAGGCATGCAAAAAACTATATATGTGATTCGATCATGCTTGTATGTGTGCTAAGGCAGTAAAAAAATTGAATATGTGAATATAGCATGCTCATATGTGCTCTAAGGCAGGCAAAACCAAAAATTTTATATGTGATTATATCATAAATGATATATAACATGTTCATATGTGTTCTAAGGCAGTAAAAAAACTCTATATGTTATTATAGCATGCTCATATGTGTGCTAAGGCAGTCAAAAAACTGAATATGTGATTATAATATGCTCATATGTGTTCTTAGGCAGTCAAAAAACTGAATATGTGATTATAGCATGCTCATATGTGTTCTAATGCAATCAAAAAAACTTTATATGTGATTCTATCATGCTCATATATGCTCTAAGGCAGACAAAAAGTTTTATATATATATATATATATATATATATATATATATATATATATATATATATATATGTGATTCTATCATGCTCATATGTGTGCTAAGGCAGTCAAAAAATTGAATATGTGATTATAGCATGTTCATATGTGTTCTAAGGCATCTAGAAAAACTCTATATGTGATTCTACCATGCTCAGATGTGCTTTAAGGCAGGCAAAAAACTATATATGTGATTCGATCATGCTCGTATGTGTGCTAAGGCAGTCAAAAAATTGAATATGTGAATATAGCATGCTCATATGTGCTCTAAGGCAGGCAAAGCAAAAAAATTTATATGTGATTCTATCATAAATGATATATAGCATGTTCATATGTGTTCTAAGGCAGTAAAAAAACTCTATATGTTATTATAGCATGCTCATATGTGCTCTAATGCAATAAAAAAACTTTATATGTTATTATAGCATGCTCATATGTGCTCTAAGGCAGTCAAAAAACTGAATATGTGATTATACCTGATAGGTACCTGGAATCGAAGATCCCTTATCCTGAACAGCAGCCTTGATCTCATTTCGGAGAAAGGGGGCGACGGTGTATTGAAAGTAGTTATTCAGTGATTCATTAATGATCTGGCGTACATCATCACCGGAAAGAATAGTCGGCTGCTTGGAGCTTATGTCGGCGCAAGAAGTCGGTGAGCCGTAACTGGAAGAACCAATAACTGGTGAAGTGTTCATATTACTCCCAAACCTGAACACGCGACCTTTTTTGGGTTCACCTGCTGCAGTCACCCATGCTGTAGGATCAAATGATGGATGCTGAGTAGCGTCATCGCCATATTGCTCTACCATCTGTTGCTCATATGCCTCCTACAAAATAATGTTTAAAGTATTCATTAATAATTAATGATAACATTATGATAACTTGCATATATATTGCAATGATTATTAATAGAATTAATACATACCGTTGTCGTTCTCGCCTTCTCTGATACGAAGACTCACGTGGTCTTCCGTTTATGTGTTTCTACAAACACATCCTTATATGGTACACTGCCTCTTTTTTCTGCTTCTTGCGAAGTTAAATGACAAAAGATTTAGTACACAAGTTTGCAACAATACTTATAAAATTAATATTATATATTGACGAGTTACCATTTTCTTTAGGTGGCTCCCAAATGTCTTAGATCCACCTGTGTGTATATGGGCTTCGGGCATCTTCGATCGATTTTGTGCAGCCTTCGCAGAGCGATTTCTAAATGCATCTCCCGCCCACTTATCGCACATTTCATCCCAGTAATCTCTCCTGATAGTAATAGGACCATGGCCCTTCCATAGTAATGGATCATCTACTACGCCAGATGCTTTTTTTGCTGCAATCTTCATAGTGTGCAGCATGTCTGCAAATCGATTGGCAGCCACCTTCTGCCACACCTTCCTTGCATCATTTTCTTCCACCGTAGTTGCGAAGCGATTTGAAGCCTACAAATATTTTTAGAAAGTTAGTAGACATTGCTTAAATAAATTAAATATGAAACACATTAACTATGAGGAACAACTGTATACCATGAATGAGGACCACAATCTGTCTAACACCTCCTTTGGGTACTCTTTCCATTGAGCAACTGGTCCTGGTAGATGTTGAAGAAGTGAATTCCTAATCTCCCGTACTACTTCTTGTGGCTCAAACCTCATGCTGCACATGAATTGTTACACAATAAATATCAATATAAAATATTTAAAAGATATGCAATAATTGAAAACAAAATACTTACGGTCGATTATCGATATACACTATTCGAATGAGTCTTCTTGTGCCAGCCTGAGAAGACCCTGTTTCCTGTGTTGGCTGTTGACTTGTGTGATCAACTGGTGTAGGTGGGTCGTGTACAGGCGCAACATCATCTGTAAAAAAAATACATTAGAAATTCTCAGAATGTGCATTTGAACTAATCAAGCATCTAATTAGTTATATGATATACCTATCACAGGAGCCCGTGAAGATGAAGGCTGAGCCTGGCTACTACTGGATGAGCGACCACTATAACCTCCACGAACCATATTCTAACAAATAACATATGTCATACAATACATTCAAATAATTCACATCAAGTATTACAATGCATTCAAGTCATTCACATCAAGCATTGCAATGCATTCAAATAATTCAAATCATTGACATCAAGTATTGCACTAATTCAAATCATTCGTTAATTGCATAAATTATAATACATTCAGATAATTGAAATCATTCACATCAAGTATTACAATGCATTCGAATCATTCGTATCAAGTATTAATATACATTCAAATAAAATTTTTAATCATTCACACCAAGTATTGCAATACAACTCACATCAAGTATTACAATGCATTTAAATAGAGGTTTGTAGTATAAGATTTTGCTCACTAGCTTGAGAATTCTTCCTCGTCACTAGTTTGACTTTCTTCTTCTTCTTCTTCTTCTTCTTCTTCATTGTTTGCCCATCCACTTGGTACATCATTTGGATCACATTCCTCTATGAATGTTTCATCGGCCAATGGAGATATGACATGCATATCATGCGCAACATCGTGACCATAAGCGAAGTCATAGACATTATCTGATTGATAGTAATCACTGTCTTCAGCTAACTC